>NC_138977.1:201584428-202806737 GCF_964341445.2 Mesoplodon mirus | reverse complement strand
CAATTAATGTGATCTCTCTGGATCTGAGCTATCACGTACTGAGAGAAATTAGACCAGTTTGAGTATTGTGGTAGAGACTGTTAATCCCAACATTTATTCTTGTCTTTCCTCTTGGTAACTGAACCCTGGGGTTTTTAGCTGGGCACACTGGCTGCCTGAAATAAAAATCACTTCTCAGCCTTCCTTGTAGCTAGGTGTGGCCACGTTGACTAAGTTCTACCCAACTAACCATAAGTAGAAATGTTGTGTGGGGTTTCTGGGAATTTAAAGGCTGGAGCTCCAGTAGCACCTGAAGCAACCAGGTGCTAAGGATGGTGGGGAAGAAAGATTATATGGTGAAACACCAGCCCTGGACTTCCCACCTCTGAACTTCTTCCACATCAGAAAGAAATATACTTCTTGTTTAAGCCTTGTTATTTTATTTATTTATTTATTTTTAACATCTTTATTGGAGTATAATTACTTTACAATGTTGTGTTAGCTTCTGCTGTATAACAAAATGAATCAGCTATATGTATACATATATCCTGATATCCCCTCCCTCTTGCGCCTCCCTAAGCCTTGTTATTTTGACAGTCCCTGTCATTAGATACTGATCTTAACCCTAACTAATAAAGGCATGTAATATGCCAAGCGACTACCTTATACTGCTTCCTATAACTAAATAATAAAACACAAAGAGCAACAGTAATAAGTAAGAGGATGAGGAAACTGGATAGGTCAGAATAGAAATTAACCTTTCAGAAGCTTACATCAGTCAGAAATCTTTCAATTTTTATACAAGAAAGAGTTAAATGTCTATTTTCCTACTTACTTAAGAATAAGCTTTTCTACAGCACTTTGTCCGATAAAACCAGAGTCTCTTAAATCCAAGGTATACTGATTGAAAATTTTTCCAGAATTAAGGAAATTAAATATTTCTTCGCCTGGATGATGATCAGGAATAGCATCAATTGTAACTGAAAATTTCTTTAGAAATTCTCTGAAAAAAAGAAGTTATTGAATACTGAACAGTTATACTGCATATAATTTTGTATTTAAAGATTGGGTGCAAAAAACCCTTTTCTTAGGACCACTATTAATCCCACATTAGAAGATGAACATGAGAACACATGTTCTGCTCTCCCACTTTTTGCTAGTATTGAATAGTTATAGTCCAAAGCCACTAAATCTGTCTGTGTGAAAAGACAAAAATGTAACTTGGCCTTAAAATCTGCCTTTCAAATCCACCCCAGATGGATTAAAAACCCATCATAGATTATTCACAGAGTAAATAACCATCAATGGCCCATTTATTTTAGGAAAACAAAATTTTAAAATGTATTTTTAATACAGCATACATCATGAAAAATGCTGTCCCTGTGCTCTTTTTTCCTCTGATTTTATTTATTTACTTATCCAGTTTTATTGAGGTATAACTGACATACAGAACTGTTTAAAATATACAGCATAAGGATTTGACTTACATACATCATGAAATGATTATGACAAGTTTAGTGAACATCCACCATCTCATACTGATACAACATTAAAGAAATAGGAAAATAAATTTTTTCTTGTGGGGAGAACTCTTAGGATTTACTCTCTCAACAACTTTCATACACAACATAAAGCAGTGTTAATTATATTTCTCATGCTGTACATGACATCCCTAGTACTTATTTATCTTATAACTGGAAGTTTGTACATTTTAACCACCTTCATTCAATCTTCTCTCCCCCAAACCTTCTGCCTCTGGTAACCACAAATCTGATCTTTTTCTTTGAGTTTGTTTTTGAAGTATAACTGACCTACAATACTGTTAGTTCCTATTACACAACATCATATTGATTTTGTACTTCTATACATTGCAAAATGATCATCATAAGTCTAGTTATGATACACCACCGTTTACAAAGATATTACACATACCTGTGCTCTTCTAAGAGGCCATCTTCATCATCTGTACTGTCTTGATCGCCAATTCTGATTGGGGATTTAATGCCTCGGCCCTGCCTTATGTCTTCCTGTAGTTGCTTCTGCAGTTCATCTAGCCTGAGAATCGAAAGAATGTTATAATAAATGGCTTAAACTAAAGATTTTTTTATTTTTAGGGTATGTCTAAAAGCAGCACCAAAGAAAACTCTTATTAAAAGATTTGAATATTTCTTTACGGCTAGGACTTCAAGAAAGATGTCCAAATCATTTAGAGATCGGAGGAGGAAAAACCACAAAGAATAAACACCACTGATTTGATTATCCCTCTAATCTTTAATGCTCATTGGACTTCCAGTAGACCAACAACCTGATAATGTTAACTAGGCTTTCTAGAAACAGTAGTCATCACCATTGTCACTGTGATTATCACCAACACCCAACACTTACTAAGCAGTTACTATGACACTGTACCAAGGACTTCATGTATTAACTCTTTTAACCCTCACAACAATTCCATGAGGTAGATTATTACCCATTTCATACATGAGGAAACAGGCATTAGAAAAGCTAACTTGCTCAAGCTCACAATGTAAGGAGCTGGGATTCAAAGCCAGAGAGTTTAGCTCTGGAGTCCTTGCTTATATTGCTTGCCAAGATTAAGTTACTTTAACCAAGGTCCTTGTTCCCAGCTCCAGCCCCACAGTAGATGAGTATAATACAACAGTAAATGACCAGTAAAGGCACTGCTCTATCACTACAGGAAAGAGTTAATCATCAGATCAAACTAGAACCTCTGCCTTTGGTCTGTGCAATGTTCAATTTTAAATAAGCAACTTCAGATCTGACATCACAAATCACATGAATTCATGAAACTTTTAAAGAATTTTACAGTTGACAGGAATTCCCTGGCAGTCCAGTGGTTAGGAATCCATGCTTCCCTTGCAGGGGGCATGGGTTCCATCCCTGGTTGGGGAACTAAGATCCCACATGCTGCACAGTGCAGCTAAAAATAAAAAATTAAAAAAAAAAAAGAATTTTATAGTAGAGACAAATTTCTCCAGTTAAATCCAGAAAGGGGAATACTCCTCACTTACTAACTGTCTGCAATTCCTATGCTTAGCTACTTAAAGACACATATATACCAACTTCAAGCCAACTGAGGTTTCAGTGAATTTCTCTGCATTAGTTTCAAGGATAGTCTTTTAACTAATAAGGAATATTATTTTTCCCCTTTCATAAACAAAAGCAGTTTGCAACTAGTTACATAAATATCATTGGGGTTATTATAATTCCCAAACTTTTTGATTTCTGTATCTATGTGTGTGTATGGGGGGGTTATCAGTAATAATTCTAAACTTCTTCCTCAAAAGAGTAATTTGATGTAGAAATACCACTTCTGGTTATACTCGTTTCAAAACTTGGACTAGGACGGCATACAAATGTTTAACAAGTATGAAGGTGCCACTTCATACCTGTTAGGATGGCTATCATTAAAAAACCAGAAAAACCAAGTGCTTGTGAGGAGGTAGAGAAACTGGACCCATGTGCACTACTGGTAGGAATATAAAATGGTACAGCCACTATGGAAAACAGTACAGCAATTCCTCAAAAAATTATGTATAGAATTACCATATGATCCAGCAATTCCACTTCTGGGTATATACACAAAAGAACTTAAAGTGGGTATCTGAAGAGACAATTTGTACACCCATGTTCATAGCAGCAAAATTTACAGTAGTCAAAAAACAGAGGCAACCCAAATGCGTCCATCAATAGATAAATGGATAAATAAAATGAGGTATATACATACAGTGGAATATTATTATTTAGCCTTAAAAAGGAACGAAATTGGGTCATTTGTAGAGACGTGGATGGATCTAGAGACTGTCATACAGAGTGAAGTCAGAAAGAGAAAAACAATTATTGTATATTAACGCATATACGTGGAACCTAGAAAAATGGTACAGATGAACCGTTTGCAGAGCATAGAGACACAGATGTAGAGAACAAACATATGGACACCAAGGGGGTAAAATGGCGGGGGGAGTGGTGGTGGTGGGATGAACTGGGGGATTGGGATTGATATATATACACCAATATGTATAAAATAGATAACTCTTAAGAACCTGCTGTATAAAAAAATAAATAAAATTCAAAAATTCAAAGAGAAAATTCTGACACATGCTACAACATGGATGAACCTTGAAGACAGTATGCTAAGTGAAATAAGCCAGTCATAAAAGGACAAATACTGTATGATCCCATTTATATGAGGTATCTAGAATAGTCAATTTCATAGTAACAGAAAGAGTGGTAGTTGCCAGGGGCTAGAGGGAAGGGGAGAATAGGGAGTTATTGTTTAACGGGTATAAAATTTCAGTTAGGGAAGATGGAAAATAAAAGTTCTGGAGATGGGGCCTCCCTGGTTGCGCAAGTGGTTGGGAGTCCGCCTGCCGATGCAGGGGATGCGGGTTCGTGCCCCGGTCTGGGAGGATCCCATATGCCGCGGAGCGGCTGGGCCCGTGAGCCATGGCCGCTGGGCCTGCGCGTCCGGAGCCTGTGCTCCGCAACGGGGGAGGCCGCAGCAGTGAGAGGCCCGCATACCGCAAAAAGAAAAAAAAAAAAAAAAAAAAAAAAAAAAAAAAGTTCTGGAGATGGATGGTGATGATGGTTGCACAACAATGTGAAATGTATGGTAATGCCAGTGAACTATACATTTAAAAATGACTGAAATGGTAAATTTTATGTTATATATTTTTGTCACAATAAAAAAAAAAAAAAAAAATTTCTACCTATGCTTTTGATCAAGAACTTCAGCTACCAGATACCAGCTGCGGTAAGCAGAAAGGAATTCGTACTATTAATTAATGCAGTACGCCATAAAAACCAGGATCTTCTGATTCAGCCTGTAAATAAGAACACCTTATTTCTAACATAGTTGACAGCAAGACTGTTATAATAGCACTAGCACAAAATACATGCTAATTTCTCATGTTTTTTTAAGGTAAATTAAAAGCCAGCCATACAAACAGTATGTTAAATTTAGCAAGATAGTCACGATGCTAACCTACCTTTGTGTGTCTTCCATCTCCTTCACTAGACGCTCTAAAGTATTTGTATAAGTTCCACTATGAACATGTTCCTAAAACAAGAAGAAAATTTGGGAATACTTTATAACATACCTTAGTAGAAGAATTGGGATGTTTTAAATTATTCAGAAGACTAAAAAATATTTTCTATTTCAATAACCTGGGCCAGGAGGATATCTTTCTTAAAAAGGTAATTTTCACCATCATGCTTTAAATCTAGAATTTTGTACTGCAGGCAATTTGATTTTACCATCTATTAGGAAAGGCACTACTTATAAAAACCCTGCTAGCCTTAGGAACTGACTGTCAACACCCAAGGGCTCCACAGCTACCCTGTCTTTATTTTTAAATTCTATTTTAGTGGAATTAAACTACTAATTTTTAGGTGTTACCATGAAACATTAACACCTTCCCCACCAAATTTTACACACGAGAATTTAATTCAGCTTATTCCCAAGATAGAATGAAGCACTTTATAAATAAAATTGCACACCACAATTAACAACATTTCTACACTCTACCTTCATTTACAGCAGTGGTCTCCAAAGCAGGGGGTGTGCAAGGTGATCCATTGGGGTGCAGGAAGAAAATAATAGAACTTCTATTTATATGGAACTTCTATAGAAACTCCAGTAGAACTTACTCTATTGTAACTTCTATATAACTTATATAGGAAAACACTTTTTTCTTCTTCCTTTCAAATTCTGTTTTCTTCATATGCTTCAGAAAGTACATAGTAGTATAGTAGTACATGTATATAATCTATAGGTATACATATATATTGGGGTACATGCTCAAAATTTTTACTAATAAATGTGTGTGTGATCAAAAAAAGTTTGGAGACCACTGATTTACAGTTATAAAGCTGAAGATATGGGAAATCCATTAACCAAAAAAGAACTATACCACTTTCAGTCTAATTGTAAGTTGTAACAAACAGTGAATTTTAAAGTAAGTTCTAACAATCTATCCCTCTTTCACTAGTCAATCCATCTTTCTCTCTTCAAGTAAAGATAAATGTCATAAAACTACTTACCGTATAGTCTGATGACTGAGATCTAAGCCCCTTAGAAAGAGCAGGAGGCTTTCCTGTAGTTGCAGGAGTCTGATTGAAGTTCAAAGCCATTATTTCTTCCAGTGATTTTAATGTTTCCTCTTCCTCATCACTGTCTAGGTTATAACCTAAACTTTCTTCATCACTATCAAAATCACCCCTTAGTTTTCTTTTCAGTGCATTGCTACCTGCATTGGAATTTCCTGAACTCTCTTTATCTGAAGGGGCTTTATCTGAAGGTGCTGTTGGGCTCGGAATACATGGCACAACTTCCAAAGCAGCCGGGGGAGACTTTGTAGCAGTGCCATATTCTGAATGCAAAGATCCCCCACAAATTTTCCCTGTAGATACGTTAGAATCAGCCTTATTAGTCTTTGCTTTGTGTTCCTTGTGTTTGGAGGACTCTGTAGAATGCCCAGAACATTCTTTAGATGAGGAACGCTCTTTATCTTTTTTAGGAACTGGAAGAGTGCAATTTTTAGCATTTAATGGAACCCGAGAGGAACCAGCACTTGGAACATGGGAAAGTAAAGGTAGAAGTTTTGTCTCCTGTGATGCCACAGAGCTAGCAGTTTTATTTTTCTGAAGGTTGCTAGCTTTTTTAACTGCAGACTTTTCCTGAGGTAAAGATAAGTGGGGTTTCTGTATCTTAGTCTCTTTGGTACTTGCCACACGAATTTGGTCACTATTCCTGGAAGAATGGTGCCCAGAATTTGAAGGTGCCAAGCCTGCAGAGGAGCAATCAGCTTCTTCATTCGGTTCCTTGGATATATCTTCCAAGCGCAATACACCACCAGGTGTCTTCAGTGCAATATGTTTTATAAATTTTTCTCTCTGATGTGGTCCAACAGGACGCTTCTCAAGGAAGGACTCTTTTGCTTTTGGCATTATAGATTCTCTTGTGCTTTTCAGATCTGAGTCCACAGAGTTCCTTTTTCTTTTGTCAGGGAATTTATTCTGCTTAGAGCCTGCTAAAATTTAATTTTTGCCAGATTAGTGAAAAGTATACTTTCCTATCTTATTAAAGTTTATTCAGTAAGTGTCTAGAATACCCTGACAAAATGTTTAAATTCTAAAAGTTTAGGCTGAGATTATTAGCTACATATGGAATGAGGAAACAGAGTTAATATTTTATTTATTAATTGATAAATACTAGTGTCCATGAAATTTAGTCCAATGCTAATGACAAATGCTCATTTTCATTCAAAAGCTATTAAAAGTTTACCTCCTAAATAGAATTAGAGGTGTTACAACCCAAAACACTAAAAAACTGCATATCCGTATCAAGGAAAGGATCCTAAAGGCACTTTTCCTCAAAGTGCATATACTCTTTCTTAGACTAAAGCCTACCTGGTTCTAGAAATGTAACACTTTTACAGCTAAATTTATAGTACCTTAAAACAACATACACAATAACTAGTTGAAGGCAGAAAATTTTTAATTTCTCAATTAAAAAAAATTCCCCTAAGTCTTTTCCCCTACTATTAAATTGTTTATTCTTTCCCATGTATCCCTCTAGTCTTCAGCTGTGTTAATGGGTTGAACTGTAGCTCCCAAAATGATATGTTGAAGTGTTAACTCCCAGAACCTCAGAATGTGACCTGAATTAGAAATAGGGTCTTTATAGGGGCAATCAAATTAAAATGAGGTCATTAGAGTGGGTCCTAACCCAACACAACTGGTGTCCTTATAAAAAGAGGAAATTTGGACATGGAGAAAGACATACAGAAGGAAGATAACATGAAGACACATAGGAAGAAGATGCCACGTGACTGGAGTGATGCACCTACAAGTCAAGGAATGCTAAGGATTGTAGACAAATGCCGGAAGCTGGAAGGTCAAGTAAAAGGAGTCTCCCCTATAGTTTTTAAGAGAGAGCATGGTCCTGCTGATAACCTTAGTTTGGGAATTCCAGCTTCCAGAATCATGAGACAATAAATTTCTGTTGTTTTAAGCCACCTAGGTTTAGGAACTTTGTTATGGCAGCCCTAGGAAACTAATACAACCTGTCTCTGTGTTAGGAGCTCCATCCAGAAGCACATATACCATCCAGAAGCACATATATTTGAGTTAACCAGTTTTTTTAAATTTCTGTGTTTAAAAATGTGATGTTTCATTAATTCACTCTTAAAATTTATTATTCATTAAAAATTCACTATTTATATAACTAGTATTCTCAAAATCAAATTTCTCTAAATCAAGTTCTTTCTGCACATGGACAGATATCCCCAAATTCTTAACAGCTTGATTTAAAAAACAAAAACCAAAAAAACTGAAGAGTTAAGCAATTATTTACATAACCTGATCAATACATACTCTGGAAAACTCAATTTATAAGAATGAAAAATCAATTAATAAACAAATGCTCCTATCTACATTCTTCTACAGATATTTTTATTACCTGAGAAATCATTCCATGCCCACTAAGTTTTCTGGGGTTAAATGTCTTATAAAAAAGGACAGAGGTCCCTTATAGGGCAGGATGAGAAATCAGATAACTAAGAAAAAGAGAAGACTTACACTGATTATCTTAAGTTTGGGGGTTACAAAAAAGCTACAGAGCTGCCAATTTGAGTTTTGCTCCATTTCCTTAGAGAAGTCAATTTATACACAGCTAGTAATGAGGGGAAATTCCTGCTTTGTTTAAGAAGTAAAGACTTACCTAGGAGGAAAGAAAAACTGTGGGCAAAGTTTAGGAAAAATCAGCTTATTATTATTTTTTTAAAGTGGACGGTGTTTTTTTTTTTTTTTTTTAATTTATTTATTTTACTTTTGCCTGCATTGGGTCTTTGTTGCTGCATGCGGGCTTTTCTCTAGTTGCAGCGAGCAGGGGCTCGTCTTCACTGCCATGCGCGGGCTTCTCTTGTTGCAGAGCACAGCCTCTAGGCGCACGGGCTCAGTAGTTGTGGCTTGTGGGCCCTAGAGCGCAGGCTCAGTAGTTGTGGCGCACAGGCTTAGTTGCTCTGCAGCATGTGGGGTCTTCCCAGACCAGGGCTCGAACCCGTGTCCCCTGCATTGGCAGGCAGATTCTTAACCACTGAGCCACAGGGAAGCTTATTAATAAATAAGTTTATTAATAAATCAGCTTATTAAGAGCTTTTAACATCTAGTGTTAAGAGGAGGGTGAATTGGTACTACAGGTCTCCTTTTGCAAGCTCTCTAGGGCAGTAATGTAACTATAAACATTTCATGATTCTTTTCATACTTCTTGTACAACCTGTAGGCTGAATGTTTGTTTTACAACACTTCAAATATCTATTAACATATAAAATGCTCAGATAAGATAGGGACTGAATTTGTAAAAAGAAAAAAAGGAAAACTCCAAATGCTCAATAGGGGATTGGTTATTAATAAATTATGGAATAAACTAGGGAGGGATTAAGTTGGTCCTCAGAATTCAGCCAAAGGACAGGGCTCTGGAAGATCAAAGAGCTAAATGCCTACCCTACCAACATTTTTGAAATCCCTGAACTTGTGTGTGATTAATGAATGTGTGATTATGTATATCACCACAACTGTTAAGTGTAGTTAGCAGTAATATAAATATAACATAATATTTGGATTATTAATATCTATTCATTATTTATCTATCAGATTAAGATAAACATTCTTCATGTTATCTAGAGTGAAAAATCCCCTTATGCCCTTTATATTCTGTTGATATTCAACTGAAGTATAAATGTATGCTTACTGAGATTACAACACCATAATTATTAATGAGGATTATGAAAACATGCAAACATATTAGAAATAAAAATACAAGTTGGGGCTTCCCTGGTGGCGCAGTGGTTGAGAGTCCGCCTGCCGATGCAGGGGACATGGGTTCGTGCCCCGGTCCGGGAAGATCCCACATGCCGCGGAGCGGCTGGGCCCGTGAGCCATGGCCGCTGAGCCTGCGTGTCCGGAGCCTGTGCTCCGCAACCGGAGAGGCCACAACAGTGAGAGGCCCGCGTACCGCAAAAAAAACAAAAACAGAAACAAAAACAAGTGAAGGCAATTACCTTAAACCTGCCTCTGAAAATATGTAGAAAGCATCCTTTTCAAGCAGTGTTCAAGAATGCGGGAAACAGTATATGGGAAACTACTTTAGTCACCACTGATGAAATCTGCAAACCCATGAACTGAAGAGAATTTTTATCTTAGTCATTATCAGAGAAAAAAATGCTGAACAGAGCTTGGTGGCAACACCACCACCAGTGGTCCCTTATACTAGCAGAGCTAGCCTAAAGATACTTTGTTTTCCATTCACCTCAGTGCAAAGTGATCATTTATTTAGTGTTACAAATATGTAACACAGTACAGGAGCAATCTCATGGCTCATGGCTGAGAAATTATTGTTCTTGTACTATAATGTCAAAATCCACTAAAATTTGATCACTAAAACCAACAATACTGTAAAATTTTTAAAAATTAAAAAACACATAAAACCTCAAATTTATTCTTTTATCCTAGAAGGTCCTTCTACAATAGTAAAATATGATTTCAGCCTTGGCTGCAGATGGATTTTAAGACTCAAGATCACTTGGTCAAAATGCAGTACACCTCTAGAATGTATAAAAAACAGAGTTTTACATGAAACCTGAAGAAGAATGAGTTAGAACTGTCTCTCTGTACCTATTTTTTCATCTCTAAAAGTAACCACCTTATAAGGATGTGAATCAAATGATTAAAAGCATGGCACACAGTAAGTGCTCAATAAATGTTGGCTATTATCACTATGTCCAATGTATCTTACTGACTGGAAATTTATGTCCATTTTTCAAAGTCTGCAGTTATAGCAGAAAAAGAAATTTGATACACCAGACTATTCTGAACAGTTGGCATTTCTGGGGGCCTTTTATTTTCTATTTTATACATTTCTGCGGTGTTTGAATTTTACACTGTTCTATCTTCTAGTTAAAAAAGAATACTTTAAGAATTACTGAATTAACAGTAGCTGTTTGTTATTATGTATTTTCTCAATCAACAGTTACTGAAAGTACAAATTAATATCATGTAGGTGTCCTTGAATTTGATATTAAAAAGGGACCTTTGTATTTGAAATATTAAGAAACAGTTTTGGACCTTGATAACAGTTTCAAACTTAAACAAAGCATCTATAATATCAAGACCTCAGTCCGTAATTCCAAGAATTTAAGATTATGCTTCTTAATGTAGCCAAGGATTCAAAAGTAGAACACTGAGTACCAATATGAGAAGCACACTGTTAGGAACTCTTGAAGAAGGCAGAAAAGAGTCAAGACAAACCACTGTTTACACATACTGAATTCAAGAACTATTCCTTCTGAATATAACATTACCAAACTTTTAACTAATCTGAGACACCCAATTTACCTCTAGGAAGGAAACTGCATATTTAAACAAATTTAAGTAAAAAACAGTGCCATTAAGATGTAAATTTATTTAAAATTCTGAAATTTAATTTTGATTCTACCTGAGGCAGGTTCCCATGAATCAGAAGAGGATCTTTTTCTTGAGAGAGGTCCATTTTCCTATTAGCAAAATGAGAAGAAATTAATTAGGAGTTGGGAACGGTCAAGAATGTGAACTTTTCTTCATAATATTTGAACACAGATTTCTAGACTGAATAAAGCAAGCACCAAATTTGGAGGTAAACCCAAACTTCTATAATAAAATATTTTAAATTCTTAAGTCTTTTCATAAAAATGAAGTACATTTGTATCATATGTAAAAATGTCAGTTTTCATAATGTAAATTTAGAAATTTTTATTAATAGCTCAAGATTAATATTAGAGCACTGTACTGTACTATTTTAATAAAGAAATAGCCTAATATTTGCCTATCGAATGGCTACAACTCACTCTTCAACACTTCTGTTTAGGTACTGATACACCACCAAACACTGAAATGTTATGAAAATGGACCAAATGTTACTAACTTCTATTGATCATTAGCAAATCTCACTGGTAAAGGCACCAAATTCCTTGCAAACAAACCCATGAGTTTACAAATATAATTTTCCAGCAGTATAAAATACAACTCCATTCACTCTTAGAATGTCATAGTTTGGTTTATATTTGGTCCATCTGGTTTTAAAATTTCATAGTACCTTATCAACATAGCACTTTCTTGATATCTCATCTTCCTTTAGTTGCTCTGTATGTAGAGAAGCTTTCTGAAACAGATGTACTTAACAACTTGACTTTCCAGGGGACAGGAACAGCTTTTATGCTAATTCTCAAAACAGAAGTTTGATGAGCTTAAGATGTATCTGGATAGTTTTCATCATATTCTAAGTTTTCTAAGACCCAGACTCAACTACTTAAGACATATAACCTAAGCCAGTGATTTTCAAACTTTAAAGTGCAGCAGAATAATCTGGTAGGCCTGTTAATTGCAGATTACTGGACTCTACTTCAGTTTCTGGTTCATTGGGTTTGGAGTGGGGCCTGAGAATCTGCATTTCTAACAAGTTCCTAGGTGATGCTGATGTTGCTAGTCCAGGAACATTTTGAGAACCTCTGTTCTAAACCATTTCCTGTTGTTTTAGATTTTCCATTCCCTCAAGAATCTCCCTTTAGTGCAGCCTAACTTAAAAATAACTGCAGTTGTCTAAAAAAAAAAGCTTACTTTCCTGATTAAGAAAGATCTTTGTTCCTGGTCTGAAAAAATTATGGGCAAAAAACAATGCTTTACTAAGCGTGACGGACAGTTGGAGGAAATTTAATGAAACTAGCTTCTATACAAACTGTGTATCAGTATTTCCCTAACAAAAGGTACCAAACTGTTTCTTGACAATTATCAAACATTTTTAGATTTAGTATTCTAAATATGATAAAATAGTAGCCAAGCTAATTCAGCATTTATTGCACATACCAGGTTTGAAAGATTACTATTTCCGGCTGTGACATCATTCTGTTTACTCTGTTCCTGCCTTGGTTTGCATCTTCTTCCTATACTAGAGGATTTTAAGGAAAGAGTGCTTGCTGCTGAGAAAGAATTTTCTGAGTTGATTCTCTGCTCCATTTGCTCCCTTCTCAACCTCTTTAGTTCTCTTTCTTTGCAGTAAGAAGCTAGAGACAACTGGAACTTAGCTCCCAGTGGGCTTTCTCCTGGGTGGTGCCTGGATAGGCTGCTCCTGCTGCTAAGACTTCTGGAGCTGTTCTTGAAGATGTCGGCTTCTGTCACCGCAGCCTGCTTTTTAGAATCTGCACTGATTTTGCCTCGATCTCTATCATTCTTCTCCCTGCTATTTTCATGAATGAAATGTGACTTCCTTCCCTCTGGAGACTGATGTTTTTTCTTCGTCTCTTTTGACAAGAGATATGAAGGAGGAACATATTTTGTAACTGCCTTTGGACATCTGGTGGCCAGTGACACACAAGGCTGACGTGACTCATGTACACCATGATCTCTATGGTGCTCTTTAACACCTTTCATGAATGCCTCTAAGACGGGGCTCTTTTCTGATGGCACCCTTTTGGGTTTAGATCTTTTTGGTGAGGATAGTTTCCTTTCAAATTGCTCTGTTCCACTGATGGACAATCCACTTTCTCCATATTTGATGTTCGATTTTTGTGGAGAATCCAACATATGTCTATCTAAATAGCCAATTAAAACACATACACATTGTATGTTATTAAAAATAGCACAAACTATTACATTTGTATATTTGATAAATTATTATACTTAAAATATTAAGCTATCACAAAAGTTTTCAAATTGGTAATTAAATGATACACATATTATTGGGGGGGAATTAAGACATGATTTAATAGCCTTACTTTCACAAATCTCCCTTTTGTTACATCATGTAAGCTCCCTATAGCTCCACTTATGAAATAAGTTACTTTAATACAGAATCGAAATAGTATACATTATGAACATTATTAACTGGTATATTTTCAATTAAGAAAGCCTAACAGCAAAAAGTTTCTTCATGATGTTTAGAACTTGTTTATCTTTGTAAACAACACTGCATCTTCTTTACATTTTCTATTTTGAACACCATGTTTAATCAAATTAATTAGAGTTTAGAGTAGATT
Organism: Mesoplodon mirus; assembly: GCF_964341445.2. Lineage (NCBI taxonomy): Eukaryota > Metazoa > Chordata > Mammalia > Artiodactyla > Ziphiidae > Mesoplodon > Mesoplodon mirus. The sequence goes on along the minus strand of NC_138977.1, from coordinate 202,792,671 downwards.
TAAAAATTGACTCCATCTTCCTCCCCAAAAGATCCCACAAAAAATGCATTAACAGTATACATACCTTGTTTTGAAGCTGGTTTGAAGAAATCTATAACTGACTGCTTCCTGAAAATAAAAGCATAACTAATATGGGATCACATTAGCAAATATTAAAACTTCAATAATTCAGATTAAGTGGAGAATATTAGATTTATAGACTATAGGCTGAATTTCACTATCTGGTTTAATCAAATTCTGACAATGACAATAATGCTTTGCTAAGATGATTATAAAAAATTTTAAAAATTAAATTCAGCACTTCCTGTAGGAGTAAATTTATAAAAGCAGTATTGAGGTTTATATACTCTATAGTACTAAAATGATAAGACTAGAGTATGGATCTAAGGAATTGGTAGAGTATTTCCTAGGACTGAAAAGCTTGTTGCTATGTGGGAGAAGAAAAGAACTTGAGGGGATCTGATCCTATTCCTTGATATTTCCAGTGCCAGGTACAAAATAATACTCAATAGATGTTTGCTGAATGAATAATGGAGATTATAAAAACTAAGTAAAACCTGAACAGACTCATAACAAGAGTAGATGGTAGAATGGCAAATATGGGTGATTCTGCTGGTCTGGAGAGGCAGATGAAGAGTGTGCTGGGCAAAAGGAAGAAAGGATCAAGTTCTAACCTTATACTATACTCTTTATACATTACAGTTAGATGTTAATCTAAGTAACAGCAAAAACTGGAATGAATCGTGTTTCAAAATCTTAATTTTTTACTAAGAATTCTTAAGATATTTACGAAAATAATGCGTTGCCTGGGAAAAACACAGAGGAAGGAGAAAGTTAACAAGAATAACAAAAACCAAACTGTTTTAATTTTTAAGGGTTTCTGCATCCTACAATGAACACAAAGTGAAGTAGGACCATATTACCATAATTTTTATTCTGATTTGTTCATGTGTTTAGAGTTGTCAACTGCATAGAGGGATGTTATTATATGTTGAGCAACAAACCACCTTTCTGGCAAATTTTGCTAAAATGTATTCATTTTAGCTGAAAGAAAATAAGCAGTAGATGAGTTTCCCTAAATATTTATCCACTATGAGCTTGGAATGCTCAGAGGAAACTTGAACAATCCAAGTCCTTTGAAGGTTATGCTTCTTCTACATCTTGTACTCTTTACTTGCCACATTAGAATAGCAATGCCCATTCTTAATGGTTTACTGAGAGTCCACAATGTTTGTTTGAGATGCTGGTAGAAAAGCTAAGCAGCTATGAAATGAATGAGTGGGAATCTATGCATTTTTTTCATAAAATAAATTATATCAGAGGGTAAAAGAAGAAATACTAGAGGTCTGCAAAGGGGAGAAGGATGATGCCTTCAGTTACTGGTTGAATTAAAGATGAGAAAGGACTAAAAAGCAGCTAATTAACTCAAAACAATACTGAATGTTTTTATGTTAATTACTAAAAGTAACACTGTATCTCTTCCGTAAAGTATTACACCTTTTTGGTTAATACACCTGAGAGAAAAATGGTTTTGGGTAAAACATACAAGAAACCTGTAAAACAACCATGAATGTGACTTTCAAGAAAGAACAGTCCCCTAATTTCATATGCACAGAAAGGTCCATTACTTATTTATAACTAATTAAACTAATTATAACTAATTAAAAAATTATTTGTAACAGCACACAAACCCTTATCTGAAACTTTTGGGGCCAAATGTGTTTTAGAATTCTAAATTTTTTTTTTTGGATGCATTATGTAAAGCCCCCAGTGGGGTCTGAGACTGCACCCTGTAAGCAAACACATTAATATTTCTCCAGCAAAACTTACAAACACTCACACCTAATGAGATAAAGACCATCTATAGCCTTCCCTTAGTTCTGGTCAGGTTTGGCTGCCAAGTTAGATGTGGTGCCAAACTTATTGAAAACTTTCGATTTTCATAGCTTTCTGAATTAAGATAAGGGGTTGTGGACCTGTACCACAGTATCTGAAGATACATTTTCTGTTAAACTTACGTTACAAGCTTTTAAACTTAAAATAAAAAAGACAGTACCAAGTGCGTAGAGAATTTAAACATGTTTTATTGTCAGAGGATGTCATTTGATTAAACTCCCCATCTCATTACATAGCCCCCACAAAATCTTTACAAAAAACCCTGGCCTCTTGGAGAGGCGTAAAGTTACTGAAGGAGAAAACATATTACATTCCAAATCTGCATGTTTTTAAATTAAGACTTATTGTGCGTAGTGGACTTTAAAGCAATTCGTGGAAGGATTTCCCTCATCACATCTTACATAATTTCACCCACAATACAGAAAAGGCTTATCCTATTCAACCACTAGGATCAGTAAAACTGACAGCGTACAGAAAACCACTTAAATATGCATTTAGCAGTCAGGGCCCCAGGTCCAGCTAAAGTAAAGGACAAAAATCACGTTCCACCTAAGGCGGGTGGTCCGTAGCCATCCAGGCTGTGGTCACTAGACCAAGAACAGCGTCCCAACTACAGAAAAGGAGACTCCAGCTCCCAGCAGCCCCCACGCGGAGGCGGGGCGGTGGTGTGCCAGGCCCCGGACGCGGAGGCCTGAGCTCGCGGAGGATGGCGGGAACTGGAAGAGAGGCCGTTCGCAGTCCTCCCTCATACCCTTGCCCCCGCGACCCGGCCCCTTCTCAAGCCCTCTGCACGGTACCTGTCCCCAGGACTCTCTGTTCTCTTTCCCGCTGCAGCAGGGGCGGTACTACCGGGTCTCAGATGGCAGCGCGGGGGCGACGACCCCGGGGCTGGGGATGAGGGGAAACCTGGCCTAGCGGGCATGCAGCGCCTTGTCATGTCGGCGCCGCTGGCGACGGCGGCATGTGCTGTGGCTGGAGAAGTTGGGTGCGTGGTTGCCGTCTTGCTGCTGGGACTCGGGGAGGCTGTCGGAGCAGAGGTGGGCGGCACCCCCTTCTCTCTTCATGGCGGTTCTCTCTCTTCGGAAGTGACTCCGGTGTGAGCGGGAAGGAACCTGAGGACCAACAGGAGGCGGGTCTTACTTGAAGCGTCGCGTTCTGACTGGCTGGCAGGGCGGTCATTCCTGTCGTGGCGCAATGGAAAGCCGCAGCCTCTCAGGAGAAGGCGGGTTTTCGGTGAGGGGGAGGAGAGAAGGAAAACTGCCCCCCGTCACGTGCACGGGGACGGGGGCGCGGGGGGTGGGTGGGTGGGGGCTCAGCGGCCTCCGGGCCGCGTCGGCTTCGGCGGGCGCGTGGGGGCGGGCGCGTGGGGGCGGGCGGGCAGGCGCAGGCAGCAGAGCGCGCTGCGGCAGCTGGCGACACCCATCTTGAAAAGGGCGAGGGGCGAGTCAAACCCCGAGCTCGGTAGCTGACCTCAATGAAGATGGCCAACAGTTGGGCTTCCAGTGTCATACAGTTGTGCCTCAGAAATCCCCAGCTGTTCATTACATCGTCTCTTTAACATCTTAGGCCAGAGTGCCCTGATGCTGTCGCCATTTCCTCGGTAGTCTGCACAGCCCAATCTGAAGACTTGTTCATTCTGTGGGGGTTCTTGCTAAGTGCTGGGGGTGGCTCCTTTTTCTCTTTCTTTTAAAGAAGGAAAAAAACCTCATTGAAATAAAGACTTTTTATTCCACAAACGCATTTTGTTTCTCAGTTGCTGAAATGAGTTATCCATAAAACCTCTGCAGCCAGATTCCTGGGAGATTTCTGAAAGGAACATAGGCTCAGCTTTCAATTACCCATGTTAAGCGTGGAGAGCATAGGTTAGTGAAAACTGCCAGCAGCCTCCAGTCCTCCTTTGCAAAGGGCTTGTGCTTTGGAGGCTGTTAGCGTTTTCCCTACAAACTGAGAGGCTGGTCAGAGTATCTCTGAGCTTGTTTCCACATCTATAAAATGGGCATTCTACTTTTCTGGGCAATTGTAAACCATAAAAATGGTAAGCAATGCAAAGTGCACAGCTCAGAGTCTCTCATGTAATAAGTACTGGGCAAATTAGTGTTCCCTTCCCTTGTTCTTTAGACAGACTCTTACACTTTAACTTACTGCAAAATCTTCCAGAGACAGGTCAGATATTATAATAACTATTAACCAAAATATCAATCTCAAGGTTGTTCAAGCCTTAACTGTCAGGCCTGTTCAATCAGTTGGATGGAACAAAATCTTAAATGACAGAATTTAGACGGGTCTTTAAAGTTTATTGTACTCAGATTTAACTGCTTTGCTAGCTAAGCATGCCTGACTGGCCTCAAATTCACCTCCTTCCCTTCCCCGTTAGCCTTCAGGAGGAAGAATTAATGAGGAACAAAGTGGCTAACAGGGTGGCAAAGTGGAGGATAGAAGGTAAACTGAACGTACAGGTCTCTCATTCATCCCCAAAGTATATATCCATAGGTATGTACTAGGTAGCAGGGATGCAAGAAAGGAAATACTGAAATAGGCATTTTTCTGCTCCTAATACTTGAGAAGTTACTGTACCTAGCATTGTTTCTTAGATTAAAAAAATATAGTAAATGCTCAAAATGTGTTGAATGAATAGTGCCTTATATGTTTGTTTATTCAGGGCTTTTCACACATATTATTTCCAATCTCTTGTCTTATTGTGTTCTGTTGGATGTTACTACACTAGCAAGCTCCTGTTTCTATAACAGCACATCTACAAAACATTTAATCTGATTCATTTCATTGCATGCTTGGATCATAAAAAAGAGTAATGCATAAAAACACGTTCTGCATAATCAATTAGTTGCTTTTCTTGGATTATAGTATTTGAATCATCCAGCTTCCAAGGTGTCGCTTTAAAGTCTATACTCATGCTACCAAACAATAGTTTTTGGATTTTCTTAATCTGAGCAACAGATTACGGAGTTAAGTGAGGCAAGAAATCCCTAGATCAATAAATGGAGACGGAGTCATAACGAAAACACAATTTAAAAAATCTCTTCTTAACAGTGAAGTAGTTATCCAAATCCTCAGTAAGCATCAAGGCTCTTCTTTGTTTAAACTGTGTTTGAGAATGATACAGATTTGGGTTGCAGGGTGAAATATACTCAACATACCAACCGGAACTGCCGGGAGCCTCTAAGACTCTTCCTACCCCCACTGCCATCCCCAAATAGTGCTGGTCAGTCTATTATGTGTTTATATCCCTTCTCTCACTTTGAATTTGTGTGTGTGTGTGTGTTTGTGTATGTGTATACACACATACATACGCTGTGTGCACACACATAGTTAATGTAAGGGATTTTTACACATTACTTTGTAGTGGGCTGGAAATAGATGGCCTGGAAGCTGTACACTAGGTGAAAGACGTTAAAGAGCCAGGTATTTGCACGTGAGGAGACCAGGGGAGAGAAAAACAGGGGTGGGGCTGCGGGAAGAAGATGATGAATAAAGTAGACAAGACTGAATTAGAGACTTAAGACAAAACTTCAGCCAGGATTGGAAAAGTAATTTAGAGAAATGAAGACTGGATGACCATAAAAGGCTAGTTGGAGAAGATTTCTGGGCATGGGGATGAGGAAGCAAAGATCACAGGAATGGAGTGGCTTCTAGGCCTGAGGCTTCTATGGGGTACCCCTCAGCTCAGTTTAGCACCCTGAGCTGTTAAAGACAATAGGAGGAGCACAGACTCTGGCCTTGATGGGAAGGGATGGGGCAGCCACAGAAACAATGTTACGTGCACGACAGATCAAATCTGCTGGGAGCCTCAAGCCCAACGTGGGAGTCCTGAGAGGAGTGACAGTATAGCTGATGCCAGAGATCCCAGCAGTCACAAAGAGAGACAACTATTTAGGGAGATTGGCTCACGCTGTACCTTAGCAGGCAGGGGCTAAGAGAACAAAAAGTCAGTAAGTTGTGCAGAATGTTACTAATAAGCAGGGAACTCTACCTTTTGATTCAACAGTAATGATATACTTTTGCTCTAAGATTGCTGCACTCTGGAATAAACCCCAAGGCTCTTGTTGGAGGGTGCTCCACGGCAGGCGAGAGACAATGATGGGTTTGCTGCAGAGCAAGGCAGCTCCTTGATGGTGGCCAAGAATGTGTGTGTGGAGGGGAGGGTAGAGGGTGACCTGGGAAAGGGGATAAGGAACAGACTCAGAAAAACCGGAAATAATTAACTTGAAAGCCTGACAGAGAAAGACCACGTGATGATCTGAAGGAGGGAAGGCGAGCTCCAGCGTCTCAAGATCTGCACAAATCACTTTGCGAATGGATGCTGAACTCAAAACTGCCTAGCAAATGCTTGGAAAAAGCACTAGCTTGGGTCTTAGGGGCTGCTGGGGAAAAGCCAAATGTAATATAACATAATGTCATGTCATGAAACCTAAACTTCCTGGGAGTAATTAGTAAAACTGTGCAGAAGCAGATCTAATGTTAAGGAAAGTAAGTTTCTTGTTATTTCATTATGGAATGGTGCAAGATAGAGTTTCCCACACTTTAGAACACGAGTAACATATTTGTAAATTTTGACATACCTGAATGTTTCCTATATTAATAGTTAATTAATATTTTTCTGTAAATCACTTTTTAAACTTAAATACATTTATTTTAGAAGAAAACTTAAAATCATTTCCACAAGTGGAAAATCAGTATCACTTGGAAAGGGATATCTTTTCAAATGGAAGCTAACTCTAAAAACTAACAAATAACTGAATAATAACTAGAAAAAAGTCTCCATGTTTCTTCTAGAGACATCTTGTTTTCTATTGGTGGTAGGTATAGATATTACCCATACATCTGAAATATAAAAGACTCTTTGGGAAATATCGGTTTTGGGAATTCCAGCCTGGAATCAGGTGTTTTTCACACTGGGTTAACAACCCATTAGGTTTTGAAATTGGTGTAATGGGTCACAGACCACATGAAAAGAAAAAAGAAAGAGAGACAATGGAATAGAGAGTATTGATGCACTGCATACAGTGTATGAGTATGTGTTTTGCAAGACTGTTACTTATTCAGTTGTACATATATATTTTATATGGCAGTGATGTAAAAGGTATTCCTGTGGCCCTACTGTAGGTGGTGGCGTAAACTTTTGAAAGTTGTTGCTGTAATCTGTATTCATATTTCACACTTCTCTGTATTGGTGGCAATGAACAGCAGAAGCTGCTTGGGGGGCAAAAGATGGGCTTTCTTTGGTCACTCCTGCTGTTGGGATGACATAACTCCGGCTCTCCTTATGCCCTTTTAAGACCATACCCTCGAGGAGTGGGGGAGGATTGTAGAGAGGCAGACTGTCTCTCCAAAGAAGCTTTCCTTTACCCCTCCCTGGCTGTAATAGTTTCAAGATGGGGAGGAGCGGCTGAAGTCCTATCAGATCCCTCCTTGTCCTCAGTAATCTTGAGACTGCGAGGGAGAAATGGGAGAGAAGGGAGAATGATACAAAAGAGGTGGAAAGACCTTATATCCCTTACCAACTTGCCCCTCACATAAAACCCCACCACCCTGGAAGGAAGAGCATCTGTTGAGGATAGTACATATGATCTCACACCTTTGCAATGCTCTTCCCAGAATTCATCACACCTACTATCATGACCCATAAAACCTTTCTTTATCGGGCTCAGACCTGCCTCTTCAGAGTCATTCTACCACCACCGTCCTTAAGCTGTAAACTTCCACAGTACCAAAATACTGAACCCTCTATGCCAGGCATGATAAGACGGCCTCCTGAAGGAGCCATCCTTCATCTCCTTCTTTTAGCTCCCAAAGAGGTTTTTGTTTTTTTTTTAAGATGTGGGGTAACATTTAAAAATCAAGAGATTTCCCACAAAATTCTAGATTTCTGGCTTCAAGAATTACAAAGATCGGTCTCACATTTATGTCTACAGGGGCTAGGTAGACAATATAAGTACGCGAATCAGGTCAGTTCAAGGCCCCCGCAGGCTGCTTGGCCACACAAAATGGATGCCAAGGCAGCAATATATGGAGTAATTTAGCTGAACTCTCAACACTTGTAAACAATATAAACTGGTATGGAATAATCTCTAAAATATGTTACGTGAAAAATTAAGTTGCAGAACAGTGTATGCTACAGTGTATCCATATATTATGTTATTGCTTGTATAAATAAAAGGGGTTATTTGCGTGTATATGCCAAGAATATCTCTGGAAGGATGCTGTGCTTTCCAAATAACTTCCTAATGCAACATAATATTCTACTGTAGGGATCCGCCATAATTTACTTAACTAGTCCCCCACTGCTGGCCTAGTTAGTTTCCTTTCAGCCTTATGTTACTGATAATGATGCAACAAATACCTTTAAACATCCACCTTTGTGAACATAGAAACATATCTCTAAGATACATTGGGAAGGGAATTGCTGGGTCAAAGGACATATACATTTTATATTTTGATAGACATCAGCCATTGGCCCTTTTAAGTGTCTAACTTGAGCATAGGTAAATAAGCTTATAACAGCAGTTGCCTCTGGAGAGAGGTTTTCCCCTATTTGTGAAATTTATATTTTACCAGGTGCATATATTGCTTTTCCAAAGAAACACATATGTCTATCTCTATCTATCTATCTATCATAAAATAAAAGGTCAATGGTTTTTGATGAAAAGTTACACCCTGTTACATTAATTGCTTTCCATGAAGACTTCGCCAGATACGTTCCACTATTTCTGTTAGCATCTGCTCATTTCTCCTTCATCTCCCTTCTGTGGAACCTTGCCACTGACACCCCTATTCCTACCTGCCCCTTTCAGGCGGTGTTGAGCCTATTAAGTTATGTTGCCTGACCAGGGATTTGGTAGTACAAACATTTGTTGCTGGGTTCTCAAACTCAACGTGTCTTAAATAGAACTAATTGTCTTCCCTCCCTGACCTCCGGATTTGATGTTCTCTCCTCCTGTATTTCTTATCTCAGTGAATGGTGTCATCATCTTCTCTCACCTGTCACTCCAACCAGAAACCTGGGAGTCTTACTAATCTCTCCCCTCCGTCACCCTCAACCCCCCCCATTATGTCACCAAGTCAATGGTTTTGCTAAATATCACGTGTCCTTTCTTTTCTCTTAAAAACACATGTACACACCTACCCATCCATCCATATTTGATTCTTTTTAGAAATGTAAAAGATATAGACAAATACAAAGAATAATATTACAAACACATATTCACCATTCTGAACTCACAACTGACTGTTAAAATTTTAACCAGTTACTTCTCTTTTTTGGTTTTCTTTATTTTTATAATAAAACATTACAGGAGTAGCTAAGTCTCTTTTTATTGACACTCCAGTTTAATTCCCTTCTCCCCTACTCCTGTGGTTTTTCAAGTCCACAAGCCTCAGATTCCTCAGTTTTTACATACATGTATAGCTCATCATAAAGAATATAGAGGATTATTTTGTATATGTTTTTTTTAAAATATGCACACATTTAGATTTTATTTATGTATGCAGTTCATATGTCACATTTTATTTGTCCATTACAAACAGTACTGTCACAGACATCTCTGTACATGTTTCTTTTCACCCATGTGCAAGAATTTCTGTGGGTTATATAATCAGAAGGGAAATTGCTGGGTCATAGGGTATTTGCATTTTCAAGTTTATTGTATGCTGCCAATTGCTTTCCATGAATGGCTGAGTTAATTTGCAGTCCCACTAGAAATATATGAGAGCACTGTTTTCCTCATGTCTGCTCAAATATTTGACATTGTCATCCATTTTTATTTTTGTTAATCTGAAGGGTGAAAGTGGTTTCTCACTGTTTTATTTTGCATTCCCCTAATTGTGTATCTCTTCATACATTTGGGAGTGGGTCATTTGGATTCTTCTTTTGTTAATTGCCTATTTCTATATTTCACCCATTTTATAAGCTCCTGTGTTTTTCTTATTGGTTTGTAGAATTTAAAAAATGCATATTTTGAATACTCAAAAATTCTTTCCATCCCTCCTGCTGCACCCCAGTACAGGTCTTAATCATCCTTTGCAAAGTCTCTTGCAACAGCTTCCAAATTGATCTCTCTGACTTCAGTTTGCCCTTCTTCATTCCATCTTCCACACTACAGCCTGAATGATCTTTCTAACAAGCAAATCTGAGCATGCCACTCCCAAATTCATTACTGACAGGGAAACAAGGCAAAACAAAAACATCATCATCAGATCATCATCAGCAGAATTACCAAATAAACCAACTTTAAAGCCTTAAACTCTCTGGCATACCATACCAGCTACTCCATGATCTGATCCCTCTCTACCTGTGCAAAGCCATCACGCTGTTCCTCCCCATACATCTTACATCCACCCATTCAGAACGATGGTATTGTCCATTCTTTGAACACATCAGCCTCACTCATGCTTCTGGGCTTTTGTGAACCCCAATTTGTACTGCTATCTTGTCCTCCTAGAAAAAATTTCCCTGACATCCCTAAAGAGACCTGGTTGCTCCTTGCTCAACTGTTATATGCACTATAGCTCCACTATAGTCTTTATGACTTTGCATTGACATGATTTATTGTATATATGTCTTCTCTCTAGATTGGAAGCATCGATAGAACAGGGCTCTGTCTCTTGGTGTCAAAAGGCAGTATAGCAGCGTGGTTAGGAATGTGGGCTCTGAAGCCAAACTGTCTGGGTTTGAATCTTAGCTCTGTTACTGTTTAGGAAGTTGTTTAGCTTCTCCATGTCTCAGATTCCTCATTTGTAAAGTGGGGATAATAATAGTACCTATCTCATCCACTTGTATTAAATCAGTTAATAAATATAAAGTGTTTATTACTAGCCAAAAGGTGAAAGCGACTAAAGTGTTGATTAATCGATGAATTGATAAACAAAATGTGGTATATATATACATACAATGGAATGTTATTCAGGCTTAAATAGGAAGGAAATTTCTGATATGTGCTACAACATGGATTAACCTTGAAGACATTATGCTAAGTAAAATAAACAGGTCACAAAAGGACAATTACTGTATAATTCCACTTATATGAGGCATCTACAATAGTCAAATTCATAAAGACAGAAAGTAAAATGATGGTTACCAAGGGCTGCAAAGGGGGGAGATTGGAGGATTAGTGTTTAATGGGTATAGTTTCAGTTTGGAGAGATGAAAAAGTTTAGAGATGGATGGTGGTGATGGTTGCACAACAATGTGAATATACTTCATGCTACAGAACTGTACACTTAAAAATGGTTAGGGAATTCCATGGTGGTCCAGTGGTTAAGACTCCACACTTTCACTGCCGAGTGTGAAGTTTCTATTCCTGGTGAGGGAACTAAGATCCCATAAGCAGCATGGCACAGTCAAAAAAAAAAAAAAAAAAGGTTAAAATGGTAAATGTTATGTATTCTTTATCACAATAAATGAAAAACAGTGCTTATAATGGTGTCCAGTATATAGTAGGTGTTCAATAAAGGTTAATTCTGATTATCTCTATTAACAACCCATTATTAATAACCATTATTTATTCATGGTAGGCACATAGTATTTTTGCATGAATACCTTGTCCACCCACTCTGGATATCTTAATGCTATTTTCAGAATTAGGACTGAGAATGTTGAAACACTTTTCCACTGTCCTTGAGGTGTTACATCCTCCAAGGGGGCTAGCTCCTACAGCTGGGTCAGTTCTCCCAGTATGTCTCCTGACCAGTCCTAACTTCCTCTGATTTCCTGACACAAGGCCAATTCCTCAGAAGGAGATTCCTAGCGCAAGAGGATGTACTTAGGAGCAATGCTAGCCTAGGTGACACTTGGGCATCCTCAACTATAATTTCAGGAGTAACTCCCACTGTTCACTTAATCCTGGCTTGAGTTCTTGGTCAGTAGTGACCCCCGCTTCCTTCCTTCTTTCTCCAGCTCATCCGTCCCAGCCACCTAGCTACCATACCAGAAGTAAGTGGAGGCATTAGAAAAATACATTACATTAAATGAATCTGAGAACATTCTTAGCACGTTAAAAACCTGTGCTAATTCCACTCCAGTCCTCTCCAAGCCACTCACCAAATCTGCACTTTCTCTCTTCTCTTCACCCTAGATGCAGGTTTCAGTCTGAGGTCTCAACATGTGGTAAACCCACACCATCCATTCCAAGATTCCTCCAGAATCCAATTTCCCATGTTGGGGCCTCAGATGGTATTTACCATAATGTTCTCTCTTTGAAGTCTTTCAAGCACAAAATTCTCACTTTGTGTTCTTATGACCAGAATAGAAACAAACCTTTCCTGGGTAGTTGAGAGCAGGAAAATATGCTTTGTTTTTGTTTTTTAGAGCACAGCCTAGAAATGCCATGCCTGATTTTCTAGAGGCCCTTGGAGTGCTGCTGGCTTAGATCACAAATGAAAAATTCAGATGTGGACAGGTGTGAAAGTCAAGGGCTCAGCCTGGGGGTTTCTGGGTGTCTCCAATTCAGCAGAACAAATGGCAAAACAACAGGTGTCCACAGATGTACCGACCCATGAGGCACTCATACCCAAAGCTCGCCTTGGGATTGAATTCTCTTATTGAAATATGCCCCCTCTTTGTGCGGCCCCCAACACCTAATCTCTGCAGGGCTTGGGAAATTATGCATTCTGCTGGCCTTATATTACAGGTACCAGGAGGCTATGTGTGACTCACCCAGGATTAGCTGGCTTTAGGACTAAAAGTTCTGACATTTTCAAGCTGTTTATTAGTCATAGAATGTTGCAGCCTACCTACAGATGTTGAATAATAATGAAAAACTATAGTTGGAGCAAATGCTCGGGAGTGACCACAACTGACAGGACAGAGAACTGTGGAACTGGCAACCCAGTCTAGGGTCTTCAGGGCCGTAAAACGTTGTGTTTTTTTTTTAAATTTTTATTTATTTATTTTATTCTTGGCTGTGTCAGGTCTTAGTTGCAGCAGGTGGGATCTTTCATTGTGGTATGTGGACTTCTCTCTAGCTGCGGTGTGCGGGCTCACAAATTGTGGCGTGAGGACTTAGTTGCCCTGCAGCATGTGGGACCTTAGTTCCCTGACCAGGGATTGAACCCGTGTCCCTTAGCATTGGAAGGCAGATTCTTTACCACTGGACCACCAGGGAAGTCCCTGTAAAGTGTTGTCTTGAAATAAGACATTTGCAGGCTGGGGAAGAAGGAATACTATGGAAAAAGAGTCAGTATGACTTTTCCTAAATAGGGAATCAGAAATGGTGTTGGTAAACCTTGGAAATTAGGTATTCCATTTACTGTTTCTTAAGGTTGACAGAAACCAGAGCCAGGAACTATTGAAGTAAAAACTTTACAAGCTTTGTACCATCCCATATTTGTTCTTATTGTTATTCTGTGTTTGTTTCTTGGAGTGATGGCACAGAACACAAAAAACCACAGAAGCCTGTGTGCTAGTCATCAGGAGCACCAGCAAAACAGGGAGCTTAGGTAACTCCATGCTGCTCCTTAGCCAGGCTTAGGATGGGTGGGTGGAATGGCAGCCTCCAAAGGAGAGGGTAGCAGGTTGAACACCTGAGTCTGCAACAAAGAAAAAAGAGGAGAGCTTTGAGTGAGGTACACAGTGGAAGGGAGCAGTTGCCCTGAGAAAGGACTTAGCCAAGCAGCAGCAATTTTGTGTGTGAACCAAAGTTACTCATAGCAACATTGTCTGTAATAGAAAACTAGAAGCAACCCAAGTGTCCATCAGCAGAGGATTGCTAAACAAATTATGGAGCAGCTTTACTATGGAATACCATTTAGCCATTAAAAAGAATGGAGAGGATATAAATATGCTGACATAAAAAGATGCCTGAGGTATGTTAAGTGAAAAAAGCAAAGTGCATAACAGTATACATATGTAAAATCCCATTTCTATATGGTGTTTCCTTTTAAGGTGAGGCGTGTTAATATGTTTTTGCATTTTCTTGTATGTATATAGACAGTGTCTGGAAGGAAATACATAAAAAAGTTAACACTGACCCACGTCCCTCCTCTGGGACTGAGACTTAGGAGAGGTATTAGAAATTATTACTTTCCACTTTATAATTTTTATTCTGTTTTATTCTGTTTGAAAGTTTTAAAAAACATTCTTTTTTGTAAATCTTTTGAGGGTTTCAGCCAGGCAAATTTCAGGACTTACAATTATTGGAAACCTGTCCCTTAGTTCTAATTTCAAATTAGGAATGTGGACTTTAGTTTCCTGATTTCTTCCTTCACCCAGGATGGTGGACAAACTTGCAGTGTTAATATATATTCTTTTCAAGCACATGTGGAATATTTACAATGACCATGTTCTAAGTCACAGCAGGATTCAACAAGATGCCAAAGAACTGATAGCATGTAAATAACATTCTCTGTCCACAATGCAATAATATTAGAAATCAGTAACAAAAGCACTGTATTTAAGCAAGAGTCAAATGACCAAATCAAGATGTAGTCTAATTCTAAATTCTCTCTCTCACAGTGATAACATAAAGGAAAAACTTCTATTAATGAATTTTCTCTGATTTTTACCTTAACCCTTAATTATGATGAGGATATTCACTGCTCCTAAGTTGATCTATGCTGTGACTAAATGAACGAGTCAGTTTATTTAAGTTTATCTCTTCTCTTTCCATAAAGGTTTGAAGGCAGTTCAGTTGCTTGAACTCAATTCTGAATCTGGAGGAATCTTCTTTGTCACTGGTTATAATGTTAGTGTATTAAAGCCATAAAAGTCCTCCAAGATCCTAACCCTTGGCTACAGGCACCAGCAGTTGAAAGATCCTTTTTCTCTGGAGAGGAGCCCACACCTGCCAGTCACAATAACGTTTAGATACTGACATGGACAGATGCCCAAGATACATCTTACGTGAAAAAGAAAAACAAGTTACAAGACAATGTGTAATATACGTAGTATTAGATGACAATGTGTAAACCAGGCATATGCTTAGGGTGCCAAGAAAGCTAAAAAGCAGTTTTGAAAGAATATATGTATATATATACGTATATATATATATATTTTTAAATACTGAAATAATAATTAAAGGAAAAATAAAAACTTTGACCTCCATATGCTTATTTTACTGTTTAGTATTTTTATTTTGAATGAAACACGGGTTGGGTAGGGGACATCCTAACCATTTTCAGGTTTAGGGTTGCCTAAGTTCTAAGTCTGGCCATGATTTAATGATACTGACTTTGTAAAACTTTACATATATTGCAAATGTTCATCTATGAAGAAAAAGCAATCTGGATAAATACACCTCTGATTAACAATGGTTATCTCTGAAGGATAGAATTTTAATTTCTACACTATATATTTCTATAACTTTTAACATTTTTTTTTTTTTTTTTTTGCAGTACGCGGGCCTCTCACTGTTGTGGCCTCTCCCGTTGTGGAGCACAGGCTCCAGACGTGCAGCCTCGGCGGCCATGGCTCACGGGCCCAGCCTCTCCGTGGCACGTGGGATCTTCCTGGATCAGGGCACGAACCCGCGTCCCCTGCATTGGCAGGCGGACTCTCAACCACTGCACCACCAGGGAAGCCCAACTTTTAACATTTTTACAATGAGTATGAGTTCTTTTGTAATCAGGAAAAGAATGAAGATTAAAAAACAAAATAAAACAAATTCATTTTAGGTAGCAGGCAGTTAGGCCTTGTCTGGAAACATCACTCATCAATTGTGTGGTTGTGTGGTCCTACTACTCGTTTTCAGCTTCTGAGACATTGCTGCCAAACTCAGGTACAAAATCTTTCCCACATGCATGGCCTGAAGGCTCATCCTTGCTCACTGCATTTTCCCATGACTTCTTTGTGACCTTCTGCTGCCACCTCTGATCTCTGGCCACACTCTTCTTGTCCCCTTGTCCAGCTGGGCTCGGTGGGTATTCATCTAATTATTAAGATTCCCAACTCTTTCTCTTTTCCAGCTTGGCTTGCTCCCCTGGGATTGACATTACTGCAGACCTTCTAACGAAACCCTACTTCTTTTTCCTATGTAAACAGGCCTTCTGGCCATTTTCATGCATGAGTCATAACCTTTTGTAAATGTTCTGGCAACTGGATGAATGTAAAATGTGGACGTGATCTATTAAAGATATTGAGCACAGTTAAGTTCTAAAAGCTGCGCTTGAATGGGAGATGGCCGACACCAGGCAGAGGATGCTCACCAGTTTCCTGACAGTCTAGGGATGAAGGTGAAACCACTGGAAGAGAAGAGCAAGACAAGAGGTGGCTAGTTGGCAGTGAGGAGACAGCAGATTTTGGGGACGTGGAGGTATTGGGTGGCGATGAAGGGTTTTGACAGATGAGAGACTTCTCTGGGTGGAGAATTCATCAGGGTCTGGAGCTTCCTGAAGGCAAAGGCTATTGGGGCCAACTGGGATTTACTGGGCTTTAGCTAATCCTGGGCTTGGAGACACACAGATTACCTGTCTGGCCTATTTGTGGGTGTGTCATACAGAGAACAAAACCCAGTAAAAGAGGGGTGGAAGAGCAGAACTCCTCTGAGGTGGAAGGATCCTTCCCCAAGGTAAAGCTGATGGCAAGTCAGTAGGCTTTGCTTGGTGAATAGTTGGCCACCCAAAGAGAGAGGCTCTGAGAGAGAAAGACTGGGAAAGGGAATGAAAGGGGACAGAGGCAGCCCAGTGAGCACTTCCAGCTCCCATATTAGAAAGGAGTCAAGAGCCAGCCCTGGGAAACAAATCTGGTGACACCTGTATGATTCTTTTTTTTTTTTTAATTTATTTTTGGCTGTGTTGGGTCTTCACTGCTGTGCGCAGGCTTTCTGTAGTTGTGGCAAGCGGGGGCTACTCTTTGTTGCAGTGCGTGGGCTTCTCATTGTGCTGGCTTCTATTGTTGCAGAGTGCAGGCTCTAGGTGCGTGGGCTTCAGTAGTTGTGGCACGCAGGCTCAGTAGTTGTGGTTCACGGGCTGTAGAGCACAGGTTCAGTAGTTGTGGAGCACGGGCTTAGTTGCTCTGCGGCACGTGGGATCTTCCCGGACCAGGGCTCAAACCTGTGTCCCCTGCATTGGCAGACGGATTCTTAACCACCGTGCCACCAGGGAAGTCCCACCTGTATGATTCTTAACTGTTGTGTGGCTTCCGCATTTGTGGTGTTTATGTTTTTCCATATCGGTTTCCATGGTGATTAGCCATAAACCAGTAGCAGTAAAGCAGCAAAAGCCTTAAAATGAAATGGGTTTGTCTTTGGGGGCAGCAAGGATGGGGGAGCTGGGGAGGCTGGCAAAGGCACCTCCCTAAGGAGACAAAAGCCCGCCGGTCCCCAGGGCCCACTGCAAGAAGGTGGAGGAAACCTGGACCAGGCAGCAAGTTGGCACCAAGGAGGGCCTTAACTTTAAAAAAAAGCTCTCCCTGTGGGATTTTCTTGCCCCCACCCTCATTTTACTTATCCCTCTATTGTGGCACTTATTTTGCACCTCATAGGAGAAAATAACTTGCCCTGTGACTTTTGCTTTTACATTTCCAGCCAGAGTGAAACCGTGTCTCACATGTTCCTATATTCTCAGGAGCCTTGTATAGAACTGAGCATGTATCAGAGGCTCAATATATCTTTATTTTTGTAAATTAAAAATAATTTTACTTTTATACAGATATATAATGCGTAAATGTGTCCTTTTAGTTTACTGTTTTTCCCTGTCTCTGCCCTCCCCCTCTTCTCATATTCTTACAACCATATATAAATAGAACACACACACACACACACACACACACACACATTTTTTTTGTCGATAGATGTTTTACAAAAATATAATTATGTCGTCTTAAACATTTTCTGCCTCTTGCTTTTCTTCCTCAACAATACCTCTTGGAAATCTACCAAGTAAACTTCTATAGGATGATCTTATTATTTTTAATGGCTGCAGAGTAGCTCAAGGTGTGGCTTTGTTATAATTCATTCACAGTGGGATTGTGCTGGAGCCCCCAGCTTTCTAGAGTCGATTGCTCACATCTCTTCCCAGCTTGGCATTCAGTGACACTAGGATGGTAGCTTGAAATAGGGCAAGGTGGGAATATTTACATGATAAGAATATGCAAAAGCTACAAATCAGGGCTTTTCCAATGGTTTTAACTAGCAAACCACTGATCTCTATTAACGGGTTTTAGTTTGTTTCTAGTTTTTTTCTGGGGTGGAGGTGTAGGGGGAGAATCGGCCAGTACAAATAAACAATGCTGATACACATACACACACACACACATACATACATACATGTGTATATACCTATATCTCCTTATGTACTGGTGTTTTCACTTTTGTGGGATATAAGAGTAGGATTGATGGATCAAGGGAATACATATTTTCAATTTCAAAAGATGTTGTCAGATTATAAAGGATTGTAGAAATTTACATTTCTACCAGCAATGTAAAAACTTTTTTCTGTGCATCCCCGCCAACAATGGAAATTAGCCTCATTTCAATTTTTGCTAGTTTGAAAGGTATAAAATAATATCTCATTGTACTTTAATTTGCACGTCTTTGAATACTAATAATTTTGAGCTTTTTTTCCTAAGTATGTTGGCCATTTAAATATGCTCTTTTGTGGGATGCTTTTTGATAGATTTTGCTCATTTTTCTATTGGGTTATTTGTCTCCCTCTTGTCCATTTATAAAACCTTTTTGTTTATTGTTGCTTTTAATTATCTGTCTGTCCTGTACATTATGAATATTTTCCCCCAAATCTATTGTTTGTCTTTTGACTTTTTTTTTATTGCCATACAAATTTTTTTTTATAGTTACAAGGTAAAATATATCTATATTTTCTTTTATAGCTTCTGGATTCCAGTCTTGGTTTACAAATCACCCCCCCAACCCCCGCCCCTATATTGAACAGGTAGCCTCCTAAATTTTCAAGGTTATTGTCTTATTTTTTATATTTGTCTTTAATCTATATGGAGTTTATATTTGTATGTGGTATAAAATAGGAGTCCAGTTTTATCTTATTCCAGATGCAAGCTGTCTTGGCACCATTTATTAAATAATCCTTCCTTTTTCATGGAATTGAAATACCAACTATGTCATACAGTAAATTCTCACATATACACACTTGGTCTATTCCTGGGTTCTCTATTTTATTCCAATGATACATTTATCTATTCCCATGTCAATACTGAATTGATTTAATTACAGTAGTTTATAGTACATTCTGATATCTGGTAAGACAAATCTCACGCTTTTTCTTTTTCATGTTTTTATTTGCCATTCTAAAGCATTTATTCTTCTATGTAACTTTAAGTTCATTTTATTCAATTTTCCTCCCAAATCAAAACTTTCTTGTTATCTAATTACAATTGCATCAAATCTGCACATTAATTCTGGGAAAAAATGACATTTTAATCAATATTCTTTCCAAAGATATTTACTAAGTACCTACTTTGTGACAAGCTCTGGGGATATAGCACTGAAAAAGACGGATGTGGTCTTTGCTCTCCTTGAGTTCAGGTTGTGTTTTTTAAATAAATAAACAGCCCAGCAATTCCACTCAAGTATACACCCAACAGAAATGAGTGCTAACATCCACCAAAAGATGTGTATAAGGACACTCATGGCAGCTTTACGCATAATAGAAAAAAAACTGGAAGTAACACCAATGTTCTTTCAGTAGAATGGATAAATAAACAACAACATAGACGAATCTCAGAGATATTATGTTGTGCATACGGAGATGGACACGAAAGAGTACATACTCTATGGTCCCATTTATATGAAGTTCAAAAACAGGCAAACCTTATCCTGAGATAGGGTAGAGCAGTGGCTACTTTTAGAGGATGGATGCATATTGACTGAGGGGATACAAGGGAAACTTCTGGGGTGGTGGTAATGCTTTACATTTGGTCTGACTAGTGATGACACGAATACATATATACTTTCATCAAGCCATACATTATGTACCATCCACTTTACTGTTTGTAAGGTCATACTTCAATTAAAACGAAAAGGAATGAAAAGGAAATTTATCCTCACAGAACTGCCTTCCTCCCCTCCACGTGCCTAGGGTGAGCAGCCAACTGCCCACTTCTATCTTCTGCCTTCTCCATCGCTGAAAAATGGATTTTTCTAGTACTTTCTAGGCTGAGCTATTGCAATCTTGAAGTGCCTGCAGCTGCTGTTCACTTCGTGATTTTCCAGCTCCCTCCCCCATTTAAAAAAAATATTAAAAAAAAAAAATCTCCTGATGGAATACAGTACAGTATTGTGGAAAAGCAGCAGGCCTGGACCAGCCAGCTCAAACTCCCTCTGCCCCACTGGTCAATAAGAAACCCTGGATTTTTGTGTCTTACCCCCAAAAGAGTTATAAAGTTCAGTAAGTGCCTGGAAAGCAGGCAAGACTCTGAGATGCAATCTGGATCACCCACTACCAATTTGCTTTGCTCACCCACCGTAGTGGCTGGGCCTTATGCTTCCTAGAGGAAAATGAGCAGTTTGAATGCCTGCCCCTCCTCCCTTCTCCCATCTCACCCACTCTCCTCCCTTTGTTCTCGAAGAATGGTTCCCGATGTGGGGATGCCTGTATTTGTGGCTCTTTGGGGAGAAAACTTTGAGCCCAACTTGGGGTTTCACATGTAACCCCAAGATGGTAAGCGTCAGATGCAGCCTGCAGCGGTTACAAAAGGCAGATTACCGTGTAGCACTGCTGAGCTGCAGTTCATGCCATTTTGTACTTCCACCCTCTAGGGTGGTGACTCACTGCTTTGCAGTTCAATGTGGGGACATGTCCCACGGTGTTGACTGCCTGATGCTCCTGGAGGACATTCCTAACCCACCGCTCAAGTTATTAGAAATCTAACTCCGAAATCACTAATCCCCAAACAGCCTCTATTTTCTCAACTGATGGCTTCCTTGCTTTGATTTTATGCACAGTAGTTCTAAACTCAAGGCCAAAAATTCTACCCCATGCCGAGCCACTTTCAAAGGAGAACCAATATGCTAAGACTAGAGGGGGATCTGAATAGTGGCTAATTGTCAGTTTGTCTAGTGAAAAAAGCTTCCTCTAACCCCTGAGTGTGCTGGTTATTTGTTAAAGTTTGCTGGGGTTTTGGAGCACCTCGCTGTTAGGGGCAACTCAGACTCAGCAGTTTTAATTATTAATCAGGTCAAAGGCTGATGACAGTTTTTCTTCTCTTCAGGGGAGGGTCTTGAAAGTTCCCAGGAGGGGCTGTCCAAGCCCTTTTCCTGTGATGGGTGGAAAAGAGGGAAGAGGGAAGTGATTCATGCCAGAACGGTCTGAGTTCTTAATGGTTCCTTGCCCTAGACAGACTGTGCTGGAAAGTTGCTTATTCTGCCTCCGGATTGATTTTTAAGTGAATATAGGTCTTTATACCTTCCAGGGGGTTGTGGCCTTCGGACTTGCACAAATTCCAGACCTGACAGCACATGTGAAAGCATATCCAGTTGTACCCTTGCAAATTGGAGCGCAGGGAAGGTGCTATCCTCTCCAAAGAATGTGTCCATGTGGGGCATCAGCTCACTCGGGTGGCGGTGGGGAGGGCTTCTCTGTGCTTCAGCGCACTTTGGGAAAGGCACCTGGCTTTTTCCAGTTTGGGTTTCTAACGTTTCCAAAAAGGCTGCCTCTGTTCCTGCCCTGCCTCCCACGCTTCTCTCCTGGTGTCTGTGGATGTGCTTTCTCTTTTTGGCCCGAGACCCCAGCTTGACAAGCTCCAGAAAGGTCTCCTTTTCTGTCTGCCTCTCCGTCAGCCATTCTACACGATTCCAGCAGGCCCCGCCTCCCGCCCCTGTTGCTAGGCTGATTCCCCTGTTGCTAGGCCACCACTGCTTCTTACCACCCTCAGAAAGAGGCACAAATTCCCTGTGACCCACTCAACCGTCCGCCCACCTAGCCACACGCTGACAGAACAACTCGATCCCAAACACCTGCTATACGTGAACTCCCGTGCCCAGTGTAGAACAGTTACAAACGGAGAAGAGGCAGCAAGTCCAGGGCTGTCAGAGATAGGGGTGACCAGTTGTCCTGGGGGTGGTGACCCGGCTGTCTTCTGGGAGGTTTCTCAGGGGATAGACATTAACTTGAAGACTTTTCCCTGGTCCAAGATTTGACCCTCAACCTTACAGGTTCAGAAAACTCATTTTGCGTGCAGCTAGAAACAGATCTTTGTCCTGGTAGCAAAAGCATATTAATCAGGCTTGAAAGACTGATGCCTAAAATGAGAATGTGAATTTATTCATTTATAATGAGAAGTCTGTCACATGGAGATACGATACTCCTGCAGGCATCACTGTCTCACGGAGGAGGCCGACTTTTCTGGAAACGGTAGCATCACTGAAGGATACTGGAGAGTTGATATGAAGCACCAGTTTGCCTAAGAAAGGGAGTGTATTTATCTATATCTATATCTGTGTATCTATTTTTAAAGATGTAATTCTGTTAATTCCTCACATCAGCCATGAGAGGGAGTTACAAACACTCATCCCCATTTCACAGAAAGAAAGCAGTTCAGGTTAAATTGCTTAACTGAGGTCATCCAGCTAATAGGTGACAAATCCAGGGTTGGAACCCACAGCCTATTGTAGAACTAATAGATCTCAGCTCCCTGGCAGTGTTGAGATGACAAATTAGGTTGGGGGCGAGTTGGATAATGGATACTGAGGTGCTGATGAATGAGGCAGATGGAAATTTCCTTTAAGTGATGGGACCTTTGGAAGTGGAGCTCGGCTGAGCCTAGATCTTGAGGTGGAAATTAGAAGCACCACCCAACATATGCTACACCCCTTCTGGAAGTGTTCTGAGAGAACAGCTTTTGAGTTCTTATTGATAATGGATAAGTATTTGTGCTTTTGAACTCCACTGTAGTGAGAGAATGCAGGAAGGTCACCTGTGCTGGGTAGGCATCTGAACAGGGTAGGACAGGGCACCTGAGGGAGTTGCCAGGGTTAGAAGCTCAGAGGAGAAAGGCTTCTGGGATAGTGGCTTCACCATCATCTTGCCAGTTGGCCATTAACTCAAGAGGCCCAGTACCTCAGCAGACCAAGAGACCAAGATTTTAACTCTAAGGACAGGTAGAAGCAGCCTTAGGGAGAAGGTTGTATTCACTGAGCTCCCTAGAAGGGGCAGCCTGGAGCCCCTGTAAGAAGAAGGGGATAGAGAAGTGCCTTCCTTTGTCCAGGGGCCTGGTCAGGAACCCTTACCAAAGGGCAGGACAGATGTGCAGATAGCCCAGCTCTGGGAGCTGGATCAAGACAGGGGCCTGAAGCCTCGCTGCACAGCCAAAAGAGAGAGAGACAGAGAGAGACAGAGAGACAGAGAGAGAGACAGAGAGAGAGGAAGGGGCCTGGATGGCAGTTTCTGAAGGCAACTAAGAGCTCCATCAGGCATGGCCATCGCCTCTATCTCTGTTAACCTCTATCTCTGGCTAAAGTGTGAGCATCTTTATTCTGTATCCAAGCCTTAAGGAACTGAGAAGGAGTGAGAGGCAGGAGACGTGGGTGTCCAACAAGCTGTAGCTTTTCTTCTCTCCCTTTCCCCCCATCTTTCTTATTCACGTATTCTTACAACAAACTTTCCTGTGTCTAGACTTGAGTCATTCTGGGAGAAGGAATCTGTGCTCTATAAGCTGTCTGTTTCTCTGCTTTTGTAATTTACTTTTTTGGCGTTTCCCCCAGTTTCCTAGTGAAGTACTTTTTGAACAATCTTAGCCTTGTCTGGACGCCTGAGATTTGCCCGCATTTGGGCCAAGAGAGTCAAGGGGTTCCAGGGCCCCTGGAAATTTAGCATGGTAGGCCAGCAGCTGTCTCAGCTGGATTTGCAGGAAACAGCTGGTGGAGCCAGGGCAGAGAGAGGTGAAAACTCGAGAGAGGAAGAGATTGAGCAAGAGAGAGAGATGGGAGCAGCTGCGGTAGCTAAGCCTCCCCGCCTGGGCTCCTCCATCACAGAGGCCAGCTCGGCTCTAAGGCTCTCCACCCTGGTGTTACTCAAAAAGAAACAAACAAGTTAAAGTTATGCCCCGGGGACTATAAACAGCGGGCATGGCCAGTATCTGATGGGGGAATCAGACTAGGGTTCCTACCTTAGAGCACGGGGTGCGTTCACCTGCAAAGCTTAAGGGTACCTGGGGTGTGATTCAGCTAGAGGGGGATTATGCCCCAGACATTAGACCGTGACTGTTTGGGGATGAGGTCCAATCAGGGTACACTGCATTCAATGGAAATAGCAGAGAATTGGAGGAATTTGGGCCTCTTCTGTTAGTTTAGTAAACTGAGAGTCTCTTAGAGATTTGTGCACAGCACTAGCCTGTGCCTGATTGGAGGCCCTCGCCAAGCCCCATCTCCCTTATTCAGGTGAGAGATGATTTTTTTCCTTAAAGACTCAGAATTATGTAATAACTGGGGAAAGGCAATACTTTCCTGGACTTATTACTGGCTGGCCTTTGGGAAGGAATGGCTGGAGCTGGGAAGATGTCAGGGTCACTCTGAAAGTTTTGGGGGGTACCTTCTCCTAACCCACTAATATATTGCAGACTCAGACTTGGTTCCTGGGCAGCAGTGGTTAAATTGAAATCTTGATTCTCTTGGTAACTTGATGGCTTAGTTTAGGCCTCAGGTTGCTGTTCCATGAACTGCCTTGAAATTTAATCACCCAAATTTATTTCCTAGAGTGTTTTTCAGCGTCTCCTCCTCTAGGCCCATTAGTCACCATCCCGTGACCTGACAGAGTGATTATCAAAGACCCTGTGGTTCCCTTTCACTAGATTTAGGGGTGTTGGTAATTCTGGAGGCAAGTTCTAACTTGAGTCACAGTTGGGTGGATTTTCCCGCAATTGGTTGTGAATCTTCCCTAAAGGCATCCTCTCAAGGCCTGGGAGAATAACACTGTGGACATTCTGTTCCTTCTTCAAAACCAGGGAGATGGTTTCTGGGTTCTTCTAGGGCCGGTGTTCTTGGGCTGAGGGCTATATTATCCTTTGCCCCTGGGCACATCACGGACATCTCCCAGCTTCAACTTATGGGGATAATGCACGTAAAAAAAAAAAGGAGTGTTGAGCCAAGCACACAGGCCTGCAACACATGTTAGCTCCCTTCCCGTCCACCTGGGACAAGGCTCAGGCCTTCTGTTGGGAATCTTGGAAGAAAAATTTTATCAGTCTGATTTCGAAGCATTCTCAGAAATTTTTATTTCAAGAGTAGGTCCATAAATGAAATTTTAGCTGTCTCCCCCTCCAACCTGATTCTCTAAGGTAGGAGTTGCAAACTTACACGATTACAGGTGTCAGGCAGGTAATGTAAATATATAGCAATCTGGCTGAGCGCTGTGGGTGAAAGGAGGGCATGAGTCCTGTGAAGACAAGACACTGTCTCTCCGCTGGAAACAGTGAGAACGAGGCCCAGTATGATACTCCCATTTTTTAAGAGATGCTAGATATCAGCCTATTTTGGTGAAAAGTCTCAAATTTTAAATGCGTTCAACCAATCGAAACATTTTAAAGTGGGATGAATGAAACACTGTATAGCTCTCCACTGGTTAGAGTTTCACCCTCTGCTCTTGGCAGGTTCTGGAGAGGGTGCTTTTCCCTTCCCCAAGACTGGGCGTTCCTACTCGCTACTTGGCTGACCTCGGGAGGCATCTACCCGGGGCCTGCTCCTCTCCTGCAGACATGTTGGACCAGTTAAAGGTTATTCTGTAGAAACCTCCACCAACAAGTCAAAAGATGAGTTTCCTGCTCTTAATAGATAATTTTTATTGGTTTTGCAATAAACGTATGAAATAGAAACAATAGCAATAAACCAGCTCAACAAGAAATCGAAAGGCACAGGCCCCCAAAGCCCTTCGCGCCTCCTTCGCGCCTCTTCTTAATGAGTCTCTAATTTATAGACCGGCTAGAAGGCCCACTTTTCTTTTTCCAAGCTTTGCAAACTTCTCCATCTCGGAGGCTGGTGTGCTGTGGTGGCTTGCGTGCTTGTTTCTGCAGAGCTGCTGTAATGGAAGCCAGGGCACAGCGGAGCCAGACAGGAGCGGGTGGCACAGCTTTGGGGCTTGGGGCTCTGGTCCTAGCACTGTTTCCTCTGTCTTTGAGGGTTTGCCTTTTTTCATTTCATATTTATCAATGGAGGGCAGAAAGGGAGAGTAACCAGGATAAAAACTCATGCTGAAATGACCAAAGACCACAATTTAACTTTTGGAGAGCCAAGGGACTAGGATGGGAACAAAAAGCATCCTGAGGCTGGGGAAGGGGTTTTTCACCCTTTAAACCTCTGACCTTTATCTTTTGAAATGTGCAGAATATTTTTAGTCCATGGTGCTGTGTGTTTTCTGAGGACCCACATCTGCCTGCCCCCTGTCTGCTAAGCAGCACCAAGGGGTGAGGGGGATGAACTCGGTACCTTTGTGACAATGATGAGACCTCCTGGCTGTTGTACTCAGTGGCAACTCAAGCGAGCTGGAGGCCTTGGGTCCCTGCCAGTGGGTATTTACTTGCGGGGTTACTGGCGGTGTCAGATGAGTGATAGCTGGAGTCAGAAGGGCTCCGTTCGCTGTTGGAACATTTCCCCTGAGGCCGCAGCCCAAAGAAGGGTTCTCTGTGTTCCTGATCACGCCTCAAAGAAAGTGCAGGCCTCCTCAGGGCTCATTCCTCAACAGTGAAAGGGAAAAAACAAGATCAAATGGGTTTCCATACCCACCCGTTCAGGGACTGGATGACCCCGGGCCCTGCATGGGGAAGACCCTGGCAGCCCATGGCAGGAGAGCACAGAGCGCTTTCACTGGGGACGTTTATGCTCTCATGCCCTCGGCCAGCTTGGCTCACCAACACCACCCCCTTCCCCACTTCCTGCCATGCCCTGCGTGAGGAAGGAGCAGTGGGTGCCTCTCCTAGGAATTCACGGCCAGGAAAGGGCTACAGGTTTCTCCACCGCTTCATCTCTGCTGCACTCCTCCTGTTCACCTTGCTTCCCCCTCCTCACGGGGCTTGGGGGAAGAGACCGCTGACTTTGCAACCCACAGCCCCTGAAAGTCCCCTTCTATGGCATGCTGTTATGCTTCGAGGACACAGGACTGTGAACTCGAAATTGTCTCGCCTTTGTCACCTCCTGGCAGGTCTTTAGAGCTCGGGGAAACAGCCGAGCGGTACAAATCGCAGTGGCGTGGTAAAGCCCCCCTTACTCCTGATGGGCTGCCTGACTCATATCCGTTTCCCTGGCAAAAAATAAGTTTTTGTTATTGCTGGCTTGGCAGAAGCATGGAAGAGTGCGCGAGGATCTACTGCCCCATGCATCACTGGCCAAATTGCCTGAGAAATCCCAGCTCTAGAACTTTTCATCGTTGGCTGTGATGTACGGAGCAGAACGGCAGCTCCATTTCCCCCGCGTGAGGCTTAGCGACGCTGGCACTTAGCAGACCTGCTCTGCTTGCAACTCCCAGCAAATGTGGCCTCTTCTTTCCCTTCCCCTCTTCTTGGCCCCGTATCCTCCTGACCCTTTATCTTTCCCATCCCCCTGTCTGCTCATCAAGCCCCTCCCTGCCTCTACCCAGCAGAGCCATAGCTGGAGAATCAGGAGGAGGCCCACAATGTCATTTCCCCATCACTGTGCAGACGATTCCACACTAATGTTCTTTTAATGCTGTGATGCTGCACTAATTAATAAGCATCCTGCACAGAGGCCTCGCCTCGCCTCGCCTCCCCTCTCCTCCTCTTCCCTCCCTGCCCCTCCCCACCAGCCTTCGAGGAGGCCTCATGACATCCTGGCATCTGGCAGCAGAAAAAGGATTTCACTCCTCTACCTGGGCTGCCTAATATTGCTATGAGAGATAACTGTATACGAACCAATAATCTAGCCTGACAATCCAATTTACTGACCAAGAGCGCACAATCCACCATGTCATCGGCTGTGGGGAGGCCCATAAATTAGTTCCTAGTAATTTATTCTGATCAATAGAATGGGCAAAGTCACTTGTCTCTTTAATCAAAGGCCCTCTCAGAGATGTCAGGACAGGCGGCTGCGTGGGAGGCAGCAAGGCTTCGTGAGCAACTGGGCGGTGGATGCTCAGCCCTGCACCCAGAGCTCTGGCTTCCGGAACCCAGCGGAAGGCTCCCAAACAGGGCTGGTGTGGGAGGGACCCATGGTCCAGGCTGCCTATGGTTCCTTTGGCCTGCCCAACCATAACACATTGGCTGTAAAGTAAGCTAGGGGCAGAGGTGGCCAGGGTGGTGGTGAACAAGAGATAGACTTGAGGAGACTGCACTGGGCCCCAAGGATGTCTTATCCCTTCTGAATGCTCAGAGCCTTTCTCCCCAGGTCACAGGAGCCCCACCAGCCGCTGTGCTGAGGCTTCTGTAAAGACAGGGTGCACAGCGTGGTGGACCAGAGCCAGGTTGCCTGGCTTTGAATGGTGACGCCACCCCTTCCTAGGTGTGAGGCCTTGGGCAAGCTGCTCACCTCTCTGTGACTTGGTTTCCTCTTCTGTAAAGTGGGACTAATAGTAGTGCCTGCCTCATGGGGGTATTAAGAGGATTCAATAAATACGTAATATGAATCAAATCAAATCAATAAATTAATATGTAAAGCACTTAGAACAGTGCCTGACACATAGGAAGTGCTATATAGTATTTGTTAAAATAGACAAGTGCAGGGAGATCAAGGGAAAATGTTGATGTGATTCTCTCTGAAGATGTGCCAAGTCCTTGAGATACTCTGCTGCTTGAAAACTTTTGCTCTTTCTTACCCACCTTCACCTCTTGTCCTCCTTGTCCAAGATAAACAGAGGACGAGTCCATTGATGCGATCTCTTTGAAATGTCAGAGAAGCTCTAAAGGCCTCCGTGCAAGGTTCTTCCCCTCCTCGGGGCCCTTGGTCAGAGTCGGTGTGTCGGCCTTGAGGAAAGACACTGATTTTGCTTTAGAGAAAACAAGCCTGTTGTCAGGCAGCGAGGAGGAAAAGGAAGCCTGTTATCTGCTTTGGCTGTGGGGCCTGACACGTGAGGCAGCGCTCTCTGACATGAGCCAGATAAACCAGCAAAGACACAGAGCAATGGTGCAAGGGTCCGTCCCCTTGGGTTCTAGGCCCAGCTCCAGCACTCACTAGCTGTGGAACTTGGGCAAAGTCACTGCATGTCTCTGACCCTAATTCTGTACCTGAAGCATGAAGGCGTGACCCTAATTCTGTACCTGAAGCATGAAGGCGCTGGAGAGAGTGATCTCGGAAGTCCCTCCCAGCTCTGACACTCTGAAGTTCTATATGGTCGGTGAAGGAGTCTGTGGGCATCTCTCTGACTCCCCTCAACCCTACACTCCCCACAATAATAAACCGAAAGCCTCTGAAACCAGGAGCCAGCAGCATGAGAAAATCCATGATGTCTCGGGAATATTAGAGTCACTAAATGGACTGATGTCATTGGTGGAACAGGGATAGGGATGAGAGCCATCTCACTGAGGAGAGGGGTTCCTGGGCCCCTGACCCCAACTGGGACTAGGTTCCTGGATGTGCAAGAGGCCATGGGCCTCTCTTCTGTCATCAAGGTCAAAGCCAGGACTTCTGACACTAGAGAACCTCTGTGGCCTCCTCTGCTCTAATCACCACCCCTCAGGGCTACCTCAGGGTAGGGAACCCCATGCTAAAAGTATAGTCTTGCCAAGGCACAGAAAAGGAAACTGAGGCAAAGTCTACCCCAAATTCCAGGCTCCAGTGACCATCCCTGGGTCCCCATCCTGGCCTCCCATTTCCCCACAACTGAACCCTGACATGTGCTCAGCTCAGACCTGGTGAGTCCATCAGGGGTGAGCTGGAGGGCTGGGGTACAGGGGTCATTGGGGTGATGGGGCCAGGTTGGAGGCCTGAGGCCAGCCCAGGGTGGCTGCATGGCAGGTGCACACAGTTTCTGGTGAGCAGGAATCTGGCACCCTCTGCTGACCCCGCGGCGGGAGACAGCTGGTCAACCAGGCTGGGGCTGCAGCCAGCCGGAGGGGATGGGGTGGGGTCCAGCACCAAGCGGCAGCTTACCAGTCAAAAGAGCAGCTCCCCTCTCTGAATAGATCATTTTTATTGGTTTTGCAATAAGCTTATGAGACAGGAACAATCGCAATAAACAAACTGAACAAGAAATCGAAAAGATGGGCCCCGAAAGCTGTTACAGAACCCTCCTCACCTTCTCTTAATGAGTCTCTAATTTATAACAAACTCATCAGCCTAGCACCTCCAGGGTTCCCTGGCTCCAGGCTGGGAACCCATAGTCTCTGCCTCGTGTGTGCGTGTGATCTGTCAGCTCTGGGCAACTGAGACCTGGCTCCAGAGTGGCAGGAGGCTCCAGAAGGAGGAATGGATTCAGGAGAGTCCTGGGACAGGGCTGGGACTTCAGTCAAGGCTACCTCCGGGAAGATCTGGGAGGCGTGGACCTCCCCCACTAGTCGCCAGACCTCTTCAGAATGGATGGGGCTGGTTGGGGAGGACCTACCTCCCCCAAACTCCTTCCTCAACCCTCTTCCCAGCCCTAGGCTACAGATTCAGACACAGAAATCATGTCTATTTCAGAATTTCAGACTAGGGCTTGGCATGGGAAGCTGGGAGAGCTGAGAACTTCTGAACCCCTAAATTGCATACTTTTCAGATAGGATTGGGGTCCCTGATGGGGGCTGGGTTTTTTCCCTCCTCAAAATTAGAGGATAACTTAGGGCAGAGCGGTACCTTACCCCTCCTCCCTATAATTAGGCTCTCTGTGAGGGGGCCAAGTGCTCCCCATCAGACAGTGCTTCTGTGAGGCCAGGGCTGAGTCTTTTCCTTCAGGAGGGGGATCCCTGGGGAAAGGCTGCATCTCCTCCTTAGACTGCAGCCCCATGAGTCAGGGTCACGTTTCCCTACCTCATACTGGGGCTGCGGGAGAACAGGGTTACGTCTCCACCACAGACTGGAATTCCCTTAAGCATTTATTTTTCTCTAGTCCCCTTTGTCACCATGTGCCCCTGAAGCCTTTTCCCAAAGCAGCTTCCTGTTCTTCCACCTGTCCCTGCTTGAGGTACATGTTAGCCCCCGCTGTACTTCCTGGCTGCTGTGCATGGGACAGGGCACCCAAGGATCAGACCTATTTTCTTGCTCATTATGGTCCCAATTAGGTAGGGCCGTGCTTCTCCACAGGATACAAGTGCCGCCTGGCGTTGCCTACAATCCTAGGGGTAGCCACAAGATGTCAGTGTGAGGCCACGGAAATGGCTCCTGTCCTGGGGCTGAACTCAAAAGGAAGGAAATTAGATAACAGCCTGGAGGGGTGTGTGTGTGGGGGGGTGGGTCTTGGCAGTCACCCCTGTGCTTCCCTCTCTGTCCCCTCTGCAGGTCCCAATCACTGTCCTACCACTCCACCTACTCCCTCAAACTCAGGGCAATGCTCCATCTCTCTGCTCTGCCCGCAGTTCTTTGCTCCCAGAAGAGTGAATTCTGCATCTCCCTGACCTCCAGCTCTGGGGAGGATGAGGAGCTGCTGTCCCTGCTGCAGGCACCTTTGCTGGGAAGAGCAGCCCGTGCATGTGTGGCCCTGCACGTCAGCGTGGGGTGTGGCTTCAGGCCGCCAGGCACTTAAAAGCCCAGGTGTGCTTGCTTGGGGCTGCCTCTGTGTATGTGTGTGTGTGTGTGTGTGTTTGTATGTGTGTGACTCCACGAGGATTTATATCTGCCGCAAACAGAAATTTGGAACTTGAAGGGGATCTTAGAAATCACCCAGTCCAACCTCTTGTTTTATAGATGAGGAAATAGGGACCCAGAGAGAGCAAACCCTTGCCCAAGGCCATGCAGCGATTCTGGCTAGGCTGTGCCTGGAACCCAGGTTTCCTGCCTTCCAGCCCAGTGTGTGTGGGGGGTTCCTGTCTGGTTGTGTCTCCAGGGCTGTGTGTTTGGTCTACTTCTGTCTTAGTGAGTTACTTCTAACAGGTCCTGGGAAGCTCCCCAGTTGACTGTCAGCCAGCAAGGTCCTGACCAGACTCAGAAGGTGAAAGGAAGAAGGGATGGAATGGAAAGGAAGGAAGGCAAGGCGGGGGTGTGTCCATGTGTGGGTGTGGGTATCTTTGTGCTTCACTGTGGCAGCGTGTGGATGCCAGTGGGTGGGTGTGTCTGCATCTCAGTATGTCAACGCGAGTGTCTGTGTCACAGACCCTGATTCTGGTGTGTAGGTTTGAGTCGTGTGCATGTGTGTGCACGTGTGTGCTAGGACATGTGTGAGCGGCCTCTGGGAGTCAAGGCCTCTTGGAGAGGTGCTGGTGCTGCGGGCTGGATAGTGTGCGAGTGATGGTGTGTGTCAGCCATTGGTGTGTGTGTCAGTGACTCTGGCGTGTGCATCTGTCAGAGGCTGCGTGAGCAACTGTGGGTGTCAGTGAGGACATGAGTGTGTTCGTGAAAGAGAGGCTGCTCCCTCTACCCCACCTCCTTGCCCCCCACCTGACTGTCTCCCACGGCCCGGAGGGTTTCTGTGTCCCTGCCCCAGCATCAGCAAAATCCCTTATCGGTTGAGGCACCAGCCTCCGTGTTGGGATTTCAAGGTTCCTGTCGGTTCCATCCATCTTCCGGGGCCTCCTGGTATTAGCATTGATCTACAGGGGAAATGGAGAGCGCGGCTGGGTTATTACGCACCCACCCGCCTTCCCTGGGCTGTGATTGAGTGCACACAGAGAATTTTTGAAACATGGCCACCCTAACTTATTCTGTCTTCCTGCCAATAGCGTGGCGTGGGTCCAAATTACCAGTCGATACCAGCTGATCTTTTTATGTTAAACTGTGATGAAGTCACATCTGTGTGGAGATGGGATTAAGCCCTGGACCCTCTTTTAACGGAGAACTTTTGGGGTGGAAAAGGAGGAACTGGAGAGTGGACAAGGGGAGTGGTCCGCAGGCATAATGGAGGTGGGGAGCTGAGGGCAGGCGGTATGTGCAGGGCGTGCTTGCAGGGCGGTCAGAGCTGACTGCACTGGCCCCTGGCCTCCCATTCCAGCTAGTTTCTCCCCTTGTGACCCTCACTGCACTGGGGACCTCAAGGCACCCCCCCCCATCAGACTTTCCATGGTCAGCCAGTCTGGCCCTGGTGAGGCCCCTCCCTGCTTCCCTCCAAGGATAGAATTCCATTTCCCTCCAGTCCCCTCCACTCGGCTCCCCCACCCCCCCTGCACACACCTGCACCATCAAACGGGTTTGTCTTTAACCTCCAAACAGGGAACTTTAATTAAAGAGACAGTGACCCCTTTTATGAGTTTGGTCGAGTTGGGTTTCAGGGCCCTTGTCACTAGCGGCTCACATAACGCTAACAAAAGCTTACAGGCCCCAAAAGGAGCCGGTCTTCCTCGTAGACATTACAGTAGGGGCACAGGGTGGGTATGGGGGCACTGAGAATGGGGAGGCACCCCAGTGGTAACCTTGGGAGGTGGTCACTGGGTTGGAGGTTGGGGGAGGGGCCGGGCCTGGGGGCACAGACTCTCTGCAGTACCTTTGGGGCATGACCCCTATCGCCCCAGCCATCTGGACCCAGCAGTGCGGTGGGTGGGTTGGTGACAACTCCCTGTGTGAAATGGTTAGGTGCATGCAAATGTCCAGGGTTCCCATCCTGTTTGCCTGTTGGTTTGTATTATAAAACTAGAAGTAATTTCCAAGAGGAATAGATTGGATAGAACTTACTCTAGGAACAGTCGGATTTTTAATCACATATTCAAAGGCAAAGTGATTTTACGATAAAACCTAATTGCTAATAACTGTAATAATACCACTCAACATATGGCATGACACACAAATTCTGTCCTGGATCTGGAGGGGCAAACACTGCACAACACACACTGCTTGGAAGGGAGCTGTCCCTCCATAGGCAAGAGCTAAATCCAGGCCTCCTTGTACCTCCTGCTCTCCCTCCCCCACCTCCATCTCCCTTAAAGATCCCAAATGTGGACAACTGTTGAGTTAGTGTTAGGAGTTTGAAGGGTCCTTATCTTTCATCTAATCACCTCTTAACTGTTGATTTTTAACTAAGGGCTTCTCTAGGTCCTATAAGAGATGTTTGCTTGCCCTTTGATCTAGTTCTTTGATATCCTTTGTGAATTCTTTAAGCTGAAGAGGGCTGCCCAATCTGCCACACTTATTCATTCAACAAACATCAGGGGCTCTTAAAAGAGACCTGTGGGTAATTGATTATTTCCGAAAGGTTGGGCTTTCCCTAAGTGGGGTACACTCCCATTAATCAGGGGCTGATAAATTGTCAATGATCTGCATGGGGAATTAGCCACCTAAATGGTAATCCAGGGTTGCCTCTACTGGAAACTAGGGTTGAGTCCAAATTAGTAACTTTGTAGAGTTGGCAATTTAAGGCCAAAATTGAACGAAGGGGATCCTCAGCACCCCCCACCCCGCTCACTTCTGCTGCCACCCGTTGGCCCCTGACTCTTCCTGGTGACACATGTGCTTGCCATGTGGGGACACTTAGGTGGGATGTGGGGACATCTGTGAGAAGACCCACGCCCAAGGAGGAGAGCACATAGACCAACATGAGAAACATGATCTCATCCTGGGTCTACTCACTCCCACGTGTGGCCCTTCCCCCGTGCACACACCTACCCACGTGAGTGGCCTGTCTGTGTGTGTGCCTGGAGTGCATGCACCAACAGAGAGAGGTCACAGCCCCTTCCCTCCTCCCCGGGGCAGGGATCTGGAGGCCGGAGGGGTTGGGGAGTAATTGGTTTTGGCGTTTCCTACCTCTGCTGCCCGGGAAGCTTTCTCTGTTTCATCTTCAGCCTGATCAATCCCTAGTCATGTGCCTTTCCACATGGGCGCCCCCGACCCCCCAACTCACTACGCTCTTGGAAACTTCGTTAGTGCCATTAATCTGCTGACCCAGGCAAATCACCACCTCTTCCTGCAACCCAGCCTCTAAACCCTTCTCCTCAAGACCACCCCCTAGGATCTGCTAAGCATCCCCCAGAGCTGGCTCCCTCTCCTTTTCTCTTCCTGTTCCAGGTCACCCCTTTCTGTCTGAAGGCCTCCCCAAACCTATCGCCTCCAACGTGGAATCCTCCTTCTTCCTCATTTCTGTCCTCATACTCACCCGTTTCCAAGTATTTCCCTGCGCGTGAACACCAGCACTTTGCATGTAAGGAAATTAGTCCGTGTGCCTGCAACCTAGTGGTGGAGGGTGTGGGGTCAGGCTCTGGCTGTGGGAACCCGACACGGAACCGTATTGAGGGCTGATTGTACTCCAGGCACGGTGCTGGACACTTAACACAGGTAAATAATTTAACCCTCACAACCCAAGGGGCAGGCATTATTTCCCCCATTTTAAAGATGAGGGAAGGTGAGGCTTGAGAGATTAAGCACTTGTTCATGAGTAGCAGAGCCAAGATTGGGACCCAGATCTGTCTGCCTCTAAGACCATGTTCTTTCAGCTATTGAGGAAGGAAGGGGGCCCCCATCCTTGAGCTAGGTTCCAGGTATCCCCCCTAGAAACTTCCTATGATAAGGACTCCCTGACGTGAGGTTTGTCCCTCTTTTTTCCTCTGCTTGAGCTAGGTCTTGAGATTGGGGTGAGTGTGAGTGTGCGTGTCTCCCCTTTTCCTCTCACCCCAAAAAGGGCCCATGGTGCCCAGACCCCTGTTAGAGGCCCCAGGCTGCACCCCACTCCAGGGTGCACCCCTCTCAGCAGGCTCCAGGCTTATGGAAGAAGGGCCGGCTCCTTCCGTGGCCTCCGTGGCTGATGTGCTGGGCCCATTGTGCAGGCGGGAACAAAGCCTGCGGATTTAAGCTGAGTGACCAGGCGGCTCTGCCATGCAGAAAAGACCGCCCCCCTCGAAGCCGGGCCCAGCCGGGGGCAGGAGGAGGACGGAGAGAAAGGGGACAGGGAACCTTTGAAAGTAACTAATTAAAGGGCCTTTGCTTGCCCCCTCCCCCTGGGCGCCTAATCTCTCTGGGGCAGCAGCCAGACAATGTGCCCCTCTGCCCCGCCCCCCTCACCCGAGTTTTAAAACAAGAGACAACTTGAAGTTAATGAGCGCCACCTGACGGAGTCCCCTAATGAGAGGGGGCCGCGGGGCGGCTCACACATTCTCTGGTTCCATGAATAGCTCCCCCCACCCCCCGAGTTTTATTCATCTCGGGCCAGGGGCCGGGGGCAGAAAGGAAGGGGGCTGCTGGGCCTGGAGCGCGTGGACTCTGGTGCAGTGTGGGCGGGGACCGCACCCCCTCGGCTGTGCCAGCTCTGAGGCTGAGCCCCACCAGGCTACGGCCTGAGACCTGGGAGGCCCAAAGCCTGGCCGGGTGGCTCAGGGCCTGCCTGCTCTGGGGGCCCTCCTTCACTGGTGTTGGCTGCTGGCTTCTCCCAACAGGGCACGGAGGCCGGGGAGGGCTGCTTGCGCTGGTGGGGACTGGGGTCAGAAGTCGTATGGAAGTGGGCCCAAAAGGCCCTCTTGCACACTGAGCAATCTCCACCATCTCTGCCTCGGCTGTATCACTCCCCAGTCCTGGCCTGATCTCTGATTCCTCCATCTCTGATTCCAGTCTGGCTGCCATCCCTGAAAGCTCATCTCTGATGCCCCGTCTCCTGCTTCTGCAGATCTCTGATCTTTCCTTGTCACCGACAGTGACTCCTCTCTCAGACTCAGCGTCCTCTGTTCCCAGACTGGGTGGACAGCTTGTCAGCCTCAGGAAACAGGCCCAGCACCCTTGAGAATGCACCTGGGCTGTGCCTCTGTGACTGTGTAACAGCACATGAGTGTGTAACAGCCTAGGAAACTGGAAAGTGTGGAAACCCTTTTGGGAGACTAGGGGAAATGGCGAATGACCCCAACTCTCTGCACAATGCCACAACCCTGCCCCCAGTAATTCGCTAAACCCACCGCCCATCCTGGAACACTACCCCAACCTGCACTGGAGCCCACAGTGGGACTTAGAGAGTGAAAGCCCCTGACTCAGATGAGGAGTCTGGGAAACAGTGACCCAGGCCAGCCTGGTCTTTGCTCTCAGACCCAGAGATTCCCAGCATGGGCTCCTCAGAGTGATGCCACAGAATGCCCCCACTACCCCCAAAAGGTGGGAGGTGAGGGGGTAGCATTTGAAGGGCCCAGGATGGTCTGAGGTAGAGGGGAGGGAGGGAGCAGACAGAATGGGGGTCTCCAGCCAGCAGAGAGCCATGGACAGAGGTGACTAATTTCCCAACTACTCATGGTGAAAATATCACATTTCATGCTTTGTTGCCGATTCATGGAAAAATCCTATTAAAACCGGGTGGATTATTTATACAGTTTAAACAAATGATGATCAAAGATTTTACACGTTTTGAAAAGAACCCAGAATTATGCAGCCCCCGGCTGGGGGCTTATCCAGAGTGTGGTGGACAAGTGTGAACACTGGGGATGTCTTGCTAGGGGCGGGGTGAGGGTAAGGTTTGGGGCAGGCTTGGATGGCTTGACGTGGGGTTATTTGCAGCAGTTCTTTCCAGCAGGGGGCGCCCTCCCTCCAGAGTTGATACCCCCTCCCTCCACCGAATCAAAGCCCTACAGATGTCCCTTTTGGTCTGTCTCAAACTCCTCTGAAAGTGTAGTTGTGAGACATGTGCGTTTGTGGGACTGTGATTGTGTGGGACTGGGCTTCGCTCCTAGACTTGCATGACACAAGCGCTGCGTGTGACCTTGAGTGCCAGGCCAGGATCTGCATATGGGTCAGTGTGGGCATGCGTGCATGTGGTAGATATGCCCTGTGTGTCTGTTGGTTTTCTCTATTATTTTTTGTTAGTTTTATTTTTTTTATTGAAGTGTAGTTGATTTAAAATGGTGTGCCAATCTCTGCTGCACAGCAAAGTGACTCAGTTATACACATACAGACATTCTTTTTTTTAAATATTCTTTTCCATTATGGTTTATCCCAGGATATTGAATATAGTTCCCTGTGCTGTGCAGTAGGACCTTGTTGTTTATCCCTCCTATATATAATAGTTTACATCTGCTAATCGCACACTCCCAGTCATTCCCTCTGGTTTCCTCTATTATTTACCTTCCTCTTAGTCCCACGCTGAAGGCCTCGCCATCCTACAAGCCTGGCTCGCTCCTCTTGCACACGCATTGGCATGTGTGTGCACATGTGCATACACACATGTTACACCTGTGCAGAGGGCCACTTTTTGAAAGGCACTTCCCAGTGGCTTAGCTTGGGGTGGTGGGCAGTGGTAGGTGACTGGAATAGGTACAGGCACCCCTTTCTGACAGACTTTGGGGGACCCCAGCCTGGAAGGCAACCTCAGATTATGATCCCCCACCTCAACTTTAAAGGACTCATAGGAACCCCCTGATCCCAGCTCCCTTGGGAGTGTCCCCCCCAAGACCCCCCCAACCCTGAAGAAAGGCATGCTAAGTGCTTGTGATCTCTGGTTGGAGGTTGGTCTAGAGTCCTTTGGTGAGAACTTGGAACCCAGCTCAGCCCCAGGAGTTGGGGGAGGGGGGTCAAGGGTGGATGGCGCCTGAGGCAGGGACAGAACGGCCCTGCATCCCGTGCTTGTGTCCCCTGTCCCTGCCCACCAGACCGTCCTGCTCAGCAGTTTTATTACCCATGGGGAGATAAAGCCCTGGGGGGAGGCAGCCTGTTCTGAAGGGGAATGTATACCCCCAGCCCCCTGCCATCCAGCCTCAGGGGCTGGGCCAGAGCCTCGCTGAATTTCTGGTCTGATGGATCCTGAGGGGGCTCAGCTAGGGTTCCCCTGGAGAGGCCGTAGGTAGCCCTGGAGGTCCCTGCAGGGAAAGGGGAGGGGAAGCAACAGAGGGAGAAGAGTCAGGGTCAGGGGGAAAGGGAACCTTCTCTTGACAGGAGGAAGGAGGAAGTTTTGGTCAGGCAGGGATGGAAACAGGTGGAAATGGGGGGGGCACCTGCCTCCCTGCAGATCCTCCAGCTGGAAGAGGAGAGAGCGGGAATGGCTGAGGACACCTAGCCTGGACTGAGTGCTCAGAGCTGCTGATGGGTCTGGGGGATGTCATTCCTTCGCTGCTTGGTTTGCTTACGTATTTATTTCTCCTTCC
The DNA here is from genome assembly GCF_964341445.2 of Mesoplodon mirus. Classification (NCBI taxonomy): domain Eukaryota; kingdom Metazoa; phylum Chordata; class Mammalia; order Artiodactyla; family Ziphiidae; genus Mesoplodon; species Mesoplodon mirus. The sequence continues at coordinate 202,753,817 of NC_138977.1, read as the reverse complement.
CTGAAGCTGGTTCCAGCAGCGCTGTGCGTACCCGGAGCCTGTGCAGCTACCTAAGGAGCAAACCCTGGCCTAGGGGTGTTTAATCATCTCATCGTGGAGACTCTGTCCTATTTGTTTTCCTCCTCAACTCTCTCTTTTCTTTCTTTTTTTTTTTAAGAAAGAAAACTGGCCACACTGGGGAGCCGGCAACAGCAGAGAGAATAATCACTTGTGACTCGAGCATCCATCAAGGGCCGAGGTCCTACAGCTGCCCAGCCCGGAGGAGCCACCACCATCACGGCTGCCTTCACCATGGCCTGCACTTTATTAGAATTTATACGTTGCCCCGATTGCGGGGGAAAATAATTAACACCCCTACAAATATATCGTAAACAAAATATTTATTAGAAATAAATAACTCATTTATTTTACATATTTCATTTCAACAATAACATTACCCAATTTATCATTTAACATTTTTGCAAGACAACTTAACGACTACTTATTAGCATTTCCATTTTTCACCCGCGCACCATAAAGCACGGGAGCTCCCCAAATGGCCTGGCACGGGACGAGCCAGGAGCTCTGAAGACCCCGGGGAGGGCTGTGAACCCCCTGGATCTCCCTCTCTCTTATACATGAGAACATACGCAGGACAAACATCCCATAACAAGTACTTGTAGTCACTTTCAAACATAGACACTCTCTTCTCACATAAACCCACTGAGCTGCACCATCTGCACCCCACCCCTCAGAGTAGACACCCCCAGGAAAGACACACACACGCACACACACAAGTTGATACCCTGGCTGATTCCAAATATTGGACCCAACATCCATGTACACCCATGTCCAAACAGACTCCTGTGGCCCAAGATACCCCTTTGCACCCAGACACAGTCACTGGTTGCGCACTTATGCCCATCTCAGCTCTCACGTTCATGGGTAATGGAGAGAAATCACCACCTCTTCCCTCTTCCTCCACGAGGGGTGGGGCGGGGCATGGGACAGAAGCCCATGTGTGAGATCTGCCCCTCTAGCCCCCGTCTTGGCCCTCTGGCCTCCTTCTCTACTCCTCTTCTGTTTCTCCCTGCTCAGCAAGGATTTCCTGAGATCAAGTGCCCATTTTCACTCCAGACTTCTGTCTTCAGGGGGATCATCCTGAAGGGCCTGGCCTGGGTCTCTCCATGCCCCAACCCCAAATGTGTTCTCCGGGAAGGAAGTGTGTGAGGACCAGTCCTCAGCTGCTTGGGTTCTAGGCTGTGAGTTCAGGGCTGGGGCTCTGGGCCAAAAAGGAAGAGTCTGGATCTGAGTGAAGTGAGGTTAAACTCTGTGCTGATGCTCAGTGCCTTTGACAGTCTCCTCCCTACCTAGGGTCAAGGCCCAGCCTACCTCTGTCTGCCCCCTTCCTTCCACTGGCAAACACTCTCCCCTGTATAGAAGAAGAGAAGTGAGTGGGGAGCCAATACCCCAGGTGACAGTCTGGGCTGGGAGACACTTCCCCATCCTCTCAACCCTGAGAGTGACATGGTACCTGGTGGGGGCAGCGGGTGTCCCTAACTGCTTATGAAATCAAACTGTAGCCCCCCCCACCTCAATCCCTAGACAGTACACATTCCTAGAGTGTCTGTGTGTGTGTGTGCAGAGACAAGCTGAGGGAACAGATGGGTGCACACCCCTCCAGGACACACATGGGTACACATATATGTGCACACATGTGTGCCACTCTGTGAATTCTGCCCAGGCTGACTCATGGCCCCACCCCCTGGCACCAGTCACAACATCTGGGAGATTAGGGTCTGTTTGGGTGCTGAGGGCCAAGGCTGAGACATTCCCCCTTGAATGCATAGCCTCTCTGCCCTCTCGCTGGGAGGTAGAGGTGAGAGGCTGGCGGCTGGGGGGCCTGGGGCCCAGGAGACGGGGCAAGGGGGCCCTTCAGAGTCAACCTAGCCAGGGGCTGGGGGCAGGGTCCTGGGGGAGCATACACAATGGCTCGAGGTTGGAGGGTCTGAAATTGGAGACTTTAATAAAAGCCACTGACAGCAAATAAAGCTGCCAGGGGAGTCCCATTACCCACAACAAGGACCCTTTGTGAGCTAAGCAGGGCTGAACTGACCCTTCTCCACCAGCCTGGCCCCATACCCACCCACCCCAGTCCTGTCGCCCTGCTTGCAGGCTCCACAGCCCTCCTCCCCGGCCCAACAGGATCCAGCTCAGGGTCTCTCCAGTGCTGAGGGAACCCAGCTTGATGTGCCCACACACTGAAAGTCCTTGTCTCTGTCTAACACTAATTTCTCTGCTTTCTCATGATACTAGCCTTTGATTGTTTTGTCTTCTTAACAAGCATCCAGTAAGTCCACTGCAGAAGCACCTCCTCTTAAATGAGTGGGGAAACTGAGCCGGGGCATGGGCTCCACCCATCCCGATCCAGCGGTGGGGCAGGGAATGGAAATTCATGGCTGTCCTAATCCTGATACACACCCTGCTATGGTCCTTAACCCCGAGACTGCCCTGACCCTCTCTGGACCCCGGTGTTGATCCCAGCACTGTGGTAGATCAGAAAGGCTGCTGCACTGGGGGTCAGGAAGACCTGTGTTGAGCCCTAGAGCTGATACCTACTAGCTGTGTGGCTTTGGGCAAGTCATTTCCCCTCCTGAGCCTCAGTTGCCTCATCTTAAAATTAGGCTGATTTAAAAGGGTTCCTATGGACTTCCCTGGTGGCACAGTGGTTAGGAGTCCTCCTGTTAGGACAGCAGACACGGGTTCAAGCCCTGGTCCAGGAGGATCCCACATGCCGCAGAGCAACTGAGCCCCTGCACCACAACTGCTGAAGCCCGCGCGCCTAGAGCCCGTGCTCCGCAACAAGAGAAGCCACCGCAATGAGAAGCCCACGCACTAGCAAAGAAGAGTAGCCCCCGCTCGCTGCAACTAGAGAAAGCCTGTGTGCAGCAACGAAGACCCAGTGCAGCCATAAATAAATAAATAAATTTATTTTTTAAAAATTAAAGAAAATAAAAGGGTTCCTATGAGGTTTAATGACCTGACCGGTATAACACATAAAAACTTTAAAGCACCCCACGAATGAGGGTCATCATAATCACTTGTCCCACCCTCAGTGTGGAACCAAACTGTGACTTGAATATCAATCTTCACACAGCTTCTGGGTCCTGCTCTGATTCCCATCCTGGCAGCAATATCGTTAAGGATACAGGAAGCTTGATGAATAGCTGTTACTGATACATGAAAACCTGAAGAAAAGGATGGAACATATTCTAATCCCTGATCTCAGCTAAGAAGCCGGACTCATTGGTCAAGGGTTTAGGGGAGCCATGTGGGGAATAGAGAAAGTTGGGGTCAGAGCACTGGCCTGGAGTCTGGGGATACTTTGGAGGAATAGGAAAAGTGGGTTCAGGGCGGCTGGTGGGCTCTGAAGCAGAGTTGGGGGTGTGCAGAGGGAAAGTTTGAGGTTGGGTGCGGAGGCAAGACGTGGAGAAGGGGGCAAGCCTGGGATTTGGGGCTGCCGTTTTAAGGGCGAGGTGGGGCCTGAGCTGGGAGTTGGAAGATGGGGGTCCGGCCAACACAAGTCCCTCCCTGTCCGGCAGGAGGGGATTTTGATGCAGGGCGGGGAGGCAGATTAGGAGGCGCTCTCAATTGCCTTAATGGGCTCTAAGAGGCGGGATCCTATTACAGCTCGGGGTGCCCCGGGGTGCCTTGCTGGGAAGACAAGCTAATCTGCCATGCAAATTAAATCCTGCCTCAAGACGCAAGGCCTGCTTAATGTGATCCATTACACAGTTTACTTGTTTATATCTAATATTGGAACAGGCAGCCCGGGCGGGCGGCAGCGGCAGGCGGAGCAGCCCAAAAGCAGGAGAGTAAATTACCAGCAAAATGAGCTTTTCCATCCTCAGCCGCCGCCGCCGCCGCCTGCGCCTTCGCGGCTCTCCGCGGCCCGGGCGCCCCCGCCCGCCTGCGGCGTCCCCTCGCTTTCTGGGCTGTCCCACTCTCTCCCGGTGGGTCTTCAAGACTCTTTCTTCTCTTTGTCTTTCTCTTTCTGTCCTTTGACCGGAGCCTATGACTCTCTCTGAGTCCTCTTCCTCTTCTCTCTCAGTCTCTGTCTCAGCCTCGGTCTTCTCTTCAATCTTTCTGGCTGTTTCTTTCTCTGGGGCTTGGGTTTCTGTTGCTCACCTCAGCTCTTCTCTGTGTGGCTCCATCTCCTCTTGCAATAGGGTCAGGGACCTGGAGCACTGCCAGGAGGCTGCAGGGATGCTGTGTGGAGCAGTGGATGGTGACCCCAGGCTGGGGGTACCCCTTGTACACACACCCCCTGGAAGAGGCCGGGCCTTGGAATGCCTGGCTTGGGGCTCAGTGGCCGAGGAATTACTGTTTTGCTAGCAACCCTGTCCCTGGTTGTGAGGGCCTGTGTGAGAGTGACATTGAGATGTTTATATAGGAAGTGTCATCGTGACCCTGTTTGCATTTGTGTGGTCACATGTGTCTGTGAGCAGGTGTGGATGTGACCTGCCTCCGTGTGTATGTGAGTGTGGGTTTAGGGTAGTGTTTCAATAATCCCTGGGAGAGGTTCCCCACCCTCTGTCCCATGAAGCCTTCAGTGGGGCCTCCTTTCACCCCTCCTTACAGGGGACATGAGGCTGCCCTTGCCTTCCTCACACTTCATGACCCTCAGGCTGCTCTCCTCCCAACTCCCTGAATTGCCACAAGGCTTTCAATGCCCCAGGATCACCCAACTGTCCACTATGGGAGTTCCTGGGGTCTAATGTTTTGTCCTGCTCTGTCTCTGTCCAGCTCCTCACCCCTCTGGCCTGCACCCCTCTGTGGAGCCACAACCCCTCTGGCTGGACATCACTGAGACTCAAACCTGCACCTCCAAGGGAGTCAGAGGCTAAAACAGAGCCAGAGGCAGACAGAAGAGACAAAGAGATGAGAGGGACAAAAACTAACACAGAAGTAAGAGAGACACACAGAGCACTGAGGCAGAGGTGGTGGATAAGGGAGGGCCACAGACTGACCCAGGTTGGGGGCCAGGCAGCAGGGATGCAGAACAGGGTAGGAGGGCTGAGTGTTTGTGACTGGGAGCTCATGCTTAAGCTCACAGAGGCCACAGGCCTGGTATTAAGGGGCCCTTCCAGACTCTGAAGCTCTTTGGGGCTGGAAGGGTATGAGGAGGGGGGCTCCCCAGCCTCTGGACTTGATGGGGCACCTGCCTGTAGCCTCATGCTGAGAAGGAGACATGACTAACTCCAGCCTAAGCCTCTGGACCCCTGGTCTGGGCCTCTGGTCCCAAGAGGAGCCAGCCCTCCCCGCAAGGCTCTGAGAGCCTCAGGCCCCAGGGCAGACAGGAGGCAGAGGGAGAGGAAGCTCCCACAGCCGCTGATGTGCACAGCTGCTGCTCTCGTGCCCGCCCCTGCACACACACTCACTCACACGTGCCACGTGCCAGGCTGGAGGCTTGCCAGTGAGGCTCTCCTGGCTCTGGTCCATGGCTCCTGTACTCGGGCCTCAGCCACACTCTTTACGCCCAGGACTCCTGACTCCCTCACCTCTTGCATCTCAAGGGCCTTGCCCCTTCCCAGGCCAGTGGGTGGTCTTAACCCTCCCTCTGCCATCCCCAAGAACCCTGGAGCCCCTAGCTCTCCACTTCCGGGCACATGCCTTCTTGTCCCTGACCCTTGGCTCAGGTTGGTGCGGCAGGGAGCAGAATCCTGACGGGTGGGGGGGTGGGTAGGAGGGAAGGTGTGAGTCTGTATGTCTGTGTGGAACGGGGGCTGTTTAGATAAACAGATGGCAACAAATGGCATAAAATTATATACCCATAATGTCAGTTCATAACATTTTGTTCGACATACTTGATTTAATCGCTTAGCTGACGATTTGGCTTTTGGGCCCATATGGTGGGGAATGAAGCTGCGTGGCACCCGCTCCAATCTGGCTCTTTTATCACCGAGGCTGGGGGGGCGGGGATAGGGGGGTGAGAAGGGGGGAGGAGAAGGGATGCAGATGGAAGGAGAATGAGCTGACAGGAGGGGTGACTGTAGGGACTGGAGAGGGCTGGACCCTGGCCGGGTGGAGGAGTCTGTTTGGAGACAGTGTGGGCCGGCCCTGAGTCAGCTGGGATGGAGGGGACTGGCCCGAAGTGACCTGGACCCCATGGCTGACCTCACTGGACTCTCTAAGGCTGTGGCCACACATCTGCCTCCACGAGCCCAGGAGCCTGTGACTGTCTTTTCTTCTCTTCAAAACCAAGACCCAGAAACCCAGCTCCCAATATCCCCAAAAGCGGTGGGGATATTCCCATCACTTTTGCCAAACTGAGTAATTTATGTGTGTGCATGTATGTGTGCCCACGTGTGCCTGCCTGCTTAGGGTACGTGTGAGGGGTCTGGGAGACAGTGAGACACCTTGTGTGATGAATTATGTCTGTGCGGATTGCCTGACTTTCGCTCTGAGCCAGTGGGAGAGGGATGAATGGGTGTTGGTGGCTGTCTGTGATAGGGTGAGAGTATGACAGTGAATGGGATGTATTACATTTTCAGTGGGCCTGGGACTTGTGACTTGTGGACATGTGAGTGACTGAGGGTGCGTGGGAGGGATGGCGGGTGACTGTAGGGGGATGAGTGTGTGTGGGGGATTGCTCCATGAGGCTGGGGGGCTGAGAGTTGTGGGGGGTGTGCCTGAGTGTGTGAATGGTTCAGACAGTCTGTGGCATGTAGTAGGCGCTCAAACAGTGTTGTTGAGTTTGTCCATCCAGCCACCTCACAGTGGTTGGCTCTGAGTGTGAATGCTGGGCTGGGGAATGGTATGAGCGTGTGTGTGTGTGTGTGTGTGTGTGTGCGTGCGCGCGCACGCGTGCGCATGTACACAGAGGGCTACCAACAGACACCTCTACTCCCTGCTCCATTGTGACAACCCCTTCAGGGACCCACCCTGTACTCTGCATGCAGAAGTCGGGCCCCTGCACAGAGACTCCTCTGTGCAGGAGTCCTTGGTCACCTGGACTCCAGCTGGGGCTCGGAGAAGAGAGCCAAGCACTTCTCCAGACTGATGGCCGGTCAGGCCCATGTTGGCCCAGTCCACCCCACTCCCAGTCTCGGAGCTGCGTCAGGCCCCCCAAGCACCACGCATCTGGGCCCAAATCAGTGCCCATCACTCACAACGTCTCAGCCTCATCTGCCTCTTGCTGGGTGCCGCCTGCCCGCTGGCTCAGGAATGGGGGCGGGGAGACTGCTTGAGATGGGAGTGGCACCTGCAGGGGGCATTGGGAGCCCGCTCTCTTCTCCCTCTTCCCTGGGAGCCTGTCCCCCAACTCCACTCTTGGCTTTGTGTGCCCAAGACTCCTGGACTGTGCTTGGGGTCTGGCTGCCCATCTGCCCTTCCTGTGTCTCTGCTGCTGTCTGTCTTTGTTCCTTTCCTCCTGTGTCTTCGTAAGGACCACCCTCCCTCTGCCACTTGGCCTGTCTATGCCTTTCTTCCACATTCCTGCCCCTCTCTGCTTACCAGCTTTCTCTTCTTGCGCCTCTGGCCACTGCCTCTGGGGGTCTCTGAATGTGGAGATCAGGCTGGGCTGGGGCTGGGGCCGAGGGCCCCAGGATGGTCCTCTCCATTTGGGAAGTTCTGTGACCACACGTCCCCTTCACGGCAAGGAGACAGGGGTCCTGGCTGGTAGCAGTGGTTGGTGCTTAGGTCTCTGACAGGTCCCTAAGGCCAGTGGGGGCAGGCTGGCTGCTCTTCATGTCTCTGAGATCAAGTGCCTCCAACACCCTTACTCCCCACAGAATGCTGTGGTTGGACCAAACCCTCAACTCCTTCTCAGGCCATTCGGTCATTCATTCATGCAACAATCAGAGGGCACATTTGATCTGCCAAGCATTGTGCCAGCCAACATGAGCAAGGTGCTCATAGACCCTTGAGGGAGGGGGGCCCTTGAGGGAGACAGGTGTGCAAACACCTGTAGGAGAGGGTAGGAGAGAGGGCCCAGTGAGACCCAAAGAAGGCTGAAAATTCTGTGGGTAGGGTGTGGAAGCCTGGGGAGAACCATTACAGAGAAGGGAGCTCTTAGTTGCGTTCAAAACATTTTCTCCTTACAAAAATAACACTTGCTTAATGCAGAATGCTGAGAAAGCACAGGAAAGCTCAAAGGGAAACAAAAACAAAATAGAGCCTCTAAAGAAAATTGTGGAGTGTCTTGAGCAATGAGTGGAGTTTTACCAAGTGAATGATGGGTGGTGATGGGGAAACTGGGGGTGGTATTGGAGAAGGGCATTCCAGGCGGGGGTGGGGGGGCATGAGTCGCGGCACCCCGGCATAAATCCGTGAAGTTTGGTAGTTGTGAGAGGTAGGGTTCTGTAGGCTGGCTGAGGGGGCTGGCCCTTGTTTGATACACAATGAGGAGCCACCCTGGAGAGTAGAGAGCAGGTGACTGGTGTGATCCTATTTTCCATGTTAGGACAATTATTCTGGAGGATGGATTGAAGGTGACTGAGGCTTGAAGCAGGGAGACCCATTAGGAAATCAGTGCAGTAGTCCAAGAGAGACAATGAGAAGTCATGACTGGGGTATTACAGTGGGGGAGGAAGGAGGGGAAACCATAGGGATGGCAGAATGAATAGGATTGGAGACTGGTTCAGTGTGGGGGTAGGCGTGGGAGACCAGGGAGGAGCCAAGAATGAAGCTCAGGCCTTTGGTTTGGTCACTAGTGTGGCTGCTGGTACCATTCATTAAGATGGGAAACTCAGAAGAGGAGCAGGATTAGGGTGGGGGAGGGGGAGGAGCTGAGTGCGTGAGATGGAAATATCTCCGTGGAAATGTTCAGTTGGCAGTGAAATACAAAGGTCTAGAGCCTGGGGGTGTAAATTTGGAAGTCACTGTTCATTTCTATGTATTAATCAACAAATATTTGAGTGTCTGTGATAGATTGGGCTGGGGATGTAGTGGTGAATGAGACAGGCTGTGCCCTTCCCTTGTGGGGCTCTTAGCCATCAATGGAGAGGTGGTATCTGAAGCCATGAGAGTGGATGAACTTCCCAGAGGAAGAAGAGAGGAAGGTGCCAGCATTGCAGGGCTAGAAGTGTGGCAGCCATGGAACCAGGGTCTCTTGTCTCCCTCAAATCCTGGAAGGCCATCCAGTACGCTTGCTCCATTTTCTGCTTAGATAAGCTTTGACTGGATGTCTCCTGTGGTCCCAATTCTCCAGGCCTGCTCCCTGACAGTGTGCCCATGGACACATGTGTGTGTGAGGCAGCCAGGCTTGCTGCACCTGTCCTGCTTCCACGTGTGGGGTAGTGGAAGACAAGTCCAACAGACTCCAGTTCTAGCTGGCATGTAAATCCTCCTTCAGCTCCTGACATTGTTTGAAAGACAATGAGACTCCAAAGCCCTTTGTGACCTGGCCTCTGCCCAGTTACCCAGCCTCATCTCCAGCCCAACTTCCCAGATGCCCCAGTGGCTATCTTCCCAAACTAACTCCCAACCCCTGGTCAGCCCATGCTGTCCCCCACCTACAAGCCTTGAACATGCTCTTTCTCCTGACACCGTCTCCCTCTTTCATCCAACCAGCCCCGCTAACTCAGTGACCCAGCTCAAGTGTCTCCCAACTGGGAGCTCTCTCTCTCTGCCAGAGCCCCCTTAGAGCCCCTGTCATGGGCTTCTATTTAGGAAGATCTCATTAGCTCATATGGTCACTGTCTATTTGCTTGTCTGTCTCTACCTCTAGATAAGGAGATACTTTAAGGTAGGGTTTGCTTTTTTTTGTTCATCTTTATAGCGCCAGTGCCTAGTATAGGTGCTCAGAATTATAGGCTGTGCATGTTGGAAGTGGGCTGGTGTTGAGCTAGGGCTGGAGTTGGAGGTGGGGCTGGGTGTGAGTAGGGCTGGTATTAGAGACAGGACTGCTGTAGGGAGGGCTGATGTGCAGGTAGAGCTAGGTGTTGAGGTAGGGCTGGGTGTTGGAGTAGGGCTGATGGGGAGGTGGGGTTGGGTGTAGGGGTCGGGCTGTCTTGGGGGTAGAACAGAGTATTGGAGGAGGGGCTGAGTGTTCGAGGTGGAATGGGTGGGTGCTAGAGATGGGGTGGTTGTTGACGTAGAGCTGGTGTTGAGATGGGGTGGGTGCTGGAGGGTGGGATGGTGTTGGTGTAGTGCTGAGTGTTTGGGTTCCGGATGGATGATAGTAATGCAATGCTGAGAGGTGAGCAGGCAACTGGGTGTCAGAGAAAGGGGGCTGAATGTTGAGGGAGACGGATTTGGGAACACAGGAAAGAGCCCCCTGAGACCTCTCCAGAGCCCTGACTTTTAATGCTGCTGATCCAGCTCTTCCTCAGTAACCAGCTTCTCCCCAGAAGGAGAGAAGAAGAGGAGAGGAGACCCGGGGAGAAGAGCCTAAAAGGGTGAAGAAGGATTTTCATTATGAAGTTAATTAGCTTCAGAGCCGATGCACCTTTCAGGACGAGGAATTAGAGGGATTTAATTGCTTTATCAGCCTTCCCTTTGATTTTCAGCAATCAGGCCGATTCCATTTAATTTAACTGCCACAGACAAGGAGAAAATTGATGCGCTCACCTGCCTCCGAGCAGAAAGAGAGAGAGTGGGGAAGAGGGAGAGGGGGAGCCAGAGAGACTGGCAAACACAGAGTCTGCAGATTAATGAAAATCAACAGCATTTGCTCACAATTGGAGATGAAGTGTGCCCTCGAGGTGTTTGGAATTGTGTGTGTGGCTGTGTATGTGTGGCTCTGTGTGATTTTGTGTGTACGACCATGTGGGATTGTTTGCGACTGTGAGTGACTTGGTCGACGTGGAGGTGGGAATGTGGGTGAATGTTGGTATTTGGCTGTAGGTAAGTGACAGCAGAGGTGGGTGACGGACTGTTGAAGACTCCCTGTGCGTGAAAACAACAGTGTGAACGGAGATGATTGCGTCTGCTGCGTAACGATGAGTAGTGACTACATGTGTGTCACTCTGCAGGTAAGAAGTGAGCTGTGTGTCAGCTGCACATCTATTAGTTCATTTCGTCAGCAAGCACTGAATGAACTCCTACTTAGAGCCAGACGCAGTGCTGTGGGGCAAAGATAACTAAGGTAGGGTCCCTGCCTTCAAGGATTCATAGTCCAATAGAGGAGACACGCGTAAATAAATGTCATAGGACACTGCTGCACGGATTGCTCTGGGAGCACTGTTCTGGAAGGCCTCCCAGAAGAGGTGGCTTAAAGATAAGAAAGTTTCCAAGTAGAGAAGGAATTGATGGGATTGTGATGTAGGAAGGGCATTCAACCAGAGGGAATAGTATGTGGTGTGTACGGGAAGGCGCACCTCCCAGGAGGGCAGACCCCAGAGCAAGAAGGATTTTGGGCCCTGCTAAGAAATGTGAACTTTACTCATACGGTACTGAGTGGGCAGTAACCCCGCCAGATTTGTGTGTTAGAAAGGCTCCTTTGACTGCTGTGTGGAGGATGGCTTGGAGAAGACAAGGGCCAGAGGCAAGGAAACCAGTTACAACCATTGCAAAATCCAGGGGAGAGATTGTGAGGGTCTGAGGGAAGAGGGAAGAGAGAACAGATTAGGTGGAATGGGCAGAATCTGGGGAGGGGGATAGGCAGAAAGTACTAAAAGTTTATGAGCATCTTGGTAGTAGGTGATTCCATAAAGGGAGATATTGGAGGAAGAGCAAGTTGGGAGAAAGGGTCTTGAACTTGTAGAGTTTAAGATGAAATTGGGTATCCAGGTTGAGGTATCCAGTAGGCAGCTGGATATGAGTCTGAAAGCTCAGCAGAGAGGTCTGGCCTGGAGACAAAAAAAAAAAAAAGAACCATCAGCATCTGTGGGTAGCAAACAACGCCATAGGAATACATGAGACTAGCCAGGGAAAGTGTGGAGATCAAGAAAAGAAGAGTGTCAAGGACAAAATCCTGGACATCACTCACATATATGAGACTGGAGGAAGAAAAAGAATCAGGGAAATATGATGAAGAATCAGACAAAACAGAGGAAAACTGAGACAAAGGAAAGAGAGGAGAATGTTGATGAGAAGTCGAGTTCAGTTTTGGAAACGTTGAGTTTGAGCTTTGCTATGAGACATCCACATGGAGGTATCTGGGGGCAGGATTTAGCACTCAGAGCTCTCAGCATGAGTGAAACCTTGGGGATGTGAAAGTTTGTGATGGAATCTGGTATGGCAGGCATATAGGATGAGTGGATGGATGTAGAAGACGATGAGACTGGAGAAGTGAGTGGGAGTATATAGGGTTGTTTTTTTTTTTTTTTTTTTTTTGCGGTACACGGGCCTCTCACTGCTGTGGCCTCTCCCGTTGCAGAGCACAGGCTCCGGACGCGCAGGCTCAGTGGCCACGGCTCACGGGCCCAGCCGCTCCGCGGCATGTGGGATCTTTCCAGACCTGGGCACGAACCTGTGTCCCCTGCATCAGCAGGCGGACTCTCAACCACTGTGCCACCAGGGAAGCCCTATATAGGGTTTTGAATACCAATTTATGGGTTAGTAGTTTAATCTGAGGGCAGGAGTTTTTGACTGTCTTTAATAAGGCAGATGACTTGATCAGATTTTTATTTTAGAGATATCACTCCATATCTAGAGATTCCCCCCCAAGTCAGAGCTTGAGACAAAGACTTGGGTGAAGGTAGTTTACTTGGGAGAAGAAAGCTAGTGGCCACTGTGGGCGACTGGTGCTCAATCCTGGACCCTCTCAGTAATCATGTAGAATGTACTTCAGAATTGTCCCTCTAAAGGATGGAAAGCTGGGCATTTATCTACTGACTGACTGGTTGAGGGTTGTCCCCAGGCCATTACATTCCCTGATTGGTTGACCCATTGGTTGAAGGTTGCCCCCTGGGCCATTGCATTCCCTTTCTTAGGCAAGCTGCACTGAAATCAGAAGTGGGCTGAGAGGAGGAGATGTTCAGAGCAATGCTTTATTCTGACAGTTACTTGGGAGATGGATTGAAGAGGGAGAGGTTAGAGGTAGAGATACCAGTGAGATGATTGCAATGTCCAGACAATCAGAGATAAAGAATGTAGGTAGGGGCTTCCTTGGTGGCGCAGTGGTTGAGAGTCCACCTGCCGATGCAGGGCACAAGGGTTCGTGCCCCGGTCCTGGAAGATCCCACATGCCGCGGAGCGGCTGGGCCAGTGAGCCGTGGCCACTGAGCCTGAGCGTCCGGAGCCTGTGCTCCGCAACGGGAGAGGCCACAACGGTGAGAGGCCCGCGTACCGCAAAAAAAAAAAAAAAAAAAAAAAAAAGAATGTAGGTAGGAACTGATGGAAGGATCATCTTAGAGGCATCAGATTAATAGCATTTGAAGATAGGGCATTTGGGGTTTGTGGTAGGCAGAATAATGGCCCCTCGATATCCATATCCTAATCCCAGGAACCGGTGAATATGTTGTGTTACATGGCAAGGGGGAATTAAGATTGCAGATGGAATTAAGGTTGATAATCAGGTCCAGGAGATTATCTGGGTGGCCTAGTGTACTCACAAGGGCCTTTATAAGTGAAAGGGGAGGCAGGAAGGTCAGAGTCAGAGAGTAGCTATGCTACTGGTTTTGAAGATGGAGAAAGGGGCTATGAGCCAAGGAATGTAGGCAGCCTCCAGAAGCTGGGAAAGGCAAGGAAACAGGTTCTCCCCTACAGCCTCCAAGAAAGAATGTAGCTTTGCCAACACCTTGGTTTGAATGTAGTGAGACTCCTTTTAGACTTCCGACCTCCATAACTGAAAGATAATAAATCTGTGTTGGGGCTTCCCTGGTGGCACAGTGATTGAGAGTCCGCCTGCTGATGCAGGGGACGTGGGTTTGTGCCCAGGTCTGGGAAGATCCCACATGCCGTGGAGCAGCTGGGCCCGTGAGCCATGGCCGCTGAGACTGCATGTCCGGAGCCTGCGCTCCGCAACGGGAGAGGCCACAACAGTGAGAGGCCCACGTACCGCAAAAAAAAAAAAAAAATCTGTGTTGTTTTAAGGTGAGTTTGTGGTAATTTGTTACAGCAGCAATACAAAACTAATAAAGGGTCCAAGCAAGAGGACTCTCAAATGATTTCCAAGATTTCTAGCTTGGGCCGGATAGGGAGGAATTCATTGAGAAAGAGAAGAGAAGTAAATTTGGAAGAGAAGCTTCTGAGCTATTTTAACCATGCTCTTTGTGTGGCTGGAGGGACTTCCATGTGGAGCAACCCATATGAAATATGAAGCCAAGGTAGGGAAGATTGGAGGTTGGAGGTCTTCATCAATGTAGTGATATTCGAAGCTGTGGAAGTGGATGAGGTTACCTAGCAGAGGATGAGGACAGAACATTGGGAACATGACAGTGAGTTGGAGTTGATGAAACTGTTGCTGGTGGTGGAGGTCTGTTGATCTGTTTCCTCTTAACGAGCTCTTTGAGTTCGAGTGTTGGCTCTGTGACCTCTACTCTTCCTCTTCCACTCTCCCCCACCTTTCCTAGTCCCTTGGATTCTCAGGAGGTAGCCTGTAAGGCCACTCTGTACTGTTGTGCAGGTTGTACATTGCGCAACTCTAAGGGCATCATTTGCCTAGACTTCAGCATGAATATGCTGCCCTCTTAGAGCTGTCAGTGTATAACCTTGCCAAAGGTCCATGAAGGAGTGGTTGGCTTGTTTAAAGAGACAAGGAAAGAGACTCTTCTTAGCCTCTAATTATATACCCAGAGCCTCAGCCCTGGCTTGAATCCAGGATGCAAAAGAGGTCTCAGGAGCAAGGCCCAGACATAGAATGGGAGCAGCATCTGGAAGGGATGGGGCCCTTGAGGCAGGCTGTCAGGTATCCAGGCCTGGGCCTCTCGTCAACCCCCATTCCTTGGGAGGACAGCTCTTCCCTCTTCCCCTGGCACCCGACCCCTGTTGACTGCCTTTTGATTAGAATGTGGGCTCTAACTTGGAATTAACCTGATTAATGTAATGAAGGCAGGGCCGGCTCAGCACCGCCTGGTGATGAGGGGAGATGGATTGGGAGCGAAGGCGCTCGGATGGAGGCGCGGCCGTAATTGCTGCGTTTACTGTTACCTGCCTCGCTGACCCTGCTGTTTAGCCCATTAATGATGATGCACAAGCCTCACTTTCCAGAGGTAATGACAGAGGATCTCGGGGGAGGGGATAGGAGGAGGGAAAGGGAACTGGGGGTCTGGGGTCTGAGGGAGACATGGGTCTGAGGATGGGTCCCTGGCGAGGGTGAGAGGATGAGGGGCCCGAGGCACAGAAGCGTACGGGGAGACAGAGGGTGCAAAGGTACAAGATGGGGGCTTCTCTAGGCTCCTGCCCCCTTAGGATAATTTAGGATAGCTGCCTTGAACAGAGGCTGCTATAGCTGGCAGGGCTCTCTGACTGGGCGGGAGGCTGGCCCCACTGCCTCCTCAATCCAGGAGGGCTTCCGGAAGGAGGGGCCTTGGGAAGAGGAAAGAAAACCCAGGGAGCTAGACAAGGGCTAGCAGTGCCTTTCCCCTTGCCTCTAGCACTGGCCTAGAGCAGGGAGGAAAGCATAGTGGGAGGCCACGGCAGAGTCTTGGGGCATGGTGTGGGCATATACACGTGCATTCATGTATTCAGCACAAAGAAATCTGTGTATCAGTCAGTGGGAAGACTTATCACTTTGATTAACTTCCCTTTGATGCCTCAAAGAAGATGAAATGGATGTTCCTGATCTCATCTGCTGCCCCTCCATGTACTTTATCCTCATCCATGTATGTCATTCATTCATTCATTCATTCATTCATTCAAGATAGTCAAGGGTTGTCCTGGTTCTGATGCAAACTTGCTGACCCCACTGAGCCCCTTCCCCCTCTGGGCCTCAGTTGGCTACTCTGTAAATGAGGGGATGGAGCAAGTGGTCAGCCCTGACATGTGATAATGCAGGGATGCAGCCTGTCTTTATTGACACCTGTAGTCTGCCCCAGAGTCCTGGTGGGTGGAGGGCCCTCTCAGAGCAGCCCTGAGGATGGTGGTAGTGTCATTCCTGCCTCTGCTGGACTCCGTCAGGGCTGCGCACACCTATGTCCTAGCTTTTTAGTAGTTGCTTTTAATTTAGTAGTGGCTTTGAGAACCCACATTAAGCTCAGGGCAACAACAACTCCCTGCTTTTTCTCACAGGAGTTGCTGACAAACCCTGGCTGTCTCGATGCACTGGGGCAATCAATTCGTAACACAAATCCAGGACTTCACATTTATCCCTTAAATTACATTATGTTAATTTTGATTCATTATTCCAAGCTGTCTGTGAGGCCCTAATTTTTTCCTCTACCATTTAACGAGCTTTATATCTTCTGATAATCTGATGAGCTTGGAGGTCATTAACAAAAACAGAGAATAGGAGGGCCAACGGTGGAGTCATGGGAGCAAGCTCTAGAAATTTCTTTTCAACCTTACACCCATCTACTTTTTCCTTTTCTTTCTCCATTTTGACTACTGGTTCTCGGTGAACCTACCCTGTTTATTACTGTGCACGAATGTTCTCTGTTTAGTGCCCATGCACTGTCAGTGATGCATTTTCCAGCCAGAGTACAAACCCCATGAAGGCAAGAACTACATTTGCCCTGTTTATCATAGAAGCTCCAGTGTCTAGCTCTCTGTCTGAGACATAGAGGGTGCTCGGTATAGAGTCACTGAGAGAATAAATGACTCTTCTGACAGAAATGAGGGTGATGCGACTGTGCGAAGTGTTAGGAACTTTAGTGTATGTTACTGCCCCCAGGCACCCACCTTCTGGCCTCTGCCACCAGGCCTTTGATGTGAAGGGGTGGAGAGGAGAGGGAGATTTGGTGGAAAATTTTAACCCAGAACTCCGGGGTACTTCTAAAGAGAGAGAATGTGTGTGTGGAGGTGGGGAAAGAGAGCAAGCAAGCAAGCATGCTTCGGGCAGATTTGGCTTTGAATTTTGCTTTAGTTATTTATTAGCTGCATAATTGAAGGTGGCTGCTTATCATTTCAGAGCCTCCGTTTTTCATCTATAAAATGGGCATAATAATACCTACCCCCCTCAGTTATTGTGAGGAATAAACACAATGACAGAGACAAGCGCCCCCACCCCCACCCCACGCTGAGTCTCAGCCCTGTGCCTATGAACAGGGGCCCCTCCCCTCCCCTCCCTCTTCCTTATAATGGAGACTGAAACTCTCAGGGAAAAAGAGAGAAGAAAGAGTGTGAGGAATGTTATTTGTGCTCCAAAATATCTCTGTACAATTACCAGAGTCTGGGAAGTCAACCTTGACTTTTTCTTTTTTTAAAGCTGTTTTCCCTCATTATATGGGTTATGGATGTTAACTGAAGGAAAACTGGAAAATTCAGATGTGCAAAATAAAACATCACATTTATCCTACCACCCACAAATGTGTGTGTGTGTGTGTGTGTGTGTTTAAGGGGGAACAGATCGTACTATTTAGTTTTAAACACATCGAGTTGGGGTTGCAGGGGAGGTGTCCAATAGGCAGATGGACATGTGGGCCTAAACTGGGGGACAGTGAGCTGAGCTGAAGATAACAGGTTAGGAGTTGTCAGTGTGTCTCTGTGGCCTTTGCAGCTGTGGGAAGGGCCAAGGTGCCTGAGGAGGGGTCTGGGCTGAGGGCTAAGGGTGGGACAGTGGAAAGCACCGTCATGTGAGGGTCAGGTGGAGTTAGAGGAGCCAGTGACTAAGGCTGAGAATCACCATCAGAAAGGCTGGAAGAAACCAGGAGAGTGTCCTGGAAGCCGAGGGAGAAGAGCGGTTCAAGCAGGTGGGGGTGGGCAGCAGTGTGACCTGCTGCAGGGATTTCAGGCAGGAAGGGGCCTCAAAGAGAGCCTCATGGTTTGCAACGGGAGGACATAAAGACCTTGGCTGGCAGTGAGCCACAACTACGGAAGCCCGCGCCCCTAGAGCCCATGCTCCGCAACAGGAGAAGCCACCTCAATGAGAAGCCCGCGCACTGCAATGAAGAGTAGCCCCCTCTCGCCGCAACTAGAGAAAGCTTGAACGCAGCAGTGAAGACCCAACACAGCCAAAAAAAAAAAAAAAAAAAAAAAACCTGGAAAAAATAAAAATCACTATGAGATTAAAAAAAAAAAGACTTGACTGGAACAGTTAGCCTGGGGTAGTGGGAACGGAGGCCAGGTGACAGGGTGGAGAGGGCTGGAGGTGGGTGAGGAAAGTAGCAAGTGAGGGGACTCTTCCAGAATGAGTGGTGATGATGGGAAAGGAGACCGTGGGATCCTGGTCTGGGGGGAGGCAGGGTCAAGAGAAGGTAAACTTATATGGAGGCTTGGACGGGTGGAGTGAGGGAAGGAGACGGCAGAGAGAGAGAGAGAGAAGAGAATAGTTGATGCAAAGTCATTATAAAGCATGGCTTATGGTTTGTAAAACATCTCTGCATCTTCCACAAAGTCTGTTGAGGACATTGTCCATTCTGTAGTCCTGTGTCCCTTTCACAGGGAACAATGGGAGAGGCAGTATGGCGTAGAGGTTTGGAGCACAGTCTCTGGGGTTTGCAGACCTAGTTTTGAGCCAAGGTTCAGCCACTTACTGGTTATGGGCACTTGGGCAACCTCTCTGGTCCTCGATTTCTTCACATACAAATTGGGAAAATAATATCTAATTTGCATGATTGCTATGTAAATTAGATGATGTACCAGATGGTTAGCCTTTCGCCTGGCATCAGGCCTATAGACCTAAGAAGGGGAAGTTATTACTATTACTTATGTATCATAAGGAGTTCAGTTGCAGGAAAGGGATTTAATACTGGGAATGCGGGAGCTCTAGGCTGATTCTCAGGAATGACTGACTCCCAGGACCATGAAGCTTAAGTGGCCACCAGACCAGGGAAGTGGGAGAGACAAGAGCTTGTGTTTCCCTGACTGAGGCTGTCATGAGCTCTGGGTGCTGGAAATGCAAACTGGTGTCTATATTAAAGGAGAAAGCAAAAAGGTTAAAAGGCCATCTCGCTGCACTCCTTCTTCCTAGGAACAAGGAAGGAAGGAAAAACTTGGTAATGAAAAGATTCTGAAAGGGAGGCAAAGCCAGGGTGAAATAGCCAACGAGGAGGAGACAGCCCGCACCACCATCACCGAACAGGTGCTAAGAGAGGAAGTGCCAGGTTGTCACACATAGGGAAGCTCAGAAACAAAGTGGTAAGAATCTTGGAAATTTCCCTCAGAGTAGGTGGTGAGTGACGTACTGAAAGTTCCCTGACAGCGATCCGGAGGACCTTCTGGGGTTTGCATCTGAGGTCTGGCAGAACCCTGCCCAGACACGTACAGACTCCCAGATGGTTTCCATAGAACTTAGTGGTCCTAGGTAAAGACCCTAAAGAAATCTGGGTACCCTGGGCTGTGTGGGGAATGAGTTTTCATTTCTTCTGGCATTTGGAGCTCTGCTTCTGGAAGGAAGAATGAAGAAGAGATGTGAGCAGTGAGCTTACAGATGGCGTTAAAGACTAAAGAGTGGGATTTGCTCTGGGAGTGCTGTGCAGGGGTGTTTGGAAAGTTTGGGGAAGAGACTTGCTCCTTGATTAAAAGAGCCATAAACCATAAGTTGATAATAAGCTGTCAGGAAAAGCAAAGTTGAGATAAAGCTGTAGAGATGGATGCCACTGGAACTCATGAAAGGAGGAAGGTTCTGTGGTCAGGAAGACCTGGCTTTGAGCTTTGCCTTAGTCATTTATTAGTTGCATGGTTGAAGGTGATTATCATTTCAGAGCCTCAGGTTTTCATCTGTAAAATGGGGTGAGTAATATCTACCCCCCTCAGCTGTTGTGAGGATTAAATACAATGACAGAGACAAAGCCCCCGGCTGAAGCTCCGCCCTGTGCCTGTGAGTGGGAACCCCCACTCCTTTCCCCTCCCCACTTCTTTCCCCTCGCCCCACCCCGCCCCCCGCCCCTGTCGTCCTTAGACTGGAGACTGGGACTCTTAGGGAGAAAAAGAGGAAAGAGAGGAGAGTGTGAGGATTGTTATTTCTGCTCCAGGATAGCTCTGTACAGTTACCAGAGTCTGAGACGTCAATCCTGACTTTTTTTAAAAAAGCTTTTTCCCCTCATTACATAAGTTATGAATGTTAATTGAAGAAAACCTAGACAATTCAGATATGCAAAATAAAACATCATCTGTCATCCTATCACCCAGATTACTACTGTTAACATTTTGGTGTATAACCTTCCGGACTTTATTTTTACACATACAATCAATTTTTTAAACAAAATGGTATTATATAATACTGTCTTGGAAACTTTTTTTCACTTAACAATACATATTCAGGGACTTCCCTGGTGGTACAGTGGTTAAGAATCCACCTGCCAATGCAGAGCACATGGGTTCGATCCCTGGTCCGGGAAGATCCCACACGCCCCGGAGCAACTAAGCCCATGCGCCACAACTACTGAGCCTGCGCTCTAGAGCCCACGAGCCACAACTACTGAGCCCATGTGCCACAACTACTGAAGCCCACGCGCCTAGAGCCCGTGCTCCGCAACAAGAGAAGCCACCACAATGAGAAGCCTGCACATTGCAAGGAAGAGTAGCCCCCGCTCGCTGCAACTAGAGAAAAGCCCGTGCACAGTGAAGAAGACCCAACACAACCAAAAATAAATTAATTAAATAAATAAAAATTTTAAAAACCCAATACATATTCATGACAATAACTATAGTTCTATAATCTATACCAATGTCGTTAATGGTTGCATAGTAGTCTACTATAAAGGATAATAAAGGATAGCTTTATTGAATAATCTGTTATTGATGGACACTTGCATGCTTTCTGTTTTTATAAACAATAATGTAAGGAACATGCCTGAACATGTATCCAAGAGAGGTATGGGAGAATACAAATGTGACTGCCTGGGAAGGTATCTAATGAGGTCAGATTGATAAGGCCTTGCATACAGCATGGAAGGAAGGAAGAGTGACCAGGGAGAGGGACACCAGATTGGCAACACACTGTGAGAAGCACCCGAAAGGTTAGAGCTTGAAAAGAGCAGAGGTTGATAATAACCCCTTTGTACATCTATCCTGTAGACAATCACAGAGGGAGGCATTGCCAGGTACTGACACAGGGGCTCATCAGGTATATTTTTTGAATGAGAACAGCAAGTTACAGAACAAAATGTTTGTCATTTGTGTATATAAAGGCATCATACCTCTTTGTTTTTCAAGGAAAATAAAAAGTTTAAGAAGGTGAAAACAAGATTCTCCCTGAATTTCTCCATATGTTGCAGGACTCAATATAAATAAGAATCTTGGTGCTGAAAAGTTTTAAAAATATATACCTTTCCTCTTTTATTGTGGTAAAAATATGTATAACATAATTCACTATTTAACCATTTTAAAGTGTACAATTCAGTGGCATTAATTATATTCACAATGTTATGCAGCCATCACCACTATCTATTTTTAAGATTTTCTCATCGTCCCAAAAACAAACTCTGTACCTGTTAAACAATAACTCCATATTCCCCTCTCTCATAAGCTCCTGGTAACCTCTAGTCTACTTTCTTCTGTCTCTATGAATTTGCCTATATTTCATATAAAAGAAATCATACAATATTTGTCTTTTTGTATTTGGCTTCTTTCACTGAGTGTGATGTTTTCGAGATTCATCCACATTGTAGCATATATCAGAACTTCATTCCTTTCTATGACCGAGTGATATTCCATTGTATGGATATACCACATTTTGTTTATCTCTTTGCCTGTTGATGGACAGGCATTTTCCCTCTTAAATTAGAAATCCATTTATTCAAATCAAACATTCTTTGTGAAAATACTAACTAGGAGCCTGTTTTCCATTATTTAAAATGGGAAAAATTGTAAGAGGTTATGGGTCAACTTGAATCTCTCAACAGACTTCCTAAAATGTAACTAAGTCCCAGTAAATGCCTATATAGAATTAACATAGTATTACATTAGGATGTAAAATGCTCAGAATATTGCTTCCTGGTTACCAAACAACAAACAAGGCTGTAATGAACGGTTGCTTTGTTAGCAATAATAAGGCCTCTCAGTGTCAGCCACACTCCAGACTCACGTTCTCTTTGTTGACACTTTTCAAAACATCATGTGATTCTGACACCCTACCAATTCTATTTGAAATGTAATTTGGGATTTTTCCCATCCATCATTATGTTTAGAATACCATATCGAGCTTTGGGGATGCAAATACTGTATATGTTTTCCCTATATAGGCAACAACTGAGAAACATTATTGTGAGATACACGTGTTCTATAAAGTTTGGGTACTAAAAGCCTAGAGACATTCTGCCAGGAAAATGTTAATGGGGAATGTGTTCTACAGGATATGCCAACATAGCTAAACAAAAAAACCAAAGTATATGTTCTTTATGTACATATATGTGTGTAAATGCATAGAAGAATATACACCAAGCTAATAGCAATAAAGAATGGGCAGAGACCTAAAGAGACATTTCTCCAAAGAAGACATACAGATGGCCAAGAGGCACATGGAAAGATGTTTAACATTGCTAATTATTAGAGAAATGCAAATCAAAACTACAATGAGATATCACCTCACCCCAGTCAGATAGGCCATCATCAAAAAATCTGCAAACAGTAAATGCAAGAGAGGGTGTGGAGAAAAGGGAACTCTCCTACACTGTTGGTGGGAATGTAAACTGGTACAGCCACTATGGAGAACAGTATGGAGGTTCCTTAAAAAACTAAAAAGAGAGCTACCATATGATCCAGCAATCCCGCTTTTGGGCATATATCCGGAGAAAAACATGGTTTGAAAGGATACATGCACCCCAATGTTCATTGCAGCAATGTTTACAATAGCCAAGACATGGAAGAAACCTAAATGTCCATCAACAGATGAATGGATAAAGAAGATGTGGTACATATATACAATGGAATATTACTCAGCTGTTGAAAAGAATGAAAATAATGCCATTTGCAGCAACATGGATGGACTTGGAGATTATCATAGTAAGTAAGTCAGTCAGAGAAAGACAAATATCATATGATATTGCTTATATTCAGAATCTAAAAAGAAAGATACAAATGAACTTATTTACAGAACAGAAACAGACTCGCAGACTTAGAGAACGAACTTATGATTACCAGGAGGGAAGGGTGGTGGGAGGGGATAGATTGGGAGTTTGGGATTGACATGTACACACTGCTATATTTAAAATAAAATGTCTTTCTCAAAATAAGAATAAAAATAAAATAAAAATGAGAAATATACAAAATGATTATAAAAAACAGAATGGACTAGAATTAGAAGGACTGATCAATGATAGCTTTAGCTTTATCTGTAATATTTGCATTTTAATAAGTATGTATTACTTGTGTAATTAAAAATAAATGAATGAATGGATGGATGGATGAATTAATAAATAAGTAAATAAATTTTTAAAAATGTGTTTAATATCCAGAACAACCTTTGGGGTAGAAGGTCATGTATGATGTTAACCAAATACAGAGAAAAGAGCTGCTACCTATCCTTTTTCCTTCTTTCTAGAGTGTTGAGAAAAATGACTTCAAATCAGAAATAGTAGGAAAAAATTTTGATAAAAAGATCTAGGTCCAGAAAGGCGTCAAAATCACATGTGATCAGGAATCTGCTTTCAGTGATCTTTGGGGAATCATGGAGGATCAGAGAGGTGCTATGGGATGGAAATGGACAAGTACTACCAATATACTCAGCGAGAAGTAGACAGTGGATTTGGAAATTAAAGATTGTCAAGATTGATACTGATTCTTGGCAAAATTCTAGAAATGATTATTATATACGGGGTGCAGCAATGCCTAACAAGGAAAACAGGTCTACCTTTTGGCAAGCCAGCATGAGTTCTTTAAGAACACATGCCAAAGAGCAGAATATCATGCTTCTTTTGTTGATAAGGACACTGAATGAGGAGTTTAGGGAAATGCTGAAGATACTGTTTTTTTGCTTTCAACAGGGCACGAAGCAGTTTGTCATATTATCCTTGTGGATTCAATGAAGAAATGTGAGCTGATGATGACCCTGCTTGGAGGATTCATTACTGGTGACTCACTGTACCCAAAGAGGTGTGATGAGGGTAGGGTTTATATCTTCCCAGTAGGAGGTCTTTGAATCTGTGACTCAGCCCTGGTCATGTGATGTTTCTATCAGTGGCTCAAATGAAGATGTAGGCATCCAGCTCATCACACTTCCAGATCACACAAAGAGGAGCAAGATCACTAATAGACTGGATGACAGAATTGTGATTAGAAATGAGCTTGACAGGTTGGAACAAGGATCCTACATGAACAAATGACATTTGGAGGAGGGTGGATATGGAGTCCTACAGGCAGGTTAAAAAGATCAGAGGCACAAATATAGGGCTGGGAGCCCTGGTTTAGAAATGAATCACTTGAAAAAGACATAGTTTATGTGACAGCTATGAGTAGAGTGACCATAAAATATTACCTAAACTGGGAAAAATTTGAGAGTAAAAGAAATTGTCATTGGGACTTCCCTGGTGGCGCAATGGTTAAGACTTCACGCTCCCAATGCAGGGGGCCTGGGTTCGATCCCTGGTCAGGGAACTAGATCCCACATGCATGCCACAACTAAGAGTTCACATGCCACAACTAAGGAGCCCGAGTGCCACAACTAAGACTGGGTGCAACCAAATAAATAAATATTTTTTAAAAAGAAAGTGTTATTAACAACTGCAATGTATAATAATTCTACTTTTGAGGCATCATTGGAAGAACTGGGACTTTTTGTACTAGAAAAGAAAAAAAAAAGAATACTAATAGCCAAATCGTTGTCGTATGAGAAGGGGACTAGATTTCTATGGCCTATTCTTCTTTAAAATTATTACTTAAAAAGTAATATCTTCTCATTGAAAAAAATTCAAATATAGACAACTCTTTTCTGTCAAATGGGGACAATACTAGTATCCACCTCAGACTGTTATGAGGATTAAATGAACAGTGCATGGTGTAAGAATTTATAAGATAAAATTAAATATATAGCTGTTTAAGGGGCTTCCCTGGTGGCACAGTGGTTGAGAGTCCGCCTGCCGATGCAGGGGACACGGGTTCGTGCCCCGGTCCGGGAAGATCCCACATGCCGCGGAGTGGCTGGGCCCGTGAGCCATGGCCGCTGATCCTGCGCGTCCAGAGCCTGTGCTCCGCAACGGGAGAGGCCACAACAGTGAGAGGCCCGCGTACCACACACACACACACACACACACACACACACACACAAAAATATATATATATATATAAAACTGTTTAAAATTTTAAAAAGTTCTCCCTTTTCCCATTACCTTCCATCCCCTATGTCAGTCATGTGCCTCAGAGGTAGCCATATTATTAATTTGTTGTGTGTATTCTAAATATTTGTTAATTTAAAAAATTTAAACTAATATGCTTACATGAAGCAAGTGTAGCAAAATCTTGATATTGGCTAGCTCTGAGTGATTAGAATATGGGAATTCATTGTAGTATTCTATTTTCATGTATCTTTGAAATTTCCATGAAAGATAGTTATTTATGTAACTCAAAAATTATACTAATGCAAAGTTATAGCTTTCCCCTATTAGCTCCCCATAGGCTACCATTTTAAAATTGTTTAGCTACATCTTCTGATATTTGCTTCCCGATTTCTATTAAAATATCATGTTTATCTTGCTTTTTTGACTTTTCATTTTTTAGATACTTTTATTGACAGTCTATTATGGAAGATGAGAACTGGGCTCTCTTATACCACCATCTATATTCATTTTATCTTTGTTCATTCTCTCAATATACTTACATCACAATTTGGAGTAAAATCAATATTTTGTGTTTATGCATATAAATGTGTAAATATTTCTTGCCTTTCTTTTTTATAAACAGCTGAGTCATGTTGTGACTTTCATTACATTTTATTTCTTGCATAAGTTTTTGTTTTTTCTGGAGTTAATAATAGCCTCGGGGGCTTCCCTGGTGGCACAGTGGTTGAGAGTCTGCCTGTCAATGCAGGGGACACGGGTTCGAGCCCTGGTCTGGGAAGATCCCACGTGCCACGGAGCAACTGGGCCCGTGAGCCACAACTACTGAGTCTGCGTGTCTGGAGCTTGTGCTCCGCAACAAGAGAGGCCGCGACGGTGAGAGGCCCGCGCATCACAATGAAGAGTGGCTTCCACTCGCCGCAACTAGAGAAAGCCCTCCCACAGAAACAAAGACCCAACACAGCCAAAAATAAATAAATAAATAAATGAATGAATAAATAAAAATAGCCTCAGGTCGTCCCCCGCCGCCCCCACCAGTTGTTTGCTGTTTCCTAGTTACTTATTCCTAATTCATGTCCAAATTCCCAGCAGAAATATAAAACATTTAATTTTTGTCAAGCATATTTTGTAATCTATTGATACCATATTTTTATTGGTGGCATCCTTTTTGGACCTACAGTTTTTCCATTCAGAGCCATCACTTACACAAATGTCCCTTTCAAGTAAATTTTTTAAAAAGGCACCCCTTCTAGACAGATGGATTGTAAAAAGGAGCTTCCTGGGATGACAAATTACAGAATAGTGCTATCTTTGTGAAGATCAATTAGTAAGAGTGTGTTCTTCCTCTAGGTTTGATGCAGCCCTTCATCACGAATGTGGCTTGGCAAGCAGAGTGCAAGATGGATTTTGGTTCTCATTTATGGCCCCCAAATGAGACATCTTTTGTCAGTGAACAATTTACACAACTGTATGTGGTATACCTGTTCTAGTTCCTATCTGTACTGGTTACTCCGTGGATATGTTGTACACCTATCATTACAGATTTTTCCTTCTCCATCATTTTGGGAATTCCCCTCACTCTTCTCCTATGTTAGATCTTTTGCTTACTGAGTCCCGAGTATTCTTTCTTGGTTTAGTCATTCATTTTTGATGAAGGACATTATACAGTAATTTTTAAAGGAAGAATGCTTGGGAAATTTTGAAAAATACTTTATTTTAATCTCACAGTTGATTGATATTTTGGCTGAGTATAGAATTCTAAACTTGAAATCATTTTTTTCCTAAGAATTTTGAAGGTATTGCTCCTTTAATAGTTCCATTGTTGCTGTTGAGAAGTTTGCTGCCAATGTTATTGCCAAATTGTTGTATTTCCCCTCTTTCTCTCATTCTGGAAGCTTCTCTTTATCCTTTGGTGTTCTAAAATTTTATGATTATGTGTTTTGATGTGGGAATTTGTAAATCCTTTGTGCTGGGTATTTGATAGTCCATTTCAATCTAGAAATTCATGCCCTTCAATTTGGGAAAATTTATGGAATTATTTTTAAAATAATTTTCTCACCTTCCTTTTCTTTTCTTTTTTTTCTGGTCACGTCACCCGGCTTGTGGGATCTTAGTTCCCTGACCAGGGATTGAACCTGAGCCCTTGGCAGTGGAAGCACAGAGTTCTAACTGCTGGACCACCTTCATTTTCCTTGTCCTCTTTTTCTGAGACTTCCATTAGTCAGATGTTTATACTTTATACTGTATCTGTACTGTATACTGTATCTATCCTCTTACTTTTCTTATTTTTTTCTTTTTTAATTTTATCTCTGAGGCTATTATTCATTCTACTTTGTGGATATTTTCTCAACTTTACCTTGAAAATCTTCTATTTTTACTTTTGATATCATATTTATATCAATACATATACACATATTCATATATGCACATATACATATGTATTAGTTTCTAGGAGTTTAAAAATTATTATTATTCTCTGAATGTACCTTAAAAATACACTATCTTTGCTTCATAGATATGAGTTTCTTTTCCTATCTGAGGCTATTAATTATAGTTTTTTGGGGCAGGATTGTTTTTAGTTTTCTTCTCTTCCCTGAATTGGCTGTGGTTCTTTCACGTTTTTTTTCTTGTGGTAGTTAATTCTGTCCTTTATTTTTCATGTTAGAAGCTTATTTTAAACCATTAGTATCCTTTCCAGTCCATCAACACACAAAAGTAAAGCAGTAAAAGACTGGAAACTCTGAGTGCATGTTTGGGATCTGTTGATTAGTAGATATCACTGAAAAGTGGTAAGGTGGGGACCCAGACTTTTGTGGAAGACCCAACTGCCAGAATCTGGAGGTATTTTCTTTTGGGCTGGTCACTGTCTCCTTCCTGGACAGCTAAGCAATTGAATTTCTGAAAGTCAAGGTGGGGGTGATGGCGATCCCCAAATTTAACTAGTTCATTTTAATATAACAATGGTTTAAATTTTTTATTGTTGAAAATTTCAAACATATATAAAAATATGCTACTATAACAAATCCAACTCTAACAATGATCAATTAATAGCCAGTCTTATTTTATATAGTTCCCAACCACTCCAACCCCCAGATTATTTTATAGCAAATTGCAGACATCATATCATATAATCTATAAATATTTAAGTTTACATTTCTAAAATAAAATCACTTTTTTAAATGATCGTAATATCACTAGCACAGCTAAAATATTTCATAATGTGCAATTAGTGTGGTATTTACATTTCCTTGGTTACCTCATAACTTCTCTTCCTGCTCCTCCTCTTCTTTTTAACTACTTACAGGATTCAATTATATTGCAGTTAGTTGATGTGTTTCTTAAGTCTCTTTTAGTCTATCCATTTTTCCCCTTTGCAATTTCTTCATTGAAGAAGCTGATTATTTGCATTAAAGTTTCTCACAATCTGTGGAAACTATACAAGCAAGAGCTTGGATCAGATTGCATCCTTGTGGTTTCTTTGTTTTTGTTTTTTTTTTTTTTTTTCCCTTCGGTACGCGGACCTCTCACTGCTGTGGTCTCTCCCGTTGCGGAGCACAGGCTCCGGACGCGCAGGCTCAGCGGCCATGGCTCACGGGCCCAGCCGCTCCGCGGCATGTGAGAATCCTCCCGGACCGGGGCACGAACCCGCGTCCCCTGCATCGGCAGGCGGACTCTCAACCACTGCGCCACCAGGGAAGCCCCGGTTTCTTTGTTTATAGTATTTTCTGTAAAATGGTAGTTACATCTAAAGGCTTGATCAAATTCAGGTTTGATTTTTTTTGGAAATGCTACTTCTAAGGATTTTTCGTTTTGTTTTTTGTTTCTTTGTATTTTCATCAAGAGACACATAGTTGTCTGTCGTTAGTCTTTTCGTGAAGTTAACAGCCATTGATGATCATTGCCCAGATCTATTATTCCATTAGGTGTTGCAAAATGGTGATATTCTAATTCTATCCATTCCTTATTCATTTATTAGTTGGAAGACTTCTATAAAGAGAAATGACCCTTCACCCACTATTTGATTTTCCTGAGTACAGTTCTTATAAGAAAGGCAGTAGAAATGCTTGATTCTTTTTATTTATCAGTTTTCCAAATAATGAGTTAGTTCCCTCCCTCCTCTAAAGAAGATCAAAAAGGTTTTTCTTTTAAGTATAATTATGTACTAATGATTTAGATATATTTGATGAGTTTCAATCAGTTGCAGCTATTATTCTCATTGATGCTCAATTATCTCATCATTAGTCAGTGGGAGCTTCTAATTGGCACCTAGGTCCTTTTGACGTGACCCTTGTAGTCTTTAATAGATTCCTTGCTTTCTGTTATGACAAGATTTCCAGGATCATCTTGTACATTTCCTGTTTCAAACTTGACATCTTCCATTTCCCCAAAGAGTCCTGGTTCCTTTTAGTGCAAAGTGGTATTTAAAGACCACAATCTGGGATCTAGAGGTGCTTACTGCTACCGAGTTGGTCAGTTTCTTGTCCTTTTCAGGGCACAGAGCCAGGAAATGCATTTTTTAAAAGGTAGAATGCATCAAGAGCTACTACAAATACATCCAATTAAATCCAGGACTATAGGGATTTTGCATCTCTTCCTTGATCTTCCATCTGGTTTTGTTTGTTTCTCCCACACCAAAAAAACTCCAAGAATATAAATATCATTACTTATTTGCTTTATCAGTGTATGCCCCACTAGGCAATGTATATATAGTCAGCTACTAGGTTTTAAATTACTTGGAATAATTTCTCTCTATGTGGTTATGATACCAGCTCAATAGAGAGTTAGGTTCATTTGTTTTTATTTTGCTTTTGCTTCTTTGGGGATTGCTTATTTATTTACTTAATTTTGTTGTGACATTATGTAAAATATTTACATGGTTCTAAAGTCAAATCTGCAATATGAGATATCAGTGATGTCAACCTTCTACCCTGTCCTCTCCATTTTGTTTCCTCCCTTCTTCAACAGATGAACTTAAAAAAACCCTTTTTTGTTTATCTTTCCATTTTGTAAAATATAAGTTAAAAGTATATGCATTCATATTCCTCCTTTCTTAGATAAATGTTTTCCTATTATACACATTTTTATCCACCTCAATATTGGTCTTTTAATAAAACATATGTCTAGGAATATGTTACATGTTTATGTTGTGACTCAGCCTGCTCCCTGTTTTGCTTCTTACCTAAGGGCATGCACTTCTTAAAGCAGATACCCAAAGTCAAGGTATGGATGTACTTTAAAAGGGAAATGGACCTGGGTTTGAATTCCACCTCTACTTGTTACTTGCTGTGTGACTTTGGGCAAATATGTTAATATGTCTTGGTCTCATTATCTTTATCTGTAAAATAGAAATAATAAAACCTTCTTAATAGGGTTATTGTGTATAATGCAGGAAGAACACTGAGCTCAGTGCCTAGTCCACACTAAAGGTTGGATAAATGTGAGTTGTTTTCAATCATGCTATTATTAGCTCTGAGTTTTCTTTTGTATTTTTGTCAACTTGATGATTCCAAGAATCTTACAATTACTGAATGTGATTTACCATCCCTTTAGTTTCAGAAGAAGCAGATACCACTTGGGCCACGTGAGTACTCAGAGCACTGAATGCTGTCAGGGCTGCTCAGATACTACTCTGCAGTTAGGGGCTGACTCCTTCGGACCCCAGCCTGGGCCCCTGCATCCTGGCCAGCCTCAGAGAGCTGTGTCCTGGCCTGCAAACCCTGACAGGGGCCACTATTTCTTGCTTCCCCAACTTCCCTTCTTGACTCAGCTCTTTCTTGTCCCAGGCTGCATCATCCCTGCAGAAGCTGCTTCCAGACCTCTGCTGTTTCCTAAGGAAGCTTCTTTTCAAACTTAGAAAGAGCTCTCTCCCTCCATTCTCAGGGCCTTGGGCTCAGGCTAAGTGTTCCTTCCTCTTCCCTTCCACTGTCCTTGAGGCTTTATTATTGTGTGACATCATCACCATTCTGACTGTCACTATATTAGTACACTGTTACTGAGTTAACATGATTACACTGTAAGTTTGTCATTTCATTGCTTGGTTGCATGGTTTTTACAGTCATTTCAGCCCTACGGTGTCCCTGATTACAGGGTTACCGCATTACCACAATATTGCCCCATTTGTTAACCAGTAAATCGACCCATCATTTCCTGGTTGAAATTAGTAAATTATTGTATGGTTATCCTGTTTCTGGATTACACCATTACAGCCCTACCCTATCACTTATACCTGGTTACACATCTTTACTGCATTATATTATTGTAGAACCACTTTGTTTCAGTATTATACTATTACTTTGTCACAAAATTACATTGGCTCATCCAAACTAAAATACAAATTTGGAGGATAGGAGAGTGGGAGCAGGAAAGTATATCTCCCAATTCCACATCCCAAAGCCGATTCGCTCCCTATAATTCTGTCTATTGGACATCATGCCCACGTATGTTGCTCAGACGCGTACACTCAGCATACAAAGTCATGCTCATTGTTTCTAGTCCCAAGGTGGCCTCTCTTCTTACCTCTGCTGATAGCCCAATCAGCCACCCAGCTTCTTGGATGCAGTCCTCTTTGCCCTATCTCTCTTCCTCACCTTCAGGTCCAATTGGCAGCCAGGTCCAGATATGCCATCTCAGTGAAGCTGTCACTAGACCTTCTTGGGCTGCTTGATGGAGCCCACTCAGTTCACCTCATCCCCCTCTGTCTCTCACGGGAAACTTCTCCATCACAAACCTTCCTTCCACAGGTCAATCTCTCTTCCTCATTTCTCATAACTGCACCAGCCTCCTAAAGTTCTCCTTGCCTTAACCTTTCCCTTCAACCACTCTGTCTGGCATCCAGAATTACCTTTGCAAACAAAACTTTGCATCTGGCCATCTTAAGAAGCAACCAGTGACCCCCTTCCTCATCAAGGGCAGGAGAAAGGCCAAACTTAGCCTGGCATTCATTGCCCTTCACAAACTGGTCTCCCTTTCCTTCATCCTTTTCATCCAATCAGTATCTTCGTCCTGTCAATTCAAACTTAGGTAAATATGTCAAAATCAGTTTTGGAACGTTCTCTCTCCAACCGTTTCTCCTTCTCCTCCACTGGTCAGCCCCATGTTTCGCACGCGCCCAACTCGCTGCACAGAGCATGCTTCTTCCAGATCCTGGGCTTTGCTCTTCTATCAAGTCCTTCCGGTCATTCTCTCTACCATTCTAACCTCCAACTGTCTGCAGCCTCATCTGAACCCACCCAGCACAGCTGGTTTAAGTCAGTCTGCTGGGCTCACAGGTTGACTGAGTGTTCTCTGAGGGTTTCTTATCTTCCCAGCCACCCCAGCATGTCTTGGGCTGCCAGGAGAGATCTGACTCTGGGGATCTTGACCCCAGAGTCAGGCCAGGGATAGAGCCAAGACAAGATTAGGCCTTTATTCATTCATTTATTTATTCACCAAGTATTTTCTGGTATCCATTAAGTTCCAGACTCTAAGGATAAAGACACGGACTCCATTCTTGTGAAGCTTAACATTTGGTGGAAAGAGAGACAATGCACAAGTAGGGTGACATGTTGATGAATGGGGAAGTTTGGGAGCTGTAAAAGCACCTCATGGGTTCAGGGAAGGCTTCCTGGAGGGAGTGACATTTAATCTGAAATCTCAAGGATGAATAGGAGTTAGTCAAATGAGTGGTGGGGGTGGCAAGGTAGAATTTTTCAGGCTTCGAGAAGAACAGCGTGTGCAGAGGCAGGAGGGGAAGGTCAGTGAGGCTGGAGCAGAGAGAGCAGGGGAAGCGTGCTGGAGGCAAGGCTGGGCTAGTGGCAGAGGTCGGGGCTTTGTGGCTTGTGAATCAGGAGTTTGGACTTGACCCCCTGCAGGCCCATGGGGGGTCCATCAAAGAGTGTTAAACTGGAAGTTAGTGTGTATGTGTATGAGTGTGGTGGGGTACATCAGGATATTATTTGTATTTTAAAAGATAACATTAGCTACAAGAAAGTGCATAAATCAGGAGAGCAGGCAGAGTCACTGATAGTGGTGAGGGGGAGCTAGAAGCAGGTGGCCCAGATTTGCTATGTTTCCGGGAGGTTGAACTGACAGGACTTGGATTCTGATTGGCTGAGTGGGATGAGGGAGAGGGAGGGGTCAAAGACGACTTGTGGGATTCTGACTTAAGTAGTTGAGTGGGAAATGGTGCCATTCCCTCAGATTAGGATCAACGGTTGGGACAATCATGCCTTGGACTCTGCACAAAGAGCCACCCAAGATGGTTGAGGGTAATGATGGGGGGCATTGGGAGTTATGGGGCCTAACAGTCAAGGGGCCAAAGAAGCCTTCCTAATTAAGAGAGCTGATGGCAAGACCTTGACTAAATGCGGCTGAGGGTCTAAGACATGAGGTTGGGCCTAGGGCTGGGATCTGGGGGCACCTGGAAGCTGAGGGAGCAGGATGCCTGGAGACTTGGAAGTGGACGTAGAGTGGCCAAGTCCTAGGTGACTCTAGCCTTGGTTGGTGACAGACGGCTGGGCTGGGCTGGGCTGCCCTCTCCTCCTCTGATAATTAATCCCGCACGGGGGCCGCGGGCGATGACAGGGCTGTCTAGCGTGCACTTAAGCATTAAATGACCAATTTCTGTCAGACTAACTTCCCCAGCCTCCCCGTCCCCTCCTCTGCTGCCCACCCCCCGCCTGCACCCCCTCCCTCTGCTCCCTGCACTGAGTTTTTCAGCAACTGATGGCTCCTGGTTCATTTCTGTGGAATTAATTGGTCCCTGAATGAATTCTGTTGACAGGGCAATTTATCATGTGTTTGGGCTGACAGTGCGGGTGTCGGGGGGTAGGGGGGTGGAGAGATGAATGGGGGGGCTGAGATGAAGGGGAGGAGGGGGTCTGGGCTGGGGTGAGTATTGACCATAGATAGGGACCTGAGAATTGCCAGCCCAAGGGTTTGGGGTGCCATAGAGCACCCCCAATCATGGCTGCATGCTTTGATACACATCCTTCATCCCACAAGTTTGAGAGAAAACACTAAATTGGAGAGGACCCTCCAAACTTTGTCTGACTTCTTCCCGATCCTTCAATCATCTCAAATAGGGTATCTTCATTGGGGGAATTCAGCACCACCCTACATTAACCTTCTGAAGGCTGGAATGGGGCCTGGGGCTCTGGGAGAAAATAAGGGAGTGTGTGTGTGTGTGTGTGTGTGTGTGTGTATGCATGTGTGTGTGCATGTTCGTGCACTCAAGGAGCAAAGGGACTGATTAGTCTGGGGGGTAAGGGGGCTGGTCCCCAGGGAGTTGGGCGCTCAGCCGGCCTGGCTAACAGGGGCCTAAGGGACTGGCTAATTAGGGTACTGGAATGGTTTGGGCAGGCGGGGGTGTTGGGAGGAGGCAGGAAATGTAGTTGGCCCCAAATAGCTGCTTCCTTTGTCTCCCTCCCATAGTCCCCTACCCTGCACCCTTAATGGTCCCCACCATTCTCCTAGAGATCTCTGGGCAGATACTGGGAAGAGAGATAGCAAAAGGAAGTACTGACTCCCAGGTGGGAGAGATGGCAACAAATTAATAAATCCATGCCTCATTTTCTAGCTTAAAAAGTCCTCCGTCCCCTTCCCCATCTGAATGTATCCACCCCCCTTCCACAGAGCTTTCTTGAACTTCTCCGGGCCACAGAGATTGCCAGGCCACCTACCATATACAACTGCAGAAGCTTAGAATGTCAAAGTGGGAAGGAGTCCTAGAGGCTGGTTTTACCCACCATCTGGTTTTACACACGAGGAAACTGAGGCATGGATAGAGGGAGGGGCTTGTTGAAGGTCATACAGTGATCTTGTGAGCCAACTTCTGGGTCCCTTCTGCTTTCGGCTTGGAGATGCCTCCATACACACATGCTTTTTGCTCTGTTTCTAGGTTGCATCTGGAGGCTGAGAATTCCTTAGGGAGAGGGTGGCTCTTCTACAGGCCTCTTCTACCAGGAAATTGAGGCTGAGCCTGGGCACTTGGGGATGGACAGTCACAAAGATCAGACCATGGGAATGAGCCCAAGGTGCCGCTGGGGTTCAATCAAGTAGGGAGGCCACATGGAGGAGCGAGATGGGAGAGGGGAGAGCAGTGTAATGTCGGGCCCTGAACCCTGAGTCCTGAGAGGTGGAGTCAGCCAGGGTAAGGGGAGCCCTGGATCAAGGCAAGGGTCTACCACCCATGTGTGCTCTCCCTGCTGCAGCCTGGCAAAGTGCTCCTTCTGCCCTCACAGACTACCTTCTAAATCTCCCAGAAGGATTCTTCCAAAACTCTTTACTCTCCACAAGGCAGGGCCCAGCCCTGCTCCCCACTCTCTCAGCAGATAGCAACTGTGTCTCCTGCACTCTGAGCAGCGATAGGAACTCCTAACCCCTCATGATCTGCCTCTCCCCACAGAATTCTCGGTTCCTCTCCACCCCTCACCCCTATGCCTCCACCCCATTCTTTCAGGCCTCTTTCCACAAGCCCCACAGTCCATCTCTGAACAACCCCTCTTCCCCCGTCCAGTTTCTACCCTCTGCTCAGCCCGCAGGCCCACGTACATAGCCTTAGCCTGAAAGGACCTTCCCTTGAGCTCACTGACTGCAGCATCTCCTGACCCTTCTTGTGTTCCCTTCCCTTCCAAACTTTTCTAAAGGATTGTTTATACTCTGCCTGCATCTACTTCCCCAGTTCTCAGCCACCCCTCCCCTGCAGCTCTCCCTCCCCCTTCAGAAAGCACTAGCTTTCTGGTCACCAGGTGGCCCCTCTTCACCAAATCCAATGGTCTTTCCCTCAGTCATGCAACAAAAAAAGCAAAATCTAGCTTATTCATCAAACAGTTATGCTTATCTGTGTCAAGGAGCTGGTTGTCTCTTTACTTTTTTTTTTAATTTAAACTTTTTTAAAGTCAAAACTACATTAAGAAAGTGTACTCACAGAAATCTCACCCTTACCTAGTCCCCATCCACACTGTTCCCTGTTCAGAGATAACCATTTTTTATTAGATTATTAATCTTTTCAATGTTTATGTATATATAAGCAAATGTGTTAAAATCCTTATTTTCCCTCTTTCTCACACAATGTGTCCACTGTTCTGTATTTTTCTTCTTTTACTTAAAATTCTAACCTTGTTGTGTCTCCAAGTCAGTGTCCTCCCTGAGCTAATCCTTAGCATGGACCCCATCATCTCTTGCCTGGACCATTGTAGTGGGCTCGTACAGGTCTCCCCATACCCACTGTCTCTTCTTGCATCCCACTCCTCACATTGCAGACAGAGAGCTCCTCCAGAAATGCTGGTCTATTACGTCACTCTCTCTTGCTCAAAAACTTTCCATGACTCTCCTTGCCTATAGAAAAAAATTCAGAGTCCTTAAGAGGGCATCCATGCCCCCCAGAACTGTTTAAGTCAGAATTTTGGGGTTACAATTGGTAGACACTCAACACATTTGCTTAAGTGAAAAAAAAGGAGAAGGTACTGGCTAATGACCCTGGAAGTCCCAAAGTGGCCTTGCTTTAGGCCTAGCTGGCTCCAGAGGCTCGAATGATACCGCCAGAGCTCTCCTTCTGTCTCCCTTTCAGCTCTGCGTGTCCCTGCTTGACTCTGAATGTGACTGCACTGAGCTCGCAGGCAGGGACTTTCCACATGGTGGGGAGCTGTCCCTAGGGGTCCAAAGCCCTATCGTTGCAGCTCACAGACCAAAGGAAGAAGAAGCCCTCTCTCTTCCAGTCCCCAGTAAAAAGCCTTCTAAGAGGGCTCTTCATAACTTGAAATCTATATGCTTTGAACCGGGATATGGGGTCCCCATTGGCCAGACATAGGTCTCAGGCCCACATCTATGGTCAGGAGCTGATGGGGCATTCTGATTGACAGTCCCATAAGAACTACACAGGATGGGGGAGGGACAGTTTCAAGTGGAAGAGGGGTGCGGAGATCTTAAGGGAAGTGGGGGAGCCAGTCATGGGGCTGCTAGGGGGAAAAGGCACATCAAGAGCAAACGTCTTGGGCATCCCTGGTGGTGCAGTTGTTAAGAATCCGCCTGGTCTGGGAATATCCCACATGCCGCAGAGCAACCAAGCCCGTGCACCACAACTATTGAGCCTGCACACCACAGCTACTGAAGCCCACACGCCTAGAGCCCATGCTGCGCAACAAGAGAAGCCACTGCAATGAGAAGCCCGCGCACCACGATGAAGAGTAGCCCCTGCTCGTCACAAGTAGAGAAAGCCCCCGCACAGCAACGAAGACCCAACGCAGCCAAAAATAAATAAATAAAATAAATAAATTTATTAAAAAATAAAAATATTGAATGCTCTTTCTTTTTTTTTGCGGTACGCGGGCCTGTCACTGCCGTGGCCTCTCCCGTTGTGGAGCACAGACTCCGGACGCGCAGACTCAGCGGCCATGGCTCACGGGCCTAGCCGCTCCGCGGCATGTGGGATCTTCCCGGACCGGGGCACGAACCCGTGTCCCCTGCATCGGCAGGCGGACTCTCAACCATTGCGCCACCAGGGAAGCCCTCCAGCCACATTTTGTTTGGTATATTTCCATGCCTCCATGTCTTGGCTCCTGCTGTTCCCTCAACCCAGGACAGTTTCTAACAGTCATACTTAGTGAACCTCAGCTGGGAACTCTGTGGGAGTAGGGTGGGGGGACAGGGCTAGCAGAGTCAGAATTAGGTGAATTCTGAGGAACAACAAAGCTGGAGAATAGGCCCTGTTTGTGTTTGGGGTGGGTAAATGGGACTGCAGTTAGAACAGGCAACTGGTCAAAGATTGTAGAACATGTTTTGGGGGCCCTCAGGCTGATTCCAAGCAGAAATCAGCACCCCAGGAGCGACACAGCATGAAAGTCAGGCAGTGGTGGTTACTGTTGACAGCGGATCCTCGCTGTCCAATTTGGTATGAAGGAGACCAGAAATAGAACAGAAGGTAAGAAGTTCTGGTGGGAACCAGGTAAGAGGCCCTGGCTCCCAATCTGATGAATTGAGCAGGCCAGGGCTCCCATTCTGGGGGCACCTGGAGGCAAAACCAGGCAGTGGGGGCCAGACAGCCTGCTCTACGTGATGAGCACAGCATTGACTGGGCCAACCCAGTGCCCTGATGACCTCCAGGAATTCACTCACTGCGCACCAGGCAATAATCAGGAGTTCTGCCATGCTGGATTTCCATGGGTTCTGAGCAGGCTCTCTGAAGTGGGATGCACATCTTCCAGGGCGAGCAAGATTATTTATGCATGAGAAGAGAACACTGGAATTTCTATGTATTCCAATCTCATCCTTTTTCTATTTTATGTCATAAGATTCATAATATGTTAGTCTAGTAGTACATTTATGGAATTTGTAAACAAGTAAATATACCTATATTGCAAGTACACATTGACTTCTTTTTACTGATAGGGTGTACGATCAAAGAAGTTTGAAGACCACTCTTCTAAGAGACTGGTGATTAAAAGGAGTAGCACTGGGCAGGATGGAAGGTGGGACTGTCATTTGCTAAGATGGGAATAGGGAGGAGACACAAGTGGGGAGGGAGAAGGAAGGGGATGGACTTGATTAAGGGCTTGCTGATTTGTTGGGGGTCCCGCAGTGTCATGATGTGAGTAGGCTGGGCAAATAGGCTTGGGGAAAGACAGGCCTGTTGGAATCATGATGGAAAGGAGGTGCCTGGGAGACACTGCCCACAGCCAGTGGGAAAGGTCACTCCTAGGTCTGCCTCTAGGCTCTGCTTGCAGCTGCCCAGCCACCCCTGGCAGCTCAGAGCTTCAAGAGGCTTCCAAGTGGGAGGAGACAGAGATGGAAGCTGAGCTGGGAAGGTTTCCCAGGGGCAGAGAAGGAAAGTATCCAAGGGCGGAGAACTGGTGGAGGCCGTGGCCTTTGTGGGAGGGCTGGAACTGGGAGGTTGCTGAAGGGATGGAGAGCAACCCCCTTCCAAGTAGCTCAGAAGCAGCCTGGACAATCACTCCATTTCTCCCCCAAACATGAACAGAGAGACCCAGGGACAGACACTCATCCTTCACTGGACACCCGGGCACAAGAACAGTAAGGGTGTCTGAGAAAACCAACAGTTCTCCCACTTCCCCACCCTCAGACTCACACAGGGACATGTAGACCCACGCAGACCAGCAGGAATGGGAGCCAGCGACAGACCAACCGACCCACAATATAGGCGCCTGTACGCCCTCAAGATACACCCGGACCACACCAATCCTAGCAGCTGCTCGCCCAGGTCGGGACTCCGCCAGAATCAGGGGGTGCGCGAGGTCGCTTGAGCCCCCTGGTTCTTCCCTGGTCTCTGCGGGGCTGGACGCTGTCCCGGCCCAGAAATAAATGAGCAGCGAGGAAACTGGTGGCAAGCACCTGTGGTATCTGTGCGGCCTGGGGGATAAAAATTGAGGCGCGGAGGAAGGAGACAGGACAGCAGACAACCCCCCACCCATGCGGAGAGGGCCTCCGACGTCGCGTTCTGAGAGCCTGCACCCTAAGTTTGGGTGTGGTTGGAGAGGTAGGGAGACCAAATCACTCACTCGAAGGTAGTCTCAAGTTTTGCAAAGCGAAAACTCCTCGCCCCGAGGGCGGGGTGGGGGGGCAGGCAGACTCGTCTGGGCCATTGCCGGCTTTCGGCTGCCGAGGAGAGGGTCCGCAAAGGGGTGGGAGGAGGGTCTCAGCAAAGGGGTGGCAGGGGGGTCGCAATGGAAGTGCCCTTGGGAGGATTATTGAGGGTTTATTTGAGATCGACCAGTGTGAGGGAAGGCCTGTCCCAGAGACAGGTAGAGACAAACCTGGAGCCACGGGGAGTGACATACAAAATTTTATTATTATTATTTATTATTATTATTTATTTGTCATATGCAAAAAAAAAAAAAAAAAGGAAAAGAATCAAAACGAACCGACGCGCTGAAAGCGGCCAAGGAGACCAGAGCCATCGGGGGATCTTCCGAGGGTTCGGCTGGGTCCTGGGTCTGGGTCCCCTGTCGCGCCAGCCCCACAGGAACTGGAATGGGACGGGCCTCGGAGTTTGAACCTCGGCTCCCTCGCTGCCCGGCACGAGCCACCGGAGCCTGGCTGGGCACCGGCAGTTCCCTTAACTATTCTCTTCTCTCGTTTTCCTTTTCAAATAAAAAGGCTCGAAGGGGAGAGAGATCTGGGCGAGGACTCCAAGCCTTTTCGGATTTGTTCAAGGATTTTTATTTATTTACTTATTCACTTTTATTGACTTTGTTTCTGTTATTTCGAGTCGTCACGATCCACGGGTGAGGAGACATGCAGGGCGCATCGCCGCTACCGAGAGAGCAACTACGGGGCAGGGCGGCCCGGCCGCCGGCGCCCCAGGGCGCGCGGGGCACGGCCTCGAGGGGCGAGCCTGGGGGCTGGAGCTGCCACCTCTGATCTAGTCTCAGGGGGCAAGGCAGCCAGGGCAGGGCTTGGGAGAGAGGCTGAGGGAGGGAGAGAGACAAGAGAGACGAAGACTGAGAGAGACAGAGTCAGGGGGAGAGAAGCAGAGAAGAGAGATGGAGAGGGGAGAGATGCAGAGGAGAGAGATGAGGAGGAGAGAGCGAAAACAGGGAATCACAGAGAAATAGCCAACAAAACAGAGGCGAGAGGAGTCCACAGGACCATGTTCGTCATTTTGCATAGAGATTTTTTTTCGTAATTTTTTGTAACAGAAAAAAAAGCCCCCCTCCCCCAGGACGTGCTGTGCTTTAGTGGGCGTGTAGCTGTGTCCCCCCCTCCCCCCCCAGCGAGCGGCGACTCTCACAGTACAGACAGCGGGGCGTATTTACAGGCAGGACGGGTGGGCAACGGGGACTCTACCCGGCGGGGCGGGGCGGGGTGGGGCGGGGTGGACGGGGCGGGGTTATATACATAGGGGTTCGCCTTCACACGACACACACCGTCTTTCTAGGAAGCAGCAGCCTGTTGGGTTGTTTTTGTTTTCCTCTTTTGCAAAAACCATCATATTAAATAAATGTAGACTTTTTGCGGCCCTGTTCATTTCCTGCCAGAGGAGGAGGCTGGAGGTGGGTGGGAGGGGGTGGAGTGGACAGCCCCCCACCTTCCACCCCGAGCAGCTCACACGCCAGCTCAGACCCTGCTCCCACCACCTGCAGATTGAGAGTCTGTGTCGGGGGAGTGGGGGGGCATCAAGCAACCGCTCGGGGAAGACCAGTGCCGCGGCCTGCGGAAACGTCCTGAGGCAGGCACGGAAGAGCCTTCGGCGGGGCAGCGAGTTAGGGAGGAGAAATGCAGAGCGTCGTGGGCTGGGAAAAGGACGGGCAGGAGGGGGAAGTGCGAGGTCGGCAGATGGAAGA
Organism: Mesoplodon mirus; assembly: GCF_964341445.2. Taxonomy (NCBI): domain Eukaryota; kingdom Metazoa; phylum Chordata; class Mammalia; order Artiodactyla; family Ziphiidae; genus Mesoplodon; species Mesoplodon mirus. The sequence continues at coordinate 202,712,365 of NC_138977.1, read as the reverse complement.
GACGCTGAGGTAGGGGCAAGGCGGGGCTGAGAGTCTGGTCACTAGTAGGAGATGCCTGGGCCCTGGGGAACTGGGCAGTTCAGGTGGAGTAGGGAAGAGCCAAGAGTCGGGCTCCGTGGGTGCGGGCTGCTGGGGCCTGGGTGCCTTGGGTCACAACCTTGGATACCTGACAACCCAGCCGCCGCCCCCCCACGCCCCCGTCCCTAGAGCCCGGCCCTCATGCCCCCATTCCATTCCACCTTCCGGGCAGGGCACAGGTGGGGGCAGTCCGGTTGGCGCCGGGGTGCGGACTTTTTCCCGAGGGCTTGGCAGGAGGCTCTTCCCCCTTCTGCAGAACATCGTTTTGTTCTTAATTTCCTTTGCCCAGCCAAGCCTCCCGGCGCCGGAGCGTCCGAGGCGGGCTGCTCCGGGGCTGGGCCGCGCTGCAGTCCGCGCTGATTGTGTGTCACAGAAACGTGTCCCCCGCGCAGCGGCGGGCCCGGCCAGAGTCCGGCGGTGTGGCTGGTCGGCTCCCGGGTCGGCTCGGGCGAGGCGGGGATGAGCTGGGTCGGGCCCTCCTCTCGCGATGCCGCGCAGTCCAGGCAGGCGGGGAGGGGCGGCGGGCGGGATTGGGGGCGGCGGGCCCGGGCCTGAGGGTCCCGCCCGCGGCTCCACCCGTCCTGTCCGGCCTTCGACGGGGTGAAGTGAAGGGCTGTAGGGGTCCTGGGATGGGGTGGGTCTGGGGCGGTGGCCGGGAGGCTCCTTGTCGCGTCGATCCTCCCTCCCTCCGGGGTGGGCGGTCAGACGGGGACGATGTGGAGGCCAAAGCTGTCGGCCTGAAGCTTGATGTGGTCCCCGCGGTAACTAGTGGCGGTCATAGGCAGCGGCAGCAGCGGCAGGGGCGGAGCCCCGGGGGGCGGCACTATAATAATAAGGGGAACCTGGAAGTTAACACAGGAGAAGAATGGGCTGGGTGAGAGGACAAACAGGAGAACAAAAAAGGAAAGAAAAGCAAAGCAAAGACCTCCCCGGGGTGGGGTCTAGCAGGGTCCGGGCAGGGAGGCATTGGCTGGGCTGCGGGGCTGGTTGCCCCCAGAAGAGCTGCATTCACCGGGTGGGAGAGGCACCCGATCGGTGTCGGGGTGTTGGCCGCCGCCCGACTGCGGACCTTCAGGGGGCCCGAGGGTGGCGGCGGCGCAGAGCCTTCCAGCGACGGGGAAGGGAGCGGAGGGGAGAGTTAGGAAGGGGCGGGAAGCGCGGGCGTCCTCTAGGGATCCCGGGGCCTCAGTGCTGCGCTAACGAGCCTGCCCGGCTGGGCACCCAAAGGGCGGGTCGCGGGGAGTCGGACCCGCGTCCGGAAGCAGCACTGCCGAGCTGGCCGGCGGGCGGAGGGAAGCGCTGAGCCGCCGGCCAGCCAGGTGGCGTACTCACTTAGTAAGGCGGGGTTGCTGAATCTCCAAGCCTCGTTGTAGGCCGTGTACTGGGGATGGCTGTACGGGTTGCCGGAGAACTCGCTCCCTGCGGGAGGGCGAGGGAGTGGGGATCAGACACGCGCAACGCCAGAGCGGACCCGACGTGCCCGGCCAGCGGCCTCCCCCGTCTCCGAGGTTCAGGTGCAGCGGGCAGGGTAATGCCCACTGCGGGCGGACGGCAGGGTAGAGGCGGAACAATCCACCTGGTCCAAATGGGGGGAGCCCATGGGGTGTGTGTGTGCGTGTGCGCGCAAAAGCACCGACCCGCCTCGCACACCGGCGTGGAGGTAACTGCGGGGCGGTGCCCGCCTGGGGCTCCCCCCGCGGAGGCGCTCCGGACCACCCAGGAAGGGTTTGTTCCGGGTCCAGGAGCGCCTACGCCGCTGCGTTGGGAGCCAGGGACTCTTTAGTGGAAACTCTGGTTCTAGGAGCCACAGCCCCACAGGGTGGAAGCGGGGGAGGGTGGCGAAGACAGGCCCTCGGGACACTTTGTCCCAGAAAGTCCTGAGAATGGCATCTCAGCATGGTGTCAGTACAAGGGGTGGGGGCTCTGCTGGGAAACACCCCCCTCCCTCCTTTCCCTCTAGAGATTTGATAGGTGGGCCACGCAGGAGGGGAAGGAGGCGGCGGGAGGCAGGTGGACTGCCCGCTGGTTCTCAAGCGGTGAGCGGAGGGCCCCGTGGGCTGGGAGCCGTCGGAAGCTGCTTCCCTCCCTTTGCGGGAGAAAGGCCAGGCCTCCGGGTTTCCCCCTCGCCCTTTCTCCTGTGTGATGACCCCAGACTGTTTACAGTGATCCCTAACCGCGGGTTAAGTAGAGGAGAAGGGGCCCCTCTCGGAGAGGGAGCTGGGGTGGGGGTGGGGGATGCAGCCACTGGAAAGCCTGTTTATTGACAAGGAGGGAAAGCATGCGTGCAGCAGGATAATGAGCTTCTGAGCTCAACTGTGACCAAGAGGAACTGAGCTATCTCCTTCCCCATCGCTAATGAAACAAGTGTAATTTCCTCATCAGCACTAGATTCTGTTTAACGACTCCCCCCTTGCCACCATGAGCTCTCTGAGGCTCCCCTCATCCCCATTCCCTTGCAGACTCCCCCCTCTCTCACCCCCGCCTCTCTAAGACCTCCTCCAGCCTCCACCTGCTCACTGCTGGAACCTTCCCTGAAGAACCTCCTGGCACCCAACGCTTCCATTCGCCCTACCCCAAATCTGGGCAGGGATACCCTCACCCACACCAGCAGCTCTCCTTACCCAGTTCCTCCACCTCCCTTCAGCCCCTATTCTACAACACCCAGCAACAATCTCCCTCTTGGCCAGCCCCCTACATCCACCTCTGCTTACCCAGGGCTGTCCCTGAATGAACGGTCCAGGAATGGGGCCAGTCACCCTACTCTATCCTCCCCCTCCATGAGAGCTGAGCTTCAGGGAAGGGGCACACAGAGGGCAGCCAGCAGGACAGGAAGCAGGCCCAGTGAGTCTCATCCTCTTTAAGACAAGAGTTTTTTGGTGCTTCTGTGAATAGGAACTTCAACTCTCTTTGGCTTCAGGCCCAGCTCCCAATCTGGGGTGAGGGGTTGGGGAGAGCACAACCTCCAGCTGCCATCACCAGACCCCAAATATGGCCTCTGTCTCTCTGATCCACACAGCCCAAACCCAGCTCCTGTCAGATGGGGACGAGTCAGAGCCCCCAGGAGCAATGAGGGCCCAGGGCTCCTCTCAGGAGATGTGGAGGTGCTCCAGCTTGTCTCTCTCTGAAGCCAGTCTCTCTGGTTCCTGCCACAGTCTGTCTTCTGTTCCTCTTTCCTTAGGGAATAACTCCCTTCTCTCCCTGGGGTGGGGTCGGCTCTCGACACTGGTCTTCCCTGTGGGTTGGTGTGGACCAGGGTGGCTTTGTCTGAGTGACAGACATGCCCCTGGAAATGGTTCTTGGCTCCAAGTTTCCATGGAAACCAGGGCAGACTCTTCCAAGCAGTGTCAGCTGGCTGGGGGTGGGCTGAGTGTGGAGCTGAGGCTGCGTGCTCCCGGGCACAGACTGGGGTGGGTGGGCACTGCGGAGGGACCAGGACATACAGAAGGGTGCACACACTACTGCAAGCACTTCTGCAAGTTCCCTCCCTGGATTACTCATGAGGGAGGATGAGGGACCCCGGCTGCAGCCTCTAGGGCGAGAGAGGGATAGAACAGCAGTGGCTTGCAGGGGTGGAGATGTTGGGTCTCCCCCAGCCCCAGCCTCAGACTACAGACCACTCAGCAGCTCACCCACAGTTTAGCTACTCCCACCTAAATTAGGCAGCTGCAGCATTGTCACCTACCAGGCACCATTCCTGCCAGGGTGGAGGTGGGGTAGCTTCCCTGGCCAGTGGGGGGCACGTGAGGGGGGTAACCAGGCAGAGTGGTGCTCGCCATGTCACGACCTGGAAAAACACAAAGGGGAAGGGGTGAGGCCTGGAAGAGAGGGGCCTGCCTCTGCTCACACAAGGGTACTCCATGGAAAAGAAAGCGCTGAGTGCAGACATGTAGGGGCACACCTGAATGAGAAGGTCCAGGTGTGCCCTTACATGTATCTAAGCTTACCTAAATGTCCTATGATCAGCTGTGTGTATGCACCTCTGCTCTGTGTAGCTCTTCGTGTGTCCCTCTGTGTGTGTGTGTATGTGTGTTTGCCTTTGCTTGTGTCTCTTTGTAGCCCAAACCCAGATGGAGAAGGGAGGGAGATGACCTGGTTTTACTCCTCCTTCCCGGTGAGATATTCAGCTGTGGTCTATCCAGTAGCCAAATGGACCTCTATCATCTTGCTCACCTCTCCCCTCTTTAACACCCCATCTTTCCTTCAGGCTTGGAGGACACCCCACCAGCACCTGTACAGGAGCTGATGGGTATTCCTTGTCCTCTCCAAGTGAAGCTGCAGGTGCTGGGCCTGGCAGGTGTGAAGAGTGGGGGGCCAGCCAGTGGGCTATTTTGCTGTCAGTGTTCATGGCATTTAAATGATAGAAAACCATCCTTGAAGCAAACCAGGAGCTTTGAGCTAACAGTGCACATGGATCAGATCAAGTTCCAGTGAGCAAAGTCTGCTCTCCCCACTAGCTGCTAGACTTCTGTCCCTGGAGGTGTCTATTAGCTAGAGTGTGGAGAGTGGGAGGAAGGGCTTTCCTAGTATCCTGGAGTGAAGGCAAAGCGAGCCAATCTTAGGGAGATACCCATGGTCCACAGATATCTCTGGAACACAGCTGTACCTGAACGGCCCCCCTTCCTTGCCTGCCCCCTCCATGGCCATGAAGCGGTCACCGCCTTCTTTGCAATTTAGCATGCTCCAATCTCTAATGACAATAAATGTGTCCTCTCCCATACTTCCATGCCCTAGAGACTACTTCATCCTCTCCTGGGTCCTGGGTCCCCTTTCTCCTCTCCATATTTCCCTTACACTCCTCTACAGCCAGTGCCACTCTCCCACTCTAGTGCCTCTGTCCAACCCTGGGAAGAGGTGTGGCTGGAGGAAGGCACAGAACTAGGCATCTCTGGCCCACTTTCTTTTCGTCAGTTGCCCTAGACCTCATCCTCCCGATGGCTATTCCAAAGCGTTTCTCTCTCTCCTTGCCACTCTCCCCTTAAAGTCGACCTCACCTCCAACTTTCCCGAAACGTGTGAGTTTCCTCACCACTACCTTAACACATCTGAATGATTCATCCTTCCCTAAGTAGACAGAGATGCAGCTCAGGCTTTTGCATTCCCAGCTGCCTGTGAACCTTTTCATTAGCTGTCCCACTGTCACCTCAACCCTGACAGGAATAAAAGAGATCACCTTCCCCCCAGTCAGTTCTACTGACCTACCTGAAGACCATCAGACCAAAACCTCTGGCGTCGTTCTTGACATAGCACGCCCAGCTTTGCAGTCAGTCGCTGGGTGTTGTCAATTCTCCTTAGCAATATCTGTTACATCTGTCCCACCTTCATTTCCTCCACCACCTCCACAGCTCAGCGCCTAAGCACCTGCCCTTGGTCTGCCACAACAGTTTTTTTGCTTGTATTCCCTGCCTTCAAATTCTTCTCCTTCAGTCTATCCCTCACAAGGCTGCTTGGCTAGCCCTCATGAAACGCTGCTTTCATCACATCACTTCCCTTGTAAGAGCCATCATGGATTCTCTGTAGTCTACAGTTTGGGTGTCTCTCTGGCAGTCTACACTCTGCCAGGCGTTCAAAGCCTCCCAGGTACTCTTCCCCACCCAGTTTTCTCAGCTCTGATTCTCACCCCTTCTGGTTTAGTGTGACTGTTTTCACTGGCTTGGATGCTGTGAAATCTCTGCTTTTGCCACCTCATTTTCTTCTTCTTGCTATAGTTTCCCTTTCCTTCCCTTATAAGCTCAAGGCTTAAAACCCCTACTATTCTACCCATCGGAGAAGTTTCTCTCTTCTAAACTTCTATAGTGTCTGTGCTCCATGGTTTACCACGTCACTACAGTTCATGAGACATCAACCCTGTTGTTTTCCTCCTCAAACAGATCATAATCAAACGGAGGGCAGGCCCTGTCTTCTGCTCTGTCATACAGTTAAGAATATGGTAGATGCTTAATAAAAACTTATTGATTAATTCTCTATCACTCTATTGGACTTAATAGCCAATTCCAGGTGGGTTATATTGTTTTCTGTTTCATATATGTTGGTGTGCTTTGAAGAGGTAAAAGCTGGGCAAAATGTAAATGTTTGAATCTGCTTTTTTTCTACAAATAATTTGAACAATGGATCATGAATTTTTATAAGATGATGAAAGATTTATACAGGATGATGAAAGTGAGGGACTCATACGATGTGACTCAACTTTATCATACAATAGAATGATTTTCTCTCTACTTATTAATATAGCTAATATCTTACATTTTAAAACTCAAGAACAAACAACAGAGTAGAACTGTCAAACAAGAGATCATTTTGAACTCCCAGAGAGATAGCAGAGAGAATCTGTGTTTGCTCTGTGTGGGTTTTCTTTCATTGACTTCTATTGTCAACTAAATGTACAATCCTCCTGACCATCTCTCAGTGGAGAGGACTTCAAGTGGACAAGTCAGCAACATCTATCAATTCCTAGAGAGATTAATAATATGGCATTTCGTTGTCAAAAAAGACCTAAGACAGAGGAGAGTTAGTGAGGATGTAGAGGTTTTGAATAGAAAAATAGAGAAATCCAATTCTTGGTCTTATGATCCTAATGTCCACAAAGCAGTCAGGAAGAGAAGGACGCTTCTTTCTCAATAAACAGGAATTTAAATGCAACTGAATTCTGATTTTCAGCTGCATAGCTCCCTCAGCTTTTCACACACAAATTCCTTGTACTCTAAGGTTGTGTTACACAATCCCTTACTTAGCTTCAGGAGAGAAGAGGAAATGTGGGATGACTAGAAAGGTGTTGCCAGCTACCTGGAGGCACCCCTATTGCAGTGTTTATTTCCACTGGATCTTTCTCTTGCAAATGGTCCAACTTCCAGCATACAGAAACTTCGGCCTGCTGAAAGTCAGCCACAAAACTGTTGATTGAGAGACACATTTCCAAATTCTATTTTAAAAACTGAATCTGGGAAGTGCTATTCAAGCATTTTTTTTAAGTGTGAGAGAAGAGACCCATGATGAGGAAAAAGCATGCAAGCATACGGCTGTGATTCTGCTGCTGTGGATTCTGTAACATCATTACAGTATCACTGGATTCTGTAACATCAGTACAGCATCACTACCAAGAGGTGCCCATTCAGGACCCCTGAGGCAATAAAGGTATAAGCCACTGCATACAAAGCACCCTCAATGGCTTCATTAGCACACAGGTGACACCTGAAGAACAGGAACAAATTGACCAAACTCTTGCCAGAGCCATATATTCTTCTGGAACACCACTGTCAATAATGGACAACACACACTGCAGGAAGTTTTCAAATTACTAAGACTGTCATACCATTTGCCCAGCAGCATTCTGCAAGCAAACTTCTTTTAGTGAGTGAATATGAATGGGTAATGGAATCTGTGCAAGGAAGAATCGACAGAGTACTGGGCCTTGCATTACTACCGATGGGTAGACAAAGGGGAGCGGAGACAGACTCTAAAACTGTATGACAGCACAGCCACCTCCTTCAAGCAAACAGGCAAAAGTGCAGAAAGAGGAGAAAAATAACTTCAGAGCAGAATACATCAGTTATAAAATATGTGTCATCAACAGACAATAGGAAGCAGTAAAGCCTTTGCTTTGCTCACTGACAATGCCAGGAACATGAAAGCAGCACCAAGAATTACACATGGATAAAACCCCACATACTACAAGAGGATGGGCATTTCATGTTGGATAATTGCTTCCTAGGATTACAAAGTTTTAAAGAGGGAAGAGTCTTTGAGATGATCAGTCTCACTTCCTTGTTTTAAAGTTGAGAAAATGGGGGCACAGAGGGGCTTCGTGACTTTCCTATGGCTACAGAGCTAGTAACTGACAGAGCCAAAGTGTGAAGCTAGGTCTGTACCACACTGCCTTTTAATGATAACATGAAGTCAGATACTCCCCAAAAGAGCCAAATAAAAGGAAAAAGAAGTCATCTGACAAGCAAAATCTCATATTGTCACTGCTGTCATTAGGATGAGGCAAGAAAAACAGGACACAAAGAATAAAATATTGACACTGAAAGTCTGTAGTAAAACCCCATGGGGTGGAGTATCAATCTCTTTGGAGAGTTTTCTGAAAAACAAAGAGGCTCTTCAAGAAACAGGGGTAGTTGATGGGCCTCCCTGGTGGCGCAGTGGTTGAGAGTCCGCCTGCCGATGCAGGGGATATGGGTTCGTGCCCCGGTCTGGGAGGATCCCATATGCTGCGAAGCAGCTGGGCCCGTGAGCCATGGCTGCTGGGCCTGTGCGTCCGGAGCCTGTGCTCCGCAACGGGAGAGGCCACGACAGTAAGAGGCCCGCGTACCGCAAAGAAAAAAAAAAAAAAAAAAAAAGAAACAGGGGTAGTTGAGAATCTAAAGCACCCAGAAGTGTTAGAAGCACTGTATTTGATGAGGATGTCTTCTCAGTTCAACTGCAGAAGTCCCTGAAGATTCTAAAGCCAATTTCTACAGCAATCACTACATCTGAATCAGACAGTGCCCTTTTGTCAGACATTCCTTACCAAATGGGCCAGATCAAATCAACTGTTTTGGAGAATCTAAGTGCAGTTCCTCTTACAAGTACAGAGAAAAGCAAAGTGAAAGACTTTATTAAGAAAATTTCAGTCACCGGATAATTTATGCTATTTTGTCAGGTTTTAAGATCCAAGGGCAGAGTTGTGTTTCTACTTGCACCTAGACTAGCTAGCATTCACTGAGCACCTACTATCATGCTAGGCACTGTCCTAAATATTTTCTATATATTATCTCACTTAATCCCCATATCAACCTATGATGTTGATCTGTTTTAAATCCCCATTTTATGGATGAGAAACTGAAACTCAGAGGGGTTAAGTATTATATCCAAGATTTCACAGCCAGTAGACGACAGGACCTGGACTACAGAACAAGCCGTATACTTGGGAATGGATTCTAGAATGACATTCTCAAATAATGTAGACCCAGAAAATAGGTATTTGGCCCAGGAAAGTAACCTGGGATTATGCTAAGCAAATCCTTCCTATAACAGAACATCTTGTTGCTTCTTGTTTCTTGCATGTTTCAGGTTCTTCCATTTTCTATAGCAAGTGTTTTAAACTGGGGTTCACCAATCTTGTAGGATGTCATGGATGTGCTTCAGGGAGTCCATATAAAGCTACACATGTGATGTTACAGATACATATATGTAATATCTAGATGGCTTTTTATCATGTTCTCAAAAGTATTCATGACTCAAAGATTAATAAGCAGTGTTTATAAAAGACCAAAGAACCTTTGTTTTTTGGTGTAAGAAAGACACTGATTTGTTTGAAACTATTAGAATTGGACCAATAAACCAGATCATACAAAGAATAGTAAAATAACATGTGAAGGAGTAGGGAGGCTTATCTCAAGTAAGGCAAGTGTCAGCAACCAGAAGACCAAGGAAATAATAAAAAGGAAGCTGCCAAAGCAGCAGAGATGCTTTAGTTCAGTGATGGCAAGATAACAGACTTATTAGACACAGATTTATACAGTAAAAGTTATATTCAATCAGTTTAGAGATGCTTTCCCTCAGTATCTTTCTCTGAAAATGAGCACTTTTGCTATCCACTTGACACTATGGAGGACCCTAAGGCCAAAAAACATAACTCTTGTTTTACTATCCTAACCTCAAGTTGTGTCTGCTTCTCATAAGGTCGTGAAAATGAAGACATTAGATTGCTTCAAGGTTGGCAGTCTGTGCCTAAATTTGACACAAGCATTTATAATACTTCCAAGAATACAGTTATTAAATTTGTAATTACTGCCTAAATATACTGTATGTTTACATGTATTATACCAATTATGATCACTTTATGACCAATCCAAGTTATACAGAATACACCAAAGTAACAAACTTTAGATCTGTAAAAGATGCTTTAAAAGGAGAGGAGAAGAGCTTTCTACATATTTCATTTTATTCCTTATTTCCCGGGTTTCCAAATTCTCCAGAAGTTTTCTCCTGGGGGGCAGAGGTGCCTGTATGAGGGTCCCCGGCCCCAGGCTCTGTCTTGGCCCCATAGCTCTGCATCCCAAGGCTGGCCTGCCCTGGGCTCCAGCAGACAGGGCTGTGCTTGCAGCTCAGGGCGGCTGCACTCCCAGCCAATCTCACTTCCCACCCACAGCTGGACTTTTAGTCCGCGGTGTGTCCTAGGCAGGGATGCTGCCCAGATCTATGTGGGCTCAGTAAGGTCTACACCTCGACAGCCAACCAACTGGACACAACCAGTCATGCTATTCCTACCCCTTCTCCCAGCACGCAGCCCTTCATGGGCCATGGTAGCCTGCTGGCCTAGGGGCCCACAAGAGGCGCTCCTTCTAACTCAGCTGGACCATGGATGGAGCTGCAGCCTCAGGATCGTGGGATAAGGATAGGGAGTGTTGGGGAGAATCACATTCTTAGGGCTGAAAGGGAATTTGACTATCCTCTAGTCTACTCCCTCATTTTACAGAGGAGGAAACAGGCTCGGAGAGAGAGGAAGACATCCCAGCCCTCTCCATGGTTCACTTCCCCAGGCTATGCTCTCTGGCTCCACTAGAAAGTGGCAGAGGACGACTGGAGTTGGGCAGGTGCTGGCACTCTGGAGGCTGGGCCCAGGCTCACCGATGGGCTCAGAGCCCCTCGTGCTGGGTGGGCAGAGGTTAAGCCTGTTTGCACAGTCTCCCGATACTCCAGGTCTCCCAGTTCCTCTCCGGCTTTATTTTGTTCTCTGAGAGCACTGAATTGTCAGCTCTAATCCTTCCGAAAGCGCAGCGTTTTTCAGGCGCTCTGTGTAAGTGAAACCCTAATCCCAAGGAAAACGGCCACTTAAGCTGCCTGAGCATCAGGCTACTCTCCGAGCCTGCCACAGGATTTCCTCTGCCCTGCCCGCCAGCTCAGCGGCCCCCGAGAAGGAGAGGGGAGCATTCCAGGCTGAAGGCGTGCAAAGCCCTCTCTGAAGTAACAATAGTGGCAGGGCTTGCCTCCCAAAGCTCAGGGTTGAAAAAGTGCTGGCTTGTTTGTCCTGAGCAGGGGAAGGAAGGATTCTGATCACCCTGAGGAGGGTGGGAGGTCTTCCTGTCACCTTGTGGATGGCTGGCTCTCGGGGGGAAACAGGCTTTTAGGTCTTACCTAGGTGACTCTGAGGCCACCAGGACATTTCTGAGCCCTTGGTCCCAATACATACCTGTAACATTCACTGGGACACCCCTCTTTAGGGTTTCTGGTCATCCAGAAAAGGTTGGGTTGGCTGACTTCACTTTTACTTAGCCAACCTTTTCTTTTTAGAAAGTGCCGAATAATGGAGTAAACAGGCTTAGTACTGGGGGATGCCCCCCTTTGGAGAACTCTCCTTTGGGACACCCCAAGCGTCTCTAAATATCTACAGCAGCAGAAAGTTTCCCTATAACCCAGCTATCCATGAAAACAGTGCCCAGTGTTTTCTAATAGGCAACACTTTTTTGTAGTTGACTACTACATGCATTTGAAATAAAGCTCGTTGATTTCTCAAAAATATTTTGATTCAAATTCAAACTGTCCTCTCTCCTTGATCTCTAAATGAATTAGTGAGACCATGCCATGGGGGGCCAAGCACAGTCCATTTGGTGTGCTCAGCCTTTGGGTCTCATGGACAGAGGGAGGAAATGAAGGAAGGAGTCAAGAGGTAAGGTCCTAGGTAATGGGCCAAAGCTGAGCTCAGCTTAGAAGACCATAGAACTACATCTTTGCTAAGATGCCCGGGTACCCTTCATACCTTCCTCCTGCTCCTCATGCCTCTCCTTCCCTCTGTAGCTCCATTAGCAGCCTCACGTGCTTCTGCCCAAGGCACCCTGCTGGGGAGGGAAGCCTGTCACTGCTGGGATGGCTGGTGGGCACAGACATGGGTGTGGAACTGGGGCTGGAGATTGTGGTGACACAGCTTTTGTTCTATTCAAATTTGACCTGACTCTCCCAGTCCTAGAGTAAATTAGTGTCTTTTCTTTGCAATATCTTTTCCCTCTAGGGGTGGACTGGATAAAGAAGCAAGGGAAAGAGCCCTGATCCAGTGACTCCCTAGGCTGCAGACCCAGGGCACCCACATTATCTGTCAATGTCTCATTGCTATGGAAATGCCCCTGTAATTAAATCAGAGCTGAGGTCTGGGGGCTGGAGGTCCTTGGGGATGTGGCTGGAGGCCTCAGGGATGTTTGGAGGAGGCTAGCCTCTTCCCAGTGGGCCTTCTCAGCTGAGGAGAAACCCTCTGGCTTGGTTTGGCCTCCACAGCGACAGGCTCTCCGACTTGCCGTGTGTCTGAAGTTGCCCTAGCCCTCTCCTTTCAAGGTTGGCGAGGAACTCTGATGTCTATGCCCTAAATTCCTCAGCTAATCAGGGGCTTTGAGCTGACAGACAAGGCTAGGAGACTCCCAGCCTCCTTCAGAAACATTTCTCAGCCTTTATTGCCTTCTCCTCCCCCAAGGGGCTGGCCAAGGGCTAAGCTGTTTGTTTTATGGAGGGAAATGCAGTGCATTGGAAGGGGGTTGTTAACTACAGGAAAGAGGCACTTCCTAGAGGTCCTCAGGACTCCTAGAGCAGGAGGAGGAGGGTTTCCCAGGGTCCACACCTCTGTCTGCTAAAAGGCCACTTCACTAACCATCCTAGATGTGGGTAAGGAGTCTAAACTTCTAAGAGTCTGCAACCCTTTCTCAGAAGCCAAGCCCATACTACTCTCTCTAGGCCCCAGGGGCCAGCCCCTGCTTTTCTTTGAACTTTGCCTTACTGGCCTCCTCCACCTCTGCTCAAATTTGCCAGCTTCCAGGAGACCCCCATCTTCTGCTCTCTCTCCCCACCGTGGGCACTCCCCTTAAGGGACGCATCCACATCTCCTCCCGGATCTTAGCTACAGATTCCGGCAGAGCTGCAGTCTCCGGGCATCAGGAGAAGTTTCTCCCAAGCTCTTGAATAAAACCACCTTCTCCCCACCAGGATGCGGAAGCTGACAAGCCTTTTTTTTTCCCCCATGAGGGAGGAATGGACTGTCCCTGTTACAGTGCTCCAATGTTCAGATATTTTTCCAAAGAAAAGGGAAGACTCTCTGCTGAGACTTAGCAGTCTGGGAACCTGGATAAGCAGGGGAGAGGCTCTACTTTCAGGGCTGCCTGGGGCTCCTCTCTTTCCATGCCTCCGAGTCCCAGAACAATGCGCTATAGGTGCCTTCTTTGCCCTTTAAGATCTCCATTATCTGACAATTTGCTGAGCAGTGGTGGGGAAGGGAATGTGGGATCAAGATCTGTGATTAACACAAAACATACTTCTCGGGCTTCCCTGGTGGCGCAGTGGTTGAGAGTCCGCCTGCCGATGCAGGGGACACAGGTTCGAGCCCCGGTCCGGGAGGATCCCACATGCCGCAGAGCGGCTGGGCCCGTGAGCCATGGCCACTGAACCTGCGCATCCGGAGCCTGTGCTCCGCAACGGGAGAGGCCACAACAGTGAGAGGCCCGCGTACCGCAAAACAAAAACAAAAACAAACTTCTTTTTTATCTTTTTTAGAATGTTAAACATGCTTACGTTATAGTTGTTTTGGGATTGTTCTATTATCTCTAGTTCTTAGGGGTATTAACTGTCCTGTATATTGATTCTGCTAACTCTCCCTCATGATAGTTTGTATTCATATGAGGTGTGTAATTTTTTATAGTGAGCTCATCTTTAGTGATGGATTTTTTTTTTTTTTCCTGTGGGAGTCCCATGTGCCCTGGATTGTAGAATGTCTCTGCAAGGAAGGTTTGCCCTTGTTCCTGCTGGGGTTTCCGAGTGGGTTACTATCCTAGACAAATTTTTATGTAAGTTCTTAGCTGGGGGTTCCTGTCACATCCTCATGGTATAAATTTGGACTCAGGGTCAGGCTTGGGGGTCTCCATTTCTCATGGAGACGTTATTTTCCCTCCCTTGCTTTCCTGAGCCCCTGGGATGAGTTTGTGTGCTTCCCATGCATAGATAGCGTTGTCCTGCTCTGTCCCTGGTTTTACTCAGGGGAATGCTGACTTCTAGTTTCCTGCTTCTTTGGGGCCCAAGGTCATCTTTTCTGTCTGGTGTGTTACAACCCCAGCCTCCCCCAATTAGGGTCTGCCTCCAGTGTGATGCCAGCAGCCTCTCACGTTGCTCTGGCTTTGGGTCTCCCTCTATTTCTTGCACCAGAGGGTGAGGTTTGGTTGTGTGGTAGCAATTCTCATTGTTATATTTATCCAGCTGTTTTGGTGAGTTTAGCCTGCCTTGTTTCTAAATATCAATCTCACTCCTCTATAACCCCTCCGGGACTAAAGTGAGGATGGCAAGGACTACACTTGCACAAAGCTCTCCCAGTGCTCGGCAGTGAGCCTCACCAGAGGCCAGTGAAGGCTGCTCACTTGGTGCAGCAGCTCTGGGGCCTGGTGCATCCCTCGGCTTCTAGAGTGAGCATGGAGAACCGCTGTACCATCTCTGACTTCCTCCAGCGTTCCATTTGGGCTCCAGGGCAGGGAACCCGCTCTCATGATCAGGGTGGATTTTCGCCAGGTGCAGGGACTCTCAGAATTCTCAGAAGCATCTCAAGTGACTTTGGGACTACTGAAACTAGTATTCATCTTATTCTCCCAGATCAACATCACTGCCAAGGTCCCCTCTATGGCTGCAGAGCTGGCCAGGCACAGGAAGGGAGGAGTCAAGGTGAGGAGGTTATGAGGAAGGGGGGCTCTTTTCTACCAGTGACAGGCGACTTGAAGGCACCAGCACACAGTTGGAGTCAGAGTCCTCACTGAAGAGGCCCTGACCCAGAGGCCTGTGGGACCACTGAGGGCTTGATGGCAGCCCACTGTGGGGTCCTTTGGAAGGGTAAGAAGGAGGTAGAAGGTACCAGCCACAGCCAGACAACCTGAGGAAGCCTGGGGCCAGAGTGCCCCCCACCCACTCTCTCATCTAGTTGGTCCCTTTTTCCTTATCACTTAGGAGAGACTCGGCTCCGTTCCAGACCAGCAGCCTAGAGCAGTGGGCTGGAGAGAAGAGATGCTGCTGAGCTAGAGCAGCCCAGCGGCGGAAGGGAAAGTGGGTGATAAATTTGAATAACCAGCTTGACTTGGCAGCTTGCTGAGTTGTGATGCAGTGAAATTAAAATCTCAGCAGAACTTGCAAACACTACTCAGAAAAATCAGTCTCTCTCCTTGGTTCCATGAGAGAAGGTGGGGAGTGGAGGCTTTTGGGCCGAGCCCCGGCCTCTGGCAGCCACCCTTGCCTGCAAAGTGATCAGCTGTGTCCTGGCCCACTGGGCCCCACTCTCCCCTCTACACAATAGTCCAGGCTCCTCTCTCCTCTCAGTCCTGACCTTGTGGAACAGCTGCATCAAGTGGCTGGTGAAGTTTGAAATCAGCCTCCAGTGCCAGGAGGTGGCAGGAATATCAATAAGGTCGGATCTTCAGGTTGGGTTAGGGCTTCCTGGGCTGGTTTCCTCAGGACTCATTCCCAAAGGTTTGCAGCCTCAGCTGCCTGTCCCTGGGGAAGATGAGCTGGGGGTTTAGGATGTGGGGGATGAAGAGGGCTCCTTGAACATCTTGGCACACTCAAGCCAGGCTGTGGCCACAGGATGCCCTCCTGCTCTCTCACCTGTAGCACATACCTGGCCAGAATCACCTGCCGGAGAGTGCCTCCCCTTTTCCTCTTCCACCAAAGCCCTTCATACTCTCCAACCAAGTAAGCTCTTAAAGAATCTTGGAGGGCAATTTTTACAAATACACCAAAAGCCCCTCCCATATCCCAGCTATTCTTGGAGCCCAGTTCTAGATGTCAACATCTTTCTAGAAAAGCTCACCTGAAATCCACCTCTCTGGTCTGCTCTCTACATCACTGCTCACCGCTACCTGCAAACTCCTGGCCCGAAGGCTAATGTGCTGGACCCATTCCTGAGACGATCCATGAAGCCTCTGGGCACTGCCCTGTTTCTCACCTTGCCAGTACCTCCAGCAAATTCTGTTCATCCCCATAATAAACACATCATGAATCATTCATCTTTAATAGATTATGCAAATTAGGAGGACGTAAAATCAACAAAGATCAATAACTGCAGCCATTTAATTGCCAGCAAAAACATTTTAAGAATGAGCATAATCTGTAGCCCTTTCTCGGGTAATGGCACCATTAATCCAAACATTGGATCTTGGCCTAAGTGTAGAAAAATCATTCCCTCCCCCCTCCCCCCACCCCTCCCCCACTTCTCCACACACTTCTCTCTTTTTGGTAATTTCCAGTTTCTGAGCAAGTTTCCCTGTCATTACCACTGGTGAACAGCTCCGAATGTTAATGGTTCTGCTTTTGTTACTCCTGGCTTGATTGAAATGTCGCATACAGATTGAGATGTTAGTGCTAACTTGCCACCTGGGAATGTCAAGCTGGGTCTGAAATGAACTTTTCTCACACTTGGATCCAGATGGATCAGCCGGAGATGTTCCCAGGCTGAGCTGGGACCATTCCAGGGCCATGGGGGGGGAGGCGGGCGGGGGATGCTCAAGGTGGAGGCACTTTTCTGCACCAGCCTGAGTTCTCCTGCTGCAGGAACCCTACCCCAAAGATCCTTCTCTCCACCACAGGAAGCCTCTGCCTTCTAGACTGTGGCCCTGGGCCCAGGGAAGCACAGCTGGGGTTAGAGAAAAGTCTCCTGGGCTCTGTTTTGCTGCTGCCTGGGGTGGGCCACTTTGGGGAGGTGACCACTGTAACTCTCAGCAGATCAGGAGAAACGTGGCCGGGCCTGGACCATCACTCTTTCTTGGGTCAGAATACCTACAGCTCAGAGAGCTTCCGAACTGGGTATGGAGGGTTCTTGATGAGGGCCAGTTGATCATAGGCTGTATCCTGACCCAGCTTATGTTGTCACTCCCAAAAGCCCATCTAGGTCTCCGACACTTCCAGAACTCAACCTCTGATTGCCTAGCCAAAGAGCTCGACTCTGTCCAGGCTGGAAACAGCTGTACCAGGACACCCCTTAGGGAGAATCTGGGAAAGCTAACAACAGGGCTCTCCCAAGCCCCCCAGGTGGAGGCCAGGTGGCCACTCGCAGCCCATCTCAGACCTGAGCCGTGCTCAGAACAGCTCCAAGTCAGAACCAGTGCGCTGTCCTCCAGTGAGGCCATGCCCGCTCCCTGTCTTTGGTGACGCTGGCTGCTGCCAGGTCCCCAGGCCATCCCCACTCGCCTTGTCGGCAGGTAACGCCTCAGTGTCTCCCAATCGCCACCAAGACCCTTCTCAATCATTCTGTCTCCCAAGGAACAAACGGCACATTGGCTTTAGTGTCTCCAGAATAATTAGGTGAATTTTAATAACACCTCAATGTGTGTCTCTCCCACTTGGGCACTTTCCTGGCCTGGAAACCCTTCTGCAGTGCCAGCCGCCTTCCACAGCCCTCACCTCTGTAGCCTGGAGCTTCATCAGCTGGGCTCTACACTGTGCTGCACCTCAGCCTTCTTCCCCTCTAGCTGCCTCTGCTGCTCCTCCCTCATCCATGCCAGCACCTGGATTGGGTGCCCCCTCCTCCTGCATTTTGACTGAGGGACAGGCCAGACCCTGCCTGGCCTTGAAATCAAGCCTTGGTCTTAGTGATTTCTCTGGGAAGCTGCAGAAGGGCTGAAATAATTGAGCTTACCTATAACCACATAGCCAGATGCCACACTCTGAAGCCCAAAGCCACAGCTTTGGCACACCAGGCTGCACAGAGGAGAGGAAAGCAAGTCCCCCAGGAGCCTTGGGGACACAGGAGTGTGGAGACTCGACACTGGGCACTCATGCTCCACTCTTGCCAGCCCGGCCTATTTGCCCTCATTCTCCTGTACACATCCTAACAAGAGGCTCATAATTCCGGCCACCTTGGTGGAGGCAAGAAAAAAGGCAAAGGAAGAGGCAACAGGATGGGCAGAAAGAACCAGCCGTAGCCCATCCTGGCTTTGACCTTTCCAGGCTGGAGCGTACAGAGACCCTGACCATGGTTTTTTCTCCCACATCTGCACACATCTGTTCAGGAAGCACCCTGGTTTTTTGGAGACTCACTCTCTCTACAGAGATCATGGCAGGGAGCCCACTTGTCACACTGGGCCCCAGATGGCATGGGCTGAGGCGCCCCCCACTGAAAGCAGTTTCCCACCCTCCTGGAAGCTCCCTTACCGGTCACAACGGGGTATGTCTGCGTGCCCGACACGTTGTTGCCCAGCTCGGGGTTGGTGGATGCAGATAGACTCGACTTGACTTCATCAAGCCCAGGGGTCAGGGCTGGGAGGGAGTACTCGTTCCCCTGGGAGAAGAGAGAAAAGAGACAGCTCACTATTGACGTACACATGCGGAGAGAGGGCTTGGTGTGCAGATGGGGAGGAGGAACGGGGAGCCCTCCCAGATGGGGTGGAAGGAGATGGCCAGGCAGAGGGCGGGGAGTGTGGGAGGGACGGGCTCGATGGATAATGGAGAGTTGTGTGTGGGTGGGGGCAGACCTGACTCTGGGAAGCTGAGGTGCAGCCTGTACATTCTGGGCGGGTACCCCAGCACCCTTTACATCTCTGTAGCATCTCTTGTCTAAGAAGCCCCAAAGGCGGGGTTTAGCAGTGGGAATCCCCCTGCTGAGAGGCAAGCGGTGTTTTAAGCTCCCCCAGGGGTAGGGAATCTGGGGGAGGAGGGGGGAACCCTGACATGATGGCAGAGGCAGTAGCTGGGGGAAGGGCCTAGTGGGGCCTCGAGCCTGGCACTGCTGGGCTGGCTGACCGGGTGCTGGAGCCCCTTTTTAAAAAACAAACAAAGACTGCCTCACGGGCCCCTCGCTCTCTGCCTGTGCACTGGGGTATGAAATTGGGGAGGGGGAGAGTCCACATGGCTAACAGAAGGGTGGGAGGGGGCCAGTCATTGACTCTGAAAGGGTGTCCTGCCTGAAACACTCGGGTAATTGCCTTTTTATTGCAGCCACCGCCAAGCCAGACCCCAGAGCTGGGCTGACCAGGAGCCCGCACGAAGCAGGAAAAGTTGCTCTGATTAATATTACGTTAAATTAAAACTGATTTTCTGCTCTTTCGGGTCCGTTTTTTTTCCCTTCCGCTTCCTGGCCCCCCCAGAGGGCCCTCTCCCCTCCCTGGCTGGACAGGATTGCCTCGTCATTTCCAATTCCTTCTCGTATTGATCTTCCTGTAGAAATCAGTTTTGTAATTAGCTGCAAATTAGGCCTTCTACTGGGGGTGAAGCTGCCCCCTGATTTATCACCAGAGTAATTCGCTGTGATCGGAGAGAAATTAAAATGAACTCAATTAGGCTTCGGATTTGCTTTATGGGCCCTGCTCCGAGTTTCAGGGGGAAAAATGACTGTGCTGGTGTTTAATAGTCTAATGAAAGTAAATAAAGGTTATTCATTGTAATACAGCCGGGGACTCGGGGAGGGTGCACCAAGCCGCCCGCCTCCGCCGGCTCCTCCTTTGTTGGTTTATGGCTCAGGGCACCTTAAAAAGACTTTTGATTTTTGTTTTATGAAGACAAACAGCTTACGGGATAAAAGGACGGGCGGGGAGAAAGGCGAATGGCTGGGAGCTGTTGGAGTCCTAGAGTGGAACTGCGCTGTGCAGTCTGTGCAGATGCGCTGGTGCGTGTGCGTGCGGGTGTGTGCCCGAGTGTGCACACATGGCAGGCTGTGCTGTGCTGAGGCTGTGGGCCTGGCCTGGGCTGTAGTGTGGGGGGGATGGGTGTGTGCTCATGCGTCGGAGTGTGTGCACAGGGGGCTGTCCCGGTGTGCGCGTGGAGGCGGGCGTGGAAGTGCGCTGAGCTGGGGGTCTGTGGGGCGTGCACACCTACTGGCTGATGGGCTGTGCTATGAGTCCTGTGGGCTGGGCGGTGGGTGGGCAGCAAGCAGGTGGGTGGCGGCGGTCTGTGAACACGTGCACACAGGTGAATGGAAGCAGTTAGGAGGTGTGTTTCTATGCTGTGTAATGTGCTGGTATGTTGTGGGCTGCATCCCATGCTGTGTGTTCTGGGTTGCTCTTCATCTGTGGGAAGTATTGGGTCTGAGGCGTAGGCTGTCAGGAGACAGGCACAGCGGGCTCACCTCCTGACGCCCCAGGCTTACTCAGACTTTCTGTAGGACCCTAGGGGCATTTAGGCAAGGGACGTTCCTGAGTACTCTATGCCAGAAGCACAGAATGGCAGGGCTGGGAACGACCTGTCAGATCATCTGTCCAAGCCCTTCATTCTACAGACAGGGAAACAGGATAGAACTGAAACTGAAAGGGGATTAAGATTTACCTACGGCCATACTCATGCCCAGAACTCAGCCTTTCTAACCACCATATACTATGACGATTTTCTTAGCTCTGCTATAACGTCCCTGTGTGAACGTGTTCACACGGCGCACCCAAAGGCAGCCCACACGATGCTGGGTGTGCGTGGGGCTGACCCACGTGTGCACGTCCTCCAGAGGCCTTGCTCTGTTCCGTCCCTTTCCACTTCTGCGAGCAGAAAGCTCCTTCCTCACCTGCTCTGATTTGATGTGCTCTGATGCCTGGAAGACGTCAGGGTAGGAAGGACGCTCAAAGACCCGATCCAAAGCTTCCAGCTGCTGCTGGGTGAAGGTGTCGGCTCGCAAGTGCTTCCGCAAACTGTCCACGCCACTCTGGGAATCTCCATTGGGGACTGAGCCCTCAGACACATCTGGAGGACACAGGGACACTCGGGGCATGAGCGCAGGTCAGCAGAGGCACACAGTGGGCAAAGGTGATGGACACCTGGCTCGGCCCCCAGGGCTTTGCACCCCTGCTGGGACCCCTTACTCCCAGTTTTCAGGCTGGAGGGGCTGGCCCAGGGGCTGGCCATGCCTCAGAGACCTGGCTGAGAGAGCCAGAGCCCTTGAATGCCCTGGGAAGAGAAAGGGAAGCTGTCACAACTCGAGGGCGTGGGAAGGACTAGGCAGAGGTGGTGGAGCCAGAGGGATTCCCAGGGGCCATCTCCCCAGGGCACGTCTCCCCTGAGCCCCTTCTGTCCCCCAGGCCTGGATCGGCCTGGGGAAGGAGCTGGGTGTCTTGGGCCAGCATTACCGAGCCTGTGGAGAATTGAACTCGGCTCTGAGATGAATTTCAGTTCCACTGACTCCAAGGGTGGAAAATCATCAAATCTCCGAGGCTGAGTGTCACATGGAGACCGGGTGAAGTAATTAACTTCACCACCGAGGGAGGAGGGACTCAGGGCCCAGCTGAGGCACTCTGCTTGCGTTGGGCCAGGCCTGAGACTGGAGCAGACATCAGGTGGCACGTGAGTCATGAAATGCAACTTGGGCAGAGACTGAAGACTGGGTCCCTGTAGATGCTGCTGTGCCCAAGCCACCCTCCTCAGCTCGTCCCTGACCTGGACTCTGGCTAGGCTCCGCCAGAGGCCAGCTCCTTGGCCGCCTGGTTCCTCCTGCAGTCTCTACAGGAAGCTGAGACTCGCCCCATGTATGAAAAGCCACGGTGGTGCCACAAAGTGCCCACTCCCTGGGGCTGCAGGCCAGTCCTGTCTGTGTACTGCTCTCCCCAGCCCTCCCACCACTCTGCTACCCTTCCTTCCCTCGACCTGCCCTCTATCCCAGTCCACTGGGGTTTTCAGAGTTCACAGCGGGCCAAGTACCTGCTGTGTCTACGCTCCCTGACCCCCCACCCTGCAACTTCCCGGGCCCAAAGCTGGGTCCTCCCAGCCACAGCTTGGCCACTCCTTGGCTTCCCTAGCCCAAGACCAGCTGGGGAGCCTTGGGCCTGGGGCCAGCCCATGCTGTAGGCCCCAGGGTGTTCCTCTGGGACTGTTATATATATTAGTTTATAGGTGATTATACGGTATGATATAATCAATATTGCATTATATACAGTAACACCGTACAGTATCGTTCAGGAGAGCATAGAAAATATTATGTATTGATTAACCTCAACCTGCGGCCATCCTCTCTTGCTGGCCTCCCAGATGGAGCAAGGGGGTCTGCTTTCCTAATGGGACTTCCTGTCTTCACTAGATCCTGGAGGGGGTGGGAGAGCAAAGAAAGGGTGTGTGTGTGTGTGTGCGTGTGTGTGTGTGAGAGAGAGAGAGAGAGAGAATGGAGACCAGGATCATGTCTGAGGTGGACAGACAGACACAGGGACAGCCTTGATGATATTTCTATGTTCCCTATGTTCCTAAGGCCACAAAACTTGTTTGTTGTGTTTTTTCTGTGTAAGCTTCTGGAATGATTTTCTGTCTTAGAGGCAGTGTATGCATCTCTCTATATGAGTTAGGGTGTGACATATTTATTTTTCCCTTTTGTGTATTTTCTATATATATGCATTTCTACACGAATAAACATCCAGATAAATAAGTGTCTAGGAATGTGTAAGTGACAGTCCAAGAACCTTTCTGAAAAGGTGCAGGTGTACGTGTGTGACTGTATGGGGAGTGTGAGCCTACGTCCCCCCATGTTTCTTCTGTGCCTGCTTCTCTCTCAAGGATGTGCCATCATCTTAATGCTACCCCTTGGAGCTATTTGCACGTTTTATTGTGTCTAATTCTCTCTTGCTGGAGTCCTCCTACCTTTTGGGGAGGCACTTCTGTCAGAGCAGAGGGAGACAGCGTCTTTGTGTGTGGTTACCACAGTGTCACCAATGAGTCCTGGGAAGTAAAGTGCATTTGTCTGTGAACATGGGCTCACATGTTATGTGCATGGGTGTGTGCATATATGTGGTGAAACTCATACTATGCCTCTGTGTAAATTTGTATATATGCCTGTGTGTGGCTTGGCCCAGCCCGTGTGTGTGTGTGTGTGTGTGTGTGTGTGTGTGTGTGTGTGTGTGTGTGTGTGTGTGTGTGTGTGTGTGTAGGGGCTGAACTGAAGCTTTGTCCTCAGGTCACTGGCTGGAGGAGTCTCTTTTCCTTCATTTATTCAGGGGCCCTTCAGATCTTGACAAATCTGTCACTCTAAATTTGCGAGAGATTATGGTGCTCTCTCCCCAGCCCGCAGAGAGGTGATATATGATATCTGCTGCCCCTATTGATTGCCTGATCTGGTGGCAGAGGCCGGCGAAATGAACTTGAAATGAACATCATGCCTCAACTCATTGTGCGTATAATACACTACTTAATCCCACATTTTTCAGCCGCTATGGAATTCAATTGATCAATCATGTTCCACTGATAGTACTGTTTGAGGGGTTATTGCTGCTCCTCCACTCACTGACCTTTTTATTTATTTATTTATTTTTGGTATACTCAGGCCCTGGTGATAAAACAGGTTACAGAGGCAGCGATGGAAAGGGGGAGGGAGGAAGGAAAGGCAAACGGATGGCTGCTACTGGAAGAGGTGGCCGAGGGTCCGGGGAAAGGGAGGAAGAGGAGAGGGAAGGGGGGTGGGGCAAGGAAGAGACAGAAGGTGCTAGAGGAGCAGAAAAGCAAACTAGTCTGATGCAAGCAGGAGAGAACCTCCAAGGGAGGCTGCAGGAGGCTTGAGGAAACTCCTCAAAGGAGAAGGAAGGTGATAGGGAGGTGGGAAAGGCAGCAGTCATGATGAATGGCGAAGGAGCACAAAGAAAGTTCTGGGGAACAGGGAGGACAGCCACAGGGGTAGGGAGACGGCAGTGGCATTACTGGTGGGGGACAGGGAGGCAGTGCCCTTCCCTCAGCTAGAGAAGGAAGGGAGGAGTGAAGGCAAGGAGGAAGGGCGGGAAGGGAGTGAGGGAAGGAGGCCGGGAGAAGCCTGGGTTCAGAGGTCCAAGGAGGAGAAGCTCAGGGAAGAAGGAAGCCCAGAGGCAGAGGCAGGGCAGAAAGAGAGAGAGGAAGAAAGGGAAGAAGCTTCCTACACCAGACGCCTCAGGAAGCACAGGCTGGGCTGAGGGCCCTTGCTACAGGAAAAGCCCGGCTGGTTCTGCTTTCCCGGAAGCCTGTGTATCCAGTGAGGAGGGTAGCCCGGGGCCTGGATGGGGGTGGGGTTGGAGGGTAGAGGCTGGAGGAGGAAAGAAGAGAGTAGAGGAAGAGCAGAAAAGAAAAAAGAACATGGAAGAAGAGCATTGAAAAGGAAGAGAAAACAAAGCTGTTGTCAGTACCACCCACTTGCAGGGACCTCCTCAGGATATGGAGAGAGAGGGCTGGGTGGGGCTTCCCAAGGTAGAGTCTCAGTGGTGGCAGCAAGGGAGAGGGATGGAGCTGGGCTATGAGATACTGCCAGGCCCAGGCACTGAAAGGCTCTCTGGCAGAGCTGGGCTAACACGGAGGAAGAGGCAGAAGCAACTCCTGATCTGGGCTGCAGAGTGAGCAGCAAGGAAAGTAATTAGATAGCACCCACCCCCTCGTGCCAAGGAGCTAGGCTGGGAGTTCCCTGTGGGCAGGAACCATGACCGGTGCATCTCTGTAGATCCAGTGCCAGGCATGGAGCTGGACACAGACTTGATACTCAACGGATGAATGAGTGAATGAATGAATGAATGAACGAGGCTCTCCTGGGTAGCATTCAAAGCCAGACCCCTGGCAGAAGGCCGCTGGACCAGCCACCAGGACACCCAGTTACTTGTCAGGCAAGTCCCACACATCCTTAGCTGTCAGAGGATATGGGAAGACCCACGACTGGCCCCTGGGTAGACTCATGCCCCTTCTTCACCTGCCCCACTGCTTGTTAGCTTCCAACAGCATTGACTCTGGTCCACAGAGACCCTTCCCACTCTCACCAACACCTTCCTGCCCACCTATGGTACGTCTACCCAAGGACAGAGCACACCGTGTTCCCAGTTAAGAGTGAAACTTAACCTTGGAGCTCCAGAACTGCTATCCAAGGCAGCTGGCAGAGGCTGCTTGAGAACTGGGCCCAGAGATGGCCCCTATGTTGGACACACCACACCACGGCCCTGGTCGCAAAGAGTAGGATAAAGTGGGTCTATCTGCTCATTTTTAGTTCCAGGGAAGGTCTTTCCTAAATGACAGAGCAGGCCCTCAGCCTTCACCTTGATGGGAAAACCAGCCCCTCCTTTGTCAGGGCTCCAAGAGGAGGGCTGGAGTATGATGCCGCATGTCTTGGACTTTCTGGAGCAGTTCTGATTTCCAATATTCTTTCCCACTCTCAGGCCACATTTTCAGATTGAGGTTGGAAAATGTGGCTGCAAAGGTTTAGTAAGACCTCCCAGAGCAAGGAAGATACCCTGTGCTCGTTGGTCCCATATGTGGAGGATTCAGTACTGTTCTGCTGTTCCCTGCCCAGCCACCATCCATTAGCAGCTCACAGTACTGTGAGCTTGTTACATGCCATTTAATCCTCCCAACAACCCTGTGAGGTAGGTGCTGTGATACCTATTTTAAAGATAAGGAAACTGAGGCAAAGAGAGGTTAAGTAGCTTATCCAAGGTCATGCAGCTGGTAAATGACAGTTGGGATTTGAATTCCGGTCTGTTTGACTCCAGAGCCTGCTCCCCACATCATTTCACTCTGCTGCCCGGGTGCCAAACCCAGGGGACCCAGTTGAGGGCCACTTGGCCCCATCCAGGACACTGCATCCCTCCCAGCATCCCCCCTTTTCTACTTTGCACCTTCCCTACACTGAGGCTACCGCCTATGGCCCCTGAGCTGGCCGAGCCCAGACTGTGGAGAATGATGAGGGGACACCTGGTCCAAACTCCTCATTTTAAGGTAATGAAAACTAGCAGGGTGGGTGGTGAGGTGGGGGAGGGGAGGTGACCAGTCCAAGGTCACACAACTGAGTAGTAGGACCCTCAGAACTGGAGCCCATTCCAGGTGCTTTGTCCACTATGGCATGAGCTGTAGTGTCTCTAAAGGAGAGTGAGCTACCATAAGTCCTTTTCGGAATGAAGCAGGATATAAATACATTAATTAAGTTAAACAAACTGCTGAGTTAAAACTTTGACGTAGATTATTCTTTCAAAGGGAACAAAGGTTCATATTGTCTTCTCCTCCGACCACTTCATATTTGCTTACAGTTAACAAAAGCTTTCATAGACCTTATGTTATTTGGGCTTCCTAACTACTCTCCAAGGTAGCTAGGGATTATAATCCCCTTTTTACTGGTGAGGAAACTGAGGCTCAGAGTAAATGAAGTGCAGCATAAATGAGGGTAAGTGGCTAGGTCAAGGGCATATCTACCAGGGAGCCTGGCACAGGGAAGATGCCCGTGGACAGTTGCGGCCTGAGCCCCAATGAGGAGCAGCAGCTGCCTGCCCAGCCCATGTGCAGAGCCTGGGATCCAGCAGTGGGGCCCTGATCTCCGTGCAAAAGAAGAGAATCGTAAAACCAAAGATCACCTTGACTGGAAAGAGAGCCACCCACAGGGTAACAGTGATTACTCCCTGATCATGAGCAAATTCTTTTCTTCTCATCTAAGTTTTTCTATATGATCCAGGCTTTGTACAAGAAACACATATCACTTCTAGAATCATTAATAAAAATGGCTTTTACTCCTCAACAAAAAGATGTGATTTCCTCATTCACTTAACCTTGCCACTCCCCATCCATTCCTGGGTCACCCTGGAGCAGACCCCTACCTCCCACCCCTCTGACTCCAGGCCCTCTTGCTGGCCAATCATGAATAGGGCTGTCCAGTGAGGTCTCAGCAGCTTGGGGAGGGGGACAGGCACTGAACACCACGTATTAGGGATGAGGGCTAGAGACAAGGGACAAAACAGAAGTGTTCTGTCTTCCTTGTGTGTTGACACTGTGCCTGAATCTCCAAAGCACTCCCTGCAAGGGACAAGAGAAATTCTCGTGTGCTGACCACAAGGTAGGTGGGGGTGATGGTAATAGAGAGGATGAAATAATGCCATTTCCTTGGTCAGAAAGCACCAAGGCTCACCAAAGTCAAAGTGGAATGAATAGGGCTGCCCACCAAACCCCAAGAAGTAGGAATTAGGCATTTGAGAGAAATTCTTTTAAAGTATAGCAAAGAACTATATTAACTTCAGTTTTCCAAGCCCAAATACACACATCTACCCATCTATGGGGAAACTGGCAATATTAGGGCTTCCACATACACTCATTAAATCCATTCACTTTTATGAGGTATTTACTATCATTCTTATCTTTCAGATGAGAGGCAAAATTATTTGTTGAACATCATCCAACTAGAAAGTAGCCAAAGGCTGGATTTGAACTCAGGAATGTCTGATTCCAAAGCCCTCTCCACTCTATCAAATTTGCCTTCCCTGTCAAAGATCATCATCACTGTCATGTACTGAGCACTAACTATGTACCAGGCAGGCTCCAGGTTCTTTATTACACATTATCTCTAATTCCCACATAACACTTGCAGAAGAGCTACCATTAATCCAATGTTACAAAAGAAGAAACAAGCTGAGGGAGAGTGAAAAACATGTGTGTGCTTCACACAGCTAACAAGGAGCAATCCCAGGGAAAGTCAGTCTCACTTCACCTGTAGACCAAAAATGACCTGAAAAAGTGATACAGGAAGAAAAGAGAAATGCGTGGAGGAAGTGGGGACAGTAGGTGATGGACCTCAGCCTCTAGGGGGGCTTCGGGGAGCAGGAGGGGTCGGGGCGCTGATCCGGGTGGGAGCTCTTTGCTGCATCCCAGTCTGACCAGTGGCCTCTGCCCCCCTCCCTGTCTTAGCTCCTCTAACGCCACCTTCCTCCTCTGAGGGGTTCACTCCCAGGCCGCCCCCAGTCTCCCCAGCTGCCAGTTGTTGCAGTTTCAACTCAATTGTTCTCAGTGCTGAGGCAAATGGAGTCATTAATTACCTTCTATCGGCTGGGCTGAGTTCAGAATGCGATCAATATCCCCGCTTGTCATTCAGGGCAGCCTGCCTGTGCCGCTCCGGCCCCACCCCCACGGTGGCGCAGGACCCCGAGGTCTGGGCTGCCACGCTGGCCTCCCATCTGATTGAGAATGGGGAGAGAGGTCGGGGATGCTGAGGAACAGGGCTGCTTTCCGGACTAGGAGAAGAGCGAGGATTAACAAAAAGGGAGGGGAGGGGGCAGAGGGGAGCGGGAAGGAGAAAGGAAAAGGAAGGAGCGTGAGCGGGTGAGGAGAGAAGGGCAGGAGACAGGAGGAGGAGGAGGGAGGAGGAAATGGGGGAGCCATGAGCTGGGAAGAAGCTGATGCAAACACTGTCTGTCCAAGGAGGTGGTATGACATTCCCCATGGTCTCCTGTCCTTATACCGGACGATCCGTGGGACTGCCCTGGCCAGTCACCCCAAGCCACGCTCAAGAGGAGGGCATGAAGAAGTCCTTGGAAACCTGGCCCAAAGCTTTGGCTCTGAGCAAGACCAGCTTCTGCCCAGCCTTCCAGCCCTGGAGAACCTGCTAACCCTGATCAAGCCCTGCTTCTAAACACTCCATGAGTTCACGATAGGGTGGAAGGCAGGGGCGTGGCTACCTGCCTGCCTGACCTCAGTCTTACTGGGCCCATTTACACCCATGTGCCTCTGGGGACACTAACTACATTAGTGGCCCTAACGTAATACTGAACTAGGAGTATCATCTCCTGGGTTGAAATCCTAGTTTTGTCCCTCACTTGCTATGTGACCTTGGCCAAGTCCCTTGAGCTTTTCTGGACTGAGTTTCCTCAGATGAACACCAGAGGGTTGCTAGCTCCTACCTCAGCAGTATTCACTTCTCTTTTCTCTGTGTTCCAGCAGACATCTATCCAAACCGCTATTGTAGAAATAATAACTAAAATCGATCCAGCTCCTATTATGGCACCAGACACTATGCCTAACATAATCCACTGATTCAATCCTTAAATAACAGCAGCTAACATTAAGTGCTTACTATATATTGGGCACTCATCTAAGAATTTTACATATATTAACTCGTTTAATTTTCACCAGAACTTAAGCAGGAAGCTCCTATTATTATCCCCATTTATTTTGTAGGCGAAGAAATGGAAGTGAAGAGGTTCAGGAACTTTCCTGAGGTTACAGAGCTAACACGTGATGGAGCAGTCAGAAGCAAACCCAGGCAATATGCCTCAGGCAGTTGAGCTCATAATCTGGAGAAACCAAGGGCTAGACAGGCTATGTAACTCGCCCCGAAGTACTTATTCCAGCCAGTAAGTGGCAAAGTCAAGTTTAGAATCTGTATGTATTGTAGTTATTATTATCATTATTTTTTTGGCCACACGGCGCGGCTTGTGAGAGCACAGGGTCCTAACCACTGGACTGCCAGGGAATTCCCATGTCGTTATTTTTTATTTATTTATATATATTTTTGCGGTACATGGGCCTCTCACTGTTGTGGCCTCTCCCGTTGCGGAGCACAGGCTCTGGAAGCGCAGGCTCAGTGGCCATGGCTCACGGGCCTAGCCGCTCCGCGGCATGTGGGATCTTCCCGGACCAGGGCATGAACCCGTGTCCCCTGGATCGGCAGGTGGACTCTCAACCACTGCGCCACCAGGGAAGCCCCATGTCGTTATTTTTTAATGTTTGTTTTCTTCACTAAACTGTGACTATTTTAAAGGCAGGGACCCATCTTTTTCATTTATGTAAACTTAGCCCAGGGCCTGACACATAGTAGGTGGTAAAAAATGTTGGCTGATTTGTTGCATAGAATTCCAAAAGCAAAGATTGATCCATTCTTTACTTGCCTTGCAGTTTACCTTTTAGAAGGAAAAAGAAGCAGTGTAGGACATTGCCACTCTGGATTCAGTGTTATCACATTTTATAGGTAGAAAGTGTCATGGAGATAATTTAATCCGTTCCCTCTTAGAGATTTAAAAAGAAAAAAGAGGCTCAGAAAGGTTGAGTCATTTCCCCATGTCACACAGCTAGTCACCATTAGGATACAGAGGTTTCTCAGACTCGTGCCCTTTTCTGCTACTCCAGGCTGCTTAATTCTGACCAAGGAAGAAACAACTGATAAAAGGGAAGTGCTGGGGATCTGGGGCGAAAGCACCCATGTCTAGAGGCGACAGTAGCAAAAGCAGGGGGCGTTGCACAGACTCTGACTTGAGAAAAGCAAACTGCTATGCACTGAGGGAAAGAATGGTTGTGCGATCCCACAGCAGGAGATGCTAGAAGGGAATATAATTCCATGAGGACAGGATGCTCTAAAAATGAAATTCTGCTGCTACAAGCTCAAATAATCAACCTGACAAAGTAAAGGGAGTGGGACTGGGAGTGGGGGGAGGGTGGAAAGAGAGGGCATTTAAGGGAAATCATTGCTGTTGCACATGAATAAGCTTTAAAATATGATGAGCCTAGAGTTTAAAAGGACATGTACATGGAACAGTGGAAGAGTATGCAGCCATTAAAAAATCATGTTTTCAAAGAATATTTAATGATATGTGAAAATGGTCCTGTATAATGTTAAGTGAAAAAAGCGAGACCCAAGCTGTATATACAGTATCATTCCAATTTTGATAAAAATTATATATATATATAATTATGTATACACAGGGAAAAAAAAGACTGTAAAGAATATGCCAAAATTCTAAATCTCATCACCAAAATTCTCTTGGTGATGAGATTATGGGTGATTTTTTAAAAAATTTACTGTATCTTCCAAATATTTTTACAATGAGCATACATTACACTTATTATCAGACAAAAGTTATTTTTTTTTCCTCTTATAAGAGACACACACAACAGATGGAAGGAGGGGACCATAACCAGGGATGGATATGAGAGTAGCAGGAGCCTGTCAGGAAGACAAAAGCTCAGAACAAGCTGAAACAACAAAAAAGGGCCTTGGTAACTATGTCTGGAGAAAGAACAAAAAGGAAGGCAAGCTTAAGCTCAGCGCTCAGGAAAGGATGCAATACTGAGAGAGAAGGCAGAACTTCTCAGCCCCTGGCTTGACTTGGTCTTCTCCATCAAAGAAAAGAATCTTCAAAATGGGACCAGGAGGAGTTGCCCAGGTCAGGAGGAGGCCAGGCAGGTAACTCTTAACCATTTCAATTGAGTTGCCTCTCCCAGGCCCAGATAATTCGTATATCAGAACTCAGGTGAGGCGGGGTGGTGGTTGGGGGGAGGTAGATAGCATCCTAAAGTTTTTGTTGATAATCCTTGAGTGGTCACAATGAAAGGGCAACACAGTGACAAAACCAATGCCATCGTGAAAAGGGGAGAAAGGTAAGCTTATGCAAACAACAGTCTAATACATTTAATATTAGGGTCTGGAAATCTTTTAGAAGAAATGATCATGCAGTTAATTTGTGGGCATTAGAAAAGAAAATGGTAATACTGTGGAGTCTGCATGCACTCCCCAAGAATAAGTGGTAGCACATTAACTAGTTATCAGTGCTTATGTCAAATGCCATCCCTACAAAGACTTCCTCAATTGCCCTGATGGGAAGCAACTGCCCCCCCTTCTTTACATTTATCATAGCACTTTATACCTTGATCATAGATCTATCACATTCTGCTTGTGTAATGGTGTGCACATCTATCATCTCCCTACTAGATTAGAAGCTTCTTGAGGTCAAGGACCGTGTCCTTCCTATTTACCTTTGTAAATCAGTCCTGCTATGCTTTATCCATAGCAGACATTCAATTTTCTCATCAACTTATATTGGATTTTTAAAATTGATTGATTAAGGAAACACTGTGGGTATAGTGAATGGTAACAGAGAATTTCACAGAGAGTCTTCCTAACTTTATGGACAAGATGAAGAACAGTGAAATGGCTGATGGCTGTTGGGCTCAATGGCCCCTAAAGCACCCAGGAGGGACGTCTCCACTTGTGGGCCATGTGGCTTTCCTTTATTTTAAAGGAAAATAACTCTTTAAAAAAACTACCTGGGGGACTTCCGTGGTGGTCTGATGGTAAAGAATCCACCTTCCAATGCAGGGGACATGGGTTCGATCCCTAGTCGGGGAACTAAGATCCCTCATGCTGCAGGGCAACTAAGCCCGCAGGTCCCAACTACTGAGCCCGTGTGCCTCAACTACAGAGCCCACGTGCTCTGGAGTCTGTGTGCCACAACTAGAGAGAAGCCCATGCACCACAACGAAGATCCCGCGCATGGAAATGAAAGATCCCCCATGCAACAAAGAAGATCCTGTGTGCTGCAACTAAGACCAATGCAGCCAAATATTAAAAATAAAAAATAAAGTAAAATAAATAAAAATAAATTAAAAAAACGAGTAGGAGATGTCGGACAAACAAGTAAAAAAAAACTACTTGGATGATGACATAGAAGACATCCTTACAATCTTAATTGGGTGGAATTAAGAGCCCAAACCAACAAGATGAAATTCAACAGGGATAAATGGAATGCCCTATGTTTAGGTTTTAAAAAAATCAATTACACAAGTGCAGAATGGGGTAGACCTGGCTTGATAGCAATTGATGTGAAAAAGATCTCAAGGTTTTAGTTGACCACGAACTCAATATGAGTTTGAGTCTGACACGGCTGCTAAAAAATCGAATGTAATCTTAGGCTACATTATGGATGTAGAATCTCCAGGTGGAGAATGGCAAGCGTTCTACTGTACTTGGCTTTGGCTAGACTGTCTCTAGAGTTTAGTGTTCATTTAAGAAGGACTTTAACTGTCAAGAATGAATTCAGAGATGGGTAACCAGGATGGTGAAGGGCCTTCCACAAGCATAGGGACCATACCATGTGAGAAACTGAAATCCACCCAGGGTTCAGCCCGGTGTTAGGTGCTCAGTAAATCAGGTGGAATGAATGGAAGGGAGGGAGGGAGAGAGAAAAGAGGGGCTGTTACATGGAGATCTTTACCACCACTCTATGTGGTAAATGTTGTTATCTTATTTTAAAGATGAGGAAACAGATTCGGAGAGATTATGTAATCAGCCAAAGGTCCCAGAGCAAGCAAGGAGAGGAGATGGAGCCCAATCCAGCCATACGGATTCCAAGTCCCATCCTCTTCCCTCAACACCACACTGACTCAGTACAAAGGCAGTGCTGCTAACAATGACAACTGTCCATCTGTGTCCTATGTCCAGGCAGAGGCTGTGACCTGTCAAATAGAACTGCTAGAGGGGAGAGTTCCACGTGAGTGGCAGATAAAACCAGATGACCTTTAAGAATCTGACTCTGTCTTGTCACCACTCTTAGCCCAGCCACTGGCCTCCCTCCATGGAGAGATAGCCCTGGAGACAGTCTCTCCAAATCTCAGCCATTTCCAGCTTCAAGTCCCATTTCCTGCCTGCTCTTCTAGCCACTTCCCTGGATTCCTACTGAACACTCAGCCACATGGTTCAGCGTTCAATTAACAGGTTATTGTCTGGTTTGGGATAGCCTTGCCTCTCCATAGACTGTATGTTCCATGAGATCCACAACCTGGTTATTTGCTCCTCTTACACATCCTAACACAGTGGGAACTTGGGCCCACAAAGGTCCCCAGAGAGGTCAGTGTAAGTGTTCTCAATATCCCACCTGTTTACACGCTGAAGCAAAACCACAGACGCTCAGCTCTCTGAAATGGTTTATGGGAAATCAGCCCAAGGACAGAGAGATGGCCTGAATGATCATTTAGGGCCCTCATATTTTCTAACCAACCAGGGGAGAAGAGGGATATATGGGGGAGACCTAGAACCCCAGAGAATTATATCCATACTGTCACTACACCCGTTTTGAAAAAGTTAGCCCCCAGTTACCTGTAGAAAAGTGGGCCATGGGCACCCACTGCCAACATGCTGCCAGCGTGGTGGTTGTGACCCCTATGTGAAGAAGTAGAAGGACAGTGAGCGGGGACAGATGGGGGAAGGGGAGCAAACAGGTAGTGGGCAGAGAGGACCGCTGCACAGAGGAAGGGGCGGGGTGAGCATTGGGTGGGTTTGGGTGAATTCCCCAGGGTGATCAACTTTCCTGGCTGAGAGCATACGCTGAGCCTTCCTGCTGGCCTGCAGGCAGAGGCTGGGGCTCTGGGCACACTGGCCGCTGGCGGGGAAGGAGGGCTGGCTGAGGGTCTGTCTGAGGGGGACCTGAGTCCTCCTTCAGCCCTGTCTGGGCTCTCAGGAGGGGCTGGGGCCTTCTGCCTGGGGCCGGGCCCCAGCTGGGGCCAGAACGAGTTAGAAGCCTCTCTGGAGCCAGAAGGGAAGGGGCCTTTGTTAGCTCAAAGGACACAAGCAACGCGAAAAATTACATACCAGGCCGCTCTAAGTATGCTTGTTTAGAGAAACTGCTTGCATTTATGAAGTCTTTGGTGCGGAAAGCAGGGTTGCAAATGACTGCATCAGAGCGACAGTAAAGGCCATTAATTTCCTGTTATGTTTTCCTGTGTTGGGGGCTTTATTAATTTAATTTTACACTGTCGAACAACAGCGAGAGCTGACACTGCCACACCGCCACGGCTGGGGTTTTCTTTTTGTGTGTGTAGCAAAGCTTTGCCTGACATGCAAATCAACGCTATTACTGGAACCAATAAAGATGTGTGGAGGGAAGAGGGGAGGGATGAGGAGGGGGAGGGAGGGAAGGAGGGAGGGAGGAAGAGAGAAAAGAGGAGAGAAAGGGCAAAAGCCATCCCTGGGCAGTTTCTGCCTCCCTCCATGCCTTGTGTCTCCTGGCTTCCCAGAGCATCCTCCACAATCAATTTCCAGCCATCCTTCCCCTTCCCTTGTACCCTCTCCTGCTTGACTCTCTGCCTTCAGATGACTCTACCTCTGTTTTCCTCCTCTGTCCCAGCTCCTGGAAGAACCTGAATAGGGACACGGAGTTCTCAGGAAAAGGTGGGAGGTAGGCTTCTCCCCACTGCCTGTCCCCAGCTCAGGCGTGTCATGGAAGCCCCGGGGCAGGAGATGGATGTTGCCACCCTGCCCTGGGCAGAGAGAAGGCTTTCCAGTCATCTTTCTTCACACCCTCCTTTTGTCTGAAGTCAAGGATTCTGGCCCACTTACATATTATTAGTGAACACACACATGAACCCATGTGCTTGTGCACATGCAGAAGAGTCTAGAAAGGCAGTTACTCCGCCTTGCTTATAAGTCTGTCTGAGAGCTCCCATATCCTAACCTGGTCAACTATTTAGTTCCTCTGAATTCCCAGAAAAAATACTGTCTCTGATTGTTTTTCCTTAAGAGACTCCTTAAATTTCTTCTTAAGGACTGTCTTCAGTAGCTGTGTGGTACCTGATTGGTCTAGACCGAGGTGCCAGAGAAAAATGGATCCCCAGCCTCAGAAAAAAGGCAGGTTCTTGGGAGACCACATTCTGGTCCCTTTTCCTTCCTAGACCTCAAGACCACCTGCACTTCCCTTTTCCCAGAGCAGCTTCCACAAGCTGGTTGCCCCAGTGGCCCACACTGCAAAGGAGATGGAGATGGGGGTGGGGAGGTAAGAGGGAAGGGAAGCTCCTTTGGTAGAAGCTCCCTTCTACCAAACACTCATCTGCATCCCTCCATCCCAGGCTTTGCAGTCTGTTGGGGCCTAGGGAGATCTGTGTGAGCCAGTGACAGAGAGAGAGAGAGACAGAGAGACTGTGTGTGTATGTGTGTGTCCGTGCATCTCTCCCTCTGCCACCGGCTTACTCGCACTCCTGCCTGCACTTTCTGCTTCAGGAGCTGTCTGGCAGGCTCCAAGAGGCTGTTGGATGGACTCCAGCTCTCCCCAGGAGGAAAGCATCAACTTCATAAACTGCATTTACTTTAATGCAGGTTCCTGGGGCTGCTTTCCTCCTGCTTTTCTTCCCTCCCCTTGTCTGCTCTGTCTAGATCACATTTTATCCCTGCCCGTGTGTGCACCCGGACACCACACACACACACACACACACACAAACACACACACACACACAGACACACACACACACACACACACACTATAGCTCTTGAAAAAGATGAAGCCTGGGCAGGAGGAGGATGGGTGGGCAAGGTGTAAAAGCTCTGTCTGAAGGAGGAAGCCTCAGCCCAGCCCTGGAAAGACCCCCGTGAGATGTCCACACGCTTGTCTCCAGCGGAGATGAGCACAAAGGGTGCTTTGAGGCGGGCCGGCGGGCACCTCAGGGAGGGAGGGATGCTGACATGTCGCTCGCTCGCTCGGATGGCCAAATGAGGAGCCACCTGGAGGCTGGGATATGGGCTCCAAGGAAGGGAGGGAGAGAAGGCGAGGCCTCCATGCAGGTTGAGGTCTGTGAGGCCTCCCTTGTCTGGTGCTGTCAAGGTCAGCAGGTTTGAGTTCACCGAAGGGTCAGGATGGTTTGAATTACTGGCTGTGCTGCAACCACTCGGCTCTGAGGCTCGTGATCCGTCTCTCAGCCCTCCCCCAACCCTCCTGGCCTTTCCACCCCCACGGGGGAGAATGGGGAGGGTCCCCCCTCCCGGCCACCGGGGCCCTGAGGAAGGCAAGCAAGGGAGGGGCCCTTCCCTGGGCTCCGGGGCCACTCTTGTGCAGCCAGCAATGGTCGGGAGGCTGCTGGGACCCATTCCCCTGGCAGGCGGCACTCCTGGGTCTCCCCAGCTTACCTTCTCCCCGACCCTTTTTCTGAGGGGTCCTCCAGGCCCCTGCCCGGATTTCTCTCTTGGTGCCCTTGCCTGTGGGGGAAGGAGGACGAT
This sequence comes from Mesoplodon mirus, assembly GCF_964341445.2. NCBI lineage: Eukaryota > Metazoa > Chordata > Mammalia > Artiodactyla > Ziphiidae > Mesoplodon > Mesoplodon mirus. The sequence continues at coordinate 202,675,900 of NC_138977.1, read as the reverse complement.
ACCTACCTGCAGGGCTGGAAGGTAGTTGCCAAGTGGAAGACAAGGGGTTGAAGATGTGTTCTGACACAGTGGGTGTGCATACACGTGCACAGGAGCGCACAGATGCGGGGGTGGGGAGGACCCGAGGCCTCTGCTGAGAAAGTTATTGCTATTCCCACCCCGATTTCCAGTGGTGGAGGGTCACACACAGCCCCTCCACTGCAAGTCTGTACCTCCTCTCCTGGGGAGTGGGGTCAACCCATCCATTCTTACTTTTTGGCATTTTACGAAAAAAATATACTCTTTTGTGCTAAATCTCAACATCCTTCCTCAGACAACTAGATATAACTCTTTACCCACAACAGCATGAACTGCCTGGGAAACTAAGGTGGTTAATGACGTGGCTGCAGTCTCTGATATAAACACAGGGATTTAGGTACAAATTCACACACCTATGTCAGCTACACACAGCCATGGCTAAACCCTGCTATCTCTCTACAGAAAAAAGTAAGTCCGAGTGTGCACAGGGCGCAAGGTAAAGGTCTCAATAAAACCTTTAAACCTAACTCTGTATAATGACATGGTTGGTGTTCAACAGGCTCGTAGCCAACATTACCCTGAGAGTTAGGCTAAAATATGCGATCCAACTAAGATAGAAAAATTCCCCCCTCAGGTATGAACGGTCTAATTTCCCATGTTACTAGGAAGATATACTCATAACAATGAATGTGTGTTCAGCAGTGGATTTTGGGGGGGGGTGTGTCTTAGCAAATGCTGACCTTTGAAACTTAGTTCGCTCTTGGGCTGGAGTGGACAGTAGCCAGGGTTTGACTATTTGTTGGAAAATGAACATAGGCTGAGCTCTGTTAATACAGTTAAAGTTGGGTGCTTGTCTAGACAGATGACTACCTCCATGCAGATTTTGTTTCTGGACTTTCATAGAACCTGCCTCCTTAGGTTCAGAGTCTGTGACCTGTGCTTGGTAGTATGTAGTGTGTGTGAAATCATATAATTCTAGCAATAACCCACAGAGGTACTTTCCTTACGGAAACTCAAACTCTGCTTGGCTTCCCTCTGCCAATATAGTGTCTTCATGCAGTGCCTGGCCGGGTCCTGGAGGAGAGTAAAAGCAAAAAAGGCTCTGCGGGGCTTCCCTGGTGGCGCAGTGGTTAAGAATCTGCCTGCCAATGCAGGGGACACGGGTTCGAGCCCGGGTCCAGGAAGATCCCACATGCCGCGGAGCAACTAAGCCCGTGCACCACAACTACTGAGCCTGAGCTCTAGGGCCCGCGAGCCACAACTACTGAGCCTGCGTGCTGCAACTACTGAAGCCCGTGTGCCTAGAGCCTGTGCTCTGCAACAAGAGCAGCCACTGCAATGAGAAGCCCGCACACCACAAGGAAGAGTAACCCTCACTCTCCACAGCTAGAGAAAGCCTGCGCACAGCAATGAAGACCCAAGGCAGCCAAAAATAAATAAATAAATAAATTAATTAATTAATTTAAAAAAAAAAAAAAAAGGCTCTGCGACATCCTGCCCACGATGTAAGCTCACTCCGGAGGTCTGAGAGCACAGCACCCCGGGTCCACGCTCCTGGATGGGTCTTCTCTAAGAAAGGAGTTGCATGGCTGGGAGTGTGTGTGTGTAGGGACTGAGTGGCAAACAGACATAACTGCGCCCAAGTGCTGGGTTTAGGTTAAGGAATCAGTGCAACCTCCTTTTGTTTACCCAACATAGTGCAACCTCACCTTGCCTTCTGGGCCCTCCTCTGCACCCCTCCCAGCTCCTTCAGGCTGCATCCTGTCCCACTAAAATGATGTGGACTCAGCGAAACTTCCCTAAGCTCTTCCCATGCAGGGAGCGCTCAGATCCCTCTCTGCTTCTGCCAGCCCCCGGCCCCTGGACCAAAAGGCCACAGAGAACAGGCGCTGTGGGCCCCAGAGAGTCAGGCTCTGGCTCCTGCCTCTGCCTCTAAGTGTCCACCCATGCAAACCTGCCAAGGAGCGCTCACCTGCAGACTCCCCCCAGCAGCCTCCTCCAGGACCGAAGACCCGGGCCTTGAGCACCCAGAGTCCCAGGGCCTGGCAGCTGGCCAGCAGCGGCCTCTCCTCTTTCCCAGGGTCCTCCTTGCCTGCCTTTTCTGACACCGGCACTCCTCCCGCTGCCCCTCCAGACAGAGAGTAGGGAAGAGAGCCCGGTGACCAGGGCATGCCTGGTTTACATTAATGAGATACACCGAGTGTAATCCAGCCATGGAGGCAGCCTACAAAAGGAGGTGATCTTGGGCGGCCAGTAGCAGAGCTGCTCAGGTAATTGGTTTATCTATCTGGAAGCAGGGGGAGCAATCTCAGCACAGACAGACTAGCAGTAAAGTCTCTTCCTTAAGGCTATTTCCTTTGTCTTTTCAATTGCTTGCACATCCATGTGAGAGAGGGAGAGAGTGTTAAAGAGAGAGGGAGAGGGAGAAATGTTAATTTGTGAATTAATGGCTTTTCTCAGCGGAATTGTAAATTCAAATGTCACCTCACACGGTGACACCACGGCTGGTCTGCTGAAGAAGCAATGATAAGATCCCCCACCTCCCTCGGTGCCCCTCCCTCCCCAAAGATAGCTGCGGAGTGGAACATGCTACTTTTAATTTGCAATAACAACACAACAGAGGTATGCAGTAATGACTGCCTTCTTCTCCCCTCCTCCTGGCTTCCTTCCCCCCAGTCCAGTTGGCTCCCCACTTCCTCCCTCCCACCCCTCTGCTCTTTTGAAGCAACACCTCACCTCACCCTGGCTGCCCCCCACCCCACCCCAACCGGGGCCTGATCACATGGGGGGGTGCCTTTGGAATTGATGCTGCAACCCTCTCTTCTCCTTCAATAATCAGGGAATTAATGACCCTGAAGTTAAAGTGAGGCTGATACCGAGGCCCTGCCCAGCGTTGGGAAAAAGCCTTCATTGTTTTCAAGCAGGAGGCGGGCAGCAGTGAGGGAGATTCATGGATGGAGATTGAATATGCAATTTTCTTTCACCTTGCCAAGAGCTGCCCCTGGGCTGTGCCTGGCCTAAATTTTTCCTTTTACCATCTCTGCCTTATCCGGCCCTCCCACCTCCCTTCCATTCTTTCCAGAAAATTACCTTCAAAATTGATTTCCACTTTTACAAACAAATATAATGGGAACACGGGAAAAAACTTGGGCCGTGATGAATTAGGGCTGTCAGGTGTTTCCAGGTCTCCTTTGCTTTTGTTTTACTACCCGATCTGCTCTTTGTTTTTCCAAGGGCTGGAAAAAGTGTCCCCCATCCACTGAGGGCCTGACCCTCCAGGCCACGGGGCCTCAGCCCCCAAACCCAGCAGTAGCCCAAGGCGGAAGTGAGCCAGGCCCTGACACTCTGTTAGCCTCTTGGTTTCCCAGTGGAATCCTGGGCCACCTCCTCCTATTCTGCTCTCTGGCCCTTAGGAACCCACTCTCTGAAGACTCTCTAACGGCCACCCCTGGCTCTTTCCCCTGGTCCCCGCACCATGTTCCCTCTGGCCCCCATACCTCTTAAAGTCCAGACCAGATGCAAACCTCCACCTCCTCTAACGTGGGCAGGATCAGTGTATACCTCGACTAGAGCAAATAAGAGACAGACACTGAGAGATCGCGTGAAAGACAGGCAGGTTGAAGACCAGGGAGGGGGGAAAGACCCTGAGGTTGGGAGACCAGGTTCCTCTGTAAGGGTTCCCAGTCTCAGTCTCCTTTGCCTTGGGGGCCAGTCCACCCCTGGAGGCAGGATCAGGACAGCCCATCCTTTTGCCAACAGAATGCAGGATGATGCCCTCAGGGCCCTTTGGGCAAAATTCCATACGCGAACCTATGCCTCAAGACCATGCAGCCTTAGCACACCCAGACCTGGCTTAGAGCTCTCCCAGCTCCCTGGAGCTGCTGACAGGGACATGGACATGCACCTGCTCACATTTGAACATCTCTTCGAGTGCATACACTACCCAGAAAACTGCATGCCTGCCCAATGCAGTTCTGCATCCCCTTTTACCCAACGATCTCAGAAAGGTAGAGAACACACAATACCCACATTTGCATAACCCATGTAAAAAAGCACATGTGGCCACAAAACAAACATACATTTCCCAAGGTAAATAAATAAATTTGCATGTGGGAGCAGAAATACACAGCAATGGATAGAGGGAGGGATGCCTCCATGTTAGAGAAGAAGGGGTCCCCTATTTATTTACCCACATCTAAAATGCCTGTGGAGGCTAATAAGAGATGACATGCGGCCCAAGTGGATATAACCGCAGAGCGGATGAGCAAGCAGAGATGGACAGAGGTCCTCCCAGTCACACAGGGGAGGCTCATCTCTTTCCCCCACTGCCCTGGTCCCATCTAGGTCGGTTTATCCCAGCATCAGCTTCCCTAGGCTTCCCTACTTAAAAGGAGCTGCACCAAGATGAGAGAGGCTGTACCCCAAAAAGTTTCTTTCTGACACAACTTCATTTCCCCTTGAAACATAAACCTGCCAATTATGCCTTCCTCCCCAGACACACAGCGAGCCATCTTCCGAGATGGAGTCGGCTCAACTCCATCTCCATGATCTCGCGTAGTGCTCCCCACATCCCTGTGAAGTAAGTACCATCACCATCTCCATTTCACAGAGGAGAAGACTGAGCTGATGAAGGTTAAGTGACTTGCCCAAGGCACTAGGACTCAAACCCGGCTGCGCCTCCCTCCAGACCCCTTCCCCACTGAGCCACACTGCCCATCCCTGCTGTGCTCCCGGGACTGCCTGTTGGCCTCCACCCCGAATCCTTCTTCTGCGTGGGGGTCTTTGCAGCCTTCTCTTGCCTGCAGCCCAGGCTCCTAGACAGAGCAGATGTTGCTCCTTCCCACAGCCTAATCCCCTCATTTGCTCCAAGTCAGATCTGAGCAACCCACTGGGGGACTTTTGGGGGGAAACTAAGGAAATAAACCACTTCTTGAAGTTACAGCTTCATCCAAAGCAGAAGGGAGCTATTAAAGGCAGTGACAGGTCTCGGCTGTTCGCAGCCACGCAGGCTGCCCTGCCCGCAAACGTACAACTGCACCGGGCTGGCACCACTCAACTGCACAATTCATTGTGCACCTAATTAATGGAAGGCAGAATCACGGCCCCCTGCAATCCCACACATCAAAGGATGATACCAACACACCTCCCCTCACACAGATCAAAAGACTCATACATATGACTTCATTCAGATTTTTGGACAAGTTACGTAATTGCTCTGGCCTTCAACAACACTGATGGATGGCAATGCTTTAGGCCACAGCCAAAAGCAACTGGGTGAAGGTAAAGGACTTAGGTCTTTCAGCCTAAAAAAATACAAAAGTCCCTATCCTGCAGCCACATAAGCCAGGGCACGCAACATTCGGGGAAACAGTGTTCCTTCAAAGGACCCTAATATACTCACCCATAATTGCAGCCAAGAAGAGGGAAAGATTTTAGCAGGGTACTGAACGGGGATTTACCTTCTCAGACGGATGGACAGCCTGTCTGCCGGGTGCTTTGTGACATAACTTCCTCATCTGTCCCTGGTCTGTCTACCTATCTCATTCTGGGACCTCCTGGACTCTTGGGGGGAGGGGAGGTCAAAGCTTCTGGACTAGCATATTTCTTAAAGGCAAGTCTGGGGATTTTTCCATTCTTCCAAAGCCCAAAGCATGAGAGGGCGTCTCAAGCAGGCTCACAGCCACTGTCAGTTTCCTTTTTCCCCGGAGTCACAGCTGATCGGCCCTTCACTAATGTCCCCACAGATCTGATTGCTGCAGATACTAATAACGCTCTCCATATTCTGAGTACCAATGCCAATAATGCTCTGGGTATTATCACTGTGAACACCAATAACTACTGCTGAGATTGTCTCCAATAATGCCAGCACACGCTGCAGTGATCGTCCTCGCTAATGCCCACCACCGTTACATTGTTAGTGCTGAAGAACAGGCCGAACTGTACCCACAGGCAGGAGCGGGAGCGGCTTCCTTGAGGACAGAGAGGCTCACAGCTCACCCCTGGGCTATGACACTTCTAGGGAGATGCCCCAGTGGGTGGGGCCAAAATCCAGCCAGCCTGGCAGGGGTACAGGGTCCACCTGGAAAGAGACCTGCCCCTCCACTCCCTCGAGGTCTAGTCCCTTGACATGTATCCCCATTCCCATCCCAGCGTCGCTCATCACCCGAGTCAGCTCTCTCTTTTGCCTGTGGTGCTGGCCCAGCAGCTGAAGGATACACCTGGGTGTCTGTGCAGCCCATGCCTGAGGCTGCCTCCTACGACTGGCCTGCCAGCTGCTGTGCTACCTTGGCCTGACTGCAGAGTTGGGCTACATCATTTTGACACATAATTATCTCCCCTATTCTTAATCATCTGAGCTGCTCCCTAATGCAAACTGGGCCTGGCTGCTTGGAGGCACCCAGAATGGGGGAAGGGGGGAATGGGCTGTGAAAGGTCTGCCTTTGCTCTAGCCTTTCCTTTCCCCTCCCTTGCCACCTGGGTCCGATGGATCAAGTGTGTGTGTGGTGGTGTGTGTTTGGGGTAGGGGGGTGGTCACGGAATACTGGCCTCCCTAATAGGCTCTGGCCGCCACCCGGGGAAGGACAGCTCCATCTGGCCTGGGGTTGGTCAGAAGGGGTGAGTCGAGGCAAAAGAACCCTCTCCCCAAAAAAAGAAGCAGGGTCTCTGATCCTTCTTGCCAACTGGCTAGGCCTGTGGGTTAAGTATTTAAGCAGCAAGAGTAAACTTAGAGGCTGCCATTATCCCTCACCCAGAATTCAACTGCTTCCTGAGATGTCTCCCCACTGCCATCACCACCACTCTCCTGGAGGAGGGTCTTCCCCAGCCCAGCCCTGCTCTTGTCCCTTCCTGCCCAGACACTTGCAGTGGCTTCTCACGTCTGCAGGAAAAAGTCCAAACTCCTTATAGGGTCCCGTCTTGGTCTCCTCTCCTGTGAGCCTAACCCCTCCGCTCAGCCTTACTGCCACGACTTCCCCTCAGGCCCTTTCATCCCAGCCAAAGCACCCCTGTGTTTTCAGCACAGTGTCTTCTGGTCACAAAGCTCAGTCTGTCTGATAGAATTTCAACTACCGTTGTCTTTGAACCGTGCCCCTTGTCCATCCCTCAGGCCCCTCCTCAAAGAGCAGCCCTTCCTGGAGGTTCACTCCCTCCCCACTTTGAGTTCCCATGGCCTGCAGCCCAGACCTCCATCACAACACAGATATCTAGATCTCTGATGGGCCTTTCTGCTCTCTGGACTCACGTGTTTTACATGCCCCACTAGACTGTAAGCTCCTTAAGGACAAGAATCATATCTTGTTCTGCTCTGGGATCCTACAGCAGCACCAAGCCTTTCTTGTGACTGATGCCCAGGAAAGGGTGACTGAATTGAATTGACTTGAAACAATGAATGTGATCAATTGCTCAGAGAGGAGAGTACTCTGTTCTGGGCCAGCCGGGCCCGACCTGCAGTGGCCGCAGCCTCAGGCCAGTGACTCTCTAACCCCAGCTCCTTTCACGGCCCACAGGAGCCCAGGAAGCAGAGGACACCCTTGGCCCCAACCGCAGACCAATAGGGGAGAGGACAAAGGGGGTCCTGTGGCCTCTCCCGGCCCCCTGGTCATCTCACAGGTGCTGGTGGTTAAAGGAGAAATCCTCAGGTTCTGAGGCAGAATCTTCCAGGTCACTCAGAGTGCCAGGGAGCTTGGCGAAGGCCTGAGTGTGGGAAACCCCCAGAGAGAACTGAAACTTAGGCCCTTTCATGCAGCCACCCCTCTGCCCATCAGTGGCTGCCGCCAAAACAACCACAATGAAATTTAGTGAGTGGCAAAGGCCGTGGCAGCCAAATGGGTTTGGATATTTTGGAAGAAGGAGAAATAGAGCCAGACAAGCTGTTTTCCTGTGAAACGAGGCCATTAGGGCTTCTGGAAGGAGGCCAGCCCCAGGTCATCACTGTCTTACCAGGCCCAGGCCTCTCCTACATGCTGTCCTTTCTGCTGGAGGCCGGGGCTCTCACACTCTCTTTTCCCTCAGCCTGGGTCTAGGGAATCTCAGCTTTGTCTCTCTTCTCTGTTCCTTACCCTCTAGAGCTGCCCCAATCAAGGGCTTGTCTGTGCTTGGGATGACAACATGATTTACTGTCCAAACAGGATATTTTTGAGAGAAAAAGGAGATGCTGACTGGCCAAGGTGTAGAGACAAAGGCATAAATTGGGACTGTCTGGACTAATGGGATATTTGGTCACCCCCCTACGTTCATATTTAGAGGGTTCTGTCTATTTCATGGGAGATACCCTTAAAATCATATGCCCTTCCTAGACCAGGAAGTTACTGCCTCCCCAGCAGGGACCATAAGATCAGGGCAGGAAGCAGGCTCCAGACACTGGTGTTTCCCTGTCTGGGCCTGCCAGCCCTGCGCCCTGGCCTCATGCATCAAAAGAGAACCAGATGGTCACCAAGGGACCCTTAATGTCATAATATTTGAAAAACACCTTCTTTCAAGTTCATCTCCACCACTCTCTCCTCTGATTTCCTTTCCCTGCTCCTCCTCTTCATCTCCTCACCCTTTAACTCCTTGCCTAATAGCTAGCTGTACCCGAGGAGTTACAGGGAATGAGGGGAAGGGCCAGCAAAGAGCCTGGCGGGGTGTCTCCTCCCGTAGAGAAGAGCAGAGAGGGTCCATGCCCAGCTCCCCAAGTGGTCTGAATGGGCCCAGGGTCCACGTGTTACGGAGAAAGGACACTAGGGTCAGCTGCACATGACAACACTCCCCCATCTTCTGATGGGTTGAGATCAGAGGAGGACAAGTCAGGTTGGCTTTTCATCCCCAGGTCAGAGACCAGCTGTCCCCCAACCTCCAAAACCTTCCCATGGTCCGTGGCTCATGCTTTCCCTCCTGGCATCCCACCGGGATGTTCGGGATGAATCCCAGCGGAAGGTGAGGCAGTCGGGGCTGCTGAGCAGATGGTGAAACTGATGGCCCCACCAGCAGCCTGCCTCCCTCTCTCCAGGAGCCAGCAGGGTAGTGGGGGGACCCGGGCTTTGCTACTAAAACTGATCTCACAGCAGAGCAGCTGCGAGGCTAGGCCGAAACCGGAGCTCTGAGTCCAAGGACAAAGCATGCAGAGGGGAAGCCAAGCCTCTTCCCTCCTCCCTACCTTCATCACGTTTCCTCTTCTCGCCATTGGAGCGAGGGATCCCCAGGATCCCATTGATGGAGTAGGATCCCACTGGATCATTGGAGGTGCTGGAAACAGGAGGGGAGGCCGTACTGGGAACTGGACGAGAGTAAGGAGGAAATGCCATCAGGATAGCAGCTGTGATCGCAGGCCAAAGCCCCAAGGCTGGGGGCAGAGAGAAGCAGAGGAAATGAGGAGGGATGGGGAGCCCACAGTCCCCTCCTTCCTCTGAGGTTTAAGGGAGAACGCGTTGCTTCATACAGTTTAGGCTATTCACTGCTGTCCACCCTGGATTGAGTGGGGACCAGTCAACCCCAGGCCTTCTCTGCAGACCTAGAGATTTCACTCACTCCCTGAGTATGTGGGTTCAGCAAACAGCAAAAGCTGACTCAACCTAGAAAGCAAGCGACTCAGCGGTCGTGCAGAGAACACAGCTCCTAGGATGCCTCCTTGCACAGCTCATCCTATCTTATCCCCAGCCCGACAAATCATTCTAAACAAACCCCAGGCCATTGTTTCTAGTCTCCTGGGTGGAGTCTTTCCCAGTCCTGATTTAGAGTGTGGCTTTCTAAGGTCTATCTGAGTCTCTCAGAGACACAAGAATGGTCCTGATATTCCCCGGGAGTGTGGAGCTCCTCTCCCCCAGTTGCTTCTGGTCTTGAAATCACTTGAGAAGTTCCTAATTTCTCCTTCAGGGCACAGAATAGTGAACACATTCACTCCGCAGTGATCAGCTCAGGTACAGCCTGGCCCAACCCTCCCTCCCAGCACATGCTGTAACACAGGCCTAGTAAACAGCACTCCTGCCAACTCCAGGGGGGCTGGGACCAGCGCTTTCTACTTCCTGCTGGTCAAGAGAGAGGGGACAGCTGCCAAGAGGGGCAGCAGGAGAAGTTTAACCACATCCCAGCCCCTAAAGCCCCAGACCTCATCTATGGCTTCAGCAGCACCAAGCGCCCTTGGGCCAAAGGGAAGATAGTGTGTGGGGGGGATGGGGGCTGTTAGCAGGTGTTCTGGTGGACCTGGGTCATGTCTCTGTGAGGCTGTGAGCGAGGGTCAATAAACGAGGAGGTTGGAGAGGGGCAGACAATTACTGAGCGGATGAGACAGACAAACAGATCAAGAGAGACAGGTCAAAAGGAGAGAAGCCATGAGGAGGGAGGGAGAGAGACAGAGGAACAGGTCCAGGGCCATACGGACAGAGAGGAGAGGAAGGAAGAGGAGAGAAGAAGGCAGAGGAGGGGAGAAGAGAGGAGGAGAATCTCAAAAAATGGAGTAAGCAAGTAGATATGACAGAGGAACAGGGAACAAAAGATGGAGGAGGAGGATGGGAAAGAGAAGGAAAGTTAGAGGGAATGGAGGGAGAGAGACACACACACAGACTGATAAAGGCAAGGCAGCTCTGAGGAGATGCTCACAGGAGGCAGAGAGCAGTCCTCGTGAGCTAGTCTCCCAGGAAGATCCCGAGCCTCTAGGAGCCCAGGGAGAGCACAGGCCTTGGACCTCAGACAGGTGGGCATTTCCCACGGGCAGAGCTGCTTTTCCCAGCTCTCAGGGGGCTCAGCTTCCCCCCTTCCCTGAGCCCTCTTACCGATGGTGTGGCCAGGGGCAGTCACTCCAGTCCCAGCTCCATCCGGCGTTGGGTGGAAAGGCTGCTGAACTTTGGTCCGGATGATCCTGCAACAGCATGACAACAGCATCACACATCACATGCCCTCTCCTGCCCTGGTCACCTGCAGCCCAGTCCTGCAGAGGCACTCCCCTGAGCTCAGCTCCCTCCTCGCCCATCTGTTCCCTGCACCCCTGCCCTCTCTGACTGCTGCAAGGCAGGAGCTTGCCCTCCTGTTGGCTCTGTGATCCAGCCTAGTACAGCCCTGGGCAGAGACAGTCTGCATTCTGTCCTGCTGTGTGATTCGTGAATTGCAGCTTGATGTTTGGTAGCAAGGATCGGGCAGCAGAGCGAGTAGAGCACAGCATCCTTCCCGTTTCTGGGAGTGGGGGCTGCCCTGGTGACTTGCTGTCCATCCTTCCCTCCTCAACCACACACATCTCCTCCCGAGAGGAGTCTGATCATTTTGGAGCTGGCTTTCCTATTGGGACTGGATCACAGTCCTCCAGAGCCGAGGGAGGGGGTGAGATTTCCCCATTTCCTGAGCTAAAGAGAAGTAGCCAGGGAAAGGGCTGGGTCACAGGTAATCCTTTCATCTCCAGGATTCCAACACAGTACTGGTCCCTCTGCCAGGTGTCAGGCCCTGAGCAGCTCCTTGAGCCCGCTTAGGGCTCTCAAACCTGTCAAAGCCCCGTCCCTGCCCAGCTCGCTGGCCCGCTGGCCTCCTTCTCAGAGGCCTTACTTGGATCACACCTTCTTTACCAGACTAGGTGAAAAGCCTAGTACCTTCCCTATGCACTCCGCTGGGGTGGAATGGGGGGAATCCAGATCAAACATCCCAGGGCTGGGGATTGTTAGTGATCCAAGGACGCAGGGCTCAGCAACACAAAAGACCAACCCTAGGGCCAGGATCAAGGAACACTCTCCTCCACCCACTGGTCAGTCAGGTGCCCTTGGAAGCCACTTTTCTGAAGGCGCTGCTCTCCCTGCAGAGAGGAGTGTGAGACAACCAGCCAGGTGAGTCACAAGCCGTGCGGGGACTACAACACTTACGTGCAGGCAACCGAGACAAGGCCCCTGCCTCCCAGGGCCAGGAATGAAGTTGGGCAGGGAGGACACATCCCCCGAGAAAGGTAAGTAACCCCGAGGGGGCCAGGCAGTAAGTGCCAGGAGGATGTGGGGGAGAAGTCATCCCCCTTGCAGGTGGGGGAAATGGGAAAGAAGTCACTGAGGAGGTGGAACTTGATCCTCAAAGCAGAGTAAGGCTGAATATATATACACACACATGTATAGGAGCCAGAGGCACAGAGGATAGTGGAAAAGTCACTGGGCTTCATGGCTGAGGCCCCGAGTCTTCCATTAAGTGGCCACATAGCCTTGGCCTCATCGTTCTCCTTTTCTGGGCCTCAGTTTCTTCAGCTATAAAGTAAAGAGGTTAGACTACAGAATATCTAAGGTCTCTTTCCCCAGTAAAAAAAAAAAAACAATATGATTCTAAGATGAACAAAGAAGTGGAGAAGAGGGCATTAGAAGCAGATGCTGGAGGAGGGTAGAAGCAAAGCACAGGAGCCGAGTGGTCACGCTGGGTTAGGGGCTAATGCCTAGGCCAGGAACGGTGGAGGGATGTAAGGGAGTAAGAGGAAATAAGGCTGAAAACTTGGAAGTAATGATGATACTAGCGATTTTCCACTTATCGAGCATCTATTATATGCCAACATTATATGCAATTTATATTACAGTATATATATACTACTGTTAATTCTCACAACAACCTCCAAAGCAATACTATTATCCTTGTTCTGCAGACTGAAAACCAAAGCTGACAGAGGTTAAAGAGCTTACTCAAGATCACATTGCCAGCTAGGGCAGAGTTGGAATTCAGTATTTAAAATGTGTGCTTTTTGTTACTTTGTCAGACTTCCCCCAGTATATAGGAACCAGGTTTACAGAATCTCAAGCCATGAGTGATTTTTTTTTTTTTTTGCAGTACGCGGGTCTCTCACTGTTGTGGCCTCTCCCGTTGTGGAGCACAGGCTCCGGATGCACAGGCTCAGTGGCCATGGCTCACGGGCCCAGCCACTCCGTGGCATGTGGGATCTTTCCGGACCGGGGCACGAACCCGTGTCCCGTGCTTCGGCAGGTGGACTCTCAACCACTGTGCCACTAGGGAAGCCCAACCATGAGTGATTTTTAAACTAAAGGAGACGTGCAAACCGATGCAGGTAAAGCAATAGACAGGCACAAGGCCATAGGTAGCTGGCCTCAGAAAAGAGGAGGAAGAAAAAAAAAAGGGAATTCCCTGACAGTCCAGTGGGTAGGACTCCATGCTTTCACTGCCAAGGGCCCAGGTTCGATCCCTGCTCGGGGAACTAACGTCCAACAAGCCTCGCGTCGTGGCCAAAAGAACAAAAAAAAAAAAAAAAAAAAGAGAGAAGGAAGAATTTGTAAGATGGATTTGGCAACTAAATGGAGTCAACCATGGCTCTAAAACCCCAGTTCTGTGTAACTGGAAGGCTGGTGGTTTGTCCCACTGTCAGGAAGAGGGATGCAGGGAGGTGACGGGTTGGTCCTCGACATGAACATTTGAGGAGGTAGGTGAGTGTCCAGGTGGATGGCCGTGCACCAGCTGGCAGAGTAGATATGGATTTAGGAGATTATCAAGGAAGGAAGTGTTGGTTGGGATGAGAGGACTAAAGAGCAGACCCTGGAGAACATCTACAATCAGAGGCTGAGGAAAAGAACCTGACCTTACACAAGGGTCAGAGTTGGTCACACAGGAAACGGCAGAACCAGGATCAGGCAGTTTTAGCTAAGTCAACAGAGGAGAACATTTCCAGAAGGAGAACGTAATCCACAGCATCCATGGTGACATAAAGATTGAAGGGAATTGGGAATAAGAAGAGGCACGGATTTGGGAATTTTGGTGACCACTAGTGACCTTGGGAGAGTGGCCTCAACAAAGCAACTGAGGCAGGAGCCAGATAAAAAGAGGTTAGGGAGTGGACAGCAGGAGAGGGAGGCAGTGAACATAGACTATTGCTTCAGAAGTGTGTAGAAAAGGAGAGAAAAGTGTGGAAGCTGAGGATGGAAGTGGCAGCTAAGTGGAGGCAAGGCTGTTTAGGGGAGGAAGGACCTGGATAAGTCTGTAGGCGGAGGAGAAAGAACTGGTGAAGAGGGAGAGGATGGAGTTGCCTGAGAGAATGTGGACGATTGCCAGACAAGGCAGAACAAGGGGAGAACGGAATGGCGGCCACAGGGACGAGGCAGCAAGAGATGGCACGTGGTGAGGTGGCCCAAAGCTTCTGGGTCTGGAGCATGATCACAATGGGAAAGACCTGAGTCGCTAAGGGCAGTGTAGACTGGTCTACACGAAAAGTCTAGGAGGCTGAGCAGCTCAGAGCAGCTGCTCCTAATTCATTGCAGCAAAAGGCTTCTGGGATCTCAGTGGGCCTGTGGGTGGCTCTGACATGAGGGCTGGTGGACTCTGGGCTCTGGACTGAGGGAACCCCAAGACTGAGGCTGGGTGAGACAGACAACTGGATGGCCTTGTGGAGCTGCTGTCTTTGTTACCCACAGCCTCTGACCCCTGGGGCGCTGGTGCAGTTTTAGCTGAGGCAGCAAGTGATGGAAAATCACTACTCCCTGACAGCAGCTTGGTGGTGCATGGGAGAGGAGCTGGACAGGGTGCCTGCTGTGAGTTACTAATGCTCTTGGTGCCCGTCCATGCCCCCCAGGAGGTGGACACTCACCAGTCCCCAACGGTGATCTCAGGGAACTTAAGAACCGGGATTGTGGAAATGTTATGGTCATCCATTGCCCTCCTGTGTCCCATACACAAACCCAATGACTAACAGGAATATCACTAAGGGTTAAAAGGATAAAGAGGTTGCTTTGTGTGACTGCCTGATTCTATTGGCCCCTGTTCCTCCTCCTCTTTCTCTAATTCTTTTTCATTCTTGGCCCCAAAAGACAGCCAGACACATCTGTGGCCACCATGGCCCCCAACAGGTTTGGCCTGGAGAGTCAAGTTCCCACACATGCATCCTTGCGGGGCTACAGTCAGGAGCCCTGGGCCCATTTACCAGGGGTTGGGAGGTGCCATTTCCCATTTCCACAGAAAGACTGCCCTGCGAGCGTGCCTGCTCCCCACTTCTCCTTCCAGCGTGCTTTCCTTGACAGGGATGCTCTTTCTCCCCCTCACCTTTCCAGAGAAACTCCTAGGCTTTGCCTTGCAGGCACTTAGAATCTCACACTCACAGGAGTATGAGAAGAGCAAAGGGAAAAAGGGGATGGGCTCTGGGCTCAGCCTGCCTGAGTCTGAGTCCCAGCTCTGATACTTTTTTTTAACATCTTTATTGGAGTATAATTGCTTTACAATGGTGTGTTAGTTTCTGCTTTATAACAAAGTGAGTAAGTTATACATATACATATATCCCCATATCTCTTCTCTCTTGCGTCTCCCTGCCTCCCACCCACCCACCCTCCCTATCCTACCCCTCTAGGTGGTCACAAAGCACAGAGCTGATCTCCCTGTGCTATGCAGCTGCTTCCCACTAGCTATCTATTTTACATTTGGTAGTATATATATGTCCATGCCACTCTCTCACTTTGTCCCAGTTTCCCTTCCCCCTCCCCCTATCCTCAAGTCCATTCTCTAGTAGGTCTGCGTCTTTATTCCTGTCTTGCCCCTAGGTTCTTCATGACCATTTTTTTTTTTGTAGGACTGTTGTGAGGATTAAATAGGATAATTCATGTAAAATGATTAGTATGATGCTTGGCTCAATAAATGCTAGCTATAATAATAACTACTAGTATTATTATTCCTATGGGTGATCCCCAGGACTGGCTGCATTCTATGGAGGGGCTGTGCCAGGTGCAGACAAGGAGGCCTCTCAGGCCAATATGCCCCAGCCTGGTCAATGCAGCTGCTTCAGGGACCCTGGGAAGAGCACTGAGAAGACAGGAAACAGCAGCAGCAGGTGTCATAACCTGACCCCAAAAGAGATGCATCAGAGACTCTTGGGAAGACAGACTGGGGATCTCTGCCTGGGGGCACTGGGAAGGATCCATAGACAGTATGAGCAGCAGCTCCCTCAGGACCCCAGAGATGCCAGGGGGCTGTGGCAGAGCTTTAGAGTAAAGGATGACAAGGCAGGTGAAGTCACTCCCTCTTTGGTTAAATTCCCCAGAGGTCTCCACTCCCCACCATGTTGGAGATCAAAACAGTCTCATCAGCTCTGTGAGTTAGCATGAAAGCATGTAACGAGTCTCCTATTAACAATTTGTTAAACTCATGAAGAAACTGAGACACTCTCAATTCTAAGAAAGTGCTGGGGTGAGTCTTCACTCCTCTTCTGGTTTCCCCCCTCCCACCCCCCTCCTCTCCTTTCTCCTCCTCTTCCTCTCATCCTTCCTCTGTGTTTCATTCTCTCTCTCCCCTTCCTGTCTGTCTCTGCCCCTCTCCCTGTCTCCCTTCCCTTTGTCTGTCTGTCTCTTTGCACCCTGAAGTCCCACTGTGGCTGTGTGAGCTTATTGATTCCTGGGAGCTGGGGGAAAGTGGGAGGCAGGGCTGGGGTGCAGGCTCGGGGATGGAAATAGAAGGCTATAAATTATTTGTGACAGGAAAGCAATAGTGGCAGAGTGCTGAGCACAAGTCCTGTGTCACTATTAGATTCCTTTTAGCCTGATGACACTGTAAAAAAGGTTAAGTGTCTGCTGGAATCGTACACCTGGGGGGCCGGGGCAGCCTGGGAGCAGAACAAGCCACTGAGAGCAGGTATATCAATTCTCCAGGCCAATAATATTCCTCTCATTGATCGCCACGCAAAGTTCAAAAATCTCATTACAGCCAGGCAGACCGGGAACTTTTTACAAATCAATAGAATGATATAATGTATGTATACTTAGTACAAATGTATCTATTCATCTATCCATCCATCCACTGTCCGCCTCAGGGTTTCCAGGTTAACCTACCCATCATATTATGTTATGTTATGTATGATATTATATTGCACTATATTATATGATAATAAATGGTGTGCAAAAACTCCCCGAGGTGGAGACAAGAAGAGGTCCTATGAGCATTGAGGTGACCTCAGACAGCTCGCCTTGGAGGGAGTCAGGTGGCAGCATTTCCAGGCCTAGGCTGGTCAGGATTTCTAGAAGCAGTGCTTCCTTAGCGGAGGCTCCAGTAATAAAAAACTATTGTCTACTGAGTACTTACTATGAGCTAGGCGATGTCCTAAGTGCTTCAAGTAGTTCATTTAATCCTCCCAATGACACATTTTGCAGATAAAACATATGATAAATTGCCTAAAGTCACCCATTTAAGAAACGGACAATCTGGGGTTTGAATTCAGGCAGACTAATCCTAGGGCCCATACCCTTAACCAGGAAACCACACTGCCTCCAGGAGAGAGATACCCAAAAGCCCAGAATCCAAACTCCAAGATTCTATGGTTCTATTCTCTTGCTCTGTTGTGTTCTGAGAAACAAAGGATAAGGGGCTCCCTGAGCTTCAGCATTCCCCTCTATAAAATGGGAGTATACCACCTGCTGGAACCAGCTGCTGACAGTGTGATATCCACATGGGATCTCCAAGCATGTCCCCATGAAATCCTGTCCAGCTGCCTAGAACAGACTGCCTTCTCTACTTTGGAATTACTTCCTAGCAGGCTGGCCTCAGGCCCAGTCATATCACTGGTTTGCTCAAAGAGTCTTTGGGGCAAGAAGTCAAGTATTAACATACATGTGTTGTATACATGTATAAATCAGTTTAAATTGCCTACTTCTAGAGTCTTTGCAGAAAATACTTAATCTCTGGTATGGGGAAAGTTTTTTTTTTTTTTAATTTGTTTACTTTTGGCTGCATTGGGTCTTCATTGCTGCACAAGGGCTTTCTCTAGTTGAGGCGAGCGGGGGGCTACTCTTCATTGCGGTGCTTGGGCTTCACATTGCGGTGGCTTCTTGTTGCGGACGGAGCACGGGTTCTAGGGACACGGCCTTCAGTAGTTGTCTTGCACAGGCTTAGTTGCTCCTAGGCATGTGGGATCTTCCCGGGCCAGGGCTCAAACCCGTGTCCCCTGCATTGGCAGGCGGATTCTTAACCACTGCGCCACCGGGGAAGTCCAGGCAAGTCTTTCTTGATTGAGAAAATCAAAGGAACTCCAAGGTGAAGAATGTTTCAGACTAGCTGGCCCCACTGCCCATTAAACAAGATGATGGTGGGAGGGGCCTCTGCCAGTGACTTCAGGCTGCCTGGGTATTATAGGCTGGATCATTCAAGAGGACAAAATGATATTTGCCTCAGCAAAGGATATTTTACACAAGAATGCAGGTAATTGCTTTAACTCAGGCCTTTGAGAGCTGCCTAGTCAGGCACGTGTCCCTGGCTCTGCCCTGAGGCAAATCAGAGCTACAAAAACAGCTGGAGACTTTTCATGGCAGAACCTCAAGTGAGATCTCATAGATTATTCAGGAAAATTTTCCTTCTTCCCAAAATGGTTCCTACCTCTCCCTACTCCTGAGAACTCTAAGGAACTGAAATCTCCCCTCTGTACATCCCAAGGACTGAAGAACAGAAATTTACCACCTCCTCCTCACAGGAACCAAAAGGAAGCAACAGCCACCCAGCCTTCCCCCCTGGCAGCCCGGAAGTGATTCACATGCACTCTGTTTTCCTAGGCCCCTGCTCTATGTTTTGTGCAGTTTAGAGTTGTTTGCCCACACCCACTCACGGGTTTCAGTTTGGACAACTGACCATATGGCAGGCAGGGTTCTGTGCATGAGAATGGCTGCCGATGAGGGGAGGCTATGGGCAGGACCTTTCATTCTGGCTGTAGCAGGATATAACTGGAATACACAGGTTTCGAGGTTACCAGGGTTCCCCTCAAACATGTCAAGAGTTTCTGTCTCTTTTGTTGCTTCTCAGAGGTCATAACTGAGCTCTAAGAGATGACAGTCCTACCTAAAAGTTTACAGAAAGGTGTCCTCAAACTACTGTCCTTGAGCCCACTTGCATTAGAATCCCCTGGGGTGCATGCTAACATGCAAAGCCCTGGAGCCCCCTTCAGACCTTCTACATTAGAATTTTTAATGGTGGTGGGGCCCAGGAATCTGTAGTTAAGCAAACTCTACAGATTACTCTTAAACTCTCTAATATTTGAGAAAACTAGCTTAAGCCAGGGGGTAAGAAAACCATCCTTGAGAGAGTTGGGAGAATGTCTTGGTGAGTTACAGAAGGTTCCTTCCTCGTATTCTATCAACCCACACCCCCCCGTCTGCTAACCCTGACTCCATCGGACACAGTTACCAAAATTCAAGAGGCTCTCAGTTCCTCTGTGGAAACTAAACTATAAGCCACAAATAAAAATAATTTCAAAATAGTTTTTGGTAGCTTCCAGGCTGACAGATTTCCAGTGGGTTCCTTAGATACCAGGAATACTTTCTGCATCAATTTCGCCTTCTAAGACTGGCACTGAGGATGATAATCCTTCTACCACGTGTCCCTGGGAGCCCAGGCCAGATACAATTTACCAGGCTAGATGGGCCATGGGGCTGGCCCAAGGGGGCAATAGCGATGGTTTATATGATGAATGGTAAGCATATGGATTGATTTAAATTCAAGATATGCATAGGTTTAAAAATTAAGGGGCAATGTGTTTAACTAACCATTTGGAAACCAGTCTGCGGTGCATGCCAAGCCCAGAGCGTGACCGGACTAGCTCCTCTCGCCACCAGTCCTGCCCTCATCTGTCAGGGCTTCTGGGCTAGATCTGGGGTCTACCAGCTGTCCACCCCATGGTCCAGAGGCTAGAAGACTGCCTAAGATGATGGGGAAAAGGGTACTGCTATAGACTCATTGCTGGGACAAGTCGTCCCTGTCCATTCTCCCCTTCCCTCCACAGGCACATCTCCCTCTGCAAGCAGAAGGGAGCCTAGAGGGAAGGGGTCCTCAGCAGCAGCCAAGCTGGGGCCTGCTAGCGGCTGCCTGGCCTCCCTGCCTCTGGCCCCTCCCACCTCCCACCTTCTTGCTCCAGTATTCAAAAACAATCCATTCGTCTCTGTGTGTCTGTTCCTGAAAGAATGCGATGTGGCTAAAGCCTACAATTGCTTCCTATTACCTACAGGATAAATTCAAAATTCCTCAGCCTGGCCTTCAGAACCTTTCTCAATCTGGCTCCGCCCTGGTTTTCCAATCTATTTCTCTCTGTTCCCCTCTTCCACTTACAGTCCAGCACAGAGCAGAAACCTGTTTTCTTGCTTACTCAATTCACAGTGAGTCCTCCCCTGGACTCTGAGCTCTGCAAGTGCACATGTCATGGTTATTTTTCTCACCATTGTATTTCCTGCACCTAGCAACAGTGCCTGGCATAATGTAAGTACTTAAAAACAACTTGTTGAATAGCAAATCAATGTTATTACTATTAATAATAACAATAACAATCTTAAGGGACATAGTGAACTAATATATGTTCACTATGTGCCAAGGCACTCTGCAAAGTACTTTACATGGATTATTTATTTTTCACAACTTCTTATGAAGACTATTATCCCTGTTCTACAGAAGTGGAAGCTGAGGCTCAGAGAAGTTGAGTAACTTGCCTAAGGTCACACAGCTGTTAAGTATCAGAACCAGGACTTAAACCTAGGAGCCTGGCTCAAGAACCCATGTTGCTAACCACTGGGTAGAATAAGTCAGTCGTAACAAGAACAGATGGTAGAATCTATGAGAAACTGGGTCTGAATAGAAGAGTTGCATGTAAAAATAGTAAAAGTAATAACTATCATTTATTTCATATTCATTCTATGACAGGTGTTATAATAAATGCATTTTCTCATCCAAATCCTAACTACAACTCTATCAGATAGGGGTGTTCTCTATTTTACTAAGGAGAAAACAGAGAGGCTAAGCAACTTGTCCAAGGTCATGTGCTTAATAGCACTGGAGCCAGACTTTGGGTCTGTGACTCCAATGTCTGTAGGCTGAACCATGTTACCTCTTCTGGAAATTTCTATATTAATATTTCTTTGTGTTTATTAACTATTTGGGCATAAACATTTTTTTTTCAGTCTTTTCACATCCATGATCTGGACAACTGTGCAAATGTATATGTAGACAATGAACAGAGATTGCATGTAGCTGTGATTCTAAACATGCCTGCCCTCTCCTGTGCACGTGCCGTAGCTGTATTTGATAAGGATCATGTCTGTGTTAACCTCAATTTTAGGTTAAGGGACTAAGGTTTCACTGTATTTTATATACATTGGTAGGTTTGGGGGATAGATTTTCTAAAGTCTCTATATCTATCTATCTACTTTCCAAATCGTGTACATGATTGTGTGGCAATACTGAATACAGATGTGTTTCTCAGTTTCTAGAAACTATTTCTATGACTAGTGTATCTTTATATTCATGTCTGCTCTAATGCATTGATTCAAGATTTATAATACTGGATATATTTATCAAAAGTTCCCTCATGAATTTCTGCCCAGTTATGCCTTTCAAATCTGTAAGCCACAGTCATACATGACTCCACACTCATCACTGTTCCCTTCCCAAGGTGTTTCAGACGCTCACATCACAACCGCATTTCTATATTGGTCCGTGCACCAATATTGATGAACATAAATGTGCATTTGTATACCTGTGTATCTTTCTGTCTATGGCCAGGATGGGGTGGGGGGCGGGGACTGTGGAAATGAGAGAATTATTAAATGCCAAGTAGATGTGCGATAAATTCCATTGATTTTATAAACTCCAACTTGTCTTCAGTCTCCTTCCATTCTTTATCCTGGGGGCATTGCAACAAAAACCTATTTTAAATACCTTTACTCCCCCTCCCCAAAAAAGTGTCGATATTTTATTTGGATTTTTAACTTCGCTCCATAACAGTTGTTTGACCTCCTGACTCGTGCGAGTCACATAAATTCTGGGACTTTATTCAGGAGCCATGTTCCTGCTATTGAATAAGCAATTTGGGAGGGTGAATTAATGACTTGTGCTGTTGCTGGAAAGTCCCTGAAGAAATATTAAAATTGCTTGCAGACTGAATCGATACTCAGTGAACACCCAGCAAGAGGGCTTCAGCTCTGGAATGGCCACAGAAGGCAGTGCTCCGTGGAGGGAGGGGAATTCCTGCACCCAGCTTGGTGAGCCCCCTCCCAGGCCACCCCAGCCCCCCTTGCCCTCCATCCCTGGAGCACTGTCATTTTCAGTAATGGCGAAGTCTTACTAAACCCCAAGCAGGAAAGGGCTGATTTGTCCTGTCTCAGGAAGCAGGCTCAGGGGACAGTTTACTCTCTTACTAGCACCGAGAGCCCACAGGCTTTATTGGAGGTGATGGTCTGGACACATCCACCTGCTGGAGAGATGGGATGGCGCTGCTGCTTTCTGGCAGGCTGCACTGTGCTGGGGACCAGGAGAGCACTGGGTTTGGGGAGGCTGTGGCAGTGATCCTTTTCTGCTGGGTATGCAGGAGGGCTGGGTGTTGCACTGCTGGCTCCATCTCTGTGGATGCCTGACCAGTGTTTACTCTCGCTCAGGAGACCACATGATTTCAGCCTTTGGGCATGGGTGTGCCTGTGGGATGGAGCACTTGAATTGTGTTGTGTGGTACCATGTATTGCTGACACATTCCAGCAGCTGGCTTAAGGTCTGTTACCTGGTGTTTTGTGGTATTGTATCAAGGTGACTGCACTTTGTGTAACACTGAGTTGGAGGAATTTGAGTATTGTTTGGTGGCAATGCCTGTGTTTCTGCTTTGAATTATTGTGTTCGTTGATCATATCAGCATCTTTCTTTTTCGTAATGTATGTCTCAGAGATTAGGTTAATGGGTGTCTCCTTGGTGATGTGGGTTGAGTAATGATGTTGGATCTGGGTGGTGGTGTATGATTCGGTAATTGCTTTCTTGATGTGGCTGTGTGTGAGAAGACCCATCCTTTAGCGTTTTTAGCTTGCTCTGGCTTGGTCGTTTGCACTGCTTCTTCCCAGAAGGAGGATTCTAGAGATGGAGGACCAATCTCTTCTTGATGACCATTCGCACAGTTCTATTGTTCTTGGAAGCAAGCTGCCCCTGCTCTTCGGAACAGATCTGACCTTACCACAGTGACACAGGTTCTGGTGCCACCCTCCCTATATCTGCCTAATTTGGAGAGTTAAGCCCCAGGGCCAAACCCAATCCTGTTAAAAGTCTAGCTCCCTGGTGGGACTACGGGAGGATGGATGGGGCTAAACTCCCCAATCCCAATGGGAATAACGTGAACTCTAGTTCTGAGAATCCCCAGTTAACTCTACTCTGTGGCTCTGGCCATCGGCATCTTCTTCCTTCCCAGCATCCCCAGATGATGTGGCTCAGCTGTGGCTTGTACTCACAGGGCCACACACACGCACCAGGAAGAGTACAGAAGCTTGTACTAGGCATGACTTTCTACTAGGTGCAGTGTCTCAGTTCTGAGCTTGTAAGTACACGTACTCCCTGGCATGAGACTTCAAAATATACAAAGTTGCTCAAGAGATCACACATGCCTGCACTTCCTTTGATCCAAAGTTGATATGAAGTATGGAGTAGTGGAAAAGCACATGAGTTTTAGAGCCAGTACTGCAGGAGTTCAAATCCTAGTTGTGCCACTTCGCCTGTGACCTGAATGAGTTATTCAACTTCTCTGTACTCCAGTTACCTTATCTATAAACAATCCTATAAAGCCCTATGGGGTTGTTTATGAGGCTTAAATCAATTAATATACTTAACATGCTTATAACAGTTCCTACTGCAGTAAGCACTTGTTAGCTATTATTGTTATGAACATAAGGACCTGCCAAGTAAAGTGGCCATAAGATTGGCCTATGTGTGTGTATAACCACATGTGTTAATGTGAATAAAATCTAAGATGAATCAAGTTGTGTGTGTGTGTGTGTGTGTGTGATTTAAGCAGAGAAGTGCAAAAATTGCAGTCAGGTAGCATGAAGGCAGGGGGTAGTTTTCTCCTTGGGCTTCTGTCCATGTGGACAGTGTTGGGGGGGTTGGGGGTTGATAAGAATCCACCACTACCCATCTCCATACAGAGGGCTATACCCAGCACTGTGGTAATGAATAGGCAGAAAGAAACATGGTGGCCCTTATACATTTGCAATTATAAAAAAATATTTAAGGATGATTGAACTGTCAGAATTCAAATTTAACTCATTAAAATCATTTACTTTCTAATTTTAAAAATCAGGACCTTTACCAGCTAATAGGTGTCAATGAGAAGTAAAAGAATCTAGGCATTAAACTGAGAACTAAGGAAGAGATAAGAAAGGAATAGGAGTGAATGTTAAGGCATTTGGTGTGGACCTTAAAGAAGTCCATTGGGCTGGACTTGGTTACATTAACTAGGCCCAAGGGGCAGGGAGAACTTGGGGCCTCAGCCTTATTCCACAAGCTTTCCCATAAAGATGGTGAACCAGAATATATTGTCAGTTTAGGAAACATCCATTTTCATCTTTGCTCATGGGCACAGATTAAATAGGAGAATTCACAGAGCTCAGTTACTTTGAGCCATTACACTGAAGAAGTGAATTTTTCTCCTGAATTTAAAAAAAAAATCTTTTATCCTTTAGCAATGGAATAACTGCAATGATGATCAATCTCCCATGCTTCCCTGGAATATCCAGATATGCGGGGCCACAGTAGACAGATCTGGTTTGAATCTGTCAAATATTTGCTCACTTGCTCCTCTCCTCTTTCTTCATCCTTTACCCTATCTCCATTTTCTCTCCTCTTTTCCCCTCCTCTTTCTGTTTACCTCCCTGTCCTCTCCCCTCTATGACATTTAAGCATCAGAGGAACCCTTCAAACCCATCAAATAAGGATTTTTTTCCCATTACCATTTCATTTTATCTTTTTAAAAAACCACAAAATGCAAAGCACCACAACGCATGAAAATGCCATGAAGCCCAGAAAATGCCAACCTTCAACTCCTCAAGCAATCATAGCCTTATCCCAGAGAAGGAGTGTGCAGTCATAAGAAGTATACATGCACACACGCACACACACACACACAGAGGCTGGGCTCTCAAAAAGAGTGGACAGGGGGCTTCCCTGGTGGCACAGTGGTTGAGAGTCCACCTGCCGATGCAGGGGACCCGGGTTCGTGCCCGGGTCCGGGAAGATCCCACATGCCGTGGAGTGGCTGGGCCTGTGAGCCATGGCCGCTGAGCCTGCGCGTCTGGAGCCTGTGCTCCGCAACGGGAGAGGCCACAACAGTGAGAGGCCCGCGTACCGCAACAACAACAACAACAAAAGTGGACAAAGGGGGCAATTATCTAATTCTGTTCAATGGTCATATAACTGAGTCATAAAGGTTCCTTTTTTTTTTTTTCTGGAAGTACAAAGAGCAGGCGCCCTTCCTAAAACCAGCTGGGCTCACAGTGGACCATAATTCTCACTGGCATTCATGATACACAGTTCTGTTCACAGAGTATCCTTTTGGCTCCTCAAGCTTTCTTATTTAAAAGATTTCAGTGTTTATGCACGCACAAGCCAGAACTCACGTACACTGGCAGACACATAACTTGATTATTACTACTGCCATAATAATAACATTTATTGAGCACTTGATATCTGCCAGGTTTATGCGGCATAACTCATTCAACCTTCATGAGAACCTATGACAGAGCTCTAGCTACATGATTATCCCCATATTAGATCAGAATAAGGAAACTGAGGTCCAGAGAAGATGTGAGATTTACCCACAACCACATAGCCAGTGAGTGGGGAAGCTAGATTCAAACTCCGGCAATCACTTCCCAGAGCCCACTTTCTTATGTTTTCTATGCCACACAGGTTTATGTCTGGCACATAGTAGGTGCTCAGCAAAGGTTTTCTGAATGGATGAATGGAAGAATAAATGAAGGACAGACCATATCTATTAAGAACACTGATACTTCCTTAAGATAGCAAAGTGGGTTCCCTTATGAAGCCAGGCCTATCGGATAGCTTAAGCTTTCTTTGGACAAAGTGATTTGCCCTCCCAACCAGCTTTCCGGGGAAAGAGTCTATCAGCCATGCTTGCTCAGATACTAAGTGCTCCCAACCACCAGCTCTCCATTTGACTTTCAGGCCAAGCCCAGCCTCCCTTTAAACCAGAAATGAGACCCAAATACATCAAAGATGCTTCCTAACCACAACATTTTGTTTCCTAGAATATGTCCCTCTGAAAACGGGTGTCTCCCAATGAAATGAAACACCAATGAAATGAAAACAGGAGTTGGTTTTGTGCCTGGATAAAAACTAAGAAATTCAATCAATAATGTGGACATCTCTAAATTCCCAGATATTTGGCATCATATTGATAATCTTTAGAGATGATTGACTGAAGGTTTGGGTTTTCATCCAGATGTTTGGGAGTCGCCACAGTCATTAACCTGTTCGTCAGCAAGTGCTCATGCATTTCCAAGAGACCTAAGTGAACACTAAAGAGGAAAAGAATAACCCAGAATAAAACAGACTAAAGAGGACAGGGGTAGCAGCTATTCGACAAAACTAGTCAAGCAGACTCCGTTCTGGGAATGGGTTGCTGCCTTGGAGATTCATTAGAACGTGGATCCAGCTCACAAGAGACTCGTGTGCTCAAAGACCTTTAAAAACCGCATAAGGCTGTATCCTTGGCTGTCTACAGAACCCTACCCCATCAGATCGCAGTGTGGAGGAGTTGATGTATCAGTCCCAGCACCCGGCACAGACAGCTCACATGGTGGTCAATCCACCCTCATACTCACATGGCCTTATCCACTCTCCAGATGCCTCACACCTGTGTGCGTAGCATGTCTACGCATTGTCAGTCCAAGCCGTAGATTTTGCAAAGCTTGACATAAATCTGGTTTGTGACTTTGCCCATGTACCCGTTTGTGATTTAGTGCTCTGCCTTTTATCATCTCTCCTACCTCCATTTTCTTTCCCTCTCTACTTTTTAATGCTATTTACAACTTCCCTAGCCATAGGGCAGCACAGCGATCTTTCAGTTCCTCTACTGATAAACCCAAATGATTTTTTCTTGCCCAGGTTCTCTCTCCACTCAGCTTAATTTACGTTTTGGTAAATAGGAACTTTAGATCGTTCCATTCAATAGCATTTAGAGTTCCCACTTTTATCAGAGGGATCAGGGCACTAAAGGACTCCCTGCAAGGGACATTTGTTTATTCTCATGAGCGACTGGCTCTCTCTACGTTCGAGAAGGCTGCGTGCGTGCGGGCGTGCATGCACAGCGTCCTCAGTTTGAGCATCTATGCTCCACTGCCCTGTGTCAATGCTGCTTGGCACTGGCAGGAAGAGCCCAGTGAAGCCATTATGTGGACAGCAGCCGACCCTCAAACTGCTGGAGATAAATCCAGGCCCTGGGTCCTCTGTGCTGATGACCACTAGGTTCTTTGAGGAGCAAGCCCACATATGCCTGGCAGGGCTGCTTCTCCCAACTCTCCCTCCCACATCCACCCTTCTTCCCTGAACTGCAGGGGAGGCTTGTGATGACATTACTCACAAGCAAGGTCTGGGGTCCCTTCTCCTAGAGGTGGGAGTTGGCGGAGGAGGGTAGGAAGCCAGGACAATGCCTCTCTCTATATTTCTGGGCCAGCTATTGTCTTTTTCTACTTCTTTTCAATTCTTTCCACACCTTCTCCTCTATTTCTAACTCTATTTGACCTTGAACTCTGGCCTCTCCTTTCACACCAGAATGTGTCCCAAGGGGGACAGAACCTCCAAAGAAGCAGTTACCTGGCCTGACAGGCCTGGAGACCAGTAGCCAGGGGGCCAGCCCATCACTCCACTCCTGGAAATAAATCCCACTGTATTTGCATTTTAATTTTCCACATAAACAAAGGCCCAGAGTACTCGCTTGGGCAGCATCACTGGACGAATTTAATTAGAAATGAAAAGTTTATAGGGCCCTCTTTAATGCGATTAATGCTCAGTTAACATTTATCACATTCGTATGCTGGAATCGCCTTTTTAAAGCAGCCACTGGCCATGAAATGAATTTCTCTCAACTTTTTCTGTACCCAACCTGGGAGGTCATCTCCTGAGGAGTCTGCACTGCCCTCCAAGCTGCCTTCCTGAGGCCTCTTCCCCCACCCTCACTTCCCTTTAACTTGGCTTTGAAGAGACAAATGTGTGCTGGGATGGGAGGTCAGAGGGTGTGAGAGTGAGGGCGAACACGATTTCTAGGAGGGCTGTACCCTCTGCAAAGAGCTGAGTGGTCAGCCCAGCAGACTGGCTAAAAGACTTTAGAGCCTCTTCCCTAAAGAGAAAAAAGAAAAAGACACCCCTCCCCCCACCTTCCCAACACACACAGCCAGTCCATTTCTGTGGCCAAAACCAGGCTTTAGCTGGGGCTGGTTGGTGTCACACAGCCGGCTCTTGCTTCTCACCTTCTGTCTTTGGCCATCTCTTTTCTACCCTTTTTTCTCCCTCATCCTGGGCTCTCTTAGACTTTCCTTCCCAGGTCCGTGGTGACCAGGGAAAGGAACCCAAGTCTCAAGTCTGGAGATACCTCCTTTTCTCTGGCTCTCCCAGTCCCAGCCTGTGGGAAGGCCGCCTGTCCTGGTGTCAGCTCCTCAGGGAATCAGAGCAGAGTGGGGGGAACACAATACTTCTTTTGGTCCCTAGAGGAAGGATGGCCTTCCTCATCTTAAATTCTCTTCACTCTTCCTTAATTGGCCTCCTAACCCAAACCAGCTAACCTGAGTAATGATGAAGAGGAGAGAGAGAATAGAAAGGATAAGGGATGTGGGGAGGGAGGAGAGGTATGCACTCTGCAGATGATAAGAGGAGAAAATAGCTTGACATTTGTCCCTACCTAAATGCACACTCCCTATGAGGACCTCAGCAGACACAAGCCAAGCAGCTGCTGCCAGTTTTCCTAGCAGCATGTCACACACATGCACCACCCCAGCATTGCACACAGCTCTACACCCTCACCTCTAGCAGAGCAAGTGCACATGTGCCTGCACACAGACTAAACGAATTGGGACCCTCTGTGCACCTGACAGGACCCCCACTCATCCACCCATTGGGACACTGACCATCCATTCAACCCCAGGCTTTCCAGATAACATTTGCTAGCACCCCAAACAGGCGGGCCATCCCAGTGACGGCAGAGGCTTTCATCCTGGGACCAAAAGATGCCTTCAGCCCTCTGAATGGCCAACTACCAGTTTGCCGTTGTTCGCTGGACAAGACGGACGACTTTTAAAAGCTCCCTGTGGTGCCAGGGCCGTTTAGACAGCTTCCTAGGACCTGAATGCCAGGCTCAGCCAGGTACCATGAGCCCACACACTCTTCCCAAAACAGAGCCACACAGAGGCTCCCAACACAGAGGCACCAACCCCTCTCGGTACCACACATAAGGGGCGGGCACCATCTTGTCCTCTAGAATTACAACAAAAGGTCACAGGATAAAAGGCAGAATGGGGTCTCCTCCGTGACCATCTCTGTGACCTGTCAGGCTAGATGCCGTCCACGAGGCTCCTGGTTGCCTTTGGCTTCCTTCACCAGCCCAGCAAATACCTTGGGGCCACAAGGGAGCATGTGGACCAGGGGCGGCCGCCCCAGTGCTCACTCCCATTTGTTCAAGCTCCAGGGCCCCTGCTGCTCTCCCTTCTCGCCCTCCTGCCCTCTCCAAGTCCTCTGAGTCCTTCTATTTCCTGACCTGACTGTGCCTACAAAGTGGGTACAATTCCTCTTGCAGCCTGCTGCCCTGTCTCACAGCCCTTTCTCCTCCTCCTGCCAGGAGCTGCCAGGAGCCACCCGGCACGTCCTCTGGCTTCCTCTGTTTCTGGATGGCTGCAGAGGGAGCTCACTGCAGAGGAGTGCATGGCAGGCTGAAGGCAGGCAGAGGAGGAAGTCCAGAGCAAAGTGGCCAGAGGCTCCTGGGTGGAGGGGGCTCTAACCTGGAACACCCAGGAAGCGGGGCCCTCCCTCCCTTCCTCTTGGCCTCTCTCCCACTCTCCCTTCTGCCGGGCACCAGGCTTGAGCGACTGCACTGCAGCAGCACCACATCCACTGCCGGCCTGCCTTGCGGTGCTCTGCCTGGTATGGGTGGCCGTGGGCTGCAGGTCTTGCGACTTGACCTCTCATGCCACTTCCTTTGCTCTGCCACCTGTCTCCTCCCTGGCTGGCCTCCCCTCTTCTCCTTAATAACCTTCCGAGAGGCAGCCCCGCCAGCCTGCTGTACCAGCCGCCCAGAGCTCTGGTTCCCTGCAACCTTTTCACGTGCTCCGTTCCCAGGCAACCCGTCCCAGCTCCCAGGACTCTGCCTTTCACCTCTCAGCCTCGTCACCTCCTTCCTCACTCTTCCTCCTCATCCTTACTTTTGTCCTTCGCTTTCCATGTGCATCTCCCCCTCCCCTCCTCTAGCTGTGGGGAGTTACACCTCACCCCCACTTCCCTTCCTCGGGGTCTTCTGGACTCAGGGGCTCCGGAAATGTCACATCCCCTGTACCTGCACTGAGATTACTGCTCTGGTCTGAAGCAGAGAGATAAGTTATGGGCAGTTACACAGACCAGGGGCTGCAGACTGCTGGCCCATGAACTGAATCAGGCCTGGAGATGTGTTTTATTTAACCAGCACAGAGTTTTAAAAAACGAAATCTCAATGCCTCTAGGCTGGGCCTACACACTCCAGCTCCTGTTTGTTCAGTTCTCACCACCTCTGTCTCAGCGCTGTAGGTTCTCCTGCTAACCTTCCCCGCCGGGGTCCTGGAGGCCTCTGTGCTCACGACCCCCTGCAGCCACACGGCAGCTCCACTAACACATTCTCGCCAGTCTGGACTTTGGGGCACTACTTTCCTCCCCTTACAGCCCACAACAAACCCGAAACTCTCCAGAATGCCAACGACCCTGCCTCTCTCTCTCTCACATGAAAAACACAAAATATCTTCTTATCATATTATCTCTCAAAAACTGAAAGAAAGAGTCCCATTATTTTTGTGGTTGGTGAGGATGAGCTACAAGAGGAGCCTGGCTCCATGGCCTCTCCCGTCTCCCTCCTACATGACTTCCCCTCCTACCTGAGAGTTCCCAGGTCTACACAGGGCCTTGCTTCTTCTTTTCCAGTCCCAGGTCATCCTCTTCTGGTTTCCTACACCCTCAACAGCTCCCCTATGCCCAGCCCTCCCCAGGAGACCACAGGCATCTGCCTCTGCCATCATGCTCTACTTGGTCTGGTGTCCAAGCCTTCTCTAGTTCCCAGTTATGTGTTCCTTGCACTCAGCTTCTTCCTTATTTCTCTGGCACCTGGATTATTGGGGAAGGATTTGGAGGCTGAGCCTGGGGCCTGGCCATTGGGAGAGCTCTGACAATGACCGTGTCCCAGTGCTGCTGACATGCCTCCTGCTGGGGGACCCGCAGGTCACTTGGTGGGCCACTGCACCGTAACTCTGCAGGAAGGGGGTGCACCAGGAAGGGCATCTTCTTGGCTGCTTATGCAGTTGGTCCCTAACTAGTTCTGCCAACGGGGCTGGGACTCAACTGTTGAACTGAAGATGGACAGTGGATCACACAGCTCTCTATCACAAAGGCAGCATCGCTGCAGCAAAGCCCCTCTAACTGGGGCCTAACTAGACTATGGAGTGTTCCAGTGCAAATAAAAATTGAAGAAAAATTTGGCCCCAATTTTCCCAAATTATGAAATGAGAAATCTTCAACCCAGCCTTATTATTGCTGCCCAAGGGCCCAATGACTGCCTCATTGATCGACTGGATGGTCCCAAGGACAAGGTGTCCAGCCTTTGTCTGTGACTGCAGGTCTTCCTCTTTTTCCTCCTCTTGGCCTCAGAGCCCATTTACCTAAGAGCAGACACAGGTAGGCACAAACACACACAAATCCACACACCCTGAAGATATCAATCTCTATGCCCACAAACCATCATGAATACATTCAAGCTGCACCTTTAGAGTACCAAAACAAATAACTTGCTCAACAGGAGAAAAACATTTCAACCCAGTAGTTTAGTGGTAGACAGATAAACCCACAGCGATTTAATTTTCCACCCATTTAATATTTTACTTGTCCTTAGGGCATTGGTTGTGAGACACTGTTGCCCACTCCTCAGATTTATCAGGGCCCCTTCTCTCTTCTCTAGGCTCACCCACGTGGCTGGGTGAGCAGCACTGGGCATAGCTTCCCCTGCATGAATCTGAACTCTGAAAGCAAGAAACTTGCCCTTCGAGAATCTGACCTGGGGGTGGGGGTGCTGAGATGAAACAGCAGGGATTCAGAGAAGTGGCAGGCCATGTTCACACCCTTTACTGCATTCTTTTAAAGAACAGGAAGTGAGAAAGGAATTCTTTCCAGCATACAGTTTCCTCTTAATATAAGAATTCCAACTCCAGGCGGCAACAAGGAAGGGCCAAGGACGGACCTGAACTTTAAGAGGCAAAGTTGCAGAGTAGCTGGAGCTGAAGATCTAGGGAGCTGGGGGCAGACAATGGAGCCCTGGTTTAAGGCGCTCCTTTGTGGGCTCAGAGGGAGCCCCCTTTTCAGCTTGCAGGCTCTGGTGTAGGGGGGTTTGGTTCCCCTTCTGCACCAGTTACTACTATCGCTATTCTTTCTATGGAGGCATAATATTCTTGTCCACAACACACACCATCACACATACAACCACACTATCCCATGCGTACTGGAACAAGCCCACTTCCCAACTGCTCCTTACCACCCCAACTTCCAACGGTGCCTCTGGTCCCCTGAATCTACTTTGCACAATAATCCCCACCTTGTGCCAATATGCACACAAAGCCATTGCCCCATCTCCCCCCTCCCCAATATTCTCTTCTCCAGGCACCCCGTTTCCCTTCTCTAGGGGCTGCTCCTGCCTGGTCCCATCTCCACTTGGTTAATTCCCCCCGTGGCCCCTGTATTGAACTGTTGTGTTGTCCATTTCCCTGTGACAAGGGCTCTGGTTACAGAGTTATTGATTGGTTTTCATGCAGACAAATGGGCCCTTCCCGAGCTCCCATCGAAATCCCTGGCTGTATGGGCTGATTGTTGCCTCTCGGGGTGTAGGATTGCACTGAAGACCACCCTCTACGCAACCTCCTTTGCCCAGACTGTGGACGGTAATAAACGGAGGCAGCCTGAGCGATAATAAAAGCAATTGAGTAGGTTACCTGTGCAGATACAAGATTTATGCCTCTTCATATTTGATGTGATTTTTTTATTGAGTTCTCAGAATAGTTGGTCACACTTTATTTATTTATTTAGGGTTTTCCCCTCTTGTTTCCTCTTTGCATCACCCTCCAAAACCCACCCGGAGCTTTCATTAGGGACAACCCCTCCTGCCTTCCTCTTTCCTAGAGTTGCTAGTGGAGGTAAGAACTCAGGGCAACCAGCCATTGCTCTCACCTGAAAGCCATTTTGTGGCCTGCCCACCCACTCGGAGCCTGCCCGCAGGGGAACAGACAGATAAAATTGCTGGCCAAGAAGTCTAAAATAACTAAGGGAACAAAAATGGCTTTTCAGGGGGACAACTCCAGCTCATTTTAAGAAATAAGAAGGCCAGCAGTCATGACTATTTCACACATTGTTCTAACGACGGGCAGCCTCAGCAGCAGGAGATGCTCTCTGGGGAAGGACAGGTGAGCAAGGCTTTTCAGACAGAAACTGGCATGTCTGTCCACTATAGGTGGCCTGATCCAGTAGGCCCAGGGCCACAGAAAGCAAGTTCTCTATCCTTACTTTTCCCTTTCCTCTGTGGGGAGAAGTCTTCTTCTTAACCTACCAACTTGCCTTGGCTCTTTGCCACTAGACCAACAGCCCTGACCACCAAACAACTGCAAGGCTATGGAGATGGGCAAGCAGTGCTGCCTCTCTGGCCCAGCTTTGTGCCAAGCCAGGCCCAAGAGTCAAATGTGCAATGTTCTAGAACCTGTGTCTGAGAAAGGGACACAGACCCCCGCCGTGAACATGTCTTCAGCATTCCCTTGGCTGGGATGAGTGGCTCCCAGCTTACTTGGAAAGGCCTTTGAATGAACAGCTAGGCCACTGTCACCCCAGTGCCAGATTTCCAACGAAGACCTGCAGATGACACGAGACGGAACTGTTTAACAGCCCTGGGGCTGGCGCCTTCTTGAAGCCAGTGCTGCCACTGCTAGGAGAGTAAATATGCTCACTTAGAGCCCAACAGGCTAAGAGAGAGTGTGGGTAGCAGGTGATCGGGGGGAAATTGACTCTGCGAGGGGCCACTCCAAGGATCTAGGAGCAGAGAGTGCCTTGATCCCAAAGACTATAGGGCAGGCTGAAAAAGTTAAGAGAGCGAGGGCCTCCTTGTCAGCTCAGTCCAAGACAGTGCCCTCAGGGGATCTTCAGTAACCCTAGACTGTATCTGGAGTTTGCGCCTGTGCCTTCAAAGAAGCTATATTCCCTGCCCAGAGCAAGAGCCAAACCTGAAGACTCTGGCATATAATCAGGAAAATCCTTCCTGCCCAGCCAATTGCTCAGCAACGTAACTAGGTGGCTGTTTCCCTTTCAGCAGCTTGGATCTCCCTCCATCTCCTCCCCACTCCGGGCCATTTCCCACACCAGGTTTCAATCTCAAGTCACCTGTTTATAAACACCCGCCCTCTACAGCAGTGGTGTACAAGCTGAAGAGCTGGCAACTCCACGCTCAGCGATCAGTAACCCAATATTGAGAGTCATTCAAATAAATTCCACATGCTAAGCAATCTAGTCAACCCTCCGGATTTTTGACGGTGGTCTCTGGGGGTGAGGGTGAGGTTGGGAGGCCTCTTTGACCTACTCCATTGGCTCAGAGAGGTACTTCTACGAGGATTTGCCAGTGGAGAATGGGGGCTGGATGTCCAAGCCTTTATCGCGACAGGATCAGAAAAAGCCCAAACCATTTTTAAAGCATGAAAAGCAATTTAGTTTATAACCATAACAGTATATTTCAGGTGTGGCAACAGCATCTGTTTTGGGGAGGAGAAGATGAAAACCCTCATGATTTGGCTCAGGTGGATAAGCATGTGTGGATTTCCTTTCTTGCCAACGGCCAGCACGGGCACATTCTTACCGTGAGGGTTATAAAGTACCCAACACAAGTGGGCACCTAACCAACAGTAAAGCGCTAAACTCAAGAACCACCCGGTCCCCAATGCGTCACACTTTCTACACAGAGGAAAATCTGTAGGCTCTTCCTTACCGCAAGTGAGATTTCACAAAGTTCCTGGCATCAGCAGCGCCAGCAGAAATCCCGCTTTTAGCAGGTTTTGGGTTGAAGCAACGCATCTCAGATAAACCCTCCCTTTCAGAGCAAAGCACCTCGAGGGATGACACTAAGGGCATGGGCCCAGGTGCATGCCTCCAGTCCTGACTCGGCAGCACACTGGGAAGCCCCCAGAATTCTTTCCAAAGTATGAGTCACGGTAGGATTCTGTCCCAAAGCAAAAGCAAGAATACCCTGACTGTGCCTTGTTGACAAAGCACGCCAGGAAGCCTAGCTGCAGACCCAGGGCTGGCTGCCCACGCTGCCGGTGGCTTCCCCGTTCTTCTCCTCCCACTCCCTTGCCATCTCCAGCAACACCTGTCCACAGATGGCTATTTTCCCACACCCAAAGGTAGCCTCCGTGCCCCTCAGGTGATAGGGCTCCGTGTTGAGCAAATTCTGCCGCTGTCAGAGCTGTCAAGCTGAAGCCGTTCCTTCTCCCACTCTCATCCCACTAGCAGCTTACTCTTCTACTTTCTCTCAGTTCTGGTGAGAGCACCTCAAGGCCTCTGGAGCTTGATCCTGGGGTCATATGTCCCCTGCTCTCTGTGGCTTTTCAGGATGAGAGTATTCCCAAACTTTTGTATAAGCCAGCTGCCCAAAACATCTCGGCCAGTGAGGGGTATATGTTGGGGAGAGAGGGGAGAAGGGGTGCTAGACAGAGTGCTAGGCAAGGGGTGCTGTGACCACACCTGCCTTGATTGCTCCAATCCTCCACGCATCAAGAGAAGCACATTGCCTTGACCAAACATATCTTGGGTTCCTCCACTGGCTTGCAGATCCTATCACAACAACAAGATTTCTACCAAATGTTCTCCAGAACACCAGCACCCAGTCCCAGCAGCATTGCTCCTCAGCAGGGCTGCTCTCCTCCCAAGACCTCGGTTCCAACTCACTCCCAAGACCAGCAGCCAGCCTAGAGGCTGAGAGGAGACAACGCTTTGGCCCCTTCCCATCTCTCACCGCCACTCCTGCCCCAGCCCCAAAGCTTCCCCAGCTTCCTCCTCTGGCTTTGAAATGCAACAGACTCATTCCTCTCCCAAACCACCAGGAGAATTTCTCCAGCTCCTTTGGAAGGTATCTGAATGTCAAACCACTATGCTCTCAATACCTAGCTGAGCCAGGCCCAGGGAGCTAGAGAATTTTCAGAGGGTGTATAATTAGCTGATCAGTATTATGTTACCCTGTTCATAACTGAATAACCATTTTAATACAGATGGCACACACTGGGATAATTTCTGGGGTCGCCTCACAGTACGTTACAGCACAAGTGTGGCAGAGGGAATCTTCTTTAGCCAAGGTACATTCTACCAGCTAATTTTACCTGCTGTTTTCAGGATGATTTGGGATAATTCCATTTCATTTGCAAAATATTAAAAAAAAAACCTTGATACGTGATGCCAGTTTCAGAAAAAGGCACCAGCTGAATTATTAGTTGTCCTGATAATGAGCCTATGAAGAGTGTAAAGAAAAACAAGGGTATGAAACCCTCAGCCTTCTTCTCATTTGGGGTGTTGCCCTACAATGCGCGGGGCGGGGGTAGAAAAGCTGGCCAAGGCTGTCTGGAATTCGCACAGGGTCTCCGCTGACATCGGGTTGTACAGTTCTGTGATGGGAAAGCCATCTTGGGTTCCCATGTGCAGTGTTCTTGTTATGTGCTGTACCTGCCACATGTGTACACTGGCCGGGGGCGGGGGGTACATACATGGAGTGTGCACGGGTCCCAGAGGGCACACTGGAGTGGCTCAGAGATTGGGAGACTGACTATCTTGTGCTACTATATGTCGAGCTGAATCCAGCCTGAGTTGTCCCCCCTGTGCCTGAGCCTGTCATCAGCACAGGCTTAGGCCTGGACACCGGTACTCTAGGTGGTTGGAGGCATCTCCTAAGGCTCAGTCTCAGGGTCCAGAGTCTCCCTCCTGACCCGGCATCCCACTCCTGGTCTAGCTCCTCTCCTCCCTGCCAGTGGCTGGCTGATGGTTGGCGTTTGCTCTGCAGGCCTGGATACGGGTGGTAATAGGCCGGAAATTTGTGAGGAGCTGGCTAGCAAGGCCTGGGCTCCCGGGAGGCCAGCTTTGTGGGAGTCAGCAGGGATGGCGGGGGAGCCAGGACAGGCGGCTGCCCCTGCGGAAGGGAGCATGCCTTTAGAAAGGGAAGTCTGTTTGGAGGCGATGAATAGACACTGGTCATTTTAAAGGCTTCGGCTGTGGGCTGTGATTGTCTCTAGATACCGAGGCGCGTAATCTTGGAGTCTTAATTACCACAAACACTTGGATTCATTTCCAGGACGCCAGCGGGAGAAGCCTGGCAGGGAATACCCAGCTCTGAGCTGGAGACAGCCTTGTCTGTCTGTCTATCTCTCTGCCTTCCAGGTCCCCTCTCCCTGCCCAAAGGACCTGGGAGCTGGGAGCAGGAGCAAGGGCAGGCAGAGGCCGAAGAAAGAACGGAGACCGGTGCTGGGGAAAGCCCTGGTGGGTAGGAGCTGGGAGCTGGAGCCCCACCCTGCAGCCCGCCGTGGCTTGCTCACCTGTTGATGGAAGAGACGCTGGGCACTGTGTCGTTGTCACAGATGCCCTCCGCCAGGAGCCGGTCCCGGATCTCCCAGGCGAACATAGTCGGGTTCTGTCGCTTGTATTCGGCAATCTTGTCCACAACTTTGGGTGTTGCCACTTTGGGCTTGGAGCCGCCGATCACTCCGGGCTTGATGCTGCCGGTCTCGTAGTACCTGCGCCGGGAAGACCGGCGGGGTCAGCGAGAAGCCGGTGGTGGCAGGGACAGAGCGCTGCAGGCGCCGGAGCCGCTGAGCCACTCTCCCGCCTGAGGCAGTGGCACGGAGGGAAAAGGCCCAGAGTGTCTGAACCGGCTTCCAGAGTCCACTTGGCTAGGGCAGGGACGCAGTGGAGGATGAGGGGAGGGACACCAGGGACGCTCCCTCCCTGGAGGTGGCCATACCAAAGGCTGCACGCACAGCAGCTGGAATCAATGCCCCTGGGAGTGGAAGCCCGGCCCCTCATTTGGGAAGAGCGGGAGGAAAAGCACTTGGAGGCCTCCAGACCTTTCCCACAGAGCACAGGGACCCTATGGGAATCAGGGCCAACCTTCTACCTCCCCAAGCTGATTTTTCTCTTCTCAGGGACCCCTTTTTACCTTCCACCCTATTCCTCCAACCCTCCCTTCCAAAGGGAAGAGCTGTCCTTCCGTTTCTGAAGACTGGAATCAGGCTATCTCCCAGTGAGGTCCCTGGAGCGGGGCAGGTGCTGGATGGCCCTGCTCCACCCTCTCTTCTGGGGCCACAGTCACCACCTGAGTGCCCTCTCCAAAAGGAGCAGCTCTCCAGATAGCCCCAGTCAGGGGCCTCCCTCTCCCACTGGCGACCTCGACTTTTAGCCAAGCCCTCGGCTGGAGACCCAGGGCTATCCAAACAGGAAAGGAGACAGGGCATCTCCCAGGGGCAGCTCCGAGGCCCTCACCTGCCCAGGATTTTGCTGACACAGCCGTGGCTGACCCGCAGCTGCCGGGAGATGTCGCAGGGCCGCACACCCTGGTGGGCCAGCTCCACGATGCGCTGCCTCACCACGTCGGGCAGGGGCCTGCCATTCACAAACACCCCCCCAAGCTGGTTCACACCCCCGTGCCCTGCTGGGGAGAGACAAGAAAAAAAAACAACACCCCACACACAGCAGGGACCGGCCATTAGTCAGGGTCCGCGACCCAGGACGTGCAAAGGGAGCAGGCAGGGCGGAAGGGCATGTTCCCGGACTCGCGGGAGAACGAAGGCCGCCGACCACAATGCAGAGGATTAGGGACTGGAATCTGCGGAGCTGCAGAAACGCGGAAGCGCAGATGCTGGGCGGAGGGCTGGGAAAGAACGCGGCTCTAAGACCGGTGCGACGCCAGGGAGAAAGTGACGGAAGGAATGGGGAAGCGGGGCGAGAGGGAAAAAAAGGGAAGAGGGGGAGAAAAACAGCACAGTGGGAATTAATGCCAGCAGGAAAGAATGTAGGGAAGAGAGGACAGGAAGGGCCGGGCGGAGGAAGGAACCGGAGCGGTGCGGAATCCCGCCTGAGCCGCAGGCAAGAGGGAGTTGTAGGAGCCTGCTTGGAGGCGGATGATTCTGGGGTGTTTGGGTCCGGTTGACTCTGTACGTAAGGACTCCAAGCACAGAGAGGGCCTAAGTCCCTGACATCCCCCCTTTTGCTCCCTACCTCTTTTCTTGTATTTATTTTTAATTGGAGTTAGAGTTTTCCTGCCTCTTTCCCTGTGTTTTTGTTTTGTTTTGCTTTCTGATGGGGAGCTTTTCTTTCCTTTATGTTTTCTATCTTTAGATATTTGGGGAGCCATATTTCCCCTTCGCCTCTGTAGTGTTTAAAGTTCAAAGAAAGCCAAGTGGAGGAGGGAAGGCTGAAGAGGCAGGGGCCCAGAATCTGCTGCGCTCGGAGACGGGGAGGCAGTGGAGAGCGGCAAGGTGCCGGGGTAGCAGCCACAGAACGCAGACTGCTTGGGTTCGTCCGCCTGCCGCGCTGCGCTAGGCTTGGGGCCCACGGCCTCGCTCAGGACGCATGGTACAGGTAGCCCAGGCGGGCTGAAGGCACACGGGGCACCCTGTGCAGCCAGCCCGAGCCAGCTCGTGTCCATCTGACCTTTTAGACCTCCGCAGCCACTCAGGAAACCGGGCAGCAACGGCGTTTGCTCTCCTGGGCAAGAGGAGGGTGCTGGGTCTCCAACCAGACTCCGGCGCAGGCTCCCAACCTCGGAGCCGAGGTGGTCGCCGGATGCCAGGCCTGAGGACGCTGCCTGGCGCCCCATTCTCCCTGGCTGACAGCAGTCTAGAAATCCTGCACCCAAAGCCATCAACCTGCAGCCGCAGTTACTGAGCAATCCAACCGCAGAGAGTTCTAGCGGCAGAGTCCGACCTGACCAGGCCAGCAACCTGCAGTCCCTGTCCTGCTAGCCTCAGGCGACTTTCGGAGAAAGCGGGGACATTTGCACCCGACTCGCTTCTCTCCCGTTCCCTTCTGGGGGACCGAGAATAGGGGCCGGCGAAACCCCTGGGGAGAGGCCTCTGATCTAGAGGCGGGGGGGAGGCCGGAGCCTCTTATTCTACCCCTCATCCATGCTAGGCTCCCTACCTCTAGCCCCGCTCCTCACCCCTCCCCTCCCTCCAAACCCGACCATCAATAATTTAGGCCCCGGGAGAACTCGCGTTACCGGTATGAAAAGGCGGCAGCTGCGGGCAGATTAAAGATGAATAATTCAGCCTCCCCGGGCTCCGGGCCCAGCCCCTCGACCCCAATCTAAGGGGTGGGTAAAGGAAGGGGGCACGGCGGGAGTCCAGGGCTGGGGCCGAGAACCTGCGCTGAGTCGGGCCTGGAATGCGCCACTGCCGCCGGCGCCGACTCGGGCTGCCGCTGCTGGCCGGCCAGCTCGCCCGCGCCGCGATCTCTCCCTTCCTCCGACCACCTTCGGCTCGCCTTGCTACCCTTTCGGTTTCAAAGTGGCACCCACTGGGCGGCCAGGACTCGGCAGATCCCCCGCGGAATCGGCAAAAGAGGAGAGGCAGCGGGGCCAGGAGGCCGGCGGGCTGGGCGAAGACGGCGTGGTACCCCGTTCCACTCCCTCCGAAAAGGAGTCAGGATTTCAGTCTCGGCTCCCAGAAACCCGCGGCAGCCGGAGGCCCCTGGCTCGGATTTCCTGTGCTTGGAAGTTATTTAGGGAA
Organism: Mesoplodon mirus; assembly: GCF_964341445.2. NCBI lineage: Eukaryota > Metazoa > Chordata > Mammalia > Artiodactyla > Ziphiidae > Mesoplodon > Mesoplodon mirus. The sequence continues at coordinate 202,635,167 of NC_138977.1, read as the reverse complement.
ATATATTTTGTCACAGGAGTATTTTTTAAAGCATATATATATATATATATATATATATATACACGCTAAATATATGCTTAGAGAAAAATACAGCTCTCCCTCCTAGGCTCTCTTGTCCCAAGCACAGATCCAAGCCAGGTCTAAAAAGTTTCCCTGTGAAAAGTTACAAATCATCCTTGATTATTAACCTACAGAGGAGGGAAAGTTTTCTATTCAGAATCTATTTATCTTTAAAAAAAAGAAGGCGGCAAAACAAAACAAAACAAACAAAAAATACCTCTGAATTGTTTTCCAAGCTAAAGACATATGACAAGAATTAGATAAATTCAAATTTCATTAAAATAATTCTCTTTTCCTAGTTTTAAATGTCTTTTCTCCCCTTTTCCTTTTTCCTGTAACACTTTTTTCTGTTTTCTGGCTCTTCTTTCCTCCCCCTTGTTTTGATTTCTCTCTCCTTTCTCCCCAGCTTTGGCATTTGCCTTCCTTTTGTTCTTCCCCCCTCCTTTTCTCCCTCTTTTCCTATCCCCTGGCCAGGTTACTGGCTGGCCCATCCTTACCAGGGAGTGGGAGCCCAGCAAGGAGCCTCCAGAACTAGAAGCTAAGCTTTGCTCTACCCAGGGATCGCCTGGAAGGCTCTTCTACATGATCTCGCACAGACTTCGATTTCTCCTTGGAATCCCTCTTTGTTTTTAGAGCATCTCCCAGGGAGAGGCAGAGAAAGATGACCACCACGTCCTGCCAATCTCAGACTCCCAACTCCAGGACAAGAGGGGAAGGAGTAGGATGGAAGGTAGGAAAAAAAAGAAGAGGAAGGAAGTATTTCAAACCAGCCCACAAGAAGCCTTGGCTGGGCTGGCAGGGCCAGGAGGTGCTGGGAGCTGAGGGTCAGAAGGGGGCACCCCACCCCCACACTTCAGCCTGATTGTCCTGACACTGAGGCTGCCCTTGCTGGGAGTCTCCTCCTGGACCACCACACTCTAAGTTCCAGAAAGGTAGAGATGAGGGGAGGGAGGAGGGGGAGGCCGAGAGAGAGAAAGAGAGAAGATAAAGAAAACAAAACACAACACAAAACCCTGAAAACTGCCTGTCCATTAGTCCCCCAGCTCCAGTCAAGAGGGTGGCCAGGGAGTAGAGTGGTTGGAGCCAGGGTCAGGGGCTGTGGATCCACTACCTAAGAAAAAGCAGGTGGAAGGAAGGAGGGTGATGGGCACCAGGGAGGTAGGAAGGCAGGTAGAAGAAGTATGAGCGACAAGGCAGAAGAAGGGAGAGAAACTGGGGGCTTTAGAAACACCGGGAAATGAGGAAGAACGAAAGGGGTGACCAGAAGAAGCCAGGGTGGCCTCCAAGATGGGACCTGAGCGCGTGGGGAGCCAGGGCCGCGCAGGACGGGACCGGGTGGGACGGGGAGCCCCGAGCTGGGGTAGGAGCCGGGCGCCGGTACTCACGGTGCATCGCGGAGAAGGGGTCTGCTTTGCAGTGCATATCCATGGGGAGACAGAGGAGCGGGAGCAGCGCGGCCGCCGCCGCCGTGTCGCCTCTCAAACTCAACTTCAGGACTTGAGGAAAAAAGGGAGGGACGGTGGGGGCGGGGGGTGAGCTCCCGGCTGCGGCGGAGCGCTCGGGGGCGGGGGGGCGCCGCGCTGCGCTCCCCGCGGGGACTCCTCCCGGGCCTGCCGGAGCTTGCAACCGCAGCGCCCGGAACTTCCCACCGTCGGGGCGCGGGGCTGGGCGGTCAGCAGAACGGCCCCGGGGTGGCAAGCCGGGCCGGAGGGACCTGGGGGCGCATGGCGCGCGCGGCAGCTGCGGCCAGGGCTGAGGCTGGGCGGGGGAGACGGCTCGCTCAGCTCCCCTGGAACTCGTTCATCCAGAGGCGGCGGTCGGAGTAGCCGAGGAGCAGGGGCGGCCCGAGGGCGCCGGGCGGGGAGCCGGGCCGCTCCAAGTGCCGGTGAGTTGGCGAAGTTGGCAAAGAAGTAGCAATCCTCGGGATGTCCGAGAGGGCGCCTTCGGGAGGGGAGAGCGCGAGCCGGGCCCCCGCCCCCGGAAAAGGCTGGCGCGCTCCGCCGCGGCCGAAGAGCCGGGAGGGAGGGAAGAAAGGAGGGAGCCGAGGGACGCCGGCAGCACTGGACTGGCCCCAGGTGGGTTGCGTTTGCGAGAAGACTCGGCCGGAGACTGGAGCCTCGGCTCCCGGTGTATGTCTCTCTAAAAGCTGCAAAGCCCCCTCCAGACCCCCTCCCTCTCCCCGCGCTGGGAGATGGATGACTTGTCAGACAAAGGCAATAGATTCCACCACTCTGTGATTCGCCAGCGCCGGAGCCCCGAGCTTCGGCGAGGAGGGCCCCGCGCCTGTCACTCCGGTGCCGGCGAGGGGAGGGCAGGGGAGGGGGAAACGGGAGGGAGAGAGGGAGGGAGGGAGGAGAGGGTGAAGGGGGAGGGGGAGGGAGGGGGAGGGCAGGGCAGGGGAGCGGCCCAGGGGGAGGGGGAGGGGAGCCTGGGATTAAAACTACATTGAGAAACGAAACTCGCCGATAAGATAAACGTTAGATAAGGATAAAGAGCGGCCAGTCTAATGAATATTCAGGCAACGACTGAGGGTCGCAGAACGCGACACGCTCGGAAGCCGGCTCGAAGTCCCAACTCACCCAGCCCTGCCATCCACTGGCCAGTGCCCGCATGAGCCACGGGGCCCCGAGCTCGGTCCGCAACCCTACTCCTATCTCCCCTACTCTCAGCTCTCAGTTCCCTTCCGTTCCTCCTGGTTCTTCCTTCCTCCCTCTCTCTGGTCCTTCCCTTTCGCCTGTCCCTCCTGAGGTAACTCCCCACCCACATATCCCCAATTCTCATTCCGGGGCAAAGTGTCCGGCAGTTTTTCCTCTCTCGTCCCACGCACGGCTGCGCGCAGGGCTTCCCTCGTCCCCTTGCCTAACGGGGTCTGGACAGCCCAGAATGCTCGGTTTAGAATCGAGCTGGAGACCTCCGGCGGGAACCCACCTGCCTCAGTGGGACCCAACGGACGGTGCGAGAGCCCGGGGACTTGGCTCCTGGACCCTCGGGTGGCCGGGGAGGGGGCTTGGGGAGACAGTGCAGAACGACTAGTCGCTGACGGCTGAGGACGCGGGAGACCGAGGCTCGGCTCGCTCTCCCCGGCTGGGGAGAAGAGGCTGTGAACGAGGCTGAGCGCCGCCCGCTGCCAGCTCGGCGGATCCAGAGCAAGCGCAGGAGGCGCAGCGCGCTCGGCCCGGACCCGCTCCTGCCGGAGCAGCTGGTCCAGCCTCTGCAGCCCTCCTCCGCACTCGCTCCCTCGCTCGCTCAGGTCCGCTCGCACGCACCAGGCAGGAGAAGCCCTTTGTCTCCTAACTGGTTAAGTACAGAATATCCGGGAGATCTTTATGAAATATTTTCCCTCGTCTCATAAATCATCTTGGCACTTCAGCTGATGTTTTAACTCTCCCTCCTTCGCTCCCTCCTCCTCCCCTTTCTGGGTCTGCGAAAGGGCGGCTCAGGGAAGCCGGCGCTGCGCTCTTGCAGCCGGTACTCTAGGCGACTCTAGCCCCTGCCTGCCGACCCTGGCGCCCGCAGAAGCGCCGCGGACTCGCGCCGCTGTCCCTCTGGCCGGCGCCCAGGCGGCAGCTAGGTTGGGGGCCGAACCCGCCCAACTCAGGCAGGAGGAAACTCCTACAGGGCCTCTTGCACCTGGGTTTTCAGAGCGCCCTTCATCCTCGGGCGGGGTTCGGGCCAGGTTCAGCCCGACCGGGTTCCGAGCTTCCCACTCTTTAGGAGGCCGGATCCGCTGGGATCCTGTCATTTGCTCTCCTTCCTGGATCCTCCAGAGCCCAATCCGCTTAATCCACCTGCGAAGTAACTTCTGGGAGGAAAAATCCCCTCCCCCCTGCCCCCTCCCTCCCAGCCCTCACCCCCACTTCCTTTGGGCGGCCAAGCTGGTTCCCTCGGGCTGGAGGTGGAAGGCGCAGGGTCCAGCCCCAAAGGTCAGTCTCTTCCTCTCGAGACCTGCAGATGGCGCTCCCGGGTTTGCTTTGGCCTCACAACCCCACGAACACGCACTAACTTGGTGTGGGGAGCGAAAAAGGAAAACAGTTCCGGGCAGCCTAAAGGAAAAGGCTCCCGGGCCTGGGAGCAAAGGGCTCTCAGGTGTTATTAGCTGGTACAGCCTTGGGCTTCTTTCAGGGAGGTAATTAACCCAGAATTAGGATGAGGGGGCCACTTCGAGGAAGGGTCCTTACTGAGAGGAGCTCAGAACGGAAGGAGCCCTTTGCCGCAGGTCTCCCTATGTTGGTCTAGGAAGTTGTCTTAGGGAGTCTGAACTCTTGGAAAAACTGGACTGTGGGCAGGACCCCTCTCCACACACAGACAGATTTTTCTAGAATCAGCTAGACATGTCCCTAGGTTACACATACTACGAAGAAGTGTGGGTGCAGACAACAGGCATTTTTACATACTAAGCAAGAGGGATTTTCATGTTTTGTAAAGAAGAGGACTTAGTGCACAAAGTGTGCTGGAAGTTGCACTCACACACCTATACTACACATGTACCCCATGAGGAGTGAAGACACTTCTATGATAGTCCAATTCCCAGGTAGCCCGTGAGATTCCAGAACCCCACTCCCCCTGCTCCTGGGACACTTTCCTCAGCACTGCATTACCTGGACATCCACCCTCCCACAAAGCCAGCCCCTGACAGCTTCCTCCTTGGCTCCAGCCTGTTCGAGTGTCTAGAAAATCAAAGAGCAATACTCCCCGATGATTAGAAACCCTTTTAGCCAAGACTCAGCCTTCTCCCAGGGCTCCAGGCTGAAGGGCTGGCCTACAGATTTCTCTCCAGAGGTGCTGGCCTCTCCCTCTGATGCTCCCTTTCCTGTTCTTCCCTTTTTTCTCCTATAGTCTTAGTAGAGGAGAAAAAAGCCAGAAAGGAAAAAAGGAAAGAAGAAAGAAGAGGAAAGAGGAAAAGAAAGAGAAAGAAAGAAAACAACCCAACCCCAAACACAACCCGGGCTCCAACCTGTCAGGGTTGGTTGCTTTTCCCGTCTGCTTCTAAATGAACCTTTTCTCTCTGGTGTTTTCAAAGCAGCCCTTCCACCCCCCAACCTAGGGGCATTTACACTTCAAACAAGGCGCCCGCCTCGCTGCGGAAATTTAAAGGCAAATAAACTTTTGGGGAGTTGCTCTGATACCCATCTCGGGATTTGCTTCATTAGCTGCCTCTGTGCATCTGATCTGCCCAATAAATCTTCCTTGTGGATCTCCGCTCCTTCACCTTCACCGCTCCCTTCCCTGCCAGGCTTGCCTGGCGCCGGACACCCCCGCCCTTGCCTCCTTCCTCTCTGACGATCTCCGGCCACCAGGCTCTCCAGTTGTCTCCCGTCTGCTTTGTCGGGTGTAGGTGTCCGGGAGGCCTTGGTCGCCATTGAGCTTCTCTTTCCTCCCCCACAGTATACACACGCAAAGGCACCCCAAGCAAGCCAAGAGCGACTAGCACCCTGAGCTCCCAAATGCATTTCTGGGCAGACTGTGCATGAAGTGCTTGGTAAACCCTTTCCGGTGCCCCCGATTGCACCCTCTCCCTGCCCGACCCTTCTGCTCCTTTTCCGTTTTCCCATTCCCTGGCCCAGTGCTTTCTACCCTGGCGAGGAAAAACTGAGGCTTGGCTGCCTACCCTGTGCAGGCAGGGCCCTGACCTGGGGCCCCAGGCGCCTGACCTGGAGCAGTTGAGGAAGGCGGCTGGGCCGCGAAGGGGTGGGGGAGGGGGGGCGCCTGGTGGGGGCCCGGGGAGCATCCCAGCCAAGCCCCTCCCTGGTGGCCTGGGCCAGCCTTCCCCCTTGCACTCCTTCCACCTCCCAGGGAGCGGCAAGGGGAGCCAGGGCCGGGGCTCTGAGGGAGGGGATTAGAAATTCCGAAATTAAATGTATCTCCCTAGGAAATGCTCCCCACAGCGCGGACCAAATTAAACGCATTAAAGTTCAGGGCGGGGAAAGCTGTTTAGAACCAAGGGGGGAAAAACAAGTCCAAAGGGAAGAAAAGCAGAAACGGAGGAAGGAGGAGCTGAGGGTAGAGCGGAGCAGCGGCTCCATAGCCAAGCTTTTTTTCAGAATTATTCCCAGTTTTGGAAGTCACCACCACCAGAAAAAAAGAAAAAGAAAAAAAAGTTTGTCTGACAATCCAAGTCCGGGACAGCTGCGGCCCACTCGCCCCAGGGTCCCAGCGTGCACCCCGGGGCGCATTCTCTCGGCGACCAGGTCCCAAGCAGCCGGCGCACGCACGCTGGCCCCTCTCCAGCTCGCCCTGACCAGCTCCAGCCCGGCCGGCCCTTTCCCCTCCTCCTCCCCATTCTCTCCCCGCCCCTCCCCCTTCCTAGCCCTCTGGTCACGTTGGAGGATGGTTTTTTTTTTTTTTTTGGAAGAGCTTCTGGTACAATATGGAGCACCATGGGCTGCAATTTCACACTCCACGGCACATTCTCCCTAAAGCTACTTTCTTTTTTTTTCATCTAAGACCCCCTAATTTCTGCTTCCTCGCTCCCTCCCTCGCTCCCTCCCTCACTCCCTCCCGCTCTCACTCTTCTTTTCCCGCTTTTGTTCCCAATATTTGGGCTCCCTGCGTGAAGCCCGGGGGGCCTAACTCCCGGCTGGCCCCGCCCGCTCTGTCTGTTGGTCCTGAGGAGGCCGGGCGCACGTGCTGCGCCTTCATTTCCCCCGGCCCCTCCTCCTTTAACCCGGCTTCTCCTCACATGAGGTCCTATCGACCTGCCGGCCCTTCACAGCTCCTTTGAGGGGAAACGACAATGCAAGCCACTTGGCCACCAAAGCGGCCTCTTAGCCGCACGGGCCTGCCAGGTGGCTGCCACCGGTGGGCCACCCGACTGGGGAGCAGAAAAAAATGGTCAAGCCAGGAGAAACTGGGCCAGCAATCTATAGGGTAGGAGTGGACGGCTCTGTCCAACAGAGAAAAAGCTAGAAGGAGGTGAGGGGGGCGCAAGAGGCCCGGTGAGGCTCTGGTACTCCTGGACACAGCCTCCCCCCACGCACACTTATGGACCTCTGCACAGCTAAAGGAGAAATAGCCCCCACATGCACAGTCCCTTTGCCTCTCTGAGCTTCAATTTTCTTACCTGTGAAATAGTGATAATTACACCTGTCTTGCCTCTCCGTGGAGCTAGCCAATAGGAAAGCATTTTAAAAACCAAACATTTCTATAGTAAAGGAATAAGTGCCTAACTTTCTGAACCCCTAACCATCCACAAAGAGGGAAGGGAGGGATTTGGGCACTTAGGCGGGGCAGGGGGTGGTTTTTTCCATTCAACTTCTACCCTATAAAGGTAACTAGAGGATTCCTCACTGCCTTCCTTTCTGTGTTCCTCCCTTTCAGACTTCTTTTCTTTCCACTGTCGATACCACACCCTGTCCATGTTCATCACTCTGCTCTCTGTCTCTTTCCTGCCACTCTTCCACTCCCACTTCTTGCACCCCTTGTCCCACTGCGCCACCGCAACTGCTAGAGAATCAGTTAAATACCACCCCGCCCCCTGCGACACCCGGGTTAATTGTGGCCTCAGGCGCGGTCGCCTTTGGGCCAGTAGGCCAAAACCGTTGGGAGGAGCTGGCCCGCTGGTGGAGACTTGGGGAAGGAAATCCCATCCAGTTCGGCTCCAAAGAAAGAAAGTTGGTCCTCCCAGGACCTGCAGTCAACCTGCCAAAGCCACAGCGCAGATGAGACGGCGGGGAGAGGCCTGACCAAGGGGAGGTGTGGAAGAGGGGAGAGAGGAGGAAAAGAAAGGGATGTGAAAGGCGCTGCGGGACCCGGAGAAGGCACTTGTCTCTGGAAGGACCAAAGAGGCTGGTTTAGGCCAAGCCGAGGTCCCCACCTGGCTAACTGCCCCCTCCCTTCCTCCCCAAGGGTGAGAGAGTCCCAGTGAGGCTGAGGGTCCGTGCAAGTAATGATTAACCCTCTTCTCAGCCAGGCCCTGAGCCCTGACTGAGCCTGACCTAGCCGGTGAAGGGAGACAGTGCCGGCGGGCCTCCAACGTCCCCAGCTCTACCCTCCACCGCCACCGCGAAGAAGGGGGCTGTGGAGGAAGGGGGCAGACGGTAGCACGGGGCAGCCCGAAACGGAACGAAGTGCAGGGCAGAGGGAGCGCAACTTCAGATGCTGGGCAGACCAGGGGAAGCGAAATAGCCACCGTCAATGTACAAGGAAAGGAAAGGGCCAAACGCGGGAGAGGGCGCGCGGCTCTGCGTCGCTGAGGAATAGTTGTAGGGGGCGGGCTGAGTTTTCCCGGAGTTGCGAGCAAGCACCAAATCTACTCTCTCGGATCCGTCCGCGGCGCGCCCGCCCTCCCTGCCTCCTCTCCCAGCTGCTGTGCGGACGTGAGGAGCAGGCGGAGAACGCGCCAGAGCCGGGAGCGGGTAAGGAAGGCAAGGGGAGCCCCGCCAGCCAAACAGGGAAGCGAGGGGCAGGGCCGCCCAGGCGGGGGCCAGGCTGTTCGGCGCCGCGAATTGGCCGGAGACAAAGGACCGGAGCGGAGGGGAGAGGGGATCACGGTGGGGAGGGGAGAGGGGCTGATGAGACAGGGAGAGAACCAAGGAAGAGGGGTCTCTCTGGGGAGCGGCCGAGGTTCGTCTACTCCTGCCGCCTCCGCCCACCTCGGCCTGGAGCCGGGACGTCCCGGGGGCTCACTATCGCTTGGGTTGCTGGCCGGAGGGCCTGTGGCCTGAGATCCGGGCAGAGGGGTGTTGCTGTGGCTCTGGGGCCGTGTGTGTCTGTGTGTGCGCGCGCGCGCGACAAGGTTTAGGGAAGAGGGGGAGGGGAGGGGAGGGGAGGGCCTTCGCTTTTGGGTTAGACCCCTGCCCCACGCTGCTGCAAGCCTCCGCCCTCCACTTTCCTCGGTCCAGAGCCGTCCATCCCCCGAACTTGAAACAAAAGGGCTTAACCTAATCTCTCAGGAGTCAGGGCACGGGCTCTTTCTGGAAAAAATGCTTTGGTTTGAGACTTTAAGGGTTACCCGCATCCAGGATTATTTTTTAACTTTCTGCAACTGTTCCTGGGGTGGGGGGGAGATGCAAAGTAAATCTCGGACAGAGAAAAAGCTCAGGTCCCAGTAGGTCGCTCTGCTCTCTCTGAGCAGGCCGGTCGTGAGGTCTAGACCCGTGGATAACGAATATAGTGAAGAGAATGAACGATGGAGGGAGGAAGCCTCTTTCAATTTCTAAATCGATCAAGGAGAATTTCTGATGTGCCTCCTTGGGGGCTGAACGCCGCTTGGTGAAGGGATCGTGTGAGTGTGTGAGTGTTGTGAGGGTGTGTAAAGGTGTGTGTGAGCGGGGTGGAGTGAGTGTCTAGGCTGTGTCCCAGGCGGGGCTGAGATAGGAGTTCAGGACCTATATCCACACCTCCCCCTCCCCTCTCCGCCCTCAGCCGAGGCTGCACCGAGGCCAAGGCCTCCACAGCCTCTTCCAGCGGGGCCGCCAATCAATCCTGCAGGTCAACACAGCAATTAATAACGGGGTGAGGAGGCCTGGCAAAAGAGGGAGGGGAGGCGTAGGGCTGTGTCTCCCCCAGGCCCTGAGGACCCGGCGGCAAGACAAGGGAATAGGGAGGGGTCTCTGAGGGCATAAAGATCCCTGGGAACTCAGTGTGGGCCCAGGACCCCAGGAGGGAGAGGCAGGGGACCGGTGACAGGGAAGCAGAGAGCCAGCTGGGACAGGCCAGTGGAGTAAAAGGAAGGTCATCAAATAAAGGGCTTATTTTTATGGTGCTGGGAGTAGAGGCGTCGATGGCCAAAGACCATAACTGACCTGGTAGCCGATTCTCTTCTCTTACCCTTTCCCTCGCCTTTTCCTGGTCTTCGCTGTTCCCGAACGGGCTCAGCGAGACTAAATAAAACCCGCATCCTTCGCAAACCCGGCTGCGGAAGTTGCACCAGGGCGTCCGCGAGGCACGCACGCTCGCTCGCGCGTGCGTGTCATTGTCACTTTGAACCAGCTGGATGGGTATAAAAGGGGCGCGGGGGCCCTCTGGGGCACGCAGGGTCCCCGGGGGAGCTGTGCCCCGGCCAGAAGTGTGTAAGAAAGAGGTGAGGGCCGAGGGGCCGGAGGGGGGCCGTGAAAAATGATAGAAGGCGGCTTGGAAGGGAACGGAGGTTTCCTTCTCTCAGACCCAGCCCTGCCCAGTTCCACAGCTCCTCCCCACACTTCCTCAAGCCCCGGCTGGGCTAGCGGGAGTTTGATCCCCGCAAAAGCGGGGAAAAGAGGGAAAGGAAACGGACTGGGGTACGCAGCTGCTCTTCCCGGCCGCCCGGCCAAGCGCGCCAGGAGAGCAGCTCCCCGGGCAGACGCAGGTAGGCGTAGGCGCCCCTGGGTAAGCGCCCTCGTCCCTTGTGGAGTATCCCGAGCGCCAGGAAACTTGGGATGGATGAGAGCCCGGACAGGTGCTCAAGGATGCCCCCATCGCTCTTCCTTCTCTTTCCCGAGGCGCTGGGGAGAGGGCCTGGCTGCGTCTTCCGGGAGATTTGCAGAGACTGGGAACAATGTTCACACACCTCAGCCCTGCGAAGCAGTGAGAGCTGCCTTCCAAGAGGGAAAATGGCAAAGTGGGAGTGTCGGGAGCCTGAGCAGACAGGACGGGGAAGGAAGGAGGGGTGGGGTCAGGAGGCGGCAGGAGTCAAAATAAATAGATCCAGGCAGAGCGAGGGAGAGAGAAGCCCTGTGCAGGAGAGGAAGAAAGGGGGAAAGAGGTTCCCAGGAAGGCCCAGCCATTAGGTCTGTCCTTGGGCTGCATATTTATACGGTCGAGGGGGTGCACAGATGGGCTCTCAATTGAATTCCATCTTCAACACCATCAGAGATTGATTTTGTACTCGCTTTTAATTTTGCCATAATTAATTAGATCATTACAACTGTTTGCTATTGATCTCCCTACTTAAACCTCTGATGCGGAGGGGTGGCCCAGATCCCTAAAAGCCCAGGAGGTGACAGTTGACACTCCTGGAGGCCCAGATTCCCCAGTGAGGACAAGGCCCCCAAGGGGGAATGGAGGCAGCCGAGGGACTAGGCCAAGAAGCTACAGGAAGGGCAGTGCTGAGGGTGGAAACTGGATTATCAGTGGAAAGAACTAGAGCCTGAGCTGGTAGGGGATGGGGGGAGGAGGGAGAGGAGGAAGGCTATTTGGAGAAGGAGAGGAGTGAGGCAAAAGGGGCCTGGAGTTAGTCCTTGACCTCTGTGGTATTATTTGAAAAACTCTTGGAAACCTGATCCGACCCTCTCCCTCCCCAGCAATCCAAAACTAAACTTGGGTCTCTGGCTTCCCACCCCTGTGCTACACCAGGACACCTAGTGGGCAGATGGAGTGGAGTTGGCAGGCCTGAGGGAGGGGTGGAGGGGAAAAAAAGAGAGAGAGAGGAGCCCTCCACTCCCTTAGCAGCTTCAAATTCTCCTCCCCACTCGGGTCCCCTGGGGCCTGCCATCCCTCCTCTTGCCCCAGGCCTCCCTTGAGTCGTTTATTTGGGGAGCAGCCTTCTCTCCACTTTCATTATCTACATCAGTGCTTACACTTTGGTTCATACTCAAATACACAAGGCCGTCACACATATGGACACAGACTTGTGCACACAGCCTGTCCCCACCCACTGGCACACATGCACACGCATCCATACTCCATCCCCACTAGAAACTAAGGCCTTCCCAATGCTCCCAGCTTGGAGGAAGTCAGGCAAAATATTTTTACACTGAAGGAAAGTGGAAAGATAAAGTCCTAAACGCACAACAGAGAGCAAAGCCCAGGTTCTGCAAAGTGACCAAGAGAAGTTGTAAAACTCACGTTTTCTGGGTGGAAAGTTTTCAGTTGATTCAGAGGACGGAAGGCCCGGAGGCCTCAGCGGTGAGAAGAGGCCATAGAGCCCCAGTCCCCAGCCCCGCCGCCAGGCAAGCACAGAAAGAAAGAGGAGTGGGGTCCCTCGACTTGGCCGCTCCCATGCCTCTCGGTCATCCGCACCCCCCTTGCCTGTGGCGCCGACGGGTCCTCCTCTCTCTTACCTGCCCGGCCCGAGAGCTGTTCCATGCTTTACTCCCCGCCGCTGCCGTCTGGGCCTGGGTTTCGCTTCTCGGCTCCTCCGCGGCCCGACAGCGCGTCTCGCCTTTGCCGCCGCCGCCTCGAGATCTGGGCGCAGTCACCCAAGACCGAGCGGCTCAGATAACCCGGGCTGTCCGCCGCCTCGGCTGTGCGTTCCGCTCGCGCCCGCGCTCACCCAGCCGGCAGCGCTGAGGCACAGCCACGCGTCCAGGAGCCCCGGGCTCTCCGCCCCGCGCACACGCGCGCACACGCACCCCGGCCCCGAGCCCGCCGCAGGCAAGCCGCCGCCGCGCTGCCGCAGGCACCCAGAGACCGAATCCCCAGCCTAGACGCCGGCGCACCCTCTCACCCCACCCCCTCTTCCTCACTGTCACTCTCTCCCTTCAGTCGACAGCTTCACAAGCAGGGGCGTCTTCACTCTCATGCTCTCCCCAACTTTGTGCGTTCCCCTTCCCCACGACTCTCAGCGCTCGCCCCCTGCTACTTTCTTCACCAGCACTTGCTCCACAGCCTGACACACACGCCCGGATCTCAGCCCATGTTTTCAAGATTCCTACAGACGCACCCCAACTTTCTTGGGCAACACAGGCATTCCCTGTCGCCAATACATTGTGGAACTGCTCACTAAACCCCTCACAAGCCTCTGCTGCTCCAAATTCTTTCCTTTTCTTTTCTCTTCTTTCCCTTCCTCCCTCCCTCCCTCCCTTCCTTCCTTCCTTCCTTTTTTAAGAATTCAGAATAAAAGGAAAAAGTCCTGGCTTCCTTGCCTTAAGGAGATGACACAGGCCCTGAGGAAAGGGAGAATTACCAGACCCCTCCCCGGCTCTGGCCATGCTGAGAGGCCCACCCATTTGAACCACACCATTCCACAATATTCTGGTCCTCTCACTCCAAGTCTCTTGGACCCTTAGATTCACACCTCCTCCAAGCACACTCACGCTTTCATCCCTGATCAAAGGCTCACTTGAGCTTTGTCCCCCATCGTGCTCTCCCAATCTGGAATTTACACCTCTCACCTTTGTCACAAGTTCTCCCTCAAACCTCTCATGCACCACTTTGCTCATACCCACCTTCTTGTACTACTCCTTCTTACACACTCACACACCTCTCAAGCACAACTGCTCCCACTTCTACCCACCCCCCCCACGTACCCCTTTCTCAGCTGCCCCACTTTACACTCCCACTCACTTGCTTTGAGCCTCCCACTCTCATGCAGCCTTGCTCCCACATGCTGAGTAACACTGAGAGGCCCTCAAGGAAAGTACTGGGTAAGCCCCAGTGTGCAGGCAGGGGTCTGTGGCTGGCCCCATCTCCTGCACATACACCTCTAGGCCTCAGGCAGAAAGGCACCAAAGCAAGGGTCAACGCCCAGGTCCACAGGGTCTACTGAGCTAGCTTAGGTTAGGAATGGAAGCTCTTCACTGGGAGTCTCAGACACTTCAGCTGAAGTTCCTTCAGATAAATTGTGCAACTCAGGACTGGAGAGGCACAGGCACCCAGAGGCAAAACCCTTATCATGGTTCCCGAACTTAAATTATTTCTTTTTGGCCACGTGCATCTTGCAGGATCTTAGTTTTCCCGACCAGGGATTGAACCAGGGCCCTCGGCAGTGAAAGCTTGGAGTCCTAACCACTGGACTTCCAGGAAATTCCCTTCCCCAACTTAAATTTTTAAAATCTTCCCACAGGAACATGAATCTCTACTCTTTCAGGGAAATCATGGCCAAATTACTGTCTTACCAGTATGTGATTTAAAACATCAGACTTTGCTCGTGTTTCTTTGCTTTTTTACTTCTTTTTAAAAATCAAACAATGATTTTCCAATGTAAGAGTACGGAAACTTAAAAGTAAAAAAAAAAGTTTTCTCATTTTGTTATACACAGAACACCATTCCCAAGGACAAGGATGGGAGAGCAATGTGCATAAATGAAACTCTAGTCACACACACACACACACATACACACACCACATTCTCATGTGGTTATTCCATTACATACACCACGTGAGATGTTCACACACATAGTTAGCCTCTCTGTCACCTACTCAGAACCACACACATGGGCCATGACCTGCTGAGTCACACCTCCACTGCAGGGCTCTTTGTGCCTTTGTTACCACTGCTCTAAAATAGTGGTTATAATCCTTGCCCTTCTCACAGGTTTCTCTTGAGAAATTTGGGTGGAAGTGATTGATAAAATGTGAAGTGCGACCACAGACATATTCATTGCTCTTGTTCCTGTTTTCAGAAACAGGAGTTGAGACCCAGCATTCCCCCCCCCACACACACAGCAGGGAGGCACCCACTGGGGAACCAGGTGTTTTGAACTGGGGACACTCACAGACTCAGCTCAGTGTCCCTGCTGCTCCTGAGCCAGCTTGTCACAGTTACCTGAACACAGGGCCCAGGGTTGGGGCAGTGCCAGGGCTGGGGCCTAGGCCCAGGGGAAGGCAGCTGAGGCCATTGTGCTAAGCAGCCTGTCGAATACCAGTGGGACCAAGAGGAGGAAGGAGCTTTCTTAGCTCTTGGCTCTGATACTTTTGGAGCCTTGGGGACTCTGGAAACCTGCAAAGTGATGCCAGTCAAAGGGCAGGCCCTGCACCTCAGCCTCCCTCCAGCCTCCTCCCTTAGTCTGTGCTTCTCTTTGTCTCCCAGCCCTCACCCTTGTCCCACACTGCCTCTCAGGGCCCTTCTGCTCATTGCCCACCCCATTGATTGAAAGTCTCTCTCAGGTTCTCCAAGGAGTCCCAGGAAAAATGATCCGCCAGCCTATTGATTCTTCATTAGAATTACATTTTCACGTGTGCTAAATTGGTTTTAAAAGGTTTTTCTGTTGTTATTGTCTTGTCAGACCCTGCGGTCCAGGGCAAACCAAGTTAAAACGTTGTGGCTTCCTAGGGAAAAAAAAAATCACCGGGGCCAGGTCTGTGATTACTCGCTTTCCTGCCGTATTGTTGTCATGATGACAATTGTGATTTTGTTTAAGTATCTTTAGGAAAAGGGCTCTGCAGGAGGCCACTCAGGTCAGGCTGGGGCTGGCTGGCAAGGTGGATGTGCGTGAAGAGGGCTCTGAAGCCCCTGGAGGAAGGACACCAGAGTAGTTTTTCTTTCCTTGAAAATTAAATTTAGCACTCGAACCTGTATTAATTGCTTCTGGGACAAGAGGAGAGGTGAAAGTTTTAAAAATCACTTTTATTTTCTCCATCCCCTTCCAGATTGAATAGAGGAGAAATAGGAAACACAACCTCACTTATTCTAGCTCCCTCCCCTTTCCCCTAAATAACTGGGGAGGGGGTTTCAGTCTTTCACAAAGTGCTGAGGGAGAGGTTGCAGCCTCCTGCTTTGTAGCAGGTCAGAAGCCCAGTCACAAGGATGCTTTTAGTCATTACACTTTGTGCTGCGGGAGGAATGAATGCAAATGAGGGTGGAGAAGTGGGAAGAGAGAGGTAGGGACTCCCATAGAGAAAGGGGGGTTGGGGGGCCAGACTATCAGAGACAGAGAGAGACAGACAGACAGACAGACACACACACACACACAACGTGGAGTCAGTCTGATGGGCTGTTCTTTGCAGAGAAGCAGAGGACAGAGAAGAATGCAAGGGAGAAAGAAAGAAGGAAGAAGAAAGAAAGAAGGGGAAAAAGAAGAGGGACTGAGAAAAAGAAATGTACAGAGGAAGGGAAAGAGAAAGAAAGAGAGAAAGAGCGCAAGGTAGGCAGAGGAGCAAGCCCCCGGGAGCTGGCAGCCCCTCAAGCCCCCGCCCTCCTCCTGGCCTGGCAGCTGGCGGGCAGTGCTGGGGAGTGGGCACAGGGCAGCTGTGGAGCCCAGGCAGGAGAGCTGAATGTCTCCGTGATGTGTTTATCCCCTAATCAGTTCATTAGTTATAAACAACATGACATTAGAAGTTAGGAGGCAGTTGATATTAATTTTTATTTAACTAGTTGATGTTTAATCCGTCACGCCAGGCTGGGTAGCAGCGAGAAAGATCTTCCTGACACAAAACCAGTTAGAACTTCATAAGGCGCAATCAGTGTCCCCGCGATGAAACAAACAAGAGAGACAGAGACAGAGAGATAGGGAGAGACAGAGGCAGCCTGGCCAGAAATGGAGCCAGCAAGGCGGGCGGGGGAGAGAGCTAACCCGGGGCGAGAGCTGGAGGGAAGTAAGCTAGAAAGGCTGAGAGTGCAGAGGACGGCTCGGCGAGCGGCAGGCAGCACTGAACCGGGGCCTCCAAAACCAGCGCGGCCCGCAGTAGTGAGGGGCCGGGCCCGGAGCCCCGGAAGGCCCGGCCCGGGCAGCGGCGGGGCTATCTGCCAGGGCCCTGCCAAGCCTCGCGAAGCCTGGCCGCGGCAATCACCAGCCTTCCGCCGTGGAGCGCTTTGGGTGTCCGGCGGCCTGGCGGGCGGCCAGGGGCTAACGTCCCATCCAGGCGAGGCCCGGACTTTCCCAAACTGTCCTCGCCCAAGTCCGGAGGCCCAGAAATTCCTCCTGTCCTGCTTCAAGAAGAGCCGGACGGGCAAGAGGAAAGGAGGAAAAGGCGAGGACTCTGTGCTCAGCGGCTCAAGTTTGACAAAGTTTGCAGCGATCACAAGCCAGAGCAGGGTGTGTGTGTGTTGGGGGTTCTCGGCAGTGGCAAAGGGGGAGGAACTGAGGGAGAGTCTAGAAGTTCTGCAGGCGGGAAAGGGCTTTCCCCCGAGTTTGCCAAACCCTCCAAGGGCGTCCCCGCGTGCTGGGCTCCGAGTAGGGGCCAGGCTGTGTTGGTCGCGGGATCCTCGGGTGGCCGTGCCCAGTTAAGCTCCCCCCCTCAACCCCGCCCCCAAGAACGAGCCGCTCGGCTTTTTCCACCTTCACCCCGGGCACCGGCCGGGCAGTGGCTCGGTCACGGCTTCGTGCCCAGGTACGGGCGGGGGAGTGGGGTGGCTCCGCTGTAGTTTTCCGCCGTCGCGAAGGACACTGCTTGGAGGGGCAGAGGCATCCTCACCCGCGCGCAGACTCAAGCCGAGCATCTCACCATTTGCATGTTAATCTGCCTCCACCGCGAAAAGGAAATCGCTGAAATTCCGAAGAAAATTGCCTCTCGCCGGCGGTTAATAGTTAACTCAGACGGGAAAGTTCCCAGGGAAAGGCGAATGCTGGGACAAGAGGCGCAGGGGAGGCGGCCTGGGAGGGCTGCGGCCGGGCCCCGGCCTCTCCCCTCGCCCGGCGCGCTGGGCCCTGAGCGCCTCCCCTCCTCGGGCGGCGCGTCCCCCACCCCGTAATTAGCATCGTTTAGTTCACAAAACCCTTCCTGGGAGAAATCTGTTCCCTCGTTACGGGGCGCAGTTCAGCACCTGATTCCGCCGGGTGAGGCGAATAAATCACTGCGGCGGCGGCGGGGGAGCCGGACCCGAGCCCGCCAGACTGGGGCCGCCGGGAGAAGGAAAAAGTGAGAAAGAGGCGGCCGCGTCAGGAAAAATGATGCAGGAAGATGGCGCAACCCTAGCGCAGGGGCAGCGAAGGGCCCGGGAAGGGAGATCCAAAGAAAGACGGGGACTCAGTGGCAGAGAGAGGGCCAGAATAGAAGCAGGAGATACAGAAAAAGACGGAGAGAAGCGGGTCAGAGACAGTGAGAAAGAAAAGCGAACGAAAAGAAAGGGAAAAGGGAAGTTAGGGAAGAAAGAAGAGCAAGGAGGGAGACTAAGAAGGAGGGGACAAAAGAATAAAGAAAATAAAAGGAACTCAAAAGAGCAAACTCTTTTGTTGATCTACAAAAACTCCCCTGCGAGGCTCAGCAGTGGAAGCGCGCCCCGCGGCGGCCGGGGCTCACGCTCAAGGGCGGAAGACCCGGGAGGCCCGGGCGAGGAGCGCAGTCTGCGCACTCCGCGCTCTAGGCCGTGTCGGCGCAGAACCAGACTCCAAGTTGAACTTCCAGGGCGCGAAGCGCACAGGAGTATCTGCCCCTGGAAGCAATGGACTTTTTGTGTGGGATGTCATCCTGGATCCATGGCGGGGAGGGGATGGGTAAATAAAAGGCGCACGGCTCTTTCTTGGGCGCGCACTGGGCCGCTGGAACTTCCTGCCCCAGCGCGAAGGGAGGCAAGAACCCGGGGAGGACAGGCTTTGGCTGATTAGCGCAGAGCCCTCAGCTTTCCGGTAGCTAGAACCACCACCACCACCCCCGCCCCCCCTTCAGCAGGGTCTCGGAGAACATCCCTCGCTTACAGATTCCTAGCGCCCAGGCGGGCGCGCTGGGGACCAGCTGCGAGAAAAAAGTAACTCAGCGAGAACCGCGACCCGACGCCAGCGGAGGGCGCATTTCCTGAACCGCCTCCCCGCGGCGACTGAGAGGCGAGGCGCAGGTTCGGCTCGCTCTAGGGTCCAGGCGCGGCACTGGACTGCGCAGGCCAGAGGGTGGGGAGGAGGAAAGGGAAAAAGATAAAGAAGCGGGGGAGGGAACAGGAGCCGTGCAGAAGAGAAGCAGAGAGAAATGAAAAGTGGAGATGCGGACTGAAGGGAAAGGCAGAGCAAGGGTGTTAAGGAGCATCACCCCTTGGGTCTGACGAGGTCTCTGTGTGGACAAAGGTGGGAGCGCTCCCTCCCAGGTCTCACTCATTTCAAGCCCCCGTGCTCTGGCGCACCTAGGATGCTGGGCTGGAGACTGAGACCCCAAAAGGCCTCTGTGCCCGTGGGACCAAGGTTGAGGAGAGGAAGGCTTTCCTGCCCGCCAGGCAGACCCTGGGATGACAAGCGCCTGGAAAATTTCCAACCTTTGGGACTTCTGGGTCAATGTGGTCCAACCCACTTTGTTCTTCCTCCCGGCTTCTACCCCTCCCTCCTGCCTTGTTTGTCTGGCCTGGTCAGCCACAGAGCTGGACTAGAGGAGTGGGGGGTAAAATACGTACAGGAAGAAAAGGGGCAACCCAGGCAATTCCTACTTTTGCGCAGAGACAGGAGAAACTGATACCTAGACCAGAATCCTTTGGGCTGTGGAAGGCAGGGAGGCAGTGACCAAGCTGGCTCAGGTGGGAGGGCACTGGTCAGTCAGTCAGTACGCCTGGGCCTGCTCTGTGACGGACACTGGGGTTATGTTACCTAACCAAAGTTCATGGGCCCAACACACAGCGAGGCCAAACAATACCGAAACGTCAGAGTTTGGAGCAGAGAAAGGTTTATTGCAGGGCCATGCAAGGAGAAAGGGTGACTCATACCTCCCCCAAACCCCGAACTCCCCAAAGTGTTTCAGCAAAGCATTTTTAAAGGCCAGGCGAGGGAGGGGCGTGGCTGGTTGTTGCAAATTTCTTGGTGTTGCAATCCTTTGTTCTTGCAACTCTCCATGTAGGTCAGTTCCCTGTAAGCCTCCAACAAGAAAGGCGTTATTCTCTGTTCTGCAACTTTTAAAATCTCCATATGAATGGAAAAGTGTTATACTCTTAAAGAGCAGAGCCTTGAGAATGGGCTATCCTGTATATTTCAGGCTATAGGCAACATTCTTAACTCAAAGCAAAAGCAGTAGAATACAAAGGTTGAAGTAAAAGAAACAGATCTAATATGGAGTCAGATTTGTTCTTCCCTATTACAGTTATAGAGGTATATCTGACACTGGCCCCACTTTTAAGGAGGATATTACCTGGTGGCAAAGAGAAAGCTTTGCCAAGAAACTCCAGAAAGTGTCAAGATATGGACTGGAAGGGTGATTGAGAGCCAGGGAGTGTCAGAGAATGCTTCATAAAGAGGATGAGGTCTTGAAAGATGATGAAATGTACACTAGATGCAGGGATACCTGGGCGAAATACTCCCAGGCAGAAGGAGATCAGGAGCAAAGGCAAGGGGAGGGGGCAGCAACCCACCTAGTTGGGAAACTGCAAAGGATTCTGTGAGGCCAATATGGATGTGAGAGTTGAGGCAAGGGGAATAATGTTGGGAGGTAGGCAGGGCCTAGATCAAGGAGGACTTTTGCTAAGGAGTTTTGATTTTCTCCTTTAGGCCATGGGATGTCATTGGAGGATTTTAAGCAAGGAAGAGAAAAGATCTGATCTGGAGGGGAAAGACCACTCTGCAAGTGTAGACGGTGAGCTGGAGGTAGAGGGAGCAGCAGAAACTGGGAAAACAGTCTCAGCAAGAGAAGAGAAGAGGTCTCGGAAGAAAAACATCTAGGAGAGATAGAGAAGAGAGGGTAGATGTGAGAGATGGAGGCAGGATGGTCAGGATTCAGGCACAGATTGGAGGTGTGTGTGTGTGTGTGTGTGTGTGCGCGCACTGTGGGGTGAGATGATAAATTGAGGTCTGTTTAGATCTCAACTCTGACCCCTCCCCTCCCCTTGCAAACTCTTCCCCATTAGCGATTACAGAAGTGGAAACCCATGTATCATGTCTGGAGGCATCTTTTTTCTCTTCATCTCATGCACCCTTACCAGGCAGCCTCATGCACACTACAGAAGAGGAAAGTTTCTCACTAACCCCAAGACAAAGAAGGCAGCACCCCAGAGTAAAAAATGGAGCCAGGTGGTCCTGAGGTAGACCCACCCCCCTTTCTCTGTTCCAAAACATACCAGTTTTGTGATCTTGGGCACATCCCTTGGACTCCCTGTGCCTAAGTGTCCACATGTATAAAACAAGGATAAGAATTTTGCCTTATGGAATTATTGAGTGGTATTAAATATGGAGTATAGTAACCACTGATACATAGATGCCTACCCCAGGCCCAGATGTCTCTGCATGCACTGATTGAGCATTGTCTCCTGCAGAGTCACAGGGTGTCAAGGATAGAAAGAGCAGTAATATAAAGATACTCCAGGGAAGTTATTGATCCATAGGGAAGGCCAGGTGCCCCATTGGAGCAAGGTTAATAATAAAAACATCTAACATGTCTGAGGGCTTACTGCATGTCAGGCATTGTTTTACATGCTTCACATATATTAATTTCATTCATTCTGCCTACTATTTATTACTAACCCCATTTTAAAGATGAGGAAACTGAGGCACAGAGTTTTAGTCACGTGTCCACAATCACACAGCAAGTCGGTGGCAAAGGTAGGATCTGTACCCAGATACTGCCTCCATAACCTACACTCCTAAGCACATGCTATGCTAAATATTCCTAGTGCCCAGAGGGGAGTCAGAGGGAAAAGAGACACTAGCTGTGGCTCAGAGGCTGAATGGGTCTGAGAGGATTCCTTCAGGGCATCCAGCTGGTGAAACCCAGAAGCCTTTCTCCCCTTTCTCTTCCAGATCCTCACACCAGTCCCCTTTCACCATCTCTACGCTCTTCCTTCTTCTCTGCTCAGGGTCTCTGAATCTGGGAACTTACATTTGGCTTCTGTGACCAGGCCAGCCAATTCTGTGAGGCTGCAAGTTCACCAACCCTCAGCCAGTCTTGCAGAAAACTGGGAGCCCCACCTTAAGAGTTTTCCGATCAGGCCTTGTCCCTTCCCATGGGCCCTCAGGCTTTTCCAACTTTCAGGCCTACAGCCTCAATATGGGGTGTGGGGCTCCCCTCCATGCCTCACCCCAGCTGGGCGCAGCCTCTGATTGGGCCTCTGTGGATCCTGATCCTCAACACCAGCCACAGACAAGAATTCCCTGGACTGAACCTGATGCCCTCCCCTCACAGGCCTGACTTGGGTTGTCCCATATGGCTCCCCATCCAGGTGCCCTGAGAACTACAGAGGAGTATGGAGGGTCCTACTCATGAGCCCATCCTCTCTACTGGCTCCTCTGGGTCCACACAACAGGCCCTGTGACAGGCACCTCAGAATTGACCTCACTGTGGCCAGAGAACCACCCTCTCCTATGTGCTGGAACCACCCTACAGTCTCTCCTTTCCCTAGGCCTACAGAGGTCTGTCTTTTCCCTCTTAGGGCAGGAGTTACCTTTGCCAAAAGACAAAAGTTGAAGAAGCTCCGGAATGATTCAGGTATGTGGAAACTATCTTTAACCCATCTAGGAAGAGTGAGGCAGAAATGAATGTTGTGTGTATGGGGAGGAGGGGTCTGGGCCTTTTGTTTGGAGGGGTCTCATTTTTTACTGGAATTTAACCAATTCCCCACCTAATACACCAAATGGCCTCTTCTAAATGACCTGTGAGTTCTTTAAAATAGTCACAGTGGCCAGGCAGATATTATTCCCAATGTGCCAGCACCCATGGAGCAAAACCATTTATAGACTCCTTTTAGGTGTCTGCCTTCCCAGTTTGCAGCCTAGTCTTTTGAACATCTTCCTCCAAGATGGACAATGTATTAGGCAATATGCCAAATCACTTAGAGCAGACACTGGGGATGAAGGTGACTGGACGGATGTGAATTAGAGAGAGGAACTTTCTCTCTTGCTGCCGCCTTCCTCCCCCGCCACCCTTGGTCTAGGGAAGTTGTCTGGGGAGGGGAGGAGTGCAAGGACAAATTACTCTCTAAGTCTTAGTTTCCTCCTCTGAGAAGTAGGGAGACTCATCCATTCTGCACGGGGAAATTAAAGCATTAAAGCACCCAGCACAGCTCCTGGCACACGTAGGGTCTCCCATAAATGCTATTGTTATCGTATGTCTTTAAAGGAGCCCTCACTGCGTCAGTCACAGGCACTCCTCGACACCTGTGGGAGCTGGGAGCCGGGAGGGTGCGCTTCCTGCGGCAGAGCCGCGCCTCGTGGGCCTGGGGCGGCGGACCCACTTGTCTCCCCGGCGGAGAGCCGGACGCTCGGCTGCGCAGGCGCACGGGCCAGAGCTAGAGGTTGGACCGCTGGTCGGATTGGGGGTGGAGATGAGCGGTGCGGTCTGCGCTCAGAGTCCTCTGAAGCCCCAGCCGGTGTGCGAGGTGGGCCTGGCCGCCGCCGCCGCGGAGCCCTCCGGGCTTGGAGCTGCCCCGGGAACGGCCCGTCCTCCGCTCTCAGAGCGCGCTCGCCCGCGGCCCGCCCCGCCCCGCCCGCCGAGAGCCGGCACTCGATTAATAATCATAAACCCCCTTCTCACCCTCCTCTTAAAATTAATAACTCTGTGATTAGAGTCATTTCAGAAGCCTCCTGAGCCGCCGAGGCCGGCCGGGCCGCCGGCCGCCCCGCGCCTGAGCAGGAGGGAGGAGGAGGCCGAGCGCGGTGGCCGCGGCATCTGCAGGTAGAGAATGAGAATTAAAATCGCTCTCAACAATCCAATACACTTTTTATCAGCCATCTATCTGAGAGCCGGACCCATTCATCATCCGAGGCATTCTCCCTGAAAACAAGACCCATTCAGATTTTATACAAATTATCATATTTATCATCGTCTCCAACACCGGAGTAACATCTCCGCCAAGTGTCTGCCGTCTCCCCGGGGAGCCATGCGGCTCACAGCGCCCGAGCGCCCTCCCGGCAATTCCCCCGCCAGGCCCCCTCCCCTCGCCCCTTCTTCCCCCCACCACCCACCCACAAAGCGGGCCCGGTCTCTGGCCTTTGATCCACTGTCTCTGCTTTCCCCCACCGCTCTTTTCTCCCCACTCCGCATCAATCTCTCTTTCTCTCATCCCTCTCTCGCTCTCTTCTCCCTCTCATCTCTCCCTCTGGCCTTTGACCACCGTCTCTCTGCTTTTCCCCTCCCCCAAGCCCACTTACGCTCTCCCTGCCCCCCCCCATCCACCCCGTGTCTCCCACCGGGTCTCCGGGGACTGGTCAGGTCTTCCTTCTTTTCCTATCTTTCTCTCTGTCTCCACTTCTGTCTGTTTCTCTGGGTCTTTGCTTTCTCCCCACCCAGCATCCCCATTGCCCTGAACCAAGAGGCAGGAAAGGCCGTTTGTGACAACAGCTGGAGCCTCCCCTCATGGATAGAGGAGGTGTTTCACAGTGGGGCTCCCCAGGTTGATTCCAGGGGTCAACTCAGGCCCACATCCAGGAGCGTGAGGAAGCGAAGCAGGGCTACAGGAGAGACATGCCCATGCCCATCACACAATACAAATACCCACACAACCCACAACACATACACAGCCACACACACTACACACACCACACACATGCACACACATAACCCTCCCAATACACACAGCCCCCTCACACCACACACACGGCCCCAATACACTCATCCCCCCACCACATACACACCACATATACACCCCCTAGTACACGCAAGGCCCCTACCACACACCACAAACAGCCCCCAACACATAGCCCTCAATACACACTCCACACACAGCCTCCTAACCATACTCATGTAGCCGATCTCTCTGTACATAAAGCCCCCCTCATACCACACACAGCCCCCCAATACATACACAGCTCCCTACCACACACATGGCTCCCAATACATACAGACACACATAAGTGCAGGAATTCACACACATTGTAAACACACAGGTGTACACATTGTCCTCTCCTGTACTCTTACCCAGGTTCTCAGCCCCTGTGTTCTCTCTCCTCTCTCTCAGCACATATGTACACTGGAGGTTTAGGCAGGAACAGATCAGGCACCACAGCCCCTGGAGCACCTTCTGACTTGAGTAGGGGAGGACTCAGCTGCCTCATCTAGCTCCTGGAAGCGCTCTGCCCTGACCCCCAGGCGTTCATGAGATCTCCCCAGTTCAGGCCCACAGACACTGGGGCATTTCAGAAGGGGCTTTTAGTTAGATTCTAAGGATGGAGACCTCACCAAAAGTGACAGCAGGAATGTTTAGAACACAGGTTTCTGACTCAAATAACCACCCATGGGTGACTGCTTTCTTTCTAGGCCTCAGTCCTGGGGGTGACCCTGCTGGCCTACCTGGGAACAGCCAGGCTCCAGCATTACATTGAGGTCCCCTGTGACCTAGAGCATCCTCAGTTTCCCCTCAAAAACCTGCCTCAGTGGGGTGCTGTGGAGGAGCCTGTGGCTGTATCCCCTGTGGGCCATTGGTTGGTTGATTCATTCATTCCTCAGTCATTAATTCAACAACCATTACTGAGTGCCTTCTCTGTGTCAGCTCTGAGCTTGGCATGGGATCACAATTGTGGACAAGAGATACTCAGCCCCTGCCTCCATGGAGATTACAGTCTAGAGCAGTGCTGTCCAACAGAACTTTCTGTGATAGTGCAAATGTTCTATATCTGCACTTCAAGATGGTGGCCACTAGCCACATGTGGTAGTTGAACATTTGAAGTGTGGCAAATGTGACTGAGGAGCTGATTTTAAATTTCATTTATTTATTTAGGAAATTCCCTGGTGGTCCAGTAGTTAGGACTCCGCACTTTCACGGCAGAGGGCCCCGGTTCGATCCCTGGTTGGGGAACTAAGATCCCACAAGCCACAAGGTGCAGCCAAAAAAAACACACAAAATTCACTTTCATTTTATTTAATTATTTAATTTAAATGTGGCGAATGGCTACTGTACTGGCCAGCACAGGTCTCACAGGCAGGTTAGTCTCCATTTTGTTAAATGGAACAGGATCTATGTGAAGGAACTTCCTCCCTCCTTCCAGAGCTGTGGAAGGCCGGTGGGTGTGAGCAAGGAGCCTCTGAGCATGGCTCCTCTTCCTGTTAGGACCACCAGTTCCCCACATGCAACAAGAAGGCCACCCACCCACACATGTGTGAATGTAAGAACCTGTGCTCCTAAGACAGGCCCATTCAAAAAAACTATAGAGGAGTAATTCCCCATGAAAGAATAACAATAGCATTTCTCGGCTACCAGACACTATTTCCATACGCCGTATCATGAGTCTTAGCAGGGATTCCTAAACACAGATGCCTGTGGGGCAGAAATGGCTGGGAAGACAGCAGGGAGGGGGGTTCTGGGGCAACTGGAGAGGGCAAAGTTCTCTCTAAAGGATAGGATTGTCATGCAAAAGTGGGGGCCAGTGATGGCTAGTTGAGTGATGGCTGAGTTTTTAAGAGTAATGAGGAATCTTGTTTTTTCTTTGAAATTCATTGGAAACTATCTAAAATTTTTTAAAAAAAGCACGTGACCAGGCAGATAACCAAATGATGGATGTGTAAGGATAGTCATTGCAGTTTTGTTTGCAGATTAGAAGTAATCTAAATGTCCAGTATTAGGAACCTGGTTAAATGACACATGGTACATCTGTTCAATGGAATACTACGCAGCCTTAACCAAGAATGAAGTGAGTCTTCATATATAGATAAGGAGAGATCTCCAAGGTGAACCCAATAAAAAAGTAAGGCATGGAACAATGTATAAGTTACCACTTATTGAAAGAAAAAGAGGCACACATATATACATGCACACATTGTTCCTGTACAGACTAGCTCTGGAAAGATATGCAAAAACTGGAAATAGTAGTTGCCTCAAGGAAGAGGGCAGGGGTGGAAGGAAGACTTATTTTTCCCTGTATACCCTTTGGCATGTTTTCACTTTTTCATTAACTGCATGAGCTATGTATTTACAGTGTAGGCCAAGCAAACCTAGCTAAAGGCCAGCTATGGCTTTTGGGCCACGTATTTATAACTCTGATCCTCATGGGGTGTCCCTTTGAGGTAGATATTACTGACCCTATTATACAGATGAAGAAGCTGAGGCTTAAAGTTGCACAGCTGGTGAAGTTTATATAAATGGTTAGCAGTGGAGTTTCGATTCTAACCAGGTCCCTCTGCCTCACAGGCCACAACACCACACCACCTCCTCCAAGAAGAGGGGAGGAATGATGATGCCAATAACATCATCGCTGTCAACAACAGTGTTTATTGGGAACTTGTTTTTTTTTGTTGTTGTTTTTTGTTTTTGCGGTACGCAGGCCTCTCACTGCTGTGGCCTCTCCCACTGCGGAGCACAGGCTCCGGACGCGCAGGCTCAGCGGCCATGGCTCACGGGCCCAGCTGCTCCGCAGCACGTGGGATCTTCCCGGACCGGGGCACGAACCTGCGTCCCCTGCATCAGCAGGCGGACCCTCAACCACTGCGCCACCAGGGAAGCCCCTGGGAACTTGTTATATGCCAGGCACTGTGATAAATATTTCATGTCTCATTTAATCCTCACAACAACCTTATGAATTAGACATCATGAGGAAGCTGAGGCAGTGAGGTTAACTAAGCTCCCAGAGTTACACTGGCCAGAAGTGGTGGAGCTGAGCTCCCTGCCTGAGTATTCTAACTCCAGAGTTCTGTGCTTAACCATCTCAGTGCACAAAGAGAATTCCCCATCCTATTTTTGTACCCCGGGTGGGCTCATCCCCAGAAAGCTCTGTCACACCTCCCTAGGGCCTGCCATGAGTGTACACTGACCCCTACAGTGTGGACCTATGGACACATTTGTTTGCTTAAACACATCTGCACAGCCCTGAAGCAGGTGTCCTCGGGGGACAGACTTCCTCTGTTATCTTCTGTGGTGAGAAGAAATGGATATCTAACTGCTAGCAATGGTCCTTCAGATTCCTTGTGACTTGCCCTTCCCACTTATACCTTGGCACTGCCCCGTGCCCAAGAGTGGCTGGAGTTGTCTCTTTTCTCCAGGAAAATGTCTCCAGGGCCCAGGTGCTGACAATACCAAGTGATTGTAGAGCATGTTCTCTTTCAAGTCTCTTAACATCCAGTGAGGAAGGCAGGAAAGGATTACTATTCCCTTTGTGTGGATGAGGAAACTGAGGGTCACACGTCGCAGATACACACACACATGCACATACTTGTAAGAATGAAAAATATATTGTGGTACAAATTAATCCACTTATTCCATTATCTCATGGCAATGTCTCGAAAGTCCCTGTGCCTATCTGGGAACCATGAGAGGATCATTCCCCAGGGGCCCCAAGCTGGAGGTGGAGGAAGACAGCAAAAGAAGCAGAGAGCTAAGGGAAGAGCCATGTCCTTTGAGCAAGAACTCCCCCCATTGGTGGCTTGAGTTGTATGGCTAAAATTGTGGCCAAGTGTGACCAGCGATCTAGTGTAGCTCTCTGTGCACAAGACCATGTATATACTCCACTGGCTCTTCAGACACCGACTTCCCACACAAGTTTCCCTTCCCCCACAGCAACCCTGTCCTACCGAGATTGGTCCAAAGAGCAAGTGAATGGGAAGGTCTGAAGATTCTCAACCTGTCCCCTGAATCCCCTCAGCCACAGGCCTAAATGCATGTGCTAGCTCCACCCACAGTGCATGATAAAGGAAGAAGAAGCAGGCAGGTATTGAAGGAGAGTTCCCTCCACCTCCCAAGTTGTGTCCATGGTTATGATGGCAAAACACAGGCTCTGGCAGGATCCAGAATCTTGGAGGGTCCAGGGTAGCCAGAGGCAGCCTTAGATGTGGATGGCAAATCTGGCGACTGAGAAACTAGGCCTTGCCTAGGGCCTCAAGCATTGCCTCCAAGGAATTTATTTAACAAATACTTGTAACATACATGCTACGTACTTGGCACTT
This sequence comes from Mesoplodon mirus, assembly GCF_964341445.2. Lineage (NCBI taxonomy): Eukaryota > Metazoa > Chordata > Mammalia > Artiodactyla > Ziphiidae > Mesoplodon > Mesoplodon mirus. Next base: position 202,606,824 of record NC_138977.1, on the reverse strand, counting down.
TTGTACATACTTTTACAAGCGTATTAGTTTCCTATTGCTGCTGTAACAAATTACCACAGATTTAGTGGCTTAACACAACACACTTATTAGCTTACATTTCTTGAGTTCAAAGTCTAAAATGGATCAGCAGGCTGTGTTCCTTCTGGAGGCTCTAGGGGATAAATAGTTTCCCTACCTTTTCCAGTTTCTAGAAGTCACCCACATTCCTTAGCTCATGGCCACATCACTCTGATCTCGCCTTCTGTCCTCACATCTTCTTTGACTGATACTCCTGCTTCCCTCTTATAAGGACCCTTGTGATGACATTGGGCATACTCCAGTAATCCAGGATCATCTTCTCATGTCAGGATCCTCAACATGATCACATCTTCAAAATCTCTTTTGCCATGTAAGGTAACATAATCATAAGCTTGGGGGATTAGAATTGGGGGGGCAGCCATTATTCTGCTCACAGCGAGTATTAACTCATCTAATCCCAATAACAACTATGTGAAGTAGGTGATATCACTATTACCATTTTGCAGATGGGGAAGCTAAGGCAACTGGAAGTTAAGTTTGCCCAAGGTCATATACTTAGTACATGACAAAGCCATAATTCAGTCCCAAACAGCCTGTCTCCAAAGCCTGTGTTCTTAACCACCACACTACAAGTATTTGGGGGCCAAATAGAAGCAGATGCTCTGTGACATCCACAGACACTTCACATACTCAGACATCTCACGTAATGTCTATGTATTTTCACACACATGTAACATACACATACACATGCCCTTCACATATATGTACTCTGCTCACATACATACACTCTATAGATACTTGAATATACAAAAAATACCTGGACACACACATTCGCAGACATCCCCTCTGCTCACATGCACTCATACTGCATACATATACACATGCCCTAAACACATACATGCACATTTATGCATACTATCCCATACAGAGCCTACTTGCTATGCTATTTGCACACACAAACATCCTGTGTTCACAACCACATAATGCCCTGTGATATATATACCTTGCATATGCATGCCCACCGAACCAAGCAAACATATATCTTCTTTAAAACACATCTTGCAAAAAGACACATTATGTGCGTGTGATAGCATACATATCCCATACATGAATACACCATGCACTCACATATACTCAGCAAATACCTATCCTGTCTAGACACATATCTTACCTGCACATAGATTCTATGCATACAAACCCTACACAGAGTCTCACTAGGCATATACACATATTATGAACACACACACTCTGAACCCCAAAGCTCTATGCTCTGCATACCCTACCTACATACACATTTACATACCATGCATATATTATCTACAGAGGCCCTGGGTACACACATCCTGCACATGCACACATAGCCCACCCGGAATGTATACATTCACGCACACGTACAATCCTTTCTTAATACATTTTATATGCACATCTTGCAGTTACAGAAATGTATGTCCTATTCAGCATGACTAAATCCACAGTGAATTGTCTGCTTTAATTAGCACTTCACACACAAAAATAACCTCACAAGTGTACAGCCCCATCAGACGTTTTGAGGTGCTTCCTTAGGCACTCCCCAACACTTGATGGGAGCTGTTATCCCCATTTTCCGGGGGAGGAGGCGAAGGCTGGGAAAGGGCGTGGCTATCCCAAGGCCGCCCCGCCCCCTCCCGCGGCTGCCGAGGTGTGATCAGCCCCCGGCTCGATTGCATCAGCCCCCCGTTCCTGTGCCTCAGCCCCAACAGAAAAGTAGTTCCAATACCATGTTTGTTAACTAGGTTATCTAGGCTGTGGAAGATTTTAATGTTGAATTTTATAGCTTTACCACGCTCTGCCGTCCTTGTGAATATTGTAATATTGCATTTTTTACAAGTTACTCTTCTGTTAATGTTCCAGCTAGTAACTTTTATAATCCTCCTCAATGAAATTTTTTTGTATTCTTCCGCACCGTTAACCCCAATGGCGGCGCCTCGGCCCCTGGCAGGAGGCGGATACGAGATGAATTCCTCTTTAATCAGAAATAATAATAATAAAAACACACATGCGGCTCGGCTGCCTCTCACTCCGGCTTCCCTCGCCGCCGCCTCTCAGGGCCGCCCGCCTGTGGGCCCTGCGGCCTAGGCCCGGGGCGGCTCCGACAGGCGGCGCCCGGCTAGGGCAGGACCGGGCTCGCGGCGGTTCGCCCCATCCTAGACCCTCGCCCCTTGGTGTCTCCCTCCCCGACGCTGCTGCTCTGGCTCCCGGAGTTCGAGTCTCCACTCTTCAGGCCCCAGCGCACCCTCCCTCTTTTCTATCCCTCTTTCTGTCTGTCCGTCTGGGCCTCTTTGGCTGCTTCTGCCAATCACTGTTTCTGCCTCTTCTGTCTTTACCCTGCCTCTGTCCTCTGTTTCTAAGGCGCTCTTCTTCCGTTCTCTGTGCCCTTCTCTGACCCTCTTCTAACAGTCGTCTAGGTTTCCTCGCAGGCTTTTCTCTTTTCCACCTCTTTGTCCTCTGCATTTCCAGTCTCCACATCCTTCCCTTTTTTCTTCTCAGAAGACCAGAAGCCATTTGGGATGGAGAGTGGGGAGATTCGGTGATGGGATGGACCGTGCTTAGTGAAACGGGGCTTTGGAGTAGGTTGGGGCTGTGTTGGGATTGGGGGTATGTTTGGAACCACTAGGGAACAGGAATATCAGAGAGGGTTACGGTGTCTGTGGTCATGCAGACAGAAGGGGTCAGCTGGGGGCAGGGAGAGGATGTCCAAGAGTCACGGGAAGGCTAAGTCAGAGGGTCCTAGCTTCTGGGGCCTGGGGAGAGAAGGCAGCTGGCCAAAGAAGCCCTAGCTTAGTGTCAGACATATCTTGCCCTGGGGTCCTCTTCTATCTAATGGGAAAGACACGCCATGGAGGTAGGGGAAAAAATGGGCTGTTTTCTAGAAAGACAAGGCCTGCAGTTTGGGAGGAGTCTCCATAGAGGGGGATTGTGTGTGCATGCTTAGGAGCATGGGGTGAAGGGCCTGTCTTCAATGATAACGGCAAAAGAAAATATTATCCAAGACTACAGCAGACCACATGAATGCCTTCAGTCAGTCAGCAAATATTTATTGAGCATCCACCGTGAGCACCTACTGAGGCCCAGTACTAGACCGAGGGAACACAATAAGTAAAAACACAGTCCTTGGCCTCATGGAACTTATGGGCCACTGGAAGTCACAGATATTAATCAAATAATCGCACAACTTGCAAACTGGGGTCACTGCTAAGGATTTCTGAGCTGGAGGCAGAGTAACATTCCTGTGGCTTTCGGTGATTCTTTAGAAGCTGGCGGGAGCGAATTGGCCTCCGGGCTTGATAAGGACTCCAGAGCTTCTCATCTTCCTCCTCCTGCTCAAGATCCCAAGAAGCGGGAGAGACTCCTACTCCCATTTGACAGAGGGCACTACTCCCCCAACTGATATGAGGTTTTTTCAGCTGGTCTTCAAGAAGCCACCCTGTCAGATTTCCCTAGGGACTCCCAGATCGGACCACGAGGTAGTCTCCTTCCTCATCATGCAGAGGGGAGCACGGTCCCACACGTGAAAACAGAGATGCCCAACATCTGGAAATAGCCCCAGCGCAGCCGAACATCTGGAGCGCCAATCGCAGGAGCCACGAGCGGCCCCGGAGGTGGGGTTGGGGAATGGGACTGGAGGTGGGACAGCTCAGCCAGCAGGGCACTCGATGCCCCGCTCCTCGCGCCCCCAATTTGGACCTGGTGGGGAATTCGCCTCAACGCAATACTGAAGGCCGCCCCCTCCCCGCCAGTGCCCCTGCGTCACCAGCGGAGCCCCAGCTCCTCTAGCAAGGGTTAACGGCCTTGCACCCCGTTCCCAGCTCCACCTCAGACCAGGAGCATGCAGGTGAGGGAATATCTTTTAACCATGATCTGGAGGGTAGGGGGAGGGGAAGAGGGACCGGAGGGGGAGGGGTGTGAGCTGGCAAGGCGAAGAGGGGCGGGGGCGCCCCGCGCGCCTGTGCGGAGCGCGGAAGCTGAGAGCGCCGGCGACAGTAAAACATCTGTAATGTGCCATTCGCCGCTGCTCGCTGATTGCTCATGGATTAAAGATTAAAATCTCGGCTTTGGCAGATGGGGAGAGAGAGGAAACTCTTACGAGCACGTTTTGCATCTGCATTTCATTCTGCTCGGTTCCCTGCGCCACGCCTGGTGGCGCCCGCCCTACCCCGCCCACTCCGCTCCCGGGTCCCCAGGGGCGGACCGCCTGGGCCGGACCTCTCGGACCTTCGGTCTTCTTCCCACCCTTCCTGTCGCTCCGAACCCTGGGCAGCTGGCCCCCCTCGTCTCATTCTCATCTGAGGTTCTTGCCTCTGATCCAGTGTTGGTTCCCCGGCTCCCACCCAGACTCCAGGCAGGAGAGAATGAACCTCCCTGAAAAGGGGTACGCTCCCTACCACGGGCTGGGGGCACCGCCCACACCCCCACCGTACCTGGCTGCCTACCCCTGGGAGGTAGGCAGGCCGAGGAGGGCTGGGGCGCCGAAGGTGGATCCAGTGGTGGTACTCCTGGCCCTTGGAGACGGTGAAGAGTAATTATGAAGAGTAATTGCTCAGCTGGGTGGATGTGTCCTCTCTGTTTTTCACACTGAGATGCTATGGAGGCTGGGAGTGAGACAGAAGAGACTGGGACGGGAAGACTCTTAGCAACTCTTAGGGCCGGGAGGGCTACTTCTGGAACAGATCTGTTTTGGCTTTTGGATAATCCCTGTAAATCAGCCTGGTCCTGGACCACCAGGGATTTGAAACGTGTGCTCATGTGCTGAGGCACCTGGGGCAGATCCACTGACTTCCTCGTTTTCCTCTCTCTGGCTTCCTCATTTCCCTCTCTCTCCCAGAATGTGTCCCTGGCATTAAACTTTGTTGAGGAGGGAAATCCAGGCAGAGAGAACTAGAGACAAAGGGCTGTCAGAAAGACAGACAGGTATTAGAGAAATAGAAAAAGGAACAAAAGCTGCAGAGTAGGAGGGCAGATGTGAGCACCTGCATCTGGTGGTGGGGGGAGAAGGCTGGGGAGATGGTGGGAGGGGCCCTGCCTGGGTTCTCAGGCCCCAGCTGGGAGGAGGAGTTTGGTTCAGGGTGAGCAGAAGGAAAGCTGAAGAAGGATGAACGAGAGGAGTGTCGGTGTGGCAGATGTAATTAATTACTGCATATTAAAATGTTTGTTTACAGAGATGAACAGCGGCCGGAGGTCTGATGGTAATTAATTCACAGCATTTTCCAGCCTTCTTTCAACCCAAACCCCTCTGGGGGCCTGGGGGTGGACCAGGGTGGGTAAGATGCTGGCTGGTTCTTGCCCTCCTGTCCCCAGGGACTGGAGCCCAGATTGCGGACACTGCAGGGAACCTGAGACAGCACCTACACAAGCCCCATCCCACTCCACACAATTGGGGAAACCCAAGCCAGAGTAAATTTCTGACTAGTGATTTGCTCAAGGCCACAAGCTAGTCAGTGATGGGACCAAGACTGTAGTCCTTGTTTTCTTGCTCCTGGAAATGTGTTCAAGGAACACTGAGGAGATGGTTATCTTGAGCAGAGATTATATAACAGAGAGGACAGAAAGGGGAATTAGGACCGAAGAAAGGGCTTGGGAAGAAGGAGATAGACTTAGCGCCCATGGTGGAGAGGGGACCAGAGGCCCCCTCATTCTGGAGAGGTTGGGTGGGGCATCATGGTTATCAGAAAGCAGCTCCAGCCCCTGCCACTGCACTAGCCTGGGCCGTGAGGAAGGAGGTAGGCACAGCTAGTATCCTTGGCCTTACAGTCTGCCACTCCCAGCCTTGTGACCTTTCAGAAATAATGTAACCTCTCTGAGCCTCTGATTCTTTATAAAATGGACACCTCCCAGGTAGGGTGGTTGGGAGGAGTGCAGTGGCTGTTCGTACTTGAGCAGAGGGATCAGGCAGTGGCACTTACCCCATGTAGCTGCCTCTGCTCCCACCTCCTCTTCATTCACACACAGTCACACTCAACACCAAGACAAGCCATGTTCACCAACATCCTTTAACTCATTCATTCGTTCATCAAGGAATACGGCTGAGGGACTGCTAGGCAGGTGTGTGGGGTAAGGGGAATGCAAGATGAAGTCAGGATCTGCCCCTGTTTTGTAGGAGCTCACAGGATTCACAACCATGAAGAGAGAATCAAAGGTGAAGACACAAAAGGAATGTCACCTGAGTGAGGGGTAAAGTCAGGGGATAGGAGTCCCAGGGGGAGCCAGTCTTCAGGAGGGGAGGCTTCCGGGGAATCTGGGCCCCAGGCTAGGCCACAAAGGATGGGTAGGAGTGAGGTGGGGGGAGTAGGAGTGGAGGAGGAGGAAGGCTCTGTGGTGGGGCTGGGCAGGTCATCATTTCATAGGTGGAAGGCAGGAGGGGCCTTGCAGCTCAGCACCAAGAAGTAAGAGCTTAGGTGAAGGGAGAGGAGAGCCCGAAGGTGGGGAGAAGGTTGGGTTGAGGTAAGCAGCAAAACAGCTGGAGAAGGATGAATGAGGGCGTTTGAAGTGAACGAGGCCTTCACTCCCTGAAGGGTCTGAGCTGGAGAAAGGATGTGGGCAGGAGGCCATGCTGGGTCGTGTTTGGCGGGGGGCTGTGAGGGGCAGGCTGAGTGTGTGAGTACAGCAGGGCCACAGGTGCTCCTGTGAGCGCCTACCTGTCCATGAGTGCATTCTTGGGTGTGTGGCCATGACTGCAAGGATATGTTTATACATGTGTGAATGCATGTGTGAGTGTGTGTGGGTGTGTGCCAGCATGTCAGCGTACCCCTGAGTGTCCCTGAGTGTCCATGTGTGAGGAAATGCTGAGAGACTACTTTTGTACATCTGGGCCTGTCTCCCGCAGCCAGCGCCCCTCCCCACATACCCTCAGCCTCTGCAGGGAAAGTGGGAGGAGGGGCAGGATCCCCCAGTGAGGGGTCATTCACCCACAGCCCTTCCAGAATGCACTAGCCTCCCTCCCTGTGGCTGAATCAGTGCCAGGGCCTGGGGTCTGGGACAGAGCTTCCCTCCAACAACCCCTCTGCCCTGGTGTGGCTGTTATACCCCTGGGGGGAGAGTGTCACACATGATATATTTATTGCAAACACACACAGACAAAGACAAAGGAAACTCAGGAGATATAGATAAGGAAAAAGAAAGGAAAACCCACCTGTCAATTTACACCCAGGGAGACCCCCTCTGCAAGTTGGTATATTTCTTTCCAGTCTTTATGTGAACATGGTGAAAGCAGAAGTGGGGTCGTGCAATGCAAACTGTTCGGCTGCCTGCTTGGCCCCTGCCATATGCCTCTCCCGGGCCCCTCTGGTCCCCATTCCCCTCACCCCGGGTCTGAGGCCGCAGCGAGGGAGACGCTGCTCCTCCTCCCTTTTCCCCACCCCAGGACGCACGGGAGGCCTGTGTGACGACTTGTCTGGCTGGGGTGAGGGGGGGCCCGGGGGCACCTGCTGGGCTCCCCGCCGGACAGTGCTGGGCCCGCAGCGGGCGGGTGAGCGAGGCGGAGGGGAGGAGCCGCGGGAGGGAAGGGAGCGGAGGGAGGCGGGGCCGGGCTGTCGCTTCCCATCAGGCGGAGGATTGTTCCCGACACGCGCAGGCCCCGAGGCGTTTCTGTGTCAGGGAGTTTTGCCGGCGCCGTGACCCATGCGAGGGGGGTCGGGCTGCGCGCGGGGAGCGGCCAAGAGTGACCAGCGCGGCCGGCCGCATCATCACCACCTGGCCGGGTCACTGCTTCCCTCCCCTGCCGGGAGCGCTGTAGAGCGGGGACGGGGCTGGAGGATGGGGAGGGGACGGGTTTCTCGAGTGTCACTGCCCCTCCCTCCCCCTTGGGGAAGGTCGAGTGGGGGAAGCATTTCCCACGTGGAGGGAGAAGGGAGAGAAGTCACCACCCAGGGCCTCGGTTTCTTCCCTTTGGAATGGAGAGAGGTCTTTACTGGTGCGTTGAATTAAGGATGTCATGTTCCCTGATAAGTGGATGAGGCCACTGGCTAGCGAACGCAGTGCCTGAGGGTGGGTGAGTCCCCCAAAGAGGATCGGGGAGGCTCAGCCAGGCCCAGGTTGGCCCCAGAGCCAGAGCTGCTCAAATAGGACTGGAACCTGGACTCTCAATGGAGTTAAGACCCGGGACCTGGCAGGCTGGGGGTGGGGTGTCTATGCAAATAAGATGATAATGGGGGTGTGGGTGGCTGAGTTTCCAAAGCAGGGATGGAGGGTGGAGGAGGGGCTGCAGGGAGGGAGGGGCAGGCTCCTGACCTCTTTCCCCCCACTCACTGGTCCCATCTGAAGTCTGGGGCTCCCATCTTCGGCACTTAATGATTTTGACGGGCCCCACCCGCGCACCATCGGGTGCTTTGTGTCTGCCAGACCAATGGCCCCTCTCCTGGGCCCAGCCATCAGTCACCCAGAGCTCCAGCTGTTCCCAGCCTTTGGAGCAACCTCGGCCGTCACCACTACAAATTGGCTCTCAACAGCGCTTGGAGACCCCTACTCTGCCATTGTCTCAGGACAAATGGTCCTTCCTCTGCACACCGCCCCCCAGGCCCAGCCCAGGCTGCCTGCTGCTTCTGGGAAGGGGAGGGAGAGCCCACGGAGCTATTCCAGGAAGCCTTCCTCCTTCTCTAACCCCACCAATCTAGCCAGGCTGGGCCAGCAGACAGTCCCCATTGCCCAGTTCTGGCCTAGATGCCCTGTGGCCTTTCCTTAGTCGGATCTGGGCTTCATGAGGCCGGGGACTGAAACTCCTCCTTCTGTTTCTCTCACAGCCCCGAGAGCTGGAGAAGTCTCAGTAGGACTTGTTGACTGAGGCTGAAGGGAGGGGTGAAAGGGAAGGGAGGGAAGGACTGGCGGAGGAGGGCACAGGAACTGGGAACCAGGGTCCCCAGGAGCTACCATAGCCAAACACAGAGCCAAGACAATTACATGCCTAGTTTTGCTGATTGCATTAAAATCATTAGAATGAGGGATCTGAAAATTGTACATTAAGGAGTAGAATTAGAAAGGGCTTTAGAGACTGGCGCAGGCATCCCCAAAGTGAATCTGGTACCATTAGCTCAAATTGTGTTACACAAACCACATACAATTTCAATGACCTTCTCATGACACCACCCCAAACTCCCTTCCCTTCTTCCTTTCTGTCCCACTTGCAGGACCTCTGCTCAAACTCTTTCTCCTTACTCCTCACTTTTTGCTTTCTTCCTCTCTCACACTACACCTTGCTCCTCCAGCTGCCCGGGTTGTATTGCATTGTAATGAGTAGATGATACAGTGGGTGGAGTCTTTGGCTTTGGGGGTGGGAGACAGACAGACCAAGACATCCTCTATGGAGCTTGCCCTTAGTCAAAATGCCCATCCTAGCATCTGTCCCAGCGTCTGTGCCAGGGTAGCAGGAGAGCTAAAATGGCCTGGGGTGGGGTGGGGAGGGGGTGGGCTTGTCTGCTGGTGTCTGTGTGAGAGGTGGCCTGAATGTCAGAGTCTGGATGAGATTGAGTCTATGGCTGCCTTTGTGAGGGTATCAGTGTGTGTGTGTGTGTGTGTGTGTGTGTGTGTGTCCTGGCTGTGCCTTAATCCGGTTGGTAGCTAGCCTTCCTCCAATGGAGGGGTGTCAGAGTTCTGGGGAAGGGAGCCAGAGTGCCTCTCTTCTGATTACATGGAGCAGCCGGCTAGGGGCTGGGCTGCCACCGCCTGGGCTCAGGCCTGGCTAGACTGGGCTGCTATGGGGAGAGTCTGTTGTAGCACTGGTGAATGGGCCTATATGGCTAGGGGAATGGTGGAGAAAGGATGGGGCGTGAGTGGGGGTGGAAAATGGAATTGCCAGCCTGGAATGAATGGATGGTGGAGTTTCTCTTTTGTAACCGGGAATAATTAAGATAGATGTGCGGATGGATTAGCTGTCCTGCAAGGTCAGGAGCGCATTGCCGGATCACTCTATTATTTCGCTACGCCACAGCTAGCCGACTAACGCCTTTTTCATGATATTTTGAACATCCGCACAGAAAAAAAACCAAGTGAGTGCACGAGAGATACAAATGGATCGTTTGGTGGAGAAATCCGTCTTCGTCACTGCAGCCAGGCTGGGATTAATGCGATGGAAGGCTCCTCCAGGCTCCGCCAGGGAGACGGGCTCAGAAAAGCAAGAGAAATTGGTTTGTACCCCTGGGAGCACGATTGATGGGCCGGGCCTGTCCGGCTGGGCTGGGCCACCTCATTCTCAGGCTGAGCTGGGGGCAGGGGAAGGGTCTGGGCCCTTGCCTTGGCCTAGGTGGGGCCCTGCCCTGGAGGATAGGTCTAAACAGGCTGGATCCTACAGTAGTTTGTTCCTACAGGAGGCTGTGGATGTGCTGGTGGGGAAGAGCTCAGGCTCTGATGCCCTTGGTGGGTGGAGAGGCTTTAGGGGAAGGATGGCAATGGGGTGGGCTGATCCCCATTGACACCCCTCTTCCTGGAGTGGCTGGGAAAGCTTCTAAAGTCTTATCAGGACGTAGGATCATGGCGGGGGTGGGGGGAGGGTCTGGACAAGGGCAATGTCCATTTACTCTCAGAGCAAATATTTACTGAGCCCCAAACCATGTGGCAGGCACTGTGCTAGGTGTGATAAGCACAGCATGGTTCCTGTCCTCAGGGAGCTTGTGCTCTGAGAAGGGAAACACTGAACAAGTCATGCTGACCAAGTGTGATGGGGCTTGTGACAATGTTTAATCTCCTTGACTAAGAGATTAGGGAGGTTTTCCTCTAGGGGTGATATGAAAGCTGAGTCTTGAAGGATGGGTAGGAGCTACCAAGACAGGGGAGGGAGCAGTATTTTATAGGCAGAAGGGACAGACTGTTTGAAAATCTGGAAGTTAGGGGGCTGATGGAGAACACGTCACCTGGCTGATAGAGGAGACAGAACTTACCCTTGGAGAGGTCCAGTGACTTGTCCAAGGTTCCACAGCTAGTGAATGGCAGAGCCAGGGCTAGAATGAAAGGCCTTGGCCTTCAAGTGACTGCAGATTCCTGCTCTTCTGGTGGAAGAGACAAGGTCTTCCATCTCTGAAAATGGTCCATGTGTGAGCCTCATTTGGGAGGTCCCCATCAGAAGAGGGGAGCAGGGCACACCTGTGTCTCCAGGAGGTACACACACACCTTCACATAATAGAGTGAAGATGGGCTCGGGGGATGATCAGAAAAAGTCTGGAAAATTTTGTTTTTGTTTTTGTTTTTTTACTTACTAAAGGCATGGGTATGGTAAAAAGATAAACATTATATGTGGATATAAGGCGAAAATTATGTCCCTTCTTACCTTTCAATTCCTGTATTCTCCTTTCCAGAAGTAACTACTGGTGTCGTTTTTGTGTGTGGAAATATTGTACATACACATTGTAGAAATATTTTCTACATTCACAAATGATAGCAAACTATACACATTGTTCCACATCTTAGTTTTTTAATTTAAAAAATTATTTTAGAGATTATTCCAGAGTAATACATGAAGATCTCCCCTGTTCTTCAGAACAACAGCATAGTGTCCCATTGTGAAGATATACTGTTACTTGTTAAACCAGTATTGATGTTCATTTAGTTTGTTACTGGTCTTCTACCACTGTACAAAGTGACTATCCTTCAAGTGGAATTGCTGGATTAAAGGGACGGTGTCAGAGGGAGTTTGGCTTTGGGTTTCAAGGGAGTAAGCTCTGATATAAGAGGAATAGGAGGAGATGGAGAGGGAGACAGGCTGGGAGGGATGGTGAGAGCCAGGGGAGGCTGGAGGCTGGTCTCCTCATCTTGGTTCTGTTTTTACCATTTCTGTGGGATCTTGAGCAAGTTTTTGAACTTGTCTGAACTTTTTTTAAAAAAATGAGATTGATTTGTGTGAGGTTTAAACATTTACCATGATTATGTATGGGAAAAGAATAGACATACTCTATAATAGAAGTAGCAATTATCATGGGGAGTGGTATTTGAAATGTTTTTAGTTTTTTCTTTTATATTTTCTGCATTATCTACATTATCTAAAAGGTCTACAATGTGCACACATTATTTTCACAATCAGAAAGAAGTCATACCAACTTAGATGCTTGTGGTGGGGCAGGGGGAGGAATGGAGGTGGAAGCCACTGCAGGCTCACATGTTGGGCAAGATTAGTTGGCAGAGTCTGCCAGGGGTGGGTTGAATTTATAGAAAACAGAGTTGGCAAGAAAGCATGTCAAGTGTAGTGACATGAGTGAGCAGAGGCATGGAGACGAGAAAGGCATCTGTGGGAAAAGCAATCCAGTTGAGCAGATTGTACTCGTTTCTTTCATTCATTCCTTTAACATGCATTTACAGAGGCCAGATTCTGGACTGGGCACTCTGCTCTGCTCTTTGGACATGGTGGTGATCAGAAACAGAAACAGCCCGAGTCCTTGTGGCGTGGAAATAAGTACAGTGAAGAGCTATGTTACCTTTTTTTTTTTTTTTTTTTTTTTTTTAATGAGAAGGTCTACAAAAGAGCAGACCTTTGCAGCTTCTACTAGAGAGGTTTGGACTCACCAGAGAGGTCAGGGAAGGCTTTGTAGAGGAAATTCCCACTGACCTGTGGATTGGAAGGACAAATAGGTGTCAACTAGGCAAAGAGGGAAGAGAAGAGTGTTCCAGGAAGAGGGAAGAGCAAGAGGTGGGTGGCCCAGGGTTAGCAGGAGCCTGATGAGTATGAGGGACAGGTACAGAAAGCAAGGGAAGGGACCTGGAGATGTTGGCAGGCCAGGCTGTCCAGGGCCTTCCCAGTTGTGGGAAGAATTTTAGACTTTATATTGAGAGCAATGAGGAGCCATGGAAGGATTTAAACTTACAAGTGAAATAGTCAGGCTTGTGTTTTCAGCAGTCCCTGCTGACTGCAGAGAATGGAGGTCTGTGAATATGAGGAGACCACTCAGAATAGAAGGTGATAATGTGATGAAGGGGAGTGGTGATGAAGATGGAGGGGAAAGTATGGGACTAACAGAAGAGGAGTGGGAGAAAAGGCTGGAGAGATTGTGTGTGTGTGTGTGTGTAACCTATGGGGTGTGAATGTAAGGCCAAGATGAAAAGTTTAATCTGTTGGCCACCTGGAGTCTTTGATAGTCTTTGATTCATAGAGTGGAGTGCCTACTTTTTTTTTTTTTTTTTTGCGGTACGGGGACCTCTCACTGTTGTGGCCTCTCCCGTTGCGGGGCACAGGCTCCGGACGCGCAGGCTCAGTGGCCACGGCTCACGGGCCCAGCCGCTCCACGGCATGTGGGATCTTCCCGGACCGGGGCACGAACCCGCGTCCCCTGCATCGGCAGGCGGACTCTCAACCACTGCGCCACCAGGGCAGCCCCTGGAGTGCCTACTTTTGCTGGGCCATGCATAACTATTTTTCGCATGCATATCTCATTTAATCCTTGCAACTACCCTGTGAGGATGGTGCCCTCACTCCCAAGTTGTGGATGAAGTTGAGCAATTTGATCTGGATTACCTGCTACTTAGAGGCAGAGCTGGGCTTTATACCCTGCATTCTGGTTTTCAGAGTGTAACCAACAAGCTACACTGTCGTGGAAGCTTTTTGAGCAAAAGAAGGATGTGATCAGGGTTGTGACTTTGGAATCCGTTGGCAGTGAGTTGGATGGATGGGTTGGGGAGAGAGGCCCAGAGATTAATATTTCAGTCGGGCAGCAGTGAGGTCAGAGAGTCTGAGCCATAGTGGGACCAAAGTAATGGGAAGGAAGGGATGACAACAAAGGCTGCCTTTGAATAGACGGGATTTAAGATAGGTATTAGTTCTCTATTGCTGCTGTAGCAATTTACTGCAAACTTAGTGGATTAAAAGACAACCATTTTAAGATCTCATAGTTCTATTGGTCAAAGTCTGAGTGGGCTGGATTGGTTTCCTTTTTGAGCTCTGACAAAGCTAGTCAGCTAGTCTGGGCTCTTATCTGGAGGCTCTGGGAAAGAATCTACTTCCATGCTCATTCATGTTGTCAGAATTCAGTTCCTTGTGGTTGTAGGACTTAGGTTCCTATTTTTTTACTGGCTGTTAGCTGGGACTCACTCTTAGTTCCTAAAACACTCACCAGTCCTTGCATGTATCCCCTCCATCTTCAAAGGCAGCAATAGTGCATCGTTCTTGTGCTTTGAATAGCTCTGACTTCCTCTTCTGCCAGTAGCCAGAGAAAGTTCCCTGAGCTTAAAGAGCTCTGTGATTAGATTAGCATCCCCCACACACTTAATCTCCCTTTTGCCCTATAATGTAAACACAGGAGTAACACCAGTGGGTGAAAGTCATGGGGGCATCTTAAAATTCTATATAACCATGGGACCACTTGTGTTTATGTGTCTTGGAAAGCTGGGTGAGGCAGAATAGAAGAAGGGGTGGTGTGGGGACGAGATGGCTCTGAGGTTTGGAAACTAAATAATCGGAAGCATAGTGCTGACAACACTAGGAATGGGAATCAGGAAGAGAGCTGATTTGGGAGGCTGGGGAAGATCATGAGGTGGACATCTAGGTGGACACACAAAGCAGTTAGAAATTAGGAATTCCCTCTCAGGAGAGTGGTGGTATTAACAATTTTTCACTTTTTATTGAGCTATACTACACATACAATAAAGAACATTAATCCTAAGCTTACAGCTCAGTGAGCTTTTAGTATGCAGATACATGTGCTACCACCACTCAGATCAAGATTTCTAGCCCCTACGAGTTCCCTTGTGCTCCTTCCCAGTCACTGTCTCCCCACAGGCAACCACTATTCTGACATTAATCACCATAGATTCATCCTGCCTGCTCTTGAGCTTCATATTAAGAGAATCGTACGGTACATACCCCCATCAAATAATTTTCTGGGTGCCTGCTGGGTGCCAGGCACTGTGCCAAGCCCTGGAGATGCAACAGTGACAGGACAAAGTCCCAGCCCTCGTGCAACTTAAATTCTGCTCAGAAGGAAGAGATCGATACCGTGGGAGGCACAGTCTGACCAAGGGGGAGAGTGTGGACAAAGAAGAAAGAGGATGAAGATGAAACCGTGAGAAATGCTTAAAATGGGTTGGTGGGAAGGTGGAGTGGTCAGAGGATTGAGAGAAGCCGGAGCAAGCAGCAGCACAGAAGCCTGAGAACAAACACTTCAAGGGGGAGGGAATGATCCACAGTGTCACATGCTGCTGAGACGTTAATCTACACATATTTATGGAGCACCTGCTTCGTACAAGGTTAGGCATGGAGTGGAATAGAGAGTGGCATAAAACTCCCTGTAATGATGATCTCTAACATGTCTATAGAGATAAGGGAAGGCCCTGGCAGGGCCAGGGGAAAAACACCATAAAATACAAATATCATGTGAATTTGATCATGTCACTGCTCTGCTTAAAATCTTCCTATGGCTTCCCATTGCCATTGGGATTAAGATCAAAACGTTACCATGGCCTCTTGGGCCCTTATGGTCTGACCCTATGGACTCCTCTAGCTTCAGCTCTCTCTCCCTGTCACTCTTACTCTTCTCCAGGCATCCTGGCCTTCTTTTCCCCCTTGTTCTGCTCCCTCCTGCCCCAGGGACTTTGCACACACCATTTCTTCAGCCTAAAACACTTTTCTCCTTCCCTCTACCTCTAGAAAGACCTTAGTTAACTCTACTCACCATTATTCACATCCCTGCTTGATAGTTGCCTCTTCAGAGAAGCTTTCCCTGGTTTTCCAGTTTAAAATAGTTCCCTGTATTTTGCCCTTCCACAGCTCACTTTATGGAACTTTCTTTTCTAGCACTTATCGGGGTGAGTGATTATATATCTGTGTGATTATTGCATAAGTGTTTATCTCTCTCACAAATCGGAGGCCCCTGTGAGAGCAGAGACCTTACCTGCTTATGACTGTCAGTGATTCCCAGCACCTAGCTCAGTGCTGGGCCCATAATGAGGGCTTGATAGGTACTTGCTGAATGAATGAGCTTATGAATTTGAAGTCAGAAGACTGTCTTTAAGCCCTGGCTATGTGACTTTGGATAAGTGACTTTCTTCCTTTTCTCAGGTCTCAGTTTCATCATCCATAAAACGAAGGGATAGACTCTCTAAAGGCCTCTCCAGCCTTATGTCCTCAGACTCAATGACTCACGCTCGTAAAAATGTCACTGGGCTGCTCGCCAACACATTAGCACTGATATTAGTGCTGAGTGAGAAGGTGCAAAACATCAAGTGCTATAGAGTTAGGACAGAGCAGTGTGATCCAGGGTGGTCAGAGAAGGCTTCCTGGAAGAAGTGGGTAAAAATGAATTAAATAGATGGGGAGAAAAGAGATACTCAAGAACCAGAGAAGAACAGAAGCATGAAACATGACAGGAGACCATAAGGAGACTGGTCTGGCTGGAGCCTATGGGAGGGATCCAGCTCCCTTAAAATAGGGGAGGCCCCCGGTACTAGTTTCCTATGCTACTTAGTGGCTTAAAACAACACATTTTATTATCTTACAGTTCTGGAGGTCAGAAGTCCAAAATGGGTCTCACTGGGCTAATGTCAAGGTGTTGACAGAGCTGGTTCCCCCTGGATGCTCTAGGGGAGAGTCTCCTTCCTTGCCTTTTCCAGCTTCTAAAGGCTGTCCTCATTCCTTGGTTCATGCGCTTGCCTCCCCTCCCCTTTCTCTCTGACTTTGACCCTGTTGCCTCCCTCTTATGAGGATCCTTGTGTTTACACTGGGCCCACCCAGATAATCCAGGATAATCTCCTGATCGCAAAACCATTAACATAATCGCATCTGTAAAGGCCCTTTTACCCTGTGAGGTAACGTGTTCACAGGTTCCAGGGATTAGGATGAGGACTCCTTTGAGGGGCCCTTTTCCAGTTTATCACACCCTAGTGGTTATTCAGTGTGGTCTCTGGAGCCAGAGTGCCTCATCTCAATCCTTGGCTTTGTCACTCATTAGTGGCTTAATCCTAGGTGATTTATTTAACCCCTCTCTGCCTCATTTTTCTCATTCGTAAAATAAGGAAACAGAAGTACACACCTTATTTGTTTCAGCTATCTATTGCTATATGACAAACCACCCCAGATCTTAGTGGCTATAAACAACAATGATTTAAAAAAATATTTTTTTCCATGATGGGAGGTTCTTCTGCTCTCCATGGTGCTGGCTATGTTCACTCTTGCAGCTGCATTCATCTGGAAACTCAGCTGGGATCACAGCATCTAAGTTGGCCTCACTGACATGTCTGATGCTTGATGCTGACGATTGGCTGGAAAGCCATAGTTCTCCTCCAGGCGGCCTCTCATCCTGCAGGGCCTCCCTCCCTTCATTGGCCTCTCTAGCAGGATAGTTCAGACTTCTTTACACGGTAGCTGACTTCCAAAGAGGTAATTATGGAAGCTGCAAGACTCCTTAAGGCCTAAGCCCAGAGGTCACAAGGTGTCACTTCTGTCAAAGTCTATTGGTCAAATAAATCAGATGGCCAGCCCAGACTCAAAGGGAGAGGAAATAGACTCCACCTCTTGTGAAAGTCACATTGTACAAGTCTTGTGAGATATACTATTTACCATGGTAATTGTGAGGATTCTATGAATTAAAACATGTGAAAGGACTTAAAACAGTGGCTGGGGGCTTCCCTGGTGGCGCAGTGGTTGAGAATCTGCCTGCCAATGCAGGGGACACAGGTTCGAGCCCTGGTCTGGGAAGATCCCACATGCCGCAGAGCAACTGGGCCCGTGAGCCACAATTACTGAGCCTGCACGTGCGATGAAGAGTGGCCCACGCTTGCCACAACTAGAGAAAGCCCTTGCACAGAAACGAAGACCCAACACAGCCATAAATAAATCAAAAAAAAAACAGTGGCTGGTACCTAGTGAGTGCTCAGTATGTCCAAAAAAAAAAAAAAAAAAAAAAAGGCAGGATCTAGTGTTCAGCTGCCTAGATTCAAAACCCAATTCCACAGCTTATGGTTTTGTGACCTTTGGCAAATTATTTAAGCCAAAGGACCCAAGCCTCAGGGTCCTCATCTGTAAATGAGGTTAATGGTAAAACTTAATTTACAGGGCTGGTGCAAGGATGAAATGCAGTAGTAAGTGCAAACTCTCAGCTCGGGGCCTAGTGTATAGTTAGTACTAAATAAGCATTCATTTTTGATATTACCAAAGTTCTGTCAAGTACAGTGCCAGGCATTTTCTCATTTTTAAAAAAGTTTAAGCCCACTGTCAACCCTGTGTGGTCCACGTATATACACATATGTATGAGGAAGCAGAGGCCCAAAGTACTTCAGAAACTTGGGACTGGGACCTAGGTCTTTGTGACTCTTTCCATTTTATTAATGATTTGAAACATTTCTTTTTAGTAGAGTACTTCCCCTCCCCTTTTTCAAACAAACCCAATAGATAAAACTGAGAAAGACAGTATTTTACTAGCACATAATAAGAAGGCTCACATTTTAGCTTTTTATTTTATTTTTTAAAATTTATTTATTTTATTTTTATTTATTTTTGGCTGCATTGGGTCTTTGTTGCTGCACGTGGGCTTTCTCTAGTTGTGGTGAGCGGGGGCTACTCTTCATTGCGGTGCGCGGGCTTCTCATTGCGGTGGCTTCTCTTGTTGCGGAGCACGGGCTCTAGAACGCAAGCTCAGTAGTTGTGCGCACGGGCTTAGTTGCTCCGCGGCACGTGGGATCCTCCCGGACCGGGGCTCGAACCCGTGTCCCCTGCATTGGCAGGCGGCTTCTTAACCACTGCGCCACCAGGGAAGCCCCATATTTTAGCTTTTTAATCATCGGGGGAAAACATGTCAATTAGGGGCTTCCCTGGTGGCGCAGTGGTTGAGAGTCCACCTGCCGATGCAGGGGACGCGGGTTTGTGCCCCAGTCCGGGAGGATCCCGCGTGCCGCGGAGCGGCTGGGCCCGTGAGCCATGGCCGCTGAGCCTGCACGTCCGGAGCCAGTGCTCCGCGACGGGAGAGGCCACAGCAGTGAGAGGCCCGCGTACTGCAAAACAAAACAAAACAAAAAACCATGTCAATTAGCACACACATTATCATGAAGGTAACCTCTAATGTGTTAAAATTCAGTTCATAACATTTCTGTGAACATGTGAACTTTTATTGAGGTTTCAAAGAGTATATCTTTGTACAAAACTCAAATCAAAACTCTGTGGACCCTCTAAATACCTCAAAGGAATTTAGGGTTCCATGGATCTCAGATTGGAAACCTCTCCATCAGATGACATCCTTCCACATGAGGGAGTAGTTGGAGCATCTGGGTTCTGAGCAATGGGGGTCTCAAGAACCTGGCGAAGGAGCTTTGAGTCGTTTTGTAAGCAATGGTGTATCATTTAATGTCTCATAATCCATTATTTATTGGATTTTTGAGGATTGGTGATCAAGAAGAATAAAAGCAGGGAAAAACAATCACAGCCATTATTTATTAAATGCTTACTGTGTACCATGTACTACACTCTTTCCTTGTTTTATCTCGTTGAGTTGTCTCAGGGCCACGAGGTATGTACTGTTATCGTTTCTATTTGATAGATGATGAAACTGAAGCTCAGACTGAATAAGTAATTTATCAAGCTAGTAAATAATGGAGCTGGATTGCAAATCTATAAGTCATTGGGACTTTTTTTTATCAGGAGGTCAACAGTGACCTGGTGAGTGGGAGCTGAGGGGTCAGGGAAGGAAGAAGTGGTGGAAGGCACCCTCCCAGGCCTCTCTCCTCTTAGGAAGGCATCCTTGTTCACTCTCAGCATCTCCAGGTCTTCCTAGTACCACTCCCCACCCACACCGCAGTATTTTAAGACTGAGGCCTAACTGGTCCATTCCTATTGCTCAGTCCCTTTTCCAGGGAAAAGTTTGTTTTCTGATCCCTGATGCTGGTTTCCTCAATGGAGATAAACAGCAGGAGACTGTTTTTCTCTGTCCTATTAATAAGTCAGATTAAAGAGTCAGTCATATAACCAGCACATCATTTCTTACTGGCCCTTGAATAAGCTCAGAGTCCCATCTGGGAGATGAACCTCTCCCTGACAGTAAGCCAGCTGAAAGACATCCCAAGGCAGCATGTGGGTGGAGAGCCAAATGAGGGGGAATCATAGGAGTAATAAAATGTTTCCCCAGGATTTTCTATTTTATAGAACAATTGCAAACCCATTGTCTCAGGTGATTCTCATAACGCTCCTATGATGTAGGCCTAATTATCTACATTTGACAGGTGGGAAACTGAGGCTCAGAGAGGTGAAGTCACTTGACAAGATCAGATAGTCGATAAGTGACAAAACCAGAATGGAAGGACTGGCTTATTTAGGAATCTTCCTCTGGTTGAGTCCTGTCTGTGAGCTGTGAACTCTACAGTTTGGAGATGTCCCCCCACCCCACCCCCACAGGAGAATCCTTCTACCCTACTGCCAAGGATCTAGGCTGGGAGGACAAGGAAGGCCCTCAGGCCCCAGGCCTCTTCCTGTGCTCCCCTGCCAAACTCCCAGGTTGACCTCTATGGCTATTTGAGCCAAAGGTGCCTTCAGAATCCTGATGCCTCCCTTCTGGTCTCAGGGGCCAGGCTGCACCCCTTGCCCATATCCTGAGATCCTGAGAAAAATCCTTAGCCATTCATCCAGGTCCCCTCCCCACAGGTCAGTGCTCCCTCCCGCCACAGACAGGCTCCTGTGATGATGGATCGCTGGCCCCAACGCACATATTATTATGAAATGGGTTTATTACACTCTAAATCTCTCACTAATGTGCCTCTGTTTAATCCCTTTATCCAATTCTGTCTCTCAGGCTCAGGCTGGCCACAGCTCTCTCCATCCAGGACTAGGTCTGAATGGTTTATTGGATGATTTCTGACTTGGGGGGGGGACTAGGGTGGGGGCTGTTTAGAGGAGGGGGGAGGACAGGAATCCATACAGCCCTTGAGGGGAAGAAATCCAAGGGCTCTGTCTGGGGGCTTCTAACCTGGAGCCTTCCTGGCCCTGCTGTCAGTCTGTCTGCCATGTCTTCTCTTCTCCGTCTTGGTCTCTCTGACTTGGGCCTCACTCCATCTCTCATCACTTTCTCACTTCCTCTCTGACTGTCTCTGTCTCTCTGTCTTCTCTTGAAGCCAGACTATGGTTAGGATCATGGTGTCTAGTTCCCTCTGGGGTGAGGAGGGCAGTGATCCCCAGCCTTTCCCATCCCACCTCCAGCCTCCCCTTTTCTGGAAGTTCCTTTAATTCTGCTGGGTTTCTGTCCTCTCAAGTCACTTCTTTACCCCAGCTCCACTGACCAGCCACCTTCCTCTTTTAGAATCTGCCCCTGATATGCCCCTCTGGCTTTCCTCTCGTGACCATGTGCCCTGCTCTCGGGCCCACGCCCAAGTCCCCGCTGACACCAGCAGCCTCTGCTTTCTGCTCAGCCACCTCTGCTTCCCCACGATGGTTGACACCTCAGCTCCGGAGGCCTTCCCTTCCCTCCTACTCTCTCTCTGGCCACCTCCTGGATGGCCTTCTCTCCCGCCCTCCATCGCTATCTCTGTCTCTCCCAGTGTCTCTCCCTGAGCAGTCCCTCCCCGCTCTGACACACCAGCCGGTACGGCAGCCAAGGCTTCCTGCTGTCAGCTGGGGAATAGATAAAGATAAATGATATTATGTTAAATTCCACTTAATGACAAATTTTTAATTTTCTGAACATGGTCATTTTCTGGCTAGTGAATCAAGTGGAGGGAGCTAATTACATGAAGATCTGAACAAAAATAACTCCTAATTTTCAAGGATAATGGAAGAGAAATGTTGGAGATTAATGGCACTATTTATCTTTTTTAAATTTCTATCTTTCTCTGTGATAGCCGTGCTCCCCAAGGAAAATATTCATAAAATGAAATTGAAGTCGTAACTTAATAGGTTATTAAAATTTTTGAGTGCATATCACTTTCCTTCCGCAGCACTGTAAATTTAAATTGAAGTTTGCGGCTCCCCGAGTCACCAGCGGAGTTTTTTTTATGATGGCACAATAGAGAGAAACATGCATCTTTGTCAGGAGGTATTTGCTAGTCTAATTTTATGGCAGGCCGGATTATCAGACGGGAATGGCAGCGCCGGGGGAAGCTGACAAGCCCGCAGCCGGCAGCCATGTGTTTCCATTAGCGCCCCGAGCCGTCCGGGGTTTCTCTGGACTCTCATTTTCCACTTCAGTCTTTTATCTTGATTTAAAGTGAGGGCGCCCAATATTCAGGGCCTGTCATTTTTCTCTCTCACACACTCTCAACGGCTCTTCCTCACTTCTCCCCTCCCACTTCCTCCGCTCCAGGGCCTGCTCCCTTTCATGTCGGGGGCTCCAGCGTGGGCTCTGCCCCCCTCACCCAGCCTCACCCAAGCCTCTGGGCTCCACCCCGGGAGGAAGAAGAGAGAGGAGGCAGGAGAGAACGCAGGGCAGCCACTGGAGTTAGTCATAAATTTGAGTGAAGCCTTCTCCCCACGGGCCCATCAGAGGAACCCTGGAATCGGGACTGTATGCGTAGGAGATGGGGAGGGGCTCCCTGGCTTGAGCCCATCAGGCCCTCTAATTGAGTGTTAATGGAGTTGCGAGGGGGAGGGGGAGCAGCTGTTGGCTCTGGGGACCCGAGGGCAGTGAGGATTATGGCCAGTCTCTCTTCTAGTCCCTGTCTCTGTTCCCATGTCAGTCTTTGTCCCGGCTTTGTCTGAGTCTCAGAACCATTGACACAGAGGGAAACTTAAAGAGGCCCAGACCAACCCCCACATCTTAGAGAGGGACAAACTGAGACCCAGGCACGGGGAGTGTCTTGTCCAAGGTCTCATGGTTAATCAGTGGCCGAGACAGAACAAAATATTGGATATCACAGATACGTAGATGAACGCACTTTCCACTGAACCACACTGCCTCGCCTCCACCTCTTTCTGCTCTGTCAGACAGAAGCCAACATCTTTGTGTCTCTCTCAGCTCCTACCCAACGTTGCCCACCTTGTTACTGGCACCAGTGTTCTCCAAAGAGCTGGCCTTGACACCCGCATCGTTTATTCCTGTCCTATCCTCAGCTCCCTCACTATGTCAGTTACTAAGTCCTGCCATCTATTTTCTATCTGTCTCTTTCTCTCCTCTTCACTGGGGTTCACCCGCCCTATGACATCAGCCCCGCCCTACTCCCTCGTCTCCATGTTCTCCTCCCAATCCTGTCCCACAGTGACCTTCCCCAAATACCCCAGATCCCAAAACACTCTCCTGCCCTTGCTCAGAAACCCACCATGTGCCCTCCACCCTGTGCCTACAGGATTGAGTTCCAACTTCCCACTCAAGCCTCAGAGCCCTGAGTGACCGTGACCCACCTCACCATTTCCCCTCTGTCCCCCTCCTTCTTGCCCGCCATACACTCATGTAGGGTCGACCTGAGTGAGTGTGGCACCTCTGCATCTTTGTTCCTGGTGTCCCCCCTAGGAGCGTCCTCTACCCTTCAGTTCTATCCATCATTCATGACCCCCCCTCAAGCCACCCCCTTGCTAGGGCTCCCCAGGCCATACCAACCTGCCTTCTTCTCTGGCCTCCTTTAGCCCTCACCATCCAGGTGTGCATCAATCTGCTCGCCCACTGCTTGAAACTCATTGTACTTGCTGACTTGGACCCTGCTGGGCCAGGGACCCTAAATTCAGTTCACATACTTTATGGTCACAAATGCTCGCTGGGTCACACACCCTATCCCACGTGTCCCAAGCACAGCAGCAGAGACCCCCCCTAGATAAAACCTCAGACAGGAAGTCCGCCTACATAGCATCATAGCATACTGGAGCTGGAAGGGATATGAGACTTCAGCTCTCTCATTTTATTGATAAGGAAACTGAGGCCCAGCCAGAGGGGTGATGCTCAGGGTTCTGCCAGGAATTAGGAAGGGAGTTGAGACTCACATTCAGGTCTCTGGACTCAGGTTTCAGTGTTCTCTCCACCTCACCATTCCTCTTCTAGGGTTCAGGTCATCGCTGTCAGTCAGGTGTAAAATGGCAATGGTTCTTTTAATCTCGGAGCCTTGGTTTCTCCACAATGGAGAAAAGCAGTCCTGGACTACGTTTCTTCCTCAAAGTGGGGTCTGGGATCACTGGAGAACCCTGTGGCAACAGCAGGACTTTTCAATGCAGTATCTACTTGCCCCTCCTGCCCTCCCCTGCAACCCAGACTGCTCAGCCCTGCCCCATTCTCCCTGGCCTGGCCACTTGCAAGGACTGTGACCCCTCCTCCCCCTCTCTACCGGCCCTCCACTGGGCTACCCACCACTGTGTCCCATGTTACAGGAATGTTGCAGGCATGTTGCAAACATGTTCGGGCATGTTTCAGGCATGGCCATTTCCACTTGGCTGCCTGTGCCACACAGGTCAGGTGGCGAGTGGCCCGGGCCAGCCCCACGCTGTGTTTAGCGGTGGAGCTGAGTGGACGCGGTGCCTGGTTCCCCAGCCACAGTCTCTCGTTAGAAAGAAATTAAAAGCCACTCAATTTTGGCTAATATCCCTCTGAAGGCCTTTAACTCCACCTGTGACTAACCCATTCATAATCGCTCCGTTTTAGTGGCTCAGGCTGATGTAGCCTCAATTAATTTGGGAGGAGAGATAAACGGCCATTCCTCTTTGTCTCCCATGCCTTCCTCCCTTCCTGCCCTCTCTGTCGTCTCCCCTGACAGCCTCCCTGTGTCTCTGTCTCTCTCTGCCTCTGGCTCAGTTTTTCTTTCTCCCTTTCTCCATCTCACCTCTTTCTCATCCTGATCGTGTGGGTCTGTTTCTGTCTCTCCAACTCTTTCTGTGTCTCTTTCAAAGTCTGTCTTAGTTTTTGTTCTCTCCCTACTTCCTTCACTTTCACTCTCCCTGCCTCTTTCTCTTTCTTCCTGCATTTCTCTATCTGTCTGGACCTCTGCTCTTTTGTCTCTGTCTCTCCCTCCTGTTTCTTTTGGTCCCCTGCTTTTGGTCACTTTGACCATGACTCCCTCATCTTTGGAGCTACTTTCTTTGCCCACTAGTGTGTTCATGTTTCTGATGCTGTTTCTCTGGCTCCCTCTTCCCATCTCTGTCTCTGTTCTTTTTTGTCTCTTTGTCTCAATCGCTGTGTCTCTGCGTCTCCTGTCAACCGTTTTCTGCCCCAGCCCCTCCTGTTTGATCCCTTCTACAGCTTCCCTTCTTTCTCCCTTTCCTCCTTGCTTCCTCTCCTTCCGTTCCTTTTATTCTGCCTCTGTCTCTCCATTTGTCTGTTTTTGCTGTATCCCCCTGGGGTTTTCTCTCTTCCCTTCCTTTTTCTGTCACAGAGATGACTCTTCTCTCGCCCCTCCCCCATGGCTCAAGCACCTTCTCTCCTGGTGCCTCAAACCACCCCCCACCCCAAGCCCTTGAGTCCTTTTGTCTTCTTCTCCCCTCTCGATTATTATTAATGATAAAAGCTCAAACATCACATCAGTAATTTCTGAGTGAGTTTTGCAATGAAACTGGGGCCTTCTCAACCCCTCCCGAGTCCCACAAATTTTACTTTTGTAATTTCACGCCTCTGGTTATCACCACGCTGCTCCATCCCTCTCTGCCTCTCAGCTCCCCGCGCCCCCCCACCCCCGGAGAGAGCACTTAAACTTGTTTTCATTCCCTTATTCTTTATTTTTTTAATGTCCACTCTCTCCGGAGTCAGTAATGTTCTTCCTCTCTTTCCTCTCCCATTTTCTGTTAATTCTGCGCCATCTGCCTTAGCATCTGTTAAAAATAAAATTTCCCTCACACAATGAGAAGCCTCCCTGCTCCTCCCTCCCCCATGCAGCCCCCCAGGTTTGGTGCTGGGGCCGTCAGATGCCACTTCCTCTCCTGGGATCTTTCCCCCCCTCCCCCCAGTCCCTAGTCTGGTTTTCAGAGGAGAGACGCAGCACTGGGCGAGCAGGCGGCAGGGAGGAGGGGGCTGCCCAGGGGGCCTGGAGCTGGAGGGGGCAGCTGCAGAGGGAACTAGAACTGGGGGTTGCAGAGGATGGAACCTGGCTCCACCCACTTGCCTTCGGGACCTTGCCCAGGCTGGAGCTCTGAGCTGCTGAGACAGAGGTGACAGGTAGGTGACAACAGGTGGGGAAGAGGTTTGAGGAGGGAGCCATTTTTCCCCAGGGAAGGAGGTCGCTGATGAATCCATTTGCTCTTTCCCAAAAGCTAATGCTGGGGCATGAGGCTGGGATGGTGGTGGGAGTGAATTCAGGAGATGGAAGAACTGCCCCCAAGTCCCAGTGGTTGTCCCCAGCTTGGAATGGATATGGTGCTGGACAAGGTGTCTTCAAGACCGTCTGTCCAGGGGCCCCCTCCCCTTGTGTGCTGGAGGACGTTGTCCCTGCTGCCCTGGGCTCTCAGCTGGGAGAAGGGAGAGAAAGGGAGTCAGTTGACCCCCATGCCCTGAAGACTTCAGGAGGCAGGAAACTCTTGGGTTGAAGCCAGCTTCCCAGAGGGTTTGGAAAGAGACTCTCTGTGTGTGTTTGTGAGCATGTGTGTGTGTGTGCGCCTGTGAGATTATGGTTCCCTGTCACCACTGAACTGTGTAGGTGTGTCTGAGGAGTGTGTGTATATGAACTGGGTTTTGACTGGGATTTTCTTTCTGTGTTGTCCTATGCCTGGCTACATCTCGCAAGTGTACTGTGTATGTTATAGTGGGTGTATAGCTATACCTCTCCATAGATGGTGTGACTGTGTGTGGTAGTGGGTGTGTTGTAACTCTGTATCTCTGTGTGTATTTGTGTAAATGGTGTCTTGCAAAAAACTATCTTCCTGTGTATGTGATGATGTGTGTAATTGTTCATGTCTTGCTACCTTGGTTTATTTGCATGTGGAAGTGTTACATACTTTGTTTATTGGTATATTTGTACATGACTTTATCTCTCCTGTGATGCTGGGTGTAACTATTTCTCTAGACAATAATCCCTTTTCTCTTGCGATGGGGTGCTCTGTATGTGACCAAGGCCAGGTAGGCACCTGTGTGAGGGTTGCTTTACTTCTGAGTGATGTGAGTGTGGGAGCATCTTTCTGTGGGAGGGCGATCAT
Source organism: Mesoplodon mirus (assembly GCF_964341445.2). NCBI lineage: Eukaryota > Metazoa > Chordata > Mammalia > Artiodactyla > Ziphiidae > Mesoplodon > Mesoplodon mirus. The sequence continues at coordinate 202,579,853 of NC_138977.1, read as the reverse complement.
GTATGACTGTCTCTGGTGACCTGTGCACGTGTGTGAGTGTGTGTGTGCGCGCTGTATGCTTCCTTTTACTCATCACCACACAAATGTGTGGACACCTGATGTGGGCTTGGTTGGGCCAGGCAGGGTGTGGCAAGGCATGCACGGCTATATTGGTGCATCCGATGAGATCAACTGAGATAAAAGGTCACAGGTGGGGGACTGAGGCAACTCAGCAGCAAGATGGTGAAAAAGTACAGGCTTTGATACAGTCCTGAGTTCTTCAATTCCTAGATCTGCCCCTGATCAGGTCAGTGACAGAGCAAGTTACTTAAACACTGAGTCTCAGTTTCCGCATCTGTAAAATGAGGATAATCATATCTACGGCATACAGTTGTGGCCAGGATTAAGGACAAAGGACGTCAAGCAACTAGCCTGGCACCTAACAGTAATGAAATGGTAGTAGTAACAACGATCAGTTATTAAGTGCTACTGGTACATATTTAACCCTTTACTCCTCACATCAATTCTAGAAGGGTTTTACTGCTTTAGAGATGAGTAAACTGAGGCACGGAGTATAAATAACAGATCAGACAGCTAGGAAAGGCAGAGTAGCTGCTCAGCAAATGATAGCTCTATTTGGATAGTAGGGGTAGTAGGATCGTTGCTTCCTGCAACTACTATTGATATTACTCATGTGAATGTTGAGGGGGGCTGCATTAGACCGACAGCACTTCGTTCCTCCTTATATGGGCCTCCTTCTCAAGTCATCCCCCACCCCCGTCACCCCACAACCCGGCGGAGCTGTTGTCTCCTGGGACTGTTCTGGGGGCTGGACAAAAGAGAGAGTCTGAGGAGGAGGAAATGCCCCACGCTCCTGGCCTCCTCTTCCCAGCCTTGATCGACACCAAAGACTCCGTAATCTCTCTCTGCCCCGAGGGGAGCAGCAGCGTTTGTGAAACAGATTTTTACAAAATGTTTTGACCCTGCTCTCCCCTCCCCTCCGCATCCCTGCCTGGCACCATGTCACCTAATTAAATCAGCCTTCGCGGGCGTCTCCGCTCCCTGCTAATTGTGCCCTGGGCCGACTTCCGGAGGTCGCTGTCCCCATCCCAGGACACCCCCCACCCCCGAACTCCCGAGGACGACGGGGGTTGGGGTGGGCGCCTGCTGGGGGCCGTGCGGGGGGCAGAGATCTCCTAGGGCCCTCCCCTGGCGATTTCCGTGGTCCTCCCCCTGTGGCTATTCTGCAACCGGGAGACGGAGTCTTTGGTTCTAGCCCCCGCCCGGCCCTGCTTCCTGCTCAAGGACAGGGGCCCAGGTCTGAAATGACCCGGGGCCTCGGGGAGGCCAGCCCGAGCGTAGCCGGGTAATTGTCTCTGCCAGACGCGTTGCCGAAGGAGGCGGCTCGGAAAATCCCGGATGTCTTTCCCCTTCAGCGGCTGCGCGGGGCCGGCCGGAAGCCAGGCGGCTTTATTTACAGATCCTCTCGCAAGCGGGAGCAGAGCCTGGGCTGGAAGGGCGCCGGCCGCCGCCACCTCTGTCCAGGGTGCTGATCGCGCGCAGGGCTGGGTGGGTCTTCTGCGTTTGCCGGGATGATAACAATGACTAAAAATCATTACGGGCGACTTTTATTGAACGATTACCGTTAGCCAGGCACTGATCTAAGCACTTCCAAGCTCTGTATCATTTAATACTCACAGCAACCTTAAAAAGAGAGATTTTCCCATTTCAACGAGGAGAAAACCGAGATTTCCACAGGTTAAAGAGCTGGAACTGGGGATGGTTAGGGGAGAATTTCGCTTTATCTGCCGTGTCTGATTTCTTCTATTTTCTTATTTTCATAACCAAGAATATGTTCATGTAATACTTGTGCATTAAAAATAAGTTTTAAAAACTTGAAAATTTTTTCTTAACATGGGATGTTCTTCTGGACAAACGACTGAGGTTCTTCAAAGAGAAGGGAGAAAGAGATAACAATCAAATACATTGTGGGTAGACCTTGTTTGGTTCCTTAGTTGAACAAAACAAATGTAAAAAAAAGATGAAATATTTGAATGTGGACCTGGGTATTTGATGATTTAGATAATTATTGCCAATTTTCTTTGATATGATAATGACATTGCGGTGTTTTTTTTTAACTCTGGGGAGGGGAGAGAGAAAAAAAAAACTCTCTAACTTTTAAACTTTTTCTTAAAAAGAGCTGTTGAGTGACCTGCGCAAGGGTACTTAAGAGACCCTTCTCTCAACCACTCTGACAGCTCACCACCGGCAGATCTGAGCATGTCTACAGCTTGGTGTGTTATATGGACCTGTCTGCAGGTCTGTGTGACCGTCTCTGCTTGGGTTGATATAAGTGCTAGTATTGAATCTCTATGTGTGAGATCTCTGTATGGCAAATTTTGAGTGCCAACTGTATGCCAGATTTTCTATAATGATATCTTGTATCACTTTAAACTCAGAACAATCCTGGGAGGAGGAATTGCTATTCCAGTACTGCAGGTGCAAGAAACTGAGGTAGAGGAAGTAATTTTCCTGTGGTCTTACCATTAGTAAGGGGTGGAACTGGAACCCAGGTATTTTCACCACACTCCCTAATGTTCTCGCTAATTGCTTAAACCACAGTTGCCTTATTAGTGTATGTAAGACTTGTGCCTGAGTATGACTTCATCTAGTGGGTGGAAGTAAGGAACTGTGTATGTAGTCACAGCAGGGCCCCTCTTCCTGTGATGCCCTGGGGTGGGAGATACAGGGAATTACAGATCAGTGAGAAAAGAAAGTTGATTTGAAATGAACTAATCAATGGGAATGATCAGGTCCACTAAAGATGTACATGATCTGAAGAATTTACCTGGTGACAAAATAGATCTAAATTTGATTTGGAAGCTGGAATCTTTCTCTCCATAATGATAAAACCATCTTGAGCACCTGCCAAGCCCCAGTCTCCTTATCTATAAAGATATGTAGAAACTATGTATATGTAGCACAGCATCTGGGACAGAATAAGAATTCAATAAAGAATGACCTTTGTTATCAAAGGAAGAAGTACAGTATAATTAATGAAAACCAGACTTGACGTCAGAGCAGGGTATAATCTCGATCTCAAAACCCACTAGATGGGACTTCCCTGGCGGTCCACTGGTTAAGACTCCCTGCTTCCAGTGCAGGGGGCACAGGTTCAATCCCTGGTCGGGGAACTAAGATCCTGCATGCCTCCTGGCACCCCCCCAAAAAAAACCCCCGCTAGCTGAGCGACCTTGGGCAAGTAACTTAACCTCTCCAGGCCTCACTTCCCTTTTCTGTGATAGGGAGACAATCATACTTAAAGAGATTGTAAAAATTAAGTGAGATAATGTATAAAGTGCTTGGCATAGTGCCTAGCACATAGTAAGTGCCCCAGAAATGTTAGCAGTTATTCCTCTGTGCTCTAGGTGCTTTACATACACCCTCTCTGAACCCTGTCAGCACTCTGTAAGGTGTTTGATATTCCAATTCAGGCTTCTTTGTATTCCAGATTCATACAAGCTCCATTCACCTGGCTGCCTGCCTTTTCAAGAGCTGTCTGTTTTATTTGAATGTCTCTGAGAGTCAGTGTGGGAGACTGGTATAGGGGGTTGGAAGGGAGACTAGCAGGGAGGGGTTTTGGCATAGGAGAAAGAGCACTAGGGTGGGAGTCATGAGATTGGAATTGACACCCTAGATTTGCCATTAACTAACTGTGTGACCTTAGTCAAGTTTTTATTCTCAGAGTCTCAGTTAACCCACCTGTAAAATAAGGTGGGTAGACTGGATGAGCTATGGCATTATAAGACTGGTAACTATGTGTTCAGGAGACTTGAATAAGATGAGAAAGTATGACTGTGAATTCTGAGGGACTCTGAGAGTGTATGAAAGGGGAATGTTGGGTGGGGCTCTAGGGTATGGAGTCGTGGTTGCAATAATATAAATGACAATGACTAGGAGGAACTTGTGACTACACTTCCTTAGGACAAAGTGACAGTGTGAGACTGTGTAGGGGTGAATATTGTGTGACTGGGTATGTTTATGTAAATGGGTGTGTGCAAGCATCAAATCCTATGAATGTATTGTATGCAAGGATGTGTGTGTAATGGTATGAAAATTAATATAGTCAAATTTTGTGAGAATGTGAGCACGGTTGTAAGGGAAGTATATGGGTTGTGGATTATATGTGAATGTGTGAGTGCAGAGGTGATATATGTGAGGGGGGACTGACCGTGGGCTGATAAGCAGAGAGGAGTGGTGGAGAGATCTGTGAAGTAGGCACCACGTGCAGGAAGAGGCTGAGCCGCATCATCCTCCCCCTTTCCTACCCTATGGGGCCCTCTAGAGTGATCTACGGCCGACTCAGACTTATTGATTTGGGATGACCTGTTCGTTATTTCCACCACACGGAGCTGGAGACCCACAGTCTTATGCTCCTCAGCTGTGGTGTCAGGGGCACCTTCTGAGGAGAGTCTGGATGAACACTTGAAGTCCCACCATTGGCAAACCCAGTCTAGCCTCCCTCCTACCCTCTCCCTAACAACCTTGGCCAGGAGACTTCAGAGACAATGGCAAGACTGACAATGGGTGAATATCCTTGGGGCCAGGGTGGCTGAAATAGACCTCATCCCTGCACGGAGGTGGCAGGGGAGGATGTGGTAGAGAATTTTCAGGTCGGCTATCAGCTTCTGAGGTCGTGATTGTATACAGAACACATACAGACATACAATCACACTTGTGTAGAAGGTTTACCTAGCCTTTCATAATCACACACACACACACAGAGAAACTGGTCTGAAGAATTAGGGGTTTTGTTGTTGTTTTGCCTTTGAAGAAAGAGACCTTTCACTTAAGCAAATGGTAAAAGACTGATGATACCCTCTTCGGGTAAGAATATAGAGTGGTACAAGCTTTTGAGAAGGTAGTTTGACAATGGGTACCCAAATGTAAAATGTGTATTTTTTCGATCCAGTACTTCCATTTCTAAGAACTTACCCTAAGGACTTCCCTGGTGGCGCAGTGGTTAAGAATCCACCTGCCAATGCATGGGACACAGGTTTGAGCCCTGGCCTGGGAAGATCCCACATGCCGTGGAGCAGCTAAGCCCGTGCGCCACAACTACTGAGCCTGCTCTCTAGAGCCTGCGAGCCACAACTACTGAAGCCCGCGTGACTAGAGCCGGTGCTCTGCAACAAGAGAAGCCACCGCAATGAGAAGCCAGTGCACCGCAACGAAGAGTAGACCCCACTCGCCGCAACTAAAGCAAGCCCATGCACGGCGACGAAGACCCAACACAGCCAAAAATTAAAACAAATAAATAAATAAATTTATAAAAAAGAACAAATAGGAAACAAAGACATTAAAAAAAGAACTTACCCTAAGAACTTAATTGTACAAGTGTGAAAAGATTTGTCCACAAATATATTCATCTCAGTGAGTTTAAAATAGTGCAAAACTAGAAATAACCTAAATGCTTATCAACAGAAGACTGGCTCAATACATTATACAGTAGAATATACTGCAACTATTAGAACAATCAAATAGCTCTATATTCATTGAAACAGAATGGCATCTGACATATTTTTATGCAAGAGAAGATTACAGACCAGAACATAGAGTTTGATCCTGTTTTATGTCATGTTATGCACCTGTGTCTGTATGTTTATTTAGAGGTAGAAAGACTTGTCTGGTAGAATGGTCACTAAAATAGCAACAGTGGTTGTCTGGCTTATGTGGGCATTCTTTTTGTCTTTCTTCTCTGTATTTTCTGTGTAGGAAGGAAAGGAGGAAGGAAAGGTGAAGAAAGGAAAAAAAGAAAGCTGCTTCCACTCAGCATGGAGGGCATAGCAATGAGGGAGGTGCTGATCCCCTTAGGGACTGTCCAGGATTAAACCTCCACATCAAAGGTGTTGGGGCTGACAGTGTACTTGATGGTGACATCCCAAATGTCCTATATCTACAAACTGTGTCATCTTCCTCCCTCTGCCTGCTCCTTGCTGAATCTGTGTTCATCTTTTAGAAGCACAGTGAGAAGATGTGGGTCCCCTGGAGAGCACGTGGGCTTGGCAGTAGAGGAAAGGAGATTCGTGGGCAAGGCTGGAGCAGCTGTGGAGACACCCTCTGGGGAGGGGAACCTAGGGCAGCCTCCGTCCTCAGTGTCCCTCCCCATGATAAGGGATCCCTCAATCATTATTTTACTTTCTCGGTCAAAATAATCCTCTTGAAAGTGCCTGAAATCATTCTCCTCTGGGGATGAACTTCTTAGGGCTTTGGGATTCTATAAGTGATTCTAGAGGCCAAGGATTTCACTGCTCCCCACATGGTCCCATTTTGAGGATCTTTTGCTTGAATACCTGCAGGGCAGGAGACTTGCTCCCACCTAAGATAGGCTTTTTGGTTTCAGGCAGCTCTAATGATTAGAAAATTCTTTCTTAAAGAAATAACCCAAATCTGCCTCCTGGAAGGTGTCTGTCCTTCATCCCCACAAAGGAGATGTTCTTCATCTTCGTCTAAAAGGTAAAGTAGTGTCTTCTGAGAGTCCTGAGGTCAAAGGAAGATGTGAGCTGGGACAGTGCAAGGAAACAGGTGGGAACAAACTCAGCCACTGCCATTGTACCCCCCCCCCAGCTGCCATCATGCCAACTTGTGGACCAATGTGTGGGCTCAGGGATTCTCACTGTGGGAAAAGAGCTAAACAAATGCTAGCAATGTCAGGGAGACAGACACTGTAACAGGGAAAGCAAATGCTGTCAAATTCCACTGAAGTCACTTACGAATTAAGGTGACATTGAGCTGTTCACCGTTTGGGCTGGTGGTCACCTCTTGGGCTGATGGCCCATACCAAAAAAACACAGGAGAACTTTGTAAGGTATTGAAAAATCCCTTTAAATTTGAGATCTTGTATGAAGGAAGGAGGAATCCCTTATTTGACCTGATTTTACTCCATGAAAATAATACAGCAAGGATCAAGTACAAGCCCCTTTTCTGGGCATGTCCAATGGACATGATGCAACCTGACTCCTGGCAACCTCTTGGGCCTCCTCCCTTCCCCACCTCCCCACCTTCCTCAAATGCCGCATACCAGAGGGTCATATTCTCCCTCATCTCTGCTCTTCTGAATGTGCGGTGCCCTCTGCCTGGAATTCCATGTCCCACCCCTTGGCTGGTAAACTCCTCTTTTTGCCCAGACTCAGCTCTTGCTGAGCCCTGAAATATCTGTGTTTGACCCCTTCCTGTTGGCCCAGGGCATCTTGGGCTGCTCGGACCTGCATCTTGCACATTGCTTTGTGGTTGATTGACTTGTAGGTCTTCCTCCTTCACTAGAACTGTGACTTCCCCGAGAGCAGGGTCTACATCATATTTTTTGTACCGCCAGTGCCAACCCAATGTCTGACACCCAGTAGACATGCAGAAAACAGTTGAATGAATGAGGAGGTATTGAAAATGCGGTGCATGACCTTTATCAGAAGCAAATTCAGCCTCTTTTCAAAGTCGGTCTTGGAATGATGGGATGAGGGGAGAGGCATTCTACTTCATCTAGTGTCAATACTAGAATGGTTGTGTGGCCTTGGGCAACTTACTGGGTCTCTTTGAGCCTTAGTTTCCTTATCAGTGAAGTGGGGATATATAATGGTATTTGCTCCCAAGAGTGTTATGACAAATCAAAGATAGCAGTTCAGTGTGAAGTGCCTGTTACAGCACCTGCTACAGATGAAGTGCTATTATTATCAAAATTTTCGTTATTTGTGGTGGTCACAGGGATTATTATCATTATTATGTAGTAGCCCATTTCTCCCACCTGGAAAACTCTGCTGCATCCTTCAAGGCCCCAGATCAAATGCCACCTCCTTTAAGAAAACTTCCCAGATCCTCTCAGGAAGTCAGTCACCGGCTCCCCTCTTGAATGCACAGCACTTTGTGTATACTTCCATTTGGGCATTCATGGGGGCACTGGGATGTTTGTAGAGATCTGTTCCCCTGCTTGATGGTGAGCTCCAGGCAGACTAAGGTAGTCTCAGTCCTCCTTTGCCCCCAGCAGGTCCGACACGTGGGAGAAGTTCAAAAATGCTGGGTGAGTTGGAGGAACTTCAGAGCTCCCGAAAACCTGAACATGTGTTGGAAATGAGTGAATATGTGGTATTAATGACAACTCAAGGCACTGAGTTGCTACCGCACCACAGATTGGGTTGCAAGGCCTAAAATATATAGTGCAGATGCTGCTACAATCTCAATATATTTACAGAATTTTCTTTTTTTAAGAAAGGAGGGAAGAAACTCTGCCTGAGAGATGCCATTACCGAAAAGGAGGAAGGTGGTCCCCTCTGCTTTTTTGTCCCCCCTGCCCCCACATGGTCCCCCTTGCCAGGACAGGGCTCTCAGTTTTGCTCCTGCCCTGGCCCAGGCATGCTGTAAGTATGCTTTTGCAGGGGCTAGCCTGAAGCACAACTTCCACTATCAGACTAGCCCACAGGTGTTTATTTACACCAAGTGAGCTTAACAGCTGCAAAATTTGGAGGGTTGGGAGAAATGTGTCCCAAACTCCGAGAGAGTTGTGATTGAGGTCTTATTTTCCATGCACCTGTGCATCCATTTGTGGCCTTGTGCACAGGTATTTCCTGTGGACACAGCAGGATGTTAATAATAACTAATGCATAATAATAACAATACTACTCACCTGTACTGCATTTAATGGCCTCTCAGATCACGTTTACATGGCCTCATTGTTTCCACTAATCTTCAGGGAGTGAGGTATGTGGAGCAGATATTATTCCCATTTTACAAATGGGGAAACTGAGGCCAAGAGGACTTGCAGAGGGCCACCCAGTTACTTAGAGGCAGATCTGAGAGGTGAACTCAGGGCCCAGCGTAAACCCCGGTAGTACTTGGGCACCCGCACCTGTAGGCGTGTTGCCTGCGCACACCTGGGGTAGCTGTTCAGGACCCGGCAGCAGCCGTAAAAGGGTGAAGGCCGAACTGTCTCAAGCCTTGAAATTAGTCCCTTTCTTGGGGGACCTCGTGCGCTAGGCTGGTTTGGCTGTGGGGCGGCTGCGCGAGGGCAGCGAGCTGGAAGGAGGGTCGCGCCGACGGGTCGGGCGCCTCGCTAGTGCGAGGAAGGCGTGCGCGGCACCATCCACCCACCCTCCCGGCGGGAAGACTGAGGCTCGGGCGGCGGGCGGCCGCCCCCTGGTGGCGGCAGGGCGGGCGGGCAGCGGGGCCCGGCCCGGCCGCAGCGCGTCCTGGCTCCCGGGCCTGGCGGAGCCACGTCGGCTCTCGCGGCGCCCGCTCCCCGCGCCGCCTCCCCCGCTCCCTCCACTTTGGGGATAATTTAACGTGTTTCACACTAACTTTCCCGTAATGGCCGAGGAGCCTTTAGAAATGCAGCCTCCTCGCTTTATCGGCGGCCGCGCTAATGGTTATCTCGCAGCCGTGCCCCCGGCGATCCTGTCAGGAGTAAATAGAAGCTGACACAGTCATTTGCTTAAATCTTCTCCACACTTTTGCCGCATTTCCCTCCAGAGGATACCCCTGAAACAACAATTATTTGAAATGTCACGCGTTTCTGCCCCTGGGCTACCAACAAATGAACATTAAATCTATTAACAGCAAAAAAAATTAAATGTTTACTTTTCCGCGAAGGTGTGAGGGGCCGGAGTCAGGGAGGGGCCGAGGGAGAGGCAGAGACAGGGACAGATACCCGGAGACAGAGACCGAGAAAGCGAGAAGCCCAGGCGTGCGGGGGAGAAGAGAAAGCGGGAGGAGCCGGGCGAGGCGGACCAGAGAGGCAGCCGGGGACCCAAGGAAGGGGGCACGGGGGCGCGGGGGCGCGGGGGCGGGGAGGGAGGGCCAGAAACACAGAGAGCAAGACAAAACAGAGACAGACCAAAAAAGACACGTGGAAAGACAGACTCCAAGAGAGAAGAAGGAGGGCCAAGGCTGACACCCACAGAATGAGAAATGAGAAAAAGCAGAAAGAAGCATCTCCCGCTCTTAACGCTGCCATCCTCCCAGTTTAAAAAGCAAAATTACAAACAGAACCCGCGGGCCTTTCCCAGAGGTGTGCTGGGGTGAGCAGGGTGTGCTCTGGCAATAGCCCTTACTCTCTTAGGCCTTACCCTGCAGCCCGGTTTCCTTGGAGCCTCAGCGGGGCTGGCCTGGGCTTGCCACAGGGGTGGGGTGAAGGGGGTGGCGGTAGGGCTCTGCCCTCCATGCCCCTCATCAGTGGTCCCGCAGCAGGGCGGGTGAAAGGTTTGGAGCACCTGCAGCTGGAGAGACTCGGGACAGCAGGTGTTGGGTGAAGCAGATAGGCATCTGGGTCCACTGCTGGGGGCCCATGGCCGTCCTGGCTCACTCTGTGACTCAGTTTCCTGGTCTGTATAATGGGAAGCAGACCCCTGGGCCTCCACTCCACAGGTCACCTGAGTGCCAGACTGTCCTGAGTACAATGGCTCAGTTGACCTCCCATGGGCCTGTGTGACATTTGACAGAGTTCATACCTGGTCGTGTAGAAGGATTTGGGGTATGTATGATCTTGTCCTTTGGTTCCCCAAGGTCAGTGCCTCACCATCGGTGAGGTGTCCACAGAGCACCCACTGTGGGGAACAACCCCAGGGAGGGCCAGGAATGTCCCTGATCATTGAGGACCTCTCCACACGTTCAACCAGAATCAGGGCTCAGTGAGGGGCCAGTGAGAGGGTCACGGGCCAAGCAGCTGGGAAGCCAGTGAGGAGGTCCTCAAACAGTTGGAGGCAGCAGTGGGGTTGGGGGGCATGAGGGAGATGGCGGTGGGTGAAGGGCCAGTGTGAGCTATTTTCACTTCCCAGCTCCCCCTACCCTTGCATCTCCTGGTCCTCTGTGGACTGTGTTCCTGTGACATTTTCAGTTAAAACAAATGCGTCAGGTTTCATTTCAGTGCGAGGCGAGGGCTCTCGGTCCTGGGCCAACGCCTTTGGATTCTGGTTTCACTGCTCTCCTGGGGACAAGTGTCCAAGCTGAGGCTGCACGCCAGGGCTCTTCGTTAGTGTGTAACTGGGTGTGAACACTAGCTCCATACACATACATCTGCCTGCACCAGTAACTCATATGCAAAGACAGAAGTGAGGCTATGAATTTCCTCTCACACTACTGCTTTAAATTTGCGTACTTTTAGCCTCATATGAACCCAACTTTGAAATATACATGAAGAGCACATTCACGTGCGTACAGGACGCTCACCTTCCATATTCAAACGTAACCTTGCACACTCAGATATACACTCAAGGTGACTCCTTCCCCCTGCCCTTCACCCTGACAATGCCCACCTCCAGGTCACAGAGACTGTGTCCCTTGTCTGAATGTAAAGTCGTGTATGTGTGAGTAGCAAAGAATACATACAAGTATTTTTGTGCTTTGAATGTGGACATGTTGCGGCATACAAGGAGACTGTGTGTGTTTGTCTCTTGGAGTGCTGTGTGCCCGTGTGGCTGTGTGTGACTGAAAGTGTGTGTGGGGAGGTGGGTGCTATTTAAATAAAAAAGAAAGGAAGTGAATCAGGGTCGTTTCCATTTTAATTGTAAAACAGATAAGCACTAAACACTTTGAAAAAGTAAATGACTTGAGAATAATTACTCTCTATTACCCAGCGTCCCAGGGGGGCAGTTGGAGGAGCCCAGATGGCTACAAAAATGGGATTTAGCAGAAAATTGAAGACATTATTCACCGTAACACATTATCAATTACCTTCATATCAATTACAATAACCTTACATTAGCGAGGGGCCCCAAGACCCTCAAGCCCTGAGACTGTGGAATCACTGCAGCCCCGTGGGGGAGGGGTTGGGAGGAGGGGTAAGAGGATGGGAGGGAACTGGGAGGGTCTGGCTTCCTTCTCTCTCCTGGAGATACTGCTGGCTCAGGCCCTCACACCCTATTCCAGGTCTCCAGTCCCCAGATTTCCCCGGTCCCAGCACCCTGGGCTGGGGGTTGAGTGGAAGATGATGAGTGGGAGCAGGTAGTGAGCTGAGGGGGTGAAGGATTGAGAAGCTGACGGACGGAGACAGAGGCCAAGAAGTGGAGGTAATAAGAGGCTGAGGGCTGAGGGAAATATAGGGATGGGGGTCTAAATTGGCCCAAGAAATCCGAGAGGCTGAGGAGATTGAAAATCTGAAGGGATAAGGGGGCTAGGGTGCTGAAAATCCCCTTCTAGAAATCTTTTATTCTGTGGTCATTTCCTAGTCCATCCACCCCCCTCCATCCCCTCCCCGCTCCTCCTAAGGACTTAGGGCTTTGCTAGGCTTTCCCTTCTCCCATCTCCCACTCCCTGCCTGCTGCAGTTTCTGCTGGTTCTTTCATCCCACCCTAAAGTCTCTTAGATGGAGTAAGATGGGGGCTGGGGGTGGGGGCCCTTATGAGAATGAGTTGCACTGAAGGTAATGAGCCTTAGTCCCTGCAGTAGGAAGCACAGGAGACTAAAGGAAGAACTTCCTAGTGTAGACTGAGGCTGGATCCATGCACCTCCCCCACTGTGACCTGGGAACCAGTCGGTGGGGAAAGGAGCCTGAAAACCCCACAAGGGCAGTGTCTAAGACAGAGTTAGAATGAAGAGTGTACTGATTCCAACCCTGACTTCTCCCTGCTCCCCCCACTGGCACACATACCACCCTTCACTGACTTGTGGGGAACCAGCCAAGCTGGTCCTGCCCAATATGGCAGCCACAAGCCACACGTGGCCCTTGAGCGCTTGAAATGTGGCTAATCCCACTGGAGATGTGCCACAAACGAAAAACGCACACACATTTTTAAAGAATTAGTATTGAAAAAGAATGTAAAATGACTTATTAATACTTTAAAAATATTGGCTACATGTTAAGATGGCATTATTTTAGCTATATTTTAAGTATTTCTTTAAATTTTACTTAAATATCAACTAAAAATTTAATAAAATAGTTAATTTCACCTGTTTCCTTTTATGTTTTTTTAAAATGTAGCCACTAAGAAATTTTAAATTGTGTATGCAGCCCACCCACATTTTATTTCTATTGGACAGTGTTGAACTAAAGCTCCTGGGAAGGAACAGGGTTTGGGATGGGGGCAAATTCCTGGTGTCCCTCCCTGGGATTCACTTCAATAGGGTCCTCTTTTTCCTAGAGGAAGGGGTCCCCTAAGGAACAGCCCTTCTGAGATGGAGCTGGGCAGGAATCTTTTCCTTTTCCTTTTTTCTTTTTCTTTTTCCTTTTCCTTTCCTGAAAGCCAGGCCCCCATATCAGCCATTTGGGCCAGGATTCCCAAGGAAACAGAAGCCCATGTAGTCACAGATTCCCACGTCCACTTCATCCCCTCTCAGTGCCCGTCCTCGACATGCGCACGTATACTTTCTGTCCTCACGTGCTCATTTGTACATTAACACGTTCCCCCACAGGGCACGTATATATCCATCTCCCTCACAGGTGCACACTGCTCACCTGCATAATCTCACATTCACACAGACTGTGCAACATGCCCTCACACTTTCTGCCACGGGACGGCTTCATGTGGATCCACACACCTCAACCACGTAGACACGTGCGTCCTGTTCCACACACACAGCAGGGCTAGGAGGGCAGGCCTGGGCAAAGTTGTCAGCTTGATTCATAGTGTGTGTGTGTGTGTGTGTGTGTGTCCAGGGGAGTGAGAGCTAATAGTGCCTCCCGCCCCTCAGGCTGGGCCCAGAGGACTAATTGCCAGTAATGAGCTGAAAGAAGCTCAGAGCTGGCCTCAGGCACCGGATGAAGATGTTTCCAGAGACCAGCCAGAATCTGTCCTGCTGTTTTGTTGATAGAAAATCCTTCTCCCCCCGCATCCCCTCTCTGTCTCTGTCTCCCCTCCTGTGGCTCCCTCTGGTTCCCACAGCCTCTGAGAAGTCCAGCCATAGCCCATCCCTGACTCTCCCATCAGCTTCTCTGACTCCTCCCGAAGGTCCTGCCCCATCAGAGCGTTTGCCCTCTCTCCTGCCCTCTTCTCTCCTCCCTAATGGGGGCTTTCCAGGGTATCCACTGAGCAGGAGACAGATTTCCAGAGGCTCCAGAGGCCAGATCTAGGGGTAATGGGAAAGGTTGCAAGGAGGCTGACTAACTGAATCTGAGGAAAACCTTTCTGGTAATGAGATCTGCCTAATGATGGGACAGGACCGTGCTGAGCTCCGCATCACTAAAGTATTCAACAGCACCCACTGAGGATGCCGTAGAGAAGACGGCCCCACTGGAAGGGAAGTTGCACAGAATGACTCATGAGGCCTCTTCCTGGAATTATTATTATAATTACTCATATAGTATTAATACAATTATTCACTAGTATTAATTATTATAGCTACCATAGGTCAAACACCTATAAAATGCCAGGTCCTTTACATGTTTAGCTATCTCTGTTCATCCTCACAAATGTCTACCTGCAAAGTAGACATTATTATCCTCATTTTACAGATGAGTAAACTGAGACTCACAGAGGTCAAGGTAGGTGCCAAAGCCACATGGCCAGTCAGTTACAGAGCTGGGATTTGAATCCAGTCTGTCTGACTTTCATGCTCATACAATTTCCACTAAAACTCATTCATTCATTCTCTCAACAAACATTCATTCATCAAATAGAGAGCCTCTGATTTCGCAAGAATGAAAGGGACTGAAAAAAAAAAAGAATGAAAGGGACGGGAATCTTTAAACTTAAAGGAATTTGGGGGGGGTGCAAACCAATGTCTCAGTTTAGAAACAGAAAAAGAAAAATCCTCACAAGAGACTCCCTCCACCATCCCCTAAGTGGCCGTATGTATCTGGTGTGGGCAGGCATATCTCTGTGTATATAAATCCACCCGGGGACACACAAAGAACCTGCAGCCAGAGGGGTCTCGGGGAGAACTGGAGGGCACGATAGCCCAGGGCCATGCTTTGCCAGTCAGAGGGAGGGATCTGGGTCCATAGAAACCCACCCCTCATATTGGCACATCAGTGTACCCCTCATATTGGCACATAGGTGTCATTCAGTGAGGGTTAGGCAGGATTCGAAAGCCCTCTAAGCACACTTCATTCCCCTTTCTCCACACTCACTCTGATATTTGGAGCAGGGGGTAGGCAGAAGGGAGGGAAGGAAGGAGAGAAAAGGAGGGACAGGCGCTAGGGTGGGACAGGGCAGGGGTGGCACCCAGAGATTTGGAAGCTGTTTAGGATGCAAATATGTGTAAAAGCTTTGCATTGCCTCCCCTGAGAAAGGAGCCTAAAATTGAAGTCTAATTATAATGAATGATTGTTAATGAGTTGTCTAAACATAATAGATGGAAAGAATTAAACACCCAGAAGAAACAGGGTTTCATTAACGCACAATAAAGAAACCACAAGTGGGGTGAACAGAGGCCCCCCCCCACCCCTTTGTGGAATACAACCCCTCTTTCCCCTGTGGATGGGCCTGCCAGCTGGGAGCAAGGCCAGGAACCCACAACTGGGAAGCCTGGTGACCCTGAATGTTGAGGGCACATGTCTACAAGGGTGGGGATTGTCTGGGCCCACATCTGCTTGGGTATACATGGGTGCCCACCTTAGGCACGTCTGCAGCCCTATAGGTGTTTAATCAAAGTAAGTGAGTATGTCTCTTCCTGTGAGTGGACTCTGGTGGATGGTGGAATGTGAAATCTCAGAAAGGGGCACCCAGGTCAGGAGCAGCCTCTGGGCTTTGGTGGTCCTGCTGCAGCCAGCCTCCTGCCCCCCACATCTCTTGGCTCCCAGAGAGGGAAAACAGCTGGGAAAGGACACATGCACCCACGTACACATGTGAACAACTCTGAAGGTCAAAAATCAGCCACACCCATTTGAACTCAGAAGGCCAGAAGGAGGAAGGACATCAGAGATCATCTAGTCCAAGCCAGATGACCTCATACAGATGATGTCCCTGAGGCCCCTGAGGCCCAGAGAGGGAAAGTGACAATTCCAAGGTCACACAGCCCAGAGCTAGATCTCCTCATACTAGTCTAGGGTGCTCTAGTTTTTAGAGCAGCCATCTCTCATGAATGTGTGGCTTGGAGCAAGGCCACTCGCACAATAAGATAATGTTCTACATACACACATATCACACACAGGCAACACTGGGACCCAGACTCTTCTGGGTAAGGCATAAATGTTTAGGGGCTCCAAGGAAGGCAACAGGGGCCATGTTTGTGGAGGGAGAGGCTGGGCAATGCCAAGTGGTCCCAGGATGGCACGATGTACAGGAGCACACGTACATATGGGTTATTGGAGGGCAGAGCAGGAGAGCTGGAGAGTGGGCTCTGATTGACAGGTTAATGAGGCGCTTTATACTGGTGGTGTAACTGCAGAGGCAGGCTGTGAGCGGGCACACACACACACCTACACACAAACATACACACCCTGACACACAAGCAACACCCAGCAGGGCAGAAGCCAGGCCGGGCAACCTCCAGAGTGGTCTCCCTGAAATTCAAAGTATGCCCTCTCTGCACCTCCACCCCTGACTTTCCAGGGTTCTTGTGGGTTTGGTGCAGTCCTGCAGTCATGTTGATTTAGTCAAGGTCATGGGTGGATAGGGAGGTGTGGGAACCAACAGGACCTGGGATCCTTGGTTCTCTGTGCTCAGTGTTGAGGTGACCTCACCCACAGAGGGAGCACGGACAAGGCTCAGACTGAGCCCAAACACCCAGGCAGACTCTTTGGTGGGGGTGGCGGTGGGGGTGGGGTGGACTTGGGAGTTAAATTCTAGATGGACATGCAGGTTCTCAGCCTATCCTCCAGACCCACCCCAAACCGGACAACCTACCCTCCCGCTACCTTTGCCCTTCCTTTGACCCCGCCCCCCTTGGAGCCAACACTGATTGGCTGCCATGTAGGCAGTGCCAGCCAACCAGCCCCCGCAGAGCCAAGAAAAGTTAATTTGGAGTTCTGGTCTCTTCCCAGGATGCATTTGGGCGGCCGCCCGTAATGAGATGCATAATTGCGGAGGCCTGCCAACAAAAGCAGGCTGGATTTAATTGAGTCAATGCATGGCCATTAATAATCTGATGGCAGTCCTCCCCCACCCCCACTTCACTCCCACCCGCCATCATCCAATGCTCAGCAGCCCCCACTGAGCTCACTGGGCTCCCATCCGGGCTGGTCTCCTGTTCAGGGGGAAGCAGGGCTGACCACTCCCCAGCCTGCCCCAGAGCTGCCCCATTCCCCAGTGCTGGAGAGGCTGAAGGGAGAACCCACACTCCCCTAAAATATCTCATAATAAACCTGCTCACCCCTTCTGCATACCTTGGTTTGCACCTGCCTCCCACCAATCCCTTTCCCCAATTCAGTCATTACACAAATATATCCTGAACTCCCATCATGTGCCAGGCACTGGGCTTGGACCTGGGAACACAGCAGCCAACGCAGACATAATCAGCCTCCTGGAGCTTAGTGTCACCATTCTTCTGTCCTCTCACACCCTTTACAAGTTCCTGACCCTCATACTTGTCCCCAGATCCCCACACCCATGCTTGACTCCACACACCGGCCCTCATACACATTCCCCACTTGCCTGCCCCCTACACCTGTCCTCACAGCCTTTTCCCATACCTGTTCCTTTTATGTCTTTTTCAGACACCTATCCACAATATACCCTTCCCCATAGACCCCGGCATCTACCCCCCCATACATGTCCCCAAATCTCCTGCCTGTCCTCATACACGATTTCCGTAGAGAACCCTGTCCACACATACCCTCTCCCACACATCTGCTCCTTTCCTCTCACACCAGTAACTCTGTCATGACTGCTTCACTGGTACCCTCTCCCTGCCATTTATCCCGCCCTCCATCTCTCCCTTCATCAGTACACCTACCCTCCCAGACCTACAAACCTCATCCAAACTCTCCAAGCAGTCTCATCTCCTAGAGCTGTTCCTGCATCAGTAAAATGGGGATAATATTAGTAAATGCCTTATGGGGTTGTTAAAATGATTATTTCATGAGATAATCCAGGCAAGGGGCACCCAGAAGCACTCTCCAGTGGTGGTTGTTGACTCTTGCTGGGCGGAGACAATCTGATCAACTCCCCCACAGTGAGCTATGGACTGCTCAAGCTCCCGAGTGACCTCCTAGGATAATCTACTTTTTATAAGATTAGCCTGGAGTGGGCCTGGCCTAACCCCAATAGCTGAAGCGCAAATGGTGGAAATCTAGGCAGTGACCAGCTTTTCATACCTCCCCAGGAAGGTGGGCTTATTGGCATCCTCACTTGTTCCACATACACCTGTTTATCCACAGTTCCCCCAAGGGGAGTGGAAAGACCTAGCATCCCTCAAAGTGGGCATGGGGCTTGTGGGAGGAGGGAACGGGGCGCTGCTGTTCTACCCACTCTCCCCCTTTCAGTAAATCTCTTGTAGGGTGGGAGAGGTCAGTCTGAGGGTGTGGGCGGAGTCTTGGGGGCGCTGGGAGGCAAAGTTCCTTATGAAAGGAGAAGAGGGACCTCCTTCCCATTTATTCCTCAGTTTCCTCTGTAAGGCCAGAGGAGGCAAAAGAAGAAGGGAAAAGAGCCACTACTTGGGGGAGAGGAGGTGGCACAGGGAGAGCTGGATCTAGAGCCCCCTATTCCCACCCCTACCCATTAGTTTCCCTGGTCGGGGCCTGCGTCTGGCTGTGGGTGATTAGCAAAGGAAGATACCTTCTGCCCCCAGCCCCGGTCCTGAACCTCTCCTTTCAAACCAGTCTGTCTGCCCGCCGGCTTCCGGGAGGAGGTGTCTGGGCCGCGCTCTGCTGGGGCCGACTGGCGGGCGCGCGTGCGGGCACGCGACTCCTCGGAGAATCCCCGTCACCGCCGAAATCGCCGAAATTGGCTGCAACTAGTAAAGATGCCAGGAATTTGCACCTTGCTCTGTGACCTAAAGCAAAAATGACATGAACATTGACAAATTTGACAAGGAAATTTGTGCAAAAAACAACTTCTATTTGGCTAGCCAAGCAGCAAATATGCCGGATGATACGCTTTATTAAGCAATCCATTTCTCAGCAATAGCGGCGCCATCTGCAAAGGTTACCGCGCATCAGGCTCGGCACAGAATTTCATCTGCGTCTGCAGTCGGGGCCGCACGCGGACACATTTTTCATGTACATGCGATTCCGGATGCAAATAGAATCCGTGATGAAGGAGGTGACCTTCTGGGCCGAGCCGCGCGCACGCTAAAGTCACGCGCGGGCCCGCGGGGAGCTGGCGGAGCAGGAAAGCTGGAGGCTCGGGGTGGGGTGGGGGGCTGAGGATTGAACGCAGCGGGGGGAGTGGGAGGGGTCAGGGAGCGGGGGTCCGTGGGGAAGTTATCATAGATTGTAGCGCTTTGGGTCTGGAAGGGATTTAGGAGAGCTTCGGCTCAGTCCTCTCACTTTACAGATGTGGAAACTGAGGCCGAGGACGGGAAGGGGCTTGGCCAAGGTCATACAGCACGGGGTGGTAGGCCTGGAGCTGGGCCCCGGTGCCTTGGTTCCCAGTCCAGTGCTGGCACTGAGGGTTCTGGGCATAGTGAGTGAGAGTATGCTTGGGTTCAGTCCGTTTCACCACCGCTAACTGTGTAACCCTGAGCAAATTAATAAAGCTCTCTGTGCCTCAGAGTCCTGTTCTGTACAATGGAGATATGCTCTTATCCACCCCATAGCCTTGTTATGTGGAGGACTGAGTTAATATGCATAAAGTGCTTGGAACAGTGCCTTTCAGGGAGTAAGCTCTATAAAAATGTTTGGTACGTAAATGTGTGTTTCTGCCCTTCCTGGGCTGATGGGAGACGGAGGACAGGCACAGAGGGAAAGCTCCTGTAGAGGCAGAATAGGTGCAAATGGGGAGAAATGGGTGAGCTAGCACTCTTCTCATAATGGGGTCGGGGCAGATACCTCATCCCTCTCAGAGGCAAGTCTACTGCTCGCTTCTCCCATCCCTTCATCCCCTCTTTCTATCACCCCATTTTCCTGGTCTTCCTTCTCCCCATGCAAAGAAATAAAGTACACCTTCATTTCTCACCCACAGTCCTGTTCAGTTATCCATTTCCGCTTGTGGTCCATTGGGACCCCAGGCTCTCTCTGTCTTGTAGGAAATCGTTTCATACTTGTATCTTCAGTTATGCTCATTCCTCTGGGCTTTCTACTGGGTGAGGGGTCACTTAGGGAGGAGCTGTGCTTCTCACTGATAAAGCTGCTCTATTGAAGTCTATCTCTCCCACCACGAGTGACCTCACCCCCATACCCTTGGTAACTTAATGCCTCATCTCTGATTTGAGATAAAGCTCTACCTCCTTCTCTGGTCTACATTTTTCACCCCCATTTGTCCTTTTCCTGAAATCCCCTCCTCTCCCCCAAGCCAGGACTAATGTACGATGGCACCTAGAGAAAACATTGTGATAAGTTTATTCTCTGGTGCCCACCCCCAACACACACACTGGACCCCTGGGGAAGGTTCAAGCACCAGGCCCACCCTTTGGAATAGACAAGGTTTACTGTTTACCAGGCCTGATTCCCCTGTGCTCCTAACACTGTCTCCCCACCACCACTATGCAGTTTCTGAACACACTGCAGTCTCTCCCCAAGGCCCATGACTATGGGAGAGGTTTGGAGCATGACAGACACAGCCTCAAAGCTAGGCTTCCCAACCTAGCTACACTGTGAGCTTGAGTTAGGCACTTAACCTCTGGAACCTCAATTTTCTCATCTGTAAAATGGGGTATATTAATAGTAATAACCTTCTTAGGTTGTTGGATGGGTTCTTTGAAATAAAACATTTAAAATCAATCACTAAGTAATAAATGACTTTCTTTCCTCCTCTATTTCCCTTTGGGTCCCCCCACTCTGAGGGGCTTCTCAATCTCTCCCTTTCCACTCCATCCCCCATTTGGGGGTATGTTTCTTCCAAAGGGCCAAGTATTCAACTGGAAGAAAATCCAGTCCTGCCCGAAGTCCTCACATGGGGCTCTGAACCCGGATTACCGGGCAGAAGTCAAAAGCTGTGATGTTTGTTGGTTTGTTTAACCTTTAGAGGACCTACGACGTCCTCAGCTCAGTTCCCTGAGGGCTTTCTGAAGCGGCTCTCATTTACCCCTGCCTCCTAAGTAGCTGCGGGTACAGGTTAGCCCGATGAGGTGGTGGTTTTAGAGCGCCCTGCGTCCCTCCACGTACCCCCAAACCTGGCAGCCAAGAACTTGCCTTGTTAACAGATGGTGGGGCAGGGAACCATCCTAAACATTCGCAAGGCCGGAGAGGCCCTATCCAGGGCCTTGACTCCCCTCCCCTCGTCAACTCCTCTTCCCTTCCTCCAGACCCCTCCCCCCCAACTCCCAGTCTTGGGGGCCCGTCCAGCTCCGGAGGGTCCATGACTGCCCGATTCAGGGGTTCTGAGGGTCGGAGGTCGGCGAGCCCACCTTGCAAGGTTGGTGCAGAAGGAGGTGCCCCGTGGTGCAAAACGATCCCGCAGCAACGGGAAGTTTCTGGCCCAGTCTAGAGGCCGAAGGGGCGGGGCCTGGGGTGAGGGGCGGAGCCATTCCCAGCTCTGCCCGCCCCTCCCTCCACAGCTCCGCCCCGGCCTTCCCGGCCCTCGCAGGCCGGCCCGCCCCTTCCCCGGCCCCGGCACGCTACAGTAATCCAGAATGTGTATTTCTGCAGATGATTAAATCAATACAATCCTGACAGGACTTGTTGGAACATGCTTCTTTATTTTGCGCAATTCCTTCCCCGCGTCGGCGGCATTTATCACCCGCTCAGCTGTCAGAGCCGAGATTGTGCGGGGCGAGGGCGGGGTAGGGTGGGGGAGGGTCGCGCTGCGGGGCCCGGCCCTTACGCTTGCGGAGCAGACCCGCGGCCGCCCTGCACTAACACAGACAAATAAGTTTAGGGGTCGGACTACGCCCCCACCCACACACTGCCAGCGCCCGGCTTCTTCTGGTTGGGTCAGTGGGGGCGGGGAACAGGGAGATTTGGGTTAAGGCCAGGAGGCAGGAGAGGCCCCCCGAAATGGGGACCGAGGGCCTCAGGCCGCACACACACTCCCCTTTACACACTGAGCCCCTACTCGAGGTCACGGCCCCAACGGACGGTGCTCCCGCGAATCCTCTCACCCTCCTCTGACCCTGGTCCTGGCAGCTGGGGACCCTCGGTGGTGGAATGGGGGAGGGTGGGAATCAGGATCCTTGGCCCTACCTCAGGCCCGGGGAGGCGGGGAGAGAAGGCTGGGCAGGAGGGAAAGGAGGAGGAAGAAGAGGATGATGAAAAGGAGGGAGAGGAGAAGGGGAGGGAAGAGGAAGGTTGGAGGGTGAGGAAGAGGAGCAGGGGAGGAGGGTGAAGGGAGGAAGACGTGGAGGAGGAGGACTGGGAGGAAGGCTTGGAGGCGGCAGCGGCCGGTGACAGGTGCCTCGGCGGTGGCGGCCCTCGGCAGACGTGATTGCCGCAGTGGCTGCGCGCCGGAGCGTGACTTTACAACTAATCCTGTTTGTAAGTTATTATTTATCTTCAGGAAAGTTTGTCAAACTTGGGCTTTGATTTTTCGCCCTGATTTCCCTCTTGTGGCGCGCTCTCGCACGCGCTCCCATATAATTTATGACTGCCTCTGGTCCTGATGACAGATTATTAAAAGTAGAATTAGTTTTTCGCGCAGAATTTTTCCACTGGGAATTGGGAAGGCAGCGCTCTCCGCGGAAGGTCTCCGGCGAGGTCTCCATTACTAATAGAAGTTTTTTGATGGGGTGAGGAGACTAATGATTTGAATTTACTGTGGCAGCAGTCACGTGGGCGGGAAGGCATCAGCCGAAGAGACAAGAGGTTAACTTTCTCCCTGTGGAGAGGTTTATTGGATTGTTTAGCAGCAGAAGGATAATGTTTTTGTCATAGACTGCTGGTGCCGCGCTGCAGTGCGGTGGCCGCCAGCGCCGGGAGAGGGGAGAGAGGGGGAGAGGGGGAGCCGGGGAGACCGCGAGAGGCGGACGGGCCGACGGACAAACCCGGGAGAGCGAGGGAATTAGAAAGGGACACGCAGAGACACGGAGAAGCAGGGCGAGGCAGGGAAGGACTCGAGAGAGAAGGAGACGCAGACTGACAGACAGAAAGACGAGAGCCCCAAGAAATACGACAGAGGGAAGGAGAGGCGGGATGGAGAGCGAGATCAGGGGCAGAAACACAGCGAGACAAGAAGGAAAGAGGGGCGGAGGGGCGCTGCCAGCTCCCGGGGCTGAGAGGGGAGACCCAGGGGAAGGACGGGGTCCCAGGGGGCGTGTGATCCGGCCGCCCAGCCCTGTGGGGGTGCTGGGGTGGGGGATGATGGTGACCCGGGGCCAGGCTACCCTGCCCGGCGAATCTGTTTGGGTATCTGGAGACGCAGGCCGCGAGGGCGCCCGCAGCCGGGCGGGGGTGGCCCTGGTGGGCCCCGGGGGAAGGGGCGGAGAGGGGGTGGGAGCGCGCGCGGCGGCGGCGGCGGCGCGTTCACCTGGCCGTGCGCTCGGAACTTGTACTCCCAGCATGCCTCGACAACATGGGAACCGGAGGGGAGTCGCTGCGCAGCTGAGAGCCTCGGCTTAATCTTATGCACCATTAAGCACTCAGCAGCAAGCCCGTCCTGTTCATATACATCATCCACGCTTAATAAACATAATGATGACATAAGATGTAATTCTAGATGAATTTTCATTTTATAGGGAAATGGAGAATTCCTGTAGAAGGGAAAAAAAGTAAATTATCTGGGAAGTGCAAAATAAATGATGTTGCTCCCAGAGATGAATAGAGGTGTTAGAGGGAGAGAGGGAGAGAAGGAGGAAGGAGGGAGGGGAGGGAGAGAGCGGGGGGGGAGAGAGAGAGAGAGAGAGAGAGAGCAGAGACAGAGAGAGAGACTCCTACGGAGAGAGGCAGAGACCTGGACTAAGAAAGCCATGGGGGTGGGGCGGGCTGTTGGACGTGGGGGAGGAACCCGAAGGGATGAAGGCGGCTGAGGTCCGGGTGGGAGCTGTGGGAGGTCGGGGCCGGTGTTGGATGGAGGGGCCGAGGCTGGGGGCGGCAGCGGCCCGGGCCGTGGCGAGGTTGACGGTGACGGACGGGGCCTGGCCGGGCGGCTCATTCATCAAGAGAAGGATCAGGGGCCCGGGGAGTCACTTACGGGCGGAAATTGAATTCTGATGAAAGCGCGGAGAGGCGAGGGCGGGGGAGCGAGGACCAAGCTCGGGTCCCGAGTTCCCAGACTTGCCAAGGGGAGGGGGAAGGGCCCACAGAGACCTTCCAGATTGAGGTCCACGCCTCCTTCCTGTCTGGAACCCACCAGACCCCCCAGCCCGTACCCCAGGCATCTGGCAGGGATGTCGGCTCTGCCTGGGAAGGTCTGCAGCCTGAGGGTGTACCTAGAAATGTAGCTGGAGCTCTCTTCCTGAAGATTTTGACCATAAGATGCCCCGACAGGCCAGGGGATGGCTGTGGTGATGGGGGAAGAGGTGGGAGGGTAGCGGGTTCCGTGAGAGAATTAGAGGGAAAGGGGGGCCAGAGGGTTAGTGGAGATTTGGTGGTGGCTCTTTGATGAGAACCAGGGAGGGGAGGGACGGGTTAAATGGGGGGGGGCAGTTACAGAAAGATCAGGAGTGGCTTATGGGGGAAATCAGTGAGAGGGTCTTAGGGCCAAGGGGATACAGTTGAGGGTCTGGTGATGGGCTTGGGGAATCTCTGGTGGGAGGAATGGTGTAGCTAATATAGAAGGCAGGCCCAGGACAGGAGAAGTGGGACTGTCAGCACATTAACGGCAGAGTCTTCCTCTATTAAGAGGGAAGGACCCCACTAATGAAAGTAGCAGCCTGGATAACACTGACAGGGTTCCCACGAGGCAGGATGCGACCTCCCCCCGCCCCCGCCCCCCACCAGCCAGGGGAGCATGGAGGAGAGTCAGTTCCATCCAGAGTCTCCCCAGTGGGGTGGGGACCTCTCAGGTGGCAGAAAGCCCCTAGCCTCTCCTGCCAAGGGCATGGAGTGGACATTTCCTGCTGCCACAGAGAAAGAAACAGGATAAAGAAGGGGGCCCTGGAGAACTGGGGCTTGGGCTTAAATCTGCTGGACTGGAATAGGGAGAAGAGCTCCAGACATGAGGTTTACCCCTTGAAACATGTTCCTAAACCCACCCTAATTCTCCACACCTCCTCTGCAGTCAACTGTTAGCTTCTCCACAAAGCCTTTGCGAGGCGCTTCCTACCCTCACTCAGGGGTGTTCAAATCCTGGCACCCAAAGAGACTGGAGCCCAACAGGTCTGATCCCCAGCAGGCAAGGAGAAGGGACAAGAGCTTCATATCACAGAAGGAGAGAAACCATGCTCCAGGAATCACTGGTGCTACGGATGGCAGGCACAGTGAGGACGAGCATGAAAGTCTTCTCAGAGAAAGTGGCATCAAACCTGCTCTTAAGGATCCTTAGGGCTCCACCAGGCAGAAATTGGAATGGGGGTGAGGCTAATGGTGGCATTTGAAGTAGAAAGAAGAGAAGTGCGGAAAAGGGGAAACTGGAGGACGTTGGGGAAACATCTAGTTTCCCTGTTTGCTTATATGGGGCTTAGGAGGTGTATTGAGGGGGTGGGGGAGCATGCCTGGGAGGCAAGTCTAGAAGAGCAGGTAGAAGGGGAAGGGAGTGTCCTATCGTGAAGGGCTTGTTTGCCTGATAACAAAAGGAATATGGCTTTTTCTTTGGGCAGTAGGGAGCCATTGATAGTTTCTGAGCTGTAGAAGCAGAAGTCAGAGCTGTGCTTTGGAACTGATTACATGGATAAGAGAATGGATAAGGGTAAAAGAGAAGGTGGGGAGGCCATGACCAGGATGCAACTTGGCCCCTGTGCCTCGATGTCTCACCTCCCCAAGGACATCAAAGAGGTGTGAGAAAAGCAGCCCTCTGCAAGGAGAGCCCCTCACTCTTAATTGACTGATTCCTCTCTCACCCCTCCTGAATTCCTTTCCTTCAGGATTTCACCTCTGAATGATTTTCTCTACCAGACCTTCAGCAAACAACCCGAGCCTCTTCCAGCTATTCCACCAGTGTCCTGCAGCGAGCGACGTGTTGAGCAGAGGGTGGTGGTCTTAAGGTCTGTGCGTAAGAGCATGGTGGTATCACGGTAGTTACTTGACCGACTGGTTCTGTCCCATCCAGGCTACAGGTGAGCTGGAAGACAGTGGGCAGCAGAAGATGATTAGATTGTGAGGGTGTTATATCCACAAAGACCAAAGACACACAGCCTCACACCGGGACATGATGCCACTCAGTCTTTTGCCTCCAGAGTCCAGGCTTTCAGAATTCTAAAGCTTCAAGAGTCCTTAGTGGGGATCCCGGATCCCAGGGGTCACTGGGAGGCCTTGGCGGATGGGACCATCATTTCCTGCCCTCGCCTCAACCCTGCTTCACCCCATGCCCAACTCTTCCAGCTAATCCAAGTGAGGGTAATCTGCAATTCTGTTTTAGGCTGCCCACCAAAGTGACCCTCACGCAGGTGCCATTTGGTACTAGGAGGGGGTGGAGCCTTGAGGGGTCTCCTGCCAGCTTACTCAGGAATACCTTTGTTCAAGCCCCATATGGGGAGCTGGAGCTGAAGCTGGAAGGTCAGTCCTGTCGCTGGTCTTCACAGAGCCAGAGGGCGCTGATGGGTATGGAGCAGAAGGAGGTGATTCCTTTGATCCTGAGGCCCCAGTGCAATCAGATGTTGGGTGGGTGAGGGGTTAACAACGTACCTCTCAGAAAGCAGTAGGTCCTAGCAATAGAGCTAAGTACACCACTGTGGACAATGGAGAAACTACACAAATACCCACAATCTCCCCCCTCCTCTCTCTCTTTATCCATATTGTCTATGTAACCGTTCATCTTAGACACACACAATATACCCACGTTCACAAATATAGACACGTTCACAAATCCACATACATATACAGGCAGGGATGCATATCTAAACACACACATGCCCATTTGTGTGTATGTTGTTACACTGTGTGTTTGTGTGAATCATTGTGTTTCAGTTGTTACAGTGTATGACTGTATGTCACAATTTCACAATACACACGACTGGGTATATAAGTCATATATTTACATATGCATGAACAAATGCATCATGCCCAGTTCCCATACCCTAGGGATTCATTTAAAGAAGGGGGGAGGCAAAGGGGAGCAAGAACCTGATGGGGGCAAGTGGGGGTGGGGAACATGGTGGGGGCAGCACTTGAAATTGCAAGAACTACAGGGAAGCAATGAGCTGAAAAACCCAGGCCTGGCTCCTCCGGCCCCCCACCTCTCCACAGGCCCTCCCAGAAGGGCTCAATGCTGCCGTCCCCTCACCTCCCTTGGAGCCCGAGTTTTAATTTGGGCGGTGTAATTTTGGTGCGAACGGTTGGGCGCCTTTCGTTGGGAAATTGGGAGGAATGCAAACAAGATTTCACTTCATTAAACAGGGGCAAACAGTAGAGAAATTGCACTTACTTATGGAAATGACTTTTAAACATGCACAGCATTTACTGGCACTGCCCGAGCTGAAATTCTGCGAGGATTATACATGTGAATAATTCACCGTGGGCCAATTAGAGCTCACTCTGACCCTAACCCCCACCAGCCCCCATCCCACCCCATCTAGATTATGGTGCATCCTCCTCCTTCCTCCAGCTCTCCCTCTTTCCCTCTCATTCCTAGTGTTTCCCTTTTGAACCCCTGCTGAGAAAGCAGTTGTCACACACATTTTAAGAGACACCTCAAACATGGTGACACACAGGTATTGAAATACCTTGAACATGTTCAGATACACAAAGACACAAATGTGCAAACCCACAGGGTGAAACACTCTGATGCCT
Organism: Mesoplodon mirus; assembly: GCF_964341445.2. Classification (NCBI taxonomy): domain Eukaryota; kingdom Metazoa; phylum Chordata; class Mammalia; order Artiodactyla; family Ziphiidae; genus Mesoplodon; species Mesoplodon mirus. Next base: position 202,552,096 of record NC_138977.1, on the reverse strand, counting down.
CAGCATGGCGACGCACATACATTTTGACAACTCAAACACGTTAATATAGTCAACAGTTGTGACAAACAGGCTTTGTAACACCTTAATATGGCAATACAAATCGTGACAATGTAAACATGATATTCACAGACACCTATTGTAACACTGTAACATAAATACTGATGCATAATTCATACATGGTGACATACAACCATACACTGTGAAAACTGAAACACAATGATTCACACAGACACACATTGTAACAACATAAACATTTGATAACACATGCTCAAACATGATGGCATAGAGATTGTGCCAACTCAAACAGACAGATACACACCATGTTGTTAAAATGCAAATACATTGTCACATAAAGATAACCCATGACAACTCAAACTTGGAGTCATACACAGAGACACACTGTGAACATTCAAACCTGGTGAGACCCTCACAACCTGGGACAGTTAAAAGAAAGGCAACACAATTACACACACCGTATCAACTCAAAACTGATTGCATGCAATGATACAGGGGATACGATGATACCCCTGATAATCCAAACACATACAATACAAATACAGTGGTATAGTCGTGGTGACAATTTAAATATAACAACTGATACTTAGCCTGCTGAAACATGCTTGCTCGCAAGAATACACACTGACAACACACTGGGCCATTCAAACACAGTGAGATAGATTTAGGCACGGATTATATCAATTTAGACATCATGATGGCTCGGGTGTGATGGCACACACATTTTGACAACTCAAACATGGTAACACACAGAATACATTGTAAGAATTCCAACATGGTGATATTAAGTATTCATTTATTCACCTGTATGAAATAGAGCATAGGGACACACAGAATGTCACATTCCCAGAATACCACACACATGAAGGCAATGTTGAAATAAAATATCTGGTGCATTGATACAGAAATGATAAACTGAAACAGCAAACACAAACATACCCTAACCCATGGACATACAAATGAGCCAATGACACATGAATGACAAGGAGAAGCACTTTGAGCCATAAGGATACTCATAATAGATACATAGTAGCATTTATGCACAAGTACACTGCCACTGCCACAGCCTCTTTGAAAGATACACCATGACTCCTGACCCGCCCCCCAGACCCACTAAACTCCTGGTCACTATCCAATTAACAGTACAGAGGAACAGACCTCTGGACTCCAAGTATGAGGGGAAGGCTGAAAAAGAGTGTAAACCCAAGACAGGACTTACATGGGAAAGGAAAATTATGAGGGTGCTTTTCCCATACTCTTCGAAAGCACCCTTGAGGATTCATAGTGACAGCTCAGGGGAGGGACACCATATTGTCCTACTCACAGAGCCAGGGCCCTGGGCCAGTCTGTGGTGGCCTTAGTGGTAGGTGCGGGCTGTGGAGGAAGTGAGGGTTTGCAGGGAGCTGGTCCACACCTGGCAATGTAACCTCCTGAGATGTCTCTCCATGGTCCTAACCAGCATCCAGAGTTTGGGGAACAGTTTCATGGCCTGGGTGGTTTTTCCCCCTCAGGTTGGCCCATCTTTTCACGCTGCAGAATTACGTCTATTCAGAGTACCATGATCCTTGTCCTACTCCAGACAACATTGAGGGCAGGGCCAAATAAACATCCGCCAGAGTCTGACCAGTAAAGAGGGGCACTGTTTCTGCTAGGAGCTTCCTGGATCACTGAGTTTGCTTCAAGAGTCACTGAGAGCGTGTCAGCATCAGGGAATGTAACTTGTGTGTTCAGGTGTCAGTGTTAGTATGTGTTTGGCTTTGAGCGTAGCATGTGTTGGGATGTGTATACTACTAGGAATCAATATCCCTTGAGCCCAGGTGTGTCCAGGTGACATTTTAAATGTTCTTGTATTGGAGTGCAAACCTGAGTGTTTGGTTTTTTTTTTTAATTTTATTGGAGTATAGTTGATTTACAATGTTGAGTTACTTTCTGCTGTACAGCGAAGTGAATCAGTTATCCATATACATATATCCACTCTTTTTTAGATTCTTTTCCCTTATAGGTCCTTGCAGAGTATTGAGTAGAGTTCCCTGTGCTATACAGCAGGTCCTTATTCGTTATCTATTTTATATATAGCGGTGCATATATGTCAATCCCAATCTCCCAGTTTATCCCTCCCCCACTTCCCCCCCGAGTGTTTGTATTTATGTAGCCTTTAGGCAGTTCCCTGGGAATGACTGGGTCCATGTTTAACTGTCACTGGTATGTTTATATTGTTTTCACAGTGTGTGTGTGACTCTGTCGCCTCTGATATCAATGCACGTGTCGATATGAGCGTATCGTCATCATGCTAGCGTTGTCACAATATGCGCCTGGGATTGATCAGGTCAGCAGGTTCTTATCGTCACATGGTGAATGGTGAAATTTCTTCTGCCAGGTCCTCAAGGCCATTAAAAACAAAACAGGTGTCATAACAGGTCACCTTGCCACGGGGGCTGGGGTCCTGTCAGAGGACCACGCTGTATCAGGAGTCTTGGTCCCAAAAGTAGTTAGCACCTTTGGGTCCCTCCCATTTCACATAAGGACACATTGAGGACATGTGACCAGCAAGGTCATGCTGAGTGTGGGCAGGGGAGAAGGACTCAAATCCGGAGCCGGAGAGGGGCACAAGGAGAAGGTGGAGGTACTCGACCAGAACAAACATCCCACCCACGATGGCAAGCACCTGGGCTGCAGCTGCTCCGCTGCCCTCCACCACTCTGCTTTCCCCTCTCCCAGTCCCAAGTCCCAGCCCACCCCCATCCTCCCCTCCCCTCAGTCCCAGTCCTAGCCTCCCTCTCCCTGACCCTCCCCACTTTCTCCCTTGCTCTCTCTCTCCAACGGGCACATGTCAGAGAACATTATGTGCACCGCGGATTTGCATAATTCAAGAAGCATCAAATTAAATTTGCATAATTCCTTTGATTACACTTGTTATTAAATGTAAGTGACATTGATTTACAAAATGGCCCAATATAAGGTTAATAGCAAATGTCACCTTCCAACAGGGTGAGAGAGTGTGTGTGTGTGTGTGTGTGTGTGTGTGTGTGTGTGTGGCAGGGGCAGGGGGATGGCGTGAGGACAGACCTGAATCCTAGCATCTCTTTTCTGCCAAGCTCAGCCCCTCTCTGCCCCGCAGCTGCCCTAGGCCCCCAGTCTCCCCTCCCCAGGTTCTGAGTCCCAGCATAAGGGGAACAACTGGCCACATAGTCCCCCTTTTCTTTCCCTTTCTTCCAGGACTGGATCCAGTGAAGTCAGGTTGAGGGGCAGATGCTGTAAGTCGAAGGAGAGAGTGTCAAAGTTGTAGGTTTAATGGTTAAGGTGGTTAGGGACCAGAAGCTGTGAAGTGTGAGGGTGCTTTGGAATTTGCCTCCAAAGACACAGGGTGAGTCCCTAGATGGATGTGGGGTGGCTTCTGGTCTGAGTGGGATGGGGAGACTCAGCAGAGGTTGGGGGCAGAACATGAATGGACTACATTCTCAAAGCTCCAGGCACAGGGCACCCCTGGGCAACGAGGAGACCCAGGTTCAAGACCATGAGGACCCAGGAGCCCAGCAGGGAGGGTCCTAGTGAGCAAAGACTGGAGATGGCGTCAGGGATCCATAGCTTGGTGCCTGAGTCACCATGACATGCCTTTGAGGCTCAGAGAGAAGGGGAGGGATGGAAACTTCATTCAGCCCCTCCTCAGCAAGAGACAGCTGACCGGCTTCTTCCTGTAACATCAGAAGTGGGTTTAGGATCCAGAGCAGGACAGGGAGAGAGCCTCCCTTGACAACTGTGAAGGGCAAGGACACAAAGTACACACAGCAGGATTCAGACACCTCCCACACATACACACATCTATATATGCACACCCACACATGCAGACATTGAGGTTCCCCCAGGGATACATGTGTGGGTACACGCACAGTAGTGGGCATATGCAGCTACATATGAACGTGAAGGGCCAGAAGGCCCAAATATGTTTGTGGACTGTGTTACACATTCAGATACATGGATGGCCGGCCACCGAAGCACATGAAAATGGAAACTCACAAAGACACAAAACCATACATATGCACATTCAAACACACGACAATGAGAACAGGGACACCAAGCTCTCCCACTTCAAGAAGGGCCTCTCCTCACCAGGGCGTCTTCCCACAGCCTCCCAGAACCTGGAGGAGGTGGAGAGGAGAGGACTTAGGGGAGCGGTGGGAGGAGGGGCCCCTCTGCCACCACCCTGTGGGGGCACCTGGAGAATCACAGGAGAAGGGCCTCCCAAGATCCCTGCTGAGCTTCTCTGGAGCTGCCCTCCCCTAAACCCCCTTGCTGAAGGGTCCCTTCTCTCATCCTTAAGCTGCCACAGAATGGGTGTGTGTGTCAGGGAGGGGGCAGTGCCTCACCATTCATCCTCTCCCTGGGTGAGAGTATCGACAAGGCGGTCACTAATCATTAAACCCACTGGCCCCTTTAAACAAGGAAGGAGAATTATGGGCAGAACCGTGGGGGGCAGGGACCCCTCATGGGCCCTCTGAGGGGGAGGTGGGCTCAGGACTGAGCTCTGAACACACCTGAGAGCCAGACCCCACCATCACAGCCTCCAGCAGAAAGAAACTGGGCGCTCAAACCTGGGGCCAGGGTGTGGAGTAGCACCTGTGCCCAAACCCACAAGATAGCACAACTGAATACAGGCATACCCTTCACACAGGCGTGGATGCATGTGCGTGCACGCACATACACACGCACAAGTACCTACAAACGCATGCAGCTGTGGACACCCACAAATATGTGCAGAATAGCTCAGAACACAGACGCAGGTCCCCTCCACCCTCGACTCATATAACTTCTTGGAGAACAACAACCATAATGGTCAAGGGTGAGAATTCTAGGGGCACACGGATCTGGGTTCGAATTCTGCTTCTACCCTTTCCTACCTGAGTGGCCTTTGGAGACTTACTAAGTCGTTCAGAACTCCTACTTCCACCCTCGACTCATAACTTCTTGGAGAACAACAACCATAATGGTCAAGGGTGAGAATTCTAGGGGCACACGGATCTGGGTTCGAATTCTGCTTCTACCCTTTCCTACCTGAGTGGCCTACTTCTTCATCTGTTAAGTGAGGACAGTGATACTGTCTAGCTGTGGAGCTGCCGTAGTAAATGAGATACGAAAGTGCCTGGCATACAGTAGGCGCTTCGCTGATCTTAGTGGGTGGTGCTGATGCTGTCAGTGTTATTTCCAATCATAATTACTGACTGAGCGCCTCCTATGTGCCAGACACTGATTCACGCCTGGGGGATACGGTGATAAACAAGACTGACAGTAGTGGGGCCTCCATGTGGACCAAAGGGCTGAGGACCAGGTCCCGTTCCCCTTCCCCCACCAAGGGGCAGGCACAACAGAAACCTCCACCAACAAGGGGTCTCTGGGATCTGAGGGCCTCTCATCTGCCTGGGGTATCACTGCCCACAACCCTCCACCAGCAAAGACGGTTCATCTGACACTAAGAATTACTCTGCCTTTTCCTGAGCCATCTCTTTTCCAGCCCCATGTCTAGTCATCTCCTCACTTGCAGACCCTGAGTCCTGACACGTGCACACCACCCCTGCCCCAGCATGCTTTTTGTTTTTGTTTTGTTTTCCTCTATCTCTCATAGACTGACCGACCAGGCGTACGCAGATGTGAAGAGGGCAAGTGTGTGCACAGGTGCACCTGCGTAGGTATGCCCGGGCCTCTTAAATTCTTCGCCCTGAGTAGGCTCCCCTCGCCTCCTCCTGCCCTGATCAGCTAGGGACACTGCCGCTGGTCTCCTAATTAGCAAATCCACAGGCCTCTCAGTATCTCTTCTCTTCGACCTCTGCGGCATTTGGCAACAGCTCCTCCCCTCCTCCTTGAAACGGTCTCCTTTCTTGATTTCCTTGACATTGCACCTCCCTACTTCCCCTCTTCCATCCCTGAAGTTCCTTGGCTGGTCTCCTACCAGCAGCTCTGCCATCTCCCATCCCCTACATGTAATGTAACGGTGCCCCAGGATTCTGCCCTCAAACCTCTTCTCTCCCCTCCCTGCCTTTTCATAAGCTCTATCAATTCCAGCTTGACCTGTAATCTCTCTGGAAATGAGCACCCAGTTGGGATTTCTAACCCCAAACTCTTTCTACCAAATGACAGGTTTGAAATTCCACCTGCCTGTTTTCACATGTATGTCAAATTCACCATGTGCAAAACTGAACGCATTCATTTCTTTGGCAAATATTTCTCGAGGGCTTATGATGCCCAGATGCTGTACCAGGCACTGAGGGAGGCCATCAATTGAAGGACACAGTCCTTGTCCTCCAGGAGCTTAGAGTCTAATGTGCTCTCCTTCTGCTCCCTCTCCTCATCCCTTTATTCTTCCCCTTATAAAGCCTCTGGACACTCCCTTCTCCCCACTTCCTCTTCCCTCCTCATCCTAACAACTGTCAGATTCTATAAAATCTTCATCCCCATTGCCACTGGTCCAAAAGAACCTTTCATTTCTTGCTTCCTGAGCAGTCTCCGTGCCACTTGTCTCTCTAGGATGTATTTTGCCCCACTCACCTCTACTAAGTTAATCTATGAAAGCACAGCTCTGACCAGGTCTGTTATGGGTTGAATTGTGCCCCCCCCCACCAAATTGTCCAAATAAGTCCTAACCCCTGATACCTGTGAACATGACCTTATCTGGAAGTAGGGTCTTTGCAGGTGTAATTAAGATGTAAATTAAGATCAGGTCACACTGGAGTAGAACGGGCCCTTAATCCAATAGGACTGATGTCCTTATAAGAAGAGGAGAGGAGACTGCCGGGTGAAGACACAGACACAGAGGGAAGACAGCCATGTGAACATGGAGGCAGAGATCTGAGTGACGCTGCCCCAAGTCAAGGAACGCCTGGGGCTACCAGAAGCTGGACGAGGCAATGAAAGATCTTCCCCTAGAGGCTTTGGAGCAAGGATAGCCCCGCTGACACCTTGATTTTGGTCTTTGAGCCCTCAGATCTGTAAGATAATACATTTCTGTTGTTTTAAGCCACCCGGCTTGTTCCATCTCTCAAGGAAATCAGTGTTACACATGTCAAGGGCATGGGCTTTGGAGTCAAATGGACCTGGCTTTGGATCCAGGCTCTAGTCTAACTAGTCTATGTCCTGAGTCTCAGTTTACTCACCTGTAAAATGGGGATGATAACAATTCTTACCTCACAGACTTGTGAAGATTAGAAGAACTGATTTATTGTAGTAGACCACTGGTATTGTTGGTTAAGGCCCACTGGGAGTGGTGGTCTCTTCTTTTGGAAACCAACATGAGGTCTCAGAGAGAGTCTCCTAACCCTATCCCACCTCTGGCCAGAGTCACCAGGTCCTAGACTGAACACCAGACCTGCGGGACAAATCTGGGTCCCTCTCTGGGAACCTTCACGCTGGAACTGAGTAGAGAGTTGGTCCTTCCTTGCTAGTGGGAGCTGCAGGTGAAACTCCAGAGACAGAGCATCCTGTGTTCATCCAGGTCCCGTTCTGAATGTTCCTGAAGCTCTGGACCAACTCTGCCCTTCCTCCTCTTTGGTTATTTGAACTTTGCTTTGATGACCTAGATGTCCACATCTGTTCCAGTAGATTCCCCTTTGCCTAAGCTGGTTCGAATTGGGTTCCCATCACTTGTGATTAAGTGAGCCCTGATTGACACAACATGTAAAGGGTCTGACACATGGCCGGGGCCCAATAATTGCCAGTTCCCTCCCCCAGAGAAGACACTAGTATAATCCCAAGTCCCAGAGAGGTGTTCCTTGGGGCTGTCCCAGAGGGGAGTAGAATCTCCGCTTGATTTTCAGATGTTCGTGCCTTCTAAGAGGAGAGCCTGGCTGGGCTTGGATGCTCAAAATGTTCCAGGCCTCATGTCACTGTGAAATTCTAAAAAGTTCATTCATACCTTTTGATTACTAGCAAAAATAATTTATGAGCAAAAACAAACAAGCTGAACTACAGTTTAAAGACAGAGAGAAACTTATAAAACTAAATATGGGGTTTAGCATTAATAAAGAGAGATTTTTCTTAATACTTGAGAAATGGTAAAGGTAAGTAGAAACGGGACCTTTCCAGATGATTCACAGCCTGGGACCATGGGTGGAGGAGAACGGTGTGTGAGTCTCTACCGCCCCCCAGCCCGCCCTCTGCAGGGCTGGGCTGCAAGGAAAGCCTGGCTTGACAACACCATGACCCGCAGCAGATCCAGCTTGGACTTAAGATAGAAAATGGCCTTTGCTGGAAACCAAGTATTAAAAATAATTGCCACGGGCCTCCCTGGTGGCGCAGTGGTTGAGAGTCCGCCTGCCGATGCAGGGGATACGGGTTCGTGCCCCGGTCTGGGAGGATCCCATATGCCGCGGAGCGGCTGGGCCCGTGAGCCATGGCCGCTGAGCCTGTGCGTCCGGAGCCTGTGCTCCGCAACGGGAGAGGCCACAACAGTGAGAGGCCCGCGTACAGCAAAAATAAATAAATAAATAAATAAATAAATAAATAATAATAATAATAATAATTGCCTCTGAAAAAGGGAGTTGGGGGGGCGCTATGGGGGAATTTTCATTTTTTACTCTGCATACTTCTGTATTGTTTACTCCTTTACTTTTGGCATGTATTATGGTGAAATTTAAAAATATTTGGAAAACGCAGAAAGTGACTTGAGCGTGCGTGTGTACACGTGAGGGCTGTGGTGTGTTTCTGGTTCCACGCGCCCCGTGGAGTCCTCCATGGGACACTTGCTGAACTGAGAGCCCCCCCTCCTTCTGCTCCTTTTCCTGCCGCAGCAGCTCGGAGGGCTCAGGATGTGACATTTAGCTGACTGTGCTGCCTGCCGCCGCAGAGGCCCCAGGACCAAGGAGGGTGGGGCGGCTCCGTCTGCTTCCCATATGGGGACATTGTCTGTCTCTGCCTGAGGGCCACCCCCCTCCTGCCTCACATTGTCCCCTTGCTGTCTCCTGCTGGCCCGAGCCCTGGCCTGCCTCTTCCCTTTTCATTAGCCTCCTAGTGGCAGCCCCGGGCAGGACACAGTGGGCTGGGATTGGGCTTGCTCTTCTCCAGCCTTGGAGCCCCTGGCCAGCTCACCCTGGACTCTTCCCAGCCCAGTGTCTCAGCCTCACGTGCACACACGTGGTGCATGTGGAGGGGGCGCCATTCTGGGCAGGGCCGCTGGCTGCACCAGTGACTCTGCTGGCCCTGGCTCAGGCCCCAGAGGAGAAGTGGGGAGGGGAAGGCCACAGTTGCCTCCCATCCCCCTTGCAAAATAGCCCCTCACTTTGTGAATCTGGGCCTGATGGGAATGAGGCTGGGGTCCCCCGCAGTCATTCAGGGCTGAGGGCTGCCACTTTGGGGACAAATCTAGGGAGTGGGGTGGTAGGAGGGCATCTGCCACTCTGGCAGTGTTCTGACCCTGCAGGAGGGGCCCACTGGGGCTAATCTAAAGGACAAATTCCCACAAAGTCTCTCTCCAGATATTCAAGGACAGATCATTTAACAGGATACGGTGTCCGGGAGAGACCAAAAGACACACACCAAATGGCTTCAGCCTCAGCACACTCTCAACCTGAAACCCTCACTGCAACAGGCCAGACTCCTCAGCTACTCTCATCAGATGGTATTCATCCCGACCTCTTCACAGTTCTCTATTCTACTCCTTGTTCAAGGCCTGGGTCCAGCCTCTCCTCTTCCAGACGCTTCCCCCAGCCCACCCTGTTCTCCTGAACTTCCACAGCACTTACTGCTGAGTCCATGCCCCCAGTTTCTGATTCAGCAGCTGAAGGGGGCCTGAGAAGTTGCATTTCTAACAAGCTTCCAGATAATGCTGATGCTGCAGGTCGGGACCACACTTTGAGAACTACTGCTTTGACCAATCCCTAGGAGTGGGGACCTTTAAGGGGAGGTGGGAGGGAGGAAGGAGGGTTGGGGAATCCAATCCAAAGGCAGAGGAAGCCTCCTTAGTTTACACACCTACACACACACTCCGGGTGTATGTTGCTTAGCGAAAAGAACATGGAATTTCAAGCCAAGAGACTTGGCTTATCTACCACTCACTGGCTCACTTGCTGCCAGGCTTTGTACAAATCATTGATCTCTTTTAGCCTAAGTTTCCTCATCTGTAAATGGGGTGATAATAATCCTGCCTTAGAGTTTATAGAGAAGAGCTATAAGATTATACATGTGACAGTGCTTTGCAAGCTCTAGGAGCTGAAAGGGTATTAGCTTTTACAAGATTGTGAGATTTATTTCTGTTTATCAAACACACAGTGTTTTACAAATAGTAACTAATTTAACCTTCACAATAATCCTATAAAGGAGGAACTATTATTATTGTTCCCTTCTTATAGATGAGAAAAGCGAAGTTAAGTAACTTGCTCCAAATCATACAGCTAGTAACTGGCAGAGCTTGGATTTGAGCTGTCTGGCTCCTGTGCATACTCCTAGCCACTGCTCTATGCCACCTCCATGTTGGCCTATGCTTCTGTCAGCCTGTGCATGTGTGCACTACTCAAGTTTAGAAGAGGTTCTCATTTACTTAAGTGTTTACAAGTGTGTGCGAAGTGTATATAATGTGATGGTATTAGTAATAGTAATTAGTTACTGAACATTTACTCCATGCCAGGCCCTGCACTGTGGCTATCATTGAATCCTCTCAGTCCCACAAGGTAGATCCTAGTATTATTCTCCTTTATTTTCCTTTTGAAAAATGCTGAATGCTAACTTATCTGAGGTCACACAACTAGAGATGCACAGAGCAGGTAGGTTTAAATGGATGCCTTCAGAGCCTTTGCCCTTAACTCCTATGCAATACTGAATATGACTGTATGATCAGTGTGGGTATATGTATGTTGGGGTGTGTTTAAATCTATCTCCCTATCTATCTATCTATCTATCCATTCATCCACCCATTCATCCATTCATTTATCCATCCATTCAGCCAGCCAGCCAGTCAGCCAGACAGCCAGCCAGACAGCCAGCTTGCCAGCCAATAATCTCTACCTATCTATCATTGGCAGCTGAGTCGTTGCCCTGGGTCAAGTTTTGTGGAAGCCAAGCTGTGGGAGACTGGAGGAGAGGTAAAAGAGGAAACCATGACCTCTTTCAGCTGGCTCAAAAGAGATCCAAGTTCCTGTCATGTGCTCCCTTTAGTTCGGAGTGACTGTAAGGGACAAAGTCCTGTCCCAGTGTGCAGGGGGGGAGTTCTCAACCAAAAAGATGGATGCATCCTCTTCATCATTCCCACCCACCCAGGCCAGTGACCAGGCCCCAGATGGGCACAGAGGGAACTCATCACACTCTTCAGAAGACAAATCGGGAGCTGACCATTTGTCCATTAGTGTCAGTACTCATCCAGAGGACTAGAATTCGTACACTGGAATCCAAACTAGTTCATATCTTTGAGAGTGATTTCCTTCATGATTCTCCTTAGCACTTATTAATTTTTGGGACAGGGTGCTAAATCTGGTTTTAAACAGATAGAAAGTTGATAGGAAGAACCGAGTTAATGCTTCAAGGAAAGTGGGGCTGGTGGGCAAAAGAATAAAATGATTTGGGAGACAAAAAGGGAACTGACCAGTATGACTAATAAGTTACTTTGGGGGCTGGGGGCCAAATCACCTGGGTGTGATGGGGTAAGTATTATTTTCTATCTTGAAGAAAAATGTGTGATGTTTATACTGTCTCAGAACAAATAGGCCTGTGACTGATGGATAGTTTACCATTCACGTAGCTGGTTTCATGTACTTTTGACAGCTCAATCAGGATTCCAACAGTTATAAAAAATGATTTTCTTCTTGGAAGTTGCAGGAGGGAAGTATGTACCCCTCGCCCCCCCCCGCACCCACTCGCGCTATACTTCTGAGTGAGGAAAGATGGGATGTTCAGGGCAGCATGGGGAGTGGGAAGAGGCCCGTGGGTGCCCCTGAGCCTTCCTGGGTTGGACAGGGGGTGTCTCACTTCTCAAGGGCTGCCTTGGGACTCTTTGGCTGAACTGAGGCCTGGAGGGCCATTCAGGAAGGTCCATGAGCCCTCACTGTCCCTAGGACTGGGATGGGGAGGGGACTGTGGACACGAGGAAGTGGAGATAAGCCCACGAGAAACCGAGGAGAGTCAGACCCAGACAAAGACTGGCCTTGAGGCCGTGTGGAAGATTTGGATTGCGTGTGGATCCACCTGGATCCAACCTATGACCAAGCCCCTGTCTCAGCTGACCTGCTTCCCGGCAAGAAGGGGACCATGAGGATGGAGAGAAGGGTTGTGGTCTCCCAGCCTTCAAGCTGTGGTCTCCCGGCTTTCAAGTGGTGGCAGCAAACATGACAGTGGCCAAAGCAGGAACATGGAAGGTAGGAGGTCGTATTTTGCCATGTGCCCATGCCCAGGACCTTTGGGTTTGGGTTCATCCCCTTTAAAAGTATTTCAAAATAGAGAAGTCTAGTTGGCACCGAAGATCAGTTAGAGGCTGATGAGATAGTGAAGCTGGAAGCACAGGATGGTCTCAGCCAGGTTTGGAGGTTTTGCCCACACTGGGGCAGGTGACAGGTCTGAGAGCCCCTCAGAGCTAGCACTGCCCACTTACCTGGCACAGACCTGCCACCAGACATGTCATCAAGCCTCTAGCCTATGACTTTGGTAGGATTAGTGGGATATTCAAGGTGACTTTCACGGAGGCAGCCTCAATATGTGACTCAGCCCCAAGTCCACACGGCTCCTCCTGAAGAGTAAGGCTCCGTCCATACTTTTTTCTGCATCAACCCCAACCTGAGCAGTTTCTGGAGTCAGGCCACCTGGGTTCAATCCTTTCCCTTCCACTTACTGGCTACGTGACCTTGGACAAGCTGTTTCTCCTCTCTGCGCCCACTTCCTTCATTTGCAAAATGGACACAATTGGCCCGTTCCCAGAGGCTTGCTGAGAGGAGCCCATGAAATAACCTCCTGTATCTGTTTAGGACAGTGCTTGGCACATTGCAAACACCCACTAAGTCATTATTACTTCTCCACCTCCCTCTTTTTCTGATTACTATTCTATTAATATCAACCATGAGCTAGGCATAATTTAACATGAATTTACCTTATTTATTTATTTATTATTATTAATTAATTAATTTTTTGGCCATGCCGCGTGGCTTGCAGGATCTTAGTTCTCCAACCAGGGATCAAACCTGGGCCATGGCAGTGAGAGTGCCGAGTCCTAACCACTGGACCTCCAGGGGATTCCACCTTTTTTAAAATTTAAAGTTAAAATTTTTTTTTTTACATAAATTTACTTTAAAATGTATGTCAAGCACTATAGTAGGCGTTGAGGATAAAGTAGCGGGTGCCTATCATGATATTATGCAGCATTTATTGAGCACCTACTCTATGCCGAAGCTCTACTAATTACTCAACATGCGTGACCTCATTCACGAAGGTCCTGGCCTTCATGAAGCTAACAGTTGAAAAGTTTTTTTTGTATTATATCTCATGACGTCCTCACAAGAAATCCATGATGCAGATGTGGCTCCAGTTCTACAGAGGAGGAAATTGAGACTGAGAAAGTTCAAGCAGATTGGAGATAATGGGACTTAGATTCAAACCCAGCTCTGTAGCCCAAAGTTCATGCTATTTCCACCACACCACGCCTACATTGCCAAATACGGACAAATTAATTGCCATGCCTATAGAAGGATGGGTCTCATATCCAGGGTATGTGCTCCTATGTGTCTGGACACCCGAGCCTGGATGCACCTCTTTGAATGGATACCTTATATTAATAAGTGTAGAGGATGTGTGTAGCTGTATTTCTGCAACTTATGCCTGAAGGGAGACTTTTTATGTAACTTTGTGGGGTTGTGCGGCTAAGTGCAGCTGTGGTCTGGTGAAGGGTCAGTGTAACTATGTGAGCGGGGGTGTAGGGGTGTCTGCTTAGATGCCTGTTGGTCTGTGTGGCTATGGTGTGCTCAGATTGTCAGTGGGTTGTACTGGGGTGAAGGGCTCTCCAGACTCTCCCCTTAAAGGAAAGGAGAGAGGTGCTGGGAGCCAGGAGGGGGTGGCCTGCTGGATAGACCCTCCTGGGTGGGGACATCCGCTGGGCCTGGGCCTTGCCTGCTGGCTCCAGTGCCTGGTGCTGGGCTTTAGGCTGAAAGCTGGAGATGCTCATTTCCCCTTAAACACCGCAGATGAAGGTCCCGCAGTGGGCACGGGCGGGAGGGCGCCGTGTCGCTCACGTTACAAATCAATTCATTACCGGCACTCGCAGTCGCCTCCGATCTTCAAGGATCGGGGGTTTGATGAAGAGGTTTCATTTCAAGAAATAAACCTTTTAAATTAACCAAGAGATGAGGGAAATTTCTTTATTTAAAAAATGCTCAGGCCTGCTGGCTTTGTTTTCTCTCTCTTATTAGCATTGTTATTAATAATCCCACCCTTTCTCTCCTGGGGATGGTTCACCCTGTCGGGGAGGTAGAGCGAGCCACTCGGACTTGGGGGCAGACCCCTGGCCCCAGGCACCTCTGGCCAGGCCTGTCTGCTCCACCAGGTCTCCCAGGTCCAACAGTGGGGACCCACCCAGGCTCCTATGCTCCAGACAGTCTCTCAGGCAGGTGGCCACGAACATGCTGTGTGACCTTGGGCAAGTCACTTGATCTGTCTGTCCTCAACAGCAAGATGAACATAGAACCACCAGTTTCTACAACTGGACCTTAAAGATAGGAGTTTAATCTTTGCATGTTATCAATGAGAAACCAGGCTCAGAGAAGGCAAGTGAGTTATCTAAGGTCACACAGAATCTTCATAGCAGAGATGATTTTGACACCTACCTAATTTCTGGTCTAGTTTCTACTTGGAAACAAGCATTTGGATTTGTGGTCTATAAGTTACAAAGCACCTTGATACACATGATCTCACTGGATGTGTACTAAAAACTTAGCTGTATATTTCATCCCTCTTTTACAGTGAGGGAGATGAGGTGCTCTGGGAATGCACCAGCCAGAGTTTTGACAGGAAACTTATGACATACCCTATTGGGTCATTTGAGAAGAGTTTCATAAAACAACTATTTACAAAGGTAGGGACAGGGATTGGGAAAAGTACAGGTAATGGTGCAGTATCCTGGGGCTGGTAACAGTGGGAAGCCACGACTAACCCAGGTCTAAAAGGAACAAAGATGGAGATGGAGAAATGTGACCAGAATCAGGAGAGCTGAGTGGATAGGTGGGGAGAGCTATGGCCTCAGGTGAGGAGATGCAGCCAACCCGCAGCAACCTGGGCGTGAGGGAGCCAAGGAAGGAAATACCCCAACTCCCCTCTCCTCTCCTTCTAGTCAAACCCAAGGGGGCCAGTGGATGCAGACTGTGCAGGCCAGGCTCCTGGGCACAGAGCAGGGTGGAGGAGGGGGCAAAGGATCTAGAGGGTAGACACCCAGGGGGATAGCAACTTGCCAGTAAATGGCAGAGAGAGGATGTGACCTCAGAACTCCTGAGCCTAAGGGTCTCCTAAGTCCAAAGCCATAGTCTTTTCTGTCACCTCGCTTGGTCCCAGTGATACCTGACCCTGCCTCATGGAGCTCTGCACAACTCAAATGTAATGCTGGGTCTGGAGGTGTAGCCTAGTATGAGGGACGGCTGTCCCTCCTGATGGCCACTCCAGGAGGGACCAAATGCTGGTATTGAGCAATGACAGCTAACAGTATCTCACTTCCCAGAGAGCAGGTTTGCATCAGAACAGGGACTTCCGGAAACCCAAGGCTTTCACCCAGCCAAGTAGCCCGTGGGGTGTCCCTGGGCTCCTTTCACAGGCCCACCCTGCCGACAAAGGTCAGCCCTAAAAGTCTGCACACCACAGAGCTAGCACACAGATCAGATTGAGCAGATGCCATCCCCCTTCACACAGACAGAGAAAAGTGGGGCCCATAGAGGACACCACCCACTGCTTCCTTTGGGGTTCACTCCCCACTTGATGTAGGATGGGTTAGAGGATCCCAGAGAAACCCAGATTAGAGCCTCTTTTTCCTTGCCATCACCCCTCCCAAGGAAAACTAGGCTGACAGATTAAGGTCATGGGGAAACTTGAGAGACAGTGGCACCCAGAAGGGTGTAGAGCTCAGTTCTGGAGGATCCAGGGCCTGGGGACACCAGGGAATCTGAGGTTCTACAACCAGGAAGAAGGAGGGGATGGAAGTTATCAGAGGCGGGGCACAACCAGGCTGTTTAAACTCTATTTTCCAGGTCCCATCCCAACTGGTATTTACAGAGTCATTTCTTAGGGGGGTGGGGTCTGTCTTCCTCTTTAAAACAAGGCTGCCCAAGGCCAGGACTATGTTTTTCATCATCAGACGAGGGGTCTCCGGAAGTGGAGCTTAGCTCATCCTCTGTGTGGCCTCCTAAACTCAGCCCAGGGCTCTGATCTCAGGTGGGAGCGTCAGCTCAGCAGACCTCCCCATCGAAGGACTGCAAACCCCAAGGCTCCCTTCCCAGGTGCTCTCCCAGTCTGCCCCCCGCTGCAGAATGGGGGAAGGAGGGAGAGGAGGAGAAAAAGGCCTTCCCAGCCTAGGCACAGACCTGCCCAGGTGTGTGGGGGACCAGTTCACCATCTCATTAACGTGGAATTGTTTTTAGGTTAATAATCTTGCGTTAATTTCCCCTTAAAATATTGTCTTTGACCGTTAAATGCTCACACTGTTATAAAAAGAACGTAATAAATGATCTTGAAGCAAATTCTCCTGCCAAATGTCATAATTTATTTGCATAATTAGCTCTTAATTTTAATTCAATATGCAAATCCACGCTTCCTTTTCATTGCAGCCGCCTGTTTCCCAGCCGGGCGGCCATGAATTTACTGTGACACTCTCTCCACGGCTGTCAGAGGCCGGGGTGGGGAGGCAGGTGCCTTCTGGGGCTGGTGCCTGGAGGAGGGGTTCAGGCACACAGACTCAGATGGACAGGCCCACAGGCCCCTGCTCCTTGCATGCAGGCTCCCAAGATGGACCGGTGTGGACAGTGGAATTCCAACGTGCAGACTGGCAAGTGCAGAGACCCATCAACACTTTTCTCAGGCAGAGACCCAGAGGTGAAGGCGCAGGAGCCCAGACTTATAAGCTGAGACATTAAGAAACCCATGGACACTCTAGGCGTACTACACAGGCAGAAACATATGAACACTGACTCCCATGAAGGCCCACGGCCCCCTGGACCCAGACATATGTGCTGACACTCAGAGACATGGGCACATCCAGATATACCTACAGATGTGGATGAACTCAGAGACCCAGCCTGCGAGCAGAGGTGCGTGGGCACAGAGAGCACTCACGATGGAGAGGTCCCTGGGCCTAGATACAGATGTGCGGAGCCACGCTTGCCAAGACACCCAGAGCTGGGAGACCACATCTATGCACGCATACATATAACAAGACACACCATCCCAGACGGGAACTGGACAACCCTACAGAAAAGCCAGGATGCTATGTGGACCCCCCGATGCAGGTAGGACTTGGCCTTCTGGTCTCCATAGTAAGCATTTTGAGGCCTTGTAGGGCTTGTGGGAGGAGCACCGAGCTTAGAGTCAAGGGACCAAGTTCTAGTACCAGCACCACCTCTCACTTGTTGGGAGACCTTGAGCAAATATATCATCTTTTTTTAATTAAAATTTTTTTTCATCTTTTTTTTAAATAAGAGCTTTATCGAGATATAATTCATCGATTTAAATTGAACAGGTCATGGGTTTTAGTATATTCACAGGGCTGTGCAACTATCATCATAAGATGTTTTAGAACATTTGGATTATACCCCCCAAACCCTATACCCACTAGCAGTCAGTCCTCTTTTCCCCCCACACCCTCTCTTCCTCCAACACCCCTACCCCACCCCCCAGCTCTAAACAACCCCTAATCTACTTTCTTTCTGCGTATATTTGCTTATTCTGGACATTTCCTATAAAAGGAATCATACAATGCATGGCTTCTGGGGACTGGCTTCTTTCACTTAACATAATGTTTTCAGTATTCATTCATGTCGTATCATAAATCCGTACTTCATTTCTTTTTATGGACAAATATTCCATTGTATGGATGTAGTACCACATTTATTTATGCATTCATCAGTTGGAAATTTGGATCATTTCTACTTTTTGGCTGTTATGAATAATACTACTATGAACATTCTTGTATAAGTTTTTGTGTGGACCTATGTTTTCATCTCTCTTGAGTTTATTCCTAGGAGTGGCACTTCATCGTCTTAGAGTTTGATTTTCCCATCTATAAAATGAGAGGGTTCACTCTAATGGAATCTCAAAGGCTTATCGTGTTGCACTTGTTTATGATTAACATGGCATCTTCCAGCTGAGATTATGGTTTTCTCACACAGCCAGACACACGTAGCAGCTCAGATACATATACTCACACACACGCACGTGTGCACGCACACACACACACACACACAATCACCAACACGGCCACCCAATCACCAACTTAGCCACAAAGGCACAGGTGCACCCAAATTGACCTAGACCCCCGCAGGAACCTATCCCTGAGTTCAGGGCCTAGAGAATAAGATAGAAATGCAATTGGAGAGACTGTGAGAGCCACAGGGAGGGCCTTTCATGGTGAAAGGAGGTTAAGTCTGAAATTTGGGAGGAAGGAGGTCAGCCAAGAAGATGGAGAAAAAAGGCAGAACGAGAGGGTGAAGTGTTAGAGATGGGGAGTTGGGGCCAGGATCTGGTCTAAACACCAGGACACTTGGGTCCCATTTCCCCAGCTGTTTCTGCCTTACCCCATTGACTAGGTTCCCCTTTGTTTCCCTGCTCCCTCACCCTAGAGGAAAACTGACCCCTCCCCACCCTCCAGCCACCCCCCCCCCACCTTCTACAAGCTAAGGAGACAAAAGGGATCCTTTTCCAGGATAATTAAGCCTCAAAGACAGCAGCTCCTCCCAGGAAACTGATCAGGTTTGCCCTGAGAGAGCCCTTTAGTGTGGGAGGGGAGGAGAATGGAGACAGGGAGAGACAGAGACATGCCTAGGAGACAAGAAAGTGAACTCAGACACAGCTGACACTGATTCCTGTGGCCATGTACTGCCTGTCACAGAAGTTTGATCTTTAATTTTCCCTCTTAGGAGAGGGGTTTATGAGGTTAGGGGGCTGATTAGCTGTAGACCCTAATACACGGCCTCTCCATGATCACAGAAATCCTGGGTGTAGATTCTGAGCGTGTGTGTGTGTGTGTGTGTGCACGCGCATGCACGCGCACACACCGTTATTATGGATGTGTGTTGATGTTGTTGCTGTGTACCAGTGTGTGAATGTGTGTCTGTCTCCAGCCCTCATGGGCCCCAAACTCCCACCCATGCCCCCCTGCAGAAGACTCACTGTGCGGCCTCAGCGGAGTTTCTAACCTGGAGTGATCGCTTTCCTGATTTGCCACTTTAGTACTCTTGTTAATGAATTTTTAATCTTCTTAATGACATTAAACACGGAAAGTAATTAAGGAAAACAAGTTTGAAACTGCTGACTTCAACCCTTTATTCACAACTATTTAATGTAGAATTAATTTGATTTTGCCCATTATTCAAATGAATGCGCGCTACCTTCTCCTCGGCCCCAGGCCTGTCCCCTTGCCCCGTCCCTGCATGCCCGGAGACACCCTGCGGCGATCACCCAGTTATCATCTGACCCGAGTGGGCGATGGTTTCTGTGTGACACATCTGTGCCGGGAACCCGGAGGTGAGGACTGAGCAAATTCCTGGAGGGTGAGGGGCAAAGAGTGACCTCTCTAGGTAGGGAGAACTGAAGACACTCAGGAGGGCTCAAGGAAGACAGAGGGGGGCCTGAAGAGATGATGCTAGAATGGCGAGGACTCCCCTCCATCTCAGATTTCCAACCCTACATGCTCAATCATCAGCCCCCAGGAGCTTGGTGCCCTATGCACGTAAATGCTTGGATGTTGGGGGACCTTCACATTCACAGGTATTTGGTATTAGAATATTTAAATCTGTTGACCTCAAGAGAGTCAGGTGTTTGGAGGCTCCGAGGCTGAGGTCCCAAGAGTTCCAATTTCCGGCCATTTTTCAGATTTTCATTTTCAAAATTTTAGAGAAAGAAGCTCCTCCCCCTAAACCGTAGGCCTGAAGCCACTATTTGGACAGATGAGGCCAAAATGGGCAAGTAATAGCTGTTTGAAACTGGGCTTAAAACTGATCCAGGTCTTAGGAACAGAAACCATGCTCCAGGGCAGAGCCAGCCAGTCCCTGAGCCTGAATGGGTTTGGCCTTTATCTTCCAGAAGGGGTTTTTAACCGGCCTCTGAGCCCTGGGTGAGAAGGAAGAAAGGGTCCAAAGGAGCCCTGGGAGTGCCCAGGTCCTGGGCCTCCGTGTCCTCACAGTGGGGGGAAGCTGGGAGAAGAGAACAGCTGCAGCCCATCTCCCCCAGCCTCTTGACTCCTGCCCCAAAAGGCCCCCTGGCTTGAGCCTTGGGTCCCAGATCTTGTTCTGTGTGAGTGTATATTATACCTGTGTGAGGGCAAAGACAGGAGGGGTGGGGTAGATATGACCCTAGAAGGCAACAGAGGGGAGTGGGGAAACCTCAGCACATGGCCTCAGGCAGATGTGACCTAAATCCTGGCTCTGCACTTCCGCTTGACTTTGGGCAAGCCCTGACCTCTCCCTTCCTCCACTCTGAAGTGGGGAGACAGATCCCTACCTCGAGGAGTTGTTAGGAAGAATAAGTGGGAATCACAGGTGCAATCCCAGCACAGTGCCCAGCATACAGTGTGATTCTCCATCAATTCCTGGCCCATTCCCCGCCCCCACCGGCCCCACCTGTGGGGAAAAAGGAGACTCCAAGAATGTGCCAGAGAAGGAAAACTGAGGGCTTCTGGGGCTAGAGACCAAAAGAAGGTCTCAGGAAGCCATGGATTTGCCTAGATGTGCTGAGAGTGGGGAGGGAAGCCAGCACTGGAGAGCTTCCTCTCTCTAATCCCTTGAATATCCCCAGAAATATTCCTTGGAGTCACTCCCCTGAATTCTATTCCCAGGAGGGGTTTTCTCTCTTCTTCCCTCCCACTTACCCCTTCCTCTTGTCTCTTTTCTCCAAACAAGCCTCCCCCAAGTGACTTCACTCATCTCAGCTCCTGGAAGAAAACCAGCCCTAACCTTGTGCACACCTCCCCGCCCGACTCTGCACTGAGCCATGACTGGGCCTGAGCTGATGCAGTCTCTCTCGCCTCTTCCTTCCATTCCAGGGACTTTATGGGCTGAGACGCTGCCAGCTTGCTCACTTCTCCCTCTCTCCCGCTCCTCTCTCCATCATCCTCCAGGTCTCTTGCCCCTCTTTCTTTCCTCCCCTGCCACGGCCGGCCTTGCTCTGCTCTGTGTTTGTCTCCCCCCATCCCCTCACAGCCTCTCTCTTTCTTGAGAGACCATGGATTCTAGAACATTACACCTACCACTGTCCAGCACACACTCTCAGGAAAGGAGAACTGGCAGAGGGCACTGGAAGGACCCCACCTTGAGGGTGCCCCAGGATGGGGACAGTCCTTGAACCCAGCTGTTCAGCTCCAGGAAGCCCAGAGCTGGCGTGACCTGGGTCTCCTGTCTCGCAATTACTCTGCCCACTTCCCCTCCTTGCTGACATCCTGGGAAGGGCCAGGCGGGTTCTGAAGAAGAGGACCTGATCCCTCCCACGCGCACTCACCACCCCAACTCTCTCACTCATAAAACCTTCTCACAAAGACTGACACTATCATACACACACACGTACTCACATACTGGACAAACTCGCATCTCACACACAGAAACAAGTATGCATGGGCACAGACACACACAGATGCAGGCGCACACTCACAGACACATGCAGCACCCCCCCCAACTCACACAGATGCATACACGCACATACATACACACGCGGAGATCCCACAGGCGCCCAAAAGCACAGGGCAATGATTAATGTCCCCTCAGAAAAAGAAATTATATCGAATAAATTAAACTACTGTGGCAGCAAATTGAAAAATAAGGATGTAAATGAGGTTTGAATACTTAATATCGAAGACAAGGGGGGAAGGAGAAGGGATGGCTGGGTCCCCTGAGAGGGGAGAGGAGGGTTCCTCCTGCCCCCTAGTTAGACTCCAGCTCCTGTCCAGAGACCTGAGAGCGGGGGACTGGGGTAGCATGGGGGCTTCAGTCGGCACAGGGGACCCTCTCCCTAGTGGCCGTTGCAGAGAAGGTCCCAGACCTCTAGAAAGGCTCAGGGAGGGGGGATAGGGAGGAGGTGGGGTGACCACCCGGTAGCACCTCAGAACTCACCCATGACAGGCCCCAGCGTACAAATGGACACGTGCTTTCTGGTCCAACACATACTCCTTTGAAGGCCTGTCCTGCCTTACCTGAGCCCATTACTCTCCTCCCTGAGACCCTCACCCACCCCAAGATACCCAAATGCATCTGATCACATATGCCTCGCTCAGCCCTCCACAACTGAGCCCCAAAGCTGCGTACGTTCTCAGAACTCACCTGCCTCCTCACCACCCAAGATGTCCTAACCCGCCCCCCACCCTGCCCACACCACAGACATTCCGCCCACTCACCCACCGAGGCCCCAGTACTTGCCTGGCACAGTCCTACCCACTACACATACTCCAAACACACACCTGCACACACATACGTGTGCACACACACAAATTCTTTCCTTGGAGCACATCATGACATACCGCTGTCTCGACACACACACACACACACACACACACAGCAGGGGTAGCCCCTCCCTGGGTCCCAGTCCCTTCAGAAATTATGGGGAGAAAGGGAGACAGGGTTGGAAGTGGTTTCACTTTCTCCCCAAGTTTTAAGCGAGTCCTCCCTAAACACACACACACACACACACACACACACACACACACACAGCAGGCGGGTTCCATCCAGCCCCCATCTCTGCTTCTCTCTGCCTCCATCTCTGGTGCTGTCTCAGTTTCCCTCACTCTTCCTGCCAACTTCTTTTTCCCGGTCGCCTTTGTCTCGGACACCCCAATATTTCCCTGCCCCCCTCCTTCCCCTCGGTGGCCGGCCCTGGGCTGCTTCCCCCACCCCCACCCCTTCCCCTCCTCCGCTTCTCTCGCTGTCGTCTCTGTTCATATATATTTAGTATTTATTTACAAGGCTGGGTTTTTTCCCTGGGCGGGAAGCCAGCCGTGCACAGAAATCCTTAAGATGCTATAAAGCTGGTGAGGTATAAAATGGAAAGTGGTTAGTGCGCTGTTTGGAGATATCTCACCGGCAGCCGGGGGCCCGCGCCGCCCAGCCGCCCGCTGTAAATTTCCCGGAGTTTAGCGCGCTTGTTTTTATCTAGCCGGGAGGGGAGGGACGCACGCCGGGAGGGGTAGGGGGCTGGCGGGGTAGGCGCCCCCCAGCACGGGGACCCTTCTGGATAGGCTGTCACTCCCTTCTCAAACGAAGGAGGGGTGAAGGGAGGGCTGGGAAGACGCCCCTTTTGGGAAACAGAGGCTCTTCAGCTGTGCCTCTTCTGAACTTAGCCTTGTCCGCAAGGGGGATCCAAAAAAGGAGTGAAAACCCACAGCCCAGAGGTCCCCTACCAGTGCCTGAGATGGGACAGGGACTTTACAGTGCTCCCCACCCATCTGTGAACCTCTTGCCCCGGAGTCGGCTTAATCTACCCCGAGCCCCAAAGGGCTGGAGGGATGGAGAGGGAGTCGATGACCCTGGCAGGGAGGTCACTCAAGGAGGTGAAGAGTTTAGCGCAGGGAACCACGGTTCTGTCACTGATAAGCTCGGTGATCTCACAAGTTATTTCAAGCCCTGAGCCCCAGTTTCCTCTTCCTCAATGGAATCATAATAGTTCCTACTCCTAGGGCCCACGGGAAGACTGAATGAGTCAGTGCAGGTGAAGGATTTTGCACAGTGCCTGGTACTTAGTAGGTACTCAGTAAATGCTGAGAGTGTGTCCATCTGCCCCGCACTTTGTTCATCCACGTGTCTAGTTAGTTGCTCATTTTCTCATTTATTTCGTTGACTATTCATGACATCCATCCCCCCACATATTCAGCAGCTTTAATCTGTGGGGTTCTGGGCTCTGTAGTGCAGAATTCTGCAGAAGGCAACAGACCTCCCAGGGGAGCTCCAGTCTGGATAGGGCAGTAAGATCTAAACCAAAAGGATAAAAGAGCCATTTCCGGGGCTTCCCTGGTGGCACAGTGGTTAAGAATCCGCCTGCCAATGCAGGGGATACGGGTTCGAGCCCTGTCTGGGAAGATCCCACATGCTGCGGAGCAACACAGCCCATGCACCACAACTACTGAGCCTGCGCTCTAGAGCCTGCGAGCCACAACTGCTGAAGCCCGTGTGCCACAACTACTGAAGCCTCCGCGCCTAGAGCCCGTGCTCCACAACCAGAGAAGCCACTGCAATGAGAAGCCCGCGCACCACAACGAAGAGTAGTCCCCGCTCTCAGCAACTAGAGAAAACCCGTGTGTAGCAGTGAAGACCCAATGCAGCCAAAAATTAAATAAATGAATTTAAAAAAAAAGAAAAAAAGAGCCATTTCTGGATTATGTAGCATTTCAGGGTCACTTGGAGAAAAGGGCTCGCCCCACACATCAGTGTGCCCATCCCTGTCCGCAGCCACTGACGGAGCCCTTTGAGTTCCTGTGGCATGAGAGTCACAGGAGGAGTGAAGGAGCAAGTGGACTGTGAACCCCCAGAGGGTAGCTCTCATCCCCCACTCATCCCCCCCCAACCCAGCAGAGCCCAGAGCCCAGCTCTCAGGAGCTGTCAGTAAGTGCCCTTTGATTGATGAGTTGGGAAGGCTGAACTCCGCCACACTCCCCTCTCGCTCTGGAGCAATGACACACCTGTCATACAGCCTGCACATGCATGTCCCAGCTCACCTGGACACATGTCAGGAGGGTTGGGAGTAATGACCGGGAACTCTTAGGTGGTCACCGTCCAGAAGAGGAGGCTCAGAAGAGCCAAGTCTGTGTCACACAGCCACGTCCTAGCTAGTTTTGCTGTACTGGTTCATTTGTTCACTCATTCATTCATTTATTCAACAAGTGTTGACTGAGTCCCCTCACCTAGACGTGAGGAGGACACATATGAATGTTACTTAGTCCTGGCTCTCAAGAAGTTTATAGTCCAGGAGAGCTGTTGGGCAGACATACTAGTAATAATAGTATCAGGAAAGCTATGATAGGAGCCAGGATAGCCGTAGAGAGAACTAGAAGGTTCACCGGGAAGAGAAAGCACTTGTGGTCATCATGGGGAATAATCATTAAAAAAAGTAATAAGAACAATAATAACAGCTAGCAGGCACCTTGCTAAGCATTTTACAGGGACTATTTAAAATAGATTTACTTGAATCCAGTCTTGCAAAGGATTAGAATACTGATGGGCAGAGATGAGCTGGGGTATTGGAGGGTGATGCCATTCCAGAAGGAGACCATCACAGGCAGAGGAAGAGCATGAACCAGTGCACAGAGGTGGGAGATCACTAGGTGGGGAATGTGCAGGGTAACCACTGAGAGTCCAAATATGAGTGTGAAGGAAAGTAATGGGAAGGTTTGGAGAAGGAGTAGGTAGGGGCCAGATCACAAAGGGCCGTGAACATCAGAACAAGGAGTTTGTACTTTATTTAGTAGGCAATGGGGAGCCATTGAAGGTTTTTGAGCAGGGGAGTGACATGATCAGAGCTGGGCTTTAGAAAAGTTAATCTGGCAGTAGTGTGTAGAACAATGAGATGCAGAACTTGAAGGCAGACAGCCCCATTCGGAGGAAGATGCCTCACCTGGTGCATGGTAGGTGCTCCATAACAGTTTATTGGTTGAATGGAAGAGATCCAGGAGAGCTGTGATAAGGGTCTTCCTGGGGCTAGTGGTGATGGTGAGCCAATATGGGTGCAAAAGATATCAGGAAGTATCTCTGAATTTGTAAGCTGATTGAAGATAGAGATGAGGATGAGGGAGGAGCTAGAGACTCCAAAGTTCCTGTGAGGGTCAATGGGGTGTGTGCGTGACTCCTAACAAAAAAGGGAGTCACAAGTTGTTGTTGACTTTAGGAGAGATGTATGCGTTTTAGGAGAGACATATGCTTTTCAACATATTAGCCCCACACTGCCTGGATTGTGGGCTTGGATCTCAAGAGAAGATTGGAATTAGAGGTCAATGTTTCCATCACTTGCAGGGGGTGGATGAGATATCCTGAGACAGTGTAGGAGGGAGTGGAGGGCTGGAATTTGAGTTTTACACTGTAGCCATATTTGGGGGAGGATGTAGAAAGCAAAAGAGACAGAGAAAGTTTGTTAGAGACATGGGAGAAGCAGGAGAATGTGATGTGTAAGGGGGTGGAGAGATGAGTGAGTTTCCCAGAGTGAGCAGTATTCCAGGGGTTCTTATGGGGCAGGGCCTGGGAATCAGCAGTGGGGTCTGTTGGTCAGGACATTGGACAAGAGGCCATGGGCAACCTTGTGGGGAGAAGCGTTGGTGGAGTGCAGGCTGGAGGATGTTCCTGGGTGCAGGGGATACTTCACGGCATGGCATTCAGGGACACTTTATCATCTATCCACTGGGCAGGCCAAGCTCCCAGACTTGAGGTTTCCCCAGAGGCTGTCTTTTGTCCTGCGTGAAGCAACTGCCAATCTGGCCTGGAGAGGAAAGTGGGGCTTGGACTGCTCCCTGACTCAGGATCCCCGAGACCCTCAGGTCTCAGCACACTCGAGGGTTGTTGGGTTCATGCTATTTATTTGGCTGCAAACCTACACCACTGTGCTCTTCTCTCTGGTACAGGTGACCCCCTTGTCCAGTCGTCCCCTGGGCAGGCTTGGCCATCCTCCTCCTTGCCATTGGAGATCGCCCTGGTCCATGGCCTGCTACCTCTGTCCTGGGCCATACCCCAAGCACTTGAGCTGGGGATGCCCAGGTCCCCCAGGAGCCCCAGGACTGTGGGGTACAGGAAGTGGCTAGGGCTCGGTAAAGCAGAGGGGCAGGACTCAGAACCTTGCTTTCCATTTAGGAAGAGCAAGGCATGGGAGGTGGTGTGGACCCCCACCCTCCCGGAGGGGACCTGCAGTCCTAAATGCCCCTGCGCCTTCTCCATATTGTGGGAAAAGCTGCCGCATCCATCACTGTCAGGCGCCGAGTTTGAATAAATTTGAATGCACTGAGCCGTGGGCTGCAGTTTCTATAATATCACTTTCCAGTTTGAATATTTCACTTACTTTTTTTTTTTTTTTTTTTGAATTTCTTTTCATCCAACAGTTTCTCCTTTTCATCTACCCCCATTGCAGCCTGGCTCTGGATATAGAGGGAAGGCAGTGCCTTGAGGGAGTCTGAGATAGGAAGAGGCCAGGCCTTTGCCAGCTTTGATACCTCTGTCCTCCCACCTTCCACCCCCCCACCCAGCACATGTGCTCCCTGGACCCGGAGCTCCAACTCCCCTCGAGTGTGATGGGGAAAGGGCAGCCAGAGAATGAGTCACCCTCACACTCCCACCCTTCTGCATCGGCAGACCGAGTGCACCAGGGCCCTGCTTCTTCCCTACGGGGGTCCCCCCAACCAGTCCCTCACCTACTGACCCTCCATCAGACACAACACACACGCGCGCACACACACCATCTGATATATTAATATATACCTAGATGTCAATGGCAGATTGCGATTTCCCCCTAGGAAGCTTGCTCCTAAGTCCCTCCAGCCACTGTCCTGCCTTCCCCTATAAATAAGAACCTCACAATTCTGGATCCCCTCCCCCCTCCCCCATCTCCCTGTATCTCTTCACTCCCCATTCATCAGTGTGGTGCCAATAGCCATGCCTTCTAGATGCAGGCTGCTGGGAGGGAGAAAGGACTAGAGTTCCGGCAATGCACTCCAGAGAACCACCCTCAGTTCCTGGCCACAGGCCCCTTGACTTTCTAGGCTGTGGTTGGCGCCATCTCCACTCCTCATCAAGAGCTCAGGGACCAGGGAGAACTGAGGTGCAAGCAGAGAGAGACCATCCAGGAACAAAACGAGTCAGGGTTGCATGCAAAGTTAGGTCCAGAGAGAGACGAGGGGTGAGCAGGTTGAGAAGGGTATTCAGGGACCCGAGTCTCTATCTCTCCATAGGGGTTCTGACCACACTGCCCCTTGGACCATCCATAAGGCACCCTCACCACAAGGACAATCTCTAGAGGGCAGTGACCATCCAGGAGGCTCATAGCGATGCTGCCCATCAGTGAGGACTCTCTGCCACATGGGGCACACTAACTGGCCGGAGGGAGCATTGAGTACCCCAGCCATCTAAAAAGGACTCACAGTGACCATATGTGGATCCTTGACCCTCCAAGGGGTCACCAGCCGTCCAGGCCGCATCCCACGGAGACATATTCATAGGGCAGCTTTTCCTCCTCGCTGCCAGAAACAGCACTTACTTTGGATATTAATCATCCCCCAGCAATGCCTACATCTACCATGCGGTAGGTATGTAGGTAGGTAGGTACTGGGGGGAGATAGGCGAGCGGAAGCAGGAGGCAGAAAGCCTCGGTGAATCTGTGACTTTTGAAGGCGACATACAGCTCCCCACTGTGTGCCTGGTCCCGTGTATTCAAAGTTAGTGGAAAAAGCAGGAGACAAGGAAGAAATGGTCAGAGTTTGGGGAGCTCATGGTGTGGTTCAGGAGATGAAGGTGCCATCAAGGGCAATATTTATTTCTACTTTACATTTTGCCATGTTCAAAGAGGGGTTGGGTGGATTTAGGACACACACACACACACATACACACACACACATACCACACAAAAACAGTTAAAAAGAGATAGGGAGCCATTTAAAGGCAGGAGAAAGATAAATGGACTGGAGATCCAGTCAGAGCGAGCGTCTGCAGTTCGCAAGGCCATCACAGGATGGGGGCTCATGCGGTAACTGTCCACCTCTCAGGGAGTTCAGTCACTGTGGGTCAGGTAGTCAGGGGAGGCTTTCTGGAGGAGGTGAAACCAGTCTGGGGACTTGACAGGTGGCGCAAGTCCTAAGCAGGAAGAACAAACAGGAGCAGCGTTCCAGGTGCGGGATTGGAGTAAGGAAAATCAGACAAATGGAGCTGAGCCTGGCAAATGCTGCAGTGGGAGTGGTGAATCTGAGGTATGGGTAGCAGGTGGGAGAGATACAGCATGTCCAGGGGACAGTGAAGAGATGAGAGTCCCCGTGGACCATTGATGGAGAGGTGGGAGCACTTAGGAGATACCCCAGACTAGCCTGGCCTCACCCCGGTATTTCCTAATTCTGATATAGGCCTTCAACACCCTCATCCTGCAAACCCCCCTTCTCCCTATGAAGTCAAACTCAGCATCCCAGCAAAGACAGACCTCACCGGGGGAGGAGGAGCTGTAGAAAATAGCCCCCTTCCCCACCCCCAGGAGGAGGCACCTGACCCTGTGAGGGGGGGGGGCCCAGCCTCCCCTCCCCGCAGTGTGCCCCGCCTGGGTCTGCAGTGGGAGGGAGCGTGGTGTGAAGGGAGAGGCTCTCCTGCCACACCATGACAGATGATTGACTCGAAACAATATCTAAGGCGATCAGGATAAAGTGCTGGCCATTTCAAGGCTCAGCAGAATTCAGATTCTAATTAGACTTCTCACCACATTCCAAATAAAAATGGTTCCCCTGGTATCCTCTTTGCCTATCAGGTGTCTCTCCCTGATCGCTGGAACAAAATGCATAAAGAAAGTGATTAAAGCCATAACAAAGGCATAAAATTGGAATTATCGCTGCCACCACACCTGGGAGCATGGAGTGTCACCACACCGCCCCCTCCTCCTCAAACCCTCTTACACAGAGAAGTGCTGTCCCACCTCAGCCCCTGGCTGGGCACCCTGCAATGACAGCCATCAGTTGGGTGAGGAGGTGGGGGGAATAGTGGAACTGGGCGGGGGGGGTCTGAAGAGCCAGGGACTGGGGATTAGGAGACAAGTAAAGTGGGTGAATGAGGGGCCCAAGGCCTGAGGAAGAAGGGGGTGAGTTGACCAAGGAGTGAGGAGGGTTGGCTCAGACAATGGTTGCCGCCTCTAGGGTCTAGAGATTTACTAGTGGGAGGGGTCTTGGGACTCTTGCCTTGATGACCTCACCACCCTCAGGACTTACAGGCTCATGTGCAAACACAGGCACTCCTCGTGTGTCCATCCCTGTTGGGAGACTGCCCTCGCCAACCTGTCAACAGACCACAACTCCCCCAGCTGACCCACCACTGGCGCCACTGAACCCAGTGTTGGCTTTCAGTCCCCTTTCCCAGCCTACCTCCAACAGGGGGCACCCGCCTACAGAGAGTACTAAGGCCCCAGTGGTCCCCAGCATGTGTGTGCACAGCCAGCACGCAATCCGGGGGACCTTAGTCCCCTACGCCGCACATTTGCACACATGCACACAAGCGCGTGCACACGCACCATGCCTATAATAATAGCCTCACACACTGCACAGCACCCTGGGAATACAGCAAAGGCCACCCGTCTCAGTGGGGTGCCCTGGCCAGAGGGGTGTCTCAGGCCTCTCCAGCTGCTGCGTTCCCGTCTGCCTCTCACAGCCAGCCCGCTAGCCTGAACCGGGCAGCCTTGCTCCCTGTGCGGCGCGGGTAGGCGGGCGGGAGGTCCGGAGGAGGGTGAAGGAGTGGGAGCGGGGCTCTGAGCAGGGACGATATAAAATTAAAAGGTAAAAAGCAGGAACGCAAATGGAGGGTGCTTTCAGCTTTCACATTATTAATGACTCTTCAAAAAATCGGCGAGTTTTCCAATCTTCTCTGAGAAGCGCTTGAAGGAGCTCACAGATGAAACTGACCTTCAAAATGTTCTTTGGTCTTTAGTTAAGAAATTCGCTCGCCATTATGGCATCATTAGGGAAACAAGGATAAAATTACTCCATGGTTAATGACCTATAGTATCTCCCCACCAAAATTTGTTTCAGATCTAATAAAACTGTGCTTAACACACTCGGATGAGTTATGAGGACTGTTCTGCAGGGTATTAAAATGTGGAAAATAGATTTTCCGAAGCTGGGGGGACTGGACTTTTTGAATCAGATAGCAGAATGGAATTTTCTGGGCAATAAATTCTTCCATGTCTCAATTTCATCTCGCACTCTCTCTCTCCTGCCTGCCTCTGCCCCTCTCTCTCCCTCACTCTCTCTCTCTCCCTCTCTCTCTCCCTCTCTCTGTCTCTCATCTTTTCCTAAAATACTGAAGCAACATAGAAAGCTTTAGAATTTGAAGCCTACATAAACTTTGAGAAAAGCCGAGTGACAAAGGCCATCTGTGTATGACAGTGGGGACCTGTGTGTTTGTGCACACGTATATCTGTAGGTCCTGGCCGCCTCACAAGAATGGAAGCAACTCCCTCCATCAACGCACCCAAGTGCTTCTGGACACACGCAAGGCAGGAGGGACACCCTCCATCTCTCTACTGCCAACCAAGCTGGCAGATCTCACCCTCTATGCCAAAATCACAGGGCACCCCATGCCAATGACCCTTCCTAGGACCCCCACCCCGACTCAGGGCCTCGACACACACCAATGCCAGGTGTCAGCCTGTAAGAGAACACAGTCCACCCCAAGCTTCACGGTGATGGGAGGGGGCGCTGAACCGTCCTTGGGAAGGGTCAGAGCTGCCCTGTTGTGCACACGTGTGCACATCAGCACATGCTAGCGCTCTTCACGAGGCACACCCAGATGCCCTAGCCAGCCAGGCTGCCGGCAGAGGCCTGAGCCCCAGCCCCAGCACTGGCCGAAGGTTTTCGGGGGCCGGATACTGCCGCGGAGAGAGGTGGCTGGCGAGGTAATGGCATTTTGCTCTCTTTAAACTTTAATCTTTCCTATTAATTCCCTGCAACTGGAGAATGTGTGAGAGTTAATGTTCCGTGAACGTGTTTCGCACTCGGCAGTCTCTTCGAGCTAATTACCTTCAGGTGCTAAATGGAGGGAAATTGCAATCCATTTGGATGTGAAAAAATTTCGCCTTCCCGTCCCCTGTGAGACATCCTTTTTCCTGAGTGCTGCAGAAAGAATGCTCTCTGGGTGGGAGTTTTTTCCTAATGTTTTTTTTCTTCAGCCCTCTCCCCCGCCCCCTTTCTCCAAGAGTCTGAGATCTGCAGGATGACGGTGGTTGGAGACAGGAGGAGGCCTGAGCCTCGGCACAAGGTCCAAGTCTGGAGTGGAGGCCAGGTGGGAAAGGACTTACATGCAGGGGAGACACCCGGGCTGAGAATCCGGCCCCCGCCCCTTGGAGGCCCTGGAGTGGAAGTGTATTTACACGCTTAATAACATGCTTATTACCAGTGTTTCTCAGCTGCTAGGTTTTGAATACAGATATAATAGAATTTTACAAGCCACATAAAAGCTGTCCTTCTCTTGGACCCTGAACTGGGGTATCTGGTAGGGCAGAGGACAGAGAATGGAGATGAGGAGGGGGCTCAAGGAGGGAGGGGATGAAAATGGGCCACAGAATTAGATGGGGAGGAAAGAAGAATGGGGTGGGAAAGAGATGGGCTTCTGGATGGGGCTACATGAGGGTGAGAATGGGGAGAGATGGGTCAGGACCTGTGGCTCTATCCCAGAGGGTAACTGGAGCGCTGAGGATGAAGGTATGAAGGCCAGGAGAGTCTGTTCTTGAAGCCCGTTAGGTCTCAGTGGAGCACACCCACCTTAGGGAAGCACCCATCCCTCCAGCCCCATCCTTAATCTCTGATCTTGAACCTGAACCTCAACAAAGCCTCACAGAAAGAGACATCTAATTCCACCACCTCCCTCTGCACTGGGTCCAACCCACTAGCCTTTTCAAACCCTATTTCTTAACCTGGGTTGAATCGGGGAGCTGCCCAGATATACTATTTTCTTCTCCCATCCAACAGGGAACAGTCTGGTTTGTTTGTTTGTTTGTTTGTTTATTTATTTATTTATTTATTTAGGCTGCATTGGGTCTTCGTTGCTGCGCATGGGCTTCTCATTGTGGTGGTTTCTCTTGTTGCAGACCACGGGCTCTAGGCGCCCAGGCTTCAGTAATTGCAGCACGCGGGCTCAGTAGTTGCGGTACGCGGGCCTTAGAGCATGCGGGCTTCATAGTTGTGGCAGGCGGGCTCAGTAGTTGTGGCTCGTGGGCTCTAGAGTGCAGGCTCAGTAGTTGTGGTGCACGGGCTTAGTTGCTCCGCGGCATGTGGGATCTTCCTGGACCAGTGCTCGAACCCGTGTCCCCTGCATTGGCAGGCGGATTCTTAACCACTGTGCCACTAGGGAAGTCCCGGGAACAGTCTGGTTTAAAAACACAAGACAGAGGCTCCCACAGTAAGCAGCACTCCGTTTGAAAGAGGACTAGGGTCCCCATGATGGCCCTGGGTTTCACCCTCCCCTCTGAGTTATTTCTCTGACTTCATCTGTGCCCTACTTGTGAGGGGACATTCATTCTTTCTGACACTGAAGAGCCTCCTTTGGGAGAATATATTAGGAAAATATTGAAGTGGCTTGGGTTTACTTGTTAAAACTTTAAAACTATATTTCAAATATATTTTTAAAAAATCCATGTACCTATCACATAGTTCTAACAACTATCAGCACATAGCTGGTCTTATTTCTTCTATAACCACTACCCTTTCCCCCAGGATTATTTGAAAACAAACCACAGGCATCAAATCAGTTCACCCATAAATATTTCAATATGCATTTCTAAAAGTTAAGGACTCTTTTAATATAACCACAATACTATTATCTCACCTAAATAAAAATTAACTATAATCCCTTACTCTCATCAAGTATCCATTCAGTGTTCAAATTTACCTGAATCGGGTTTTAGTCAAGGTCCATGCACTGTGTGTGGCTGATATGGCTCTTAAGTTTCTTTTATTCCATAAGTTGCACTTTCTTTCCTTTTCTTTCCTAGAAATTTATTTATTGAAGAAACTGTGGGCCATTTATGCTATGAAATTTCCTTCATTCTGAATTTTGCTGATAGCACCCTTATGATATCATTTAACATGTTTCTCTGTCCCTTAAATTGGTAGATTCTAGAGCTGCTTGAGTTCAGGTTTGATTTTTTGGCAAGAATATTTTACAGGTGGTGTGAACTTCCTATCACATCACATCAGGACCACATAATTTCTCATCATTTTTCCTTTTATGACATTAAGATTAATCAGTGGGTTCAGGAACTGTCAGCCAGATCTATCCATTATAAAGTTCCCCTTCAGCTTTTTCCCTTCTATCAGCTTTTCACTTAATGATTTTAACAGCCATTTACTATCATTGACTGATCCATTATTTCATTAGGAATTGTATTTGTTTTAAAATTGTTTCTTTTCTTCAGCTTTTTATTTTGAAAAATTTTAAACCTATAGAGAAGTTCACTGTTGCAATGAACACTCATATACCCTGGCATAGATTAACAATTTGTACCTATTTCCCAGATTTGGTTTATCTCTCCCTTTCTCTTTCTGAAACACTTGTGTGTTCCTTGCTGACATAAATGACACTTCACCCCTAAATACTTTAGCATTCATCTCTTAAGAAAAAGAACATTCATCTGTACTGCACAGTGGAATGATCACTTTCAGGAAATTTAATATTTGCTTAAAATACGAGTCCATATTCAAAACTCCTTGATTGTCCCAATAATGTCCCTCATAGCTACCCTTCTCTCCATCCCAATCCAAGATCTTCTACTGCATTTAGTTATTTTGTCTTTTTAGTCTCCTTTATACTGGAATAATTCTCAAACTTTTTTTGTCCTTCATGCATTTGGTAGTTTTGGAAAGTCTGGGCAGCAGAATGTACCTCAATTTGGATCTGATTGTTTCCTTATGATTAAATTCAGGCTAAACATTTTGGGGCAGGAATACCACACAGGTGATGTATCTTTCTCAGTGCATCATATCAGGAGGCACATAATATCAGTTTCTCCCATTATTGGTGATGATAAGTTTGATCATTTTAAAGGTTGCATTATCCAAATTTCTCCATTTTAAATGTACTCTTTGCCCTCCATGAATAATACATTATGGGGGAGCAGGATTTGAGATTGTGTGAATATCCTGTTCTTTAAGCATCTTTTATCCAGTGGCTTTAGCATACATTGATGATCTTCCCTGAATCAGTTATGACTACAGTGGTTACAAAATGGTGAATTTTGTAATTCTATAATTCCTTCTACCTTTATTAGTTGGCACTTTTCCATAGTGGCATTTATTTTTAATGAGGGAGGCTATAGGAAGTCTTGGTAAGAATGGGGATGCTATGCTGGACAGGACCAGGCATGAGTGTAGACTCTGGAGATGCCACACCCACAGAAGCAGTGCCACTAACCAAGCAGCCTGAGTATACCTGTGGCCCGAGGTACACCTTCCCACAGGGCCAGGTATCCCTATGGTCTATAGGGACCTCACTCCATACAACTAGATACAGCAAGGTTTCCTGGAAAACTGCCTGCAAGATCAGATATACCTATGATCTCTGAGAATATCACCCTCAGAAACAGGTAAACCCATAGTACATGGAGAATACAGGTAGAATGCAGGATATGTACACCAAAAGTCTACAAGTAACATCACTTCACAGGCTCAAGTATAGCCAGTATCTTCAGAGAACCCCACCCTCTAGATGCAGCTCCAGAACGCACAATAACTCATTATGGCTTCTTGCCCTAATTCCCTGCTAGTTCTTTCAACACAGTTTAAATCCTGGAGCAGTTTAGTTGCCTGGCCCAATGTTATACACTTTGGTGTACCTATTGCCTCTGGTGTAATGGAAGACCAGGCTACCTGCTGGGCAGGGAAAACCCAGGTCAGAGCCTTCCAGATACCGCCCCTGGAATGAGACAAGACAGTCCTACTCAATGGATGACAGGCAGATTCAGTACTTGTTCTGGAGTGGGCTGACCTGCCACCATATTGGAGCTCTTAGGCCCATCTACCTTCTCTTTCACGCTGCCATCAATGTGACTTTGTTTGTAAGCATCCCAGTCTCTGGCCCCATCGGTTCAAATTCCCAGCTCCCAAGAACAGAAATCTGATTGGCTCACTTTGAGTAAGGTATCTGACCTCGCCTCAATCAACCATGGCCAAATGTGGCTCCTGGGAATCCACTCCTATGGGCGGAAAGAGTGGTTCCCAAAGATGCTGAGCAGACACTCCAAGAGATACATGTCATAGAAACAAACTCAAAATCTCACCAAAGGATGGGCAGATTAAAAACTCTTCAGAAGAACAACTCCATCATAAAGGTCAAGACCTTTGCCCTAGGGTGTATTGATTAGAGTTGAAAGATGGGACCAAAAAGGCCACATTGCCAAGTCCCATGGACCAATCATACTGTAAAATGTCTGGAGGGACCTGATACACAAGCGGAAGTATGTCCAGAAAGTGCAGTTCTGTGTGTCTGTAGATGCCTGGTCAGGATGAGGTTGGAATATCAGATACTGATCCAGTTTCAGGATTCTAGGTCTTCCAGATGGTAAGTCTCACTCACTTTCCTGACTACTTGCTTTGCTGTTACCAGCTCCACAAAAGGACCTATATCAAACCCTCCACTTTGGCCTCAAATCCTAGAGCCCCTTAGGTCCTTTCTACTCACAGAAGTGCGTCTGAGAGAAACATCAAGGGCACATTAGTGGTATTTGATATTTTTGAGCCCCATGGAGGATTCAGTTCTTCCCCAGCCTGGATTGTTACCCTTGCCCACTTAAAAAAATTTTTTTAAAATATTTTATTTATTTATTTGGCTGTATTGGGTCTTAGTTGCAGTATGCAGGATCTTTCATTGCGGCATGCGGTCTCTTCATTGCAGTGCATGGGCTTTTCTGTAGCTGTGGCGTGCAGGTTTTCTCTTTCTAGTGGTGGCGTGTGGGCTCCCAGGCGCGTGGGCTCTGTAGTTTGCGGCACGTGGCCTCTCTCGTTGAGGTGCGCGAGCTCAGTACTTGTGGCGTGCAGACTTAGTTGCCCTGCAGCATGTGGGATCTTAGTTCCCTGACCAGGGATAGAACCCACGTCCCCTGTATTGGAAGGCAGATTCTTTTTTTTTTTTTTTCTGATCCTTAGAACTTCTTTTTTAAACATCTTTATTGGAGTATAATTGCTTTACAATGGTGTGTTAGTTTCTGCTTTATAACAAAGTGAATCAGCTATATGTATACATATATCCCCATATCCCCTCCTCTTGTGCCTCCCTCTGACCCTCCCTATCCCACCTGTCTAGGTGGTCACAAAGCACGGAGCTGATCTCCCTGTGCTATGCAGCTGCTTCCCACTAGCTATCTGTTTTACATTTGGTAGTGTGTATATGTCAGTGCTACTCTCTCACTTCGTCCCAGCTTACCCTTCCCCCTACCCATCTCCTCAAGTCCATTCTCTACGTCTGCATCTTTATTCCTGTCCTGCTCCTAGGTTCATCAGAACCATTTTTTTTTAAGATTCCATATATATGTGTTAGCATATGGTATTTGTTTTTCTCTTTCTGACTTACTTCACTCTGTATGACAGACTCTAGGTTCATCTGCCTCACTACAAATAACTCAATTTTGTTTCTTTTTATGGCTCAGTAATATTCTATTGTATATATGTTGGAAGGCAGATTCTTTACCACTGGACCACCAGGGAAGTCCCACCCCTGCCCACTCTTGGGGAATTTTGGTTAGTGTTTTTTCTCTCAACCCTAGACTTCGCAAAATCCAAATATTAAAACTTTACAATAAACATATACCTACATCATGCAACAATTATAAGCTGTACCCAGGAAACACAGCATGTTTTTCCCCCGCAGTACCCTGTCACGGTGTACCTTCCCCAGCCCAGACAGGTGCAAGCCAACGCAAATGCAGTCAGAGCTGGAAGCTCCCCACCGACGACAGAGAAGCCTGCCTAGGCTGGACTCAAGCTGCCCAGCCTGCTGATAAGTAAATCTCCTTGTTGAATTGTTCCTTCTCTCAGTAAGTAATGTCCCATTTGATCCCCATTAATGCTTTTGTTCTTAAATTTTTGTCTGTTATCAATACTGCTAGCCCAGCTTCCTTTTGGTTAGTATTTACCTAGCATACCTTGTTCTATATCTCCATTTTCAATCTTTCTGTAACTTTATGTTTTAGGCAAGTCTTTTGTGAAAACCCTATACCTGAAATTTTTTAAAAATCCACATTGAAAGTCTTTTTTAATGGGCAAATTTGATATGTCTACCTTTATTGTGATTAATGCATTTGGACTTACTTCTATCATCTTACTTTGTGTTTTCTATTCTCTCTGCTTTTTCTTTGCTTTTCCTCTTTGCTTTTCCCTCCTTCATGCCTCCTATAGCATGATAAAGTTTTCTTCATTCTGTTTTTTATTTTCTTTTCTACTGGTTTGGAAGTTAAAGGAAAGGAAATACAATTACTCTTAATTTTTAAACATTTTTATATTTTAACATTTTTTACTTAACAAAAGCTAATCTATTTTTCTGTTCTTTTAAACAATAGAAGGATCTTAGAATGCAAACCACCCTCTTCCATTTTTTCATGTTATATACTGATTAGTATTTTAGTTCCATCATATTTTAAAAATATATTTCTAAATAGTTATTATTTGGATTTACCTACATATTGACCAGTTTTTTTGCTCACTACTGCTTCTATTAGCATAATTCTTCCTTTTGGGTTCAATTTCCTTCTCAGTGAATCTTTTAAAAATTTCTTCAGTAATGTCTGTAAATAGTAAACTCTCTTTCATTTGTATCTGAAATTGTCTTTATTTCATCCTTTCTGTGTTGAATGATAATTATCTGGGTTATGGTATTCTAAATTGACAGTTATTTTCCTTCAACTGTAATTATTTATCTTCTGGTTTCTGTTGCTCCTAATGAGAAGCCTGAAGCCTGTCTATTTATTTATTTATTTATTTATTTACATTTTTGGCTGTGTTGGGTCTTCGTTTCTGTGCAAGGGTTTTCTCTAATTGTGGCAAGCAGGGGCTACTCTTCATCGCGGTGCGTGGGCCTCTCACTATCACGGCCTCTCTTGTTGCAGAGTACAGGCTCCAGATGTGCAGGCTCAGTAGTTGTGGCTCACGGGCCTAGTTGCTCCACGGCATGTGGGATCTTCCCAGACCAGGGCTCGAACCCATGTCCCCTGGATTAGCAGGCAGATTCTCAACCACTGCGCCACCAGGGAAGCCCCTGAAGCCTATCTAATTGTCATTATTCTGTTAGCTTTTAAGACTTTTGTCTTTGATATTCTGCAGTATCACAATAATGTGTTTTGGTGTAGTTTTTATTTATTCTCCTCAGAAACTCAGTTGTGTTCCTACTCACTGGGAATTTTTGCATTCAATATTGGTCAATTCTCCACTGTTGTATCTTCATATGTTGCTTCTCTCTCTTTTCTCTTCTTCGGGAATTTCTAATATCTCTATTAGACCTTCTCATTTTATTCCTCATGTCTCAACTCCTTCATATTTTCCATGACTTTAAATGCAGCTCTGTGAGCTGCATTTTGGGTACTTTTGAATGTCTTCCAATTCACTAACTCTCTCTTGAGCAGTGTTATCAACTGTTTAAACCCTCCACTGAATTGATTTTATGTAAATATTATTTTATTTCTAGAAGCTCTCTTCAGTTCTTTTCCGACTCTACTTTTCTTTTCCATTATGTCTCATTGTTGCTTTTGGGATTTTGCTCTTCCCTTTTTTGAGGGAACATTTTAAAGTTCCATATTGTTTTGTTACCTATACAGTTATTTAAATTCTTCAATGTATTGTGTTTGTTGATTCTCTTTCTTGCAGTGGTTTATTTCTTCTTGTGGTTTGTAGTTTTTGACTGTGATCTCATCTCCAGCAAAACTTGGGTTCTGTAGGAGGCTTACCTGCCCTTGGCCATGGAGGAGGAATCATGTCATGTCAAAGTTTTGTCTCTACTGGGATTCTATGGGTTTCACCATTTATGGACCAGTTTGTTATTTTCTTGAATTGAGTTTCCCACATCTTGTGAGCAGTACAAAATTTGCACTGCAGATCCATGTTTGGCACAGGCTTGGAGTTCTAATATCTCACAGATGACTCTTATTCTACCCTCAACCCCAGAAAGATGACAAGCTTCTCTACTGAACCCTTATCAGTAAGTGGAATTTTCTGGTTCCTGTTGCATAGATAAGTAACTCTTCATGGCTCCTAACTTTATGAAGGGAACTCAGTTTCAGCTCCCCAGATGCAGAGGCTTTGGGCTTGCTCTTCTATCCTCATCACTGTTAAACTCTAGCTCTTATGACATATTACTGGCTCTAAGGACTCTGAAATCCCCCTGGCCACTTTGGCTCTGAGTTTTCTTTCCATTCCTGGCATTTAGGCTCTTCCATTTATTGCTTTACAATGTGGTTATATACTTTTCAATTGTTTTATTTTATATTTTAAAAGTTTATCATATATATAATTATAAAGTTTCTATTTCTAGTGGGGGACATTTTCCTATATCAGTTCAGTCTGCCACATTGACCTGAAATCCACTTACATTCTTGTGTTTATGATCCAGTCCATCTCTTCCACTAGGTTATAATATTATATAATATAATAGTATTTACTATTTATATTTTTATACTGTTTAAGTAAGTAGCCCAATTCTCTTCACTGAGTAAGTCCTCAGCAAATGTTGTTATTTTTCCTATTGTTATTATTTTTACTATCTCCAACCTCACTGTTCAGGGGTGACAGAAAACCAGGTTCTGCATATGTTATGAGCATTTAAAGCACATAGCCGGTCTGTTCAGCCTCTGGCATTGCTCATCTGAGTTTCATTATTCATGAACAACATCTTTCTCAACCACGTTCAAGGACGATTCATCATCTGTTAGACCAATGTTTCTCAAAGTGCAGGTTGCGATCCACTAGTAGGTCATGAAATCAATTTAATGAAATAGAATAAAATAGAAAAAAAACCCCAAGGTGCGTCACATATGTAAGTGTAGGAACTCTTATTGAAACTTTATTTCAGGTGTGTGTGTGTGTGTGTGTGTGTGTGTTCATGCATACACACACCATGCAAAATGGGTATTTTGTGTGGGTAACCATGCAAAGTGTATTTCAGGCTGTAAGTCAGGGTAAAAATGTTTGAGAGTCACTGATTAGACTTTCTTCTGAGCCTCCACTCAACCTACGACCCATTTTTAGCAGGCCCATCTTCAAGAGAAAAGATTAATTGCAGAGCCAGGAAACTCAAGACCTATCTTTTCCATATGAAGTTCTTATGCCCTAGGGAGGAGAGCAGGTCCCACAAAGGTCCACACTGCCCTGAATTGGAAGCCCCACAAGTGGTCAAGAATACCCAGTGTGTCCTGTGAATCACAGATATTCTCTGTGCTCCAGGCCCCCGTACTTCACCCTAATACCCCTATCAAAAGACTGGACAGGCCTTTCAGCTGATGTTTATCAGGGCTTTGAGACCCTTAAATGCAGCTTCTCTAGGGTCTTGACCCTAGACAGCTCCTTGAATGTAGCTCTCAAGGCCACCATATAATATCCACCTGGGAGGACAACTGGGCAATTACTCCCCTGCACTCAGCTCCCAGGGAAATTATCAATTGCAGAACTCCCCTACACAGTCTAGAAGTGTCAGCTGTAAAGACTTTGTTTTGAGCATCAGCATTATTGAGAAAGGCCTCAGCACTTGTTCCTCCCCTGTACCATCTTGAACATCTGCAAATCACAGAAGGATTCAACCCATTTCATATACAATGATCCCTGGCATGAAGGGATTTGAGCCTCATTTAACTTCCACATTCAGCATATCCCAAGGTTCCAAAATAAAAGAGCCAGTTATCGCTCTAAAAATCAGACTGGTATTTGTTAAGCTCCTACTATGTGTCAGACACTTTTACATGCATTATCTCATTTAATCTTTACATCAACCCTATGAGGTTAGTATGATTATCCTCATTTTATAAATGAGTGTAAGAGTTAGAGAGGTTAAGTAACTTGCTAGAGGTCACCTAGTTAGTAAGTGGTTGGTGAGCTGGGATTTGAACTTCAGTTTGGCAGGCTGTTGGCCTGAGCACTTAACCACTACTCAATACAGTCCTCAAATAAAGGGGCCTCCCTGCCAGTAAAGACATAGCCTCCAGGACTGACTCATGCAAAGCCAGTGCTTTCTCTGCATGACTGGCCTAAGAAGTGAAATGATCAGAATGTGGATGCCTGCTCCCTGGCTAAGTCACTGTGTGTCCTTAGGTAAGCTACTTACCTCTCTGAGCCTCAGATTCCCCATCTATACTAATAGTTGGACTATCTCCTTCAGAGGGCTGCTGCAAGGAAGACATAAGATAATGACATGAAAGTATTTTGTAAAGCATAAAGTGCTATGCCAGTGAAGTATCTTATTATAAAAAGCCATATAGGGCTTCCCTGGTGGCGCAGTGGTTGAGAGTCCGCCTGCCAATGCAGGGGACACGGGTTTGTGCCCTGGTCCGGGAAGATCCCACATGCCACGGAGCGGCTGGGCCAGTGAGCCATGGCCGCTGAGCCTGCGTGTCCGGAGCCTGTGCTCCGCAACGGGAGAGGCCACAATAGTGAGAAGTCTGCGTACCGAAAAAAAAAACAACAAAAAAACCCCTCAAAGTATACGTTAAATAAACAATATTCATTGAGCACCTACTACATGATAAACACTTTTAGGTGCTGGTACCACACCAGTGAACAAGACATAGGTTCTCAGGGCTCAGAGCCTAGAGCAAGAGACATACAAATAACAAGTCAATTTCAGTATGGTGTTTTAGGAGTTAAAAAGGCACCCAACACAGAGGAAAGGCACCCAGCACAGATGTGGGATTGGAGAAGTTCTTGGAAGAGGTGACATCTGAGCTGTGATCCATAGGATAGTTAAAAGGTATCTAGGTAAGAAAGGAGGGAAGGGCATTCCAGGCAGAAGGAACAACTTTCAGGAGGTGAATAATCTGCTCCAGACCATGGGAGGGATCCAGCAGGAGACAGTGAGCCACAAGGGAGCACACTGCCTTCAAGGCAGTTGGAGACACCAGACCCAAATATCAGCCAGGAACCTGAACGAGGAAGAAAACTAGCTTAAACCTCAGCCAGTAGGTGTGCCTTAGGTAACGGGATTTAAGAAGGCAAGGAGAAATGGGCCTGAGGGTGAGAGCAGGGCCTCTTCTAAGGATAAGTCACCCAAGAAGCAGAAGAAATGAGAATGGTTGGGGAGGAGAAAGGCAGAAGGGACTGAAATACAAAGATGAGCCAAACCTTGACTGTTCTTCCTCACTAGGAGACTAGGACCCTGTGGGCCCAGTGGCTTTGAGGTGCAGAGGTATGCAGCTGGCCAGGGGCAGATGCTGAGAGA
Source organism: Mesoplodon mirus (assembly GCF_964341445.2). Taxonomy (NCBI): domain Eukaryota; kingdom Metazoa; phylum Chordata; class Mammalia; order Artiodactyla; family Ziphiidae; genus Mesoplodon; species Mesoplodon mirus. Next base: position 202,508,840 of record NC_138977.1, on the reverse strand, counting down.
GAGCAGCTAAGAAGGAGGCCTGGGGAAGAACTGAGCACCCCCTCCCTACAGCCCAGGCCAGACCATGGTGCCAGCCTGAATCCATCATGCTTGATCCACCCAGGGCTGAGGTGAGAAATTGAAATAAGAAGGTGTTTGGGGGACTTCCCTGGTGGCGCAGTGGCTAAGACCCTGTGCTCCCAATGCAGGGGTCCCAGGTTCGATCCCTGGTCAGGGAACTAGATCCCACGTGTATGCTGCAACTAAGAGTTCGCATGCCACAACTAAGGAGCCCACGAGCCGTAACCAAGGACCCCCTGCTGCAACTGAGGAGCCCGCCTGCTGCAACTAAGGAGCCCACATGCCACAACTAAGGAGTCCTGGAGCTGCAACTAAGCAGCCCACCTACTGCAACTAAGACCTGGTGCAAACAAACAAACAAACAAATAAATAAATATTAAAAAAAAAGAAGGTGTTTAGCCCATAAGCCAAGTTCAACTTCTAGTATGTTGAGATCATGAGTCCAGGCACTGAGAGTGTAGCTTTGCTGTTTTCCCTTTGTTTTGTAATTAAGATTTAAAAATTCTAGCCAGATTCAATTGAAATAAAAGAAGGCAGAATTGAACTAAAGGGAGGCCAATGGTGATGATGGTCAGAAGGCTAGACTAGATAAAAGAGAGGGGCCCCACATGTCCCAGCACCAGGTGTAGGCTTCCTCCAGCACTCTCAGTGGGCCTCCCCCAACTCCCAACTCCTCTAGGAGCAGCCAACCCTCTCCTTGGGAACCCCTCTCACCTCAAGAAACTGCCAAGAATGAGCCAGTTGGTCTTTAAGGGACACTTTCCTGACTGTAGGAAAATGTCTCCCAATTTCCAGCCTTTCCCTGGCCTCTGTATACTTGCCTGCATCCATTCATTCATCCATAAGACAAATACTGGAAATAGTGTAAGTGTAGAGCATGTAGTGCATAAAAGCACAGATTTTGGAATTGGACAGAAACTCAGCTCTACCATCTAATAGCTATGAGAACTTGTGAGAGTTACTGGACTTTGCTGAGCTTCAGCTTCCTTATCTATAAGATGGGGATAATACTTTCTTCAGCTAGTGATTAATTGAGATATGTATAGAAGCATTTAGCATGATACCTGGCACAAAGTAAGCACTGGATAAGTGTTAGTTACTATTACTGATATTATTAAAATGGAGCTTTAAACAACCTGCACTTACCTGGCTCACTGGCTTAAGTGACCCCATCAATTCTTTTTGTAAAACATACTGACCTACACTCATGGTTCATCAAACCTTCATGGCTAGGATGCTGTACACTTGTGCTCCCCCATTTGGTTGAATTGCATACTTACCAAGAGTCATTTGTTTTTAACTCAGCCTGTTTATGCCAGCTGTGCATATTATTCTTATTATATAATTTAACTAGATATTACATAAACCAACAAAATATGAGTGCTAAACTAATGTTGCTGTTTGGAAAGATTCCATAACAGCAAGTTGCTAAAAAATGTTGTTATCAAATTTTGTATTGGTGACACAACTGAAAGAGAAGAGGAAAAATCATTTAAAATCTAAGGCGTTGAATTCAGATTATTTCTCAAATTCTTTTAAAGTTTCCAATCCATGTTAAAGAAATCAAAACTGAAAATGGCAGTCAATGCATTCTGGGTGTAGCTCATGCAAGAAAGATGACAGTGGAATGCCAGCTGGCACACCCATACGCAAAGAAAAGTCTTGGCCATATATCTGAAAACTAGAGAGTAAATAGTCTTTTGTTTTAACCTAAAAATAAAACATTTAAGGTATGCAGAGGCAAAGTAAGAAATGATCTCGGCCTTTAAGAGATGTACAGTCTGGAGTGCGAGACAGAAAAGAAAGTTATTAATCATAGTAGATTGTGATGCAGGTTAATGGAGCAGATGGAAGGGGATACCTAACTTGGGCAACTGTGCAGAGCATTCCTGGAGGGGGTGGCTCCTGAGCTGGCTCTGTCCGCCTTCACATCTGTCCCTCAACTCCTTTCATATCTTCCTCCAACATAAAAACCAGAGACTTGCCCTCCAGCTTTGCCCTATGGTTCCTTTAATTTCAGGTCTCATTATTGACAAAATCTCACCGAGTGTTACAGGGGACATGGCTGCCCTCCCTGGTATTAAGGAAGAGCCCCAAGGATCATAGAATGCCTTAGGGACCTATCATACAGGCATTTATTTAGACTTTCTTTGATTCTGTATATGTTTTCAGCTGTGTCCCATATCCCAGGGTAAGGTTTATGAAGGGCTTGTGTAAAGCAGTTGCTGATTTTCTTTGATCATTTTTTAAAATTAAACTTTTTATTTTGAGATAATTCACATGCAGTTGTAAGAAACAATACAATACTCTTTACCCAGTTTCACTCAGAAGTAATATCTTACAAAACTATAGCACAATATCCCACAATCAGGGGGACATTGATAAAGGCAAGGTACAGAACACTTTCATCACCACAAAGATCTCTCATGTTGCTCTTTTTAGCCACACCCACTTTCCTCCAGCCCTCATTCCCTTATTAACCCCTTGCAACCACTACTCTGTTCTCCTATTTTGTAATTTTGTTATTTCAAAAATATTATATAGGGCTACCCTGGTGGCGCAGTGGTTGAGAATACGCCTGCTAATGCAGGGGACAAGGGTTCCCCTGGTCCGGGAAGATCCCACATGCCGCGAAGCAACTAAGCCCGTGCGCCACAACTACTGAGCCTGCGTGCTGCAACTACTGAAGCCCGCACGCCTAGAGCCCGTGTTCCACAGCAAGAGAAGCCACCGCAGTGAAAAGCCCGCGCACCACAACGAAGAGTAGCCCCTGCTCAACGCAACTAGAGAAAGCCTGAGCGCAGCAACGAAGACCCAACGCAGCCAAAAATAAATAAATAAAATAAATACATTTATAAAAAAGAATATTATATAAATGAAATCACACAGTATATAACCTTTGGAGATTGGCTTTTATTTTTTTTAACTCAGCAAAATTCTCTGGAGAGTCATCCAGATTGTGTTATGTATCAAGAGTTCATTCCTTTTTATATTGCTGAGTAGTATTCTATAGTGTGACTGTACCACAATTTATTTCCCCACAGAAGAACATTCAGCTATTGAAGGACATTGGGGTTGTTTCTGATTACTATGAATAAAGCTGCTATGAACAATTGTGTACAGGTTTTATGTAGACATAAATTATCGTTTCTCTAAGATAAATGCCTAGGATTACAATTGCTGGGTCATATGATAGATAGGATAGATAGATAGATAGATAATTTTAAGGAACTGCCAAACTGTTTTCCAGAGTGACTATACCATACATTCCCACCAGCAATGTATGAGTGACCATTTCTGTGCATCCTTGCCAGCATTTGGTAGTGTCATGGTTTTTTTTTTTTTTTTTTTTAAATTTTAAGCCATTTTGAATGGTGTATAATCTCTCACTATGGTTTTGTTTTGCTTTTGTTTTTGCATTACCCTGAATATTTTTCCATGTAATTATTTGCCACATATATATCCTCTTTGGTGAAATGTCTCTCTTCATGTCTTAAGCCCATTTCTATTGGGTTGCTTGACTTTTTTTTTTCTTTTACTGTTGAGATTTTAAGAGTTTCTTATATAGTCTATATACTAATCATTTGTTGGATATATGATTTGCAAATATTTTATCCCTGTCCGTAGTTTGTTCTTTTATTCTCTTAACTGAGCTAAAGTTCTAAATTTTCATAGAGTCCCGTTTATCAATTTTTCCTTATATGGATCATACTTTTGGTGTCCAGTCTAAAAACTCTTTGCCTAGTTCTAAATCCTGACAGTTTTCTCTTATGTTTTTTTCTAAATATTTTTTTAACATCTTTATTGGAGTATAATTGCTTTATATTTTACATTTGAATATGTGATTCACTTTGAGTTCACCTTTGGCTAAGGTGTGAGACTTAGGTCAAGGTTCTTCTTTTTTTAACCTATGGATATCCACTTGCTCTAGCACCACTTGTTAAAAAGACTATCTTTCCTCCACTGGATTGCTTTTGCACCTTTGTCAAAAATCAGTTGGACATATTTGTGTGGTTTATTTCTGGATTCCTTACTCAGTTTCATTGATCTGTGTCTATACCTCTAAAATACCTCACAATCTTTGTTACTGTAGCTATATAATAAGACTTGAAATTGTTTAGACAGATTCCTCCCACTTTATTCTTCTTTTTCAAAATGTTTTAACTATTCTAGCTCCTCTGCCTTTACATACAAATTTTAGAATAATTTTGGTTATGTTTACCAAAAAAATCTTGCTGGGATTTCCATTTATTTATTTATTTATTGGCTGCGTTGGGTCTTTGTTGCCGCACGCAGGCTTTCTCTAGTTGTGGTGAGTGGGGGCTACTCTTCGTTGCAGTGCACGGGCTTCTCATTGAGGTGGCTTCTCTTGTTGCAGAGCATGGGCTCTAGGCACGTGGGCTTCAGTAGTTGCAGCATGTGGGCTCAGTAGTTGCAGCACGTGGGCCCTAGAGCACGTGGGTTTTGGTAGTTGCAATGCATGGGCTCAGTAGTTGTGGCTTGTGGGCTCTAGAGCACAGGCCCAGTAGTTGTGGCGCACAGGCTTAGTTGCTCTGCGGTATGTGGGATCTTCCTGGACCAGGGCTCGAACCCATGTCCCGTGCATTGGCAGGCAGATTCTTGCCACCAGGGAAGCCCCTGACAGGAGGATTCTTGACCAGTGCACCACCAGGGAAGTCCTGGGATTTTCATAATAATTGTGTTAAACTTTATATCAATTTGAGGAGAACTGACACCTTTAGTATACTAAGTCTTAGTCTTCCAACTTGTGAATATGACATGCCTCTCCATTTTTCAAAAAGATCTTCTTTGATTTCTTTAATTAGCATTTTGTAGTTTTCAGCATACAAGTTCTGCCCATGTTTTGTTAGATTTACACTTGAGTATTTCACTTTATTTCTGAGCAACTATGAATGATATTTTAAATTTGTGTCCATATATTCATTGCTAGTATATAAAAATACAATTGAGTTTTGTATATTTATCTTGTATCCTGCAACCTTGCTAAATTCACTCATTAATTCTAGGAGATTAAAAAAATTTTTTTATATTCCTACTTAGGGATTTCTTAAGTAGACATAATGTCTTCCTTTGTCATCTATATAGCTTTTCTTTTCTTCTCTTGCCTTACCATCCTGGCTAGAACTTTAAGCACTATGTTGAATTGGAGTGGGGAGACTGGACATCCTTGCTTTGTTCCTGGTCTTAGGCAGAAAATATTCAGTCTTTCACCATTAAGTATAATGTTAGCTCTAGGACTTTTATGGATGCTCTTTATCAAATTGAGGAAGTTCCTCTCTATTCCTATTTTTCAGAGAGTTTTTATCATAAACAGGTATTGAATTTTGTCAAATGATATTTCTGCATCAACTAATATGTTCATGTGATTGTTCTTCTTTAGCCTGTAAATAGGGTAGAATACATTGACTGATTTTTAAATACTGAACCAGCCTTTCATGCCTGGAATAAACTCCAATTGGTTATGGCATATAATTCTTTTTATATATTGCTGGATTTGCTTTGCTAGTATTTTGTTGAAGATTTTTGCATATATTCATGAGGGATATTGGTTTGTTGTTTTCTCTTTTTTGGATACTGTCTTTGGTGATATCCAGGTAATATTAGCTTCATAAAATTAATTGGGAAGTCTTCCTTCCTCTTCTATTTTCTAGAAGAGATTGTGTGGCACTACTTTTCTTCTTTAAACATTTGGTAGAATTCTACAGTAAAACTGTCTGGGCTTAGAGATTTCCTTTATAGAAATTTTAAAATTATTAATCCAATTTCCTTAATAGTTAGAATGCTATTAAAATGATCTATTTCATATTGGATGAGTTGTGGTAGTTTGTGTTTTTCAATGTGTGTAGAATTGTTCATACTATTCCCTTATCCATTTGATGTCTGCAGGGTCTGTAGTAATATCTCCTGTTCATTCCTGATACTGGTAATTTGTGTCTTCTCTCATTTTCTTTGTTGGTCTTGCTAAAGTCTTGTCAATTTTATTGATCTTTTCCAAGAACCAGATCTCTGTTTCACTGATTTCCTCAATTTTACTGTCTTCAATTTCATTGATTTCTGCTCTTGTCTTTATTATTTCCTTCTCTTGCTTATGTTTATTTTGCTTTTCTTCCTCTAGATTCTTGAAGTGGGAGCTTGTAATATTGATTTGAGACTTTTACTCCTTTCTAATGCATGACTTTAGTGTATAAATTTTCCTGTCAGCACTGCTTTAGCTGTGGCCCATAAATTTTTTTATATTGTATTTTCATGTTCATTCAGTTCAATGTATTTTTCAAGTTTCCTTTGAGACTTCCTCTTTGACCAATGGATTATATACAAGTGTGTTGCTTTGTTTCTAAGTGTTTGAAGAGCTTCTTGTTATCTTTATGTTATCATTCCATTCTTTAAAAATTTCACTTGTGGTCAGTGAACACATCATAAATGATTTCAATTCTTTTAAGTCTGTTGAGGTTTGTTTTATGGCCCAGGATATGGTTTGTCTTTGTGTTAAGTCCCACATACACTTGAAAATAATGTGTATTCTGCTGTTGTTGGATAGAGTGTTCTGTAAATGTCAATCAGATTCTGTTGGTTGATGCTGGTGTTGAGTTCTGATTTTCTTCCTAGTTGTTCCATCAGTTATTGAGAGGAGATGTTTATGTTTTCAACCATCATTTTGTATTTGTCTGTTTCTCCTTTCAGTTCTATCAGTTTTTGCCTTAACACATCTTGCAGCTCTATTGCTTGGTGCATATACACTTAGGATTGTACATCTTCTTGATGGATTGACCCTTTTATCACTATATTACATCCCTGTCTCTGGTAATTTTATTTGCTCTGTAATCTACTTTATCTGATATTAATATGGCATATGGACTGATATACATATGAACTCATGTTTTTATTTTTATTATTATTATTATTATTATTATTATTATTTTTGCAGTACACAGGCCTCTCACTGTTGTGGCCTCTCCCGTTGCGGAGCACAGGCTCCAGACGTGCAGGCCCAGCAGCCGTGGCTCACGGGCCCAGCCGCTCTGTGGCACGTGGGATCTTCCCAGACCGGGGCACAAACCCGTATCCCCTGCATCGGCAGGTGGACTCTCAACCACTGCGCCACCAGGGAAGCCCTGATTAATGTTTTTATGATATATCTTTTCCATCCTTCTGCTTTCAATCTACCTCTATACGTAGGAGATACATTTGAAGAGTGGTCCTTGTAGGCAGCATATAATTAGGTCATATTTTTAACCATTCTGCCAATCTGCCTTTTTTTAAAAAAAATATTTATTTATTTATTCGGTTGTGTGGGGTCTTAGTTGCTGCAGGCGGTCTCCCTAGTTGCAACTCGCCAGCTCCTTAGTTGTGGCATTCCAACTCTTAGTTGCGGCATGTGGGATCTAGTTCCCTGACCAGGGATCAAACCCGGGCCCCCCGCATTGGGAGCGCAAAGTCCTATCCACTGCGCCACCAGGGAAGTCCCCAATCTGCCTTTTAATTTGTATATTTATACCATTTACATCTAATGCAATTATTGATATATTAGAGCCCAAGTCTGCCTTTTTATTTTCTGTTTTTTTGTTTGTTCTGTTTTTCTTCTCTGTTTTCATTTCCCTGTCTTTCTGCAGTTCACTTGGACATTTTTTAGAATTGTGCTCTTATTTTTCCATGACATTTTTGAGGATATCTCTTTCTATAGCTTTTTAAAAAAATTTTGTGCCTTTAGGTATTACGTTATAAATGCATAACTTATCACAGTCTACTGGTGTCATCATTTTACTGGTTCAAATGAACTGTAGAAGCTTTACCTCATTTTACATCCCTTTATCCTCTCATTTATAATATCATTGGCTTAAATATTTCCTTTATGTACATCAGTGTTGTAATTTTTTCTTTCTTTTCTTTTCTTTTATTTTTTTTGTGGTATGCGGGCCTCTCACTGTTGTGGCTTCTCCCATTGTGGAGCAGAGGCTCCGGACGCACAGGCTCAGCGGCCATGGCTCATGGGCCCAGCTGCCCCACAGCATGTGGGATCTTCCCAGACCGGGGCACGAACCCATGTCCCCTGCATCGGCAGGCGGACTCTCAACCACTGCGCCACCAGGGAAGCCCAGTGTTGTAATTTTTGCTTCAAAAAACATAATTTAGATAACTCAAGTGGAAAAGCAAAGTCTATTATATCTACCCATATTTTTTGCTTAGCATGTTCTTTCTTCCTTCCTGATGTTCCAAAGTCCCTTCTTTTATCAATTCCTTTTTTTTGGAGAATTTTCTTTAGCCATTTTCTTAGGATAAGTCTGCTAGTGACACATTCTCTTCGTTTTCCTTCATCTGAGAATACCTTGATTTCCCCGTCATTTCTAAAGGATATTTTCACTGGATATTCTAGGTTGACAGTTATTTTCTTTCAGCACTTGAAAAAAATGTTGTGCCACTTCTTTCTCACCTGTATGGTTTCTGATGAGAAATCCACTGCATTTGAATTGGTTTTCCTCTATTAAAGTGTAATTTCTCTCTCCTTTCAAGAGTTTTGTCTTCAGTGTTTAAAAGTTTGACTATGATGTGTCTTGGTGTGGGTTTCTTTAGGTTTATCCTGTTTGGAATTCACTCAGCTTCTTGAATCTGTGGGTTTATATCTTTTGCCAAATTTCAGGGAGTTTCTGCCATTTTTGAGTACTTTTCCAGCCCTGTTCTCTTTCTTTTCTCCTTCCGAAACTCCAATGACAAATATGTTAGAACTTTTGTTATAGTTCTGCAGTCTGTTTTCAGTGTTTTTTCTTTTTGTTGTTCAGATTGGGTAATTTCTACTGTTCTATCTTCCAGTTCATGGATTCTTTCCTCTGTTCTCTCCATTCTGCTTTTGAGCCCATCCACTGAGGTCTTTGGTTCTGTTACTGTATTTTTGAATTCTAAAATTTCCATTTAGTTCTTTATATTTTCTATTTCTTTGCTAAGACTTTCTATACTTTTGCCAAAACTTTCTATTTTTTCATTTGTTTCAAGTGTGTTCATAATTGTCCACTGAGGCATTTTTGTGATGGTTGCTTTAAAATTTTTGTCAAATAATTCAGACATTTTTGTCATCTCAGTGTTGGCATCTAATGTCTTTTTTTCATTGAGTTTGGGATCTTCCTTTTTCTTGGTATTATGAGTGATTTTTTAAAATTGAAACTTGAACATTTTGGGTATTATAAGACTTGATTTTATTTAAATCTTCTGTTTTTGCTGGCTTCCTCTGACGGTCCTCTTGCTGAAGAAGGGGGAGAGCACTGCTTTGTAACTGCAAGGTGGAATAGAAGTCAGGTTCCCCACTTGGCTTGTCTTCTTGTTACTACTGGATGGAGGTGAAGGTTCCAGCTCTCCACTAGGCCTCCTCTGATACCTTCCTGGCTGCAAGGGGGTATGAGTACTTTGTTACTGTTACCCACATGGCTTTCATTGACACCATGGAGGCATGAAAGTCCTAACTCTCTACTAAGCCTCCTCTGATACCACCCCAATGTGGAGGGGAAGGGTTGCTTCATTGCTGCTGGGTGTGGATAAAAGTCCAGGCTCCTCATGTGGTCTCCACTGACACTGTGCAATGGGGGTGTGTTACCACTGGCAGGTATGAACATCCAGGCTCCCTTCTTAGCCTTCTCTGACACCATCCTACAGAGGGCTGGGATGCCTCCTTATGGACTGGTGAGAGTAGAAGTCTAGGCTTAGCACTTGCCCTTCCTGGCATGGGTGGGAGTGGGGTCACAGGTTTTTCTGTGGCATTTGGCTAGAGTTGAGCAGTTGTCTAAAAGCTGTCTTGCTAGGCTGCCCCTTTCCCAGTTCTTTGACTAGAGAGCAGGCTTTCACTGGAACTTTTTTTTGATCTGTACTTATTGGTGTTTCTGGGTTGCTAGCCTCTTTAGCTCTAGGTCTGAGATACATGAGGTGAGACAAAAAGAAAACTTAGGCAACTCACCACTATGTTGTTCCTTGGGTTTCAAGTTCCCTAGCTGCCTTCTTCTCTCCACTTTTCAGAGTTTTCTGATGTTTGCTTTATGTATTATGTCCAGGAGTTTTAGTTGTAATTAATGGAAGAAATTAGGAAAGTATGTCTACTCTACCTTTCTAGGATAGGAACCTCTTTTTGATCATTTTGATACCCATCAGTTGGCTGAGCCTTCTGACATATCAGGCACTGTGTAGTCACTGCAGCGTGGTAAAGATATATAAATTATGGCTCCTATATACCAGGACCTCACCACCTAGTGGAATAGACAGCCATGTCTTGTTTAGTCTGGCACATAGTTAGGAGCATGGTTTGGACTCAGATAGGACTGGGTCTCAATTCCAGCTCTGCCACTTGCAAGTTCTGTGACCCTGAATAGGTGAGTTAACCTCTCTGAACCTCAGTCTCCTCACTTGTAAAATATGGGATAGATTAGGACCAATCTCATAGGCTGTTGGTGGCTTAAAGTAAATGAAATAGTGCATGTAAATCACTTTGCATGGTGTCAGCACATAGCAAGTACTTAGTAAATATTAGTTGGTGTTGTTTTCATTGTTACAAGGCAGGCTGGGCCAAGTGTAATTATTCTCCCTCAGTCTGTCCTCTCCAGACAGAGGAGGTCTTTTGGCTTACTTTGTGTCCACTGCCTCTCTCCCCTCCTTGATCAACTGTGGGAACCTTTTCAACCTTGTGAAGGGATTGAGATGGATGTTGCACAGGATGAGGAGGGAACATAATGTTTACTATCTGTTTTCAGTCACTCATTCCTTTATTTGTTCCTTTTTTAAAAATTTTGATTCAGCCTCAGTTTCTTAATTAATTAATTAATTAATTAATTATTTGGCTGCACCAGGTCTTAGTTGCGGCATGCGGGCTCTTAGCTGCGGCATGCAGACTCTTAGTTGCGGCATGTGGGATCTACTTCCCTGACCAGGGATTGAGCCCGGGCCCCCAGCATTGGGAGTGTGGAGTCTTAACCACTGGACCACCAGGGAAGTCCCACTCATTCCTTTACTCGTTCATGAATTCCTTCAGCAAATCTTTGTTGAACAATAACCCCGTGCTTGGCACCATGCGGGGAGCTTATAATCTAGCAGGATAGGCATCTAAGTAATGATAATATGAGGCAAACTCTAAGTGCCAAGAAGGATACAGTTAGAATACTCTTGAGAGTTCAGAAGAGAGAGAAATCACATTTGGATAGAAGAATCAGGGAGGGATTCATGGAGGAGGGCACATCTGAGCTAGATTTCAATAGGTAGACATGGAGGAAGAGCATGAGATGAGCAAGGAAACAGAGAAAGTAAGGTATAAATTATCCTTAGGAAAAAGAAAATAGTATGGTTTGACTAGAACATGGTGTATTTGTAGGGGGGTAGAATGAGAGGTGACTGGATAGTATGTTGGGGCTAATATTTGGAGAGATTTGAATATCAGGTGTGTCAGTCAGGGTGAGGGTTGACTGCAAGCAGCCAAATTACAGTAGTTTAAACACAGAAGGGTTTATTTTTCTCTAAGTTAAATATAACCTCAGAGTTTGGTGATCTGAGATTGATATGGTAGCTCTACTGCCACCAGCGACCCAGGCTCCTTATATCCTACACAAGTGCTTCCATCTTTAAAGTTGCCTCATGGTCCAAGATGGCTGCTGGAGCTCCAGCATTCCAGAAATGGAGGAAAAAGTAAGGGAAGACAGGGAATCTGTCCAGCTATCTGCCCTCTTTATGGAACCTTCCAGGAAGTGGCACCCAACAATTTGCATTCACATCATATGGTCAGAACTTAGTCACATGACCATTTATTTGCAAGAATACCAAGAAATATAATTTTTAAAACTCTGGGCATATTGCTCTCCTGGATAAGATATGATTTCTATTGCTAAAGGTAAAATGAGAATGAATACCAAGTAGGCAACTGGAAGTCTCTGCAACATCAGAGTAAGGGGGGGTTAGGCTTAATTCATCTGGCAGTGGGAGTCCTGTGGGGGATTATTTAGCAGGAGACTGGCACAGTTCAAGTTGCTGACTACAAAGATTAGTCTGGGAGTGTGGAGAAAAGACTGTAGTAGAAAGAGACTAGAGGCAGAGAGATCATTTAGGAGGTGATTTCACCAGTCAAGGAGGGAAGTGATGAAGATATGAAATGTAAAGTGAAGGGGACAGAGGGGAGACATATTTCAGGAGTTTATTATTAAGGTGGCAGTTGATTGGATGTGAGGGTTAAAATAAGCCACAGATTGATTTTGCAATGGGAACCTCAGACAATTGACCAATGGATATGGAATTGGATGTGGGGCCATTTCTGGAAAGAGGGAAATCAGAAGAAGAACTTAATTGGGGCCAGGTGATGAGCTTGGTTTGGAACAAGAAAGAGGTTCAGGCGGAACACTTATGTCAATGGTTCTCAAAGTGTGGTCCCCAAACAGCATCAACATCATCTGGGAACTTGTTAGAAATGCAAATTCAGACCTACTGAATCAGAAACTGTGGGGTTGAGGCCTAACAATCTGCTTTAACAAACACATACTGTATTTCTATAAACTAGCAATAAAACAATAGGAATAGAAAAATTTAAAACATACCATTTACAATAGCATCAAAAGTATTACTTAGGGATTAAGTTGACCACAGATATGCAAGACCTATACTCTGAAAACTACAAAACATTGCTGAGAGATATTAAAGAAAACCCAAATAAATGGAGAAATATTATGTCCATGAATTGGAAGACTCAATATTGTTAAGATGTCAATACTCACCAAATTGATCTATAGACACAATGCAATCTCAAAATCCCAGCAGGTTTTTTATTTGCAGATATTGACAAATGGATTCTGAAATGCATACGGAAGTACAACGGTCCTAGAATAGCCAAAACAACTATGAAAAGGAACAAAGTTGGAAGGCTTACATTACCTGATTTCAAGGCCTATAAAGATACAGCAATACAGAGTGGTACTAGTATAAAGACAGACAAACAGATCAATGGAGCTGAAGAGTCCAGAAATAAACCCACGCATAAATGCGTAATTGATTTTTGACAAAAGTACCAAGGCAATTCAATGGGGAAAGGAGAATCTTTTCAACAAATGATGCTGGAATATTGGATAGCCATACGCCAAAAAAAAAAAAAAAAAAAAATTAACCTTGACCCTTACCTCACACCACATACAAAAATTAACCTGAAAAGGATCAAAGACCTAATAAAAGAGCTAAAACCATAAACTTCTATAAGAAAATGTAGGAGAAAAACTTAGTGACTCTCGGTTTGGCAAAGATTTCTTAAATATGTCCAAAAAAGGGCAAATAATTTAAAAAATCAGTAAATCAGACTGCATAAAATTAAAAATGTTTGTTCTTCAAAAGATATTGTTTAAAGAATTAAAATGTAAGACATATACTGAGAGAAATTATTTGCAAAATACATATCTAACAAAGCCCGTGTGTTCTAGAATATATAAAGAACACTTACGGCTCAATAGTAAGAAGATAACAATTCAATTTTTTAAATAAGCAAAAGATTTGAACAGACATTTAACCCAAGAAGATAAATGGATAGAAAATAAGCACCTGAAAAGCTGCTCAACATCATTAGTTATTAAGGAAATGAACATTAAAACCACAATGAGATACCACTACATACCACTACATACCACTACATACCTACTGGAATGATTACGATTAAAAAGACTGATCACACCAGACAATGGTAAAGATGTGGAGCAAGTGGAATTCTCATACCCTGCTGATGTCTGTGTAATATGGTGCAACCAACTTGAAAAACAGTCTGGCAGTTCCTTAAAAAGTTAAACATACTCTTACCATCATGACCCAGCCATTTCACTTCCAAGAGAAATAAAAGTACAAAGTTTTTACACAAATGTTCTCAGCAGCTTTATTTGTAATTGCCCCAAACTGGAAAACCAAATGTCCATAAACTAGTGAATGGAGAAACAAACTGCTATATATTCATATAATGGACTACTACTCAGTAATAAAAAGGAATGAGCTCTTGATACATGCAGCAAAATAATTATGCTGAATGAAATAAGCCAGAAACAAGAAAGAGGTACATATTTTATGATTCCATTTACACGAAACTCTAGAAAATGCAAACTCATCTATAGTGACACAAATAGGTTAATGGTTACCTGAGAATGGGAGTGGAGGTTGAGGAGAGAAAAAAGAGGGATTATAACGAGAAACTAGGAGCTTTTTGGGGATATGGATATGTTCATTATCTCGATTGTGGTGCTGGTTTCGTGAGTGTATTCATATGTCAAAACTTATCCAATTATTCACTTTGGATATGTGCAGTTTATTGCATGTCAAGTATACCTTGTATAATGCTGTAAAAAATATTTTCAGGCCCTCCCTAGGCCTACTGAATCAGAAACTGTGGGACTAAGCCCAGCAATCTCTGTTTTAACAAACACTCCAGGTGATCCAGATGCACAGCAAAGTCTGAGACCAATGAGCTAGGTGATAAACTTCCAACAGGTGGCTGAAATAAGGCTCTGGACTGGAGTACAGATTTGAGAGTCACCTGCTTGGAGGTCACAGCTGAAGTTACAGGATGACAGAATTTAGAAAGTAAAGAACAGAAAGCAAGAGGTGGGGACTAAAGAAAACCTATCCTCAGGAAATGGGAGGAACAGGTGACAGAAGCAAGGAAGAAGCCACCTGAGGTTGGGGGAAGAACTAACAGATGCCAAGGAAGTGATATTAAGATAAGGGATGATCAATAATGAGGATATCAATGTGGTATCTTATATTTGCATAAGTGCTATCCAGTTTCCAAATCGTTTTCATGTATGTTAGTGCATTAACCATGCCAGGGCTGGGCAGACAGACATCAATAATATTATACCTGGTAGGTAGCACAGTTTAGATTCTACCTAGGTCTGTCCAACTCCAAATCCTGGGTTCTTCCCAGAATTTGGAATTGGACAGACCTCGGTAGAATCTAGCTCCTTCACTCACTCATTTGACAAGTTTCTTGAACTGAGTCTCCATTGCCCTGTTTTCAAAATGGAGATAATTTTACCCACTAACAGGGTAGAATATTTGTGCTCTGTAAAATACCTGCACCAAATGACTTGCAAAGTTGTTAGTTTCTTTATGGTCTCCACCTACACCTCATGGTTCCTCATCTTACAGATAAAGAAATTGAAGCCCAGAGTGGGTGAGTGATGTACCCCAGGTCATAGGACTCCACATTCTTGACTTGAAACCTATGGGACCACTGGACAGGTCCATAGATGGGCCTCAGTGGGTATGGAACTCTTAAAATCATATGCAGACTGGATATGAGTGTGTGATGTGTGTTTTTCCTGGAGCAAGTGTTCATTATTTACATTGGCATCTCCAAGGGATCCAGGATCTAAAAAGGTTAAGAACTTCTGCTCAAAGGTCAGTTGTACTTATTTTTCCCTAAGTGCCTTGATTCATGCCTCCCCATATTCTTAGCCATCCGTCTTCCCATCACACACCTTCTTCCAGGACATAGTTTCACTATTTCTTTGCTGACTAACCAGTCTGAAAACCAGGAAACTTGCTTCATGGTCTCACCTCAGATCATTCATTCACTCCACAAGCAACTGCTTATTACCTGCAGGTCCAGTCCACACCACATATCTGGTACAGGAAAGGACCCAAACATGGATGAGGATCCCAGCTTGAAGGAGCTTATGGTCAGGTAAAGGAGTAGGCAGGAACAGAGATAACTATGATAGATACAGTCTATGATAGGAAACATGAGAGAAGGGGCGCAAGCAAAGGTCATCTGGAAAGACTGCATTTGGACTGCCTCAGCGTGGACCTTGGTGAAATCTCTCCATCCATATGTCTGTTCATTCAGAGAAGTACAACCCTCAGCTTCATCTTTATTCTTCAAACCACCACAACTTGCCTTCCACCCACCACTTTGATGAAATGCTTTCCTCCAGGTAAACCACCAGGAACCCCTTGCCCTCTTTTACAGACTCTGCCATTTTTATCTTTGATGCTCTGTGACACTGAGCTGTGTTGGCTGGTACTCTGGGGGTCTCCTTCCTCCCTTGGCTTTCCTGACAGCAGCATCTCCTTTTTTCTCCTGCTTCTCTGGGATCTCTTCTCTCTCACTCCCAAGCTCCCGTTAACGATGGTATTTGCCACAGTTCCATCCACAGCCCACAACTCTTCCCTTTCCACATACTCACCCCGATGACCTCATCCAGGCCCATGGCTCCCCTGACCAAATTCACACAGACAATCCCCATACCATTTTTTTTCCATCCAGCCTTTCTCAGAGCTTAGCTCTGAACAACTGACCAGCATCTCCAGCTGGATTCCTTAAGAATCTCAATTTCAACTCATCTACAATGAACTTACCACCCTCCCCGTGAATCCATTTGTGTTCCCAGAATCAGTCACCCAACCAGAAACCTGGGAGTCATTGTGAATGCCATCTTTTTTATCACCTCTTTTCATCCAAGCAATCACTAAGTCCTGTGAATTTTACCTTTCAGAAGCTTTTAAACTGGCTTCTCCTTTTCCATCTCTGCTGCCGTTGTCCTAGTTGTGTCCTTACCACATCTTTCTTGAATACCTGCAGTAGTCATCTCACTGCTCTTTCTACTAGTCTCTGCCCATCCCAATCCAGCCTATAATAGCTATAACAAGTTAATCTTCACCAAGGATTGCTACATGCCAGTTTTACCCATACTATCTCACTGAATTCTTACAACAACTCCAAGAGGCAGGCACTATCATTAACCCCATTCTACAGATGAGGGAATTGAGGCACAGAGAGGTTAGGTCACTTTTTAGTAACACAGCTAGGAAGTGGCATGCCAAGATTATTCTATCCCCTTAATACAAAAACTCAAATTCTTTAGCACAGCAGTGCAGACCTTCAGATCTGAGCCCTGCCTACCTCTCCTGTGTCAACTTTGCCTCTGGGTTTTAGTACATGCTGTTCCTTTTTTAAAAAAATTTTTTTTAATTTATTTTTAAAATTTTTTGATGTGGACCATTTCTAAAGTCTTTATTGAATTTGTTACAATATTGCTTCTGTTTAATGGTTTGTTTTTTTGGCCACGAGGCATGTGGGATCCTAGCTCCCGGACCAGGTATCAAACCCACACCTCCTGCATTGAAAGGTGAAGTCTTGACCACTGGACTTCCAGGGAAGTCCCCATGCTGTTCTTTCAACCAGAAACTCCCCTTTCCCTACATGTTCCCCTTCCTGATTTTTTTTTTTTTTTTTTTTTTTTTTGCCTTGTAACCCCTACTCATTCTTCTCAAAGCTCAGGCATTGTCTCATACACAGAAGCCTTACTTCACTGTGAGTGCCCCGCCCTCCCCAGCTCAGGTAGGTGCCTTGGTGGACACTATAATGTTCTGTCCGATTCCCTTCAATGAAGGACTTACCCCAGTTGCTGGGAGTGCTAGCAGACAGTCTTCAGCTTTCAGCTCCCGTGGGGGAATGGCCTCAGTTGAAGAGAGCTGCCCAGCCTAAGGTCACACCCACTTCTGAGGCTACTTGCATTCCATGACCCACCAACACAGGGGTATGAAACCTCTGGCCCCAACTTGGGGAAAAACTGAAGGGCCATTCTAGCCTCAAGAGTGACCCAAAGAGCTGGGCTCTGCCCAATCCTGATTCCTTCCTCTCCTTCCACAGGTTTTGATCCCAAGAGCTTCCTGATAACACTCTGAGCATTAATTTCTATCTCAGAATCTGCTTCCTGGGGAAGCCCTCAGTACTTATGTCTCCCCAGCTAGGCTCCCTGAGGACTCAGTGATCCAGGGCTAGGGAACTACTGAAGAAAAGCAACAGTCTTCATGAGCCCCAGCCCAAGGGGTGCAGCTCTTTAAATGCAGGGCAATAAGTGACAAAACCCTCTCTCTCCATTGATCCACCTGGTCATGGCTTCTTAACCAGATAATTCACCTCCAGGTGGCCCTGGGCTTCCTGACCCCAGGCAAGTCATTAATTTGGTGACTCTTACTGTCCTCCAGTACTCACCTGACCTTCACCCCCCGGAAACCCCCAAACCATAGTGTGAGTCCAGAGCATGGATTTCAGAAGGCAGAGGGTGGGGATGTATGGCAGTGAGGTTGCACTCCCCTGTCACACACTATAATCACTCTGAAAACAAGTTACTTATACTCCAACTGCTCTCAGTCAAGGTAATGTGGACCCCCAAAGTACCAGCACCCTGAGACCTCATATCCTTGAATTGCTAATTCCAAAGCCTAAACTCTTGATCCTCAAATTAAAGAAACAGCTCAGTGTCGGAAAAGGCACAGCTTTGGAATCAACTAAATCTGAGTTCACCTCCTGAATCTTCCCTGTCTTGGTTGTGAAGCCTCTCGCAAGTCACTTCAGCTACCTAGACCCTCATTTCCTTGTTCGTTAAACAGATGTGGTGACAATCCCATCTCACAAGGTTTTTTTGTTTGTTTTAATTGAGACACCACATGTAAGACACTCAGCACAGAGGGGCTGCTCAGTAGTTTACAGTTCTCTTCCTCTATACTTGAGAATTCTGAATCCCTAGAGTCAGAAGCAGAATAAAATGAGAAGCAGAACTCTCACTGTTATAGTACTATGTGTCAGGAACTGTTCTAAGCACTCTACTCATACCAAATCAATCCTCTCAACAATCCTGTGAGGCAGGTACCATTATTAATCTCATCTTGCAGATGAGGAAATGTGGCACAGAGAAGTTAAGTAATTTGCCTGAGGTCACACAGCTAGGAAGAGGTGGAGGCAGAATTACAACCCAGGCAGTCTGGCTCCAGATCTACACCCTGGGGGGTGGTGGTGGAATGAGCTCACACAGTAGGCTCTCAAGGAAGCTTGTTGATGTGGAGAAGGAAGAGGAGGAGGAAGGGCAGTGGAGGGGAGGAGGAAGAAAGGTCACTCTGGGCAGATAATGAGGAAGGCTGAGGGAACAGGTCAAGGGCCATAACCCAAAAAACATATCAGGGCCTGTCTGGCAAGAGTGGGACCAAGAATATGAAAGGTCTTGGGGGTGGGCCATCCATGAGCCTGGAGGAGCCTGGACTTTGACCAGAGCAGGGTAGAAAGCACAAGACATGGTGGTGAAACGTCTTGATGATGTTGTCAACATTTGTAGTTGGAGGTCAGTGTGCGTGTATACAAGGGTGTATTTGGTGCCTGTGGTCTGAGCTGGAGCCTCTTGCAGGGGGCGATCAGGGAAGGTTTCCTCGAATAGGTGACATCTGAGTGTGGCTTTAAAAGATGTGGAATGTGGCTGGTGGAGAAGCAGGAAACTGCGGGCCTGTCAAGGAAGGTGGCCAGTCCTGAAGGGCTTATGGGGGGTGGGAGTGAGGGTGTTGGAAGGGGTAGGTTGGGGCCCATTGTGAAGAGCTCTGAATGCCGTGCTGAATCGTCTTGGTCAATGGAGCACTTGCTCAGAGTAATGCTTCAGAAAAAATAATTAGGCAGCAGGAGATGAAGGGCAAAGATGAGGAGAAGGAATACCCTGGGGGCCACCCACCCTCTGCATCCCTGTGAAGTCATCTCCCCCCCTCCCCTGGTCCTCTGACAGACTGGTTATCCTGGGAGAAAGGAGAAGCGGGCCACCACAGAGTCATTAATCCCCTGTGTCTTCTGTTTTTGGAAAATGCCTGCTCCACTTGCTGTAGCCAAAGTGGGCACTGGACCCCGAGAGTGCAGGTGGGTGTGGTGTGGAAAGAGGGCAGAGCTAGAGGAGAGAGAGATGGAATGCATGCCAGATAGTGGCTCCTTTATGATTATTTCTTGATCCACTGACTAAGAGAAAGAGACAGACACCCAAAGAGAGATACACATAAAGGGAAGAAGAAAAACAGAAGATGTCTCCAGTAGAGGGACTTACCTTCTTTCCCATTTGTCTCCCACAGCACCGGGCAGCACCTTGTACGCCACAGGAGCTCAAGAATTATTTGTTGAAATAAGAGACTCAAAGGATATTCAGAAAGTGGCCAATGACTGAGATGGACACAAAAGGTGGAGAGAACTGAGGTTTGGATTGAGGAGCTTGGTGGACCTCCCTTCCCTTGTTGCATCTATATTTGCCACCGTTTCCTTGCCCCTTAACAAAAAAGCAAGTCCTGAGTCTGCTCCCTTCCCTCGAGCCTTCAAAGTGAACAGATCTCAGAGGAAGGCTTCAAAGGCCTAACCCCAGGTTCTTGGAATTTCTGGCAGGGAGCAGGGAGGAAGAGGGGAGTGGCGGTCAGGAAAAGAACCCTAGGCCAGGATTTAGCTGCTGCCTGGGGCTGCCGAGGATAGGGTGGGAGTAAAAGGAGGTTCTCTGCCTTCCATGGTTCCCATGCTCCTTCACTGTCCCCAATCCAAGCCTTTCTCAGAGGCAGCCTCTGTCACACAGGTAACATGCCTTCTCATGAGAGGCAGAGAGTCAGCTGTGAGTATGGGGACACTTAAAGACAGAAGCAAGTAAGGCACAGGAAGAAAGCAGAGGGGGAGGACATGGGAAAAAGGGAAGGAGAAGACAGGAAAAGAGGGAGAGAGGGAGAGAAAGAGAGACAGAGGGGAGAGGGAAGAGATGGGAGAGAAGGTCGAGGGAGAGGGAAGGAGGGAGGGGACGGAGAGACAGAGAGAATTTTTACCCAAAATGAATATTACATAGATAATAGAAGCAAGTAGTCATCTAACAGGTGATAAACATAAACACTGGGGTCAGAGTCTGATTGTCTTTCCAACTGTCTGCTGCCCAGTTTGTCTGTTTATCTCTCTGTCCGTCTCTATCTATCCATCTATTCACGTACCCATTTCTTTTTGCTTTTAAATTTGTCTAACTAGCCAGATATCCACATGTCCTAGGTTTGACTACCTGTCTGTCTTTGTCCATCTGCCTATTTGTTTTTCTACCTGTTTTTGATCTGTTTGTCTGCCAATTTGTCAGTTGATTTGGGTAGAATTAGGATGCTTTTGGCTGCAAGTGACAGATGATCCTACCAAAAGTGGCTTAGATACAGAACTGGAACAAAAAATTTCACAATTTGTATGGAAACACAAAAGACCCCAAATAGCCAAAGCAACCTTGAGAATGAAAAATGGAGCTGGAGGCATCAGGCTCCCTGACTTCAGACAATACTACAAAGCTACAGTAATCAAGACAGTATGGTACTGGCACAAAAACAGAAATATAGATCAGTGGAACAGGATAGAAAGCCCAGAGGTAAACCCACGCACATATGGTCACCTTATCTTTGATAAAGGAGGCAAGAATATACAGTGGAGAAAAGACATCCTCTTCAATAAGTGGTGCTGGGGAAACTGGACAGGTACATGTAAAAGTATGAGATTAGAACACTCCCTAACACCATACACAAAAATAAGCTCAAAATGGATTAAAGACCTAAATGTAAGGCCAGACACTATCAAACTCTTAGAGGAAAACATAGGCAGAATACTCTATGACATAAATCACAGCAAGATCCTTTTTGACCCACCTCCTAGAGAAATGGAAATAAAAACAAAAATAAACAAATGGGACCTAATGAAACTTAAAACCTTTTGCACAGCAAAGCAAACCATAAACAAGACCAAAAGACAACCCTCAGAATGGGAGAAAATATTTGCAAATGAAGCAAATGACAAAGGATTAATCTCCAAAATTTACAAGCAGCTCATGCAGCTCAATAACAAAAAAACCAACAACCTAATCCAAAAATGGGCAGAACACCTAAATAGACACTTCTCCAAAGAAGATATACAGACTGCCAACAAACACATGAAAGAATGCTCAACATCATTAATCATTAGAGAAATGCAAATCAAAACTACAATGAAATATCATCTCACACCGGTCAGAATGGCCATCATCAAAAAATCTAGAAACAATAAATGCTGGAGAGGGTGTGGAGAAAAGGGAACACTCTTGCACTGTTGGTGGGAATGTAAATTGATACAGCCTCTATGGAGAACAGTATGGAGGTTCCTTAAAAAACTACAAATAGAACTACCATACGACCCAGGAATCCCACTACTGGGCATATACCCTGAAAAACCATAATTCAAAAAGAGTCATGTACCAAAATATTCATTGCAGCTCTATTTACAATAGCCAGGACATGGAAGCAACCTAAGTGTCCATCGTCGGATGAATGGATAAAGAAGATGTGGCACATATTTACAATGGAATATTACTCAGTCATAAAAAGAAATGAAACTGAGTTATTTGTAGTGAGGTGGATGGACCTAGAGTCTGTCATACAGAGTGAAGTAAGTCAGAAAGAGAGAAACAAATACCATATGCTAACACATATATATGGAATTTAAGAAAAAAAAAAAGGTCATGAAGAACCTAGGGGTAAGATGGGAATAAAGACACAGACCTACTAGAGAATGGACTTGAGGATATGGGTGGGGGGAAGGGTAAGCTGTGACAAAGTGAGAGAGTGGCATGGACATATATACACTACCAAACGTAAAATAGATAGCTAGTGGGAAGTAGCCACATAGCACAGGGAGATCAGCTTGGTGCTTTGTGACCACCTAGAGGGGTGGGATAGGGAGGGTGGGAGGGAGGGAGATGCAAGAGGGAAGAGATATGGGAACATATGTATATGTATAACTGATTCACTTTGTTATAAAGCAGAATCTAACACACCACTGTAAAGCAATTATACTCCAATAAAGATGGAAAAAAAAAGCAATATTGAGAAAGAATAACGGAGCTGGAGGAATCAGGCTCTGGGACTTCAGACTATCCTACAAAGCTACAGTAATAAAGACAGTATGGTACTGGCACAAAAACAGAAATATAGATCAATAGAATAGGATAGAAAGCCCAGAGATAAACCCACACACATATAGTCACCTTATCTTTGATAAAGGAGGCAAGAATATACAATGGAGAAAAGACAGCCTCTTCAATAAGCTGTGCTGGGAAAACTGAACAGCTACATGTAAAAGAATGAAGTTAGAACATTCCTTAACACCATACACAAAAATAAACTCAAAATGGATTAAAGATCTAAATGTAAGGCCAGACTCTATAAAACTCTTAGAGGAAAACATAGGCAGAATACTCTATGACATAAATCACAGCAAGATCATTTGGATCCACCTCCTAGAGAAATGGAAATAAAAACAAAAATAAACAAATGGGACCTAATGAAACTTAAAAGCTCTCGCACAGCAAAGGAAACCATAACAAGACGAAAAGACAACCTTCAGAATGGGAGAAAATATTTGCAGACGAAGCAACTGAATAAAGTTTAATCTCTAAAATTTACATGCAGCTCATGCAGCTCAATATCAAAAAAACAAACAACCCAATCCAAAAATGGGCAGAAGACCTCTATAGACATTTCTCCAAAGAAGATATACAGACTGCCAACAAACGCATGAAAGGATGCTCAACATCACCAATCATTAGAGAAATGCAAATCAAAACTACAAAGAGGGGCTTCCCTGGTGGCACAGTGGTTAAGAGTCTGCCTGCCAATGCAGGGGACACGGGTTCGTGCCCCGGTCTGGGAGGATCCCACATGCTGCGGAGCGGCTGGGCCTGTGAGCCATGGCCACTGAGCCTGTGCGTCCAGAGCCTGTGCTCTGCAACGGGAGGGGCCACATCAGTGAGAGGCCTGTGTACCACAAAAAAAACAAAAACAAAACAAACAAACAAACAAACAAAAACTACAATGAGGTATCACCTCACACCAGTCAGAATGGCCATCATCAAAAAATCTAGAAACAATAAATGCTGGAGAGGGTGTGGAGAAAAGGGAACCCTCTTGCACTGTTGGTGGGAATGTAAATTGATACAGCCACTATGGAGAACAGTATGGAGGTTCCTTAAAAAACTAAAAATAGAACTACCATACAACCCAGGAATCCCACTACTGGGCATATACAGTGAGAAAACCATAATTCAAAAAGAGTCATGTACCACAATGTTCACTGCAGCTCTATTTACAATAGCCAGGACATGGAAGAAATCTAAGTGTCCATCAACAGATGAATGGATAAAGAAGATGTGGCACATATACACAATGGAATAGTACTCAGCCATAAAAAGAAATGAAATTGAGTTATTTGTAGTGAGGTGGATGGACCTAGAGACTGTCATACAGAGTGAAGTCAGAAAGAGAGAAACAAATACCGTATGCTAACACATATATATGGAATCTAAGAAAAAAAAAAAGGTTCTGAAGAACCGAGGAACAGGACACGAATAACGACACAGATGTAGAGAATGGACTTGAGGACACAGGGAGGGGGAAGGGTAAGCTGGGACGAACTGAGAGAGTGGCATGGACGTGTATATACTACCAAATGTAAAACAGATAGTTAGTGGGAGGCAGCCGCATAACACAGGGAGATCAGCTCGGTGCTTTGTGTCTACCTAGAGGGGTGGAATAGGGAAGGTGGGAGGGAGATGCAAGAGCGAGGAGATATGGGGATATAGGTAGATGTGTAGCTGATTCACTTTGTTATATAGTAGAAACTAACACACCACTGTAAAGCAATTATACTACAATAAAGATGTTAAAAAAAAGAATATTGGGACAAATCAAGGTCATGTGCCTCTTGATATAATGCACTGAGAAGAACACAGCATCATTCCTGCCAAAAAATGCATAACATGAGGAAACATCAGATAAACCCCAATTGAGAGATACTCCTAAAAAAAAAACCTGTTCTGTATTCTTGCAGATTAGCCAGGACATGAAAGACAAAGAAAGACTGAAGACCTGTTCCAGATGGGAGGCAACTACAGAAACATGTCAATTAAATGCAACTGTGACTCTGGAGGGGATGCTGAACCAGAAGGGGAAAAAAGGTATCAAGGATATTATAGTACCAATGGGCGAGGTTTGAATGGATCTGTGGATTATGTGGTAGAATTATATCTATGTTAATTTTCTGATCTAGATGATTGCATATGACTATGTAAGACAGCATCCTTATTTTTTTAGGAAATACACATTGAAGTATTTAAACTGGAAAAGAAAAAGTGGCTTAGGTGATAAGAAAAATATTATCTCACATAACAAGAAGTTTGGGGACAGAGAGATTCCTAAATTGGTCAGTGTGGCCCAGGGGCATCATTTGGCACCCAGATTTTCACAGCTATCCTCTACCATCCCTGGCATGTCAGCTTTTGACTCAGGAGGAACCTCAGGGTTTCCAAAAAGCTGCAGCAACTCAGCACATTACATCTTCACATAGGAAAGTTAGAAATCCAGAAGGAGAGAAGAGGGCACATCTCTTCCATCGGTCCTTTTATAAATTTGAGGTAAAATTTCCCCAAAGTCTCCTTAAGAGACTTCCTCCCACATTTCAGTGGTCAGAATTGTACCATATATCCATTTGTAAATCAATCTCCAGCGAGGGGAATGGAATTACCATGATTTTCCTGGACCAACTAAGATTCACCTCTGGGGCAAGGGAGAGGTTCAACCTTCCCCAAAGCACTTGGTCTCCAAACACCAAACAAAAGAATGCGTTCCGCTAGCATGAAGGGAGGACAGAATGTGGGGCGTGGCTATTGGGTAGGCCTATTCTACATGCTGAGCTCTGTGCAATCAGCTGTCCATCTAGCTGTCTATCGATTGGTCTGCCTGTCTGTTGGTCTGTTAGTCACTCCTGGAGACTGTCTGCCTACCTGACTATCCATGTCAGTCTGCGTGTCTATCTGTACACCTATTAATCTGTGTCTCTATTTGTCTTTTGGTCTGTCTATAAATAAATCTATTAATGAGTTTGTGTGTTTACTCAATATGTCTGTCTCTGTCCATCATCCATCTTGAACTTCTGTCCACTTCTGCCCGTCTCTTCCTCACCTATCCCATATTTTTTAAATGGATAGCTCATTTCTTTTTCTTTTTTTTTTTTTTTTTTACCACAGAATAGTCTGAAATAACTCTTGAAACTCATCACTCTGGACAAAGCGCTGACCACAGGGCCCACATCTCCTAACAAGAGAGAGAGCAGCAGGGAGAGACTGCCAGAGTTCCCACCCCACCATCTCATGGTGCACCATCTTCCCTCTTCCCAGGTCCTGCCCAGAGGCTGGCTTGCTCATGGTCTCTACCTGTGACGATCAGGCCGTTCCTAAGCTATCTGAGCTCTCAGAGTGACTTTGTTCATTCATTCGTTCTTGAACAAATATTTACTGAGTACCTACTATGAGCCAGGCCCTTTCTTAGGTGATGGAGATACAGAGAGGATACACGGTTCCTGCTCCTATGGGATTTACAGTCTATGCATAGACACGGCCACACATAGCCACACTTACACAGGCTTATACACCACAATGGATGCTCCCATGTGTGTGCACACACAGGTTCTCAAATATACATTTAAAGACACACACAGCTACATCTGGGCCCTGCCAGCCTCTGTAAACATTTGTTGAGCCTAATATGTATGTGGCACTTAAGTTAATCCTGTACAAAAGCACATCTTACACACACACACACACACACACATGTACACACAGTTATACATTTTACTGCCCTGGGACCCTGATAGTAGGGCACAGGGAAGTGGCACAGGATTCTTATTTCTGTCCCCACATCTAGGCTTGACTCCCTTCATGACCTTGAGTAATTACTTCTTGACCATACAGTATCCCCTTGTACAAAAGAGGCAATGCCTGGCCCAGGGATGATCAACCCCCTCTCATTTCCTTGAACTACTCTACTCATGTTCCTTTATGGCATAAAAGTTGCTTCTGACCTGTCACTGGGAACATGTCTCTTTCTTTCCTCCCGCCTCTGCCTGTCTGTTTCTCTCCATGTCTCCACAGGGTCTCCCCCAACTGTGCTCCTGCTTTTGTGTTTCCTGTCAGAGTGTGACTGTGTCTGGGTCTCTGTCTTTGTGTGGTGTTTGAGTATTAGGATAGTGTTTGAATTCATGTCTGAGTATATGTTTGAGCTGCTGTGTATTCCTATGTGTGTCTGCCGTGGGTCTCTGTGTGTTTTTATCCAAGAGTGTGTGTATGCATACACACACACAGGCACGCGTGCGCGCGAGCACGCGCTCGGCTCCCCTAATATGCTGAATGGGCCATTACGCCTCTTGTATGTGGGGCTGGGGGTGGATGGGGAGGGGGAACAGAGGGAGGCAGCAGGATTCTGTAAGAACATTAAATCCCAAATAAAGTAGAAAATATTTTTTAAAATCACCGACTTCCCGTTTTCTCCGAAATGGAGTGAAACGAGGCTGGTCCCGAGGCAGGGGCTCTGCGGGGCCAGCCACTGGAAAGGGGCAACGCTTTATTTTTTATTTTTGTAATAAGAGGAACTGAATTAGAAAAAACGGGGAAGGAAGAGCAGAGTCAGATTGTTAAAGGATTCAATGAGCTGTGGCCAATGTATTCGAAAGGTGCTTAAGGCAGCAGAGCCGCTCACCAAACACACACTCACATGCACACACGCACGCACACACACTGTCATACACAGCCACACCAAGGCACCACATACCGCCATCACACTCACACAACCGAGACAAAGGCACATTCAACCACACTGGCATTGGGACACACACCCAGAGAAACACAGACACACAAACCCATCCCCACACATCCCCCACATGGCCAGTATACACTCCAAGATGCACGCGTCCATCTCAGGTGCCAGGGCAACTAACTCAGATACACCCTGAGACACAAAATCATCTACTGCAAACAGATATACGCAATGACGCAGACACCCAAAGACAAAAACACACATTCACAGTCACACACAGACACTCACACTCCCCACACTTGGATCCACACAGATATTTTCGTATATTTTATGACAACTACCAAATTCACTTCCAACACCTGTATACTCACTCCCACAACAAACTTATTGCAAATAAACTTCACACATACTATGACGCTTGTTCTCTCACCCATGCACCCACTGTGGCTGATACACAAAGACACTCAGGCCTCCGGACACACCCACATCTTCACACACAGTCACCCAACACACCCCATGTGTAGTTATTAACAATACCAAACGTTTATAGGGAGATTTACAGTTGAACATGTATTTTGGTCTATTTAAGCCCCATAATCATCCTGTGAAACAGATGCCCTTATCCTTACTTTAGAGATGAAGCAACAGAGCTCAGGGAGGTTAAATGACCTGCCCAATACCACACACCAGCAACAGGCCAAGCCAGGACGAGAGCCCCCTGTTTAAAAATTTAAATTGCCAACTGCAGAGAGCTGAACAAACACAAACACATAGGGTCTTGGTCTTGCTCACACGTTCTCATGAACACAGCCTCACGCTCATTTACATAGGCAGGTTCAATTTCACACACACCCCCGACCCTTGCCTGGCCTGACAGTAACCTGCATGTGCTGTGCCCACATTCTCACACACAGTGACCCCCTTCTACCTCCCTTTCTCATTTTCTGTTTCTCCAGCTGCTTCCTAATCCTGCCACCCCTGGATAGCCTGAGCTAAGGTAAGTTTTCAGGGGACAGGGATGGGGCATGAGCCAGGCTCTTCCTCTCAGCTACACCTATGACCGCATTCCTCCCACCCCACCAAAAGCAACCCCACCTCGTGGCTGCCCCAGCCCCCTCCCCCAGGGCCTGGGAAAGGTGAGCTCCAGCTTCCCTCACCCTACTCCTCCCACACACTCTAACCAAGGGGACATTAAAAAGTGCTGACAGGGCAGGGGAGAGGCCACCTGCCTGCTCGCCAGTCGGGCCACTTTCATCTCAGCTGCCTCCTGCTGCAGCCGCCGCCGCCCTGGCCTTCCCTCCCCCGGGTCCCTCTTTATTAATCTGGCCAGTCTGGCTAGCCCAGACCCGCCTAGTCGCCCCCATCACCCCTTTCCCCTCCAGCGCCAGCGGGGGCGGCTCCAGCTCCCCAACATCCCAGGGCCGTGCCAGGTGGAGGCTCCATTCCCTGCATCGATCATCCCAGGGGCCACGGAGAGTGCCTCCAACAGTCCGGGGAAGCTCGTTCTCCTCCAGATTTACAGCAGGAGATGGGGGTCTCCCATGCCCCCTACTGACACACAGACACATCACACACCGAGCCTCACCTGCACAGGACATGCATGCCATACACTGACAGTCCTACATTCACACTGCACAGCAACACACCCACACCCACAACCTCAGCCACACCCACTGTTGTTACACTGAGTTACACATAACACCCACAATGACAGTCACACACAAGGACCCCAAGGGGAGACATACACCAACAGCCATACAATAACATAGCCACCCGTAGTAACCATCATTTAGAGCACACGGTCAACACAATCACACACAAGCACCCACACATGACACAACATCACACACTAGGACACGCTATCACCCAGCTTGTTGTTGCCCATAACGATAATCAAATGGTACCTGGCTCTTAGTGGCACTCAATAACTTA
Source organism: Mesoplodon mirus (assembly GCF_964341445.2). Lineage (NCBI taxonomy): Eukaryota > Metazoa > Chordata > Mammalia > Artiodactyla > Ziphiidae > Mesoplodon > Mesoplodon mirus. Next base: position 202,479,422 of record NC_138977.1, on the reverse strand, counting down.
ACATTTATTGAATGAATAAATGATACAGTCGCAGTACATTCACACACTACACTGCACACATATACCTTAGAGCCAAAATGCATATGCCATAGAGAGTGGAAACAAGCCCTGCTAAGAACACCCCAAGCAGCATGTGACTGATGTCAGAAAAGCAGACAGAAGAAGGTGATGGAATGAAAGCAACCCAGCTGGGACAGGGTTGGGGACAAGGCGTTCAGTTACCTTTTGCAACTGGAGAATCTTTCTGAAACACAAATCTAATACCAGAATAAAGCCCCAGCACTCCTCAACGGTCTGCACAGCCCCATCTTGTACACACCCGCTGCGTGCCTGCCTGGCCATGGTCCTGCTTCCTATGCTCCAGCCATACTGGCCTCCTCTCATTCCTCATCCCACTCTGCTCCCTCCTGCCGCAGGGCTTTGCATATGCTGCTTCCTCCACCTGCAACACTTTTCTCTCCTCTGTTCTCCCAGTTTACCTTTAGCCCTTGGCTCCAGGTCACTTCCTAACTAGGTTAAATCCCTCATGCTATAGACCGAATGTTTGTGCCCGCCCCCATTCATGTGTTGAAACTTAATCCCCAACGTGATAGTATTTGGAGATGGGGCCTTTGGGAGGCGATTAGTGCCCTTATGAGGGACTCCAGTGAGCTCCCTTGTCTCTTCTGCCGTGTGAGGACCCAGTGAGAAGATGGTGATCTATGAACAAGGAAGCAGGCCCTCACCAGATACTAAATCTGCTGGTGCCTTGATCTTGGACTCGCCAGCCTCTGAAACTATGAGAAATAAATTTCTGTTGTTTATAAGCTACTCAGTCTATGTGTTTTGTTCTAACAGCCCAGAAGGACTTACATCCCACTTATAAGCCCACCTTATCAAACCGCTGATCTCTCCTTTATGGCACTTTTCACGGATGCAGTTTTTCTGTCCCCACGACTATACTGAAGGCCCTATGAGGGCAGACAGTGTCTGCTTTTGCTTCCACCAACTCACAGGACTGCTACCTAATAGTCCTGAGGGCCTACTCTGTACACATCGCATAGTAGGTGCTCAATAAACATCTAAAGGAATGAATGACAGACACGAGGTACATAAAAGAACACTAGAGGGACAGCTTGGCTAGAAGTTAACAAGTCCTAGAATGCTAGAACTGGGAGGGATATGGGGAAACCCTGAGTTTTTGCCCTTGCTGTGTGACTCTGGGCAAGTCTCTTCATCTCTCTGGGCCTCATTTTCCTCACCTGTAACTGAAGGCATCAGAATGTGCTCTGTGGAGCTCTAGGGGCTCAGGAGCATCCAAGTTGCTGTGGGCAATGATAGGAGCAAAGGAGAGCAAGCTTCAGCCACAGCACTTCTGCTTTTATCTCTGTGTGTGTGTATGTGTGTGTGTGTGTGTGTGTGTTCAGAATTGAAGGTTCTAAAGTTTAAAATATTCTTTGAAATCCCTGAACTAGGTGATCTCTAGTTGTCTTCTGGAATGTTACAATGCAACAGAAGCAGAATAGTTCCAAAACAGTAAGATGCCAGAGCATGTGCTACTTTTTATCTGTGAAGTTATCTAAGTGGGCCCTCAAAATCGACAGAGGAAAGGAGCAATAAGAATTGAATGAGCCCAATTGGAGGAGGATTCCTCGAGGAGAGGAGTTTTCAACATCCTCTGCTGATTCCTAACTCTGGTGACAGACTCAAAGAGACCAGGGAGCTGGTGGGGGAGGGATCAGGGAACCACTTCCCAGAAGGGATTGTGATCAAAGCAACAGACTAAAAAAGGTAAGTCCTGCCTGACTATGAGTAGGAGAAGACAATGGGTGGGTGGGGTGGTGGGGGAGAAGGGCACAGGGTGGTCCACAAGCTTTCTGAAAAGCCCACATGCACTGAGGATGGCAAACAGGAAAAAACTCTACAGTCAAGTCACCCTACAGGAACTGAACTTTATCCTGGGAAAGGGAAGGCTGAAGGCACAGGAGTTGACAATCACTGAGTATGGAGGGCAGGGTAGGAAAGCCAGATAAATCAGGATAGTTACAGGACACGGGCTATCTGTTTTTCTCTGTGTTCCTTGATGGGGGCAGAGGAAACAATAGCCTAAACTGGGGGTTAAGAAGGCGGGTGGGGCAGAGAAAGGTCAGAGAATGGAGCCTGGAGAAATCTACTACTTTGTACCTAAGGTGGGGATGGTTCCTTGGGAACCCCTTAGCTAAGAGAAGAACTTCTTCTACTCTATCCCCTCCATCAGCCTCAATGTTTCCTCTCTCTCATATACACCCTTTTCAACCTGCCTTGGGAACCTCAATTGTCTCCCTCTTTCCTAGAACTCCCAAGTTTCTCCAACCCACAAGCCATCTTCACCCACTGCCTCCTTCCTGCAGTGGCTCCCCTGCCTGTCTCTGGCCTCCACCCTGCTGCTGTCCTGAAGTCACTTGTTCTGGAAGCAGCCAACCCCTAGGCCTATTCTCTGGGGTACCTGGCACTGGTGATGCTCTTCTGGAAGCTCTCTGCCCTCTCCTAGTTCTCCAACCTCTCTGATTCTCTCCCAGCAACTCTTCTTATCTGCAGAAGGGGCCCAGGCTCAGTCTGAAGGTTTTCAGTGCTTTCCCCTCCACACTCTCTCCCATGACCAACTTATCTACAAGCAGGACTTCAAATTCAACTAGCAACCCCATAGGAAAGACCCTCAAAGGGGCCCTCTTTTATATGTGTATTGAGTGTACTCAATAGATGTGGATTAATGACTCCCAAATCGGTACTTCAGTCCAACTTCCAACTGGCATCCCCAATTCCTCACCAGATATCTCCTCCCAGATTCCCCATCACTACATTAAATTCACTGTGATCACCTTGAGTCCCAAACCAGCCCACATCTCCCAGAATTTCCTCAGGTCATGTGCCTGCTAGATCAGGCCCAGCCCACTCTCAATTCATGAATCTTCACACTGGGAATTTCCCTTCAAATGTCCCTTAGTATTGCCGCTTATCTGCACATTTTAACCCCAAACCCAGTCCAATTCATGTGCCTTCCCTCCAGGGTTTGGTCCAGATTCTCCCCCTCACCCAATGTCTTCCCTGACTGCATGAGTGGTCTTCCTAAATATGCCATGCCCTCATCCAGAACCCCACAGGTCTCCATTTCTCTGCCCAGTGTCCAGAGCCCTCAGTCTGACCTTCTGGGATGTGCTCCCAGCCTTCTCTGCAGCCCTAAGCCTGCCCTTCCCTCCAGGAACACTTGCTTCCAACAGAGTCTAATTCTTCTCAGCCAGACAGGTCTGCAAGCTCCTCCCGACACTTGCTCAAGCTGCTCCAATCTCTGGGATTGCTACTCTTCTGAGGAGTTAAATCCCAAGCATCCTTTCTAGCTGAGTTTCTCCTGCACATTCTCAACTGGGACATGACTGACCACTGATACCACTCCTGACTCCTGCCGGCCACATCAACAAAAATGTCCCTGGTTGAGAACCACTGGTTGTATACTGTTCTCTCACCTTCCTCCCAACTACTTGATCGTCTCTAAATTACCAGTATGTTCCAAGACCTTCTTTCAACTTCCTCAAAGTCCTTAGCTTCTGGCTGGAGGCAATGAGGATCAATGAGAAATAATAATAATAATAATAATAATAATAATAATAATAATAATAATGGCAGCATCCCCTAAGCAGAACTTTCTATGTACTAGACACTGTTTTAGGTCCTTTACATATATTTATTTAATCCTCACAAAAACCTATGAGCTAGCATTACTATTATCCCCACTTTTCAGATGAGGAAAGTGAGGAAGAAATTAAGTAATTTTTTCAAGGTTACTTACCTAGTAAGTAGTGATAAAAAGGCATAGCAGAAAGCATACGCTTTGGAAACAGAAAAAACATTCAAATACTTAACTCTGATACCAACTGGCTGTGTGACCTCAGCTAAGTTACTTCCCCTCTCTGAACCTTGATCTCATATGTAAAATAATAATAATAGCACCTACGTAACTCACGGACGGTCCTGTGAGGATCAAATCAGTTTATCTAGAACAGTGTTTGGCACAAAGCAATGCTCCCTTTCTGCATCTCCTTATGTTCTTTTCTCCACTCAAATCCTACCTCAGATACTTAAAAAGAGTAACAATGATAACCCCTCACAGTTAAACTCAGGCTCTTGGCCCCCCTACACTGCATGGCCCCGCACTGTTCAATCAAGCCTTCCCAGGCCTGCTCTGGCAGCTGTTCCTCTCTTCCCCAGCAAAGCCCCTCCCTGCCTTCATAGTGTTCTGACCTCTAGGCTCCTGAGACTGTTGTAATCTGGTCGCACCATGGCTTGCTTGCTCCATCCTGCTCCCAGAAGCAGAGTGTCAGACCTGACCCAAGAGAAACCCAAGCCCGAATCTTCTGCCTCCCAGGCCTGCTGGGCAATATGTCAGATGTCCAGACCACTCCTTTGATTCCACCCCTTCCTCTGTATCCCTCCAGCCCAGCCCCACCCTGGCCACCCTTACTTGAAGGAGCCTACTTTAGGAGGTCAAAGTCTGGGTCCAAGCAGAGCTCTACGACTTCAACCCTTTCTTCTCATCTGCGGCTTTGACCTCTTCTAGGCCCTGGCTCCCTTCCCTTACTTTCCTGTCTATAACTTGGCTCTTCCCAGTGTCTGCTCAATCTCTTCCTCTCCAACAGCTCCTTCTCCCCTGTCCTCTGTCCACAGATTTCCTCCTCCCCCAGGCTAACAAAGCTTTGCTGCGGCTTTTTTTTTTGCGGTACGTGGGCCTCTCACTGTTGCGGCCTCTCCGGTTGCGGAGCACAGGCTCCGGACGCGCAGGCTCTGCGGCCGTGGCTCACGGGCCCAGCCGCTCCACGGCATGTGGGATCTTCCTGGACCGGGGCACGAACCCGTGTCCGCTGCATCGGCAGGCGGACTCTCAACCACTGCGCCACCAGGGAAGCCCTGCTGCAGCTTCTTTTTCAAACTGCAACCCATCTCCAGCCCTCTGTGTATTTCTCAAAGGATAACCTACAATGGTCTACACTTGCTGCCTCATTTCTTCTCCACCGACTCACTCTTTAACCCCTACCATTCTGCTGACCTCTTAATCACCAACTCTAATGACCTTCACTGGGTCCTCACCCCCACCTCCTATACCAAACAACTCTTCAGAGTTCGAGCTTGTGACTGCCCCTCCTGTGTTCTCTCCATCTCAATGACCTCCACTCTCTGGGTTCCACTCCTGCTTACTTGGTAAGTGCTTCTCTGGACGTATGTTCACACCTGTCCCTGGAACCCCCTTCTCTCCTGTCTCCTGGGTGCTCTCATCTGCTCAAGCCTCAACCCTCACCGTCCCTACTGTGAGCCCAACCCTGAGCTTCTTTCCTCTGTCTTCCACCTCGCCCCTCCCGCCACAGCCACGCCCCTCTGTCCTTCTCACTTACTCTGTCCTGACAGTGGTCCCAGGCCTCTAACCAAGCTGGTCTCTCTATTGTCCCCCAAACCTCAGATGGATTCAGGCCTCCATAGCTTTGCTCCCCTGCAGACAGACGCAGACGCCTCACTGTCTCATTCCAGTGTTTTTTGTTTCCTTCATTTTCATAAAATCATAGTCAGAACAAAAGTAACTAAAAATAATTCTACCCATTTTAAGGTGCAGCTCCAGCTGCCCTGCTCTAGGGAGCCTTCTGTAGGTGCTCACCTACCTCTGACCTCCTAGGTGTTTACTGGCAGAACCCACAAACCCCTACCTGACTTTACTGAGTCTCCCTTTGCCCTAGGTAATGTGTGAGCCTTGTCTCCCACACCAGGCTCTGGGATCCCCAAAGGCTTAGAAAGCAGGGTGTCCTCACAAGGTCCTCCCCAGAACCAAACTGAGGGAGACTGCATCAGACGGCACCTAAATTCTCTTCCAATTCCAGGGTTCAAGGATTTGAAATTTGAGGTTTCTTTCTAGAATGTTCCTCCAGGAAGGTCTTCAGAGTTTCTGGAAGGTGTTTTCAGTTAGCAGACATCCACATGCTCATGCTCATGAGCTGACAAGAGTGCCCGCTTTTGGAGAGTTGAGCCCCAAGAGAAACCAGGCAGGTCAAACGTTATTTTGTATGTGAAGGTAGGGGAGAGGAGTCCTGGAAACTGACTCCCTCTCCTCAAGTCAGTGAAGAAATCCAGAAAAGGACTTTTTAAAATCTCAGTGCATAAGCTTGCCTTCCCCTCCCCATTCACACACACACACACACTCTCTCTCTCTCTCTCTCTCTCACACACACACACACACACACACTCTTCACCTATACCCTCTGGGACCAGGAAAGTTCCCCCAGAAGCTTAAGGAGCATCCCCCTCCCCTCTTACACCAAAAGAGAATAGTCAGAAGCATGGGCTCAGTGTCTCACAACAAAACACAAAGCATGGCTGCCCCCATGGGGCTTCACTGAGCATCGCAGTCTCCACCACTTCATTTTCATGGCCCCATCATGATATAACAAACCTTCATCTCCAGCCCCTCAAGAAAACGCCAGTGTACTCCAACCCATCCTCTCAGCTCCTTCCCCTCCCAGTACACTCTGCCCCTATTCCCTTCAACAACACATTACACTCAGCGCTCCAATACACCAACATACCCCCATCACCCCACCAGTATCCCCATCCCTGGTGCATACCCCCATCACCCCACCAGTATCCCCATCCCTGGTGCCAGCACCCCAATTCCTTTATGGCCCTCAGTACATCCAACCTCCCCAAGTCTCAAAACATCCATCTTGGGCTTAAGTATTGTGTCCCCATCTCCAGACCCATCGTCCTCCTCTGAACATCTTGGCTACAGTTATCTGGAGAGCAAGCCTGTGTACTCTTGATCGCCCCACTGTCCTTCTTGTGTGCTCTGAGAAACAGAACTGACACATACTAGGTAGTCTTGTATGTCCTAGGTCAGCTTCTCAAAATGTGGTCAGAGAGCCATGGACATCAGAATCACCCGGGGAGCTGGCTAAAAAAGATTCCTGAGCTCCATCCAGAACTACTAAATGACTGGTGGTGGAGCCACAAATCTGCACTTTCTACAAGCTCCTCTGGTGATTCCTGTATCAGTTCAGAATCATTGCCCCAGATGACTCTTTCAATCCTAACAACTCTATGAACTTGGCAGTGTTATTCTACTTCAAACAGTTAAGGAACCCAAGACAAACAGAACTTAGTTTAGGTAAACTGGTGACAGTCATTCAGCCAGCCAGGGGCAGGGGATTCGGGTTGGTCCATGACCCCACAGAAACGGAGCTCTCAGTGCCAGGGAACCCTCCTGCCATAGGAGCAGCCCTCTGCACCCTGGGCTCCGTGCCAGGGCAGACAAGAGGCCACGTGCACAGTAGCTCAGGCAGGAATGCTTGGCTGTTAATAGGAGACACACCTGAATTCCATGTGTGTTTGTGCTGTGAGTCTTCTTGCCACCCAGGAGTCCCAGGCCAGCCGCACCTAAGCCGAGTGGCCCCATGGGCTCCCTGCAGTGGGGAGTGTGAGAAGTGCAGCCGCAGCCTGGCCGTCCACTGGGCTCCTGCTGTTGACTCAGGATCCCCACATGGAGTGAGGGCGCCACGCTGTGACCAAAGTGGGGACTACATGTCCTGGGGAAGGGCGCTGGGGAGGTGGTGCTTGAGGTCCAAATTTGCAGATTCCTTCCTACCACACTGCCCCATTTTTCTACCCACTCCCACACTGATCCCCATCCTAGACCCCTTCTCAGTAACCCCTCATCGCCCGAGTTCAGGAAATCCTGGGATGAAATTCATAGGCCAATGCCTCTGGGTACCACAGGAAGTGAGGAGAAGTAGGTCCCCCTATTTTCTCACGAGTACCAGAAGAGTGCTCCAGATACAACTGTCTTTGCCTGGGGTCACTCCTGCCCTTCATCCCAGAACCTCAGCACCATAGAATTTCTGGAAAGTTTCTGGCAGTATTCCGGCCTAATGCCATGCCGGCTGCTTGTCCAAAATATTTTCTCATTTGTCACTGACCTCCTTAAAAAAATGGACCTCAGAATGGACCCAGTATTCCAGAGGTGGCCTGACAATCTCAGAAAGCAGTGGGGTACCTCCCTCCCTTGATCTGGCTGCTCCTTTTCGGTTCATGCAATTTGTGATTGTATTAGAGGTTTTAGCAGTCGCATCACACAGTGGACTCATATTGAGCTTGCAGTCAACTAAACCCCCAGGTCTTTTCTTCATGAACCGCTGTCAAGCTTGGCCCGCCCCGCCACCCGGTATTTATGTCATTGATTTTGTTTTAACCTAAGTGCAGGACTCTACATTTATCCCTGTTAATTTTAATCTTGTTGGTTCCAGCCCAGTGTTCCAGCCTGTTGAAATCGTTCTGACTCCTGACTCTTTCATGCAGAGTATCAGCTGCCCGTCCCACCTCCATCACCTGCAAACTGGATGAGCCTGCTGCCTCGGTCAGTTGTCAAAAATATCAGACAAGACACTGGCCCAGACCGAACCCTAAAACATACTACTGGAGACCTTCCTCTAGTACAGGCTGACGTGGATCCATTAATCAACTCTCACTGGGTCTAGTTTTCACCAAGCTTCATGACCATTTGGTTCAGATGTTTCTACTGTGTCTACAGATACTGTGAGAGGCTGTTGGCTGCACTGCTGGAAATTTCTCCTGCCCCATGCTGTGGCCCCAACACCACGGCCATGCCCTTTCTACTCTCCAAACCTCCAGCATTTTACTTAACCCTCACTCTAGGGGATTATAGACTTCCAACAGTGCCCACTCCTACATCTCTTGAGGTGTTAAGATGTTTCTGAGCTTCAGAATCTCCCTGGGAGTCACCAACTATTGCTATTTCCTATCCTATCACCCTATGCCTCCTCTGAGGCCTTATTCTCGCACTTGAATTCTCTCTCCTGCTGCCTTCTCCTCTGCCTACAACTATGCTCAGTTGCCTCCCTCACCTAAAAACCCTTCTACTGGTTGCCTCCTTAAACTGTGATTGGCTTCTGCCTCCATGCTTCTCTTGAAAATGCAAACACTTCCAACCTCACCTCCCATGTCTCCTGAACCTTCAACAATCTTCCATCCCTCAGCTGAGTAACCACACTGCCCAGAGAGTGAGCAGTGATGGTGGAGATGGGGTTGGGATTTGGGAGTCTGAGTCAGAAGATCCAAAACCAAGCCTGATAGACCAGGTATAATCAGGTACAGGAGCTTCATAAAGCAGAGCCTGGGAGCCCTCACACACCAGAGTGAGGCTGTGGTCAAATTACGAAGGGAAGCAGGAAGTTCACAGGAACTGAGACATGAGGTCAGAGTCCAGGCGAACTGTCTGGGCAAGAGAATCTCTGGAACCAGTGTGGTTATAGACAAGAGCAGCAAACACAGAGAAGTCTGAGCCTGGGAACGTCTTGCGTATTTCCTCTAGGGGCTGAAACCAGCCCTGGGGCCAGGTGGCTGGGAAAAGACAGCCTGGACAGAGGGGATGATGAGAATAGAGAGGAGGGCAGGGACTGCACTTTTCCTGAGCCCTTCCCCCAGCTATCAATCTGCTGTTAGGAACCTCAGAAAACCTCTAGTTCAGGTCACAGAGGTGAGATAAACCAGGTATTAGGTACCAAAATGAAGAGTGGTGACTGTAGCAAATGGGAAGGACATGCCCAAAGGGGTGGCAGCTACTCAGCTCTGGCCAACTGCTGTCCTATGGGAAACGGGATCTTACTGTTGCCAGATCTTCTAATTTTCCAGAAAAGCCAAAAGCTTTTGTTTTTATCTAGTTTTTAGTTTTTTGGCTGCATTGGGTCTTCGTTGCTGCGTGCAGGCTTTCTATAGTTGCGGCGAGCGGGGGCTACTCTGTTTCAGTGCGTGGGCTTCTCATTGCGGTGACTTCTCTTGTTACAGAGCATGGGCTCTAGGCGCGCGGGCTCAGGAGTTGTGGCACGCGGGCTCAGGAGCTGTGGCTCGCGGGCTCTAGAGCGCAAGCTCAGTAGTTGTGGCGCATGGGCTTAGTTGCTCTGCGACATGCGGGATCTTCCCGGGCCAGGGCTTGAACCCGTGTCCCCTGCACTGGCAGGCCGATTCTTAACCACTGCACCACCAGGGAAGCCCCAAGCTTTTGTTTTTAAAGTTTATCATAAATGTTGCCAACCAATTTTAAAAAGTTTCAAAAACCATGTCTGTAGCTATGATTTGACCCACGGTGGCCATCTTAACTGCTGCCAGTGCCTGGAGAGCGACTGGTACCTAGAGAGGATAAGTGACTGGGTCTCTGGTAATACTATATGCAGAGTTTCCCCGGGAGGTGTTTGATATCCATGAGGCATACTTTTGTGTGTAGAAATAACTATCCAGAAATTACTTTGGTTTTAAGAATTATATTCAGTTTTCGAAGTTACATATTCAAAATCCTAGTTCTTGTCTAAGCTGTGAAGTTCAGCTTACAAACCTTATTATTTTGTTTATAAAACAAAGGAGTAATGTGAGGTTAATATATTTTATTTCTTAAGTACTTCATTTACCTGACTAAAGCAAACTTTCCCAAGTACTTATTATTATATCGCCAATAGATTACGTTCATAAATACAGCAAATCTCAAATCATTTTAAATGTTCCAAAACAATATGGAGACTTGGCGAGATTTCAACTTAAAATTCAAGTCTAAATAAATCATTCAACACTCTTTAGTTGGTATTACAAGGCAAACCTATCACACTGAAAGGCAAATTCTCCTCTGTATGTTAAGGATTTACAAACAAACTGCAGATTCCTTAGAGCAAATATAGTAGTGTTGCAGGTTCCATGTTCTTAAACATGCCTATCCTTCATTCTAAGTTCTCCAGAGCTAAGAGATGCTTACCTATCAAGGAAACAATTGATGCTGCACGTATATTTTGGAGGCTGCCTTCTCAGATGGTGGAGATGGTAAAACAACCAGAAACATTGATTATGCTACTGACTGGATCCTAAGAAGGGACCCATAAATTCCTATTTGTTGTCTCTGAAAGCCCTCTCATGGGGCCTTCATTACCTAAGACCTAAGAAGGTGGTCACCTAGCTCATATCCCTGAGTTTGATGCGCTTCAATACCCAACTGCATTTAGTCAGACATCTTGAACCCCACCTAGGCTGTCAGATACCTTGATTAGGCTGTGCACTTCCTTGGCTCTGAAAACACTTAAAAAGTCTTTCCATCTTGAAGATTTCTGCTTTCTTTTCATATTCTTCCTTTCTGGGAGGACCACAACTCTCAGAGGTATTAAGATGACAGCTGGTTGAAGGCAGGACTTCTCTCACAACTTTGATCTGTAGTCACAATTCCTAAGGTTCCCCTGGCAGGACTCTGATCTCATCCATAGCTCACTGTCCTGTCCTCCACTCCACACAACCCCTAGACTGGCTTTTCCCTCTAGCACTCGGCACCCACCTTCTTTCTTCAAACTCACCTCTCAACATCACGTGTTCTTCACTCACCCCCACACCAACTAGATGACCAAAGGACCCCTACTCCAGCTCCAACATAGTAGAGTCCTGCCGCCTTCTCCCATGATTCTTCCTCACTCACACTCACACTCCTTAGGACAACCAATCTCACCCTAGACAAGAAGGGAATTCTGATATTACTTGTTCACACTAAGTCATGGACAACTGAGTCCCTTTTAAGCTGGGTAAATTAGCTGCTTCCTAAAGGGAAAAGAAATGAAAAAAAGGGAACTAATATTTATTGGGCACTTACTAGGGAGGCACTAGGCACTGAGATGTTTCACTTGAGCTGTCTCATTCATTCCCAATAGCCACTCGAAGGGGCCTGTTAAGAAAGCAAAGTTCAGAGACAGTAAGTAATCTGACCATCTCAGCGTTGGCAATGGTGAAAACAAGATTCAAACCTAATCCATGTGACTCCAAAACTTATGCCCTTTCTCAGCACACTGCTTTTCCTTCTTAAACCAAAACAAAATCCTGACCAAATATTGGCACAGTGAAAGACAGTGTTTTGGTGAGAAATGCTGCTTTACTGTTTCCTGCTGGAAATGTGGGAGGCTCTTATCTGTGAACTCCTGCAATTCTATGACCCACCCACTCTGGGAAAGCTCTCCTAAACCACCACCCAACAAGTATTATATAGCGCTCAATTTAGACAGAATTTTCACGTATGTTGTCCCATCAGCCCTGTAAGGGAGGCGGTGATAGTACTGACCACTTTTAAAGATGAGGGGACTGAAGCATGGAGACAAATGTGCCCAAAGTCACCCAGCCTGAAAAAAGGACATCTAAGATTCACATAGGGGTTCGTGGCCCCTGAACCTTGTGTCCTTTCCACTTAGACGCACCATGTCCCCCATAGACACCCTCCTGCCCTATTTCCTTCATTCTGGGGATCAGATGGTAACCCAGAGCCTAGGTCTCTGCTTCTGCTCCTTAAGACCCCATCCTAGCAAGACCACCTTTGTCCCCATATCTGCCTTTCACAGACTTTCAGTCTCTTCCACGACCTGGTGATCTCTTTCATTTTGCTTCCCCACCCCAAGTCATCTCTTCTGTGATTCCACTTCAAGTGTCATTATCTTGAGTCAGAGTAGGATCAAAAAAGCCCAGCTATCCAAGCACTAACTAGACACTGGGTCTTCATAATAAACCATTTCCTGAGTGCCCATACTGAATTGAGTGTTTTAAAAACATCATCACACACGCTCATAACAATATTGCAAGCCATGCGCTATTTTCCACCCCTCACAGCTGAAGTGGCGGAGGCACAGACTTAACTTAGGTTAAGAGGTCATAGTTAGGAAGCGGCCAATAGGGATTCAAACCCAGGAGTCACATCCGATGTCTCCATTCTTGTCAAAACACCACATAAACCCTTGTAAGAACAATGACTATACTGACTGTAAAATGGGTGTGGTTTTGCTCACAGTCAAAAGCTCGCTATTCAAAAACTTGGAGGGAAACTTCACAGTCCTGTGGCCCTGCCGCCTCTAGACTATTGTGTGGCCTCTGTGCCCATCTCCTTGTCTCCTGTGCCCCTGCCTGCTGTGCCTCCTTCACACCTGTTGTGCCACCAGCTCACACACACTTCCAGTGCTTCTTAAATCCGCGGTGACAGCAGGTCTGATGTCTTCTACTTTCAATGACAGTGTTTCAGGTATTTTTAATATTATAAAAAAGAAATGTTAGATCATTCCTCAGCAATGGCAGCATAGTAGATTAGAGTCCTGTGAGTTGGAGGTCACCGAGAAGGGGTAGGGAATGGTAACATGAGCAAGAAATTTATGCTCCTATCTCTGCTCACGACCTGACAACTAGACTTGCTCTGGGAACAGACACAGGACCTTTGTCAGAAAGCTACATGGACGAGAAGTAAAGGCTTTAAAAGAGACAAGGCTGGGGCCATTAGAAGCCAATGACAATCAAGCCTCTGCTATGGAATAGTCACCCTGCTGAGCCTTTCTTTACATACCTTATTTCACCTAACCCTGACAAGGTAGATAATGTTATCCTCATACATATGAAGTTGAATTTCAGGTAGTCTGTCATTTGCCCAAGGTCACATAAGATGACAGATCTAGGATTCAAAGCCAAATATGCAAAGTCCTCATTTTCAACCACTACTCTATATTGCACCATACACTATACATTCAAGAGCTTGGATATGGAGATAAGCAGCAGAGCTTCCCTGAAGGGCAGGATTGACCTCAATGACCAAGTAAGTTTTAAGTAAACGGAATAAAACACAGCAACATTTTCTGGGCCACAGGGAAGGCTTCCAAGGCCCAGAGCGAAAGAAACCTAGAAGTGGAGAGGTGACTGTGAAGTGACTACAGAATGGCCTGAAGCCGACGGCTTGGCACCAGCTAGAGAGGTCTTCTACATCCATGGGGCTGGAGACCAGGGTCAGACCCAAGAGGATATGAGTGGCTAGAGGGGCAGAGAGGCGTGGCTCAGTGGGGAGGAGGGGAGTGGCTGGGAGTGGGGGAAGAACCTAAGAGATCAGTGGGATATCAGTGTGGAAGAGGCTGAGAATTCCAGGCAGCCAGAGTACCTCTCGGGCTGATGTCTAAGTAACTGGCTCCAGCATCGCTTCCAAGTAGGGTGGCAGGGTGAAACTCCAGAGGCCAGAATGAAGTCTTTTACGGAAGCAGTCAGGGAAAGGGTTACAACTGAGCAAGTCCAATCCATCTGCACTCCAGGACAAACGTGGGCTGACAATCAAAATGATTTTCAAATGTTTCTGTAGCTAACCAAAGGGTTTTCTTCTTTTGGGGGTCCACTGTCTGGCTCTTTCCTACGAGTGATTCTTAAAACCCTTAAACACAGAGGAACAGAGTGCTTGCTTTGGAACTGGAAGAGAGAAGCCAGAAAAGAAACATGCCTTTTACTCCTCCCCAATCCCTGGTTATCTTCCAGATAACACCTTAGACTATGTGACTTCTTGCAAGAAGCCTACTGTGAACAAAGGAGCTTGTCAGGTGCTTCTCCTCTGCAAACCTGCAACACTGCCTGCTTGACGCCCCCGATGAACTGAGAGCACATGGGTAGAGACTAGAACTGGGCCTGAAACAAATGCTCCAGGGGCTCCACAGATGGTAGCTATTAAGACTCCAGTCTTATATTTTTCTGAATTCTCTTCGGAATGCCCCTCTGTCCTAAAATAATCTTAACACATATGTAACTTAAATACATGGAAGAGCATGCAATAAAACTGAAACAAGTGGGCCTGATTTGACTACTGTGGTGTTTCATGGTATGAGGTTGGCAACAGCTTCTCCAGGTGTAATGGGAACTTGCCCAGCTGCCCTCACCCCTCACACAGCGTAAGGAGACCTCACACCTGACAGCTTCTCACACCGGCCCTGGGCCGATGAGAGCGGTAAAGTCTGGCTGACCAAGTAGAAGGCATCAGACTCTTCCCTGTTTCCCTCCCTCTAGGGTGGATTTAGATACCAAGGCTCTTCTATCTGTCCCCATCTCAATATGAGTTTCTCCAGCATAATTTCCTTATTCTTCCTTATGCTCTTCTTGAGAGGGAAGGAATCACTGAAATCAAGTTTCTGAATAAGTCACAAAATAAATATAACAACCACTACCACAGCTATTTATTAAGTGCTTGCCAGGCACTGTAGTAAAGCTTTACAAACATTGTTTCGATCAGTCCATCAGCCCTGAGGTAGATATTTTCAACACCCACCTTGCCCTACACACATACCATTATAGTTCAGGAAACTTGAGGCTCAGAGAGATCAAGTCAATCTACAAGGTCAAGCCCAGCTGATAAGCAGCAAAGCTAGAAATCTGAACCAAATACATCTAACTCCCAAACCCATGTTTTTATACACTATACTAGATTGTTAGGTTGTTTCTCATTGGAAGTTAAAGGACACATGCTCCTTCCCAAAATATCACCTGAAGACTAGATTTCAGGTGGGGAAGAAGGCAAGGCCCAGTTTTTTTTTAAACTTCTTTAATCAGCTATTGTACTAAACACCTGGAGGAGTGAAGTGACAGTCTGGGTATATAAGCTGACCACTGGGCCCGTCTCCTGCTACCCCAGCTTCCAGGGCCTTTCTCATCGAAGACCTCCACTCCTGACACGTGACTACTCAATATGCTGTTTCCCTTCCAGCAAACACTGAAACAAAGAAATCAGACAAATTTGGTGACTCGGAGCATCACCAAAGACACCTGAGAGAAATTAGCAGACATTCCCCAAACACCCACCATTCCTGAACTGCTGGACCCTAAGGCACAGAGATGCATGTATGTGGAAACACAAACTTCAGTTCTTCCCTCCAGGCTTGCCAGGCCCAGCTCCACTCCTGGGGAGTCTCCTGCTCCCCCCTCACTGGTTCTCCACTGTCCATGATTCTCTAGGTTCCCTCCTCTCACCCATCTCCGGAGGCCTCACTAACCACAGACCCCTGGTCCTCAAGGTTGCCAGTGTCTGAGGCTTTGTCCCCCGGAAATGCACCAAAAGTGCTAGCAGGGCTCCGCTGAAGGTTCTAAGTCCTATGAAGGTTAAACAGAACTGGCTGAAGACTAGCAGAAAGGGCTCCCAGAGTGAGAAAAGCTAAACCAGGACGTACAGAAGTGACAAACGAATGGCAAGAGAACAGAGCAGACACAGAACAAATGGACTAACCGTGGGTGAACAGAATTATTGCAGATAAAGGGATCCTAGAGAAAGTCAATCCAAACACCTGCAGCCAGGGAGCTTCTGAGAAAGCAACTGTTTAGGAAAAAGGACCTTGGTGAAGGGGCTGCTGAAGAGCCTAGGCAGGGAGAGTATAAGTAGGAGAAACTGGGGGGACTATGGAAAAGGAAGCTGGAACAGCTCTTTAGAGCAGGCAATTTGAGAGGATACCAGAGAAGTAGGCAGGGACTCGGGGGGCAAGAACTGGACGTTCCGGAAAAAGGGAAGATGACATGGGCAGAAAGGCCAGGGCCTCTGGAAGCCCATGAGTTCTTAGGAGCATCCCAGTAACCACCCTGTTTGGGTAAAACTGGTCCCTGAGGGCCACTCTCTGCAGCCCTACTAAACCCTGCATTGGATTATGAAGGGTAGACAAACCAGAGGTAGGAAAGTTACCAAGGGGAGAGACACAGCCCTACCCATGGGAAGTTCACATTCTGACGAGACAACCAACCACCACCATCAACCCTGCCTCCAATCCTTGAGGGAGCCACGAATCTAAGGAACCCACCAACATATAAGCCACAAAACTGAGAAACAAATAACAACGGGTGCAAATCCTGTCCGTGATGTTTGAAGAGACAGAGAGAGGTGGTGACATGGAGACCTGAGAAGATCCAAGTTGGGACTCTCCACACCTTAACACTCAGCCTGTTAGTTCATCTCATCACCTGCTCACACATCTGGGCAGGGGTCTCAGTGCCTTCCACATAACTACAGCTGCTATGACGTGCGAGGGGGGAGGGACAGAATCAACCTTGCTGGGAGCCTAGGATGAAGAGTCCTCCCTGGGGAGCCCAGGGGCTGGGAGGAGCCTGGAGGTTGAGGTTTGCTCTCTACTGATCTTCCTCCTCTCTCAACAGTCTCTAAGCTTGTCCTCATAGGGTGCACCACACATGGCTTCATAACCTCTGAGTGTTTCATGCGGTTTCCTCTCCAACTAAGCAGAGGCTCCTGGAGGATAAAAGAGCAGGTTTTCTCCACACCCTGCAGTGCAGGAATGTAACAAACGCATGTCACAGGTGGGGTATCTGGAGTGTTGATTACAAAAACATTTTCCACAAACAGCATACACATGTCAAAACCATTCTATTTGCTATTCTTTGCCCTATCACTTGCATTTGACACCCTTTGTGGGCTCATGCCTCTAGATGTCTGTTCCTGTATCCACCTCAGCCTGGGGACTGGGCCCACCTGACTTTGCTAAGAAAATAACAGCTCAGCTTATGGTGGGAACAATGAAAGGGTATGTGGCCCAAGAATCTCTGGGGGGCAGAGGGAGGGTCTCCTCATTTTGGGTTGGCCCACTGATAAGGATCATTCCCCCGTCTCCTAACAGATTCAGATTAATGATCGCTCGTTCCTAATTGTCAAATTTCTTTTCCTTCATCCTGTGTCTAATCACCAGTGACAGAAACCATTACGCAAATGAGAGCAGACGACTTCCCCCAACTGTTCGCGTTGGTAAAAACCTTGTAATTTAGAGCTCTGATTTGTAGGGGAAGCTGGTCTCCCCCAGGCATCCTGGGCATCTGCTCAACTGATGCCCAGAACAGCCCCCCCTCCACTCCCCAAACTTCAACCCCCCAACAAATATTTGACTTCACAAAAGAGTAGTTTCCTCTGTACCTGCTGGTGTAAAAATAGGATCTTGCAACATGGCTGACCCTCATACAGGCCCAAACCCCCAACTTCCTCTCATGTGTCTGCCCTCACACTGCCAGCTAGAAGCAAGCAACAGAGCGGAAACGTTCTACTCTGCTACGAGTAGGATTTGAGCCTGAACAGCCCTAACCTAGGTATGTGAAGGGAAGAGCCTCAGTCTCTTCACTGGGGGAAACGGAGGCAGCAGAACATGAATCAAAGTTCTTAGTGAATATCTAGATCTAGATCTTCAATTCTACAGATGCAGAAGCATGCTGGGAAAAGTTGTGCGACCTATTCAAGGACACACAAGTAACCAATGGGATCTAGAACTCAGTTTCCCTGTAACTTCTTCCAGAACTCTTAACTCATAATATGGCTTCCTGGCAGTTTTCCCAAGAAGTCTTTAGCTGGAGCCCAGAAGAGCTTTCACCCTGAGCTGTATCTTCTGTATCCTTTTGGGCTAAGCCTGTCTGTACTAGACACTGCCTGCTGCCTGTAGTCCAAAGGAGGTACAGTAGGAGAATCAATGTAGTTTGGTGGAAAAGAACAGCAGGGGGTTTGCAGCCAAACAGTACTAGGTTTGAATCCTGATTGCCACTGCTTATTCTTGAACTGTAAAATGGGAATACCTACCTTGCACTAAAAGCACCAGGCACACATTAGGTGTCTAATACTCAGGGATCACTATTGGACATGAACCCAGAGACATTACCCAAGTATCAAGACGCAACCTGTGAAGGTCCCTCCCCCTCGTGCAGACCTGGGTCGGCACAGCACCTAGAGAGGAGCAGCTGAGAGACCACGCCTCCCTGCTGCACATCACCCACACCTTTAAGGAATGAGCCAGGGATGCGGCAGAGCTGCTGAGAAGGAAAATAACGTGCTATATTTCAAAGTGTCTTTGTGGTCAATTTATCTTTTGTCTGCCTTGTTTTCTTTGCTGCGTTCCTCTTTCCCAAAAGAGATGGAGGGATGGAGATCACTGCAATCACATTTTCCAGCATTGGCTATATTTGAAAGAACTACACTTGAGAAGGTACCATGTTTGAACACCCACACTGCATCAGAGAACCCCAGAATGGGGTACTAAAAATAAACGCCCCTCCCCAAAATACACACAAGTGCGCTCATGCACACACACACATATGCATCCTCTCAGTCCATCAGTGCACTGTAACTGTAAACTGAGCTCTGGGGGTGAGAGCCATAGCTCGGACACTGGAAGTAAACCTTTGGCAAAAAAAAAAAAAAAAGGAAAAAATGAACCCAGAGACTTCCAACTCCTTCTTCCTTCCAGAGAGAAGGGGCGTGGAGATGGGAGTGGAGGTGAGCAGACGCAGGGCCATCACACTGCCCAATCCCAGGGGCCCCACTTCCATTATACAGGTGTGAATGATGGCCCTTCGAGTTGTGCAGTGCACAGCTGCCCAGCTGTAAGCTGCAGCCCTGAGAGGGGTTCCCATGAAAAGCTATGAACAGAAAAGGAAATTCCTCTCCATGCTCCACCAGTTGCCCTGACTTCTGAGGGTGTTTGTGGAACATTACAGCGGGGTCTGGCAGAGGCGCTGGCTTTAAGAGGCAAGGCTACATTTTTACCCTTGCCATGAGGTGGATGACATGTGGTGAGTTAGCTGCCTAGGCTTGACCCCATTTTGTCTCCTGAGCCAAGAAGCTCCACAGACACAGAGGACGTGGCCTGGGCAGGGAGGGTCATAGGACCTGGAGGCTCTAGCCAGTCAGCCTCAGGCAGGTTGCAGCGAGGCCTGACCAACATCCAATGGCTAAAAATGAGTTTAAAAGCTTTAGACCAGGTCAGGCAGCACTGCCTTGGGGCTCCCGCTGTATGTCCCACTGGACAAGGTTAAGCCGTAGAAACTTGGTAAGCAGAGAGGCAGGCCAGTGTGGACACACATGCACGCACACAGGCACAGACATCCACACACACATCCACACAGAGGCTTGCACCCCTAGAACCTAGAGAAGCCGTTGCTAGGATGACTCCCCTGGCACCCAGGACAGAGAACAAGAGCTGGTGCTGAAAGAGAGAAGCTGTATGTGTCTGTAATTTGTAAGTTATGCACAATCCTTGGTTTCTGTGTCCCAAGGCTCTTTTCTGTGTATGGCTTGAGCTTGAAGGTTCAAGTTGGAACCCTGTCTAATTTACTCTCCTAGGAAGCTATTTAGGCTCTCAAAGGCAACCCTCCCCACTCTCCCTCTCCCCATTAGAGTCTCAGTAGCCATTCCCAACAGCCTAGAGCCTCACTCTGTGAAAACTGGGAGGGGGCAGACTGACCTCATGGTTAGGTAGCTGTGGCCCTGTAGCCCAGATGCAATGGGCGTCCAAGAACATCTCCTCTCTCTCAGGCTGAGGCACTGAGATTGCAGGAGACAGAGCTGAGAGCCAGAGGTGGCATCCTGACCCAGAAGGAGGGAGCAAGGAACAAATACATACACGCGTGTGCAAGCATACACACGCACACACATCCCAAGGTTGACAGACTAACACACAACATGATGACAACCAGAAGCTGGGGACTCCACACACTGAATGCAGGACTTTAGGGGGCAGAGAGGGAAGGTGCTGGGGCACAGAGGCAAGGGTAAGAAGTCCCTCCGAATGGGAGTGGAGTGCCAACCACCCTGCCTTGCCCCAAACACCTGCCTCCAGGGCCATGGCAAGAGTCCAGTCCATTAAGTGCAGCGTGCAATACTAGCGTTTGGAGTCTCCTGTCCTCATCAATGAAGCGGTGTGGACGGGCTAGCAGTCACCTGGCAGGAGGCCTCGACTCCTGGCAGGCTAGTTGTATCGGCCCTTGATCATTGTGTTCAACAAGGGCCCCACCTGTGAAAAGACATGAGGAGCCAGTCAGAACTGCCTGTCCCCTAGCCCTGGAGCCAGATGAGGTGTGTCTGGAGACATCAATGTCCAGCCAAGGGCAAGGACAAGGCTTCCATTCAATCTTGTAAACCCTCTAACCAACTCTCTTCCTAGCAGTCAACCCAGTATCCTGGAGCATGGCCCTCTCCTCTGGGTCCATCTTGTATTACCTTCCCTCTCACAATACCCTACATTTGTAAGCAGAACCAAACTGAGAGACAGAAGGTCAGAGGAGCTAATAATCCCAGACACCCCGAGTGTTTACGTGCATGCTTTGTAAGTGTGACTTAAGAATCTCAAGTGATTCTACATCCTGAAAAGATCACTTGTAATCGGGGCTGGTGCGACCTCCCAAGCCCACAGGTGCTCTGAATGCTGAGGCTATCCACAGGACAGAGGTAAGAGCATTACAAATACAAACCTCCCCCATTTACCCAATGGGCCACTGGCACACCTGCGTGGGAAGCAGGTCTCAACATTACCTAGAGCAGTCTTGGCACGGCTGGGAGCGTGTGAGTAGATGCTTTACCGCTCGCTTCCCATTCCAAAAGAATCCCCTTGGGGGTCCCCAGCTGGCACACAAGCCCCATGCGGAACATTACTACTAGCATGGAACAGATTATAATTGATCCGCCAGTCAAGCCCAGCTCTCATCAGAAAACAAGGGTTTTCTGAACATACCCATAACCTCTATGAAGAAACAGGACAACAGATACTGAAACAGAAGAGCTACAGAGACTGTGACACCAATCCTGACTTTCCCTGGTCACTCTGCCCACTGAGTCACAGGAGTGCCACCTTGGGGCAGCCACATACCTCTTGTGGGTTCCCCAAGGCCTCTCCAAGCATCTTCTCAATGTTTCTCATTATGGCCACTTTCTGATGGGCTTTGAGAGGATATTCAATTCTCTTAGGGGTGGGGGCCCCCTGCAAAGGAAGCAGCAGCTCAGGAAATGTCTTTAGCAGGCTTCAGTGTCACCCATTGTTCCTCGCACCATCCTCCCTTAAGAAACCCAGTTCAACCCCACCCTCTCCAGCTCCCCCAAAGATCTGGGAATCACTTCCAGAGATAGTCAACCTCTCCACCCTGCCCCTAAATAATTTATTACACCTACCTCACCCCACTCCCATCTAGGAAAAAAACCATATTCACCTTATACCAGAAGTTCACAGTGATGGTAATCCCCCCATTTAGTAATGACTCTATGTGATGCCACCTGCAAGAAAATAAACAGGCTCCTGTTTGCCACCAATACTTCTCAGAGGGAGGGATCCTCTGAAACTAGGTAGAATCCTGCTAAGGGATATAATGAAGACAGTATCTTCACACTCATCCTATCAAACACACCCTGGGGCTAGGGGCAGTGGTGTTCACCCTTCAAATACCAAAGAGTCAAGAACAGTTTCTCTAGCCTCAAGCCTCTGGGATCTCTTTGGACTTGAGGAACTGTCATCTTGTCTAGAAACAGTATTGCCATTTCCCCCATGTTCAGTATGCTCATCATCTGGATATGCCAACCTTCCTGTATATCACGTAAGTCCAATCCTGCCACAACTCAAAAGAAGAGACATGGATAAGGCTTTCCAGGGAATGGGAAAGAACACTCCCTAAAAGCCCCCAGTCCTAGCCCCATCCTCACCAGTACATTGGGATGTAAAGAACATCACCAGGGCCAACCACTGTTTCGTAACCAACCACGTTCTGGAAATTGGGGAACCTCTCGTAGTCAGGATTGTCAAAGTCCACCTGAGAGGTTCAAGAGAAAAAAAAAAAAAATCAGTCAATCACCAAATTTTTATCAGTAACTTTGGTAGTCAAGAAAGATGCCTTAAAAAAGTCTTTAGAATTTATATCCAGCAGAAGACACAACACACATTAAACATACACAAACTCTCTCAGAGAACGACCTAAGAAGATAGGCATTGCTGAATGTTAAATGATAAAGAAAACTAGGCCTCAGTGCTCCTGAGGTCAGAAGCCAATCATCACAGTTTAAAGGTCAGAAAACCCACTCATGGCCTGCAGATCTGAGGAATTAGGACTCATCCTTCACCCAGACCTTCAGAAACTTTTCCCCAAATACATATTCTAACCAGCAAAGATTTCTACACGAGGTAGCTAAACGGTTTTCTCAAGAAAGGAGAGGTGCTCTCTGGTTGGCCACAAAGTCAACCACACACCTCACTGAGATCCAGAAAAGACATTAAGTGACATATCTCAATTCTATTCACCCTTCTCTTTATCAAAAAGCAGCATCCATGACAAAAGTAAACAATTATTAAATCCAGTGGAGACATACACATTTTGTTCCATGAACTTATAATTCAATCAAACAGAATAACCAGAGTCCACCAGCATCAGTGATGGGGTCTGCCCTAAACATCTGGGGACCACCACAGGGACCTGGAATATATAAACTACATTGTGAAATTGTCCTCTGAGTTTGTCCAAACCTGGCATACCTCCACAGAGAAGGGGAAACACATGCCAGCCTTGGATCTCAAAGGAGTTCTACACCCTCCTCAGACCACACGAGCTCACCTGGCTCTGTCTGTCACATGGATGATGAACAGGATAAGGGTAGAGGCACTCAAACTGATCCGGAGGGAACAAAATGCATCGCTTGTAGCCTTTTATCTGAGCAAAGAAGTTCTGTTGCTCATCATAGTGAGCAGGTGTCACATTTCCTGTAGGAAGACAGACATTTTCTTATTCAGAGCAGTAACTCTATTGCACAGGATGGAACATAGGCCCCAGTGCTGGAGAGAAACCCAGCCTGCCCTCTCAGCAAAGGGTTCCAAATCAAAATTTCAGGCAAGATCAGGGAGACTGTAATTACAGCTCTCAGACAATTAGGTGCTACACTTTTAATGGGTGATAAGTCTAGTAGCAAACATTACTGGCTAAGAGTTCACCATCAATTAGCAAAGTAGACTTTCTTAAATGATGACTGCTACCCTTATTGGAAGCAACTGCACATCAAAGTGATACAAGTACGGCAAAATAATATACTCTGCACAGGTACGCCCCGCTTTTCAAAAGTTCGCTTTACGTCATTTTGCTTTTACAAAAGACCTACATTTGTACCTGTTTTTGCTAACCGAAAGAAATCCAAAGAGGATTTTCATTTTTATGAAAAAAAAAGGCAAAAATATCATTCAGTGTTTATTTTGCAGCGAGCCATCATAGAGGCAGCAAGCACAAGCAGTGAGAGTGGCACTGCCAATCTCCTCCCCTGGAAACTACACTCAGCATCTCAGCATCAAGCCACCATAGCTCTGAACTGTGTCTGTGAGCATCTGTGCTTTGTGCATCCATTAGCAAGATGTGTCCTAAAGTAATTGCTTCTTTGTTTTACATCATCTCGGCTTATAGAAGGTTTCACAGGAATGCTCTGCTTTTAGACAGCTGAGGGGAACCTGTACTCGTACTCTTCTTGACTATGGCACGAATTCAAGGGCAGCAAAAAAACGAGAGTTAGAAACAACTGAAATGACTGGTATCAGCAATGCATGCATGATCTTCTTTGATGGAGTTAATCAGTCATTTGAAGTTGTACGAATATGTACTTGCTTTGGGTAACTCTTTTGGAGCTCAAAGATTCTCAATCTCTGCTCCCACTTCATCACACCTGTGGGATTGCAACACTTCTTTAGATCAACACTGGAGCTGCTGATTCTCATCGAGGGAAGCATATCAGATTCCTAAAGAGAGTTGTATACTTTGAATAAGGCAAATTATTTAAAATGCCATCCTGAATTAGTTCTGCCCTAGCGTATGTATGCTCCATCTACTCTTTTTAAGTGGGGCTGCATCTGATGTTTATCCTTTGCACAATCCTTGAGAGATCAAGGGACCTCTGCAGGGAATGGAGTTTAGAAAACATTCCCCAGGTCTGCCTGGGTGGGCCAAGACAGCTGCTTTCCTAAGTGCAGAGATCCATATACATCCTCAGAGGAGACTTGCTCTTTCATCTCTACCTGAGGGATCTGTTTCCCTGCTCTCTACACCACAGGATAGGAAGGCAACATAAAAATTCAGAGTCAGGTAAACAAGAACTGGCTCCTGGCAGGTCAACCAAGAGTTTGTTTCAAAGGGTCAGGTTAAGGGTCAATTCATAAGTTGCACTGCTGGAAACTTTTATTAACACTGGCACCAAAGGACCCAAATCTGAAGAAAGGACAATTAAAGGGGAAGAAGAGACTTCAGAGCCTAGTGGTGAATGACAATGAGTAATTACTCTGCTTCCTTGTTCAACCCAATATACTCACCATTTACTAAGTATCTACTAGGGGCCTGGCACTGAGCAAGTGACAGAAATAAAAATAAGAATAAGTCAATGACCCTGGCTGGTAAGTAGCTCTCTTTCTCCTGATTGGAGTTTAAAGGTTCCTCTTTTTATTTAAAAAAAAGTATTCATGTATTAGCTTATGTACGTGTAAAATCCACTAGCAGGATACACAAGCAACTAATAACATATGGTGCCTCCAGGGAGGGAAGGAAACTGAGAAGCTGGGAAATAGAAATGGAAGAGAGATTTATCACTACATACCTATTTACACCTTTTGAATTTAACCCCATTAATGTATTATCTGTTCAAACGATAAGGTTCAATTTACATTGGAAAAATGTTTCCCTCTACTACTGGGATAAAAATCTTCTGAATATAGACAGATCCAATAGAAAGCAGCAGAATTTGAGAGATCCCTAATATGTGAATATATATACTCACACAGCAGCTGAGGAAGGGAACAGGGAACTTGCTTTTTAGAGTACCTGACATAACATATGTTATCTCATTGAATCTTCATAGTTAATTATAAGATTTTACTGTGTTCATTTTACAAATTAGGAGACTGAGACTTAAGAAAGTTACGCGACTTGTTGAAAGTCATGGAGTGAACAAGTGGTGGGGAAAGGTTTAGAAATCACTTCATATGACCCCAAGCCATGCTGCTTTCTGAAAGATTTCTTACCTTCCATGCCAATAAGCAGCAGGTTAGAGGTCAGCTGCCCCCAGCCACGCTTTCCCTGTTGCTTATTAATCCAGTTCCAGTTAAAACCCAAGAAGTCCATGACAATCTTCCTGCCCACAGTGTCATTGAGTGTTTGCTGCAGATACAACCTATGTTCCCCAAGAAGAAAATCCCATTAGTGCATGTACACGCTGTCCCTGGTATGGCCTCTCATACCTGGAAATCCAAACCCAAGGCCATACCAACATCTCCCACAAAGAACAGGTGAAGTCATGGGACTCTCACAGAACTGAATCCTTACCTATCCTTCTCTGAGCTCTGTTCAACACCAAATTTTATATTTTAGAGAAGTGATTCTTAACTTTTTCTGGGTCACAGTATGAATCCTTTAAGAATCCAAGAAAAAAAAAGAATCCAAGCAAGGTTCCCCATAAAAATGCACACATTGCACTTTAATATAATCCCACAGATTTCCTCGAAGCCTACCCACAGACCCTAGAATGATGACTCAGCCTTGTTCCAGAAACTCTCGGGGCGCCAGACATCCCCTTTGGCCCTTGATGGGCATTTTGGCAGCTCGTATTATTGTTCACCAAGAACTAGTTCCCTCCCTGTGAAAGGGTTATTCTTCCTCACCTCCTTGAAGCAAGGCTTGCTTATATAACTTGCTTTGGCCAATGAGATGTCCACAGAAGTGACTGGTGCTGCTTCCAAACTGTAATTTTAAGAACCAGTACACACTACCACATCACCTTCCCTCTGCCACAGCAATTGCAAAGTTTCCAATGGCAACTGCTGGAGCAATCTGTGTCCCAAAGTGCAAAAGATGATGTAAGCAGAGTATCCAGGTGACCTGAGATGGACGTGTAGCATGAGTGAAAAATAAACCTTTGTTGCTTCAAGTCGCTGAGCCCTGGACTGAAGCCTAGTTTATCTTAACTGATTCAGCCACCTATCTGTAGCAGCCATCTATAGCTGAAGAAAAATACCTCACTAAGCTTTCTGCAGATCCAGGGCCCCTAACATGCCTGAGGAAGGTAAGAAGTTACTTAATAGATATGAAAAGCCAAACACACTTGATCAAGCCCCAGAAGAAACACTATTTAGGGGGCAAACGTGAAGAAAAAGAAGTAATGGTCCTGCGAGCATTACTTCAAAAGCTCAAAGGTATCCCAGTGCCTGGAATCACAATGTTTAAGGCAACATTAATTAAAAATCTTGATAAGTTGGAAACAACTACCTGTTTGGGGACGTGGAACCCTCAAGACTCCAATGCAACCTTGGAATGTTCCCCGGAGATTATGATGTACATATGTTCATACAAATATTTCTCAAGTAACTCTGAAAGAGTCAGGAACACTCCCCAAACAGGAATCTAAGCAATTCCTGTGAAACCTTAACAGTAAATCCTCAAAAGAGCTCAAAGAGGATCCTAACACCCTTCACCCCAGAATCATAACAAGCTGTACAATTATACAATAGAGTTGGTTGGTGCTAAAGTCAGCTGATAGGGCAAATCTTACAAATAGTAAAAAACTTTCCTTAAATCACCCATAAAGTACAGACTACACTCATAGTTCAGACTTAGGCAAAATGCTTTCACTACAGGAAGCAAGAAACTTAAAGTGACTGAGGAACCAGAGGACTCATGTGTCTTATCTCACGCTCATTCCATGCATATGTTCAATCAATAGCTTTACACTCCACCAGCATCATTTAAATCAATCTCTCTTCTCAACACTGGGTGCATGTGCGCGTGTGCGCACACGCGCGCACGCACTGTGGTAAATTTGAGGACATCACGCATGAGATGATTCAACTGAACCAGTCTCTATAAGACATAAAGAACAAATCAACCACAGTTCAGATTCAGGAAACTCTTCCGGTCAAAGTTCCATCATTATGACAATAGCTAAGAGTCAAGAAGCCAAAAAAAAAAATTAAAAAGTATGTTTCAAATCCTTTCACTCTGCCACATACTGCTAACAGAGTCAGGAAGAGAACTGAGGCTGGAGAGTGAAGAAAAGCCCAGGGTTGGGCACCAAATGTGAGACGGAGATAGTCATTCACCATCAAGTACTCAGTGACAGCAATGCCCCAGAGGCAATGTTATTCTGTAGGACTGAATGTTGTCTGGGACCTACATAAGAGGCTGCCCTCATAAAGAGAGATAAAGGTAAAGAGAGTCACTCCTGTGTGTGTGTATGTCTTGTGTTTGCTATCATCAATACAACGCAACACATCAATATTCTCCCCACCCTCACCTATACAACTTTTCAGCCTGCACTGCCCCCATTCAAAAATTTTAGGACAAAGGCTCCAAACCCATAATCTCAGGAAATCTACTGACAGATATTTTTAATTGGCCTCTTGCAGCATTTTAAAAAATGCAAATTAGCTGCCCACATTTAAAACTCAAAAAGATTTTAAATAACAATACTGATTTCTGGTTTCTCTTGAAAAAAATCAGACTATCTGGCAACCCTGGGACTGCACTCCAAAATGCAAACAAGAGTCAAGTAATGACTTCGCACTTTGAATAAGGCATATGCCTTCAGCTTCATCACAGCTTTCACCCAAACAACTTCACTCACTTCATTCACCTACCTGACTCTGCTAGGCAAGGGTGACTCTCCCTTTATGAAGACAACAAACTTGAGAATCACAGTTCAAGTCTAGTCATTCCATCATCCCTCAAGCTAGAAAACTCATCCTCAGATAAGTAAAGGAAAGGAAAATAGATGCCCTAGATCCAATGGAAAACCACGACCTGGGAATTTACCTCTCTTCACCTCCTCGCTCCTGTATATCCTGCAGTTTCTCAACAAACTCATGAAATTTCATTTCTTCCCTATTGGACCTCGGCTTAAAGTTCTGGAAATTAGCCATCTTCTTCTCATCATAGTACAAAAACTTGTGGGTGCTGGCACTGTACACAGAGAAGTCTCCGTTGCCAATATTTTCTTGCAGGTATTCAAGGTCCCATTTTAGGGCAGGATACACAAGATTTGTGTCTGTCAGCACCACAGGCTCCTAAGTGGAAAAAACAAATGAAGTCGTCCCAAGGAGCTAGTGGGTTCTTGTCCCAAGATTCCAATACTTCCCAACTTCAAAATTACTTCTCCTGTTAACCAGCACGAACCCCGCAAGTCCCATTTTTCCTCGCTTCCCTCTCCATCTCCCCTTAGGCCCTAGTCCACAACCCGGCCTAGTCCACAACCCCTCCCTTCCATCACCACTCGCCTTTGACCTCTCCTCCCAACCTGGTCCCTTCCCCCATCCCCCACCCCCTCTTCGACGCGGCCCCGCCCCCTACCTCATTCTCGATAAGCTCCTCCGCCCGGGGGTCGCTCTGACTCAGACGCGGGATGGGCCGGGTCGGGAAGGTATAACTGCGCAGCTGGGACTCATCCCAGGCGGGGCCGGGGGCTTCAGCCTCTTCTCGGGATTCTCCAGAGCCCGAGGCCGAAGCCTCCGCCGCAGCCGCCGCCATCTCCGCCGCTAGGGACGGCCCCACCGGAAGCGGAAGCTCCGCCTATTCCGGGGAAAACACAACGGAAACCATAGTGCTAGGCTGCGAGAGAGAGGGTTCCAGACACTAAGAACGCGGGGCCGAGCCCTGGGCGAGCGCCTCCTAATGGTAACCTATAGTTCTACACCCTACGCTCCGCCCCCGAAGACCCGGGACTAGACGTTAGTCCCACTGAATAAGGGTGATCATCGGGTTAACCAATTCACAAATTATTGCTGCCTCAGTGTGCCCAGGCCTACACAACAGGCAAAGAAGGAGGCAAGTTTAGTGGGGCATTAAATTTTACACTGATGGATGGGGAGAAACGCAAACTTGACCCACCTAAGGAAGTCAGAAGGAAAAGCAACTGTCCGATAGATAGATGTTGGGTAAAGGTTGCTCCGAAAGCCTCGGCAAAAGATATATGGCAACTTGAATTCTTTCGAAATCAAAGACGGTTTTCTCTTGCTTGGCACCATTTGATTTTTCTGCCTGTGTCACCATCTCACCTACTTAAAGGCATTTTTGTCTATCTTGACCGAATTAGATCAGTGTTTGCTATTGATTGAATGCAGATGTCCAACCATTCTGAACATCCATTCGATTCTCATTTACAAGAGGGCAAGTTGCTGTAAAGTAGTTCTCCCCCAAATTCATATACTAAATAGTATATATCAGTTTTTATTGCTCTGATATATATTGGGGAATGTCTATAATAATGGATTCTACTCCAAAACAGTGATCACCCTAAAACTTCCTGGAAATATGTGCATATTTGTACTGTAAATTATTCAAATCATACTTGTGTAAATAAAATTAACACATATTCATATGCGAACAATAATGCCCCCCCCCAATTCTTTTGTTAGGCTAGTGTTCGGCTAATTGTGGTTCGGCTTGAAATGTATTTATCCAAGTCCTAGTAAATCTGAGCGAATTCTAGCAAATCTGAGGTGGGTTCAGATGATAGGATTGGTTTTACACTTGTTGGGTTGAGGTGACTGGGACATTCGGATGTAAACACGAGACTGAAACTGAAGAACCAGTTTGGGGGAATTCCCTGGGTCCAGTGGTTGGGACTCAGCGCTTTCACCGCCAAGGGCGCGGATTCAATCCCTGGTCGAGGAACCGGGATCCCGCAAGCCGCGCGGCCAAAATAAAACAACAAAAAAAGAACCAGTTCGGGGCCAATTTGTGTGTTGCACCGTGCATCTAACTGAAGTAGATAACTAATTTGGAAAACAAAACAAGAACAAACAAGACGAAGGGCTGAATTTGAAGAATGATCACGTTTGGGGATGGAAGGAGGAACTGCCAGTGAAGGAGAGGAAAAAGGCAAGCAGTCAGAAAAGAGACTGACAGGCTCCTTTTACTTGTACCGGTCCTGGGGTAGGTGAGTCAGCTGTCTACCTGAGATGCTCAGGTTCTGAGTGCCCGTTATCCCTGGATGCGTCTAAGTCAGCTGAGGTAGAAAAGGGACATAACAATCTGAAATGTCAAAGCAGTGACCTGCTTGTTTTCCTCTCCTTCCTGCTTTCCCTTTCTGCCTCTATCCAACCGCTCATTTTCCCTCTGGCTTCCTAGCACCGTTTAAGCCCCGCCCTTTTTGAACCCTTAAGACTTTTCTCCCTTGTCGCGTTTGGCCCGGCTCAGCCGCCGTGACAAGGTCTTTGCGCATGTGCGGGGTGAAACGAGAAGAAGGTGAAGATGGCGGCGGCCAGGGCGGGGGTCCTGGGAGTCCAATGGCTGCAAAGGGCATCCCGAAACGTGGTGCCGATGGGTGCACGGACAGGTCCGCGAGAACGGGCGAGGCCTCAGTGTGGGAGAGGGGTGCCTGAGGTTTGGTGCGTCGGACGGAGGGTGGGTATTGTGGATACCGCGGCGGGCGAGTCCGGGCAAGGGCGGAGGTGGAGTTGGTGTATTCAGAAAAACAGGTGGAGGGTCTGCTGGTCCCTCGAAGCCTCGGGCTCCGGTCTCTGCAGCCACCGCAGCTTGAAGCCTTCAGAGTGCAGGAGGAATGGGGTCAATTCTGACGTGCCCTCATCTGCTCTCCAGCCTCCCACATTACCAAGGACATGCTCCCGGGACCCTATCCCAGGACCCCAGAAGAACGGGCTGCCGCAGCCAAGAAGTATAATATGCGGGTGGAAGACTACGAGCCGTACCCAGATGATGGCATGGGGTGAGATAGGGTCTGCTCGCACCTGGGTAGTGATGGGAGAAGTTCGGCTGGGTTGGGTAGCTCTACTCTGACCCTTTTCCCCGAACCTTTTCGTGACCCCTCAGAGTCAACGGTGTGGGCGCTTTTCTCCGTGGAGGGAGGTGGGAGGGGATGGGTGAGCAGCTGCAGCCGAGAGGACTTCAATTTTCTCCTTGGCTCAGGCTGTTTCCTCAAATGAGGAAGCTGAGGTTTTAATAGCTCCCTTGAGGACCCCTGAATAGCAGGAACCTTCTTTGGCTCCATCCAGAGCGCAAAGTTTCATTTAGATTGAGCATCTGCTGGGCTCAGGTGCTGTCATCCAGGCACGTGACCAGGTTGGAGCTGGATTCCTGTCATGAGAACCGTATTTGTAGATGGAGTACTCTATATCATGTATATCTCTCTTTTAAGAAATATTTTGCAGTTAGCGCTGTGGAAGTCATAGCAACTTTAAAGCAGATTAACTAGCCAACTCCCTTACTCCAGTTGATGGTTTTGCCCCCGCACCCCCGTAACATCCCTGTGGTTAATTGTCTGAGTTGATTACCATCACGCTCATTTTCTGTCCTAGCATCACTCTTTCAGCCGTGGTTTCAGCAGCTCCTATTCGTCTTGTTGTTTTCCAATCACTTTCTGTGACACATGTCTAGTTGTCATCATTTCCTATGTCTTTTATTGTGTTGTGGACAAGAGCAGCCTTGGTAGCAGTCTGTATAAGTTAAACCTGGTTTTGTTGGGGAAAAATCCAGCTTATCATGAAGACCCATGAGGTGTTTGAGACTTGGAGTTGTTATGTCAACTCTGTGGTTGAGAAACACAGTTGCTATGAAGAGTGCTTTTCTAATCTGTACCCTTTTGTTTTTATTCCAATTAACTGGGCGATCTTAGGTTCAGACTCTAAACTTCAGTTTCTTTTTCTGTCTAATGGGGGAAACAGAGTGATTGATTGTTAAATTCCCTTTCAGCACTAACATTATGACATTGCATGAGTTTTCTCCTTTCTGTTGAAAGAAGATAAGAAAAGCTTACATATGTTAAAATGTTTCAGAGTTTGACATAAATTTTTAATGACAATTTGGACTTCTTCGGTTATTCTGTGCTTAGTGAGTAAAAATTGAGATTTTTTTTCACTTATCCAATAACATTTTATTAATGATAAATTTGGTATTGGAAGGCATTCAGGAAAATGGATCTCTTTTATACCGTTTGTAGGAATGTAAACTGGCCCAGTCTTTTTGGGGGGAAATTTGGGATATTTACCAGTGGCCCTTTAACTCAGCATTTCTCAATATGTACACCTCAGGGAGAAAATTGAGATCTTGATTTGAAGGTCAGTTCCTCTGTCCTTAGGGGAGGCAGTTACCTCTGTCACTTGGTTTTTCATCTCTGAGATGAGGAGACTGTGAATTGTCTGAGTGAGGCTGCTCAGAGCCCTGTCCAGAAGTTCTTGCTGTCTCTCAGGTATGGTGACTACCCAAAGCTCCCTGACCGCTCACAGCAGGAGAGGGATCCATGGTATGACTGGGACCACCCAGACCTGCGGTTGAACTGGGGTGAACCGGTGAGAGAACCATATCCCATTTCACCTTCCTTCCTATTCCCTATGTCTTCTGTAGCTCAAATGGCACTTTTCTGCCCAAGTAGCACTAAAGTTTTTCTGCCCAAGGAAGCGAGGTCCAGCAATCTGAGATCTGATGTTGCCTGTGTGGTGTGTGGAATGGGATGTCTGGGAGTAATCAAAGCTCTGTATCGTAAGAGTCAAAGCTCTGTATTGTAAGAGTTGTGAACTTCTATGATTGAGCCGTCTCTGGTCAGCGGAACCTAGACATAAGCCAGCATCCAGTCCTGTGGGCCACAGTATCTCAGATGTGGCTCTCAGAATATTGCCCAGGGCAGTAGAATGCCTTTCAAGCCTTCTGTGAGGCTCTAATCACTCTGGACTGCATGCCTTTTGCAGGAAGAGCAATATGTGACAGTGATCTGCCTTTTTGTCTCAGATGCACTGGGACCTAGACATGTATATCAGGAACCGTGTGGACACGTCCCCCACTCCTGTTTCTTGGAATCTCATGTGTAAGCACCTCTTCGGCTTCGTGGCCTTCATGCTGTTCATGTTTTGGGTGGGGGAGACTTACCCCACCTACCAGCCTGTGGTGAGTATCTGAGAAGTGCTCCCTCAGCCACACTTACTTAGCCTTGTTTCCTGAGGGAATGAAGTCTCTGGAGTAGGGATCCAGCCAATACCAAGTTTGACTTCCTGGTAAGGCCTATAGAGGGTCCTACCCACTGGCCTGGTACAAGTACCAGAGCATTGCTCCTGCCTGCATCTTGGATCAGTCTGAGTGAGAAGAAACTGTAGGACTAGGTGAGGAATGAGAATGGAGAAGCCAGCTAGTCTTTCGAGTTGCCATTTTGGGAACTGTACTTAACAATAATATTTCAGCAAGTGATCTTTTAAGGTAGAGTCAGGGAATCTTGAGTTGAAAGCTTATCCTTTGTTGGTGTGAAGAGCACTTCCTATAGGGTACTGGAAGCAATTAAATGTTTACTGCAAGCATGGACAGTTAGATTTTAGAGAATGTAAAGGACATAGAAAATATACTGTCTGTAGAGAACAGACTTGTGGTTGCTAAGGCGGGTAGGGGAGGTATGGATTGGGAGTTTGGGATTAGCAGATGCAAACTAGTATAAATAGAATGGATAAACAACAAGGTCCTACTGTACAGCACAGGGAACTATATTCAGTATCCTGTGATAAACCATAATTGAAAAGAATATGAAAAATAATGTATATATATGTATAACTGAATCACTTTGCTGTACAGCAGAAATTAACAAACAATGTAACTCAACTATACGTAAATAAATTTAAAAAAAGAAAATATACTGTCTAGCTTTAAGGACGTTTAATTTGGATAAGAAGAAAATTTAGATACATAACATGAGCAACATTGGAACGTATATATAGGAATTTGGCACAGTTTTTGTGTATATATGTGTGTAGTGAATGTGTATGCTGGGGGTATCAGGTGCTGTTAAGGAGAAGGATTATGCTAGATGCTAAAATATATATTTTTTAGATGGTGGGGAGAAGTTGAAGAGAACATTGGGGCAAGAGAAAATAGAATAAAGGAAGAGGACAGTGAGTTAGCTGGAGTGGAATAGGCTTATAAATAGTTCCTAGATAACCAGCTGCACTGGTTACCTGGAGAGCTACTAAAAATTCAGATTCCTGAGCTCCACTGCCTGGAGAGCCTAATTCAGTAATTCCAGAATGGGGTTCTAGAATCAATATTTAACAAGTTCCTAGGTAATTCTGATGTCCTGGGAAATCAGTTGTCGAAACTGCTGTGTTAAAAAAAATACTGTGAAGTGAGTTTGATCAGTTAGGTTGCATGGCTAAGGGATCTGGACTTGATGGTATAGTAATGCACTAATTCAGTAAATATTTATGAAGCCCCTATCACGCACCAGGTACAGAAGGTGCTAAGGGTTGGGGGTACAGGGATGACTTGGTCTGCCTCTAGGCAGCAGGGAGCCATGTTGGGTTTCTGAACAGAAGAATGCCATAATGAAGCCTAGGTTTTTAGGAAGATTAATTTGGGAGTAGTCTACAGGGTAGATTGTGAGGAAAGGAACTGAAAGCAGGAGGCTGCCGTGTTTGCAGTTGGCTGCACAGTGCTACCTGTTCTGAGATAATCAATGTCCTAACGGTAGCGTGTGTGTCTGTGTGCACTGACACAAGGCTTCCTACCGAGCCCCAGGGGCCCCAGGCTGGAGAGTGCACATAGGGCTGGTGTGAGCGCCAACTTCACTTCAGGAGAGCAAGAAACACAGTGTGGCTCTTCCATTTTTCAGTTCTGTAAGCACATCACCCTTTTCTCCTCCCCTTGAGCTGTGTTCTCTGACAGCTGTTTGTTGGTAAAGCCAGCAGCCCCTAAAGCACGTCCGAGCCGTGTCTCCTCTCTGCTTTCCCCCACTGCTGCTCCTGCACGCCTCATTTGCTAGGCCACTTTAGTGGTGGAACCATTAGAGGCTGAGTGACTTAAAGGAGATTGAGTCTGTCTCGACCCTGAGAGAGAGTGGGATGGATGGATGCATCGTCTCATTTAGAAAGCTCTCCCTCACACTCTCCCTTTCTCCCTCTCTTTCTCCTTTCTCCCTCTCTTTCTCCTTTCTCCCTCTCCCTCCCTCCCTCTCTCTCTCACTCTCACTCACACACACACAAACAGTGTAGGCACCACTTCTCTTACAATCTAGGCTTTCTTTCTGCCTTGGGCTGAGCGGGGAAGAGGAGTGCTGTCCCTGCTGTTCTAGCCCAGCTGGGTCTGACCAAAGGCTACCATGTACCCATTTACTGTGTGTGATTCTTCACTCAGAGTGGGGTGTAGCCAGGTATTGGCTACATAGATATATGTTGTTCTTGCTGACCTGTGTTTTTTTCTTAGGGACCAAAGCAGTATCCTTACAATAATCTGTACCTGGAACGAGGTGGCGATCCCAACAAAGAACCTGAGCCGGTGGTTCACTATGAGATCTGAGGAGGCTTCGTGGGCTTTGTGCCCCCTAACTGACTCCCTCAATCCTACAGATTTTACCTTAATGAAATCGCTAATAAAACTTAGTACTGTGGTATCTGTGCCTCATTTCCCCAGGAGTAGCCATTGCTTAAGCACAAGAAGATGTTGATTTGCTAATTTCACTGGGAAAAGTAGTTGAGGATGTTGATTTGCTAATTTCACTGGGAAAAGTAGTTGAGGGTTCCAGTTGTACAGCAGGTGGTAAGGGTAGCTCCTTTCCCCATCTACAGGGTTGCGGAAGAAGGAAGATACGTCCTGACTTCACAAGTTGGAACAAGATTTATTTCCCATAAAAAACCTTTTTAATAATAAGTGGTTAGCTAAAAAACAATACTCTAACATGTTTCAAGTATATTATAGGATAAATAGGTGTTTTGGGACTGGCTTAGGGCTGTGATTGCCTCTAGTCTTATATCTCTTACAAGAATATGTATTTGGGACTTCCTTGGTGGCGCAGTGGTTAAGAATCCGCTTGCCAGTGCACGCGCGGGACACGGGTTTGAGCCCTGGTCCGGGAAGATCCCACATACCATGGAGCAACTAAGCCTGTGTGCCACAACTACTTCATTCATGGTATGGGAAACACCAGGGCGCTATTAGCCGGTTGGGCCCTTTCCTCCTCGCTGGGAGTTCACCCATCTTCTTGAAGCCCCAACATATGACACCTGTCTCATCCCTGAAACCTTCCAGAAAGCCCCTGGTACCTCGCCCCCCGCCCATCTATAGCTTTTAATTAGTTCAACCAACGGTTGGGGGCACCAGTTGTTGCTGGGCTGCAGAAAGTCACCGCTCCTTATGGCCTAGAGCCTGCACTCTAGAGCCCGTGAGCCACAACTACTGAGACTGTGTGCCACAACTACGGAAGCCCTTGCACCTAGAGTCCGTGCT
Organism: Mesoplodon mirus; assembly: GCF_964341445.2. Taxonomy (NCBI): domain Eukaryota; kingdom Metazoa; phylum Chordata; class Mammalia; order Artiodactyla; family Ziphiidae; genus Mesoplodon; species Mesoplodon mirus. Next base: position 202,442,609 of record NC_138977.1, on the reverse strand, counting down.
TTGCAACAAGAGAAGCCACCGTGATGACAAGCCCACACACCACGACGAAGAATAGCCCCTGCTCGCCGCAACTAGAGAAAGCCCGCGTGCAGCAACGAAGACCCAGCGTAGCCAAAAATAATTAATTTTTTTAAAGTATGTATTTATTAAAAACAACGTTGTAAATCAACTATACTTCAATTTAAAAAAAGAAAGAATATGTATTTATTCCAAAGCAACTTCTGAATCCTAGACTCTTATAAATGGATAAATTGACATTACCTATGTTTATTAATTAGAGGATAGTCATTGACTTATTACTGAACCTATACATGGCTTTCACTACCTTAATGATTCATCCAAGCTCCTATAATAGCCTTAGAAAGAGAAAAACCATGTTTCTGAGGGTCTGTTTTTTTTTTAATGACTTTTTTTTTTTTTAATTTATTTTTGGCTGTGTTGGGTCTGCGTTGCTGTGCATGGGCTTTCTCTAGTTCTGGTGAGTGGGGGCTACTCTTTGTTGCGGTGCGTGGGCTTCTCATTGTGGTGGCTTCTGTTGCGGAGCACGGGCTCTAGGCGCGCAGGCTTCAGTAGTTGTGGCACGTGGGCTCAGTAGTTGTGGCTCGTGGGCTCTAGAGCGCAGGCTCAGTAGTTGTGGTGCACAGGCTTAGTTGCTCTGCAGCATGTGGGATCTTACTGGACCAGGGCTGAAACCCGTGTCCCCTGCATTGGCAGGCTGATTCTTAACCACTGGGCCACCAGGGAGGCCCTGAGCGTCTATTTCAATGCATCTGTTTAAAAGAGAACCAATTTATGTTCTTTTCTTCCCTTTAGGGACATTTTCTTAAATTACAATGATATTGCCTGAAAACCTGTCTCATAAAAAAGCATACATTCAACATGATCTGTAGAAGCAAGTCCATTTATGCTAGATAAGGGGTCCTTTAGTGGTATTCAGTCAGTGAAAGACCTTTATGAGATCAGGGAGTGGGTGCTTTTACTGAAATGCCTCTCTTTGAAGGTCTCCACTGCTTCTTATATGTTTTCATTCTCTGTCCTTTAGAGCATTTGATAAGTATTTAACAAACGTCTGTCTGCCTAATATATATCAGACACTGATAGGTCCTGGGGATATAAAGTTGAACAAGAAAATAATTGCCTTCAAGAAGTTACCTAGAAGAGGAGACTGGCATTTGTAAAACGAGGTGAAAAGAATTTCTAAGGTTTCTGAGTTGAGAGAAGGGTGCACTTTTTTTACTTTACTTTTTTTTTTTTTTGAATCATGTCCTACTTGAAACTGTGACCTTATGCCTTTGGTTCAGATTTCTTTCAGAGCACTCCAGTGACACCTCGGCCTCATTCCCTACTTCGAGGTGTTGCCTGAGGTTCAGTTTTCAACCCTATTTCTCATCCACTGTTGTGCTAAGAAGTTCAAGAAATACTTAGTACGTAGAGTGGGCAGGCACCACCAATGCCCTAAATTGTTTTCTGTCCTGAGTTCAAAACTCCCATGTCCACGTGAAAGGGAAATCTAGAGCTGTGTCACAATGACTTGGGGCCACGTCATAAGTCTTAAGATAACCAGCTCACCATCTTTGGGGGTATATCAGGCTGGAATATGGTGGTAGAATTCATGCATTAAATTAAAAATTTAAATCATATAACTTAGGTCTAAGATCTTCAGCTGCCTACAGAACATTTTATTTGGAAATGCCATAATTCCCTCAATCAATATAAAAAATATATATGATCACCCCCCCCTCCAACTTTTTATCGGTCACAAGAGCCTGTCCAGCTTTTACAATCATTGCCACTATGTTAATCCAGTCTTTCATCACCTGGTACCTGGATTGTTCTATTAGTCTCCTAATTTGATTCCCTGCCTCCAGCTCTGTTCTCTCTGCATGCTGATCCATATTGCTAGCCTGATAGAATCTTATTGCATATCTGCCCATAATTTTCAGTAACTCCCAATTACCTGCAGAGTTGAATTGGTATTCCACAATCTGAATCCAGCCCACGCCCCCAACTGTAGTCCCTTTCATTCATGGTATGGGAAACACCAGGGCGCTATTAGCCGGTTGGGCCCTTTCCTCCTCGCTGGGAGTTCACCCATCTTCTTGAAGCCCCAACATATGACACCTGTCTCGTCCCTGAAACCTTCCAGAAAGCCCCTGGTACCTCGCCCCCCCCCCCATCTATAGCTTTTAATTAGTTCAACCAACGGTTGGGGGCACCAGTTGTTGCTGGGCTGCAGAAAGTCACCGCTCCTTATGGCCTAGATTGCTTTTTACCTTTTCAACTAAGTGGATTCCACTGAGAGCCCCTGGAGCTAGGGCCGGGTCTTCTCCGCTTCAATAAGTAAATAATGAGTTATTTTCCCTTTTCAGAGGCTGCCCTCAGAGCCTGACTCAAATTGAATAGACCAGAACTTACTGGTCGCGGGATCTGACCCACTGAGCAATCACAGGACAGGTGAGGGAGGCCCGATTAAAAGCTATAATCCTATTAGGGAACGTTCTCCGTGGGTCAGCGGGGTGCTGGGCCTGGCCCCTGGCGGCGCGTGTGGGAGGTGGGGCCTGCGGGCCAGGACTACTTTTGGCCCTCCGCAGCCGCCATCCACAGCTCTCTGCTGAGCTCCGTAGCACAGAGAGACCACCGGCTCCGGCTCCGGCTCCGGCTCCGCTGCACCAGACCCCTGGCCTGGGCTTTCCGCGCAGGTTGGTTTTCCCCGCCTGTACGGGGCCGCTGAGAGGGGAGGCCGTGCAGGGGACCCCGAGCGCCGCCCACCTCTCGGGAGGGTGCCGGGGCGCGCTCGCTCTCCGCTGGCACTCCGGCCCGCCCCGCTCCCGGGCCTCCTGCCGGTGTGACTCTCAGGGGACCCCACGACGCCTGCCCTGCTCTCGGCCGCACTCGGCTCGTTCTCCTTGCCGCGCCTGGGTGCCTCAGCCCGAAGACGGCCTCTCTCCAGCGCTGCCCTGGCGCCTCCCCCAACAATCCTGGGCCCTGACCTGGCCTGGGCCCAGTGTCGGCAACGGGTCTCTGCGTCTGGCCTGGGCGGGAAGGCCTGTCAGTGCTGACGCCGGCGCGCCGCGGGGGAGGCCGACCATCCTCCGGAGGGACTGGACAGCCAAGGGTAGCTGGCGTCCTCTTTCACTGCACGAGCGTGTCCAGCTCTTGGTTGAGTGGTCATAGCTCTCCCACTTTTAACGCCCCCGGCCGCCGGCATTCTGACCGCAGCGGGGACCTTTTTTGTGAACAGATGTCTTTGAACAAAGTGGATTAAAAGCCCATCTTCCCAATTTGTAGGCTGGGGTTTAAACACTTAATGGAGTTTAGTTTAGACTGGTATAATGGTTGAAAGCACTGGGCTCTGGAGGCTGTTGGGGTGCACAGCTTGGCCTAGCCAGTTTTCTTCTCTGTAAAATGCGGATAGTGTCAGTACTGACCGCCCAGAACCATTGTGAGAATTAAATGAGATATGCAGGTCAAGTGCACACGGCTAATTTCAGCTCCCGCTTAAGAGACCTTTCTCCAGAAACGTGAAAATGGTATTGACCAGCAGGTGGCACTGGTGACCGTGTAGTATGATGTACAATCTTGTCCGAATATTCCTCAAGTGTTTAGAGGTCCCTGGGAAACCTCGGCTGAGTTGGCAGCCTTAAACTTTCTTCAAGCTGGAGAGTACATTTGATATTATTAAGTAATAAAACTTTTGTTTTGGTAGGTCAAGACTAACCTGGCTGTGGCTTGCTCAAGCAGGTCATGGTGGGTCCCAAGTTTACTCCATCAAGTTCAGTGTTAGCTTTTTTTTTTTTTTAACTTCCCTGCTGCTTTAGCCTGTTGGGATGGCACCTTGAGTATGTGTTAGAATTGGTTTGGAAACTACCGGGTTAAAATAGATGTCTGCATTCATTCATAAAATATTATCGAGCACTTACTATGTGCCAGACATTGTTCTGACGCTAGTTATAACATGGAGAACAAAGCAGACACAGTGCTAGCTCTCATGGAGTTAACTTATTAGTGGACAATACCAACAATGTAGATGTAAATAAATATATAATTATAGATTGCTAAGAAGAAAAAAAGGAGTCTGTTTTTGATTGGGTGGATCACCTCATTGAGGAGGTGAGAAGCTGAGCCCTGAAAGATGTGATAAGGAACCAGTCATGCAGAGAATGAAACAAAAAGCTGTCAAATTCTGCAAACAGAATTTACAAAGCTCTAAAGTGGGGAAAAGCCAGGAAATGAAAAAAGGCTAATGCAGCTGTAGCACAATAAGTAAGGGGGAGAGTAGGAAGAGATGAAGTGGAAGTGGTAGGCTAGAGCCTTTGAGCAGGGATCAAAGGGGTTCGCATTTTATTCTGAGTGTGATAGAAGCCACTGAAAAATTTTAAGTGTGGAATGCCAAAATCCAATTTTTGATTTTAAAAGTTTACTCCTGCTGCTATGCAGAGAATGAATTGGGTGACAGGGATGAGTAGCAGGGAGAAGACCAGTAATCTAGGTGATAGATGATAGTATCTTCAAATAGAGCAGTGGTGAAGATGGAGAAAAATAGACAGATTAAGATATATTTTGGAGGCAAAATTTGGAAGACTTAATGATGGATTAGAAGGGAATAAGGGCGAAGGAGGGATCTATGGTGATTTTCAGGTTTGGGGGTTAAGCAGTTGGCTGGGTGGTGGTACCATTTGCTGAAATGAAGAAAACTGAAGGAAGAACAGATGGGTGGGTGAGATGGTGGAATAGAGAATTCCATTTTAGACAGATTAACTTTTAGGTATCTTTACTATATCCAAGTAGAAATATTTGATTAGCAGTTGTATATAAGAACTTGTAGCTCAGAGGAGAGATTTGTGTTGCCGATGTAAATTTGGGAGTCATCGACATATGGATGATGTTTAAAACCAAGGGATTGGATAGGGTCACTGAGAGATTATTTGGTTTGATGGTTATCATCACCCTTGGGCCTGTGGCAGCCAGTGTATTTGAATATCTTTTACGGTTTAAAGCATTAGATTTCAGTAACTGGGAAAATGAACTGTCATTACAGATCTGCAGACGGTCATGTATTTGTTACCCTGTGTTGCCCCAAAATGCCCCATTCTCTGGTGGTGAGAGAGAAACAAGCTCTCATGTCCACAGGTGTTCCCCTTGATCTGGCCCTTAAACTTGCTGGTTTCTATTTTCAGTAGGCTGAGGGCCATGTCACTTTTCTGCCACCTACAGGACAGAACATGAAGCTGAAGGAACTTGAGCGGCCAGCTGTCCAAGTGTGGAGCCCAGCTAGCCACTACCCTGTGTATCTGGCCACAGGTATGGTGATACTGTGGATAAGGATCCACTGGAGTATATAGGTTGAAGGGAAGCCTAGTATCCAGGGTTCTTTATTGTGCTTCAGAGAAAGTTTTAGAGTCATGGAAATCTGGGGTTGGCTAACAGCATATGCAAAGGGATATTAGGAGTTCCTGGTACCTGGGGGTAACCTTGGACTCTGGCTTAAGGCTAAGCACCTCGTGCTTTCTTGCTTTCTTTGGAGCTACCATTTGAAAAAGGGTATTCCAGTCCTCTCCTGTTCCTCCTCTTCTCTACTGCTTAACCATTTATACCCCAAATCCATGCATATATTGTTGCTCATTGCTGCCTCTTCCTGACTTTTCTTGTGCCTAGGAACATCTGCCCAGCAGCTAGATGCCTCCTTTAGTCCAGATGGCACATTGGAAATCTTTGAGGTTGATTTCAGGGACCCCTCTCTGGACTTGAAACGCAAGGGAGTCCTTTCTCCCTCCAGCAGGTACTATGTCTGAACTTTTGATGGGTATGCAGGGCAGATCCTGCTGTAGACCCTGATGGGGAATCCCAGGAGTAGTATGTGCTTCTCAGGGCTCATGAGGAGACAAGTGAGGGGAGAATGATCTTTAAGTAGGAGAGAAGTTAACTCTGGGTTTATTTTGCAAGAGGATTTTGAAAACACCCACTCCAACCTTTGTGGTCAGCAGCAGCAGCATCATGCAGAATCATGTGATAGAGACGCCTCACAGAAGCCTGGAGCCACAAGTACCTGATCTGTCTCTGAATGCAGAGGAATTGGCTCCTTTCTCCCTTGGTTCTTGTGACGATAACAGCCTTACACAGTATTTCCTTGTCTGCCAGTGGGAGGCGAAAGAATGATCCTCTCCTCATTGCTGTCAGGCACCGATAGGGCACTCATGGATTTCATGGCTCTGGCAGGCTTACAGGGCTGGGTACTAGCATTCACCAAGCACATGTATACATGCCAGGCACTATGCTAGGGGCTCTGTATAATACCTTATTCATTCCTCAAAATGAGCCTAACCAATAAATACCATTATTCCCATTTTACATAGGAGAGAACCAAAACTCTGAGAAGCTAGGATTTAAGTCTAGGCCGGTCTTACTCCAAAACCTACCTTCTTTCTATTATTCAACTGTTCTTTTACAGGTTGTGTAAAGATGAGGCTTACAGTCTGAATCAATGATTTCTAAATTTTTGTACAATCAGGAAAAATGTGAATATTCACTGTACTCAAGTATATATTCAGTATAAATAGTATACATGTATTACTGTACTACTTTTTAATATTAAAAATATAAATCTTTTTCTTACAGCCCAGAGGATTATCTTGCCCATCCCACTTTAGAGATTGCTGGTCTAGAATGCAACTCTCCATCTTCTTGTGCATTTTTTGGTCCATCTGAGTGATTAGATTAAGTTATTTATACAGAAGTACCCTCTTCTTTCTTTTCATGGTTTAACCTAATAATGAAAGTTAGTTTTTGTTCTCCTTCTCTTGAGCTCCTATATCACTTTGTTACAGTATCCCTTATTTTGCAGTTTTTAACATTTCTTTGTATTTCCAGTACCTTTACCTTTTGAAGAGCAGGCCTTGGCAGGTTTACCAGTAATGATGAGATATTCTTAGCCTCTAAGCAAGCATTTCGGAAAGGGCTGCTGAAAGGGGTGAGCTAACTTAATAATGTTTATACTCCTGAAGATAAGAAAAGGGGCAGTGAGCGCAAGGACTCTTTTCTTTGACCAGCCAAGCAGCAGCTTCAGCACAGTAGTGGCTCCTTAGGGCTAGGAGTTCCTAAGAAAGAGGCAATGTAATTGCTTAAGAAACCTTGAAACTGAATCCTGAGATCCATGTAGGCAGAGATTTTTGTCTGTTTTATTCACTGCTATATCTTTAGCATCTAGAACAGTGCCTGTCATTAGGTGGTTAAAAAATATCTGTGGAATAAATGAATGATATTAGAACCTTCTGGATTACCAAATGGAGCATTCATGTCCACCAGTTCAGTTTGTTATAGTTAGCCTTCAGTTAGTCTTAGTGCCTTAAGAGCTTTCCAAGGGTAACAATCTGTTTGTTTGGCAGCCAACTAGGTTGAAGGGACCCTTTTTGAAATGTTGGTACTGTATTCAGGAATCATGAAGCATCACCTCACACCCTGCTCTACCCTGCAGGAATTTGGGGACTATAACCAAAACAAATGGTACAGTTAGCTTCCTTTTTCCACCTCTATAATTGTGTCTAAAGATTGATTCTCATTCTCAAAGACCTAAGGGATTACCTTTGACACAGTTCGGTTGGGGCCTTACTGAAGAAATCATCTTAGACCCTCCAGGGTTTAAGACACCCACTTCTTTCCATTCCAGCCTGGGTTAGGTCACTTACTCAAAAGTCAGCACCACAGACAATTGACCAAGATGATCAGGGTAGACAAAGGGCAACCCATCCTTTGCTTTATGCTTTCCTCTTTTCTGTGTCGTCTTCTGTTTGGTTTAATGGAAAACACAGTTGTGTTGGGTTGCTACCTTGGCTAAAACTATGTGACTTTGGGCAAATTGAATTCCATCAGTGATCTTAGGTTTCCTCGCTTATATGTAAAGAAGAGGTTGTACAAGATGACTTCTAAGAATCTACTGAACTCCAAATTTAAGTCTTATCTTCAATCTCTCCTTCCCTTTTTCTAGCTTAGTCTCCTTCCTTTTTTCCTTTTTTTTAACAAATGCCTCTCTGTATCTCTTTATTATTAACTATACATACTCTTCAAAGTCTTCCCCCTTCCATTGCCTGCCCTTTTTACCAGACCCATGCCTCAACCACATTTGAATCCTGAAGATCCCCTTATCCTCAACCCATGGTGTATCAGAGAAATATCTATTTAGAAATACCTGACTGAAAGAGAAATGTTCTGAAACACTGGTATGGGTGAAGATAAGGGACAGCTTTAAGCTATAAATAGAGTGAAGAGAGTGTGTGGATTAATGCCACTGGATGCAATCAGAGTCAATATGGATTAGCATGTGCACTGAAGCAAGAGATGTTTGGTTTGTTAGATGAATCTCACTCAAGAAGAAAGCTATCTGGGAGAATAATACATTGTTTATGTATTGACTTTTGAGTTGAGGACATAGCTGCTGTGGCTGAATGAGTTCAGGGCTCAGTGGGTGATTTGCTGCACTCTACCTCTGTCTACACTGAGGTTCTAGATCTCTGAGTGGCCTCTGTAACCTATGTCTGACCCATCCTCTAGTAACATGGAGAAAGTAGGTGATCTATCTTACAACACCTTTATCTCAGTTCTAGCTACTTGGGGAGCACTGTGACCCCTCTTTAGGTGCCTTTGTAAGGGACAACACTAAGCAGTAAAAGATCGTTTTGGTACTACTCCTAGTTTTCTTGTTTCTAAGACTTGCCTTCTCTCTAGAGACATCAAGATCACAGAGGAGAGAGAGCATGGGCTTTGTTGTTGGACAGACTTGGGTTCAAATCCCAGCTTTGCCATCTACTGTCCTATCAGACACATTATTTAACTTCTCTGACCCTGTTTTCTCTACTGTAAATTTGAGTAACATAGTTGGCACATAGTAGCCTGGTGCATACTAGGCATTCAGAAAAGTAGTTCTCCTCTCAGACAGCCATCGCTCAACCCCAGTGTCTTTATTCTCCAGCTTGGAGCACTGCCCTCATCTGTCTGACTTTTAAGGAAACTTGGATTTCCTCAGTTATTTTGGCCAGGATGTGGACAAACTCATTTTCACTTTAATCCACTAACATGAGGTTGGGATTTTTCTTAAGGAACTTCACTAAGCAAATAAAATCAAAATCCAAAACAAAGAAGTACAGAAATTATGGGAGCAAGAATTTATACAGCACATACTCCTAATCATAAGGTAGCTGAAGCTTGGCCTCAGATGAGCTTAGCTGGTGTGACGTTCTGATCTCACAGGTCTCAGTTTATTCTCTCCAGCCTTGTCTTTCTCTTTTTGCCAGGAGCATAGCCATGAGTTGATTGTTGGGGCTGGTTCTATCTTTATGCATTCAACTTCTTCCCATTGTTCTATGCTGGTGTGCAGTCTGATGTATCTAGTACAGAGGTTCTTAACCTCGGCAGCTTATTAGAATCAGCTGGGGGGCTCTTATTAGAAATGTAGAGGGCCTGTCTCTGGAAATTCTGCTTCACAAGGTCTGGGTGGGAATCAAGGAACCTGTATTTTCTTTAGGTGCCACCCCTCATTCTGTGATGCCATATGGTCTCCATCATTGCCATCATTATCCTGAGAAGCTCTTTAGCAGAGAATTCCACCTGTATTCTCATGTTTTCAAAGTTCCCACCTTCCTATACAAACTCGTCTCCCTATACCTTCTACTTAAATCTCTTAGTTCCTATTTGCAGGCCAAAGGCCATCTTTTTTGTTTTATAACTTTTTATTTTTAAAATATTCAAACACAGAAAAGTTGCACAATAGTACAAGGAACAATCATATACCTTCATTTAGACTCATCAGTTGTTAATGTTTTGTCACATTTGCTCACATGCTTGTGTGCTCTCTCTTTGTACACACACACACACAGACACACACACACAGACACACACACACACACACGGCTGTCCACTTGCAGGGCAGAGATGATTGATCGAGTCTCCTTCCTTGCCTGACTCGTCCCAGGTGTTCCCCCTCTCCCAGGTGTTGTCTATCACAGCTATTCGGGCTCCAGTTTCACCCTTACTAGTGAAGTGTTAACAATAGGAATGTACTTTCTGCATGCTTACACAAAGAAAAATCATTTTGTCACACCCCATATTCTGCATTTCAGCCACTCTAAAGTAACTGGGCCCTCTTCTCTGACCCTTTGATGACTCCCATGTGGTCTCAGGTACCTTTTACCCTGATTTTGTATGTCATGTTGTAGGTCACTGCATTCCTGTGTGAATTTCCATGGCCATACCTACCTCTGCTTCCTGTGTGACCTATTAGAGGCTTCTCTGGCTAACCTATTGACTTGCCCTCTGCCCACCCTGTTGACTTGCCCTCTGCCCATGCTGAGCTCTAGCCCCTGGATGACATGGCAGCCTCTGGAGCCAGCATGGAACACATTCTTCTGTCCTGTTAAGGTCAGCGCAACCTTAGAAAATATAGCCTTTCTGACAGTAGCTTTAGACCCACCGTTTGTTCAGCTCTGCTGTTTTTGTTCAGATGCTGACCTGGTCTGAACTAGTGCTCAGCTCTTCACTTTTGACAGGTTGTCTCTGCAATAATGACTGGCCAAACAGGTTCCTGCCTGGTCGCCCCATTCAATTTCTTTGCTGATTGTTCCCAGGGTGTGGGAACATTTGATTTCAGTTAGAGATCTTATGACATCATTCAATGTGAAATCTGGCTTCTCGGAAGGCTGCGGAAATATCCTTGTCTAGTAGGATAGCCAAGTGAAATGGAGGACAGACCACCTGTGAGGCTTTGGGGATTTCACATGCCTTCCCTAGGGGCTTTGCAGGGGACCCATACTTGTGTGCAGGGAGCCCAGGGTCCATCTCTTTCTTGTGTGAAAGATGCTCAGAAAGCCAGAAAAGTATTTCCCAAATGGTGCATTTATTCTTTGTGCCTCTGTGTCTCTAGGGCTGGCCCACTGAATCCACATGGTGGTTCCAGTGGACTAGACACATGGGAGAGGCATGGGATGGGAAAGTCCTTAGATCTTTTCTCACTTCCAGTTTAAGAGGGAAGAGGGGACAGCAACTGTTGGCCTAAGGAACCTGCTTCTATTCAGGTGTAGAAGAGTTTGGATCTTGCTCTAAATAGAAGACAGTATTTTATGATGGTTAAGAGCTCAGGCTTTGGCATAAGATGGGCCTAACTTTGAACCTTGACACTGTCACTTCCTAGGTGTCAAATGGGAGTAAAATTACTAACTGTATATACAGAAGTTTCGCAACTTCTCTGTGCCTCGTTTCCTCAACTGAAAATGGAGTTAATACCTCATGGAGTTGTTGATCAGCTAATACATGTAAAGCACTTAAAACAGTGCCTAGTACATAGGAAGTTATCAAAATAAATGTTAGTTGTTATTTGAGTTGGGAGGATTAAAAAGTAATTTATTTGAAGTGTTAATCACTGGGTTTATATTAAACCCAATAATATTAACAAAAACAAAAAAAGCACCCCTCCCCCAGCCCCATGGCAGTGGCCTCCTGGCTTCTAGTGTAACATAGATGGAACATTTTTTCAGCCAAAGGGAAGGAGGACCAGGCAGAGGAGACCTCTGTTCTGTGACTGGGAAATGAGGGAGACAGGCAGGCCCTGACTGAGGGTGGGGATGCCTGCATAATGTCAGAGGCTGACAAAGATGCCCATTCTCTACTTATTGACATGGACCTGAGTTGGTGCTGATGCCATTTCCTCCTCTTTGTAGGTTTCACAGGCTGATCTGGGGGAGCTTTGGCAACAGGCTTCTGGAAGGCTCCGGGGTTATTGCAGGCGGCGGGGATGATGGCATGCTTACTCTATACAATGTGACCCACATCCTGTCTTCAGGAAAGGAGCCTGTGATTACCCAGATACAGAAGCACATGGGGACTGTCAGAGCCCTTGACTTTAATCCTTTCCAGGTACTACATTTCAGTTAATCAGACACGGCTGACAGATCTGAAGGGAAGCGTTTGCTTGTGACCTGTGGTCTCTAACTCTGAGCCCTTCCCAGGTTGTTGTGGGGGTGGCTTTGGAAGCCCCTCATGTGGGTCTCCTTCCCCCTTTTCTGCTCTCATCTCTTCCTGGGAAGGCGGGTCTCCAAAGGCCTGTTCCTTCATACAGGGCAACCTCCTGGCCTCAGGGGCCAGTGATTCAGAAATCTTCATTTGGGATTTGAATAACCTGAGTGTGCCAATGACCCCAGGATCCAAGTCACAGGTGAGGAGCCTTCTGGTGCTGCTGCTTAAGAGTGTGCACCTGATTTTACCGGGGAGCGTTGAATTCTGGAGGCAGCCAGCGCACAGGAGATTTCCATCTTCACCACTGGAGGGCACTAAAGCTCCACAGACTAATGTGCTGCCTACCAGCCAGATAATAGAGAGTTGGAGTCGGGTGGGGACAGGTTGGGGGTGGCTTGTGGTCATTAACTGACCTAGGGGTTTCTGGAAGGCAAATGAAGAAGGGTGAGGGGAATAAAAGACATTGAGAGAAGGCGTGAGCCTACCGTTTATCGTAGTATAGCTTAGGCAAGCTTGGGCCCTGAGCTTAGCTGACCAGGGGCAAGAGTAGGACACCCAGATACACCCATGTCCTTTTTGTGAGAGGATCAGCATTGTCTTTGTATCTGGTTCCCCCATGCGGTTGGGGGACTCGTGTGTATCTGTCTCTGAGTGTACCTATCTTGTCAGTCTGTAACTGGGCCCATCTTTTTCTTCCTCGCTTTTGTTTCTTATGCTTACAGTATCGTGAGGTAAGTTCAGTATGAATATGATAGCACCTTGTGCCCTAAAAGTATCAATGGCTTTTCTCTCTGCCTCATTCTCTCTGGGGGTCTTGGGTGTCTATATTTCCCTCCCTCCCTCCCTCACCTTTTTCCTCCCCCTCTCTCTCTTGTCAGAGACAAGAGGGCTGTTTTAAAATCTTGACTCTATCCTCTCAGGAGCACTTTGGGATAGGAGTAAAACCCAAGTGCATCTGTCCGTCTGAGCTTCTACACCAGTTTCCTAAAGCATCCTCTCTGGAAAACTACCCTCCCAGCTTCCCAAGACTGGCTTGGTTTGGATAGCCCCATGTCTACTCTTGGCCTTTCTGTGGGTGGTTGGGAGCAGTGGAAGAGCAGCTGTCTCTTGGTCCAGGGGTGACAGGTTGTCCTCAACCTGCCCCACCCCCATCCTGCCTCAGCAGCCCCTGAAGACATCAAGGCACTCTCTTGGAACCGTCAAGTTCAACACGTTCTGTCTTCTGCTCACCCCAGCGGCAAGGCAGTCTTGTGGGATCTCAGGAAGAATGAACCTATCATCAAAGTCAGTGATCACAGCAACAGGGTGAGTTGAATACAGGCAGAATATAGGCTCGGGCTCTGCTATCTCTCTCAGGCCTAGTTTTGGAGCTGCTCTCCCCCAGGCCAGGGTTCTGCTTTCGGCTGTTACACCTGTGGATTCAGCCTCATAGCAGATTTCCATTGAGAGTGAAAGCTTAGGGAAGCTAAACTGATCTGATCTGGAGGCTTCTGGTGCTCCTTGCTTATGGTCATCACTTATTCCCCGATGGCTGTGGTGTTCCCAGTCACATAGGAGAGACAAAAAACCTGCCCTCAGAGAGGTCCCATTTCAGCTGGACAAAAAAGGTTCATAACCAGAAGAGTCAGGTTACATTGCCCATTGGGGTCTGTTTTGTTCACAGATGCATGGCACCCAGACATAGCCACCCAGTTGGTGCTATGTTCAGAAGATGATCGTCTTCCAGTAATTCATCTGTGGGACTTGCGCTTTGCCTCCTCACCCCTGAAGGTGCTGGAGAGTCACAGCAGGTAGCATCTCAAACCCCATCCACATCCTTGTTGGAGGGTGGGGGCATAAATGACCTGGGTAGAAGGCAATGCATGCCTCACTTTGGCTACCAGACATTCTCCCTGGCTTCAAAGCTATCCCAGTGAACACATAGTTACCCAGTTCTAGTTCCAGCTCCAATCAAGAAGAGTTCCTTTAGACCCAGAGGTTATGGAAAAAGCCTGAGTTTCCATCTAACTTCCAGAGATGAGAATGGGGATAGGGTCATGAGAAATACTGGAGCCAATGTTTAGTCCCCCTGGGAGAGTCCCCAAGCTCTGATCTGAGGATGGTACTCATTTCTTTAGGTGATTAGGTTGCCTCCTTCAAGAGTTCTTAATAAGAGAACCTTGGCTCCTGTCTTTTCTGTGAACAGGCCTGCCTCTGAAGCTGTAGCTCTTGGGCCTACAGCAGAGAAAGCAGCCCCATAGTCTGTTCTTTCTAACTCAAGGGCCATGCCCCTTGGGGACTTTTGAGCGTTAGGTCCTCACTGCCCTCTTGGGCTAAAAGCACCCATAAGGATGGGTGCTTGCCTGATTCATGTTGATTCATAATTCCTACCCTACAATCAGGGAAGAGAAGCAGGCCATCCTTCAGTGACCTGTAGGAGGCAGAGTGGTATAGTGCATCGTGCACAGGCTCTGGGATTTGACTTGGGTTCTGGCTGCTTGACTGCTGAAAGTTCCTTAATTTCCTCCAAAGCCTCATTTTCCTCATTTGTAAAATGAAGTCAGACTGCTCATTTTGGGGGGATGAGATTTATCCAAGATACATAAGGCACCCTACTCACAGTAGGCATTCAGCAAATGTTAGTTCCTCTTTCCTTTCCTTTTTAGGGGGAACCTGTCAGTGTCATGGAGTCAGGCTGATGCTGAGCTACTGCTCAGTAGTGCCAAGGACAACCAGATCTTGTGCTGGAACCTGGGGAGCAGCGAGGTAGGCTGGCCCTTCTGTGGGCATGCTGGGATGGTAGGGGAGTCCCGGCTGCACCTGTGTGTTCTGGGTTTCCTTACCTAAGTCAAGGTTTCCTTAATGGTTGTGTTCCCTCATATTAGGTGGTGTATGAGCTACCCACACTGAGCAGCTGGTGCCTGGATGTGCAGTGGTGCCCTCGGGACCCTCCAGTGTTCTCTGCTGCCTCCTTCGACGGCTGGATCAGTTTATACTCTGTGATGGGTAGGAGCTGGGAAGTCCAGCAGATGAGACAGGCTGACAAGGTTTGAAGGGCTTGGTGGAGAATGCTGGAGGGAAGGGACTGTCTCTGTTTGGCGGGAGAGGGAAGGACATAAGCCTGGAAAGAAGTGGGGACTATTGGAGACTTGGGAGACCAGAGCCCTGGGTTTGGGAAGGCTGAACCTTTGCTCCAGTGCCCATCTTCCCAGAAGGATGTCAGTTCCTGCCCAATACAAAGGAGGCCTTTACCTTGACTCTTGTTCTTGGATGTTCCTGGCGGTATTTTGAGGAAATTGGACCTCCATGCTAGGACCCTTCACTATTTTGGAAGTATGAACTGTCTTTCCTCCCTGCCTCCTATAGATCCATTTTGTGCCACACTCCACTGTAGACATTGGATGCAGTAGGCTTTCCAAGAGCCTTATTGCATGGGAGTCCCATCCTCACTACCAGTCCCCTGGAATATGAGAGTCCTGCCTTTGTGGGCCAAATTGGGTGTCTCAAGGATCCCTCCCAAAATGGAGTTCGTAGGTAGAGTTCCTGGCTAAGCCACCACTCCACACTGGTGATGCAGGTGTCCTTTTGCCCTCAGATCTCTTCTTCCTTTAGCAAAGTCCAGCGTCTCCCACCATTGAGGTGCCAGAGCAAGTGGCCCAAGCATCACTGATGCCTCCCCTGAAAAATCCCCCAAATGGATGAGAAGGCCAGCGGGTGTTTCATTTGCTGTAAGTGTAGTGTGTGTGTGTGAAGCCTACTGTGTGCCCAGCATGGAACTGTGTTCTGTAAGAGGTTTATTCTCACTGCCTGTGTCTCAGGTCAGGTCCCACCTTACTGCTCAAGCAGAGTTGCTGTAGCTTCCCTCTCTACTCCTTCACCCTGCTTGCTGTGCCAGTCCTGTCTAAAAGGAATTGATTGCTTTAGAGCTCTCATGTATGGAGAACTGCCTGAGATTCCATCTGACTTTTCTCCACATCTACATACCTGGACTGGTAGTGAGTCCAGGCATGGTTAGAATACAAAAAGAACAGGTTGAATACAAAGCAGGAAAGAAAAAAAAATGTACATTTCATCCTCTCCCTCCTCTGCTCAAAACCTTTGACTCCCCTGCCATTGCCTTATAGACTCAAGGCCAAATGTACACAGAGCACCACTTACCTCCAGTTTCTTGGGGGGGTGGGAGCACTGCCCTAAACATCAAGTTTATTGTGCCGTTCTCACATTCCAAACCCAATCCCCCCTCTCCCAGTGGGGGACGGCAGAGGGAAGGATTTTCACAGTGCCTGCAGGCCTCCCCAGCAACGTTCCCCTCCTAACCCTCAGTCCATCTATCCGTGGTCCACTGAGACACAGCTAGGACAAGAGCTGAGGAGCAATGGGAATCTCTCCTTGGGACAACAGGAGGAAGAGGCTAGAGAACTTGGTACCCACCACCTCCCATGCCCCAGGAGAACAGAGGTCAGCAAACCGTCCATGCCATCCAGCCCAGTGGAGTGGGGGAGAGGAAGATGATGGTGACTCCAGCACAGCCGGGCTTGCTGCTTAGGCGCCAGAGGTGTAGGGAAGAGGCTGGGGCAGCAACACAGGAAAGGCTTTCTCTGCAGATCCAAGAGAGGAAACTATCTTTGGAGCCAGAAAGAAAAGACCTTGGGATACTTTCCTCTTCCCCCAGGTCCTTTGTAGCAGCGGGCAGCTTCTTCACACTGTCTGTTCAGGAGGCCACTTAGTGGCTGGGGGGATGGGCCTTGTGGAACAGTTACACAGGACACTGGAAGTCTTTGAAGGTGTTGTGGGGTGTGGCCACAAGCTCCTAGCTGGAGGAGCCCACCTCTGGGGATGTCAGATAGGAAGTGAACTGCTCTGGCTTCAGCTGACTTCGATGGTAGTTCTTGTAGATTGTTTCCATGAGAGTCTTTCTCTTGCCGTAGGATGACCAAGGCTGGGGCTCCAGGACCAGGATGCCCCTAGGATGTAGGTGCCGGTAGATCTGGCAAAACACGCACTTCCCCTCGTCTCTCCAGTTGAGACGCACCCACCTGTGGAGGTGGAGGCAGAGCGCCACGTCTTAGGTGAGTGTTTGGACCTGCACCAGCCCATCTCGATCCAGCGCAAAGTTACCTGCCCTGGGGAATTCTCTGCTGAACTAAAAAAAAAAAAAAAAGGCACTAAAGCAGGCGATGTTGTCCAACTTCCACTTCCCCCGAAATGGCCAAGTCCTGCTCCAGTTACATATGTCTACTTTCTGTTCTAGGAATAACTCAACTCTGCTGCCTTCACCTGTACCTTACCCTTCAGCTTCTCTCCTGAACATTGAATCCTACTGCAACCTTTCAAGGTCGCTTGCTTAAATACCACCCCCTTCCATGATGCCCATCTTTAACCCCATCAGAGGTGAAGAACTCTGAGGTCCAGGGGCCTGAATTCTTATCATAGCTGTGTCTCTTACCAGCTGGGTAACCTTGGGCAAGTCACTTAACTCAGGACTTCAGTGTTCTTATCTGTAAAACAGGGATAGTAGTACCTGCTGAGCTTCTATTTGTGAATTGACATGAAACTCAAATAAGAATATATGTAAGCACTTTGTAAAACTATCGAGTATTATACAAATCAAAAGTTAAGATGGTTCTGTTTAGCACAATCTGTAATGTAGATTTTGTGCTGTAAGAGTGGAGAATTCTGGCTGGGAACATTCATAAAGGAGGGGGTAGTAGTGAATGGTTGGGGACTAGAGCAGTAGTTGTCAAGCATGGCTGTAGTTGGAATAACCTGAAGAACTTAAAAGAAATACTGACGCCCAGTACCACCCCCAGAACTTCTGATTTTTTTGTCTAGGGTACAGCCTGGTGACTTCGGATAGCTCCCCAGGTGGTTTTAATGTGCAGCCAAGGTGAAGAACTGCTGGAGTAAAGGAACTTCCCTGGGCTCTGCTTTTGTGCCAGGTGCTTTATATAAAGTACCTCATTTGGAGAGAAGGATGCTCAGGTGGGGTTGTTGTGGTGGTTGAAGGCACAGAAGCAGGAATGAACTGGGCACTTCGGAGATGCGGAGTGATCACATGAATGAACAGAGAGAGAGGTGCTGGAGAGGTAGGTCTGGCCCTGATTTTGAAAGATTTTGTGCACTCTAGGCAGAGGAGCATAAGCTCTCTCCGGGGCCTTGTGAAACCAGTACAGGCTCCTGAATGGCAGCAGGGATAGGGTTGTAGTCTAAGGCTTGGAATGGAGGAGGAAAAGACCAGTGCTAGCACTGGGCATGGGAGACATTGAACAGGAAGAGGGAAGACTTTGTCGTTGCTCAGCTATTGTGGGTAAAAAGACTGTGATAATGCCAAGGAGTTAAGTCCAGGTGACTGGGAGAAAGATGGTACCAGGACAGGTGAGGAAAAGATGAGTATCATGTACTGAAGTTTTAAGTTGATGGTGCTGAAAGTGCAGGGGTGGTTCTGGGGTGGGGGTACATTCACTACTGAATTCCTGATCCTATTCTACCCCCAGGAGTTCTCTTATTATTGCTTTCCTATCCTAGGGTCGACCAATAGATAGCCTTCCCTGTGATCCTGACTTGGTGTTAATTTTTGCCTTAACCCTTCTTGTTTTTCCTCACCAGTTTGGGGGGAAGCTGGTTACCTTTGGCCTCCCCAGCACCCCTGCCCATCAGGTGCCACAGCCTTGCCTCCGCCTAGTCTTCATCAGTCAGGTCACCACAGAACCTGAATTCCTCATGCGGTCAGCTGAGCTGCAGAAGGGCCTGGGATCAGGAAATCTCCTGAATTACTGTCAGAACAAGATCCAGCAAGCATCACTGCAAAGCGAAACGATGCTCTGGCAGTTCCTGAAGGTAGGAAGCCTGAAGGCTGGCTGCTCAGAAGTGTTTCTCCAAAGCCGGGCACCCCAGCCTCTGTCAACAACCACCACATGGCCCAGATTACAGAGGGCCTAACCCCGCTGGGATTTTTCCTACATGGCACCCACCCTGGGCACAAAATCTTCACCCTTTACCCAAGGCTCAGAGACCGTTTATGGCTAGGGAAACTGAAGAGTACAAGCAGCATTTGCCTTTTTTCTACTGTTGCTGATGTCCTGGATACTTTACCATAGCCAAGGTGAAGGCTTTCACAGTGCCATGCCACAGGGTAGTTAAGGTGATGGGAATGGAGAAGAAAGAAAGGGAAAGGAAGGGAAGAAGATCAGCTGGAAGGCTTTGAGTTGTTTCAGGTAACCCAAGGCAAGTCACTGTGGTGGGACTCAGGGCTCAAGTCCCACTCTACTCTGGAGGCATGGCTTCAGTTGCAGCATCAGTTTAATTTCAGGTTGCTTATGACACCATGATGAGTGCTTTACGTGTCAAAGGAAGTGAGCATGTGAGAGGAGAGAGCTGAAGAAAGAAAGAAATAACTGGACAGGCAGTGAGAGGATTTGTCATATCTTTGGGATTATAGAGTAGAATGCAAAAAGAAGGATAGGGCCTGTCCTGGGGGGTCTGAGAAGAACTTGGAGTCTGTGCTTCAGATATACTAGAACTTTATGAAGGTCGACACCAGGAATCTGAGAAGGAGAAAAGGATCTGAGGAAGATCATCAACCGTAGAATGAAGCTAGAAAAAGATGTGGGAAGAAAATAGTAAGAAATAATGCTATTGTTATAAGCAGGATACAGGTAGTAGCCCCAGGAATGGTGGGGTGGGAAAGAGTAGAGGGAATAATCGGGAGTTCAGCCTTTACTCTGCTGAACAAAGGAGGCATTGGTGCCCATAGGACAGAGGGGAGTCTGATTTAAAAGCTACACAAGAGCTGTCCATGATGATGGTCCTGAAGCTGAGTATGGATGAACATTTCCAGGAGAAGAAGATAGAAGAAGAAGGGGGCCCTGAGAAATTATGAGAAAGATCATAGTAAGAATTCATGGTTCAGTGTAGGATAAATGAAGGGCCCAGGCCAGCTAGCCCATTAGGGTAGGGCTTCAGGAAGCCTTGGCCCTTAGTATCTGAGTGGGTAAGCTGACTTCATTTACTATATCCATGCAACTTCACTTAGGAGTCTTCTCACCTAGCCGTTTAGACTCATAAGACTACTGAAGGCTCACTTGGCATCAGTCTCCTCAGAAGGATAGGGGACAGGAACCACAGCTTGTCAGCAGGGCAGCATCAGGGAGCATCAGGTGGTTCTCTTCTGTGGGAGTCCTTGTTACAGTCCATGAGGCAGCTTAGAGTTCTCTCCTTCAGCTCCCCAGGTGCAAGAAGATGAGATATACATCAGGCTGGTGTGCTAGCTGCCCTGGCTTGGAAGCCCTAGGCCCACAAGAGCCAATATCTCTCGTACAAACTCCAAAAGCATAGCTTCTAGGGTCCCTGCAAGGGATCTGTTTAGTACAGGAGTCCTTGCTATCAGGGAAGCCCATAGCATGGTGTCCACATCAATTATTTATAGTTTACATAGTTCCGGTCCAGATGCAATTTACCAGTCACAAGCTGTGTTGCCTAGAAACATAGCTGACATTTTACTCTTATCAGGCTACCAGGGCAATAGATCTAGGAAGTCAACTGAAGGTCCAGTTCTCATTGCAGAAGGGGGAAGGGTTTGTTAACACATCTGCCAACACCCCAACAGGAATCAAGTCTGGGGAGAAATAGGGAGAGATGGTGTTGGCCTCAGTGGGCACTTCTGGTAGTACAGAGAACTACATTTGAGGGTGCACTGGCACAGATGTCCAGCTGGTGCAGGAGAGCGGCTTTCACATTCATTTAATGGAGATTTCTATGTTCTGTGGTTCCTTAGGTGACCTTAGAGAAGGACTCCAGAATGAAATTCCTAAAACTATTAGGATACAATAAAGAAGAACTTCAGAAGAAGGTAAGCTGCTTTCACATCAGAAACGTGCTTGATGCAGAAAAGAGAATCCTGCCAGTGGAAACCATCTCAGAATACCTCTTCCATTGATACATATACGAGCATTTTACCTCCTGAAGGTAGTCTCTTTCTTTCCCAGGAAAATACCTCAAGGATCTTAGCGAGTCCAGTTGGTGGGGTATGGAGGTGGGAAGAAAGCATAATGCTTATTTGACCTCGTGCTGGGAAGAGTGGTACTCATAAGTCTCTCCCTGCAGGTGGCCACATGGTTGAAGAGTGATTTGGGGCTGGGTGAGAGCCCTCAGCCCAAGGGAGTTGACCTCAACAGTAACAGACAACAGGCCTTTTGCATCCAGGTGCGGTAGGAGCCCAGCCAGCCTAACCTAGGGTAGCATAGAAGATCTACCTTTAGGGTATCTTCCCCTTCCTAGCCCTAAGCTTTGCTCTCAGTAAGTGCTCAGCTTCTATGGAAGTCTTCAAACTCCTCACTCATTTAAAACCAGAGTGAGACACAGAGACCTAGGCTTTTAGGCTAGGAGTAGACTTGTGTTTTAACCATGAAGTAGAGCGCTTCCCAGACCATTCCTGGTTATTCTTTCAGCTTTTTACCCATTAAGGGCCAACTCTTTTCTTTTTAATTGAAATGTAGTTGATTTACAATGTTGTGTTAATTTCTGCTGTATAGCAAAGTGATTCAGATATACATACATTCTTTTTAATATTCTTTCCCAGTATGGTTTATTACAGGATATTGAATATAGTTCCCTGTGCTATACAGTAGGACCTTGTTGTTTATCCATTCTATTTATACTAGTTGGCATCAGCTAATCCCAAACTCCCACTCCATCCCTCCCCCACCCCGTCCTCCTTGGCAACCACAAGTCTGTTCTCTATGTCTGTGAGTCTGTTTTGTATTGATAGATAACTTCATTTGTGTCATATTTGAGATTCCACATATAAGGGATATCATATGGTATTTGTCTTTCTCTTTCTGACTTACTTCACTTAGTATGATCATTTCTAGGTCCATCCATGTTGTTGCAAATGGCATTATTTCATTTTTTTATGGCTGAGTAGTATTCCACTGTATATATGTACCACATCTTCTTTATCCATTCATTTGTGGGTGGACATTTAGGTTGTTTCCACGTCTTGGCTATTGTGAGTAGTGCTGCTGTGAACATAGGGGTGCATGTATCTTTTGAATTATAGTTTTGTCTGGATATATGCCCAGGAGTGGAATTGCTGGATCATATGGCAACTCTATTTTTAGTTTTTTGAGGAACCTCCATACTGTTTTCCACAGTGGCTGCACCAGCTTACATTCCTACCAACAGTGTAGGAGGGTTCCCTTTTCTCCACACCTTCTCCAGCATTTGTTATTTGTAGACTTTTTTAAAAAATAAATTTATTTATTTTATTTATTTATTTGTGGCTGCGTTGGGTCTTTGTTGCGGCGCGTGGGCTTTCTCTAGTTGCAGTGAGCGGGGGCTACTCTTCGTTGCTGTGCGCGGACTTCTCATTGTGGTGGCTTCTCTTGTTGTGGAGCACGAGCTCTAGGTGCGCGGGCTTCAGTAGTTGTGGCACATGGGCTCAGTAGTTGTGGCTTGTAGGCTCTAGAGTGCAGGCTCAGTAGTTGTGGCACACAGGATTAGTTGCTCCTCAGCATGTGGGGTCTTCCTGGACCAGGGCTCGAACCTGTGTCCCCTGCATTGGCAGGCGGATTCTTAACGGCTGCGCCACCAGGGAGGTCCCTGTAGACTTTTTAATGATGGCCATTCTGACCGGTGTGAGGTGGTATCTCATTGTAGTTCTGATGTGCATTTCTCTAATGATTAGCAGTGTTGAGCATCTTTTCATGTGCGTGTTGGCTATTTGTATGTCGTCTTTGGAGAAATGTCTATTTAGGTCTTCTGCCCATTTTTCGTTTGGGTTGCATTTTTGTTGTTGAGTTGTATGAGCTTTTTGTATATTTTGGAAATTAAGCCCTTTCCGGTCGCATCGTTTGCAAATATTTTCTCCCATTCCATGCATTGTCGTTTTGTTTTGTCTATGTTTTCCTTTGCTGTGCAAAAGCTTGCAAGTTTAATTAGGTCCCACTTGTTTATTTTTGCTTTTATTTCTATCGAAGGGCCAACTCTTAATAGCACTCCCAGAGAGAGCTACTAAGCCAGCTCTCTGTTCCTAGGCTCATCTCCCAAGAAGCCACCTCTGTCCTTCTTTGTACAGACCTCCAAACATACCACCAAGGAAGCCTCTGCCTGCTCAACCTTCTTTGATGAGCTGGTCCCTCAGGACATGACTCCGTGGGAGATCCCCATCACAGAAGGTACCCTGACCCTGAGGGAGAGGAGCCCTCTGTGTGGGAGTGGGTGGGCTTAGCGTTCTCGGGACTTGAGGACGTTCCCTTCTTGTCCCCGGCCTCCTGCTTCCCCCTGTGGTCACAAATGCTGGGTGGTTCTGTACCAGTTAGAGCTCTCTGGCTGACGATTTTCATGGATGGGTCCTTTGTATGGAAGGCCTTCCATCACGGTATTTTCTTCTGTCCTTCTGTCTTTTGCTTCCAGAACTGGGACCTCTTCTCGTTGAGCAGGCACACGTCACACCTGTGATGCTGCCCCCCGAGTCCCTGCCTTGTCTTGGGTCCTGTCCTTAGAGAGTCACCACGGGACCTGGGCACCCAGTACACCCCACTACACTTTGTCGCGAGGGAATGAACTTTGGGAGTTTGGGGCAAGGGAGACTGAGGGACGCAGAGTATAGGAGGTGGGCTGGGGGCCCTGCTGGGGACAGGAAGCTAGGCTCTGAGGGCAGGCTGATGCAGAGGGCATGCCTCTACCGACAGACACAGACGGACTCCTGAGCCAGGCTCTCCTGCTTGGAGAACTGGGCCCCGCTGGGGAGCTGTGTCTGAAGGAAGAGTGCTTTGCTGATGCCATCATCCTGGCCCAGGCTGGGGGCGCAGATCTGCTGAAGCAAACACAGGAGCACTACTTGGCCAAGAAGAAAACCAGAATTGCCCCGGTAACTGCCCACCATGCAGGAGAGGAGGAGAGGGGATTACTTGGGCCTTGTCAAGTGGATGTCCATACCTTGGGACTGGTGTTTAGACGATCTGCCTATCTCTCTCTCTCCCTACTCTTAACCACCCCTACCTTACCACTAGCCCCTAGTCAGTGGTCTAACAGGAAGGCTGCTTATGAGGGGCTTTTCTCAGCACATCTGTGTGTGTGACTCCTGCTGCCTACACTGGATGGACGGCTGATGGCCTCCTTCCCTCTCTGCCCATTACAGCTGCTAGCCTGTGTTATACAGAAGAATTGGAAAGATATGGTATGTGCCTGTAGCCTGAAGAACTGGAGAGAGGCTCTGGCCTTGCTACTGACATACTCAGGGCCAGAGAAATTCCCCGAGCTCTGTGGTAGGTGGCCCTCAGCTCCAGGATGGAGTGGTGTGACTCTAGCATGGAGTCAGTGGATACACTGAGGGAGGAGACAGAGGAGCGGCCTGAACTCTGGGAGGTCAAGCCATGTTGTCAGGGACTAGAGTGCATCCCTCTACGTTTAGCAGAGGGCATTTATGGTCCTCTTTTACTTTTTCTTATCACATCTCAGTGCAAGAGTTTTGCCCTTCACTGCAGAGCAGGATTAGCCTCACTGTTGTCTTAAAGCCACTGAGGCTCCTTGTCCCATAGCTCATGGTCCCCCACCTGTTTTCAAACAGGAGGAGGAGGAGCACAGGGAAGCTGTGCCATTTAAGAAGTTTCTGTCTCTCTACAGACATGCTGGGGACTCGCATGGAGTAGGAGGGTGGCAGGACGCTAACCTCTGAAGCCAGACTCTGTTACGTGTGCTCAGGAAGTGTGGAGCGGCTGGCGGAGTGCTGGGCAAAATGCCCCATGGCTTCATCCCCCATGGCTCTACAGGTACCCCTTCTCTGCAGGGCCCTGGTCCCCCACACCAGGCCTTTAGGAGGGGCTAGCAGTGGAGATTGCAGGGACATCAGAGATGAGTCTTCTGAGTGACCAGGCTGGAATCAGGGTATTAGGGAAGAGATTAGGGCCCCTAAAGTCTGGGACCTTTTCCATGGATAAACTGTCATCTTCCTTCTTTCTCAGTCAAGGGAGACTGAGCAGCAGCTGCTTAGATATTAACCTTCGTAATTTTTTCCCACTTCAGGTTTGGGTGTATAAGTTTACTCTATATTTGAGTAATTGTGAGCTTGGGCCTTCTATTAGCTTCTGTGAAAAGTCCTGTATCTAAATTGTACCAGATACTTACTCTGTGGGTACCCAGAGAAGGTGGGGGTCACAGACTCATGCGGAGACAAAGTCACACATGAAATAAGAGTATAACAGAATCTGAAGTTGATGATGTATTAGCATAAAAGATAAAAAATCCAAAAAGAGGAGGCAGAAATGTACAAGAGTGTAAGACTCAAACGGCTTGGGAAGTGAAGCCAAGTGGCCCTTCTCTGACTGTCATGTCTCTTATATATCATCACCTGCTACCTGTACCTGGCTATGGCCAGGTGCTCTCATACCCATAGCAGGGAAGTCCTTGGTTGAGCTGCCTGGGCTTGGAGAGCAGGATGTGCTTTGAAGAGGGCTGACTGCCCTTATCCTTGTCCCTATAGGACCTGATGGAGAAGGTGATGGTCCTTAACAGGAGCTTGAAGCTACTGCGGGGTCCTGATGGGGTGAGCCCAGGCCCTGCCACAACCTACAGAATCACTCAGTATGCCAACCTCCTGGCAGCCCAGGGCAGTCTGGTCACTGCCATGAGCTACCTACCCAGTGACAGTGCTCAGGTGAGGGGGGCATGTGGAGAGAGCAAACCATTTCATTCAGTCATCTAACACTGGCTGAGCACTTCCATGTTCCAGGCACTATGCTAAATGCTGAAGCTCCCAGGATAAATAAGATCTAGTCCCTCAGGAGGTTCACAGTCTCTTGGGGGAAAATCAGATATCACTAATTTATCCTGCTATAACAGAGGCTTATACTAAGCACTGTGGGACTTCACAGGCAAGGGGCTGGCTTTGTCTGGAGAAGTCAAAGAAGGCTTCCCAGTGGTTAAAACATTTGAGCTGGACCTTCAAAGAGAAAATAGCTTACCAGAAGATGTCAGGCATTCTAGGCAGAAAGAACAGCAAGAAGGAAGGTTTGGCAGGAATTAGAGACCTTTTGAGTCCTCTAATGGCTGAAATGTAGAGGGTCTGCTGAAGTTTGAATGCTATGTGGGGCCAGGCTTGTAAGAGGGGATGTTTGCTTGTTTTAACTTTACTTAACACAGTTCTTCATGATTATAACTTTTACAGCCACCAATTCAGCAGCTGAGAGATCGGCTTTTTCATGCCCAGGGTTCTGGTGTCTTGGGCCAGCAGTCTCCCCCTTTCCCCTTTCCCCGGGTTATTGTGGGAGCTGCTCCCCACTCTCAAGAGACATCATCTCCCAGACTGGGATTCCAGTCTTCTCACCAGGTAAGATATTGCTTGTTCATTCATTCAAAAATACCTGTTAAGTGTCTACCAAGTGCCAGGCATGATTCTAGGCACTTGGAATATATTAGTGAAAAAAATGATGAAAATTCCTGTCTTCATAAAGTATGGATTCAGTTATTTTTCTAATAACTGTTTATTGAACAACTACTAGGCACTTAGAACAGAAAGGTACACAAACCATGATCCTTGCCCTTAATCAGCTCATAGTCTAGTCTAGGAAAGATAGGTAAAAATTAACTACAGTAAAATTCATAAATGCCATGATTGGGATATGATTAAAGAGCCATGAGATCACACAGAAGAAAGCAATTTACTGGGGGATGGGGGAAGTTCAGGGAATGTTTCAGAACGAGTATGATGTTTGATCTGAGTCTTGAAGGTTAAAAGTTATTTAGGCAAAGGAAGAGGTAAGGAAGGCTATTTCAGGCAGAGGAATGGCATCTACAAAGGCAGTGAAGGGAAAGTAAGCAGAGCCCATTTGAGGAATGACTAACATTTTAATGGGGCTACAAAACAGGTGTTTGTGGCAGTGGACTGAGTTAGATGAAGCTGGGGTAACAAGTGGTAGTTAGATCAGGAGAGACCTGGCATTCTGTGTTTGAGTTTAGATTTGAGGGACTTCCATGGTGGCGCAATGGTTAAGAATCCTCCTGCCAATGCAGGCAACATGGGTTCGAGCCCTGGTCCGGGAAGATCCTACATGCCACAGAGCAACTAAGCCTGTGTGCCACAACTACTGAGCCCACGTGCCACAACTGCTGAAGCCCACGCACCTAGAGCGTGTGCTCCGCAACAAGAGAAGCCACTGCAGTGAGAAGCCCATGCACTGCAATGAAGAATAGCCCCCCGCTCTCCACAGCTAGAGAAAGCCGGCGTACAGCAACGAAGACCTGACACGGCCATTAATTAATTAATTAATTAATTTTAAAAAGAGTTTAGACTTGATCCTGAAGGCAGGCAGGCGCTATTGAATGGTCTTATGCAGGGGAAGGACTAGCTATGTGTCTAGGAAGGGCAAGGCTATAGGTGGTTAGGAAGCTAAAGCAAGAGTTGATGAGGGAATGAAAGACCTGAAACTAGAGAGTGAGGTTGGATTTGAGATATTTAGTAGGTAGAATTGACAGAAACTGGTGATGGTTAAGAGGAGTGTGCTAAATGGGGGGACTGACCACAGTGCCCAGATGGATAGGATGCTGTTAATTTATGAGACCAGGAGCCTACTAGAGGGGAATAAAATGCAGGGAGATTGTAGATAAAGGTATCAGGTAGAAAAGTTCTGATGATTCATCCTGTCCCACCTTTAATTCCCACCCTAATTTTCTTCCCTCCCTCACCTTCCCCCTCCCTCCTCCTCCTTATCCTTCCCTACTTGCTGGCTCTCTCTCCCTCCCTCCCCTCCCCCTTTCCTCTCACTCTCTCTTTTCTATCTTGAAATAATTACAGATTCACAGGAAGATACAATGAAATGTATTGGGAAGTCTCATGCATCCCAAGCCCACCACATCCCATGCCAGTGTCCCACACAACCACAATACCATATCAAGGCTGAGATACTGACATTAGTATAATCCACAGATTCAGATTTCACTGGTTTTACATGTACTTATTTGTGTGTGTGTATGTGTGGTGTGTGTAACCATGTAAGAATTTTACTCTTCATCTTTTTAACAGAGTCCTCACAGAGCAAAAAAATTTAATTTTATAAGGGCCAGTTTATGAAGTTTTCCTTCTATGGATCATGCTTTTCATGTCAAGTCTAAGAGCTCTTAGCCTAGTCCAAGGTCCCCCAAATTTACTACTGTGTTTTTTCTAGAAGTTTCATAGTTTTTATGTTTTACATTTAAGTCCATGTTCCACTTTGAGTTAATTTTTGTGGAAGTGTGAAGTTTGGGTCAGGTTTCATTTTTTTTTTTTTTTTTTTTGCCAATGGATGTCTAGAATCATTTATTGAAAAGGCTGTTCCTCTTCCATTGAACTGATTTTGCTCCTTCGTCAAAAATTAGTCAGACATATTCGTATGGACTTATTTCTCAGTTCCCTGTTCTGTTCCACTGATCTGTGTGTCTGTCCTTCTGCCAGTACCATTCTGTCTTGATTACTACCTCTATATCAGTAAGTCTTGACATGGGGAATAGTAATTTCTCCTACTTTATTTTTCTGTTTCAAAATTGCTTTGGATATTCTAAGGCTGTGTCTTTTCACATAAATTTTAGAGAAAGTTTGCCTATATCTAAAAAGAAACTTGCAGAAATGGACAGGAATTGCATTAAAACTATAGATTAATGTAGGGATAGTTGACATCTTTACTATATTGAGTCTTCCCATACATGAACATGGTATGTCTCTCCAATACTGTCTCCATCAGCACTTTATAATTTTCATCATACAGCTCCTGACATGTTTTGTTCATTTCAAACATAAGTATTTAATTTTCTCTTGAGCAATTTGAAATCAGATGGCATTGCATTTTTAATGTTGGTTTCCACTTGTTTATTGTCAGTGTATAGAAATGTAATTGGTGTTTATGTGTTAATCTTGTATCACGTGACTTTTCAGTGCTCATAAATGAGATTCCTGGACTCATTTATTTGCTTTAGGAGTGTTTTGTGGATTCCTTGGGAATTTCTATGTAGTTAGTTATGTCATCTGTGAATAGAGACAGTTTTATTTCTTTTTTTCCAGATTGTATGCCTTTAATTTCTCTTGCCTTATTGTAGTACTAAAATAAGAATGGTGAGTGTGAACACCCTAAACTTGTTTCCAGTCTTAGAGGGAAAACATTCGGTCTTTCACCACTAAGTATGATGGTAGCTCTAGGTTTTTTGTAGATGCTCTTTATAAGGCTAAGGAAGTTTTTCCATCTATTACTGGGGTACTGAATCATGAATCAGTGTTGAACTTTGTCAGATGTTTTTTTCTGCATCATTTTATATGATCAAATGATTTTCCTTCTTTAACCTGTTGATATGTGGATTACGTTGATTGATTTTTAAATATATCATAATATGCATTGAATGACCTGGGGTAAATCTCATTTGGTTGTGGTATATTATTTTTATATACATTGTTGGATTTGATTTGCTAAAATTTTGCTGAGGCTTTTTTAAAATTTTATTTTATTTTATTTATTAGTTTCTGCTTTGTAACAAAGTGAATCAGTCATACATATACATCTGTTCCCACATCCCTTCCCTCATGCATCTCCCTCCCTCCCACCCTCCCCATCCCACCCCTCCAGGCGGTCACAAAGCACCGAGCTGATCTCCCTGTGCTCTGTGGCTGCTTCCCACTATCTATCTACCTTACGTTTGGTAGTGTATATATGTCCATGCCTCTCTTTCGCTTTGTCACAGCTTACCCTTCCCCCTCCCCATATCCTCAAGTCCATTCTCAAGTAGGTCTGTGTCTTTATTCCCGTTTTACCCCTAGGTTCTTCATGACATTTTTTTTTAATTCCATATATATGTGTTAGCATACGGTATTTGTCTTTCTCTTTCTGACTTACTTCACTCTGTATGACAGACTCTAGGTCTATCCACCTCATTACAAATAGCTCAGTTTCGTTTCTTTTTATGGCTGAGTAATATTCCATTGTATATATATGTGCCACATCTTCTTTATCCATTCATCCGATGATGGACACTTAGGTTGTTTCCATCTCCGGGCTATTGTGAATAGAGCTGCAATGAACATTTTGGTACATGTCTCTTTTTGAATTATGGTTTTCTCAGGGTATATGCCTAGTAGTGGGATTGCTGGGTCATATGGTAGTTCTATTTGTAGTTTTTTAAGGAACCTCCATACTGTTCTCCATAGTGGCTGTACCAATTCACATTCCCACCTTTGCTGAGGCTTTTTGTGTCTAAGTTTATGAGAAATATTGGTCTGTAGTTTTATTTTGTAGTGTTAGTATCAGGGTAGTGCTGACCTCATAAAGTGAGTTAGGAAATGTTCCTTCTTCTATATTCTGGAAGAGATTATGTAAACTTTGTGTTAATTCTCTGAATGTTTGGTAAAATTCTCCAGTGAAACTATCTAGGCCTCGAGATTTTTTTTTGGGGGGGGGAGCTTTTGAATTACAAATTTAATTCCTTTAATAGTTATAGAAATATTCAGGTTTTCTATTTACTTTTGGCTGAGTTTTGGTAGTCTGTGGTTCTTGAGGAATTGGTCTGTTTTTTCTGCGTTGTCAAGTTTATGAATGCAAAGTTATTTGTCGTACTCCTTGCTATCTCTTTAATGGCTGCGGGGTCTGTTGTGCTGTTCCCTGCTTCATCCTTGCTCTTGATGAATCGTCTCTTCTCTCTTTATCTTCGTCAGCCGTTAGAAAGGTGTATCGGTTTTGTTGTTGTTGTTGTTGTTCTTTTGCAGTACAGGCCTCTCACTGCTGTGGCCTCTCCCGTTGCGGAGCACAGGCTCCGGACGTGCAGGCTCAGCGGCAATGGCTCACGGGCCTAGCCGCTCTGCGCCATGTGGGATCTTCCCGGACTGGGGCACGAACCCGTGTCCCCTGCATCGGCAGGCGGACTCTCAGCCACTGTGCCACCAGGGAAGCCCTTGTTGGTTTTTTTTAAGAATTAGTATTTTGTTTCATTTTCTTTGTTGTTTTTCTGTTTTCAGTTACTTACCTTTCTTTTTCTTTCCAAGTGCTGACCCTTTTTTCTCTTCCATCAGGTTCTGGCTCCATCTCCAAGGCCAAGGATTTTTACACCTCCGTCATCACTTGTGATGCCCTTGACACCTTCCCGTCCTAGCCCTTATCAGGGCTCCAGAATGCAGAATACAAGTGACTACAGGCCATCTGGGTTCCAGGAAGCCCAGTCTCTGCCTGTGGTCCCTGGGGTAAGGCCTGGTGAGTGACTGAGTGAAGACCTGTCTAGGCAGAGCACAGAGGAAAACATCTGG
The DNA here is from genome assembly GCF_964341445.2 of Mesoplodon mirus. NCBI lineage: Eukaryota > Metazoa > Chordata > Mammalia > Artiodactyla > Ziphiidae > Mesoplodon > Mesoplodon mirus. The sequence goes on along the minus strand of NC_138977.1, from coordinate 202,411,381 downwards.
CATGGCCAGAATGGATTTGGGAGGCAGTATGTCTATCTAGTGAGAGGAGCTTAGAGTTTGAATTCTGAATTCTCAGTACTGTCAGTTACTGACTTTGTACCTGTGGGCAATATACCTAGCCACTTTGTTTCTTTTGAAAATTGAGAGTGGTTGTTATGTTGGTCATTTCAACCCCACAGGATTGTTCTGAGGGTCAAATAAGGAATATAGTTAAAAGTACTTCGTAAATGGTAGATCTCCATACACATGTATTAGTTATTTATTATTATTATAGTTTTCTTTTTATTGCTGCTTTATTCCTCCTGATGTGCTCTGAGTCTCTCCCAAATTGAAATTTGGTGGCAAATGACCTGTTTCTATCCCATTTCAACTTTATCTCAGCCGCAGCTGTCAGGAGGGCAAAGGGTGCAAGCTCCTAACCCCGTGGGATTCCTTGGAACATGGCCTCTTCCTGGTCCACCCACAGCACCCCCAGACATTATGCAGGCTGGTTCTGCCTCCCTGCCTGAGACTCCTCAACGGCTCCCTCTGCTTCCTGTGAGAGCACCAGGCTTCAACCCTATGAGCTCCCAGCCACCAGCCCCTCCTGTCACCTTCTCTGCAGCACACCCTCCAGGAGGGCCAGGTGCTCCATGCACCGATGCCTTCCCAACCACTGGCATCTTGACTCCTCAGCCAGGTCAGTCTTCTCCCATGGCCTCCCTCTCCTCCCCTCCCCGCTACCACCTTGGGAGTCTCTTTCCTCAAGCCAATGAATTGGGGTTGGAGAATGTCAACTCAGAGTGTGGCTGGTCTGTGGAGGGAGGTGTGGCAGACTCCAACTAAAATAATTTTCCTGGTCTTCAGACCAAAAATTCCAGTGTTTTTGATCATGCCCCTAAAATACCTCTATATTTATACTATTCAGGACCTCAAGATTCCTTGGAAAATGCTCCAGTGCCCAGGGGAAACCTCCAGAGGAAAGAGGTCAACACATCTCCCCCCACTCAACCCCTTATACATTCACCGACGACCCACACTCTAGTTCCGTACAGAAAGCAGCCTGGTCCTTCCCGTTCTGCTTTCCCCACTCACTCTTCTCCCCTCAGCTTCCTCCTCTTTCCTTCTTATACACATTCACCATCTTCTCACTTCCAGGTTCCCCACTTACTATTCTGTGCCCTCGTTCATTCATGATTTCTGCCACTCCCTCAAAGTAGGGCCGAAGGAATCTTTCAGCTTAGACTCACGTGCCTTTCTTTTCTCTCTCTTTAGTTGCCAGAGACATTTATGCCCCCAGCACCAATTACTGCTCCAGTTATGTGCCTCACCTCACCCCTGAGCCACGAGGGGTCCTTTCCTCACAGCCTGCTGTCCCCAGTGTGAGTCATGCTCCCCCTGGAGCCCCAGGAGAACTTAGCCTGTAGGTGACAGGAATGATGTGTTTCCCTCCTCTTGGAAACCTTTTCTTGGGTATAGAAAAGCAGGGAGCATGGTAGATGGCTTCATTCCTCAAGTTGGAGGCAGACTCTGGGCTGAAGGAGATGGGGTGGGGGGCAGATACCAAGTGTCCCTACTGCAGACAAGAGAGGATGCCCCTCCTCAGCTCTGCTCTAGTGGGAGCAGTGTGACCCCCAAGTCACTGAGGACTAGTCCTGAGGGGAGCAATGAGCAGGACAGCTTGCCTCTCTCTCCTGTGTCCCTGCTCCCTCCTCAGCAACTTCAGCGGCCACATGCGAAGATGGACAGGAAGGAGCTGCCCCCTGAACATCAGTCCTTGAATATCAGCTTTGAGGCGCTTCTGCAGCGCTGCTCCCTGTCTGCCACTGACGTAGTGAGTCTGAACCTTCCCCACGTTGCTCCCCTCCTACCCTAGCTGGTCCCAGGATCCCTTAGCTGTAGACCAGTGCCTGTGTGACTCTTCTTACTGTCCCTGGACATGCTGCCTGTATCTTATACTTGTTTGATGTCCATGTGGAGTTGGGGAGGACTTGTCTGGTCTGGAGGTTATCTCCTTGGTAGCAAGACCAAACAACACTGAGACCTAGCTCTTGGAAAGGCCGCAGGGAGTACTGCAAGGAGGGTGAGACCAGGAGTGAGGAGACCTGCCATTCATTCCTGGCTGTGTCAGCTTGAGCGAGTCACTTGGCCTCTTCAGGTCTCCTTTTTGTCCTCCGTGAAATGAAAGAGCATTAAGCCATTCTAGCTCTAAGGTACCGTGATTCTTCATGGTTCTGTGTAGTGTTAGGCATAGTAGCTGAAATCAGAATCCACTTCCCTCCCTGCAGAAGACAAAACGGAAGCTGGATGACGCAGCCCAACGTCTGGAATGTCTGTATGAGAAGCTCTGCGAAGGGGCAGTAAGTACAGTCAGTGGTGCTCCTCTGCCTCCTGCTCTTCCACCTTCCCCCGTGGCCAAAAGGTGCCCAGTGGCCCTTCCTATGGGCCTCACCGACCCTGAGTTCCTTACAGAATATAGACATCTTGCCTGGACTGGGCTCTAGAACTTAAGTCCTCTCTTCTCCCTTCCATGCCTCCAGAGTAGGGGTGGGGTTGGGCTTACTGACTGTGGGCTAATTCTTCCACAGCTCTCGCCTCCTGTCCTGGCTGGGCTCCACGAGGTTGCCCGGTGTGTGGATGCAGGAAGCTTTGAGCGGGGCCTCGCTGTGTATGCTCAGGTGGTGAGCTGCAGCAGCTTCAGCGAGGTCTCCAGCTTCATGCCTGTCCTGAAGTCTGTCCTCACCATCGCTCTTAAGCTACACATCTAGACCAGGCAGCTCCTCTTGCCAGGAGGCCACTTCTACTGTTACTTAACTCCTTCCTGCAGGAAAGGGGAATTTCGGAACAGATTCCGTTTGTTTTTCCTAGCCCTCTTCCCTTGCTGCCAGGTATATGATGCTGTAGGCTTGGCTCCCAACCAGCAGAGTGCCTGCTCTCCACCCCTTTATGCGTGGCCCTCTGGGATCTGCTCAGGGCTCTCTCAGCCTGTTCTTCTTCACTTTCCCTAAAACTGTACTCCAACAGGGCCTGGTGCAGTGTGTCTTCTCCCCCAGGGATATTCTAAGTGGCTTCTGAGAGGGTGAGCAGGATCGTTATTTCCAAGTCTACCTCGACTGTACCCATCTTGTGGGTCTTTTGTGTTTCCCGTTCTGTGGGTTATGAGCCTGACTTTACCTTTTCCTTGCCTCTGACTTCATATTTCCAGGTTCATACTTCTCTGAGCCACAGAGGCTGGGGTAGAGTTGACTGCGGTTCACCCTTTGAACAAGTCATACACATGAGGGATGGGTGCTGAGCACAGTGAAAAGAAGGAACTCAGACCCTTTTAAGAAGGGACCTCTCAACTGCCAGCATTGTTAAGGATGGGCTAGGTGAGGTGGAGGGTGGATGGGATACCTTTTGCTGAGAGCTGTCTTAGGCTATGGGATAGGAACAGAGGGACCACTACCTGTGGGGAGTGGCCCCTGACTCAGCCTGCCTGATCCCTGGCCCAAGGCCTAGACCACTCATTCTGTGATTAGAAGCCAGGTTCTGGAATAGGAGCCATATTAATGAAAGAGTCTTCTAGCACTGTTCTTCAAGGCTTGGAGGCCCTCTTCCCCCGGCCCCACACTTCTCAGGGCTGCCTTCTCTGGCTGCGCTTTCATGGTTGGACTCTGCATTTGAAGCACTGATGTACTTTATGTGCAATAAAGCGGCTTTAGTTTGGTTTCCTCTGTCATCTCCCAATTATTATCTCCTCTAGGTCCTATTTTGCTCTTATCTGTCTTCCCAGTCTTCTTTGTTCTTGTTCCCTATACCCTAATAAGACAGAGGAGAGGCTTGTGGACAGATAGGAAGTCAGGAGAGTTGAAGAAAGGAGGTGGCACTGAATTAGGCTCTCCTTGCAGCGTTTATGGTCACTCTGGTGTGTGTGTGTGTGTGTGTGTGTGTGTGTGTGTGTGTGTGTGTGTGTGTGTGTGTGTGTGTGTGTGTGTGTGTGTGTGTGTGTGTGTGTGTGTGTGTGTGTGTGTGTGTGTGTGTGTGTGTGTGTGTGTGTGTGTGTGTGTGTGTGTCTCCATCCGTGCCTGACATTCAGCTTCAGGGTTTTCCCCACACCACTTCAGGGCTGAGCTCAGCTACACAAAAGGGGCTGGGTGTGAAGCCAGGGTTACGATCTCTAATCCTGTTGTAGATCGCATCATGTCTGCGGGCTAGATGTGTGTGTTTGGGAGGAAAGGATTGTTAGGCAGTATTTGTTTGTAAAGCCACTTGCTCTTCAGATAATACTTGCACTAACTTCTATTGATGAAGCAGTGTGAGCCCCAGCAAAGTCCTTTCCCAAAGTGTCTTTGAAGCCAAGAGCCCATTGAAGGGAAGAAAGGCCGGGAGAGGGGATTAGTTTGTTCAGCAGCTGTGAATTTCAGTGGGAGGTTGATGAACTCCGAAGTCTTTGTTTAAATTAAAGGTGGGGAGAAAAAAGCCGCTGCTGGAGCGAGAGCCTCACTTGGGGCCCTGAACTAACACAAGGAGAAGTCTGAGCTGCGGGGAGCTGTGTACTGACTGCGAAGACTTTTCCCAAACACTTTTCGGGAAAGGTGTTATGAGAAGAGAAGGGGGCGGAGTGGGGGATTAGCATGTGAAATGAAGTTTTCATTGACTCCGGTGGGGGTAGAAGGCTATTTTAATGGCATTTTGTTCTCTTATTTTCTCTTCTTGAGCTCTTTAGAGATATTGTTTTGCTAAGGCAGGCTTTCTTCCCCCTTCTTTCCAGTCTGCGGATTGCCTCTATGGGAGCCAACATAAATATTTCTCCTCCAGGAATGCGGGTTAATTAAAAGGAAATGAATGAGTGGAAGCATCCAATCCAGACCCACAATAGGCGAGTGCCCTGGCCTGCCCTTCCCTCCCACCACCACCAGCAACGCCAGCGCTGAGCACGACCCTGTCTCTGTCTTTGCCCTAACCTGCTGCTAAGGCCAGTTGAGGCTGCGATTCTTTTCAAGAAAAGAAAGCCCTGCCTGTGTGTAGGCTCACAGGCTAGGGACAGGAAGGAGACAGTGTTTTGTCCCCTCCACCCAGCGTCCTTGTCACTTCTCAGGACCTCCCTCTGCTTCTGTCCCCTGGCTGAGACAGATGGACTCCTAAAGAGCACACAAGAGGAGGGAAGGGGCCTGGGTTCCAGGACTCACCCCACGGTACCTTACTAGTTGGTGGAACAAGCCACACATCTTTCTCAGCATCAGTTTAAATCTGTAAAACAGAAGGTTTCACTAGCTGACCTCGAAGGTGTCTTCCCAAGCGACCGGTCTGGTTGTCCACATTTATAAAGGGGAACACAGCACTGGTGACAGATTATAAGAGAGAACCTAACACTCCATGAATGCAGGAGGTCAGTGTGCTGTTCACCACTGTATTTCCACTCTGGTGTTCGTTGAATGAATAAATGAATGAAGAGGTAACGCAAGAGGGGGAAAAAGGCAATCCAGATCTAAGGTAGCTCAGTTTTGTTTTCTTTATAGATGCAAATGAATGTGGTACCAATCATATCCATTTGGGAATACAAAACAATAACGTATGAAGGAACTTTCTGGCAGCATGACATGTTTCAAGTACTGACCTGGAGTTATCAAATGTGGAGCACAATAGTTCTCCTACTTGTATGCAGAGAGACCTCCTGGAGAATGTAGCTTTCCTTTGCAACATTGTACTTTTATATCTTCTAGCTGCCTTGCCAGCTTTTCTTACTGTACACTATCAAGTAATTCTGCCAAGTGAGACAGCCAAGTTAGTACATGCTGCTGCTTGATTAGGGACGAAGGGCGAGTTGGGAGAGATTCAAGAGGCCCAGATCAAAGCTGAGGGAAGGAGCAAAAGGCCTTTTGCTGATGGAACTGGAAATGAAGCACTAGGAGACCCTGAGGGAATCATGTCCCCTGTAAGGAGGGAAGGGGAACCTCTCTCCTCAGTAAGTGTTAGTGGGACCAGAAGATGTGTAGGGATGAGGCCAGGGATTTGAGGTCTGACCTGGCCATTGTGTCAATTTGGAATATGGGAGCCTTTCCACTGTCACTGGTCAGCCTTTAGAGCCTCCACCCATTTTACCCACTTGGAGCCACACCTCCTCTGTGCTTTCTCCTCCTCTACAAGAGGTGAGATGAAGTTGTCTAGCATTTGACCAGTTCTGCTCCGGAAGGGCTGCGGGGCTACCTGGTGCCTATGACCCAGGACCAGCCTAGGGGAAGGGAGATGACCGGCAAGCTCCTTGGGCTGCAGAGGGTCTGTCAGGGATTAGTTCTTCCCTTCCCAGAGCCCTGTTTCACTAAGTCCCTGTTGTACTGCTGCTTTCTGAGAAGAGAACCAGAAGACTCAAGCACAAGCAGCAGCAAGGTCTTAGCTAAGTGAATGTATTAGTGGAAGATTTATGGGGATGATTTACTAATCGTTGGCAGATTAACCTCTGTCAGGCCAGGATAACTACTTAGGCCATCAGGGAAGTGAGGCTCACAGGAGGATAGTATCCTGGCAAGGTGGGAGGGAGGAGAGGACCTAGAGGTTATATCTTATACACGCTCTTCCCCATATCCCCAAGAATAAGTTCAATACCTGAAAAAAAGGCACATGTCACAGTGACTGCAATAAATTAAGGTTCAAGGTGCTGAACTTCCTATTAACAGTTTCATTGCAGGAAGTTTATGTATTGAAGGCAAGTATCCAGTGCCTGAATCCTGCCTGTTTGAGAACCAGGTTAGTGAAAAGGAAGGGTCCCAGCTTCTCCTTCCTCATGACCTGTCTTCAGAGGTGCAAACCAGGGTCTGAATGGGAAATTAGCTTTATTTATCTCAGTCTTGGCTCAGGGGAATAAGATCCTTTGGGGAAAGAGAAGAGGTAAAGTTGGTTGCTAGGAGGCTATAGGTTAGGAGCAGGCAGGAGGTTACTTTAAAGTGTAGGAAATGACTGGCAGTCTGCCCTTACATCATTCCTAGATGTCGTGGGTATGTGTCTGGAGCACCTTGGGTGATTGTCTAGGAAGGTCATTGCCCCACTGGCAAAGTCCATTAGAGACATGGTATCACAAGGATGAGTGGCATCCTTGGTTTTCAGCAAGTCAGCGTTCTAGGGTTCCCATTTCCTCCATCTTCAACCCCTGCTTCTAGGAAGCAACCTCCAAAGACATGCTTTTTCCTGGGTCAGTTTCCTCAGTGTCCCTTCAGGGAAGGAAAGAAGGAGAAGGGGGAGAGAAAGCAGAGATTCCTGGGGAGTCTATGCTAGCAGTTAGGGAATCAGAAGCACAGGAGGGCCTCTGCAGAAGGAAGATATGGCTATGACAGAGCTGGCAGCAGAAAATGGAGGGGGAGGGGTGGGGATGGGGGGAGGGGGGAGACGGGTAAAAGAAAAAAGCCGTGTTTTCCCTGGGCCCTGCCTATCTCTGAAGGGCTCTTCCAGTTCCTAAGCTCTCCACAGGCTAGGCCAGGCGTTAGGGCAGCTGGGACCGGGAGGAGGAACGCCTATTCTCTTCCTACTCCAAGGAAGATCAGTAGCTCAGAATCTCAGAACAGAGGGTTCTCAGACCTAGGTGTGGTGAGCAGACGATGCAGACAGTGCGAGGAGACAGCAGAGGAATTGTGGAAACAGGTTGGAAAGTGGCAAGCACAGGAGAGATGACAGCGTCTCTCTCTCTCTCGGGATCCCTGGCCTTGGTAGTGTGGGGTCCCTATTCCCTAGATTCCTCTACTACTGGGGTCTCTAAAAGAAGCCAAGGACATTGGGAAAGGAGAGTGGGGAAGGGGACCCTTAGGGTTTTCTCCCGGGTTTGTGCGCCGCGCCGCCGCGCGACTGCAGAAGTACTTGGTGACCCGGCGGCGGCACTGCTCGCAGCGGACCGCGCAGCACCAGTGGAACTTGCAGTTGCAGCTGGACACGGTCTCGGCGCGGCGCTCCTCCACCGCTAGCCCACAGTCCCCACAGAGCCGGCGGCAGCTTCGGCGCTCCCAGCGGCCCAGGGCCCGGCCGCGCCGCAGGCACTCTCTGCCTTCGGTGCCCAGCAGTCCTAGAGTTTTGTTCTCCAGGCAGTAGTCTGGGGAGTCCTCCAGGTGCACCAGCTCCCTCGTGGAGATGGAGCGAAAGGTGTCTGCGATGGCGCCGCGGCCCGCCGCGCTGTTGCCAGCACCCTGCAGCAGGTCCACCTTGAGAGCTGCGTGGTACTTCTCTTTCAGGTGCGCGCCCACCTCTCGGAACTCAGGCAGCTGCAGCCAGCAGGTCTGCGTGGTGCAGCTGCCAGACACGCCGTGGCACTTACACGTGCGTTTCATGGTGCCCTTCACCGCCTGGGAAGAGAGCTAGGAGTGAGTGGGCCAGGGATTAAGCGCCTGGGGAGTGTCACCCTCTGGCGGGTTGCGAGGATTCTAGCTAGTCTACGTGGCCAGCCGCCTGGATGCCGCGATTCCCCAATCTGATGAATGAATTGAAGAGCCGTCCGCACCTAGGGCTGGTAGTGGATGGAGCCAGCTGCCTGACCCCAGGGGCTGCAGGACTCACCTTGCGGCCAGCCTCGTTGTTGTGCAGGTTCATGGCTGCCCGAGCATCCTGTCCTGTCTCCAGGGCATCGACGAACTGCTTGGATATTGCCTCTCCGAAGCCAACGTTGTCGCTGCAGCCTCCCCACAGCCAGCCTTGGCCCCCTGGAAAAAAGGCAGTGGGAAGAAAGGACGGCCCGGAGCCTCCTGGGCTGCTGGTTCTAAGTGGGTTTGGGGGATCTGAGGTGGGGAAGGGTTCAGGTGGGGCGAGTGCCCTGTCTCCAAATTAGTTTCACCCTAGATTTGTTTTTGCCACCCTTGTGCTCCTACTTCCAGCTTCAGCCAATCCCGTGCCCAGGACTCCAGGACATGAGTAGCTGCCAAGTGAGACAGGTGCCTGCTCACCCTGTTACTATGTTTCTGGCCTTTGGGCAGAGTGTGCAGACCTCCGCCAGCGACGCCTGGAAGGGACATAATGGTGCAAAAAAGGTGAGGAAAGCACAGCATTGAGGGGGAGAGAGAAGGGCAATTCAGATATGGAACAGCAGTTGGCAGTTGAGCTGCAGGGCAGGGGGTTGGAAAGGATAGTGGAGGTAAACAGTGGAAAGGAGATAGGGATAGGCAGCATGGAAGGGTGTTCCCCCTATGTTTGAGACAGTAATAGGAATGATTCTGAAGGCAGGGTTCTTCCTTTATCATTATTGTGTTTAAATTAAGGAAACCACCCAGTCAGAGAAGGGTCCCCAGCTACATTTAGCCTGGTTTGTCACTGTAGGGTTTGGGCTTAAACTGGTTCGCCCTGATTTTCCTCAGATTTAGAAGAACACAACTCTTCTTCACCCCACCAAGTACCCACCAAGCTTCTCATTATTTAAGTGAACTTCATTGGGCTGCCCTACCCACCCTCAAGATCACTACTCACCCAGTTGCCCATTGCGGGAGTCATCACAGCCACAGTTGTCAAAATCCCCAAGGCTGCAGTTTCTAGTCAGAGTGTACATAACCCCGGCAGAACTGATGGCATGTACAAATGCTGTCTCCCGATTAGCTGGCAGGAACCAAAAATTGAGTGAGTTAGAGGGAGGAGTTACAGCCCAAAGACATACCTTTAATACCATCATTATACCCTCCTCTCCCTGCTCCATTCTATTTCCCCACCTTTATAATGTACCTTATTCTCTTCCAGGGTCTGCTCCAGCCCTGGTCTCAGCCCTGCTCTTCTTCCTTCCCATCTTTTCAGGTCACACATTTTATGACTGAGTGGCTAGATTATTGTTGATATGGGTGCGATTTAGGTGGGAAAGAGCCCAAGAAAGGAATGGGGGAGAATCTGAAGGTTAGGTTGTAAAGAACCCATCCCCACTTCCTCCTGGAACATTGAAGTCTGAGAGGCAGGTGCTAGCTAGTCCTGAAAAGAACCACTGATTGGCAGCTCTTTCATTTCCTTGCATGGCCGCTTTTTATCTTCTCCATGGGAATCTGGGCTCCAAGTCAGTTCCCACTTGCCCTGTACCTCTCTGCTAAGCCTGCTGAAGGAAGGGGCTAAGAGGCATGAAGATTTACGACCCCTACCTACCTTATTTATAGTTTGAGGAAGCCTTTAGCCAGCCGGGAGACTGAGGGTGGTATAGGTCCATTTGTTGAGCATTGAGGGTGTTGGGGAAGAAAGAAAAAAGCTCTATAGGTAGGAAAGAGGAGCTGGAGAAGGAACAGAGAAGATGCTGGAGAGGGCAATGACCTGAGAGCAGAGACCAGCTGAGAACAAGGGTGTAGAGGAGGCAGGGGGCCACCCCTGGAGAGTGGGGCTCTAACCTATGGCCAGGGGGTCCAGGGAGCTGTGGCCAAGGCTTTCCTTACCACTGCGAAGGCCGCCATGGCTGGACAGCTGCAGGGCTCTCTCAGGGCAGTTCCAGCGGTCCCAGGCAAACTGGTATTTGCATTCTTCAATACCACTCTGGGCACCAGCTGCCACGCTGCTGGAGTAGATCAAGTAAGCCTGCAGGGACACAGGGGTCAAACTTCAGACTCACAGCAACTGAACTTGGGAGGCATTTGCCCTTAAGTGGCCAAGCACCTCTTTTCCTGTGCACTCCCATCCCTCCAAAATAATGACAGAGTAAGCACTTTAAATATGCTTTTAACATCACAAATAACATCACAAATTTAGGTAGAAACCTAAGGCTCAGAGAGGTGATGGAAAACAGTTTGCCCAAGGTCCCACCACTAACAAATGTTTAAAGTAGGAATGAAAATCGGTTTCATTAGACTCTAGACCTCACTGCCTCTACTCATTATACTATTCTGTCACTCCAAAATGAGCCTCAGTTACATAATTCATGAATTTTCAGCTGTTTTCATCCTACTACTAGCTTAGAAGAGAACATTTTGTGAGCTGGAAATGTCCTTAGAGGTCATGTAGTACAATGCCAGCACTTTAGAGATGGAAGACCGCCTCCCACCCTGCGCTGAGGATGGGTGACTGTAGCCTGACGCTGCGAAAGAAAACTTTTCTGGCTCTGGAAATTCTGGCCATAAATTCAGAGTTAATATTCCTGAGTTCTTGTCCTGGCTCTGACACTAGTTTGCTGTGCGGTTTGGGGTGTGTCCCTAACCCTTTCTGTGCCAGTTTTTCTGCCTATAATATATATAGCATAATAAAAGATTTAATAAGAGATATTGACATGTGTAGTCTTCAGTCAAGAAGCTGAGTGAAATCCAAATAAATCAAAGGAATTTCTTTTCTTACCTTTGGACCAGTCATCAGGAAATTGTTCACTGACCTGGAAGAGAGAAAAACCACAGAACATAATAGAGATACACCAATTCATTTCTGCTGCCAAGAGTTGTGAGAATTACTTCAGCAAATATGCAGGCACACCTCAGAGATATTACTGGTTTGGTTTCAGACCACTGCAGTAAAGTGAATATCACAATAAAGCCAGTTACGTGAATGTTTTGGTTTCCCAGTGCATATAAAAGTTATGTTTACACTATACTGTAGTCTGTTAAGTATGCAATAGCATCATGTCTAAAAAAATACAATGTAAGTGCCTTAATTAAAAAATAGTTTATTATTAAAAGTGCTAATCGTCACCTGAGCCTTCAGCGAGTCGTAATCTCTTTGCTGACAGAGAGTTTTGCATCGATGTTATGCTGCTGACTGACCAGGGAGGTGGTTGCTGAAGGTTGGGGTGGCTGTGGCAATTTCTTAAACTAAGAGTAAATTTTGCCGAATTGATTGGCTCTTCCTTTCATGAATGATTCCTCTGTAGTAGGCAATGCTGTTTGATAGCATTTTGCCCACAGTAGAACTTCCTTCAAAACTGGAGCCGATCCTCTCAAACAGTGCCACTGCTTTATCAGCCAGTTTATGTAATAGTCTTAAGTCCTTTGTTGTCATATCAACAATATTTACAGCCTCTTTACTACGGGTAGATTTCATCTCAAGAAACCACTTGCTTTGCTCATCCATAAGAAGCTACTTCTCATCCGTTCAAGTTTTATCATGAGATTGCAGCAATTCAGTCACATCTTCAGGCTCCACTTCTAATGCTAGTTCTCTTGCTCTTTCCACTACATCTGCAGTTACTTCCTCCACTGAAGTCTTGAACTCTACAAAGTCATCCATGAAGATTGGAATCAACTTCTTCCAAACCACTGTTAACGTTGATCTTTTGACCTCTTCCCATGAATCATGAATGTTCTTAATTATCTAGAATGGTGAGTCCTTTTCGGAAGGTTCTCAATTAACTTTGCACAGATCCATCAGAGGAATCTATCTATGGCAACTATAGCCTTATAAGATGTATTTCTTAAATAATAAGACTTGAAAGTGAAAATTACTCCTTGATTTATGGGCTGCAGAATGGATGTTGTGTTAGCAGATGTGAAAACAACATTAATCTCACTGTACATCTCCATCAGAGCTCTCAGGTAACCAGGTGCATTATCAATGAGCAGTCATATTTTGAAAGGAATCTTTTTTTTCCCTGAGCAGTAGGTCTCAACAGTGGGCTTAAAATATTCAGTAAACCATGTTGTAAACAGATGTGCTGTCATACGGGCTTTGTTATTCCATTTATAGAGCACAGGCAGAGGAGATTTAACATAATTCTTAAGGGCCCTAGGATTTTCAAAATGGTAAATGAACATTTGCTCCAATCTAAAGTCACTCGCTGACTTAGTCCCTAAAAGAGAGTCAGCCTGTCCTTTGAAGCTTTGAAGCCAGGCATTGACTTCTCCTCTCTAGGTATGAAAGTCCTAGATGTCATCTTCTTCCAGTAGAAGGATGTTTCATCTACATTGAAAATCTGTTGTTTAGTTTCACCTCCTTCATTAATTATCTTGGCTAGATCTGGAATCTAGATAACTTGCTGCAGCTTTTATATCAGCATTTGCTGTTTCCCCTTGCATTTTTATGTTATGGAGATGGCTTCTTTCCTTAAACCTCATGAACCAACCTCTGCTAGCTTCAAACTTTTCTTCAGCTTTCTCACCTCTCTCAGGCTTCATAGAATTAAAGAGAGTTAGGGCCTTGCTCTGGGTTAGGCTTTGGCTTAAGGGAACGTTGTGGTTGGTTTGATCTTCTATCCAGACCACTAAAACTTTCTCCGTATCAGCAATAAGGCTGTTTCACTTATCATTCTTGTGTTCGCTGGAGTAGCACTTTAAATTTCCTTCAAGAACTTTTCCTTTGCATTCACAATGCAGCTAACTGTTTGGGGAAGAGGGCTAGCTTCCGGCCTATCTTGGCTTTTGACATACTTTCCTCACTAAGCTTAATAATTTCTTGCTTTTGATTGAAAGTAAGTGACTCTTGTTTTCATTTGAACACTTAGAGATCATGGTGGGGTTATTAATTGGCCTAATTCCAATATTGTTGTGTCTCAGAGAATAGGGAGGCCCAAGGAGAGGGAGAGAGATGGGAGTGGCTGGTGGGTGGAGCAGTCAGAACCCACACATTTGTTGATTAAGTTTGCCATCTTATATGGGCATTGTTTGTGGTGCCCCCAAATAATTACAATAGTAACATCAATTTTTTTTTTTTTTTTTGGCTGCGCTGCACAGCTTGCAGTATCTTAGGCCCCCGACCAGGGATTGAACCCAGGCCCATGGCATTGGAAGCTATGAGTCCTAATCACTGGACTGCTAGGGAATTCCCACAGCAAAGATCACCATGACAAATATAAAAGTAGTGAAAAAGTTTGAAATATTGGAAGAATTACCAAAATGTGACACAGAAACACTAAGTGAGCAACTGCAGTTGGAAAAATGGCACCAATAGATTTGCTCAATCCAGGGTTGTCATAAACCTTCAATTTGTAAAAAATACAAGATCTGTGAAGCACAATAAAGCAAGTCTGTAATTGAGAGGAAGAAAGGGAAAATGGTTTTTCCAAGGAAAAATTTTGCATAAGGAATCTACTTAATTTAGTGGGGAAAAAAAGAACATGTACAAAAGGAGCTAGTATTATGCTTTGCTTGGATTTTTAAAATTTCAGATACCAAAAATGTTGGGAGTAATGTTTGATCGTTATTTTGCCGTGGAGTGGGAAGAGAGCTACCATTAACTTGCTACTGTCTACCAGACACTCTACTCTCAGTATTTTACATGTTGATGTTGTTAAATCCTTACTATCTTGGGCATTGTTATCCCTAGTTTTCAAATAGGGAATCTGAGAGACTCAAAAAAGTTAAATATATTGTTCAAGCTCACCCAGTTAATTAGTGATTGAAGCAAGATCTGAATCCAGGTCCATCTGACTCCACAGGACTCTTAGAAGGATAGTTCTCTAATCAGAAAGAGGTAAACAGTGGAATAACTTTCTAGGGATTGAGTCATAATTAAATTCCAAAAATAAATAATCTGACTCTGGCAAATAGTTTGGCTGTTTCTTTCAAAACTAAAAATGGACTTGCCACACTACTTAGCAGTTCCACTGTTGGGCATTTATCCAAGAGAAATGAAGACTTATTTTTACTCAGGAACTTGTATTCAGATGCTCATAGCAACTTTACTCAGAATAACCAAAAATTGGAAACTACCCAGATGTCCTTCAAAAGGTGACTGGTTAAAAAAATTGTGGTACATCCATACCATGGAGTGCTACTCAGCAACAAAAAGGTATGAACTCTTGATACACACAAAAACTTGGATGAACCTCAAGGAAATTAAACTGAGTGATCAAAGCCAATCTCAAAATGATACATACTGCATGATTTCATTTATGTAGCAATGGTTAAATATGTAATTATGGAGCTAAAGACTAGATTAATGGTTACCAGGGGTTAGGGATAGGGGATGGATACCACTATAAAGTGATAACACCAGACAGTCTTGCGGTTATGGTAAAGTGTCTTGATTGTGGTATGGTTTTGCAAAGCTATACATGTGGCAAAATTGCATCGAGCTATACACATACATACATATATACATACACACACACAAATAAGTGTATGTAAAACTGGTTGAAGTCTGAATAAGCTTCATGGATATTGTACTATAGCTGTAAGATGTTAACACTGGGGGAGGCTGGGGAAAGGGTGTGTGGGACTTCCCTGCATGTTTCTTTGCAACCTTCTGCAAATCTATAATTATACAAAAATTAAAAATATACATACATAATCTAGAGTGCCAGAGATTTGGCAAATGGACTTCAGTATAGGCATGTGAAAATTAATGCATATATATTACCTATTATCTTTCTTTTTCCATTATATTGGGAGAAAGTAACATGGGAATCGTTATGTATTATTCCATGAAAGTTGTTGTAACCTGCATTTCCAAAGGCCAGTAAGATGCTGGCCATCACAGAAAGTGGGTTGGAAATGAAAAAGGCTAAGAAAGTTCAGTTTCCCATCAGAGGCCAAAATAGCTTGACTGGCGTCATACAGAACACACACAACACCTAAAATACGGGTAGTTTTTGACAAACAGTATCAATAAACTGAGATGCGGCCATATGAGAGAAGATGGAAAAGGTTCAGAAAGAAATGTAACAGAATTTTAGAAAATCATAAAAGACTACAGAGTCTAGCAAAACCAAGGCCTACTTTTTAATGCTTGGCAAGCAAAATTAAAGAAGCAATAAATACAAAGAAGCAGTACCCTCTTGGGGGCAGTAGTACCATCAAAGCAGGAAAATAAATTCAAAATGATGTGAATGAACTCATAATTGCCAAAGCCATTATGGGTTTGGAGATAAATTTCTGATCCTTAAAGACTAGTGTCAGACAAGTCAGCCAGTTCCTGTGCCTCAGATAAAGAAGCCTGAGCTTGCTGTGTCTCAGAAGGGCAATCTTTATGTGAGGGATAACTTTTGAAGATTTTTGTACATTACCAGGCCAGACAGAGGCTAGTTCCCATTCCACAAGACAGACAGACAGTATCAGGAAAGAAAACAAAAGCAACAAAATGAAGACTGGGTGGCAGCCAAAGGAGAAAGCTTAGTGGTGAGCCTGGGTCAAGAGACTTCCTTTGAGAGGACACTGAGTTGAAGTCACAGAGAGTGATGAGCAGAGATGCTAGAAGATTCTTCTTTCCTCGAAGATCCTACAGTATGTAAAGATTTGTATGATATGCTGGTATAGCCTAGTTGATTAATCAATCAGATGTAATTGAGCACTTGCCATATGACACAACTGTAGGCCTTATTTGGACAAAATTCCCGTAAGTTGACTTGGGTTGTTAACCCCGAGGTATTTGCAGATATATTTGAACCACATGGAAGGGGTTACTTGTATCCAGTATGAAGAAAAGACTCCAGTATGTCCTTGCGCTGAGCACCAAAGGAGGAGGGTCTTGTTCTTGATTAATGAGATGATGGCAAGGTGTCCTTTTGAGGAGTAAAATAGAATATGGATTACAGAAAGCATAGTGAGTGTGTAATGTGAGGAGAGCAAAAGAGGAAAGAATTTAAGTGTTTGTATGGGTGCCACCTAGGGACAGTAATATGATTAAAGGAAAGATGCTAACGAACAGTGGAAGATGGAGACAGCTCTACAGAGCATGATCCAAGCAGCATACTACTAGATGAAGGTGCAAGCTTCCCGTTCCCTATACGTACAATTGCTGATGACACTACCCAGGTTGGGTGTCAGTCAAAGGGTTTATGTCTTTCTGGACCCTCCCAACTCTTCTCAGACCTTTTGTTAAACTCCAGACTTGCATATCCAACTATATTCCTTTTTTTAAAAGAACTAGTGTTTGAGTCCTAATTTTTTTTTTTTTTTTTTTTTTTTTTTTTGGCCATGCTGCACCACACGGCTTGCAGGATCTCAGTTCCCTGAGCAGGGACTGAACCAGGGCCCCCTGCAGTGGAAGCACGGAGTCCTAACCACTGGACCACCAGGGAATTCCCCCAACTATATTCTTGACATCTCCACTTCGATCTTTCATAGGCAGCTCAAACTTAACACGTCCAAAACTGAACTCTTGATCTTCACTGCCACCATTTCAAACCTGCTCCTCCCATTGTCTTCCCTATCTAAGGAATGGACAGTTCTTTCTTCCATTGGCCAGACAAAAATCTTGGAGTCATCTTTGACCTTTCTTTCTCTCACATCCTGTATTCAGTCTGTCATCAACTCCTGCCAGCTCCAGCTCAAATTATATCCAGACTCTAACTGGTTCCCAGTACCTTCACTGCTGTCACCCTGGTCCAAGCTGTCATTATCTCATGCCTAGATTATCATTAAGGCCTGCAAACTGATCCCCTTGCTTCCACCCTTATTCTCCCATAATCTATGCTCAAAATGATTGGTCCCTTTAAAAAGTGATCCATTTAAAATATAAATCAAATTTTGCCACTCTCTGCTCAAAATCCTCTAGTGGTTTTTTATCTCACATAGAGTGATAGCCAAATTCTTATTGTGGTTTATAAGATCCTATACAATCTGACACCCAGTTAGGCCTCTGGCCTAATCTCCTACTACTCTCCCCTCACTTACTCTGGTCCAGCCGCACTGGTCCCCTTGTTGTTCCTCCAACACACCAGGCACTCTCCAGCCTCTGGGTCATTGCACTTGCTGTCTTTTCTGCCTGGAATGGTTTTTACTCAGATAGTCACACAGCTTGTTTCTTCACCTGCACTGGCCTTTTAATCAAATGTGTCATTCTCCCTGAGGTTTTCCTGGATCATCTATTTAAAAATTGAAACTTCCCCCACCCCTTTCTCTGCTCCATTTTTCTCTACAGCACTTTTCATCATCTGAACACTAGGTTTTACATCTTTATTTGTATATTCTCCTTCCACTAGACTGTAAGCTTCATTAGGCAGGTTTTTTTTTTTGGTCTGTTTTGTTCACCAAGTATTATCAGTGCCTTGAACAGTGCCTGAAGATAGTAAGCATTTAATAAGTATTTGTTGAATGAAAGAACAAAGGAACTCACATTTAGGGGTGGGAGCAGGAAGAAGTATCATCTGAGGAAACTCAGAAGGAACAGCAATCTAGAGAGATGGGGGAAAGGAGAGAATCCTTCATTTATGCCCAAGGTCTTACCACCATGATTATGCAATATCTCCCAAATCTTTACCTCTAACCCTGACTTCCATCTTGAGATCCAGAGCTGCATTTCCAAATGAATGCTAGACTTCTCTCCTGGGAATATATCTAATTGTGAGGACAGTATGTTTATTTTTTAAAATTTTAACTATTTAATATTAAAACACACACTTTTCAAATAACTCCAATGCCTATTCCAAAATATTAACAATGATAATATCATATGAACACTTATGGGATATGGTTAAAACTTGAGTTTTTTCTTACAAGGGAAACACACAGCTATTAGAAAGCACTCTCAATAACAGTATAATCCTCAAAGGTTGGGGTGGGGTGGGCAATTGGTGCAAGAGACAAGAAAATAGTAGATTATCTGTGAAAAAGTCTTCCTGGAGATTATAATTACCCTCCCTCCCCACTCTCATGGTGGTTGAAAATCACTATTATATTGAGAGAAAAACTCTCCTTTTTTTTTAAGAATTAAAAAAAAATTTACTGTGTGTTCTTTTGAAATCAGCAAAGTGAACCTAAGAAAAATAGGTAACGTAATCAAAAAGATAAAAGCAAAAGTTAAAGAATTAGAAGACAGAAAAACAGTAGTTTTATAGAGCTGTCTTTGAAAGATAATAAAACAGCAAATCTCTAGCTAGAGTCACCAAGAAAAAGAGAAACACAAATACATACAATTAAGTTGATTCATGCAAAGAAAATACTATAAAAGGTTTCAAGGGACTTCCCTGGTGGTGCAGTGGTTAAGAATCTGCCTGCCAGTGCAGGGGACACAGTTTCGAGCCCTGGTCCGGGAAGATCCCACATGCCACGGAGCAACTAAGCCCGTGCGCCACAACTACTGAGCTTGTGCTCTAGAGCCCGCAAGCCACAACTACTGAGCCTGCATGCCACAACTACTGAAGCCTGCGCACCTAGAGCCCATGCTCCACAACAAGAGAAGCCACCGCCAATGAGAAGCCCGTGCACTGTAACAAAGAGTAGCTCCCGCTCGCTGCAACTAGAGAAAGCCCGCGCACAGCAATGAAGACCCAATGCAGCCAAAAATAAATAAATAAATTTATTTTTTAAAAAATTTCAATATATCCTTCTATTTTCTTTAAAAAATTTTTAAACTACGGATGATTTTCTAGGAAACTATTACTAAATTTGCCTTATTATTAGGCAGAAAACCTGAGAGAGGGAGTTCTAGAGCCAGAGGGTTGGTGTCCCAGCTCTGCCACTACTAGCTATGTGACCCTGGGAAGAGACTAGTCTGTGCTCAGTCACCTGAACCGTAACTAATGTGGGGATGGTGTGGTAACCTCAGAGGGTTGTTGAGAGGGTCAGATGAGATAATACTTGTATAGGACAAGTGACAAACTGGGGGAGATGCTTACAATATATGACACATGAAGAGCTCTTACATATTAATAAGAACAAAACAAACACAGAACTTAAAAAAAAATAAAGGACACAAACAACACA
The DNA here is from genome assembly GCF_964341445.2 of Mesoplodon mirus. Classification (NCBI taxonomy): domain Eukaryota; kingdom Metazoa; phylum Chordata; class Mammalia; order Artiodactyla; family Ziphiidae; genus Mesoplodon; species Mesoplodon mirus. The sequence goes on along the minus strand of NC_138977.1, from coordinate 202,391,927 downwards.
AATCCCAAAAGAAATAAAAATGGCCAGTAAACAATGGAGGAGAGTATGTTTAAAAGTTAACTCATCTTCCCTGCCAAACTAGCCACTTCTTCTGACTTTACTAGTTTTTTTCCCCAGTCTCTCTCAATCCATTCTCAACATCCAATCAGTTTTTACGACCTGTGTGTTTTTTACCTTTATAATATTTTTCACATACCAGTTCCCTCTTTTCTTTCTCACTACCTCAGTGACTCTCATTGTCGCAGCCTTAGTTGTGGCCTCCGACCTAGACCACTGTAGAAGCTCCACTAATAGACTTCTCTACATAACATTTTTTATCCCATTCAATTCAGGTAGAGTCTGCAGCTAGATCAATCTTCTGAAAGCCTGATTCCACTGTCATCCTACTCAAGAATCTTTTGTAGTTCTCCAACTCTGGACACTCAAGGTCCTCCATAATCTGACCCTACATACCTTTCCAACCTCATTTCCCATTAAATATCCCTACTTGTCCAATCCTCTAGTCAAGCTGAACCACTTGCTATTCGTGGAAGTCCATGCATTCATGCCTCTATACCTTTGCTCATGCTGTTCTGTTAAATCTTACCTATTCTTAGTATTTCCAACCAGTAGTGCTGAGACAACTGGATATCCACATACAAAAGAATGAGGTTGGATCTCTACCTCACACCATATAAAAATTAACTAAAAATGGATCATAGACCTAAATATAAGAGCTAAAACTATAAAACTCTTAGAAGAAAATACAGGTGTAATTTTTCATGACTTGGAGTCAGGCAATGGTTTTTTAGATATACCAAAAGTACACATAACCAAAGAAAACAGATAAATTGGACTGAATCAAAATTAAAAACTTTTATGCTTCAAAAGACACAGTCAGGAAAGTAAAATGACAACCGACAGAATGGGAGAAAATGTTTACAAGTCATATATCTGGTTAGACACTTGTATCCAGAACATATAAAGAGCACTTACAACTAAAGAGTAAAAAGGCAAATAACCCAATTTGAAAACAGACAAAGGATCTGGATAGACATTTCTCCAAAGAAGATATACAAATGGCCACTAAGTACATGATAAGATGCTCAACACTGTTAGTCATCATGGAAATACAAATAAAAAACACAAGAGGGCTTCCCTGGTGGCACAGTGGTTGAAAGTCCACCTGCCAATGCAGGGGACACGGGTTCGTGCCCCAGTCCGGGAGGATCCCACATGCTGCGGAGCGGCTGGGCCCGTGAGCCATGGCCACTGAGCCTGCGTGTCCGGAGCCTGTGCTCCGCAACGGGAGAGGCCACAACAGTGAGAGGCCCGCATACCGCAAAAAAAAAAACACCAAAAAATAAAACAAGAATTTTCACCCACTAAACTAAAATTAAAAAGACTATAACAAGTGTCAAGGATGTGGAGAAATCAGAACCTTCATACATTTCTGGTGGGATTAAAAAATGGTGCAGCTACTTGGAGAATAGTCTGGCAATTCCTTAAAAGTTTAAACAAGGAGTTACCATATGACCCAGCAATTCCACTCCTAGATATTTACTCAAGAGAATTAAAAACATGTGTCCAACAAAAACTTGTACATGAGTGTTCATAGCAGCATTATTCATTATAGCCTAGAAGTAAAAACAACCCAAATGTCTATCAAATGATGAATGGATGAATAAATTGTGGTCTATTCATACAATGGAATATTATTCAGCTGTAAAAAGTAATGAAGTACTGACAAATGCTACAACATGGATGAACCTTGAAAATATAATTCTAAGTGAAAGAAACTAGACACAAAAGGCCATAAATTATATGATTCCATTTATACAAAGTGTCCAGAACAAGCAATTCCATAGAAACTGCAAGTAGATTAGCAGTTGCCAGGGACTGAGGGATGGAAGAATGGGACATGACTGCTAATGGATAAGGGGTTTCTTTTTAGGGTGGTGAAAATGTTCTAAAATTGATTGTGGTGAGGGTTGCACAAATTTGTGAATATACTAAAACCTATTGATTTGTACACTTTAAGAGGGTAAATTTTATAATATATGAATTATATCTCAATAAATATGTTATTTAAACACCTTACTTATTCTTAAATTAGTATCTAGCTCAAAAGCCACAGCCAGAATTTTTGAAGATTCACAGCATCTTTTTTCTTCTTCACATAAAGGTTTTCCTTTATTCCCTTGTAATCAACTATAAGTGGAGCCTGCCTTAATTATCATTGTATCCCTTCCAGCTCCTAATATAGTTCCTTGAACATAGCAAGTACTCTATAAAAGCAAATTAAAGGGTTTTGAAAAAATAATCGGAGGGTCATCAGAATCAACATAAAATTCTAGGATTAAAGGGACTGAAAAAGGATTTGGGGGACTATGAGAACAAAGTTTATGGCAAGCCTGTGTTCCCACTAATTTTCTAGCATTGTGAGCAGATGAGCGTGCTACATTTGCAGAAGATTATTCCACAAGAGCAACAGACAATGAACACTGAGCAGATGTATACAGAGGTTGATGTTATAATCAAAACTTTTAGCAAAGTCAATCTGACACGCTTAATGCTATATGTAATTGTTATTGTGCTTCATAGTAATTAGGCATAAGTAGTAAGCAATTTACATAAATAACTGTAGTTAGTTTTGCTTTTACACTGCCAAATAAAAATTTTATAATTGTTTCCTCTCCTTTGGTTAGTTTTCCAGTCTATATACTGGTAACATATAAAATTTAATTTCTATCACACAAATAATAGTTAACGTTTATCGAGTATGTAAGGAACTCTCTGAGTGCTTTACCTGTAACATCGTTTTCAATTTTTATAACAACCCCATGAGGTAGGTACTGGACTACTTATTGAGTGTTTATTCTGTGAACACAAAATACTATTTTTACTGCCTTACATGTTTTAAGCTCACATAATTATTACAATTATATGAGGTAGAAACTAGTATGTCTTCCATTTTACAGACACAGAAACTGAAACAGAGTGGTTAGCCAGTGTCACACAGCTAGTTAAATGGTAAAGACAGGGTTGGAACCTAGTCAGTCTGGTTCTGGAGCATGTACTCCCTTACTGCTGTGCTTTTCTGTAACCCATATTTCTCTTGCTCTTATTCCCACATACTAATCCAGGACTCCTGATCCCAAAAAGTTCTTGATAAGTATTTCCTGGAGGTCTCAGGGATGTTTTGCACACAGTCAGAAAAATCTCGGTTAACTATCACATTGTCTCTGCTGCTTTTCTATTATTCCATTGCTCCAGCTCTTCCTTCTGCTTCATGCCTACCAGGCACCCATATCTACCAGGCTCGGCTTTATCTACCACCACATCCCCTGGGCACATTTTGGGGGTACTGTTGCTGCTCACATTGGGTTCAATGCATAAAAAAGTAGGGACAAACAAATGTACCACACTAATGCAAGATGTTAATAATGGGGGGAATCTGTGCAGGGGAGAAGGGCAGGGGATATATGGGAACTCTGTACTTTCTGCTCTAGTTTTCTATAAACCTAAAACTTCTCCTTTAAAAAGTCTATTTTTTTAAAATGTAGGGGCAAATGTCTTTTAACCCCTTTTAGAGTTTTACTTTTCCACTTGGGTATCAAAACTGCCATTTGTGTATAAGTTCTTACAGGGTTTTAGCAAAATAGTTCTTTTGTTTTTGCTCATAACAACCCCTGGGAAAGAGACTCCTAGTCACCCTCCAACCTCCTTCATTGAACTGAAACTGAGGGGCTTGCTAACAAATTCCAGTGACAAGCTTTATAGCTGGATCTTCTCAATTCCCTTCCTTTAGAGAGAATCCTCTCCTGGGAAGACTCCATAGTCACTCATTTAGATAAACCTCTGGGGCCTGAGCCTTACCAATTTTCCTGATCTGCCTATATATGCTGAATCCAAGTGGTGGGCCCAGCCTGGAGCCCCTTCAAAAGGTGGCCCTTTCAAAGGGTGCCATCCTTGCAAGGAAATGAGCAATTTTAAAAAGTGTTAACTAGAGACTCTGTAGTGTTCTGTTCATACCTTTCTTGGGATCGGCTTTCAGGGACCTCATGCAAAAAGTGCCTTTGCCCACCCAAGAGCAGTGTGCTTAGTCTTGACACCCTGGCCATTATTGGTTCACCCACCCTGGACCTCTTCCACTCCTATAATGACTCTGAAGAATAAGCACCAGTGAACTTTCTGATTTTAGGGAAGACTGTTTATTGCCTTGGAAGCTGACAGTTTCCAATGGCTCAAAAGCAAACACATGGAGACTAGGGTCTGACCAGATAAGCAGGATAATTTCTCAGTAAGACTCTGACTGAAGCTCTAGCCCTGCCCCGTCCCCAGATGCCTGAAGAGGGTTACTTTGGTGTCAGCATCTCCCCAGTGGAGGAGGGTGTAAGCAACAACCACACTCCGCCGATCCCCTTTAATTGTCAGGTGGCCATAGTCCCTGGCCTGGACAGGACTGGATTCTTTCCCTACTTCCTGTCTCCTACCATCTGTCTTGCTTTGGCATTCTTTTAGAGGTGTTCCATTAGTCTGGGACAGTGAAGTGCAGACTTGGACTATGTAAAACTGGTGAAGTCTGAATGTGCTTTATGGATATTGTACTACAGTTGTAAGATGTTAACACGGGGGGAGGCTGGGGAAAGGGTGCATAGGACTTCCCTGCATGTTTCTTTGCAAGCTTCTGCAAATCTATAATTATGTAAAAATAAGAATGTAACATACATACATGTATACATAATCTGGAGTGCTGGAGATTTGGAGAAAGGACTTCATTACAGGCATTTGAAAAACAATCCAGATGTATTATTTGTAAAGCGCATGAGAATCTTCTGGGGTTTATTAAACATGAAGACCCTCAGCTCCAGAGACTCTTGTTGGGCGGTGGTGATGGGGGAGTGGGTCAGAATCTGCATGTACACATTCCCGAGACGGTTGTATTGCAGATAAGCCTGAGAGTCCGCTTTGAGAAGCACTGGTCAGTGGGAGAACACGGAGGTGCTTACAAGCATCTGATACCTAGGTATAATTTGAGGGCCTGGGAGACTCAAATTATTGCCTCAGTCTTCTGGAAAATGGCTGCTCCAACTGCAACAGTAACAAATAGGTGGACATTCTCTTTGGTTGTGTCTGGATGGAGCACCTTCTGGTTTCAGTAGTTCCCAAAGCTCTCACTGGTCACTGCCTTGAGGCGCTGAGTCTCTGATTGCACTGAGTGTTAAAACCGTGGATCTCATTCCTTCCTTGCAGTTTTTTCTTTTTTTCTTTCTTTTTTTTTTTTTTTTGTGGTACGCGGGCCTCTCACTGTTGTGGCCTCTCCCGTTGTGGAGCACAGGCTCCAGACGCGCAGGCCCAGCAGCCATGGGCTCCGGACGCGCAGGCCCAGCAGCCATGACTCATGGGCCCAGCCGCTCCGCGGCACGTGGGATCGTCCCGGACCGGGGCACGAACCTGCGTCCCCTGCATCGGCAGGCGGACTCTCAACCACTGCGCCACCAGGGAAGCCCTGCAGTTTTTTCTTGGTATTAGTGTTTTCCTGGTGATTACAGCTGCCCTGTTTATGCCCACCTTCCGCATTCCAAGGCTAAAATATCTGGGGGGAATGGAATATGCTCACAAGGATTCTGAATCTTTATATAGGGGCCCTCTGTCCTCTAAGAAACAAGCTAACTACTTTCACTCATGGAAGTCTTTAATGCCATAACTATGATTTTATATTCTTAGACGACCTCCACACTCTTGTCATCAACCTTGAAATGAGTCTTTACTCATTTTTTGGCCTATGCTTTTTCCTACAAGCTTCTAATGCTGTTTCATTCTTCTCCCAAGTTAATTTACCAACAGTAAGAACTTGAGAGAGCAATCAGATCTCTCTCTCTCCTTCTCTTTATCCATCAGTCATCCTGAGCTCTCACAGTAATGTTTCACTCAAAGTAACCTCTGCTGATACTTGCTCCCATCTGGGCTGGTTGGCCAAACTGTGTCCTTTTGCTTGTCTTTACTAACTTTTGCCATGACTTCTCTAATATCAACATTAACAAGTTCCTTCCTCTTCCTTTTAACATGAGTTTAAGTCCTTGCTATTCTCTTCGTTACTAAGTATCTTTTCAACACTTGTTAAGCAGCCGTCCACACATACAGATGCATTAGTAGTTTTGAGGTTGTGGGTAACTGCTAAAGCAGAGCCCTGTGGACTTTCTGTCATTTCCCCATTGCTTCTCTGCTCTAGGGACCTTCTAAACTTGCAGCACCTCAGTGGCTGTAATCTGGCCATAATCTAACCACAATTCAAAATTCTTTGATCTAGGGCACAAACACCCACACCTTTCAACATTACATATCTTTTCTTGTGGCCTATATGGCCTCCTGAATTGCCTATTCCATAATCAACCTGATCACCAGCAAAAAGTTTCCCAGGGATCTGGGGCAGGAGGGGAGGGACTTTAGATCCACCCAAATACAAATGCCACAGCTTCTCTTTTAGCTCTTGGAAAGTCTCCAAGTTTCTTTAGTTTGTTTGTTTGTCTTTTCTTACCTAACATTTGTTATCCATAGATCCATACACTCAAATTTTTAAAGCTCTCTTCACCTGATACCATTTGAAGAAATTTATTTTACCCCCTTAGGAAGTTCTAGAAAATTACAAGTTCCCATTCTCTGTTAGCTATTTCTCATTGTGGACAGGCGGTTGCAGCCATTATCCAATTAGTTGTACCCATTTCTCCCTATTTGCGGGCTTTCTCCAAACTAGGGTAGCCCATGAGGCAGTCTGTAGCATATCACCTTGTACCATGAGTGGTGCAGCCGCCCTGGTGAGGACACATACCTGGTTCTGTATAGTTCCATGGCACAGGAACAGGAGCACCCAGCACTATGCTATCTGCAGACTTGCTTCTCCCTTTGCCTGACCATGACCTTGTTACTGGGCTAAGTTTGTGCACATGATTCCCTCTCCCCTCAGTATGAGAGTTCCCTCCCAGGAAAGAACTCAGTCTCACGCAGAAAGCCTTGCAGGCCAGCCTCACTGGTTTCCCAAGTGTGCCCAGATACATTTGAATCCCAGTGGTTGATATGACTTTGATTTAAGTTAGGATTCCCTTTTTCCCTTCTGCACACATGTTTTTAAAAAACAAAGGTTCTAAATATAATTATAATTCTCCAGAATTTGGTGTTTTTCTCTCAATGCTAAGGACTTTCATCTCAATGCTCTCTCATCCCTTCATTTCTTCTGCCTCCTTTTACTTTCCCCACAAGTCCTTGAATAACAGGTTTGGTTTCTCCCTGCCCTTTGAGGTCCATAGAAACTCTTTGGGTCATGAAGCTCTAGTTGGCCTACTTCAGGAGAGACCATCGGTTTATAATAACTTTGGGTGATGGCCCAGGGAAAAGAAGAAGTGGTTGTAAATGAATGCAGATACAGATCTCCATCTGGTGATTTGGCACAGAGAGAGTACAGGGGAAAGGTTAAGGGGAGGGTCCAGAGTAGGGGAGCTGCTAGAAGATGCCCCAGTGAAACAACTTTCTCTTAGAATGAATGTCTGAAGGCCAGGTTTTTCACCTCATAGCGCTCATGAGATGCACTGGGCTGGGGAAAGCCCAGAGACAGCTCTTTCTGAGCAAAATTCTTCGTGACTCTAGCCTCTACAACATCAGTCCCACAGAGCACACACGCACCAGCACACACACAGAAACGTACGTACATACACAATTACGTATATAGAAGGTGAGCCTTACTAGTGACTGTGACATAATATCTCGTTGGTCCAAACACTTTCACTACGTTTGCTGACAATACCTAAGGATATTTAAGCTAGAAATAATTCACTGTACAATTAGAGTTAAGTTTAAAATGCAGCTTTTTCTAAGAGTGACCAGCATGACTAATTCTTATCCACTGTAAAGTAGAAATAATTGAAATCAGGCTCTTTCCTATTTAGTTATGGGGAGGGATTAAGGAAGTAGAAGGCACAAGATAGCTGAAGTCTTCAAGGGAAGAGAAGGATTCAGAATTTCAAAGGCAAGTTTCCTCCTACTTAAAAATTTGTATTTCAGTAGATTGAACAGAACAGAGGCCAGATTACAGTGAGTAAACAGTTATGAAATGAAAGTAGCTAGTATAGATTCATTGAAGGAGTACGGATATGAAAGGAAAGAGAGAAAGAAATGATTGCAGTGAAGATTGGGGCCAAGTGAAGGTTTTTTTCAAGATATGTATAAAAGGAAAAATTAACAAATGTGTAGTTTTGGCCATATCCCCATATCTATTTCACGGATTTAAACTCCCTCTCTTTCTTCAAGGGGAATTCAGCCCTATAAATAATTCTCAAACTGTTTTATATAAATGTGAATTTTCTATATTATAATGCAGTGCCCTAAAATATTAGGGGAAAAAAAGTCTTGTAAACCACTTGGCAAGGAGGAAAGAAAGAAAGAAAGAAGAAAGAAAAAGGAAGGAAGAAAGGAAGAAAGAAAAGTTAAACAGATGCCTCAGTTTTAGCAGTTGTCCTTAATATTTATATTAAAATCCCACATTATCTCAGATCTAGCCCTTGCCAAGTAAGTACTGGAAAAGATAATATAATAGCCCACAGACAGCTGTGTATCATGGGTCTCTGCAAAACAGTCTCAGGTTCCTTCCCAAGCAAATCATAGATTTTCAAGGGATAATCTTTTCCCTTGAAACTGAAAAGTCATTTGTATTTCAGGATATTTTATAGAGTGATAGGCTCTCTTTCCTTGTCCTCATTTCCTTCCTTCTTTATGTATTGTAGCAAACTCTGCTGAGAAACACTGAGCTACAAAAAACACTTCAGCATTCAGCATGTAAATGAGGACTGTAGCTGGGAATAAGCTGTACTCATTCTCCATTCTGTGGTCCCTAAGCAAAAGCTGCTAAGGTACAGCTCAAACCACTGTTCCCAGAAAGCCTGGGATTGCAGGAACCTCTTCCAGGATTGTTATGAAGGCAAAGAGTTTTGTTTTGTTTTATGATCTTGTAACGTTGGTCCCTGTAGTGCAGACTTTAGAAAATATTCATGTTCTCAGTTGCATTGATGGATCAGTCAATCAGTTTATATCAGGATCAAGAAGGGAGGTATGCATGGTAACTATAAAAATTATCCTACAACACAACTAGGTGACCAGTTCAAGGCAGGAATATTGACAGGCATTGGCACTTTGGTACCATTTTCATTACTTAATGGAACAAAATCCAAATGGATGGTAAAATTTTCTTTCCTCAATCTGACCCAGTTATCAATTTCTGTTGCCTTTGCTGACCAGCCACAGCTCAAATAGAAATAAATTCAAATATTTTTTGAATAAATTTTCTCTTTTTACTCATTTGTATTCTTGGTTTTTCCCCCAAGGGCAGTCATATCTGTATGATGTTCCCCAAGATTCACTCTAATTACTGGCTCAAGATCTCTCAGACACAAGATTCCTTTTCCTATCATTCTTTTTCCTATTTTGAACCATGGTAGTATTTGGAAGATTTAAACAAAGAGAAATATATGCAGTTGACAATGTTACAAGAAAGTATAGATGAAGCAAGAGGAGCTTGCAGTTGATAACTGTTGAAGCTGAGCTATGGGGGTTCATTATATATGCTGTTCTCGCTAGCTTTGTAAGAAAATGAAAATGTTCATAATATAAAATTAAACAACAGAGTGAATAATCCAAACAGAACCAATCATCTGTGCAGTCTAGGCTCTACCAGATGCCTTGGATTCACATGAAGAAATGCCAGACACGATAAAATGTTTCACTATCACTATTTATTATCTTGGGTAGTATGGAAAGGAACCTTCAAAGTCTGATATAGAGAGCCTGAGTAAAGCAAAAGGACTGTGATTTATCGTAGCAAGAGAGAATTACAGTCTTGAATGAAGGAGAATTTTTCCTCATGCAGGATGGTTTAAGCTTGACCTAGTAAACATAAGAATTTCATCTATGGAGTTGCATAGAAAGATTGAACTATTGGCCCACTTACAGGGTCTTATTGAAACTACTGGCACATAGCCTCGTACTGTGCTGGTACTGCAGGATGCTGAAGTTGGAAAAACATCCTATTAAGAAGAGGGAGTTTGAACTGGTCAGATAAAGGTAAGTTTAAGCGATACCCCTATGGTCTGATTTCTCTTGGCCTGGAGAAAACTCTGACCTTAGAAGCATACAGTGAAATGATATGATCAATAACAAGAGCCGACAATAAAGATTGAGAAAAACAAACCATAAAAGTTTGGCTTATAATGAGGCTAGAGGGTCTGTCCAAAGTGGATGGTAGTTTCTTTCAAGAGGCCCTCCGAGTGTAGGTATATTTCAGATGGGAGGCAGTGGGAAACGTTATTTATGTGAACCAAGCTCAGAGTTCCCCCAACTGTTAACTGAGCATGATCTTTTACCTAGGAAGAAAAATCTGCTTTCTGAAAAATGAGGGTTTATCCTAAGAAAAATTGTACGGACCTCTCTCTCTAAGCCCTATGAATTCTCCTCTGCCTTTCTGATGGAAATAGGAAAGAGGTTTTTTTTCTGTTTGGGTTTTTTTTTTTTTTTGAAGATCAACACTATACATTTATTCTACACATCTCCCCATCATGTGCTTGAATTAGGGATATTGGGAAATTTGTTTTTACCATTGGCTAGTTACTTTGATAATCAAAAGGCGAAAGACCTCTAAAGATTCCAAGTGTTTATTTAAAAGCTGTTATGAAATGAAATGAAATTAAAAATGATGAAATGAAGGACACCCACAATAATTCTTGAACTCCTGGAAATCCTAACAGATGCTGCAAATATAGGTCTTTATTCTTAGGAAAATATAGTCAGAGCTAGCTTCCTTATGCTATACATAAACTTTTAACATCAGAGGCAGTACAGATAGTACAGAAGTTTTTGAACTGATCTCCAAACAAACACAAACCCACTATGTTGAAAAGAACAAGTAATTTGAGGTTTAGGGCAAAAGCCAGTACTTCACACATCTAATCCAAATCAAAGAGACTGCAGATAGTTTTTGGTGGGATGAAAGGAGTGAAATAAAAATAAATTCTATGGGTAAATAAATGTAAGAGACAATTTAAATAAGCTAACAGAAGAAATACATTAAAAAATAAAAATACTAGCCAGGTACAAGCTTTTGTTTCTCAATGCCAGGCTTCTGCATCTTTGTCAGACTAAACTGTTAATATCATTAAAAACTCCCAGAAGAACTGGAGTGCCAGACAGAGAAAGAAGTCTGGCCACAGAATGAAGGAGCATGGTCCACTATTCTAGCTACTGAGCTACAAATCATGGGCAGAGGAAACAAACCAGAGTCTTGTCTGACACAGGATAGTTTAGTGGCTCAGAGTAGCAAGTGGTGTAGAGTCAAATTCCTGTCTCACTACTGACAAGCTGTGTGTCTTTGGCCAAGTTACATAGTGAACGCTCACTAAATGTTGGTTCACAATATTATTATTCCTGAGTATAGATTGTGTCCCAGGATATGGGGCGGAGCCAAAGCTAATCATAAGTTACCCTTTCTCAGGAGTCTATAGCTATATAGCAGTTAAGAACTTCAGTAAACCAGGCAACTTTCTACTTTTAAACTACAAAATGTGAAAAAGGGGAGCAGAGAACAGAGGTAGCTAATTTAACCTGGGAAGACTTCGTGGAGGAGGGACTACCTGAACTAAGTCTTTAAGGATGAGCAGATGGCAAAGTTCTGGTGGAATCTTTGGACTCTTTTAGCCAAAAAGCCATTTCACCCAAATGTGAGCAAATAAAATCCTTTGCAAATGTCCTGATTTATAATAATAATAATAATAATAATAATAAAATCAGCCAGCAGATTAAGAGAATTTGATCATATCAATTGGATAAAAAGAGAAAAGAATAAATGAAGCCCAGGAAAAAGGGATTTTATTAATAGTCCCAGAGAGAATTAGCATTACCCAATATAGAGCAGCATTAAACCAATTGTCCCAGCTGGGAAAAAGAAAAAAAAAAAGTAAATTCTTTCCATGGAAGAGAGAGGATTTGGAATGAAACTCCTTTTCTTCTAGCCTTTTAAAAAATACCCCCATTTTTCTCTATATAATATCACAAAAAGGAGATCTTTCTTTGTGTCATATTATCTTCTACGCACACAGAAATGAAGATGCACCACGGAGCATCCTCCTCATCGTTTATACAAACTGGTTTTGTAAGAAAAGCTGTAATGAAGTGTCTCCTCCCAGACCTCACAGCCTTTGTAAATGATAATAATTATTATTATATTAATACTATCTATGGCAAGAGATACAGAGATACTGAAAGGAAAAACGCAGGGCTCCGCTATTGAGAAATCAATGACAAAATGGGAATTAAATTTCAGTGATCATGTCTCAAGCCCTTAGAAGGACTTCCTACAGTGCAGCTGCCAACCTAATCCACCTCCGAGTTACTCCACGAATACCAAGCCTTTTTTTATGGACTATAAACTTTTTTTTATTGAGAAGGGAAGCTATTAGGTATGTGAATCTTTTATATTGGCATATTATTTTCCTAATTTCAAAGCAATTCCACACACCTTACTTTTTATTTCCCCAACTTTGCAGATTCCCAACCTCTGTGAGGATGAGAATCCCTATTTAATCTGACAAAGTTTAGTGGATTCTCACCTGTTCTTTTTTTATCTGTCAGTGGGAAGAACTCAACAAAAACTTAATATAACAACAAATTACCATGAATTCAATAATTTTTAAATGAGTGTGTATTTTATTGTTCATATATATGTGAAAAATAGTTTCACATATATGCAGACAATAATAAACTATAGATGATGCTTGGTGAGAACATGGACTCAACGCCCCCCCCCACACACACACACATGGTAATTGAAGTGCTTGCTAATCAGGGGTTCTGCATGTCATTATCAGATGAAATTTCAAGAGCCATAGAAAGGTTACCCTAAAAATGTACCTGGAGAGAACCAAGGAATTATGTATATCAAAAGCTGCCTTAAAACCCAGAGATTTCAGATAAATTCTTGCTCTACTGCAGAAAAGAGAATGACCCTATTTAACTCCTTTGGAAAGAAGGAGAGGCAGTGATCTCTGTTAAAGAATGAGAGCAGAGCCAGCGTTAACCTCTATGTCTCAGTGCATCTTTCTGATTTGGTGATTGAGTGGAGCAGAGAGAGAGAGAAATGGATAGAACTGAGCAAGACCCAGTATCATTGTGAGAGATCATTGGGAGTAAAATAAAGGTAAGAGTTAAGGAAAAACATGTTCTAGGCCTGTTCATGCCAGATAAGTAAGTATATTGGAAGTGAAAAGTCAAATTGGTTTATCTCTGGCCACCATTACAACTGTCTCCATCTGCTTGGATGTATCATGCATTCATGCGTTCCCATTCTCTCTCTCTTTTTTTTTGTTATTGTTTTTTGTTTTGTTTGTTTGTTGGAGCCATTAGGATTAAGAAAAACAAATTCAGAGAAAAGATTTTTCTCAAGTTACTAAAGGAAATTATCCTCAGAAGTGTCCCAACAAGAAGAAACTGTGGAGAATGCTTCCCCCCCACCAACTCCCACCCAATTATCTTGCACTGAGATACCTAGTAAAACTGCATGTTGTAGGTGAATGTCATCTTTATTCTCTCCTTTTCAAGCCCAGGAATTTCTGCTGATGGACTCTTTTAGACAGTAATTTCAGGAAAGCCTACAATTGAACAGCCAAGCAGAAATTGTGGTTCTATATTTGTTAAATGCTTTTGAGGTCCTCACATAAAAGGTTGATAATGAAGTATTAAGAGAAACTCTGAAAGGCTGCGGTTGGTCAAATTTCTCTGCATGGCACAAAGGGGAGGATGACCTTATGCAAAACCCTGATAGTTCCATTATAAGAATAACCAAGATTTAATGTGAAGTTTAAAAATCACTTTCAAATGCTACCCAAACCAGACTCTTGGCAAAGTATAAATGTTTCATTCAAATTGGGGCTTATAGGGGAAAAGCAATTAAAATCTAATTGCATTATACAGGAGATTTATACATTTTCTCCTCAAAGTCAGGCAAGGAGAGAAGGGGTTCTTAAACCCTGTTTTTAAATTAGAACTTTCTTTCACATCTCTTTTTTTCTTGTCTCCTTTTGAATCCAGACACTTGAATTTGGACAGACAAGCAACCCAGCCACCTTTCAGTGTGGCTGTGTCAGTATCGGAATGAAATGAACATGACCCCCTCCAGCAGGGAAGGAACACACAGTAAAGGTATTTTTTATAGAACAATTCTTCACACTGCCCTGGTGACTGGGGAAAGGAATCTCGTGTTTCTCTTTTGCTGATACTGAATCAGCTGAAGAATACCATGAACGTCAGTAGAAATGCTCTGAAATAGTCTGCTCTCCCTTTTGTCTTTTTGTTCTCATGAAGGAGAGAGAAGACAGATTTTTTTAACATGAAATATTTAATTAAAATGCCACTTAAAAATCGACCAGTTATTCGGTGGTTCAGTTTATAATCGGCGATGTTGCAAATTATTGCGTTAACTTGCAAACTGTATTAATTTGGCATACTTCTGTTCGACTCTCTAATAAAGATGGCTATACTCACTAAAGATAAGAATACATTCTTAACTAGCATAGGAAGCTGATTTCAGCAAAGAAATTCCTATTCTTGTTTTCTCAATAGTTAATGTAACAATTGGATTTATATCTTGGTTACACAGATGGGCAAAATTAGAACTGATAGAGAAACTGAGTTTATATCTTAATTGGAGAGAAATTCCAAACACCTTAGCAACATGCATCTCCCAGGTCTTACTTCTGTATGTTATTGCATACTTGCTTATTAACATTTCCATATATAGATCCTTATACGGTTTCCAAGAGCTAAATGAAAATGATGATAATATCATCTATCATTTGTACAATGGTTTATAGCTTACAAAGAACTTTCACATACATTTTCTCAGCAATTTAGAAATTTGTGTAAATGGAATAAATTAAATACATTTGTAGAGAAGTTTAGATTTCTAAAGCAGTTTATTTCAAACACGTTTATTAACCCACTAGCAACTCGGTAGCTCGAGCAAATTTTTAGTCTCTAGGAAGTGTCAATATGGACAGTTAATTAGAATATTATGAAAAAAATTAAAGTCAGAAAGTGCAAAATAAGATCCCATTGAATTTTGTCTCCAGCCTTCACCTCAAAGATCAGATTCAGCAGACGGTAGAACTTGCTTTGAACCACCTTCTTCTTCTCCACAATGCGGACATCAGGATTTGGTAAAAAGGGGTACTGTCCATTTCCCCCAAAAAGACTTCGAATATTTGTGGTCCAGCAACTTATAAAAGTAAGAATCCCTCCCCCCATCTGATCATCCATTCCTTTATTACCTGGGGTCCTAAAGATTTACTAAAACCGGCCATAAATTAGGAAGAGCCCTACTCCACGGAACAATTTTTTTCCTAGGAGAGATCCCAAGGCTTCCAACAACTCTGGAAATGAAAATAAGCTCTCTCCAATAGATTACATACATTTACCTATTCCCAGTTCCAGGTAAGAGTCCAGGTTACTTACCAGGTGTGGCTGAGTTGGAGGACACAGGTGAAAAGAAAGATGCACACAGAAGGCTTCATAAGCAACATAATCCTCTGGAGTGACAAGGATAGAAAATTCTAAAAACTTGGGAGGCTGAGAGGTAAGATGGGAAAGTATTCTCCTCAGTGGTAGTGGGGTGGAATTCTCCTCAAACCCCAACTTCCTTGGTGTGTAAGCGATCCCAAACAGAGTTAAGGGGAGGTGAAATGGAGCTGCCAAACTTCCAAAGAAGAGATTATCTACTTAATTAAAGTTTTTTTCCCCCCTCTAAGTCCTTCAGCCAATCAGAACTCAAGTGCCAGAGAAAGATTGAGTCGATCAAAAGAACACTCCAGGATCCTCCCAGACAAATGCAGAAGAAGGGGACGAGGAAAAGGGGACAAAGAGAGGAACACGGAGAAAGAGGACAAAGAAAGAAGGTGGGGGGAGGAAGAAAGGGACATAGCAAATCCCCTCCACATAATCACTGCATGGAGTCTCTCTCCTCCCTCCCGCCTCTGCCCTCCCCCCCCACCCAGCCTCCCTCACCCATGCACACTCACCACAGACACAGACACACCGAGAGGGAAGCCTGGTCCCCAAGGGGATTTAGAAGGGACTGTGCTTTCCCGGTTGTCCTTTGTAGGGCTTTGAGGCTTAATTTGCATTCAGGGTAGCTTTCTTCAGAGAAAAATATACCATGTGCTGGGTGAACCTCAGCCCTCTAATCTGAGAATGCAGGGATATGACCCAACCATCTCCAGTATTCTTTAAGTTAGAAAGAAGCTTAGGAAACTTTAGGGAGCCTGATGGTTTCTTCCTTTCAACTTTTCCATTGAATGCTTACTTGTCGAACACCTATTACATTCTCAACCCTACACTAGACATTGTGGACATTTTTTAAAACCAAAACAGGATTTCTGCCCTAGAGACATTTACAACCTAGTAAGGTGATAATACAAGAATGTAATTTAGTAAGGTATTAAATTGCTACAAACTGACTATAACTCATATAGGCTTATTTGGGGAAGGTTTTCTGAAGAAGGTAGAATTTGAGCTTCGAAGAAGGGATGAAATTTCAATAGGCAGCCACCTCCCTACGGTGAAGCCAGGAGGGTGCCCAAGTTTCTTGCTCTCACATCTCGGAGCTGCTGTCCCTTCTGTTCTACTAAGAAGGAAGGGTCACCTGAGTCACAATGCAGGAACCCAAAGGGCCCCCAACATACTTCCACATGGTCACATCTGCTTTAGCATCTGCATCACCTTTCCTCAGGGCTCCCCAGAGACAATGGTCTGTCTTCATTTCCTTCCCTTTATCTTTATTTCTCTTGCTTCAGAACCCTCTCTGGCCAGATCTACACTGGCAAAGGGAACTGGAAAACAAAGAATTATTAGATTCATTACTGGATTATTTAGGCCAGAAGATTTAGGGCTCTTGACTTGAATATTTTGACCGTTAACCTTATTGTCCATTTTGAATCTTCCAGATCTTTATTTGAGATTCCTTAGTGTGAGATGAGCTCAGTCAGTTTTGACCCCCATACAAACAACTTTAGGTCCTTTACTCACTCTTTGTTTCTCCTCAGCTTTGAGGTGTAATTAACAAATGAAAATTGTATATATTTTAGGTGTCCAATGTGACGGTTTGACATATATCTCTATTGTGAAATGATTACCACAATTAAGTTAATTCATACATTCATCACCTCACATGGTAATGGTGTGTGTATGTGTGTGTGTGTGTGTGTGTGTGTGTATATGGTGAGAACACTTAAGATCTACTCTCTTAGCAAATTTCAAGTGTCCAATACAGTATTGTTAATTACAGTCAACATGCTGTACATTAGAATTCGTTCATCTTATAACTGAAACTTTGTACCCTTTGCAGATCCTTCTCTCTTTTGTCATTCAGAAAGGGAGCTGCAGAGTCTATTTAAGACCCAGAGTCAAGTCCTAGGAAACCAAGGCATGATGACTCATGTATTTCAATCTTGACTTCTTCCCTGAGATGAGGACAGGGTTCTCTCCATTTACTTGACTAGGGAATTCTGAGGGGATGGAAAACTTGTAGGAGGTAGAACAGACTTGGGTGATTTTTCTGTGAAAAGGGAGAGCTAATTTAAAACAAGTTTCTTGATGCACTTTCCCACGCCCTCAGAATTTTTTCCCACAAAGGAAATATTTAATACCCTCATTGTTTTGTATAAGGTTAATGCCTTCTCATTGTGAAAACTTAAACATGACAGAAATATATGAAGTAGAGAGCTCACGTCCCCTTGATGACCCACCTCCTTCTCCCCACTCCAGGAGAACAACTAAGTTTTGGATGGTCTTTTGGGTTTTTAACTGTACATATAGAAATATAAATATGTATATTAACATTTTTCACAAAAATGAGGTTATATAGATTATATTTTGCAAGTTGCTTTTCTCATTTAATAATATGTTGTACTGCTTTCTATGTTAGGGCCTAAAGATCTCTCTCTTCTTTTAAGAGTGTGATAGTATAAATTGTCAGGTGTATAAATTGTCAGCACTTTGCTGAATATTTGGGTTGTTTTCAGTCTAGCAAAGGAATTGGAAACTTTTAAATTTATTTCAATTTGGAGTTAAGTATTGCTGTTTTAATCACTTTGATACTGGAGAATAGAGTTATCTCAATGTCTGAGGTACAAAGGATTATACATAAAGTTATGATTTCCACAGTACTTTTGTGTTTGTTCTTAAATTATTGATAATCTTTTTCTAATTGAAATATTATTGCCATACAACATTGTGTAAGTTTAAGGTATACAATGTGTTGATTTGATACATTGCAATATGGTTGCCATTGTAGTGTTAGTTAACACTTTTATCATGTCACATAATTATCATTTCTTTTTTATTGTGAGAACAGATCTTGGTTTCTTAGCAACTTTGAAGTTTATATAACCTTCTTAATCTCCTCCCATCTTCTCCAAATCCTAGGTCAGGAGTTTCCTCTTAGTGTCCTCAAATCAAGGGTCCCATGTAAAAATGAACTACATTTACACTATTCCTCTAAAAATGAACTGTATTACATTATTCAATAACTTTCAATTTATAGATATTTGAAAATAAGATGCTCTTAGGTTTTCTGGAATTTTATACCAGCATCTAATATATCAAAGTATTTTATAACCAGATTTCTTAGTCTTCTTCTATCCTAGTTTATCTTCTGAAGATGTTTGCTTGATAGTATTCTTTTAGACCTAAAAATGTAGAAATTAAGGCACAGGGCAGAAAAGCAATCTACTGAATATTCTAAATGATACCACCTTTTAAAATGATTGCTATTAATGTCCTGACATTCTGCTATATATGTCCTGACATTCTGCTATATTGTTTAATCCCTGTTTAAGACTTCGACAGTGGCATATTTGCTTTGGGTAAGACCCTGCATTATGGTGAGAGAGGAGGCTGTTACTACATTTATAGGCTTCCGGGAGAAACGGACTAGCAAACGCTCAAAAGTGCTTAAGGGAGAGATAGGCATGGAATGCTGTGGAAGCATAGAGGCCGTCTACCTAAAGGAACAGAGGAGAGAGGCTGAAAGGCTTCCTAGAGCATACAAAGACTTGGTTGAGTCTTAAAACAGTGAATAAGAGTTAATCAATAGTGACCGAGAGGAAGAGGGTTCCATGTAGACAGAATAACAGAAGGTATTACAGATCTGTGAAGCAAGAGGGTATATTTGGAGAACTGTAATTAGTCCATTGTGGCTGGATTGACTGTGACATGAAGATAGAAGGAAGGCCAGAGAAATTCGGTAGGACGCAGGTGAAGAAGGACCTTGTGCTAAGAGTTTGGATTTTATCATGAAGGCAATTGGAACCAATCAAAGGGGGTTAAGCAGATGTGTGATATAAAATGTGTATATCAGAGGGATTATTTTGGGGCAGTGATAAAAGATGGCTTTGATGAGATTAGAGGCAGAGACAATTTAGGGCCAGTTACAGAAATCCAGGTGAGAAGAGACAAGGGCTGAACTATTGTAGTGAATAAAAGAGGATGGTGGCTATTAATATAACAGAGGCTGCTATGACTGCATAATTGCTTGGCACTTCATACTCATTAAGTATTCAAGATTCATTTGTTAATATTTAATCTATTGGTCTCCATAGTATTTTTTTTTAAATCTATTATTAAAGTTGATCTGCAGACAATTCATATTTAGGTAAAAGCACCTTTTTAGACTTAACCAGGCATCCAAAAAAAAAAAAAACCACTCTATAAGCAAAATAAAAATACTAATAGAAATAGAAATATTTTCAACATAGATCTTAAAAAGTAAGTTTCTTACATATGTAAAGAGCTATAATGAGCCATTAGGATGAAAAAAAATAGCCCTATTTAAAATTGGCTAATTCATATGATTAGACTCTTCAAAAACACAGAAGTAAAAATATCCAAAAAGCAGATTAAAATATTGAGCTTTCTTGATTATAAGAGAAAAGACAGATAAAAATGAGACATTACCTTCATTTATCACATTGTCAAAGGTTAAAAAAATGAGACCTAGTATTGACAAAGGAATTGTGTTTTATCAAATGGTCATTTATATACTTCTGGTAGGAGTGTGAATTAATCCAATGCTTTGGAAAGCAATTTGGTAACATGAATTTAAAACTTTAATCATATTAATACACTTGACCCAATAATTCCCCCTTTAGGAATTTATCATAAGGAAGTAATCAGATAATGTTTATCAGGATATATCTACAAGGATATTTATTGAATTATTATAAATAATAGTTTTAGTAGAAAACTTTTGGACTGTCTACCTAGCTCATAGTGACTGATTTTATGGATTGTCTTACTTCCAACGGAGGGGCCTCCAGCAGTGATTTTGTACCACGTGGCAACCTTCCTCCACCCCCACCACAGTGGTCATAACTAAGTTGGTACTCACCCCAGCTGAGCCAGTCAGGTTTCCTTCCCTGGGAATTTAGACGACAGAGAGAATGACAGAGAGGAAATAGTACCTCTGTCAAATTGAACTTCTCAGTGTCTCCTGAATAGTCCGTGTATTCTTTTTTCAAAAGGAGAAGAATGCTGAGAACAGAA
The DNA here is from genome assembly GCF_964341445.2 of Mesoplodon mirus. Lineage (NCBI taxonomy): Eukaryota > Metazoa > Chordata > Mammalia > Artiodactyla > Ziphiidae > Mesoplodon > Mesoplodon mirus. Next base: position 202,371,317 of record NC_138977.1, on the reverse strand, counting down.
AGGAGAAGCATGGGATAGCAAAATGCTTTCTAAAGTAGATGACTTAAGGAATCTATACAGTAATAGCTTGTAGACGCATCACTCCAGTCTCTGCCTCTGTCCTCCTATGGTGCTCTCCCTGTGTGTCTGTGTGTCTGTGTCTCTTTTCCTCTTCTTATAAGGACACCAGCCATTAGATTAAGAGCCCACTCTACCCCAGTATGACCTCATCTTAATTAACTACATCAGCAATGACCTTATTTCCAAATAAGGTCACATTCTGAGGTACTGGGGGTTATGACTTCAAAATATCTTTTAGGGATCACAGTTGAGCCTATTACACATGACCCCAACAAACCTTGAACTCTTATTCAGATGTTGTATGATCTCATATTTAACTCTCTGGACCCTTTCGCTTAGGTGGTCAAATCCCACACATCAGATGTTGGAAAGTTCTGTGACTCTAGAGCCTGCATTTTTCATAATGATCCCTTTCTCATTGTGCCATTATTTTTACTTTGAGAACTCTTTTATTTATTTGCCAGAGGGATAGATGCTTGGCTGATGGAGGGAGAGTGGAGTTGATGACTTGTCTGTTGTGTAAATAGACTTTTAATTAATAAACATCACATCCCACTTATTCCCTCTGTTGTACCTGGCGTTTCCCAGCTAAAAGCTTCTCCGGGATTCTGAGGAACTGATTAGTGCCCTTGGCTGTATCACTCACCATGTTCTCTGGGCAGTAGCTTCCTCTTACTGGCTTCATTCATTACCCTTTCTTTATCCATTCTCTAACTTCCAAATATTGGTTGAAATCTTTCATTTCCTTATGGGCTCCCTCATTATTTTCACCATCTTAAGTTTTATTTATGTGGATGTTATTTCTCTGTCATCATTTTAACGGGAGGTGGTTCCAATAGGGAATGGGGAAAACTATGTGTTCATAGCCATCTAAAAATGTGTATTACCAAATTAGTTTTCCTTTTATATTTCTCAATTCTTTTTCTTAGTTCTTGCATTGAAACTTGAATATAATGTTGTTAGTGGTCATCCTTATCTTATCCTATTTAGGTGGAAATGCTGCTAATATTTCATCATTAAATATGATTTTTGTTGTAGATTAGTATCCTTCATGAGACTGAGAAATTTTCTAATATTTCTCCTGAGTTTTAAAAAATCTGTGATGGGTTTTGATCTTATTCAGTTATCTTGGTGGTATCTGTTGAGCTAATGGAGCTTCCTCCTTTAATATGTTAATGTAGTGAATTATATTAACATAGTTACTAATTCAGAATCATTCATGGATTCCTGGGATGAACGTTTCTTGCTCAAGATGTATTGTTATTGTACTGCATTGCTGGATTAATTTGCTAACATGTCATTTCAGATATTTCATCTGTGAGCATAAGTAAATTTGGCCTACCCTCCCCCCTTTTTTTAAGATACCAAATGCCATCCTAGTTTGGTATTGGTAGCAGGATTATGCTAGATTTTTGGAACAAACTGGAGGACTTTCGTCCTTTTCTAAACCCTGATACAAATTATATAGCATAAAAATGATCATTTCTTTAAGATTTGTTAGGACTCAGATAAAATTATCTGAATCAGATGCTGTTGTTTTGAGGAATAGAACTTTTCCATTTCTTTTGTAAATATCAGTCTCTTCAGGTTTTCTACATATTCTTGAGTCATTTAAAAGTATTTAAAATATTATAAAATATATCATTCAGAACTAAAACATAACGAATATATGTATCCATCCTACCTCCATCAAGTCCAAACCTTTTTTTACTTGCTTAATTTTTTAAAAAGAAATAAGGGATTAGAGATGTACTTGAAATCCCTAACATTCTTCCAATTCTATTCCTTTCATTCTCTCCCTACACATATCATTATTCTGAATTTGGTGTTTATAATTCCCATGCACATTTTATACTTTACATACATATGTATTCTTTTTTTTTTTTTTGCTGTACGTGGGCCTCTCACTGTTGTGGCCTCTCCCGTTGCGGAGCACAGTCTCCAGACGTGCAGGCTCAGCGGCCATGGCTCACGGGCCCAGCCGCTCCGCGGCATGTGGGATCTTCCCGGACCGGGGCACGAACCCATGTCCCCTGCATCGGCAGGCGGACTCTCAACCACTGCGCCACCAGGGGAGCCCCAGATATGTATTCTTAAATAACATATAGCATTGTTTTGAATGTTTTCAAAATTTATACAAATACAATTATATGCCATGTGTTGTTCTGTATCTTCCTTGTTTTCCTCGTCTTTAGTATTAACCTAGTTTCTTTATTTAAACCACCATCTAACATATCTTTCATGAATGTACCAAATTTTTTTTATCCATTCTTTCTTGGTGAATATTTAGGAATTTTTTACACAGATATTCATGTCTCCTGGAACTCCTGGCACAGATATTCATGTCTCTTGGCACTCTTATATCAGAGTTTCTATAAAATATGTGACTATAAATGTAATTGTTGGTCTCTCAAAAAAGTGCTCTTCAGCTTTGCCAGATTCTGCCAAAAATTTTTCCACAGTATTTATACAAATTTATATTCCCTTAAGCAATATGAAGTTTCTTGTTTCTTCACATCTTTATCCACATTTGGTATTTTCACATTTTTTTCTTTTTTTATTGAATGGAAGATTCTTTAGATTCTATAAAGGTTATTTTCACATTTTTAATTTTTTCAATCTAGTGAATGTGAAATGGTATCACATTTTAATTTGCATTTTATTGATCACCAGTTATTCAGATTGTTATTCTATGAGTTACTTCTTCCCATCATTTATTTTCTATTTCAGTTTGGCTTTTATCTTTACTAATTTCATCTACTTCAATTGGATTTATTTAATAAATTTATTTATTTGTTTTTTAAATTAATTAATTAATTATTTTTGGCTGTGTTGGGTCTTTGTTGCTGCGCATGGGCTTTCTCCAGCTGCGGCGAGTGGGGGCTGCTCTTCGGTGCGGTGCACGGGCTTCTCATTGCAGTGGCTTCTCTTGTTGCGGAGCATGGGCTCTAGGTGCATGGGCTTCAGTAGTTGTGGCACGTGGGCTTCAGTAGTTGTGGCACACGGGCTCAGTAGTTGTGGCTTGTGGGCTCTAGAGCGCAGGATCAGCAGTTGTGGTGCACGGGCTTAGCTGCTCCACAGCATGTAGGATCTTCCTGGACCAGGGCTCGAACCCATGTGCCCTGCATTGGCAGGCAGATTCTTAACCACTGTGCCACCAGGGAAGCCCCTATTTTATTTTTTAGAGTTTCTTGCATAATACACTTTATTTATTTTCAATCATTGTTAATTTCCAATGTATACATTTAAATTTTTTCCTGAGAACTGTTTTAGCCCCATCCCACATTTAAAATTTTCCATTTTGATTTCAGCTCTAATCTGAGTTATTTATCCAGGCATTTAAAATTTTGTAAATGTATAAATTTTTAAAAAATTATTAGTCTCTGGACTTCCCTGGTGGCGCAGTGGTTAAGAATCCGCCTGCCAATGCAGGGGACACAAATTTGAGCCCTGGTCTGGGAAGATCCCAAATGCCACAGAGCAACTAAGCCCATGCACCACAACTACTGAGCCTGCGCTCTAGAGTCCCTGAGCCACAACTACCAAAGCCTGTGTATCTAGAGTCTGTGCTCTGCAACAGAGAAGCCACTGCAATGAGAAGCCCGCACACCACAACAAATAGCAGCCCCCGCTCTCTGAAACTAGAGAAAGCCCCCACGCAGCAATGAAAACCCAATGCAGCCAAAAATAAATAAATAAATTTATTTTTAAAAAATTGTTAGTCTTTAATTTTATTACATTGTGATTAGGAAAAATCATTACTTTTTGAAACTCCTTGGGATTTTCTTTCAATATATATGACTGTTTCATTTGTGTTTGAAAAGTAGGTATAAATCTTACATGTATTATTATATCTAGCTTTTAAAAATTGCTTTGATATTAATTAATTTGAAAATAAATTTTATAAATATACATTAAAAATAAAGAAACAAGATACACTGAGCACCTATGTAGCTTAATATAAGTAATAGAATAATTCTATTATGTTTGAAATACACTTTATACCTCATCTCAATCTCATCTCCTTTACTCCCCCTTCAAAAATAAATAATACCTTGAATTTTTTTCTTTAGCATGCCTTTGCCATTCACATGTTTTATTCCTAAACAATGTTGGTTTTGTGTTTTTGGACTTATACTAGTGAAATCATACTGTATATATTCTTCTGCAGTTTGCTTTCTTTTCACTTAACATTACATTCCTGAGATTATCCATGCAGCTATTCATAGCTGTAATGAATTTATTTTCACTGTGATAGAGTATTTAATTGTATAAATAGTTTACAATTTATCCATGTTACTGTTGATAGTATTTGGATTGTGTCAGATCTTTTGCTAGTCCATAACAGTGGTGCTGTGAATGTTCTTTTTTGTTTGTTTGTTTGTTTGTTTTTGTTTGTTTGTTTGCGGTACGCGGGCCTCTCACTGTTGTGGCCTCTCCCGTTGCAGAGCACAGGCTACGGTCGCGCAGGCTCAGCAGCCATGGCTCACGGGCCCAGCCGCTCCGCAGCATGTGGGATCTTCCCGGACCGGGGCAAGAACCCGTGTCCCCTGCATTGGCAGGCGGACACTCAACCACTGTGCCACCAGGGAAGCCCCTGTGAATGTTCTTATACATGTCTTTTGGTACACATGCACAGTGGTTTCTTTAGAATATATACCTAAAGTGGAATTCCATGATCATAGGGTTAGTGCATCTTTCACTTTCCAAGATGATGTTAAATCGTTTTCCAAAACAATTATAATAATTTACACTCCAACTAGCATTTTATACTCTACTGGGCACTTTATGATGTGTACCTTCAAGCCTTCACCTATTTTTTCTATTGGTTTATTTGTCTTTCCTCTTTTAATGAAATATATAAATTCTTTATATATATTGGATTTTAAACTTTTTTCAATTATATGCATGGCAATACCTTCTCCAAGTTTGTGGTATGTTTATTTCTCTTTCTTTGTAGTATCTTTTGATTAATAGAAATTCTTAATTATAATATAATTAATAAAATATAACTTAGTATTATTACTGATAGTAATTTATTCATATTACTATTATCATCATCACTAATGGCTTGTGCCTTTTATATCTTATTTAAGAATTTCTTCCCGGGCTTCCCTGGTGGCGCAGTGGTTGGGAGTCTGCCTACCGATGCAGGGGACGCGGGTTCGTGCCCCAGTCTGGGAAGATCCCACATGCCGTAGAGCGGCTGGGCTTGTGAGCCATGGCTGCTGGGCCTGCGCGTCTGGAGCCTGTGCTCCGCAACGGGAGAGGCCACAACAGTGAGAGGCCCACATAACGCAAAAAAAAAAAAAAAAAAAGAATCTCTTCCCTAACCCTAGGTGGTAAAGATAGTCTTTTATATGTGTTGAATTTAACAAATAAGTAAGTATATGTGAAGCTCATAGAACAGTACCTGTCATATTAAAGTGTTCCATAAATTAGCTATATTAATATTATCAATTTTATCTTATTTTGTCAATTCTTAGATGCACATTTTTGCATCTGGGGTAGGCTGAATAGTGCTCCCCCCACACCCCTGCAAAGATATACAGGTCCTAACCTGGAACTAAGGTTACTTTGCAAATATGATTAAATTAAGGATTTTGAGATGGTGAGATTACCCTGGGTTATCTGGGTGGGCCCTAAGTTAGCAAGTGTCTTTATAAGAGAGAGGCAGAGGGAGGTTTGACTGCAGTGACAGAAGGGAGAAGGCAATGTGACAATGGAAGTAGACAGAAATTTGAAAATGCTATGCTGTTGGTTTTGAAGATGAAGGAAAAGGCCACGAGCTAAGGAATACAGCTCTAGAAGATGAAAAAGGCAAGGAAATGTATTCTCCCCTAGAACCTCTGGAGGGAACATGGCCCTGACCACGCTTTGGTTTTGGCCCATTGAAACTGATTTCAGGCTTCTAGCCTCCAGAAATATAAGAGGATAAATGCGTGTTGTTTTAAGCACCATGTTTGTGGTAATTTGTTACAGCAGCCATAGGAAATTAATACAGCCTTATAATTGACAGATTTTATAATCCCTGCCAGCCAGGCCACAAGTCATGATATAGTTATTACCTTTGAATACAGGGTCTTGGTTGTTATTCCTGATCTCATTACTGGACAGCTGCAATCCTTTGACATTTCCAACAATAGACTATTTAAGAACTATATGGAAAATGACTATAAATCCTGGGTATTGTCTGAAATATTCTGTTGACCCTTTCTTATAACTCAAGGAAATGTTAACATCAAAATTTGCAAAATGGATGCCAGTGGCTTGGGAGTTATACTGATAACATGGAGTACTACCTAAGAAATGCTTTGATCATCAATGTTCCTGATGGCAGAGGTGCTACTGTGCAGACAATAGGGATGGAGTTCAAGGATGAAGCCAAAAACTCTTTGTAAGATTCAGGCTCTGAATATGAAAACATTTTAGGAATATTTTAATCAGCTTATTTCTCTCAAAGTTTCCTTCTTATGCATGAACATGAAATCTGTGTTTAAGTAAGTTTATAATAGTATAAGATTAAAAACCCTAATTAGTAAGAAAACATTGTCCTATAGTTTAATTGGCATGTTTTTCCTGTCTTAAGGTAGTGGTGCATCATAGAATTGTTGGCACCTGAGATTCTCTGAAATTTAGTGTTGTTGTTATTATTAATAACTTGTACCTTTTATGTCTTGTTTAAGGAATTCTTTCCTACCCATAGGTTATAAAGATAATCTCTGGGACTTCCCTGGTGGCACAGTGGTTAAGAATCCGCCTGCTGATGCAGGGGACACGGGTTCAATCCCTGATCCAGGAAGATCCCACATGCCGTGGAGCAACTAAGCCTGTGAGCCACAACTACTGAGCCCACGTGCCGCATCTCCTGAAGCCCACATGCTCTAGAGCCCATGCTCCACAACAAGAGAAGCCACCACAGTGAGAAGCCCGCACACTGCAACAAAGGTTAGCCCCTGTTTGCCACAACTAGAGAAAGCCTGCGCACCGCAATGAAGACCCAACACAGCCAAAAAAAAATTTTTTTAATCATTAAAAAAAGATAATCTCTGATATTGTGTTCTAAAAATATTATAGTTTGCCCTTTATATTTAGATTCTGAATTCACTAAGAATTGATTTTTGTAAGGTAGGGGTCCAATTTAGTTACTTTTCATATGGATAACAAAGTACCATTTATCAGAAAAAGCTATCTATCCTTTTTTCACTGCTCCTTTTTACCAGCTCTACTGTAGGTCAAGTTTTCACTTATTCATGGGTCTGTTTCTGGGCTATTTTATTTCATTGGCTACATTTTTTGTCTCTACGTTAGTAAGATACATTTTAATTATTAGGGATTTATAATAATTATTTATATTTTGTATGGCAAGTCCTCCCATCTAGTTCTTCAGAGTCACCTTGTCAATTTTCCCCTCCTCCCAAAACACTTTTAGGATTTTGATTGGAATTTATCAGATCTACAGATTAATTTGGGGAGAACTGGCATCTTCACAGCACTGAGTCCATGACTGTAATACAGCCCTCCATTTATTCAGTTATTCTATAATGTTACTCAGTGAAGTTTAATAATATTCTCCTCCAAGGTCTTAGATGTATTTTGCTAAATTTATTCCTAAATACTTCATATTTTTCATGCTACTGTGAGATCATTTTTTAAATTGCATTTTTTAACACTGTTGCTGACGTGTAAAAATTCAACTGATTTTTCTACATTGGCTTTGTATCCAGAAACATAATATTATTCACCTTAATTGTAATATTTTGTGGTATATTCTTTTGCCTTTTCTATGTTAACACATCATATGAACTGAAAATAGTGACTGTTTCTTCCTTCTCTTTCTTGTTTTTCTGTGTCAGCTAAGACTTCTAGTTCCATATCGAATAGAAGTGATGATAGTGGCAACCTTAGTCTTGTTCATAAAATTGGAGGGAATACTTTGAATGCTTCACCATAAAACAAAATTTTAAAAAATTAATTATTTATTTTTGGCTGCGTTGGGTCTTCATTGCTTCTAAAGTTATGTGGGGTTTTTTAACATCTTTATTGGAGTAGAATTACTTTACAATGGTGTGTTAGTTTCTGCTTTATAACAAAGTGAGTCAGCTATGCATATACATATATACCCATATCTCCTCCCTCTTGCGTCTCCCTCCCACCCTCCCTATCCCACCCCTCTAGGTGGACACAAAGCACGGAGCAGATCTCCCTGTGCTATGTGGCTGCTTCCCACTAGCTATCTGTTTTACATTTGGTAGTATGTATAAGTCCATGCCACACTCTCACTTCGCCCCAGCTTACCCTTCCCCCTCCCCGTGTCCTCAAGTCCATTCTCTACATCTGCGTCTTTATTCCTGTCCTGCCCCTAGGTTCTTCATAACCACTTTTTTTAGATTCCATATATATGTGTTAGCATATGGTATTTGTTTTTCTCTTTCTGACTTACTTCACTCTGTATGACAGACTCTAGGTCCATCCACCTCACTACAAATAACTCAGTTTTGTTTCTTTTCATGGCTGAGTAATATTCCACTGTATATATGTGCCACATCTTCTCCATCCGTTCGTCTGTTGATGGACACTTGTCCTGGCTTCCTTGTCCTGGCTATTGTAAATAGAGCTGCAATGAACATTGTGGTACATGACTCTTTTTGAATTATGGTTTTTCAGGGTATATGCCCAGTAGTGGGATTGCTGGGTCGTATGATAGTTCTATTTTTAGTTTTTTAAGGAAACTCCATACTGTTCTAGATAGTGGCTGCATCAATTTACATTCCCACCAACAGTGCAAGAGTGTTCCCTTTTCTCCACACCCTCTCCAGCATTTATTGTTTGTAGATTTTTTTTTTTTTTTCTTTTTGCGGTATGCGGGCCTCTCACTGTTGTGGCTTCTCCCGTTGCGGAGCACAGGCTCCGGATGCGCAGGCCCAGCGGCCATGGCTCACGGGCCCAGCCGCTCCGCGGCATATGGGATCCTCCCAGACCGGGGCACGAACCCGTATCCCCTGCATCGGCAGGCGGACTCTCAACCACTGCGCCACCAGGGAGGCCCTGTTTGTAGATTTTTTGATGATGGCCATTCTGACTGGTGTGAGGTGATACCTCATTGTAGTTTTGATTTGCATTTCTCTAATGATTAGTGATGTTGAGCATTCTTTTATGTGTTTGTTGGCAATCTGTATATCTTCTTTGGAGAAATGTCTACTTAGATCATCTGCCCACTTTTGGATTGGGTTGTTTGTTTTTTTGATATTGAACTGCATGAGCTGCTTGTAAATTTTGGAAATTAATCCTTTGTCAGTTGCTTCATTTGCAAATATTTTCTCCCATTCTGAGGGTCGTCTTTTGGTCTTGTTTATGGTTTCCTTAGCTGTGCAAAAGCTTTGAAGTTTCATTAGGTCCCATTTGTTTATTTTTATTTCCATTTTTTCTAGGAGGTGGGTCAAAAAGGATCTTGCTGTAATTTATGTCATAGAGTGTTCTGCCTATGTTTTCCTTTAAGAGTTTGATAGTTTCTGGCCTTACATTTAGGTCTTTAATCCATTTTGAGTTTATTTTTGTGTATGGTGTTAGGGAGTGTTCCAATTTCATTCTTTTACATGTAGCTGTCCAGTTTTCCCAGCACCATTTATTGAAGAGGCTGTCTTTTCTCCATTGTATATTCTTGCCTCCTTTATCAAAAATAAAGTGACCATATGTGCATGGGTTTATCTCTGGGCTTTCTATCCTGTTCTGTTGATCTGTATTTCTGTTTTTGTGCCAGTACCATACTGCCTTAATTACTGTAGCTTTGTATTATAGTCTGAAGTCCAGGAGCCTGATTCCTCCAGCTCTGTATTTCTTTCTCAAGATTGCTTTGGCTATTCGGGGTCTTTTGTGTTTCCATACAAATTGTGAAATATTTTGTTCTAGTTCTGTGAAAAATGCCATTGGTATTTTGATAGGGATTGCATTGAATCTGTAGTTTGCTTTGGGTAGTATAGTCATTTTCACTATGTTGATTCTTCCAATCCAAGACATGGTATATCTCTCTGTCTGTTTGTATCATCTTTAATTTCTTTCATCAGTGTCTTATAGTTTTCTGCATACAGGTCTTTTGTCTCCTTAGGTAGGTTTATTCCTAGGTATTTTATTCTTTTTGTTGCAATGGTAAATGGGAGTGTTTTCTTAATTTCTCTTTCAGATTTTTCATCATTAGTGTATAGGAATGCAAGAGATTTCTGTGCATTAATTTTGTGTCATGCTACTTTACCAAATTCATTGATTAGCTCTAGTAGTTTTCTGGTAGCATCTTTACGGTTATCTATGTATAGTATCATGTCATCTGCAAACAGTGACAGCTTTACTTCTTCTTTTCCGATTTGGATTCCTTTTATTTCTTTTTCTTCTCTGATTGCTGTGGCTAAAACTTCCAAAACTATGTTGAATAATAGTGGTGAGAGTGGACAACCTTGTGTTGTTCCTGATCTTAGAGGAAATGGTTTCAGTTTTTCACTGTTGAGAATGATGTTGGCTGTGGGTTTGTCTTATAGAATGGAATGTCCTATAAATATCAATTAAGTCCATCTTGTTTAATGTATCATTTAAAGCTTGTGTTTCCTTATTTATTTTCATTTTGGATGATCTGTCCATTGGTGAAAGTGGGGTGTTAAAGTCCCCTACCATGACTGTGTTACTGTCGATTTCTCTTTTTATGGCTGTTAGCATTTGCCTTATGTATTGAGGTGCTCCTATGTTGGGCGCATAAATATTTACAATTGTTATATCTTCTTTTTGGATTGATCCCTTGATCATTATGTAGTGTCCTTCTTTGTCTCTTGTAATAGTCTTTATTTTAAAGTCTATTTTGTCTGATATGAGAATTGCTACTCCAGGTTTCTTTTGATTTCCAGTTGCATGGAATATCTTTTTCCATCCCCTCACTTTCAGTCTGTATGTGTCCCTAGGTCTGAAGTGGGTCTCTTGTAGACAGCATATATACAGGTCTTGTTTTTGTATCCATTCAACCAGTCTATGTCTTTTGGTTGGAGCATTTAATCCATTTACATTTAAGGTAGTTATCGATATGTATGTTCCTGTTACCATTTTCTTAATTGTTTTGGGTTTGTTATTGTAGGTCTTTTCCTTCTCTTGTGTTTCCTGCATAGAGAAGTTCCTTTAGCATTTGTTGTAATGCTGGTTTGGTGGTGCTGAATTCCCTTAGATTTTGCTTGTCTGCAAAGGTTTTAATTTCTCCGTCAAGTCTGAATGAGATCCTTGCTGGGTAGAGTAATCTTGGTTGTAGGTTTTTCCCTTTTATCACTTTAAATATGTCCTGCCACTCCCTTCTGGCTTGCAGAGTTTCTGCTGAAAGATCAGCTGTTACTTATCGGGATTCCCTTGTATGTTATTTGTTGTTTTTCCCTTGCTGCTTTTAATATTTTTTCTTTATATTTAATTTTTAATAGTTTGATTAATATGTTTCTTGGCATGTTTCTCCTTGAATTTATCCTGTATGGGACTCTCTGCGCTTCCTGGACTTGATTGACTACTTCCTTTCCCATATTAGGGAAGTTTTCAACAATAATCTCTTCAAATATTTTCTCAGTCCCTTTCTTTTTTTTTTTTTTTTTTTTTTGTGGTACACGGGCCTCTCACTGTTGTGGCCTCTCCTGTTGTGGAGCACAGGCTCCGGACACACAGGCTCAGCGGCCATGGCTCACAGACCCAGCCGCTCCGTGACATGTGGGATCTTCCTGGACCGGGGCATGAATCCGCTTCCCCTGCATCGACAGGTGGACTCTCAACCACTGTGCTACCAGGGAAGCCCCCCTTTCTTTTTCTCTTCTTCTTCTGGGACCCCTATAATTTGAATGTTGGTGCATTTAATGTTGTCTCATAGGTCTGTAAGACTGTCCTCAATTCTTTTAATTCTTTTTTCTTTATTCTGCTCTGCAGTAGTTATTTCCACTATTTTATCTTCCTGGTCATTTATCCATTCTTCTGCCTCAGTTATTCTGCTATTGATTCCTTCTAGAGAATTTTTAATTTCATTTATTCTGTTGTTCATCATTGTTTGTTTGCTCTTTAGTTCTTATAGGTCCTTGTTAAACCTTTCTTGTATTTTCTCCATTCTATTTCCAAGATTTTGGATCATCTTTACTATCATTATTCTAAATTTTTTTTCAGGTAGACTGCCTATTTCCTCTTCATTTGTTTGGTCTGGTGGGTTTTTACCTTGCTCCTTCATCTGCTGTGTGTTTCTCTGTCTTCTCATTTTGCTTCACTTACTGTGTTTGGGGTCTCCTTTTTGCAGGCTGCAGGTTTGTAGTTCCCATTGTTTATGGTGTCTGCCCCCAGTGGGTAAGTTTTGTTCAGTGGGTTGTGTAGGCTTTCTGGTGGAGGGGACTAGTGCCTGTGTTCTGGTGGATGAGGCTACATCTTGTCTTTCTGGTGTGCAGGACCACGTCTAGTGGTGTGTTTTGGGGTGTCTGTGAACTTATTATGATTGTAGGCAGCCTCTCTGCTAGTGGGTGGGGTTGTGTTCCTATCTTGCCAGTTGTTTGGCATAGGGTGTCCAGCACTGTAGCTTGCTGGTCTTTGAGTGGAGCTGGGTCTTAGCATTGAGATGGAGATCTCTGGGAGAGCTTTTGACATTTGATCTTATGTGGAGCCGGGAGGTCTCTGGTGGACCAGTGTCCTGAACTTGGCTCTCCCACCTCAGAGGCACAGGCCTGACAACTGGCTGGAGCACCAAGACCCTGTCAGCCACACGGCTCAGAAGAAAAGGGAGAAAGAAAGAAAGAAAGAAAAAAAGAGAGAGAGAGAGAGAGTGAGAGAGAGAGAGAGAGAGAGGGAGGGAGGGAGGGAGGGAAGGAGGGAGGAAGGAAGAAAGGAAAGAAAGAAAGAAAGAAAGAAAAGAAAATTACTAAAATAAAAAATAATTATTCAAAATAGAAAAATTGTAAAGTAATAAAAAAAGACAAAAGAAGAAAGAAAGAAAGACAAGAGCAACAAAATCAAAAAACAAATCCACCACTGATAACAAGTGCTAAAAACTATACTAAAAAAAAAAAAAAAACCGACAGAACCCTAGGACAAATGGTAAAAGCAAAGCTATACAGACAAAATCACACAAAGAAGCATACACATGCACACCCACAAAAAGAGAAAAAGGAAAAAAAATATATGTGTGTGTGTGTATATATATATATATATATATATATATATATATATATATAAAGAAAGGAGGAAGAGAGCAACCAAATCAATAAACAAATCTACCAATGATAATAAACTCTAAATACTAAATGAAAATAAACCTAAAGCCAGGAACAAATTAGATGCCGAAAGCAAACCCCAAGTCTACAGTTGCTCCCAAAGTCCACCATCTCAATTTTGGGATGATTCGCTGTCTATTCAGGTATTCCACAGATGCACGGTACATCAAGTTGATTGTGGAGATTTAATCCGCTGCCCCTGAGGCTGCTGGGAGAAATTTCCCTTTCTCGTCTTTGTTCGCACAGCTCCTGGAGTTCAGCTTTGGATTTGGCCCCGCCTCTGCGTGTAGGTCACCTGAGGGCGTCTGTTCTTTGCTCAGACAGGACGGGGTTAAAGGAGTAGCTGATTAGGGGGCTCTGGCTTACTCAGGCCGGGGAGAGGGAGAGGTACAGAGCGCGGGGCGAGCCTGCGGCGGCAGAGGCCAGCCTGACTTTGCACCCGCCTGAGGTGCCGTGTGTTCTTCCGAGGAAGTTGTCCCTGGATCACAGGACCCTGGCAGTAGCGGGCTGCACAGGCTCCCAGGAGAGGAGGTGTGGAGAGTGACCTGTGCTCGCACACAGGCTTCTTGGTGGCTCCAGCTGCAGCCTTAGCGTCTCATGCCCGTCTCTGTTGTCTGCGCTGATAGCCGCGGCTCGCGCCCGTCTCTGGAGCTCGTTTAGGCGGTGCTCTGAATCCCCTCTCCTCACGCACCCGGAAACAGTGGTCTCTTGCCTCTTCGGCAGCTCCAGACTTTTTCCCGGACTCCCTCTCGCCTAGCCGTGGCGCACTAGCCCCCTTCACGCTGTGTTCACGCAGCCAACCCCAGTCCTCTCCCTGGGGTCTGACCTCCGAAGCCCGAGCCTCAGCTCCCAGCCCCCACCCGTCCTGACGGCTGAGCAGACAAGCCTCTCGGGCTGGTGAGTGCTGGTCGGCACCGATCCTCTGTGAGGGAATCTCTCCACTTGCCCTCTGCACCCCTGTTGCTGCGCTCTCCTCCGTGGCTCTGAAGCTTCCCTCCCCACCTCCCCGCCCAGCCCCCGTCTCCGCCAGTGAAGGGGCTTCCTAGTGTGTGGAAACTTTTCCTCCTTCACGGCTCCCTCCCAGAGGTGCAGGTCCCGTCCCTATTCTTTTGTCTCTGTTTTTTTTCTTTTTTCTTTTGCCCTACCCAGGTACTGGGGAGTTTCTTGCCTTTTGGGAAGTCTGAGGTCTTCTGCCAGCGTTCAGTAGGCGTTCTGTAGGAGCTGTTCCACAGGTAGATGTATTTCTGATGCATTTGTGGGGAGGAAGGTGATCTCCACGTCTTACTCCTCTGCCATCTTGAAGGTCTCTAACTTCTTAAGTTGTATGACATTTTGTTCTCTTAAGTTGTATGACATTTTGTTCTCATTCTTGGGTCACTTGCTCTGGAGGAAGCCAACTACCCTGCTGGGGGCACACTCAACAGCCCTATTGTGATCATCTTCTTTTCAAAATCATTTAATGTTATAAATTTCCTTTCAGGCACTGCTTTAGCTGTGTCACATGTGTGGTATATTTATGTCACTCAGTTCTACATATTTTTGAATTCTAGAGAATATATACTTGGTAATGTTGGGTATCTTCTAGGTATGTCCATTAGATTAAATTGTGAATTATGTTCAGAATTGTTAAAACTTCTTTTTTTAAAAATATTTTTAATTAATTAATTAATTTATGGCTGCATTGGGTCTTCTTTGCTGCACGTGGGCTTTCATTGCGGTGGCTTCTTTCTTCGCGGAGCACGGGCTCCAGGTGCGCGGGCTTCAGTAGTTGTGGCTCACAGCCTCCATAGTTGTGGCTCACGGGCTTAGCTGCTCCGCGGCATGCGGGATCTTCCCAGACCAGGGCTTGAAACCGCGTCCCCTGCACTGGCAGGCGGACTCCCAACCACTGCGCCACCAGGGAATCCCTGTTAAAACTTCTTGATGAATTGATCGTCTTTATCTCAAGTAATGCTTTTTTGCTTTAAAGTTTGTCAGATATTAATATAGTTGTTGTTAGTGTTGGCCTGGTATTTTTTTCCATCTTTTTACTTCAAAACTTTCTGTGTCCTTATGATTTATGTCTCTCTTGTAAAACCTCATATAGATAAATTTACTTTTAATCAATCTATCTTTGCTTTAACTGGGATTGTTTAATCCATTTACTGTGATTACCAACATATTTGAATTTCCTTCTATGCGATTTTTATCTGTTCCACCTTCCCCACATGTATCTTTTTCTATCTTTTCTTGCCTCTTTTAAAGGGATTGAATATTTTTTCATTCCTTATTTCCCTTAGAAATCATATACTTTCTCTATTCTTTTAGTGTTTACCCTTGAAATTTTATTATCCATATTCAACTTTTCAAAGTCCCAAGGTAATCAGTGTAAACCACACCTGCCAATAAAAGACTGTAGAAAACTTTGACTCCAATTATCTTCCTTCCAATTTATATGCTATTATTTTCATGCACTTTAATTCTATCTTGTTTTATTTAAACCCCATAAGACATTGTCATTATTATTTAATCTAGTTATTGCTTTTTTAGAGTCATCCACATATTTACCACTTTCTTTTCTAATTATTTTATCTGTGGTCTCAAAAAACAGATCATTTTCCTTCTACCTGCATTACAACCTTTAGAATTCCTGTAGTGTGTTGGCAAACTCAGTTTGTGTTTGAAATATTTTTATTTCATTCTTGTTTTTGAAAGATAGCTTTACTAAATATACATTCTAGGTTTATAATTATTTTATTTGAGCATATAAATATATTATTGTTTTCTGGCTTCCATTGTTCCTTCTGAAATGTCAGCTGTAAATCTAATAATCTTCCTTTTGAAAGTAGTGACTTTCTGTCTGCTTTTAAGACAGTCTTTTTGTCTTGGGTGTTCTGCAGCTACACTGTGCTGTTTCTAAATGTGGGTTTCTTTTCTCTTTTTTTTTTTGGCCAGACTACTTGCAGAATCTTAGTTCCATGACCAAGGATCGGCAGTGAAGGTGCAGAGTCCTAACCACTGGACCACCAGGGAATTCCCAAAGGTGCGTTTCTTTTTTAAAAAATTTATTTTATTGACATATACAGCAAAGTGATTTAGTTATACATATTTATGCATTCTTTTTCATATGCTTTTGTATTATGGTTTATCACAGGATATTGAATATAGTTCCCTGTGCTATAGAGTAGGACCTTGTCGTTTATCCATTCTCTATATGATAGTTATCATCTGCTAATCCCAGACTCTCAATCCATCACTCCCCTCCCCCTCCCTTGGCAACCACACATCTGTTCTCTATGTCTGTGAGTCTGTTTCTGTTTTGCAGATAAGTTCATTTGTGTCATATTTTAGATTCCACAAATAAGTGATATTTGTCTTTCTCTTTCTGACTTACTTCACTCAGTATGATAAACTCTAGGTCCATCTATGTTGTTGCAAATGGCATTAGTTCATTCTTTTTTATGGCTGAGTAGTACTCTATTATGTGTGTGTGTGTGTGTGTGTGTATACACTACATCTTCTTTATCCATTTATCTGTCGATGGACATTTAGCTTGCTTCCATGTCTTGGCTACTGTAAATAATTATGCCTCATTCTTGAATATCATCTAGTTTAAAGGTTCCTCAGTTCTGTTTACTTTTTCTCCATCTCAACTTTGAAGAGCTTTATCCCCAAAGCTCACTTTTAGTCTTAATAACTTCTCACTAAAGTGTGCTTTCACTGTTATCCATTCAGCCTTCTTCTGGGTTGTTGGAATCCAGACCTTGTGCCTGTAACATGCTTTTTGTGGAGTTTAAGCTAAACCATAGATGGGCCAGTCAAGTTTAGGAGCTTTTCTAGGATCTGTGTCCTTTAGCTATTTCACTTCTCATTTGAACTTACAGATTCTTGAAAAGTCCAAGGACTTTCACAAAAGTCTCTTATAAAAACACATGTAGAACCTATCAAAAAAGAGATTAAGAAAGAGGTGGGGGTGACATGAGGACTGCTCTTTTTAAGGCAGGTACTTATAAGTTGAGGTTTTCTTATGTAGGCACTATTTCAAGCAGTAGTGTTTGTGTCCAATATTGGGCTCACAGATGGAGCTTGAGACAGAGAATTTGACAAGGACAAAAGGTAACAACAATGTTAGAAAATGTGAAGAGTAAAACTAGTGTTAAGAGGGCCTAATAACAAATTTATTCCTGACTATAAAAAGAGAATTTAGTGATTCCATTGAGGACCAAATGGGAAAAGACAGCAATTGCTTTAGAAAGGATTTAGTCTGGATATTAGGAAGACCATTCTGACAACTAAAAGTAATTGGATGCTGGAATTCATTTTCAGAAAAATGGTGAGATCTTCTCTGGAGATATTTAAAGAGAGTACAATCTGCTCTCCTTTCAAACTGCTTGAAGGTGGTTCATTCATTCATTCAACACATATATAATGAGTGGCTGTGTTGTTCTAGATGCTATTCTATGCACAAGGGATACAGCTCTCAAAAAGAAGGAATGAACTCTTTGTCATAGAACTTACATTACAGAGATGGTGATGGTGGGGGAGATGGATAATGAATAAGTGACAAAGCAATTTCAGATGATAAGTGCTATAAAGCAAGATAATTAATAAGAAATGACTAGAGACCTACTTTAGATCAGATGGTGATGGAAGGCATTTCTTTTTTTTCTTTTTTTTTTTTTTGGTACGCGGGCCTCTCACGGTTGTGGCCTCTCCCGTTGCGGAGCACAGGCTCCGGACGCGCAGGCTCAGCGGCCATGGCTCACGGGCCCAGCCACTCTGCAGCATGTGGGATCTTCCCGGACAGGGGCATGAAGCCGTGTCCCCTGCATTGGCAGGCGGACTCTCAACCACTGCGCCACCAGGGAAGCCCGATAGAAGGCAGTTCTGAAGAGGGGATGTATGAAATGAGACATGAAAGACAGGAAAGAGGCATCTCGTATGGATCCATAGAGGAGCAGTCCAGTGAATGGAACAGTAGATGCAAAGGTCCAGAGGTAGGAACAAGTTGGGCAGGTTTATGGAATGAAAGACCTGTAAGGCTGAAGCATAGTAAGCAAAGATGGGGAGAATAATTGGAGATAAGGTCAAAGAGGTAGAATAAACTAAATCAGGAAGAACCTTCAAGATATTTGGATTTGATTCTAAGAGAAGTGGGAAGCCGTAGGAAGGTTTTAAGCAGGGGAGTATTGTGATATGGTTTATATTATTGAAAAATGTATTCTGGTTGTTGTGTGAAGAATGCATTAGAAGAATGATAGAATAGAAGCAGGGAAAACCATTTAGGAGACTGCTGTGCAGGTCCAGGTGGAAGACGATGGTGGCTTGGCCAATGATGTTAGCAGCAGATGTAAAGAGAAGTAGACAGATCCAAAGATTTTTTCCAATACATTGGTTCTATGATTTTCAGAGGAAATTAATTTTTTATTTCAAAAAGAAAAATAATGTAGGCGTGCAAGAAACACGAACATTTAACTTTTACTGCCTATGATTTCACAATGGCTTGTACACTTAACATTGTTTGCGGATGGGAAAGGCATTCTTTAAAACGAGAGCACTGATGAAATCAGTATCATACTGGTGTTATGGAACGGTCTCGATGGAGATGCATTCTCTGCTTTGTACATTGACAAAGACCCTTTTCTTCTTCTCAGTTCTCTGCAGTCATAGCATGCTTATTAGTGATAAGGCTAGAAAGATCATTTATGGCACATCATGCAGAACCTTGTATGATAGGCTAAGGACACCATATTTTATTTTGTAGGGGGAGTCATGGAAGATTTTTCTGAACAGAGGAATACTTATGATTAAAAACTTTTATTAAAAATGTTAATTTGGTAAATAATGGATCAAAGCGGAGAGATCCTGGAGATAAGAGAATCACTTATAAAACTCTTGCAATTACCCAGGAAAGAAGTAATAAGGCTTGGGCTTCCCTGATGGTCTGGTGGTTAAGAATCAGCCTGCCAATGAAGGGGACACGGGTTCGAGCCCTGGTCCAGGAAGATCCCACATGCTGCAGAGCAACTAAGCCCGAGTGCCACAGCTACTGAGCCTGCGCTCTAGAGCCTGTGAGCCACAACTACTGAGCTCACGAGCCACAGCTACTGAGCCTGTGTGCCACAGCTACTGAAGCCCATGTGCCTAGAGCCCGTGCTCTGCAACAAGAGAAGCCACCACAATGAGAAGCCCGCGCACTGCAATGAAGAGTAGCCCCCACTCACCGCAACTAGAGAAAGCCCGCGCGCAGCAACCAAAACCCAACGCAGCCATAAATAAATAAAGAAAGAAATAAGTTTTAAAAAAAAGTAATAAAGCTTTACTTTAGACTAAGATAGAGATAGAGGTGGGAGAGGAAGGAACTGATGAGATGAGAAACATTTTGGAGGCTGACTTACAGCCTTCAACACAACTTACAGATGGAACTGATTGGAATTAGTAAGTGGAAAAGAAGTAGGCAAAGGTTGTTTCTGAGATTTTGAATCGGATGACTAGGATGCTGTTAAGAGAAAGTGGAGTACAGAAAAGGAGATGGTTTGGGGCAAGAAGAAATAATTCACAATGATGAGAATTATACTTAACATTTCTGAACTGTACACTTAAAATGGTTAAGATGATAAATTTTATGTTATGTATCTTTTTACCACAATTTTTATGAAAAAAGAGGAAACAGAATAAAGGAAAGAGTAATAAGGGCAAGCTATTCTGTGTCAGCAACAGCAATGTGCCAAAGGACAGTCTGGAGAGAGAGAGAAGAATGCCTTAGTTTGGTGAATTATAGGGCAAGTCAAGGCGACCGATGGTGATTATTTAGCTTAAGTCCTGCAAGAGTGAAACATGGTGTCTAATGACCATACCAGCCTGTCCAAAAGCCAGCCCTCCAAGAAACCCTCTGGGGTTTTATTTTGTTCTGGACTTCTGAAGAAATATGTTTCATATTTTTAAAAAATAAACACCAAGCAATACACAAAGCTGTCCTTACTCAAGTGATCATACCTCTGCCAATGTGCTAGAGGAAGAGTGATGAAATGACACCTCACCTATGGCTTTAAATGGCTTCTTGCCTAGCCATCGCCTGTATTGTTTAGCTACCCAGGTTTTTTGAGCACCAGCCTGGATGGCTCCCTGTGAGGGTATTTTTTTGGTGTGTTTCCCACTAGTCATGGTTATCCCTTCCTTATCTGTCATTCCCTAGTCTTTCTCTCTCTCTTTTCTTTTTTTTGTAATTCAGCCATATTGAGGTATAATTGACAAATAAAATTGTAAGATATTTAAAATGTACATCTTGATGATTTGACATACATATGAAAGGGTTCCTCGAATTAGTTAATTAACGCATCCATCACCTCACATAGTCGTCTTTTTTGTGTGTGGGAGTACACTTAAGTTCTACTCTCTTAGCAAATTTCAATTATACAATGCAGTGTTATCAACTTCTACCCCTCCCCAGTTTCCTATCACATTTTATAAGCAACCGCTGATCTTTCTATCACTATAGATTAGTTTTCATTTTCTAGAATTTTGTATAGATGGAATCATATGCAGGATGTACTCTTTCTGTCTGTGTTATTTTATTCAGTATAATGTTTTTGAGGTTCTTCCAAGTTGTTCATTAATGAACAGTTCATTTCTTTTTTTTTTTTTTGCTGAGTAGTATTCCATTGTATGAATATACCACATTTTGTTTACCCATTTACCTGTAGATGGTCATAAGGATTGTTTCCAGTTCTTAGTTTTTACAAAGAAAGCTGCTATTAACATTTAATACAAGTCTTTGTGTGCACATGTACTTTCATTTATTTGGGGTAAATACTTAGAAATGGAATGACTGGTTCACATGGTAGGTGCAGCTTAACATTTTAAGAAACTGACAAACATTTCCAAAGTGGTTATATCATCTTACATTTCTATCAGCAGTGACCATTTTACATTTCTTCCAGCTACCTGGGGACACTGACAACACCAAATGCTGGTGAAGGTGTAGAGCAGCAGGAGCTCTCATTCATCACTAGCAGGGATGCAAAATGGTACAGTTACATTGAAAGACAAATTGGCAGTTTCTTACAAAACTAAACATACTCTTACCATATGATCCAGCAACCCAAAGGAACTGAAAACTATGTCCACACAAAAACCTGCCTACAGATGTTTATAGCAGCTTTATTCATAACTGCCAAAACTTGGAAGCAACCAAGATGTCCTTCAATAGGTGAATGGATAAATAACTGTGTTACATCCAGACAATGGAATATTATTCAGCTTTAAAAAGAAATGCACCATCAAGCCATAAAAAGGCATGGAGGAACCTTAAATGCATATTACTAAGTAAAAGAAGCCAATATGAAAAGGTTACATGCTGTATGCTTCCAACTATATGACATTCTGGAAAAGGCAAAACTATGGAGACTAAAATCATTGGTTGCCAGGGATTGGAAGGGAGAGATGAATAGGTGGAACACAGAGGATTTTTAGGGCAGTGAAATTACTCTGTATGATACTATAATGATGGATACATATCATTATACATTTATCCAAACCCATAGAAACCCTGGAGTGAACCCTAATGTAAACTATGGACTTTGGGTGATTATGATGTGTCAATGTAGATCCATTCATGTAGATTCATCTCTGATCTGATGGGAGATGTTGATAATAGGAGAGCCTATGCATATGTGGGGACAGGGGCGTATGGGAAATCTCTGTACCTTCCTTGTAATTTTGTTGTGAACATAAACCTGCTCTTAAAAAATATTTTTTAAAATCACTTAAAAAAAGTTAGAAGACAGCCTATCCTGGTATTAGAAGTAGATATGGGCAGAGGTGGATTTCCCATAAGACTAAATTAGAGCCCCTTGAACTGCCATATGTTTTTGTAAAATTTATAAAAATAAGACATTTTTGTATTCTTTTTCTTAGATGGCTCCCCAAATTGTATAAGCTATAGGACACAGAAAATCTAGATCAGTCCAAGTTATAGGGGATGGGATCCTTTATCCTGAGTGTTCTTTTTTGAAACTAGCTAAACCATACCTTTCCTGGGAAAGGGGGACTTAGGTTCTAATCAGTGAAAAACTTCAAGATCATTGAATGAACTTGTAATCCTTTTTAGTTTAAGATAAACTAAAAAAGTTTAAAAATTTTAAACATTTATATTCCCAATATAGTTGGGATCTCTCCCAACTATGACAATATAAAGCTATCATCTGTATGTTGGATGTTCTTAGTTTGTCTTTAATGTTTGTCACTTTCTGGGAATTCCCTGGTGGTCTAGTGGTTAGGACTCTGCATTCTCACTGCCAAGTGCCCGGGTTCGATCCCTGGTTGGGGAACTAAAGTCCCACAAGCTGCGCAGGTCGGCCAAAAATATATATATATTTGTCACTTTTTCTTTGATATTTCAAATTTCTTTTTGACTTTTAAAATTTCCCTCTTTTTCACCTTCTATTTCTCTTAAGGTGTTATCTGTTGTGTTTGTTCACTCTGGTGTTCCTGGTTGTTCAGTCTTTGTTTCTGAATTTTTTTCTTTTATTTCTAATTCTTTCATGAGTTCTGTCACTTTATTTCTGAGTATTTCTATTTCTGATTTCTACTATTCTTTTATGTCTTGTATCATTTAAAAATGTTTTTTGGTTTGTTTTGAAGCAGAATATAATAGCTTTAAGGTGTTCTGGTGCGCTTTCATTTTCATTGTCTGTAAAAATGTTATCTGCTTCTCATTCTCCTTTTCCTTATAATAACTTTTATTGGATTTCATCTTTTAAAAATTTTTTTATAATAATAACTCACCTTTATTGAGTACTTTCTATTCAATATATGCCAGACATTGTCCTAAATGCTTTAGCTTTTTTAAAAATTAATTAATTAATTTATTTATTTTTGTCTGCATTGGGTCTTTGTTGCAATGCCTGGGCTTTTTCTAGTTGCAGCGAGTGGGAGCTACTCTTAGTTGCGGTGCGTGGGCTCCTCATTGCGGTGGCTTCTCTCGTTGTGGAGCACGGACTCTAGGCGTGGGGGCTTCAGTAGTTGTGACACTCAAGCTCAGTAGCTATGGCATGTGGGCTCTAAAGCGCAGGCTCAGTAGTTGTGGCGCACAGGCTTAGTTGCTCCACAGCATGTGGGATTTTCCCACACCAGGGCTTGAACCCGTGTCCCCTGCATTGGCAGGTGGATTCTTAACCACTGTGCCACCAGGGAATCCCTACTGGATTTAATCTTGATACTTTTCTGTTACTTATTTTTTTTTTTTTTCTTTTTGCGGTATGCGGGCCTCTCACTGCCGTGGCCTCTCCCGTTGCGGAGCACAGGCTCCGGATGCGCAGGCCCAGCGGCCATGGCTCACGGGCCCAGCCGCTCCGCGGCATATGGGATCCTCCCAGACCGGGGCACGAACCCGTATCCCCTGCATCGGCAGGCGGACTCTCAACCACTGCGCCACCAGGGAGGCCCTGTTACTTATTTTTATGGGATGTTTGTTTTCCTGAAGTTTTACAAGATAGGTGTGTAGTGTTTAAAAATATGGTGTCTTACTTTCTGCAACTTCCTGACATTGTTCCCTTCCCCCACTTGATCTGACCTTCTCTTTCCCTGGCTCTGTTGATCACCATTACCAGGTGGATAGTTCTCTCAGGAAGGAGACAAACTGCTTCTGGTTGCTTTGAAAATAAACATTTAAGTAGTGTTAAGGTCCATCAAAAAATAACTGATGGCAGGTATTTGTCTGCAGTTTGAGAGGTCTTGGCACTCAGGACCACTGGGTGAAGACCTCCTCCGTGAACTCTAGGCCGCTTTGCTCTAAGAAAATTCTCTTCGGGGGAATAGTCTAGGCTAGAGTCACCCACTGAGCTGGACTCTCTCAATACTGTTTTTCCTTTTCTCCAACTGGGTATGAGATTTAGTCTCAGGCAAAGAAGAGACTGTTGAGTTCCACTCATGAGACTGTAACATGGCACAGTAAAAAGGAAGTTCACAAAGTGAGGCTCTGGGCCCAGCTCCACCACTACTCGAGCGATAATGAGCAAGTCATTTCACCTTTCTGTGCTCAGACAAATTTCATTTGCCTAGCAAATTGGTTCCACATGCTTTGGAACTTAATTATAAAAAAGAAAAGAAGACGGGTAGGGCATGCAGTTTCCGGTTCCATTTTGTAAGCATCACACCATTTTTATCCAACACCCTGTCCCTTCTTATATGTGCACGATCTGCTTGGCTTCTGAAAGCTTTTGAGTTTGATACCCTGGGACTGGGTAATTGTTCCCCCAGTTTTATTGAGGTATAATTGACATATAACATTGTATAAGTTTAAGGTGTACAACATGATTTGATACACGCATATATTGCAAAAGAATTACCACAGTAAGTTTAGTTAATATTCATCACCTGGGACTAAGTTATTTCTAAGGCCATGTTTTTCAAAGTGTGAGCTAAGGGTTAAAGTGAAGATGCCTGGGCTCCACACCAGGTTTACTTAATCAGAATCCCGAGAAGTAGCCTAGGAAACTGTGCTTTTAATATGCGCTCCGGAGGATTCACTCGCTTACCAAACTTGAAAACTCCTGCTAGGTAAGTTCCAACTATATCATTCTAACATTAATGATGGGGGGATTAAGGACTGCTAAATATATTTATTTTATCTACCTGCTATGATTCAGAGGCAGGAAGAACACTTTCCTTATTTACTTTTTTTTTTTTGCGGTACGTGGGCCTCTCACTGTTGTGGCCTCTCCCGTTGTGGAGCACAGGCTCCGGACGCGCAGTCTCAGCGGCCATGGCTCACGGGCCCAGCCGCTCCCCGGCATGTGGGATCTTCCCGGACCGGGGCACGAACCCGTGTCCCCTGCATCGGCAGGCGGACTCCCAACCACTGCACCACCAGGGAAGCCCCTTATTTACTTTTTTAACTGGTTATTGGAGGCAAGGATGAGCAGTTTTCCTCAAAACAGGGCATTAGGACATGAAAAAAATCATGTAGAGTCCTTAGATTACGCAGGTGCTCTAGAGATCAAGGTAGTGGGCTACTACTACTACTATTAATAAATACCATTTATTAATCATCATGTGCCAGGCAGGGTAAGGACATTAAATCACCTCATTTGAGTCTTTTATAGCCTTCAGAGGCAGGTATGACTATCTCCTGTTATAAATAAAGGTTCAGAAAGGTTAGGTAATTTTTTTAATGTCCCATAGTTGATGAGTTGTTGCTTAGATTCGAACTCAGTTCTGAATGACACCAAAGTTAGCCAGATCACCCCTATTCCCTAAGTGGGATGATCAGTGAGTACATGGAAGGAAGACAATGCGGTCTCGTACTACGGAATTATAAATCTGTTGGGTCACCAAGTCTTTGCCCATAATGGGTGGGAGGAAACACCGAATAGAGGTCTGTTTAGTAAGCTCCTCAAGGAGATAAATGGGCTTAGTCAGTCAGTTGTGCTCTTATTTCCTAGAGAACTCACTGCCACAGAATAGATTCTCACTACATTCATTGTTTTTTTGTTTGTTTGTTTTTGGCTGCATTGGGTCTTCATTGCTCCATGCCAGCTTTCTCTAGCTGAGTACAGGGGGGCTACTCTTTGTTGTGGTGCGCCGGCTTCTCATTGCGGTGGCTTCTCTTGTTGTGGAGCACGGGCTCTAGGCACGCGGGCCTCAGTAGTTGTGGCTTGTGGGCTCAGTAGTTGTGGCGCACAGGCTTAGTTGCCCTGCGGCATGTAGGATCTTCCTGGGCCAGGGCTTGAACCCGTGTCCCCTGCATTGGCACGCAGATTCTTAGCCACTGCGCCACCAGGGAAGTCCCCACGTTCATTGTTATTGAACTGAGAAATGAAAGCTGTGCTTGCTGCAAGGATTGATTCCTCTTAAAGTATTCTTTTACTTTCCAAATCTTGCATAAATGATCTTTGGGGGAGTTATTTATGTATGTATGTATGTATGTATGTATGTATGTATGTATGTATGTATTTATTCATTCATTCATTCATTTATCGGTACGTGGGCCTCTCACTGTTGTGGCCTCAGCACAGGCTCCGGACGCGCAGGCTCAGCGACCATGGCTCACGGGAGCAGCTGCTCCGCGGCATGTGGGATCTTCCCGGACCGGGGCATGAACCCATGTCCCCTGTAACGGCAGGTGGACTCTCAACCACTGCGCCACCAGGGAGGCCCGGGGAGAGCTTCTTAAAAAGGCAGGTGGGGACTTCCCTGGTGGTGAGGTGGTTAAGAATCCACCTGCCAATGCAGGGGACACAGGTTCGAGCCCTGGTCCGGGAAGATCCCACATGCTGCAGAGCAACTAGATCCGTGCACCACAACTACTGAGCCTGTGCTCTAGAGCCATGAACCACAACTGCTGAAGCCCGCGTGGCCTAAAGCCCTGCTGCGCGACAAGAGAAGCCACTGCAATGAGAAGCCTGCGCACAAGACCCAATGCAGCCAAAAATAAATAAATAAATTTAAAGAAAATGAAAAAAAAACAGGTGACTGGCCCCTCCCGAAAGTTATGAATCAGAGTTTCTTGGGCTAGAATCTGGGATCTACACCTTTAAAAAAGCTTCCCTGGTGATTCTGTTGGTCAGGCAGGTTAGGGATCTATTGGATTAAATTTTCCAAAATGAATTACTTGGGCTAGGGGATACGTTTCCTAATTGAAACGGGTCTGATTTGAGTTGCCAGGCAAGCCCTCTCTGGCAGAAAGAGCCAGCTTTCTTCCTTAGCCTCTAACTCCTCGTAATTCCCTTGTACTTCCCACCCTATATCGTCTCCCCGCTGTCACCCTGTCTTTCCCACCCAAAGCTGGCTGAAAAACGAGTTTAGAACAGCAGCGCCGCATTGTGGAGAGAAACAGTATAGTGCTACAAAAAGCCCAGGACGCAGTCCTCATAGATTACTGGGGCTGCAGTTGCCATTTTGTCCTGAAGAGGGCACAACTTCCTTACGTTTTCTTAGCTGAGGAAGTTTCTTTTCCTTACCCACGTGGGTGATCTCAGTAAACATCCCCTATAACAAGGCACGGGGTGGAACATCGCGCTAGATCAGAAACCAAAAACCTCCCCGCTGTGAAACTAGAATAAACTGGGATGACTAAGTATGTAGGCATGCACAAAGCCTTCTGCTAAGTTAAATGCCAATCTCTGTGACAGTCTTGGTCAGGGTGAGACTATGGGTGGTCCCCATTCCCCAGTCAATATGTGACTTTATTTTTATTTATTTATTTATTTTTAAACAAGATGTTGGAGTAGGAATTAATTAATTAATTAATTAATTTATTTTTGCTGTGTTGGGTCTTCGTTTCTGTGCGAGGGCTTTCTCTAGTTGTGGCAAGTGGGGGCCACTCTTCATCGCGGTGCGCGGGGGTGCGCGGGCCTCTCACTATCGCGGCCTCTCTTGTTGCGGAGCACAGGCTCCAGACGCGCAGGCTCAGTAGTTGTGGCTCACAGGCCCAGTTGCTCCGCGGCACGTGGGATCCTCCCAGATCAGGGCTCGAACCCGTGTACGTTGCATTAGCAGGCAGATTCTCAACCACTGCGCCACCAGGGAAGCCCCAATATGTGGCTTTATTTTTAAAATGTCTATCTCGGGTAGTACCTGGTGTAAGATATGTCTTGGAAAGATTTATATTTTATATGGTACACATAAGTCAGGCATTAATTAATAGATCAGGCCTCTTATATAGTGATATTTCTCCCCAAGGACACATTGGTTTATTTTGGTGGAGCAGGTTGCGGTACCATAGTGTTGTTCGAATTATGCATCTTTTGATCGAATCCTACCTGGGGAAGTCTCTCTCTGTCTCTCTCACACATGCACTCCCATTTTTCTGGTATTTGTCCCTGGACACCTTTTTCAATGGCCTAATCATCTTTAGTGATCCAGCTAACTTAATATAGCTGGAAAGAAGAGGTATGAAAGTTTACATAAATCCATAGTCTACCTGGTTACATTCTCCTCTTGTTTTCTAACAGCTGCATGTAGGCTCCAAAGTTGGGAGGTAGAACTGGGGAGGACCCACGTCTCTGCAGATTTATGTAAGATTTCCTGGCAGGTGATGGCATGGCTTTGTTTCTCTGCTTTGAGACATCGAACTGCTTGGTTTTCTGAACTTTAGAGTTACACTGTTAGCCAGATCACAAGGTTTAGTGTCCTGGTTTCCTCGCGGTTTTACTTGCTCTGATATGTTTGCTGTCTCCCTAACTAGACTGTAAGCCCTTTGGCTGCAGGCTCCAAACCTAGATCTCTTTTATCCCTCAGACACGCACACTGTTGGATGTGCACTACCTGCTCAATACAAATGTTTGGGCTGACTGAATAATGAGGAAAGGTGTTTTAAAAGAGTGAAGTGTAAAGGAGAGCCAGGAAAGAGAAAGAGATAAAAAATAATGTTTCTAAAAGACTGATTTAACTGACCAGTGGAAGGAAGTACAGTTAAGAAGAGGAAGAACACGGCAGAGAAGGTCTCATCAAAGGCAACATGAAGGGAGGAAATTAGAGTGTAGTTTTTTCAAAAAGTGGAAATGCTATTGTGGACAGTAATAACTTCTGAGGAGATATTCATGGTCCATACAGGAAGAAATAAGATTTCTTCACTGACTGAAAACCAAAATGAATGATACAAAAGGTATCCTGTGAAAGAAAGTTATATTTTTGGAATGAGTCCCAATTGGTGAATGAGTCTACAGATTTAAAACAATAGGCCAGGCTTCAAATTCTTCCTGAATGTTACAATCAAATATTGAAGAACAAAACCATTTTTTATTATTTATTTATTTACTTTTTTTTTTTTTTGATGTGGACCATTTTTAAAGTCTTTATTGAATTTGTTACAGTATTGCTTCTGTTTCATGTTTTGGTGTTTTGGCCGTGAGGCATGTGGGATCTTAGCTCCCCGACCAAACCCTCATCCCCTACACTGGAAGGCAAAGTCTTAACCATTGGACCACCAGGGAAGTCCCCAAAACCATTTTAAAATCTGGCTTTATTCTTCTGTAGAATTGAGCCAGTTTAAGGGTCCACTAAGATTTCAGAGAGCTGGTTTCGCTTTGGCTCCTTAGATACAGTGAATTGAGGAAGACAGCCTAGCCTTTCTGACACTCAGTCTCATCAGTGAGGTACGTGTTCCAGAGACCCTTATTTAGCATATTTTAGTGCTTAGAGAGATTTAGAATTTAGAAAGGATTAAAATTTATTGAAATAAAAACATACTTGGAAAATAGATTTTTTTTTCTTATTTTTACTTGCTTTATAGTTGCACATATACCTGACAGAATACATCTGGAGTGTTGTAAAGCAAAATTCGGGATTTTATCACTTCACTCATATCTATTTCTCTCTCTCTCGCTCTCTGCGCACACATGCTCTTTTTTTTTTTTTTTTACAGTGGAGGAGAGCAGGAGTGCATGTTCTTTCCTCCTACCCAGACCATTGACAAGAGACTCCCTTATTCCTGCCTCTTTAGTAAACATGTTCTCAAACCCCAGCCTCTGCCTCTTTAAATGTCTTCCAGGCTTGCTTCTAGTCTCCTTAAAATGCCCTGCTCTCAAATATATGGACACCAAGGGGGGAAAGTGGCAGGGGGTGGGGGTTGGGATGAATTGGGAGATTGGGATTGACATGTATACACTAATATGTATAAAACATAACTAATAAGAACCTGCTGTATAAAAAAAATTAAATTAAATTTTAAAAAAATGCCCTGCTCTCCTGAGCACCTACCACTTTAAACGTCTTCTGTCTGCTGAGCTGTCTGCTCTATCTTGGGCACCTGTCCTTTAAATGTCTAACCTATCCTGGGCCTTGGCCCCTTAATTTAAAAAAACAAACCAAAAAAACCCCCAGAATTTTATCACTTCACTCTTATCTATTTCTTATTTAAATAATTGTTTTTTTCTGTCTCTGAAGTGATTGTTTCAGCGGTAGCATCTCATATTATTTGAAGGAGAAATAATCCATTGATTTTAGTGGTATAAATGTGAAATGGTTGGGGTCTGGATCAGTGATTTGGTCATGGTTGTAAAGAAGAATAAATAAGTCTGCAAACTGTAAACTGTTGGAATAGAGCATACTGGTTAATTGGGTTTCTGATTAACTATGGGTTAATGAGAAGACACTTTTGTTTGAAATCTCTCTAAATTGACTTGGTGCCTTTTCCTGCTTTAATAAGAAGTCTAATGAACATAATTAAATCTTCTCTTTCTGATTCAGCCTCCTGCAATGCCTCAGGATCATTACTCTGAACATAATATATAATTCTATACCATACTGTAGTGACAGAAGGTTTAGGAGTTTAAAATGGCCCTGGACATTTCTGCGCTTTTGAAAAATAAGTCTCTGTGATCTATGCATTTCACTGTATGTAAATTTTTTGTTTGTTTGTTTTTGTTTTTTGTGGTACGCAGGCCTCCCACTGCTGTGGCCTCTCCCGTTGCGGAGCACAGGCTCCGGACGTGCAGGCCCAGCGGCCATGGCTCACGGGCCCAGCCGCTCCGCAGCATGTGGGATCTTCCCACACCGGGGCACGAACCCGTGTCCCCTGCATCGGCAGGCGGACTCTCAACCACTGCGCCACCAGGGAAGCCCTGTATGTAAATTTACCTTAATTAAGTAAATGCCTGTTACATATCATAGAATAATAGACTATTCGCTCCAGAAGAGACTTTTGAGATTATGAAATTCAATGCCATTATTTAATAGATGAGAAAACTAAGACCCAGAAAATAACAAGGAGGATTAGTATAGCGAGACTACGATCGATGTCTCCTGATTGCAAATCCAGAGGCCCTTTGACTTTACCATGCTGCAACTTTCAAATGGCTTGGGATTTTTGTCATTTGTCTCCCTTCCCCCATAAAAATGGAGTCCATTCTCAAAACTGGCTATTTGGGGGTCTTGGTCAAATGAATATAAGCTCCACTAAAATGTAAGCTCCCTAGGGGAGCCTGTTTTGTTCACTTACGTCTCTTCAACACCTAGAACAGTGTCTGCCCCTTGGAAGGCCCTATTTAAATGTTTGTTGAATGAAAGAATGAAATGAAAGTGGAATATGTGTTCTATACAAGATAACTTGATCTCAAGCTCATAGGCTACCTCTAGCTCTGTGTTAATCTACTCAGTATTTATTAAGACTGACATTATACAGATTACAGGTTAGAATCATTGGAGTTCATATGAACTTTGGGTTCATAATTAGAAAATGAAAGCAAATGGAAAAATATGAAATAACTGTGGTGAAACATCATGAACTTTTGTCTCACTTTGACTGGGTATCTCAGTTTCAAACACCACGTATTTGAAGTGAGGAGCCCAGATGTTAAACTGTAAAAACTCTCTTCAGATGGTCAAATGGATCAACAAAAGAGAAGATGTCACAACTCAGCTTTGCCAAGCTGTTTGTTAAATATGAATTCTAATTCTGTTTAATATTTAAACATCTCTTCAAACAAGGCAAACAGAGCCATCAAAACTAGGGAGAACACAAAATTCTTGGACACTGTACCCTGTGCTTATTATCAGATATGCCCTTTGACTCTCAAAATTTGTGGGTATGTTTAAATCATCCGATAAGTGCTTCAGTATTAAGAAATACCTCAGAAACAAACTCAAGAATGAATGAATTGCAAAACCCCTCTATTTAAGGACTAGTTTAAAATTTAACAGTGTAAACATTTAAGGTTACATGCATTCACAGGTAGATTTAGACTTGGAGTCACGGTTTCAATAATACAAAAATCAGAAGATGGTACTTATCTACAAAACTAGATCCAGACGTTATCACTTTATATTCCTGAAAATGCTTTTAGGTCTCCAGAATTCTTTGAATTTCTTTTTTCTTGAATCACCGCTAAACCATAAGTTCCTCGAAGTGGACGATCATGTCTAATTCCCATTTGTATCTGCAGTGCTTGGCACAGTGGTGGAAAATAAAAGGAAATTAAGTATTTGTTGAATGAATGAATTTTAGGGACAGACTTAAGGGGCCTCTTGTAAATTATAAGGATATGTGGAAACGTTAATAGGAAAATGTTTATGGTGTCCAGGAACATTTAACCAGAGTAAAGAGATGGGTAAAGATTAAAGGAAATGCAGACTTGTCTTCAGACTCCAATCTTGAGTATTTGTGAGCTTGCTTCTAAGCCCCTTAATCCTCATTATCACGAATATCCATTTCTAGAGCTTTGTGAGAAACACATACACACAAAAACATCTTTGCTGTTACCAAAGTACATTGAAAGGATAGCTTTCCTATAACTTCCTT
This sequence comes from Mesoplodon mirus, assembly GCF_964341445.2. Lineage (NCBI taxonomy): Eukaryota > Metazoa > Chordata > Mammalia > Artiodactyla > Ziphiidae > Mesoplodon > Mesoplodon mirus. The sequence goes on along the minus strand of NC_138977.1, from coordinate 202,338,782 downwards.
ATTTCTAATTTTGCCTAATTTCTGAACTACCATGCCTATTAATAAAGAATCTTACACATGCCATAGAGGTACTGCTTCCTGGGTAGAAAATTGACTTTCTATACTCTCTGCACTCAGATTTCTTTTCAAATCAACTTTAACCTCTCTGGAACAAGAAGTTATATGGTAGAAGTGATTACAAAGTGGTGAAAATGATTGGGCATAGGGAATGCAGAGAAGGGGAGACTCTTTCTGACCCTTAAACTAGGAACGTGCAGCCTTTTGGAAGCAAAAAAACCTGAGAACTGGCTACCCAGGCAAAGTCGATGGAATGTGCTTCCTCCTCAGTGAAGCGCTGTTAGGACCCAGCATCCCGTGGGGGTCAGCCTGAGACCTCAGGGGTCAGGGCTGTTGTGAGGGTCTGGTTTTCTGTACTTAAGGCTTGGAAAGTCATTGTTCATGCCAACTTTTCCTAATCTTATAATTCTAGAAATGTCAAGATCAGGGACGGAATCTGTACTTTATCTTTCCATTTTTCTAGTCAGCAATTGGGCTGAATGTGTAAACCTCCAGTAGTAACTGGCACTTTAGGTTAATGCTTAATTTATTAACCTTAGAAAAGGAAGTGTCCCCTTGTATTTTTATCATTGACTTTAAGGGTTTAAACATTTCACACAAATGTTTTTATTAGTTCTTCCCAACATCCTTATAACTAGATAAGGGACACAAATGATGCTACACAACAAATCAAATTCCTGAACCACAAAAAGAGGTTAGCTGACTCTTAATCCCAACTTCTCAGCAAAGGGAGGTTTTGTTGTTGTTTTTAAACTTTCTTTGCTCTCTTCACTGGTGAGCTTCTTTGCAGAGGAGAAGCTGAGAAGCTTAGAGAAATGTCCTAAATATCTCAACAGAGCTTTATCTTCTTGCTATTTGAGTGAGGACCTTAACAAAATCTCTCTATGAGAGGTGGAGTTCCATCAGTTAAACTCTGACAGTAAATCCTTTGACCTTTTTGAAGGTGAGGATTAGGGCTGACCTAAGGCAAAATGATGAAATAATCAAAGTTATCTACCTTTCTCTCCTCCCACTTATAGGCATGTACCCTAGAGTCTCCTTCTCAGCCCCACCCTCCCTGTTATCTCTTCATCGAGGACCGGATGACAGTCAGACTCTATTGCCCCTCTCTTTTCTTCAAAAATTCAAGTTCTTCATTTTATCCTTTCTGAAATCTAAACTGATTTTAAAGATGACAATGAATTAATCTGATAAATGAATGAATGAGCTGCTTACATTTGCTAAATCCATTTTCTCTTTCTACTTTCACCTTAATTCACTCTGGCTCTTTTGCCCACCACTGAATTGAAACTGGTTATCAGTTACCTTCATTGTTTGAGTTCCTAGATGCATTGGACATGTTGACACCTCCTTCTTTCTTAAAATTCTTCTCTTAGACTTCAGGCTCCAATTTCTGCTGGTTTTCCTCCTACGTAGAACAGTGTGGCCATTCCTCAGTCTCCTTTGTCAACTGCTACTCCTCTGCACGATCCTTAAATATTACTTCTTCAGAGTCCTCTCCTAGGGTCTCTTTTCTTATTCTAAGCTTTTAGTCTCAAATACTCCATGACTTTGACCATCTTTTCTATGCTCACGAGTCCCATGTCTGTCCAGCCCCTCTCTCTCTCCTGAGCTTTAGATGTGTATTTCCAATTGCTTCCAGAACACTTACCCTGGGATGTTTCACAGGGACCTGCAACTCAACATGGTCAAAATTCAGCCTCCACATTTCTTCTTCCTCCTCCGTGTCCCTAACTCAGTGAATGATGCCACCATAAACCCATTTGCTTATAACCCAAAATATAATTTATTTATTTATTTATTTTTTGCGGTACGCGGTCCTCTCACTGTCATGGCCTCTCCCGTTGTGGAGCACAGGCTCTGGATGCGCAGGCTCAGCGGCCATGGCTCACGGGCCCAGCCGCTCCACGGCATGCGGGATCCTCCCAGACCAGGGCACAAACCCGTGTCCCCTGCATTGTCAGGCGGACTCTCAACCACTGCGCCACCAGGGAAGCCCACACAAAATATAATTTAACAAACATATAGTTTTTAAACACTGTTATGTGTCACATACTATGCTAGAACATGTACACAAGGATAAGGTGTTGGATAAGATTGGTCCCTGTCCTTGAGTTGCTTATAATCCAGTAGGGAAGGCAAATATTAAATAAATAATTGCACAGATACCTAATTCATCATAATTGTTACAAGCACTACCGAGGAAAAGATAAGGAATCATCTTTGACTCTTTCTCCTTCCTACACCTATCAATCTTTCTATCCTATCAGTTCTAACTCCTAAGTATCTCTTCAGTTTGTCCCCTTTTCTCTAGTCTGCTGCCACCAATAGCTCTCCCTTGAACTGAAATAGCTTCCTAACAGATTTCCTGTGTCTACCCTTGTGCCTGTGGTCTATTCACCACTCTGTATCCATAGTGATCTTGTACAAATGCACATCGGCATGTCACTTCCCTGTTTAAAACCCTTCAGTGGAATAAGATTGTTTATATAAAAAAGATAATAAAGCTGATAAGTTAATAGAGGTGAAAACATAATCTGGGGTTGTTGAGCAAAATGCTGGAAGTGGTTCAGAGAGGGAGGGAGATTTGACTTCCCATTATAAACTCATCTGTACCATTTCATCTGCTTTATGTACATGTATTACTTTAATAAAAATAAATAAGTGGTGGCCATGTTGTAATGTATAGAAATATCAAATCACTATGTTGTGCACCAGGAACTAATATAGTGTTATAGGTCAGTTATACTTCAAAAACAAACAAACTCATAGGAAAAGAGATCAGATTTGTAGTTACCAGAGGTAGGGGGGAGGAGAGGGGGAACTGGATGAAGGTGGTCAAAAGGTACAAACTTCCAGTAATAAGATAAATAAGTACTAGGGATATAGTATACAACATGATTGATATAATTAACATTGCTGTTTGTTACATATGAAAGCCTTTAAGAGTAAATCCTAAGAATTCTCATTACAAGGAAAAATTTTTTTCTTTTTCTTTAATTTTATATCTATATGAGATGATGGATGTTCACCAAACTTATTGTGGTCATCATTTCGTGATGTATGTAAGTCAAATCATTATGCTGTACACCTTAAACGTACACAGTGCTGTATGTCAATTACATCTCAATATAACTGGAAGGAAAAAAATAAAGGCAATACTTCTCTGTAAAAAAAAGAAAAAAGAAAAAGAAAAAATATTGAAAGTTGGTATACTTGGACCAGGGCGAGAGGAGCCTGTATCCTAAGCCCCAGGTTTTAGGGGCCCCTTTGATCTTCTTTCAATAGGTGGAGGCATCCATGGGACCAAAGGGCTGTGTCCACCCTGAATCTGTGTTCACCTCCTTCTAGACTAGGCTCTGGGGACTTGGAACCCCAGTACTTCTTGCCCATGTGGCCTCAAGTCCACTTCCGGAGCCCATGGGTCTGCTCTCCAAGGGTGGACTGCACCACCTGTGCACACGTTGCCAGACCCCAGGGGTGGCTGTTTGAAGGGTATGTGACTGGAGCTGAAGTGTGGGAGTTAGAGAGTTAGCCTGGAGGAGCGCGAGGACCCTCGCAGAGCAGGGGAGGTGTGGGGAAGTGTGTAGAGGCTGGGGGCTGGGAGCCGGCTAGTCTTGGTGTGGAACTCTGTGGCATTTGGGAATTCTAAATCCAAATCTAGCCTTCTAGAACATGAAGGCATATGTGTCAAGGCAAAAGGAAAGATGACCTCTTTATCCTCTTTTACTTAACAGTTTGTTGGCTTCATTTATAAATTCTAAGTATTTGAGCACGGTATGTGGGCCTTTGTTCTCTTGCCATAGCTCTGCAAATGTTAGGGGCAAACCTGTTGAAAATCCTCCTGATAACCTTTGTTTCTCCCTTACTACTACAAAGAAGAGAAAAGAAAAGAAAGAAATTAGGAAAGTGTTGGGCCTCCCTGGTGGCACAGTGGTTAAGAATCCACCTGCCAGTGCAGGGGACACAGGTTTGAGCCCTGGTCCGGGAAGATCCCACATGCCGCGGAGCAACTGGGCCCGTGCACCACAACTACTGAGCCTGCGCTCTGGAGCCCATGAGCCACAACTATTGAGCCAACGTGCCACTACTACTGAGGCCCACGTGCCTAGAGCCCGTGCTCCACAACAAGAGAAGCCACTGCAATGAGAAGCCCGCGCACCGCAACGAAGAGCAGCCCCTGCTCTCCGCAACTAGAGAGAGCCCGTGCGCAGCACCGAAGACCCAACACAGCCAAAAATAAATAAATACATCTATTAAAAAAAAAGAAATTAGGAAAGTGTGGTTCTAAAGCCCTCCGGACATGCCTGTGCCTTTCCACATAATATTTAAAACTGCTTGTAAACGTTTCATAAGCCATGTTGGCACAGACGTAACTCAGCTATGGGAAACCCAGCATGTGCCAGGCAGCCACTTTAGAGATCCCCAAGGTCAGTGACAGGAGATGACACGACCCTGTCAGGCCAGCCGCAGCTCCCTCCAGCATCTCAGGCTGAGCGTGTTGCTGTCTTAACTCCCTTCAGATTGAACCCAGCTGCGCTTTATGTATGTGAACTTCCATATGGTTTACCTCATTCTTGTTACCCAAGCAAAGACATCGTGTTCACTTTACTGAAGGTTCATATTTTCAAACTGGCCCAAGTTTGTAGTTTTGTAAAAAATTTGAATTTGAAACTACTTAGATTCTCTCTCTCTCTCCTTTCCTTCCTTCCTTCTTGAAGACACGGCACATAGACATTTGTTCCCCCAAAAAGAAAGTTATTGTGAATTTCTTTTGTCCTGAAAGCAAATAAGCTTTTCATTGGGAAGAAAGCAGACCAGCTTATGGACCCAGAGTCCAGGACTTCTCATCCCATTTCTAAGAGGGTCCCATCATGTGCTCTTCAGCAAATACTGTAGCTTCTTCATGCCTCTTTTTCTTCATCTCTAGCTACACAGAGCTGAGGCTTCTGTCCTACTGCCCAAAGGAAGTGGCTATCTGCATAAACTGAATAAGGACAGAAAAGTACAAAATGTCATGTGAATATGTTTTATTCATGAGAAACAGTATGAAAGCAGGGTACAGTGATGAAAGAACTATTGGTCACAGAGGGTATTTTTTTTCCAGCCACACCCACGTACTGACAACAATCTCAGCCAGTTGTGTTTTCTCTGATTACAAAGAGGTAACAGAAGAAAATTCTGGCTGCACCAGAGTCCCACTTCACATAAAAGGGACATTTTTGGAGGCAAGACTCATGGATAGCAAGACTAAGGGGTAGTCACAAGGACAAAGGTTCCTTCCAGTTCTAAAATTCTAGAATTTTAAATTTTTTGAGAGTTTGAGAGTAGGAATGTTCAGCTAAATAGGAGAACTACTCCACTTTTCAGTGTTAGTGTCAAAATTCTGGCATCGCCTGGTCTGTCTGAGGTTGAATTTATCTTAATCTGGGATTAAGTCAGTTGACCTCACAGGATTAGAAATACAGGATTTCAAAATTTTTATTAGCTTTTCTGGATGAATCCAAGAGATAGAAATGTATACCTTTTACTGGCATCCAAAAAAGCTTGACCAACACCTTTTCCTTTTATTGAATCACTCACTAAATTACCAGACTGAGGGGAAAGGAGTATAGATTTCCAAATCCAAGGATAATTGAAGGTAAGCCCTTCAGGGGTAGACCAAGAACAGGGCTGTGAAGGGTCTGGAGTCTATTTCTTCCCAGACAGAGGGTGGAGTGGGATGAATATATTAGACAGGGACAGAGAAGTGCATGTCTCACAAAATGGAAAGGAGGAACTACTGACAGAAGAAGCAAGGGCAGCTCCTGTTCATTCCTGCCCTAAGCCATCATTCTGCCCTCTGGCCGGCATCACTGAATGTTAGAGCCTACAACTGGCTGGAGAGACTCACCATCCTTATAAAGCCCCTTATTGAATAAAATGTTGTGAAGAGATCCACTTTCTTCATATAAGGCTAGTAACTGATGGAAGTTTCATACTCACTTTGAAGTTTGGAAACATACAGTAAGTCCCCTACATATGAACAAGTTCCTTCTGAGAGTGCATTCATTAAGTCCCATTTGTTCATATGTCCAGCAAATTTAGCCTAGCTACCCAACTAACACAATCGGCTATATAGTACTGTACTGTAATAGGTTTATAATACTTTTCACACAAATAATACGTAAAAAACAAACACAAAAAATAAACATTTAAAATCTTACAGTACAGTACCTTGAAAAGTACAGTAGTACAGTACAACAGCCGGCACACAGGGGCACCACGTTCACATCTTTGAAAGTTTGCAACTGGAAGGTTTGTATGTAGGGGACTTACTGTATTGTAGATCTTGTGTACTGGTCCTCCATCACCAGAGTGAGATGAGTGAATTCCTGTGTGTTTCCTCCTGATTCCTGTGGTAGCTAAATCACTGCCAAAATAGCTTTTTCTGTGAAATGTTTAAAGAAGATAAAAATATTACAGTTGTTATTGCAAATGTCTTCATGAAAAGAATCTTTTTTTCTTAGAATCTCCCACGTTGGTCCTAAGGCTAGATGCAAATGGAATGGAATTTCCTTCATGAAGGAAAGCTAAGGATTCTCACTATGATATGCAAGTACTTACTTACCTCTTGTCTTCCTTAATGAGAGATCATCATTTCCCATTGCAATTCTTTGTAAGGGCCCCTAAGGTAACCTGTTGGTAGATTCTGACTCCAAACCCAGCTGCTATTGATATGTCCAAGTGACCAGTGTAGCTGAGATGGCAGCAAAGAATCTATGGGATGTCTTTGGTATATGCTCTATCTCTTTGCCAACCTAAAATCTGGGAAGGTTGCAGGTTAGTTTTTAACACAGAAGATTTACAAGCCAATGTGGAAATATTCTCACCTAAGTTTATGAAACTTTCTGATTTCATCTATATAGATAGTGTCATTAAGTAGGTATGTACAAAAAGCTATGAAATTTTTTTCATATAGGTCTGTTAATAGCTAGTATGTGTTTCTCACAAAATCCTGGAACAGAATCAAACTCCCATTTTCAATATGGGGTGGGAGCTCAGATTGGAAAAGAGAGGAAGACATTATACAGAGAGTAAAAAAGCCACTAGCTTCCAAGTCCTGAATTGCTTCGACCTCATTTCCCCATTGCTATACCAAAGAAATGTGCAAATATTTTTCATTCTGCTGATGGGCACAGTGATAATGAACTAATGTTGGCAAGATCTTTTGAAATGAGAATATAAAGTTTATTAAAGAAGCAAGAAACAAGACTAGAGAAAGCCCTTTTGATTGGCCAGATTTTATGTTACATAACATGTTTTTTGCACCAAAGGAATAGGGCAGCTGACTTTAAAAAGGATTTTTTTAAGTCTTCCTTTTACTTTGATAATAGAAAAAAACAGTTTGATTTAGCAATTACTTAAACTGTTTGAAAAGTCAGACATCTGAGAGCCAAATGATGTAGTCCCTACTGCTTTGTTTTAATCTTTCATTCAGCAACATTTACTAAATTTACAGTGTATGTCAGCCATCTTCCAGACTGGGTGGGAGATAGAAAGATGTCTAAGAGGGGAACACCTTCCACAAATGAATTTATAATTTAGTAGAGGAGGTAAGGTATACATATACAAATATCCAGCATAAGACAATGCAATGCAGGCTGTAAGAAAAGTGCAAAGTACTTTCCTATGGTGATTGGGACATTTTGTGGTGAGTTGGCCTTGGAGCTGGTCATGAATAGGACAAGATCTTCCAGAGTGAAAACACGGTCAAAGTACCTCCTCTGAGAAGGTTTTGCTGACCCTCTCCCCACTCCCCTTCCCTTCCCTGCCCCAAATGGAGGTAGATTTGTGTGCTACTTCTGCCTTATTGCATACTGTAATTTATATAGACTTTCATTGTAACAATTATATTCTAATTGCTGTTTGCAAGTGTTGTCCCTCAAGGAAATTATAAAGTCCTTTAGGACAGGAACCATGTCTCTTCATGTTTGTTTTCCTAACATATAGCAGGGTTTCTGACAGTGTATCTACTCAATAAATATTGAGGGAGAAAGGAAATACATTACACAATACATTCAGGGATCAGTGTGTGCTGGAATTTGGCTGGAATCAAAGATTCATGAAGGAGAACAGTGAGAATTAAAGCTCCAAGAGTAGGTTGGAAAGTAGGTCTGAAACTATCAAGTGTTGGTGGTAAATGGAACAGTGGAAACTCTTCTATGCCGCTGGTGAGACTGTAAATTGGTACAACCATTTGGGGGAACAATTTATTAACATATAATAAAGTCAAAGATGCTCATATCTTGTGACCCAGAAATTCCAATTCTAGAGTAAGTCTTGCTCATGTTTACAAGGAGACAGATGTAGAATATCCATAGCAAAAAGTTGGAAACAAACTCAGTGTCCATCAGTAGGAGAATGGATGAATAACTACAGATTTATCAATAATGAGTAATGAATAGCTATAATATTAATTATATCTATGTTATATATATTCATATTAGTCATACCTAATGTATAATAATAAATAACTACAGATATATCAACATGGGTGAATATCATGCTGGTGTTTCACCTGTTGATACTCATAACAGCCTGAGGAGACAACCTCCTGGAGTTACAGTTAAGAATGTTTTATGGGGCTTCCCTGGTGGTGCAGTGGTTGAGAGTCCGCCTGCCGATGCAGGGGACATGGGTTCGTGCCCCAGTCTAGGATGATCCCACATGCCGCGGAGTGGCTGGGCCCGAGAGCCATGGCTGCTGAGCCTGCGTGTCCGGAGCCTGTGCTCCACAACGGGAGAGGCCACAGCAGTGAGAGGCCTGTGTACAGCAGTCAATCAATCAATCAATCAATCAATAAAAAGAATGTTTTATGAAACACTGGAGCTCTACCACCTGCATTTCTGGGTGTCTAGCTTGCATACATACTGACTTCTGCAGATTTTGGCTTCTCAGCCTCCATCATCATGTGAGGCAATTCCTTATAGTAAACCTATCCATCTGTTGATCAGTCAATAGGTCTGTAGATGGGTAGATAAAGATCCTGTTGGTTCTTTCTCTGGAGAACACATACTAGTATACCTACTAAATAAAATAGGTTTTTATTTTCTTCTTAATTTGCTCACATTTCAAAAACTCTTCAATTCAGGTTCCTTATTTGAAATTAGGGCTAGAAACTTATGTCTCATCAGGCTGTGTGAGTATCAACAGGCGAAGCACCAGCATAGTGCTGGGCACATAAGCACTCACTTAAAGTTAGTACTTTTGATTGTGACCCTTGCTAAAAGAATATTGCTTGGTCAGTTGATCATGAAGCCAGCCTGCAAAAATGTGGGTTGGGCCTTGAGGGGTGGGTGAGTGGGAGTGGTAGGGTCAAACCAGCTTACCTCAATATACTCCAGAGTAAATCTAAAGTCCAACATAAGTTCAATATTTTCTCCCTGCCAAGAAAATGTGGGCTGTGTCATTCTTTTATCATCAAAGATATCATGATCATCACATGATTTTTACTGTACTTTTATTTTACTAACCTTAGAAGCTTATGGGTACTAACTTCCAGGAAGAAAATGAGGTCCAGCGATTTACCATTATTCCCACATACAAATGGAGAAATTGAAATTCGGGAATTGTGTCTTACCCAAAAGAATACGACAAGTCAGCCCCTAAGTTCAAATATCTCTCCAGATATATAGGCAGCTAGTGAGGTCAGGTTCTCTGTAGAGTTAAATGCCAGGTGAAGTGAGGGTGCAAAATAAAGAGAAGACATTGGTGTCCCTTCAAACTAAGGATAAATAGAAGCTAAAACTTGTGGAAAATATGTAGAAACCCATCCTATGAGGAATATATATATATTTATGATTCCAATTCCTTCAAGTCTTTGCTCAAATTTTACTTTCTCAATAACACCTACCTTGGTCATTCTATTAAATACTGCGGTCTACCCCCCTGCCCATTACTTCTGATTCTCCATTTCCTGCTGCACTTTCTTTTAAATTGAAGTATAGTTGATTTACAATATTGTGTTAGTTCAGGTGTACAGCAAAGTGATTCAGATATATATATATATATATATTTGAAAAAGAAGATATATTATATATATATATATATATCCTCTTTTTCAAATTTTTTTCCATTATAGGTTATTACAAGATATTGAATATAGTTCCCTGTGCTATACAATAGGTCCTGGTTGTTTATCTATTTTATATATAGTAGTGTGTATCTGTTAATCCCATTCTCCTAATTTATCCCTCTCCCCCTTTCCCCTTTGGTAACCATAAGTTTGTTTTCTATGTCTGTGAGTCTGCTTTTGCTTTGTAAATAAGTGCATTTGTATCATTTTTTTGGATTCCTATATATGTTATATCATATATTTGTCTTTCTCTGCCTGACTTGCTTCACTTAAGTATGATAATCTCTAGGGCCATCCATGTTGCTGCAAATGGCATTATTTCATTCTTTTTTATGGCTGAGTAATGTTCCATTGTATGTACATACCACATCCTCTTTACCCATTCATCTGTCAATGGACACTTAGGTGGCTTCCATGTCCTGGCTACTGCAAACAGTGCTGTTATGAACATTGGGGAGCATGTATCTTTTTGAGTTAGAGTTTTTGTCTTTTCCAGATATATACCCAGGGATTGCTGGATCATATAGTAACTCTATTTTTAGTTTCTTAAGGACACTCCATACTGTTTTCCATAGTGGCTGTACCAGTTTACATTCCCACCAACAGTGTAGGAGGGTTCCCTTTTCTGCATACCCTCCCCTCCTGCCATACCTTCTACCTTACCTATATAATACCTATTATATAATCTATGTATTTAGGTTTATTTTTTATTGTCTCTCCCTATGCACACACACAAACTCACACACACACACGCACACACACGAATGTAAATTCCGTAAGTGCAAGGATATTCTGTTTTGTTCACTGATGTATCCCAAGTGCTTAAAGGGTACCTAACACATATGAGGCACTCCATGAATATGTGTGGGATAAACAGGTTCCAAGAGACTACAGGAAAGTTTCAAGATAAGGAAGACATTTTGAACACATGCATCTGCTCTCTCCCTAAACCCCAGTAAACGAATGGTAAAGAGATTTTTTTAAAGAGGCATAATTCCACAAGAACAAAAAGAATGGGGGATGAGACCACAATAAGACTTTGGAAGCTGGAAAGCAGATGAATGAATGATGATTGCTTAGTAGAACCTGGAAAGCTAAAGCTTAAGCCGGCAGTGGGGATAGCCAAGAAGCAATGTGATTTACACTGAAGAGAAGCCACAAAGGTTCCAGATTTGCTGGTACCAGCTTCCTCTGCAAGTGTGTGTCTGTGTGTGGTGGAGGGGTGAAATTATGGCTGAGAACAGGATAATTGTTCTGTTGTGAGGAGATCCCCCCAACTCGAGGCATAACACTGGAGGTTCATTCATTGGACAGGGTAAAATCAAGGGTCTCTTGACTGGGAAACACCAGATTCAGTTAAAGGCAGAGTTATTGTGTCAGTCTGGGTCCATTCAGGAGACAGAAACTACATAGTATATACCAAAAAATGGGAGCTCAGTAGAATATTTACATACTGAAAGTCAGACTCCTCAGTCCCTTTCCTCTTTCAGCTTCTAAACGCTGGCAGCCAGGCTGAACTATTCAGGCAGGAAATTGAAGGAAGCTTCTTTGCAGACTCTTACAGCCTAAAAGGAAAAACCTATGATACTGAGAATGACTCAAAGAAATAATCCATTCGGGAACACAGAGATCTGCTTGCATCATTGAATGTGCTCAACGCATGCTTAGAGACTCTGATTGGCTTTTTGGTGCCCTACTACCATACATGAACAGATAGCTAAGTATCATCTGTTATCTGTGGAAACATATCTGCCCTAACAAATAACAGGAAAAGGAAAAAACTTGGAGGACAAGAGACTATTCAAGGAGAAGGAAAATATTTCCTCAAGCTATCAATATTCTCAAAGGAATAAGAGAAAATATTGCATCCATGGAACAAGACAAGAGGCAATAAAAAGGAAAATTCCAAAAGAACTTTTGGAAATTAAAGTATGATAGCAGATCTTAAAAACAATAGAAGGTTGTAGGGTGCAGTTGAAGAAACCTCCTAGAAAATCAAGCAAAAGAAAAAGACATGTAAAATAAAAGAAAAAGTTTTTTTAATAGAGGATCAATTCTGGAGATTCTATAGTGAGAGAAAGAATAAAGAAAATGGATGGGGAGGAATAATTAATCCAAAAAAGTTTGTCAGAATGGAATGACATTTCTAGATTGAAAGAGTCCACCAAATGTCCTTAATGCTGGATGAAAACAGATCCATACCAATTTCATATCATGAAATTTTGGAAAACTGAGGACAAAGAGACTATCTTTTTTTTGAATTTTATTTTTTTATACAGCAGGTTCTTATTAGTTATCTGTTTTATACATATTAGTGTATATATGTCAATCCCAATCTCCCAATTCATCACACCACCACCACCATCCCCCGCCACTTCCCCCCTTGGTGAGGACAAAGAGACTATCTTAAGAACACTCTTTTTCATGAGACTGACAGAGAATGGAGTTCTTCAGAATAAGGAGAAACTAAGAAGGAGGAACACAGAGGATCCAGGAGCAGGGAATCAAACCTAGGAGGGAAGAAAAGGGAATTTCTAGAATGATGCTGAAGAGAATTCCTAGGACAAGAGCTCTGCAGCAACTTAAGAGAGCAGCCAATCTGGGTTGGAGCAAGTGAGATGGCTCCAGGGGAGATTTCTTCAAGAAGAAGAAATTGATAGAATACCTGATATGACCAAATGCATTGAGAAGAGATATAGATGATTGGTGGGGAGGTTGGGTTGAATTAATGATTAAATACATAGAAAACTAAATGAACAAAAAGATAATCATTAGGTCCAGAGAAAACAAAAAGTTGTGTAAGAAAGAAATCATGGATCTATGACATGGCTAATGTGTGAGCAATATTTATGTAGTCATAGCAATATAAACTCGGAATATTGAAATAACCAAAAATTACAACTCAGCTGTTTGGGGAGGACAGGGAAAGTGAAGCCTACTCACACCTATGTGAATAAGGCAGAACGTGGTGGTGGTGGTGATGATCAAGAAGGTGAGGTTCTCATCTTCCATGGAGGGAAGTCAATAAATAACGAATACGAAATCTAAAAATCAACAGGTAGCCACATACGCATGTCATTTAGAGATACAGAGGTAAATGCCAAAAGAGTCGCTCTAAAGAGTTGAAAATGGTTACCTCTGGGGAGCAGAAAATGGTAAGGAGAGGTGGATGGCCTACTGCTATTTTCAAAACAGGCCTTATAAAACTATTTGACTCTTTAAACTATGTACATGTATAACTTAGGTATAAAATAAAAACAAAATTCAAAGAAACTGCAAGAGACGTTTCAAGTGAAAAGAGCCCATTGGGACATTCCCCACCCCTCCAATCTATTACCACAGCACTGTCTTATCTCATATCTCGCCAGCTTCTCCCCAACACCATCACCGCCTCAACAAACCAGGGTACTAAGAGAGGAAAGACAGACACTGGTTGAGTCTGGGATCTGCCCTGCCAGGATCTCGTCAGGAGCCCTGGGTCATCTTTAGTCCATTATCAGATAACTTCTCCCTAGACAGTTTAAAGGCTTTCTACCGAAGTTACAAATATCAAAACTTAGATGGCCTCTCCTAATGTTTTCCTCTTCCTTACGTTTCACTGACTATCTTGATTCCAAAACCCTTGATTCTAAATGCACCTTCTACTCCTTTCTTTAGATTCTCCTTCTTTAGAGACAGGGATGGCCTCAGGGTCCATCTGCTTTTGGCAGATTACTCACACTTGCCCAGTCATTAACACTTGTGTAACAGACTATTGTGTTGCCTTCAGCAGTGATAAAGGACAGAGGTATACTATTACCTATGGTTACTTTTTATAGAGAACATTACCCTTAACTTACCAAATTCTAGAATATTTTTTCTTTCTTTTTCACTGGCTATTCTACTGGCTCTGATCCTAAGGCTGGTCTGTGACATAAATAACAGAACTGTTTGGAGGACACAGTTAAGTGACCCTGGTAGATCAGGTGAGCTAATCTGTTCATTGCATGGTACTCCGGGGAGACGAATGTCTCATTTTAGATTAGTTCAAAACAAAACAAAACATTTTGCGCTGTCCTTGGCTCTGACCTAGACAACCCTCTTATCCATGATAGAGAAGGCATACTTATCCTGTTTTCAATTAAACAAAGCTAGAAGAGATGAAGAATGAATTGGGGATTCAAAAAACTTTCAATAGGTTGCAAAGTTAAGATTAACAAATGAATGAAATTTACCATGCTTATGTTCAAAATATTAACTTCACAAACAGCATGTGCAAGATTTAGCTTAACAGTTCATGTGAAAAATGCTACAAGTCTTGACTAATAACAAGTTTAGCGAGTTGACAGCAGAAAGTGGCTGGGGGTAACTGCCAAAAAAGTAACTGTTTCTCTTTCTACCTCCCTGAGAGCATAGGCAGGATTGTTTATGTTATATTAATCAATTCACCAATAAATATTTATTGAGGATGTGCTAGGTGTCTAGTATGAGGAAAGTGCTGTGATAGAGAACGAGAGGAAGAAAGTAACAATCTTTCAGCAGGTTGACAGACAACATATACTTAGGAAATTATAGCAGTAATGATAACGTACATTTGAATAATGCTTTAATTTATCATGTTCAATCATTTTTTGACTTATGGCTGCCCTATGAGGTGGTAAGTCAAATACAGTCACCATTTTAAAGATAAGAAATTGAGGCTCAATGAAGTAAATCGCTGATGCTCAAACATTTTGCTCTCAGGACCCCTTTACACTTTTAAAATTATCAAGGTATTGGGTTGGCCAAAAAGGTCGTTTGGGTTTTGCTGTGAGATGTTAATGAAAAACCCGAACGACCTTTTTGGCCAACCCAATACTTCAGAGCATATTCAAAGATTAAACCAAAATGGATCAAAGACCTAAATGTAAGAGAACTGTAAAACTCTTAAAAGAAAACAGTGTAAATCTTTGTGACCTTGGATCAGGCAATGATTTCTTAGATATGACATCAAAAGCAGAACCAACAAAAGAAAAAAATTAATTGGATTTCATTAAAATTTTAAAGATACTCTCAAGAAAGTGAAAAGACAACCCACAGAATGAGAGAAATACAATTGACCCCTGAACAACATAGGTTTGAATTGCATGGGTCCACTTTTACACGGATTTTTTTTTCTCAATAAATATATAGTCGGCCAACCACAGTCAGTTGGTTGAATCCACAGATGCAGAACCTGCAGATATGAAACCTGCAGTCACTGAGGGATTACTATATTTGCAAATTATATATCTGATGAGGGACTACTATCCAGAGTATATAAAGAACTGTTAAAATTCAACAATTAAAAGTAATAATAATCCAATTTTTAAATGGGCAAAGGATTTGAATAGACATTTCTCTGAAGAAGATATGCAAATGACCAATAAGCACATGAAAAGATACTCAGCATCATTAGATTAGGAAAATGCTAATCAAAATCATACTGAGATACTTCACGCTCACTAGAATTGCTATAATGAAAGAGGCAGATAACAAAATGTTGGATGCAGAGAAATCAGAACCCTCATACACTGCTGCTGGGAATGTAGAACGGTGCTGCTGCTTTGCAAAACTGTTTGGCAGTTTCCCGAAGATTAAACGTAGATTTACCATGTGACCCGACAATTCTCCTAGATATATATCCAAGAGAATTGGAAGCATATGTGCACATAGAAACTTATACATGAATATTCATAGCAGTGTTATTCACGATAACTGAAAAACTAGAAACAACCCAAATATCCATCAACTGATGAATGGATAAACAAAAATGTGATATATCTATCTAATAGAATATTATTCAGCAATAAATTGAAGTACTGATATATGCTACAACATGAATGAACCTTGAAAACATTATGTCAAGTGAAAGAAGCCTGTCACAAAGGGCTGCATATTGTATGATTCTGTTTATATGAAATATCCAAAATAGGAAAATCTCTAGAGACAGAAGGTAAAATAGAGAGTGGTTGCCTAGGACTAGTGTTGGGTGGGGGGAGGGGTGCTGGTCACGGGGGGATATGAGGAATGACTACTAGTGAGTAGTCATTTTTTTTTTTTGAGGTATAGTTGATTTTCAATATTAGCACAACATAGTGCTTCAAATTTTTTGTAGATTTCACTCCATTTGTTGTTATTATGAAATATTGTCTATATTCCTTGTGTTGTACAATATATTCTTGTAGCTTGTTCATTTTATACATAGTAGTTTGTACCTCTTAACGGGTAGGGGGTTCTTTTTGGGGCAATGCAAATTTTCGAAAATTGATTGTGATGATGGTTGCACAACTATGTGAATATACTAAAAACTTTTGAACTATGTCTTTAAATGGGTGAATTTTATGATATGTGAATTATACCTCAATAAAGCTTTTATTAAAATAATTGAGGACCCAGAAGAGTATTTGTTTATTTGGATTTTACATAGTAAACCCACATAACCTATTAATAACCTATAATATAGTAACCTATTACATGTTAACATAAACAAATAACATAACAAATTTTTATGAAAAAAATAACAATTTTCCAGACTTCCCTGGTGGTGCAGTGGTTAAGAATCCGCCTGCCAATGCAGGGGACACAGGTTCAAGCCCGGGTCTGGGAAGATCCCACATGCCACGGAGCAACTAAGCCTGTGTGTCACAACTACTGAGCCTGCGCTCTAGAGCCCACGTGCCACAGCTGCTGAAGCCCACGCACCTAGAGTCCGTGCTCCGCAACAAGAGAAGCCACTGCAATGAGAAGCCGGTGCACCGCAACGAAGAGTAACCCCCACTCGCCGCAAGTAGAGATAGACCATGGGCAGCAACGAAGACCCAAAGCAGCCAAAAAAAAAAAAAAAAATTCCAAAACAAAGAAAATATCTAGTGAGAGTAGAGTTATTGTTTTACATTTTTATCAGTCTCTTTAATGTCTGACTTAATAGACGATAGCTGGATTCTCAAATTGGTTGTTTGGTTGAGGTATATGAAGCAAGTTCTAATCTCATACAGATATAATTGGAAAAAAGAAAAGTATTTTAGGAGCCTTTTAAAATTTTAATTTAATTTTTTTATACAGCAGGTTCTTATTAGTTATCTATTTTATACATTTTAGTGTATATATGTCAATCCCAATCTCCCAATTCATCACACCACCACCACCACTCCCCCCTCCTTTCACCCTAGGTGTCCATACGTTTTTTTCTCTACATCTGTGTCTCTATTTCTGCTTTGCAAACCGGTTCATCTGTACCATTTTTCTAGATTCCACATATATGTGTTTATATACGACATTTGTTTTTCTCTTTCTGACTTACTTCACTCTGTATGACAGTCTCTAGGTCCATTCACATCTCTACAAATTACCATTCCTTTTTATGGCTGAGTAATATTCCACTGTATATAGGTATCACCTCTTCTTTATCCATTCGTCTGTCGATGGCATTTAGGTTGCTTCCATGACCTGGCTATTGTAAATAGTGCTGCAATGAACATTGGGGTGCATGTGTCTTTTTTTTGGTTTTTTTTTTTAGGATTTTTCATATGTTAACCTTAATTTTTTTAAACATCTTTATTGGAGTATAATTGCTTTAGAATGTTATGTTAGTTTCTGCTGTATAACAAAGTGAATCAGCTTAGGCTTCCATGGTGGCACAGTGGTTATGAATCCGCCTGCCAATGCAGGGGACACAGGTTTGAGCCCTGGTCTGGGAAGATCCCACATGCCACAGAGCAACTAAGCCCATGCGCCACAACTACTGAGCCTGCACTCTAGAGCTCACGAGCCACAACTACTGAGCCCACGTGCCACAACTACTGAGCCCACGTGCCACAACTACTGAAGCCTGCACACCTAGAGCCCGTGCTCTGCAACAAGAGAAGCCACTGCAATGAGGAGCCTGCGCACCACAAGGAAGAGTAGCCCCCACTCGCCACAACTAGAGAAAGCCTGCACGCAGCAAGAAGACCCAACACAACCAAAAATAAATAAATAAATAAATAAAATTTATTTTTAAAAACAAGTGAATCAGCTATAGGTATACATACATCCCCATACCCCCTGCCTCTTGTGCCTCCCTCCCACCCTCCCTATCCCACCCCTCTATGTGGTCACAAAGCTCTGAGCTGATCTCCCTGTGCTATGCAGCTGCTTCCCACTAGCTATCTATTTTACATTTGGTAGTGTATATACGTCAGTGCTACTCTCTCACTTCGTCCCAGCTTACCCTTCCCCCTCTCCATGTCCTCAGGTCCATTCTCTACGTCTGCATCTTTATTACTGTCCTGCCCCTAGTTCATGAGGACCATTTTTTTTTTAAGATTCCATATATATGTGTTAACATACAGTACTTGTTTTTCTCTTTCTGACTTACTTTACTTTGTATGACAGACTCTAGGTCCATCCACCTCACTACAAATAACTCAATTTCATTTCATTTTATGGCTGAGTAATATTCCATTGTATATATGTGCCACATCTTCTTTATACATTCATCTATTGATGGACACTTAGGTTGTTTCCATGTGCTGGCTATTGTAAATAGTGCTGCAGTGAACACTGTGGTACATGACTCTTTTTGAATTATGGTTTTCCCAGGGTATATGCCCAGTAGTGGGATTGCTGGTTCATATGATAATTCTATTCTTAGTTTTTTAAGGAACCTCCATACTGTTCTCCATACTGGCTATATCAATTTACATTCCCACCAACAGTGCAAGAGGGTTCCCTTTTCTCCACACCCTCTCCAGCATTTGTTGTCTGTAGATTTTCTGATGACGCCCATTCTAACCAGTGTGAAGTGATACCTCATTGTAGTTTTGATTTACATTTCTCTAATAATGAGTGACGTTGAGCAGCTTTTCATGTGCTTCTTGGCCATCTGTATGTCTTCTTTGGAGAAATGTCTGTTTAGGTCTTCTGCCCATTTTTTGATTGCGTTTTTTTTTTTTTTAATATTGAGCTGCATGAGCTGTTTATATATTTTGGAGATTAATCCTTTGTCCGTTGATCCATTTGCAAGTATTTTCTCCCATTCTGAGGGTTGTCTTTTCGTCTTCTATATAGTTTCCTTTGCTGTGCAGAAGCTTTTAAGTTTCATTAGGTCCCATTTGTTTATTTTTGTTTTTATATCCATTACTCTAGGAGGTGGGTCAAAAAAGATCTTGCTATGATTTATGTCAAAGAGTGTTCTTCTTATGTTTTCCTTTAAGAGTTTTATAGTGTCTGGCCTTACATTTAGGTCTTTAATCCATTTTGAGTTTATTTTTGTGTATGGTGTTAAGGAGTGTTCTAAGTTCATTCTTTTACATGTAGCTGTCCAGTTTTCCCAGCACCACTTATTGAAGAGACTGTCTCTTCTCCAGTGTATATCCTTGCCTCCTTTGTCATAGATTAGTTGACCATAGGTGCATGTGTTTACCTCTGGGCTTTCTATCCTCTTCCATTGATCTATATTTCTGTTTTTGTGCCAGTACCATATTGTCTTGATTACTATAGCTTTGTAGTATAGTCTGAAGTCAGGGAGTCTGATTCCTCCAGTTCCATTTTTTTTCCCTCAAGATTGCTTTGGCTATTCGGGGTCCTTTGTATTTCCATACAAATTTTAAGATTATTTGTTCTAGTTCTGTAAAAAATGCCTCTGGTAATTTGATAGAGATTGCATTGAATCTGTAGATTGCTTTGGGTAGTATAGTCATTTTCACAATGTTGATTCTTCCAATCCAAGAACATGGTATATCTTTCCATCTGTTTGTATCATCTTTAATTTCTTTCATCAGTGTCTTATAGTTTTCTGCATACATGTCTTTTGTCTCCCTAGGTAGGTTTATTCCTAGGTATTGTATTCTTTTGGTTGCAATGGTAAATGGGAGTGTTTCCTTAATTTCTCTTTCAGATTTTTCATTATTGGTGTATAGGGGTGCAAGAGATTTCTGTGCATTAATTTTGTATCCTGCAACTTTACCAAATTCATTGATTAGCTCTAGTAGTTTTCTGGTGTCATCTTTAGGATTCTCTATGTATAGTATCATGTCATCTGCAAACAGTGATAGTTTTACTTCTTCTTTTCCAACTTGTATTCCTTTTATTTTTCTTCTCTGGTTGCCAAGGCTAGGACTTCCAAAACTATGCTGAATAATAGCAGTAAGAGTGGACATCCTTGTCTTGTTCCTGATCTTAGAGGAAATGCTTTCAGGTTTTCACCATTGAGAATGATGTTTGCTGTGGGTTTGTCATATATGGCCTTTTTAAGTTGAGGTAGGTTCCCTTTATGCCCACTCTCTGGAGAGTTTTTATCATAAATGGGTGTTGAATTTTGTCAAAAGCTTTTTCTGCATCTATTGAGATGATCATATGGTTTTTATTCTTCAATTTGTTAATATGGTATATCACATTGATTTACTTGCATATATTGAAGAATCCTTGCATCCCTGGGATGAATCCCACTTGATCATGGTGTATGATCCTTTTAATGTGTTGTTGGATTCTGTTTGCTAGTATTTTGTTGAGGATTTTTGCATCTATATTCATCAGTGATATTGATCTGTAATTTTCTTTTTTTGTACTATCTTTGTCTGGTTTTGGTATCAGGGTGATTGTGGCCTCATAGAATGAATTTGGGAGTGTTCCTTCCTCCACAATTTTTTGGAAGAGTTTGAGATGGATGGGTGTTAGCTCTTCTCTAAATATTTGATAGAATTCACCTGTGAAGCCATCTGGTCCTGGACTTTTGTTTGTTGGAAGATTTTTAATCACAGTTTCAATTTCATTACTTGTGATTTGTCTGTTCATATTTTTTATTTCTTCCTGGTTCAATCTTGGAAGGTTATAGCTAAGAATTTGTCCCTTTCTTCCAGGTTGTCCATTTTATTGGCATAGAGTTGCTTGTAGTAGTCTTTTATGATGCTTTGTATTTCTGCAGTGCCCATTGTAACTTCTCCTTTTTCATTTCTAATTTTATTGATTTGAGTTCTCTCCCTCTTTTTCTTGGTGAGTCTGGCTAAAGTTTTAACAATTTTGTTTTTCTTCTTAGAGAATCAGCTTTTAGTTTTATTGATCTTTGCTATTGTTTCCTTTGTTTCTATTTCATTTATTTCTGCTCTCGTCTTTATGATTTCTTTCCTTCTACTAACTTTGAGTTTTGTTTGTTTTTCTTTCTCTAGTTCCTTTAGGTGTAAGTTTAGATTGTTTATTTGAGGTGTTTCTTGTTTCTTGAGGTAGGATGCTATTGCTATAAACTTCCCTCTTAGAACTGCTTTTGCTGCATCCCATAGGTTTTGGATCATCGTGTTTTCGTTGTCATTTGTCTGTAGGTATTTTTTGATTTCCTCTTTGATTTCTCCAGTGATCTCTTGGTTATTTAGTAATGCATTGTTTAGCCTCCATGTGTTTGTGTTTTTTACGTTTTTTCCCTGTAATTTATTGCTAATCTTATAGCGTTGTTGTCAGAAAATATGCTTGATATGATTTCAATTTTCTTAAATTTACTGAGGCTTGATTTGTAACCCAAGATGTTTTCTATCCTGGAGAATATTCCATGTGCACTTGAGAAGAAAGTGTAATCTGCTGTTTTTGGATGGAATGTCCTATAAATATCAATTAAATCTATCTGGTCTATTGTGTCATTTAAAGCTTGTGTTTCCTTATTAATTTTCTGTCTGGATGATCTGTCCATTGGTGTAAGTGAGGTGTAAGTTCCCCACTATTACTGTGTTACTGTTGATTTCTTCCTTTTTGTTGTTTGTTATTTTTTGTTTTTTTGAAGATGCAAAAAAAATTTTTTAATGTAATAATAGTAATAATTAAATTACGTACCTGTGACTTCTTGTAAGAAATGCAAACATGGTTGATTACTTCCAGAAATGCTTATTGAAATAGCCAGTGGGGTCTATCCTTCATAGTTCCTTGTGTTTATGTCAGCTCCATAATTATATAACATCCGTGCACAAAGCACATCATCCCTAAGGGCAGACAAATGTAAAGGAGTCTGTCCATCTTCCAAGTGACCCAAGTTTGTGTCTGCTCCTCTCTGAAGGAACATTCGGCAATAAGAGTGATTGCTTTGGGCTTCCCTGGTGGTGTAGTGGTTGAGAGTCCACCTGCCGATGCAGGGGACACGGGTTCGTGCCCCGGTCCGGGAAGATCCCACATGCTGCAGAGTGGCTACACCCATGAGCCATGGCCGCTGAGCCTGCGTGTCCGGAGCCTGTGCTCTGCAACGGGAGAGGCCACAACAGTGAGAGGCCCGCGTACCACAAAAAAAAAAAAAAAAAAAAAGAGTGATTGCTTTTTATCACAGCATATCGCAACAGGAAACCCTTCTGAATGTTGATGTTGGCATTGTGTCCAGGAGTATTTTCACACAGCTTGACGTCTCTCAGATAATGGTGAGCTGAAGTGGTGTTGTGCCTTTATCATTGAGCTGGTCGACCTCAGCCTTGAACTCCAGTAGGAGTGTCCAGATTCCGGTGTCAGTGAGCTCTTTCTTAATCTTTAGTGCATTTTCAGAGGCAGCAACAAAATACAGCAGCAGAAATGTGATCACATGAATTAGATGCTTAAATTTCAACCTAACAGATTCTCTTTATGGAGGATACTGGTCAGAGGCTCTCTGCTGCTTCTCTGGTGGGTGGGTAGCCCCATTCCTGCTCTCTCGTTTCTCCTATCCACCTCAAACCTGTCTTCTCAGCTGCTGCTTCTCTTACTTCTTTCAGCCTCCTCCTCCACACTCACCAACTTTTCCATTGAAGAAACAGCCCAGGCAGGGCCGTACACGGGTGTCCTTGATCCTCCATGATGCCTCATGGCCCCAGCCCTGCGAGCATCCAGACTGCTGAGCAGACTGGTGGTGGCAGTCCTGGCCTATGGGCAGCCTCAGGGCAGGGGTGCAGGGAGGAAGTCCTGGCTCGGGTTGGGGGGCAGTCCTGTCTGAGGGCTTGGGAGCAGGGGGCTGCTGTGTTCTGGGCTGGAGTCTCCCAGCTACAGGGGGACATGGGAGGGCTTGGGACAGCATGGTCCTGGGTTATTCAGGGCCTGATGTGCCAGCTGCGGAGGCTCCAGGCAGGGGGCTTTTGGGATGCACTTTGCACTGGACCACCCCTGCACCCTCCCTCCAGCACTTTGGGGTCACTGGGATGGGACCAAGCCTTCAGCAGCCAATCAGCAGCCGCACTGGAGCCTGAGTGTGGAGCTGTAAACCAGGTTGGGGTGGGTGGGGGTGGGGGGTGGAGGCAACTTGGTTGGTTGGTTGGTTACCTCCTTCCCTCCTCCTTACCCCAGCAGCCCCCACCCCTTGCCTGTGGTCCAATTTCCTCTTTTATAGCTGTTAGCGTTTGCCTTATGTATTGAGGTGCTCCTATGTTGGATGCATATATATTTATAATTGTTGTATCTTCTTGGATCGATCCCTTAATCATTATGTAGTGTCCTTCCTCATCTCTTGAAACATTCTTTATTTTTAAAGTCTACTTTATCTGACATGAGTATTGCTACTCCAGCTTTCTTTTGATTTCCATTTGCATGGAATATCTTTTTCCATCCCCTCACTTTCAGTCTGTATGTGTCCTAGGTCTGAAGTGGGTCTTGTAGACAGCATATATACAGGTCTTGTTTTTGTATCCATTCAGCAAGCCTGTGTCTTTTGGTTAGAGCACTTAATCCATTCACATTTAAGGTAATTATCGATATGTATGTTCCTATTACCATTATCTTAATTGTTATGGGTTTGTTTTTGTATGTCCTTTTCTTCTCTTGTGTTTCCCACTTAGAGAGTTCCTTTAGCATTTGTTGTAGAGCTGGTTTGGTGGTGCTGAATTCTTTTAGCTTTTTTTTGTCTGTAAAGCTTTTGATTTCTCCTGTTGAATATGAATGAGATCCTTGCTGAGTAGAGTAATCTTGGTTGTAGGTTCTTCCCTTTCATCACTTTAAATATATCATGCCACTCCCTTCTGGGTTGTAGAGTTTCTGCTGAGAAATCAGCTGTTAACCTTATGGGAGTTCCCTTGTATGTTATTTGTCATTTTTCCCTTGCTGCTTTTAATAATTTTTCTTTGTCTTTAATTTTTGCAATTTGATTACTGTGTATTTTGGCCTGTTTCTCCTTGGGTTTATCCTGGCTGGGACTCTTTGTGCTTCCTGTACTTGGGTGACTATTTCCTTTCCCATGTTAGGGAAGTTTTCAACTATAATCTCTTCAAATATTTTCTCGGGTCCTTTCTCTCTCTCTTCTCCTTCTGGGACCCCTATAATACGAATGTTGTTGTGTTTAATGTTGTCCCCGAGGTCTCTTAGGCTATCTTCATTTCTTTTCATTCTTTTTTCTTTATTCTGTTCTGTGGCAGTGAGTTCCACCGTTCTGTCTTCCAGGTCACTTATCCATTCTTCTGCCTCAGTTATTCTGCTATTGATACCTTCTAGTGTATTTTTCATTTCAGTTATTCTGTTGTTCATCTCTGTTTGTTTGTTCTTTAATTCTTCTAGGTGTTTGTTCTCTAATTCTTCTAGGTCTTTGTTAAACACTTCTTGCATCTTCTCAATCTTTGCCTCCATTCTTTTTCCAAGGTCCTGGATAATCTTCACTATCATTATTCTGAACTCTCTTTCTAGAAGGTTGCCTATCTCCACTTCATTTAGTTGTTTTTCTGGGGTTTTATCTTGTTCCTTTGTCTGGAACATGTTTCTCCGCCATCTCATTTTGTCTAACTTTCTGTTTTTAAGACTTTCATCATTTTGTGATATGCAGCAGATGTGCTTTATGCATACTTCCTATTTTTGACACAGCATTTTTAAAAGATATGTTCTCAATGGTCAAGCTTTAATATAATTAATAATTTTTATTTCCTAATCAAGAACACTTTTAAGTGAAACTGAACTCCCTCCAAGTGTACCGCAGTGAGAAATACAAATACAGATGGCCACTAGTACAGTTTGGTACTACTGCCTTGTTTCCTGTCAAGGTGCAAAGAGTTTACCCACCATTACTTCAGTACAGATGTCAACATGATGGTGAAAAAAGGCAAACAAAGGCTTAATATTATTATGAAACTCATTTTGGTCTCTAAGTTACCTTGAAAGCTTGGGGGATCTTCAGGGGTTTATGGATCACATGTTGAAAACCTCTCATTTAATGCCTCTCCCAACGTCATGCATCTAGTAAAGAGTGGACCACTTCTTGAAACTAGGGCCTATTGACTCCCCATCTAGTAGTTTCTCCATTATATCACAGAATGCCAAAACAGGTGATACTGATATGAAGTATAATGTGCACTCATATCAAAACCAAATAATTAAATACATGCACCGAATGTTTATAGCAGCACTATTTACAATAGCCAAGATATGGAAGCAATCAAAATGCCCATCAACAGATAATGGACAAAGAAGATATAGGACATATATACAAAGGAATATTACTCAGACATAAAAAAGAATGAAATTCTGCCATTTGCAGTAACATGGATGGATCTAGAGAATATTATGCTTAGTGAAATAAGTCAGACAGAGAAATACAGACACTGTATGATATCACTTATGTGTAATCTAAAAAATAATACTAATGAATTATTAGAAACAGACTCATAGGTATAGAAAACAAACTAGTGGTTAGCAAAGGGGAAAGGGAAGGGGAGAGGAAAATTAGGGGTATGAGGTTAAGAGACACAAACTACTATGTATAAAATAGATAAACAACAAGGATATATTGTGTAGCACAGGAAATTACAGCCATTATCTTATAATAATTTTTTAAATAAATTGATTTATTTTATTTTTATTTATTTTTGGCTGCATTGGGACTTTGCTGCTCCACAAGGGCTTTTTCTAGTTGCAGCGAGCAGGGGCTACTCTTCATTGTGGTGCGCAAGCTTCTCATTGCGGTGTCTTCTTTTGTTGTGGAGCATGGGCTGTAGGCGCGCAGGCTTCAGTAGTTGGGGCACGTGAGCTTAGTTGCTCTGCGGCATGAGGGATCTTCCCAGACCAGGGCTTGAACCTGTGTCCCCTGCATTGGCAGGTGGACTCTCAACCACTGCGCCACCAGGAAGCCCTATAATAACTTTTAATGGAGTATAATCCGTAAAAATACTGAATCACTATGCTGTACCCCTGAAACTAATGTAATATTGTAAATCAACCATACTTCAATAAAACATCATCATCATCATCATAAATTTCTACCAGAGCCCTAGTTAGAAATGCAATTAGTGGTTAACAACCAGATATGATCATTTTAAGCTCATCTAGTCCAGGTCATAAAAATAGCTTAAACAAATGTGCTTAAAACCATGAAGAGAGGGCTTCCCTGGTGGCGCAGTGGTTGAGAGTCCGCCTGCCGATGCAGGGGACACGGGTTCGTGCTCCCATCCGGGAAGATCTCACATGCTGCGGAGCGGCTGGGCCCGTGAGCCATGGCCACTGAGCCTGCGCATCAGGAGCCTGTGCTCTGCAACGGGAGAGGCCACAACAGTGAGAGGCCTGCATACCGCAAAAAACAAAACAAAACAAAACAAAACAAACCCATGAAGAGATGGGATATAGCTAGACAATCATCAAAGAGACAAGATGGACATCCATTCCAGATTGAAAATTACAAAATTTAACCTCTGTCACCTTTGGAAAGGGCTTTCATGTACTCGAAATCGTAGTAGAGTCTTAAAACTAGGTGGAACCTAAGAGGTAATCTCATCCATTACCACGCCCCATACAGGACCCTCCTCATAGCATCTCCAGAGGTTGGACGAATCTGGTGAGGAGTGCCTTACCCCTCTCAAGACCTTGTAACAGCTGTCCTTGGGTCTCATTTTTCTTATGGGGTCCCCATACATATGCAATTAAATTTGATTTTCTCCTGTTAATCTGTCTCATGTCAATTTAATTCTTAGACAAACAGAAGAACCTAGAAAGGGAAGAGGAAAAAGTTTTTCCTTCCTCAGCATTATCCTTTCTTTCTCCACTGATGGAGCCCTTCTTGTGTCCCAGGCACTATGCCATTTAATTCCCAGAATAACCCTATGAAGTAGATACCATCAACAGCTACCCCTCCTTTTTAAAGGCATTATGGGTTGAGGATTTTTGGTAATCATATACAGCTGTGTAACTACCACCCCAATAGTGATATAGAACAGTTCCCTCACACTAAATTTTCCCTCGTGCCCTTTTGCAGTCACATATGTAATTTTTAAAAATAATTTTGTACATACTATTTTTTAATCTGAATGTTTCTCTTAACAAGATGTATTAAACATCTTTTGATGGTAATTAATATAGTTTTACAAGATAATCTTAATGTCTGCACAGCAGTCCATTAAATGAATGTTTCATAATTTATTTAACCAATGTCCTTTTTTCAGATATCTATTTTTTACATCCTGCTCCCTCTTCCTGGAAATAACTTGTTACTTGTCTTATATTAGTCTAGTTTGCTTGTTTTTTTCATATCTCATACTTAGTCTAGGTTTTGCTAGTTTTGCTAACTCTGTGTCCTCTTTAAGGAGGACACAGTTAAGTGTTGGTACGTCCGAAGATTCTGTTGCTGAATCTTCTTACTTTGTAATCCTTTCCCAGGTGATCAATTTTCTCCCTAATTTTGAAACCGTGCACCTCATATTGGGACTTGAACCCATGTTCCGGGACTCAAACCCAGCCAAAACCCACAGTCTTCTGACTGAGATCACACACCTGGTTTCAGGACTTAAGGAAGCTCAGGTTCTTGATGTCTCATCACAGAAAGAATTCAGTGAGAGACAAAGTGATAGGTAAGAAGTGGATTTATTTAGAGAGAAACACACTCCACAGAGAGAGTGTGGGCCATCTCAGAAGGTGAGAAAGGCACCAGGGTACTGGGGTCGTCAGTTTTTATAGGGGTGGGTAATTTCATAGCCTAATGAGTGGGAGGAGTGTTCCAACTATTTGGGGGGGGAAGGGGCGGGGATTTCCAGAAATTGGGCCACCACCCACTTTTTGATCCTTATGGATCTTTGGAACTGTCAGGGCGCCTGTGGGTGTGTCATTTAGCTTGCTGATGTGTTACAGTGAGGGTATACTGAGGCTCAAGGTTTAGAGGAAGTCGACTTGTCCGCCATCTTGGACCCATTTGGTTTTAATCAGTTTATGTCACATCCTCGGGCTATGTTATTCTTTCAAAGGCTGTGCCCTGCCCCCTTCCCTCCTGTTTCAGTTTCACTATAAATCTTTTGGATCTCATCTTTATCTCTCTTCTAAACACCAAGATTCTTATTCCTTACTATCTTCTAGGTATTTTTTCCACATGGGTATTCTTGTAACTTAAACTCCACATGTTAAAAATTGAACTCCTATTCCCTTTCCAAAATCTGCTTCTCTCCCTTTTTTTTTTTTTTTTTTTGCGGTACACGGGCCTCTCACTGTTGTGGCCTCTCCCGTTGCGGAGCACAGGCTCCGGACGCGCAGGCTCAGCGGCCATGGCTCATGGGCCCAGCCGCTCCGCAGCATGTGGGATCTTCCCAGGCTGGGGCACGAACCCGTGTCCCTTGCATCGGCAGGCGGACTCTCAACCACTGCGCCACCAGGGAAGCCCTGCTTCTCTCTATTTTTAAAAAACTATTTCAGTTGGTGCAGGTGCTTCCCTTCCAGTCACACAGGAGCGAAACCTCAAAGTCATTTCTGACTCCTCTCCCCGTTCATCTCACATATCCAATCAATTAAGTGCTAGTGATTTGACTCCAAAATACCTCTCAACCTGTGCCCTTCCTTTCCATTTGACAGTTACTATCCTAGTTTTCTGGTCTCATGACCTCCTAACTGATCTTCCAGCCATAACCTCGTCCTTCTCTGATCTGCTCCTTATGTCAACTTTCTGAAACATCAGAGTTAACTTTCTGAAAGACGGAGATTATTTTCCTCTCCCGCTTCAAAATAACTGACGGCTCCCTAGCGCTCACAGAAGCAAGTCTGAACTCTCCAGGCAGGCTTTCAAGGCTTCCCTCCACGTAGCGATCCCACTCCCCCACTCCTCCTGCAGGCTCCTGTTACCTCAGCCCTGACCTCTCGGAACACATTCCTGTTTCTGCTCTACCCTGTGACTATCCAGTCTTTAGTCTGTTTTGCTGATTCTTTGCTCGCTGCCTCTTACATGACAGGTGTTTGGTCTATTGCAGATGAGAATAAAAATTAGCTCTGCCTACTGGCCTGTCGTGGTCAGCAAGGTCTCGCACTGCCTCAAAGTCAGTCATGGATTAAGAGCCCATATTGATAATCCTGAGTTAGGGAGGGGCTGGCAGTGAGGGAGGAGAAAGTCTCTCTACATTTGTTCGCAGCAGAGAAGCACTGGATTCTGCGTTGGGAAGGAAAACACAGTGTTCTCCATTCCTATGTAAAACTCTCCTAGAATTCTATAGTGCAGACGTCTTCCCAGGTGAATGGTATTTCAGTATTTTCCCCATTTCAGTGAATGGCAAACTGAGGTCTAGGAGAGGCTGAGCTCTGAGTCAGGCTCCCCTCCCCAAAAAGGGCGGCAGCCGTCCTGTGATTCAAAGAGAGAGAGGCTATAAGGATAGCACCTCCTGATTGGCGCAGACTGAGTCAGACAAGCTTGGGGGCTGCTGATTGGCTCCGGGTTGATCAGGCGCTGTTGGGCTGTTGTAAATGTAAATAGCTCTGTGACCGGCAGTAACCCCGATGAGAGCGGGTGGAGAGGGAGGCTCTTCCTCTCTATTCACGTCTGCGCCCTGACAGGCCCAGACAGGCAGGCCCTTTAGCAGGGGGGCTGGGCAGGACAAGGCTAGGGCTTGTATCTTCGGAGATCTTAAGCTTGAGCTGAGAGTTAAAACACTCGCCTGCAAGTCTGAGACAGGGCTGGCAGCTTCCACACAGAGCTGCTTCCTTTCTGCTCTCAGCTTTGACTGTTTAAGACAGGTTAATGGAATGTTCTGTGTGGGGACGGAGGTGTTGGAGGGCGCTAGGAGGGTTGTTTTATGGGGTAACATAAATGGCTGTGGTGGTGTGCCACAGGGAGATGGAAGCCTGCCCTCCTCTGTTTCCTGGTCACAGAATCCTGTTTGTTGAAAAGGTAAGAGCAGAGGCAGAGCATAAGGCCAGAGGGGATACTGCTGCCCAGGTTTGTGCATTGATCGTCTTTCTACTAGAGGTGCAGCTTCTCCCACCCTCTACTCCGGGGGAAAGGGAAGTGTGTTGGGACTGGCTTTCTTGGAAGTAGGGAGCAGGAAAGGAACAAATGTGTACATGTTAAGAATAAAGGGTGAGGACTGCCCTGGTGGCGTCGTGGTTAAGAATCCGCCTGCCAATGCAGGGGACACGGGTTCGAGCCCTGGTCCAGGAAGATCCCACATGCTGCAGAGCAACTAAGCCTGTGCACCACAGCTACTGAGCCTGCGCTCTATAACCCACGAGCCACAACTACTGAAGCCCGCACGCCTAGAGCCCATGCTCCGCAACAAGAGAAGCCACTGCAATGAGAAGCCCACGCACTGCAACGAAGAGTAGCCCCCACTCACCACAATTAGAGAAAGCCCGCGCGCAGCAACGAAGACCCAACGTGGCCAAAATAATATAATAAATAAATTTATTTTAAAAAATTTTTAGAAAAAGAATAAAGGGTGACCCTCACACATTGCTAGTGGGGAATGCTGCACCCACTGTGGAAAACAGTTTGGTGGTTCCACAAAGAGTTAAACGTGGAATTGCCGTATAACCTAGCAACTCCACTCTTAGGTATAAACCCAAATAAATTGAAAACAGGTACTCAATTACTTATACACAAGTGTTCATAGCAACACTATTTACAACAGTCAAAAGGTGGAAGCAACTCAAATATCCATCAACAATGAATAGAGAAACCAATTGTGATATATTTATGCAATGGTATATTATTTGGCAATAAAAAGAAATGAATAGTGATACATGCTACAGGGTGGATGACCCTCGAAAGCATTATGCTGAGAGGAGGAAGCCAGACACAGAAGGTCACGTATTGCAGGATTCCACTTATATGAAATATCCTGAATAGGTAGATCCATAGAGACAGAAAGCAGACTGGGGGTTGCCAGGGCCTGGCAGGAGCAGGGAGTTGGCGAGTGGCTGTGGAACAAGTACAAAGTCTTCTTTTGGGGTGATAGAAAGTTTTCGGAACTGGATAGAGGTGGCGATTGCACAACGTTGTAAATGGACTAAAATGTCACCGGATTGTTCACTTTAAAATGGCTAATTTTATGGTATGTGAATTTTACTTAAAACATATGTATATGAAACAAACAAATACAAAGACAGAAGGGTGAGTCCTTACTGCTGTTCAGAATTCTCTGAGGATCCGGACTGTGATGAGGAGCAATCTGCCCTTTCACTTTCCCTTTCCTCTGGTTGGTCACAAAGTTCTAAAGCCTGGCCTGACCCTGGCTGCTCCCTGCTCCTACGGTAGAGGGCCAGCAGGAGAGGGCCCCTCGGGCCCCTCGAGACAATCCTAGCTTGGAAGCAGAAGCGCCGCGTGAGTCAGCACAGCAGACACTTGGGCTTTGTGAGCTCTCTGTGGCCTGGGTGCAGCAGGCAGGGCAGGCCCGGGTGGGGGAGGGGCAGGCCCGGGTCCCGAAAATGGGAAGGCTGTGCCTCTAGCAACCCCAGTATAGAATCTCAGCTGCTTGGAACCTGCAATTAAGGCCTGTGGCATTTGCCCCAGAGTCAGCATGCAAGAATCAGCACTGTGCCCACGGCTTAGTAAGTTACTATAGGTCACAGAATGCAACCCCACTCCCTGTGACACACAGTTTGTCGCAGGGACAGAACTCACAAGACATGAGATCTCTCAATAATTTTATCAAGCACTGATTGTTCAGGTGCAGGAGACATTTCTAAGAGAAGATGCCCTTAAGGATTTCAAAACGTGACAGCAGGGTGGAGTATGGTTTGCATAAGTATAGAGGAAATGTCAGCTATGCTTCTATGGTCTGAGAGCTTAAAACTCAGGGGTGGTTGAATGTTAAAACAGGTCACGAGGGGAGTGAGTGGGTTCTTCTGGACCAGAGGACGTGTCTGCAATTTGACTGAATAAATTAAGCTCCCTGCCATTGCAGCCAGGCTTTGCCTCTGAGTATAAGTGAATATCACTGGGCATCTGCTTGCATATCTGAGATTTATGCACTCTGGGTTTATCTAATTTGTCATCTAGTTCACACCCATATGGAGAGCAGGTAATGAGCAAAGTTCTGGAGCTGGATCACAGCATCGTTGCTCACTCCCTCACAGTGTATTTTCTCTCCCAGTGAATTCAGTTCCCTCATCAGTAAAACTGAGGTAATAATAGCACCTGCTTTCCATACAGTGAGATAATGCACTGTGCAGCACTCACTACAGTGCCTGGCTATTGTGAATGTTATCACTGCGTCCACGGGTCTGGTGGACTCAGAAGTTGGATTTCCTGCATCAGAAGGTTGTGGGGGTTCTGTTGATGCCTGGCCTCAATCCCTCTATCTAATGTAGAACATGGTACATATATGGATTTTTCCAAGCAATCTGGTATTGCAAGTGTATCATCTAGACTTGCTATGGTTTACAGCAGCTGTCCTTTCTCATGTGGCTGGTGTCTTTGTATCCAAAGACAAAGGAGAGACTTGGAAGGAACAGTGCAATTATAGAACAACAGAAAAAATGGTCCAACCTGAACATTTTAAACAAAATAGAGGGAAAGGCCAGATATTAAGCAAGTGCCACCATCAACTTATTAAGGTCTGGCAAGGCCTCAGTGAATATAGACTTGATGTTGGATGCTCAGAATCACTCTGAGAGAATCTTGCTTCTTGTCCAAGGTGAGGGTAACCTTACATTAGAAAGTGAGGGGCGCTGGTTCTGTGGAATGCTTAGAAGCCCAGGCATTGTCCAGGTGGCTTCTTTTGGAAAACGGAGCTTCTTTAAACTGTAAAAAGTCCTTCTGTTTTCCACATGAAGATTCTCAAATAAGGTGGTAAAAGCTAAAGCCTTTTCCACCTAATGATCATGAAGCCCTCTCTACCCCAAGAATTTACAAGCCTTCCCTGGGATTGTTTTTCCTGTCTTCCTGCTGTTGTTAATCAGCATTTTCAGGAAGCTACTCTGTTAGCGGGAGGGACTACATTTCAGAGGAATGACCTGGATGGCCCAGCCTGGGTTGCCAGGTACAGGACTGCTTTCCAGAGTGTCTCCTGCTGCTCCCTTCCTCTCTTAGTATCTCTGTTTTGGGTCCATGTGACCATGGGACACGCAGGAGTCCTGACATTTCCCCAGGCCCAAAGTGCCAGCTGGTGTTAATGTGTTTGATCTAATGGCAGCAGACTACTGGCTTCCTGTTGCCAAGGCTGAGTTTAACCTAAAGTTACCCCTAGGAAGGGCAGGAGAGCAGGGCGGGTTACTGGGGTATGAGTCAACCATTGTGGCTTCTTGTACTTCTTTTTTACTCTTAAAGATATAGGAACAGGACATAAATAAGGTGGTGAATAAGTCCCAAGAGACTGAATCACAGCCAAAAAAACCTCTCAAACACAGGGCAGTCAGATTCACTTCACTTTTATTAGGAACAAACACAATCTCAGATCAGTACAACTAGCTTCAGAGTTGATATTAATAGAAATTATTCCAAAATTATTCTTAGGTCACAAATAACTACTATCCCACATAAAAAGGGAAAAATCCCACCCAATCAAGGAAAAGGTATCCTGTGTATGTTTCCATGGCAATGTGTTTATGCATTCTCAGATTTTTGTCTGGCTAGTTATCCACCACTTATCTAATGGGTTTATTCAATCTCTCAGAGAAAACCATATAGATCCATGATAGCATCCAGGACACGTGGTTCATGGTGGACACAGTTCACGGTGGATACTGCTACTATAAAAATACTCAGGACTTAAGAGAATTCCTCTGCTGAAGGATCCCAAAATGCTTTATAAAAAGCATTAGTCACGCCTCAAAACTGCCCTTTGAGGTAGGTCAGTATTATTATCTCATTTTAACAGAAGGAAAACCGAGGCACATTATAGTTAAATGACTTGCCCAGGGTCACACAGCAAGTCCGTGGCACAGTGGTAGGAGAGGCCCTGGCCTTAACCACCCGTGTAACCTTGACATCGTGCTTTCTTTAACTTTTCACGCTGACCCATTTGAGCTACACTTACAGAGAATACACTCAGGATACTAGCTAACTAGGAGAAAAAGTTTCCATTTTAAATGCTACAACCATCTTTTAATATTAAAAAAAAATTATAAGTCAAATACATTCAAATTCCTTCCACCCGCCATCATATGTGGGCAATTAATAAAAACAGCCCTAAGGAAAGTTTCCAAAACAAAGCCCAGAAGGGAATCCTGCAAACAGCTATACTGATAATTCTCCAGCCAGGCCCCCTTTTCTACTAGCCACTTCTGCAGGCTCTCAGGTGCAAAAGAACTCCACAGAGGGAGCAGGGAGGAAGCGGAGCAGGCTCAGATGCAACACTGATTAAAAAAGATGTAAGGCACCCAGATAAGTTGTCAGCACGCCCACAAAGCAAGGACTGTTAGAAACTGGACCCCATCCAGCCTTGTGTAGGGTCATGGTATAGATCAGATCCATCGAACACAATTAGAATAGAAAGATAAAAGTTGGTTTTGATCATCAGGTGTAAAGCAGGCCTCTGATGACCTGTGGAATTAAAACTACCCCACAGGCATTTCCAAGGGGTAGGTACTTGGGTCAGTGGATCTAAACTACAGTGATCTTCCATTCGATTTTTTTCTACTGAGAGGAACAGCTCAAAAGACAAGGATGCCTTTAGTCCAGCCCAACCCCTGTGGCCTCCATCTATTCAATTAATACAGAAAGAAATGCTCTCCTCCCTTCCATCCTTGGGGCTCAACAGTGGACAGAGCATTTGGTACTGTACATTTCCAATCTTAATAGAGTAAAGCCAGGCTTCTGCATTGACGACTGAGGTTACAGGGACAGGAGTGGCCCAAGGTTCTCAGACACCGATGTTTCTTCAGAACTCCTCTATACTATTGTCTGCCCTAGGCTGTGTTGTGGGGAATGCTGGTTAGTTTGCTGAACAGAGACGCTGTTCAACAAAGTTCATGGCATCTCACATCCCAAGTCTCAGCCAAAGCTTTGCTGTATACCCTGGCTCCAGGGGCCGGGGCCTCCTTTGGAGTGAGGCACTTTGGAACTTGCCTTTGCTTCTTGTGCTTCCCAGTGAAGACTTGGCTCCTCCTACTTCTGCAAGCCTTGCACTGTCAGCTGGGAGCACTGACTCAGGCTGGGCAGGCTTACTGAGTAAGCAGGAGGCATCCAGCATCCTCTCTGGTTCTGACCAGACACTGGAGACTAAAAACAAACCCTCTTTTGCTCCATGGCTGGCTCACTGGCACAACATGAGCATTTGGCTTGGCTATGCCTCATGAGGGAGAATGCCTGTGCCCAGGATGTCTCCAGCGGGGTTTGCTAGCCTTGTCTTGAGTCATCAGTGTGGTGGGGAAGCACAAGGGTGTAGGTGGAGACTCTGGAGGCCAAGTGAAAGTGGCAGCTCGCTCAACTTTATAAAGAGAAACAGAGGTTCAGCTACCCTGAGCATACTGTCTGTAGGAGAGGGAGCTGCCTGGACCACAGTAGCCATCACTGCCTCTGAATACACACGAAGGAGGCTTGCCTATCCAGAGAAAGAAGAAAACACTGGGGAGGAGATAGAACTGGCAGGAGAAAATGGACAGACAGGGAGGAGCCAGGAATCCATAGTTAGGGTAGTTAAGAGATTCCTACCCCACCCCCCAGGCAGTCCTATACTTTAGGCTAGAAGTTAACAGAGAAGGAAGAGTGAAAGGGTTCAACACTGTGGGGAGAAGCCTTCTAGTTCTTTCTCAGTCCGAGGAGAAATCGAAATTAATGAAATGAACCCAACATCTAACTTGTTTGTATAACCAGCTTCCATATTAGGACACCCAATAACTTACTCAGTAACCTTCCAAATCCCCCAGCAGTGTGTTCTCAGAGCCCTTCTTTTGTAATGTTCCCTCTTAGGAACTGCCTACAGACCCTGCCCCTCAACCTCTCCATCTCCTGTCCAGCAGCGAGAGGAAAGGAGACAACCTGCCTAATTCTTCCTCTTCTTCAAGCCCCACTCTCCTTCAGAGGGAAATACTCTAAAAGGATTATTTTAATATTCCAAGCAAAGTACCCATGGACATATAGCTCTATGTTTGGCCCAACTCCACCTCTGAAAATCCTTTCTTTTTTGGGAGGCAGCTATGCTCACCACTGTACCACCAACACATCTTTTTTGGATGTCTCAAAATGCTGAAGCCACCTTATTTCTATGAGGGGAGCTGATCAATATACCAAAGATGGCAAAGTAGAAAGATGAAAGAATTTTGACGATTCCATGAGCTGCTGGAATCACCAGTTCTGGAAACAACCAACCCTCAAGATTTCTTGTTATCTGGAATAAGAAATCTTCCTGTTATGAAAGAAAGAAAAAAAAATCCTTCCCCAGCAGAGACCACTTTTACCATAAACTAAATGCTTCTTCTTTATCCTCAGCCTAAAGTATATTGGGACATTGAGATTTGCTTTTGAGTTCTAGCATTGCCAAGCTCCACGGCCATTCCCCAGTCAGAGTCAGGAGAGAAAGGAAGCATGCTGGGTGGTGGGCAGGCAGCTGGGTGTCCGATCACAGCAGGAGCTTCCTGCCTTGTTTCCCACTTCAACTCATCCTTATTTATCAATCATATCATGCATGCTAACTCTCTCCCCTGACAATTTACCTGCTTTCAAAGCTTTGTGCCAATAAAGTTATTTTTCCATTTCATATAGCAAAAGCCTAAGCTGAAGCTAACTGGGGGCCTTCCCAGAAGATTTTGTCATATCTCTAGCTTGAGCCACCCACCTTAAAGCTCAGGACAGCTCAAGGAAAGGGTTATCTGGGGCAAAGACCACTAGTTTTGGACTCTAGAAAGGTTGTCTAGGCTTTGGAAGCTGGAAACCCACCAATGACTGACCAGCTGCTTGCCTGGGGGGCATTGAGGCGGAAGAGAAAGGAAGGTGATAGGAACAAAACAAAGGGGAGGATAATGGGACTAGAAGAGAAAGAAGAAAAGAAAAGAAATAAGAACGTGAGCTTAGCATCATAAAGGCAGAGTTGTTGGCTTTCAATTTTAAAAGAAAATTTAAAAGAATACTGTACTGGAGTGGGTTAACGTCATCATCTTTAGCATCCTGGTAGCATTATTCAGTAGTTAATAAACAGAACATTAAACCTCTGCCCAGCTGGCTTTTGGAAAAGGAAACCGAGGGACCCCAAATTCAGCCACTCTTGTAGCTTTCATCTCCAGTTCTTTTAATCCTGGCCAAGACGGCAGCCTTGGATACTTTCTTTCGGTCATAAGCCAGACCGATGGCAGCCATGCAATCGATGAAGAATGTGGTAAAGTTGATGTGCCAGCGGTATTCACTGGCAGAGTAGTCATAGGGAAAGGAGTGGTGGTAGTTGTGGAAGCCCTCACCTGGAACAAAGCAGAGAAAAGTTATGGAGCTACACTGGATTGCTGGCTTCTTGATCTTGGCACTCTGGTTACCTAGCGGAGTACCTCAAACACAGTAGAAACCTGCTGCTGTTGAATGAATGAATGGATGAATCCAGTCTTTTAAACTCTGAACCAAACAGATTCCCTCAGAGGCATCTTAAGAAATGACTGGGGAGACCCAGGTCACCATGGCTCTCTGGGAGCCTTTGTGGGAGGAGGACGGGAAGTTTCTGAGAGGATAAGATGATTTGAGAGAAACTTCTATCACTGGGAGTGGATTTTAGACTGGAAAATTCCAGAGCTTCACTAAATATTGGTATGAGACCCTAAAGGCTCTGTGTGTATGTGCATGTGTTAGGGTGGGGAGAGGAGAGAGTCCAGAATGAAGAACCTTTGCTGTGTTTCTTACAAAGGTAAGCAAAGGAGTACACCTTTCCCCACTGCATGGGTACTCTCTCCAAGGGTGGAAGGTACCAACAGAATTGGGCAGCAACAGTCAAGTCAGAAGAAAGAAGGCCCAGCCCATGGGCCCAAGTTCCTCAGCCTCCACTGGTTCAGAGTAGACTGCTCTGGCTTCTAATTCTTTGAGCTTTGACCCTGGTGTGGGGGTGAAGCTGATAAAACAGAAGCTCTCTGAGGGAATAAGAATCAAAAGGCTTAGGTAGTCCCTCTAAGATTCTGAGATGAGCAGTTCACTTTGCTGGATAGAGGAAAATCAAAGAGATTCTGGATTCAAGATAATTTCTGTAATGCATCAAGCTGTGGAAACTCCACAGACAGAGAGTTCTCTAATCCGCGGCAGGATCTTCTTTCTGAACCCCATTCAACAATAACAATACCGACCCTTATGAGGCTGGGGTAAAGCTGGGTAAAGAAGAGCTAATAGGGACTTCCCTGGTGGTGCAGTGGTTAAGAATCCGCCTGCCAATGCAGGGGACATGGGTTCAAGCCCTGGTCCGGGAAGATCCCACATGCCACGGAGCAACTAAGCCCGTGTGCCACAACTACTGAGCCTGCTCTCTAGAGCCCCTGAGCCACAACCACTGAAGCCCACGTGCCACAGCTACTGAAGCCCATGTGCCACAACTACTGAAGCCCGCGAGCCACAATTACTGAAGCCCAGGCGCCTAGAGCCCACGCTCCTCTGCAACAAGAGAAGCCACCACAATGAGAAGCCCACGCACCGCAACGAAGTGTAGTCCCCGCTCACTGCAACTAGAGAAAGCCCGCGTGAAGCAACGAAGACCCAACACAGCCAAAAAAAAAAAAAAAAAAATTAGCTAGTAAAATAGTGTGCTGAGACCTTTGAAGATGAAAGAGCCCCAGTAGAGTAATAATGGCATTAGTAACCAAAAAGGAAGGAAGTCCTGTGATGGGAAAGACACCATCCAGGGCATCATCTCAAGGTACATCCTTTCTCTGACTATCCACAGTGCGGATCATCAGTTTATCCAGTATGAAGTGAGTAGGAGGGTAGGAAAGCCCCAAGGCTAAAGGTACTGATGGAGGATTACTAATTTCCGTAAGCGACTTTGCAGCTAGGCTCTGTATAAGCACTAGCCAGGCCCACACTTATCAGATTTAAACTGAATCAGACACACGCACAGTTGCCAAGGGAGGAAAAAAGAGGAGGAAGGTCAGTGGGAGAAAGAAGGACGAGACTTTGCAACTGGGGCAGCAAGATACAGCCCAAGAGAGGCTCAAGGGGTGAGGCCAGCTTTAGCAGAGAGAAGATGAGCATGTGACTGCGGGGGAGGTAATTCAAGAAGAAAAAGATTAGACCGGCAGGGCAGCAGGCTACTGGAGAACAAAGGGTGAGGTGATAAGCGGGGAGAGCAGGTATGGAGGAATGATAACAGAGACAAAGTAAGCTACTGGCAGCCACTTTGAATGGGTGGTCATAAAGAGGCTGGGGCTGGGGAAGACAGATCTGTTTGCAGGACAGGACCGATCTCATTCCAGAAACTTCCATAACGTTCATTAATTTTCTATGAAAATAGCCTGTATGATTGATTTCAAACATGGTTCAGAGTAAGAACATGGACAAGAGTACAAGGTGTCTGAAAGGAGGGGGAAGGTGCATGAAAGTTAAAGAGATGAAAAAATGTCTTTAGTGCAGATAGTAAAAAAAGATGGTCAGGGTTGAGAATATAAAGGAAGGTTTTAAAGAGAACAAAGCGAAGGCTAGGCCATGGTGTAGGTAAATGTGTGGAGCAGGGAGGCTGCCTTGAGATGCTGAATGACCAACAGCACTGATGACCGGTGTGCAAGAGGCCATGGGGTCTGCTTAAGGAAATCTAATTCCAGGCCTTAGTCAAGGTCTATATTTAGTTGAAAAGAGTGATGGGACAAAAAAAAAATAAAAAATAAAAAATGGAGACAGATTGTAGAACCCTGTTGTCTTAGACTCTGGCTATTGGAACTGGAATGGTATAAATAAATTCTTGAATAGTCAGCATTAGATCAGTGAGCAGGTACTTGTGATCAAACTAACTGCTTTACTGGGAGTTCCCTAAGCCACGTTGAGGGGAGGGAGTGCTCCCAGTGCAGAAGAGGAGCAGAAGAGAGAAAAATAAAGGACAAGAGATGAGAATGGTAGGTGGTGATAAAGGGCCACCAACAGTTGCTTTGATGTCCTTCATACTGGCATCACCAAGCAATAAGGCATGAAATACACTTCAAGTATGGCCTCTCTGAAAATAGCAAGGTGACAAAAGAGAAGCTTATTGAATTCAATGACAACTATTTGTTCTACATGTTGTATAGCACGTCTAAATATAAAACACTAGGCTTACCAGCCACCCAGATCAGAGATGATCCCCAAAGGGGATCATCATACATAGCATTTGGGGATCGTGCTGGAACCTGGAATCAAAGGCATTGTTATTTTTCACACTTTTCTCATTTATTTATTTAGTTTTGGCTGCGTTGGGTCTTCGTTGCTTTGTGCAGGCTTTCTCTAGCTGCGGCGAGCGGGGGCTACTCTTTGTTGCAGTGCACAGGCTTCTCATTACCCTACGCTGCAGACCACTAGATGTGACTTACCTACAGCTCCCAGTGAAACCAGGAGATTCTCTCGGGGGTTAATGGTCTTGTCATAAGGGCGATATCCGTACAGGTGAGCAGCACTGTTCACCAGCCAGGTGGCATTGAGCACAACAGCATAACGCAGGAAGGTGGCGACTAACAGGCTGTGTGGAAAAGTTTCACCCCAGCAGTACCAGGGCACGAGTGTGGGCAGGATGAAGCACATCACCAGGACAGCGGGTTTGTAGTACCTACATTGAGAGATCACATGCCCAGTCAGTGGAGAGAGGACTCTGAGACCTACCTGATTTTCTATTCTCACACGGTTGGGCTGTCTCTTTCTTTCTACATTGTGAGCACAGTGTGGCAGGAAACAGAGCAAGAGGGAGTGGGGTGGGAAATCTTCTGAGAATGTAGTGTTATTATCATACTTCTTAGATGAAGTAATGAGGGGTTAAATGACTTTTCTAGGGTCACACCACCAGGAACCAGGTGGAGCAAAGATTGGAATGCTTTGTCTCCTGACTCTAAATCCATTGCTCTCTTGCTACAGCATAATACCACTTTGGTAAAACAGGTGGGGTCCAAATTACAGACTGAGTTCTCCTTCCCGGGTTTTTCCATTCTGCCTTTGGGCTTCCTTTCTCTTTATCAGTGCTCTTGGCAGAATCTATGTTTAGTATCTTGCCTCCATCTCCTGCTAGCCAGGAATCCTTCTCATCCTTCCTCTTCTTTTCCCTCAGAGAGGCACTCCGAATGTCCTAGATGCCTGCAGGTCTGTCCCTCTGGAGGCCCTGTCACATTCTTCATTCTCCCAAATGTACAGCAGGCCATTGACATCCCAAGGGAGCTGATTTCCTACACCCCTCCAGCAGTCAAGTCTGATCCTCTTGTATCATTAATAACCCCTGCTTCCAACTCCTCTCCACTCCTACCACCACTTCCCTGCACGGATCCCCACTCCTCCCCACCTGTGGCCCTGCTTCCCACCTATTTAGCTCAAGGCCTTCTTTCACCTATCCCCAGAGTGACCTTTCTAAAGCACACCTCCAACCATGCCACATTCTGGCTCAAAAGCCTTTTCATGGTTTCCTATTGCCTGGGTTAAAGTAAACCTCATCTGCTTTTAATACTCCACAAGAATGGCATCGGTTTCCCTTTCTAGCCTTATTTCCTACCACACCCTGTACTTCAAAGGACTCTGTTGCTGGAACAAACTTCAGCTC
This sequence comes from Mesoplodon mirus, assembly GCF_964341445.2. Classification (NCBI taxonomy): domain Eukaryota; kingdom Metazoa; phylum Chordata; class Mammalia; order Artiodactyla; family Ziphiidae; genus Mesoplodon; species Mesoplodon mirus. Next base: position 202,296,872 of record NC_138977.1, on the reverse strand, counting down.
ATTCTTTCTGTTTGCACTGTCCCCCCCTCCCCACCTGTGAAAATCTCTATCCATCAGTGGATTCCAAAGCTACTTTCTTCATAAGCCCTTCCCTGATGTTCCCCACTCTGCAACCTCCCTCCCCTTTGTGCCTCTCCTGGGTATGGAAAATATTTTGCCACGTATCATAGGTATTTGGACACTTGGCTTATCCCTCCACTCCCCAAAAAGCTATGAACTCCTTGAAGGTAAGGACCATGACACATTCAGCTTTGTATCCATGACCATCCTAGGTCAACAAACATTTGTTGAACTTAATTGGTTTGGGTAGCTCAGAGAGAAAGAAACAACAACAGTCTATGGCTATGGGCCTGTGGGCTATTAAAAATTAGGGTTTTAAATTATAATTTGGGATATGGAAACCCAGTAAATTTCTCAGCTCATGTTGACAAGTCCTAGGAGAAAAAAGTGGGTCACCAAATGCCAGGTCCCCAGCTCCATCATCATGTCACTCACCTCCTCTGGTACACCAACAGCTTCTCAGCTTTTAAGTCAGATAAGTTTAGCAAACCACCCTTCTCTTTGACTTCTGGGTGTTTGCGCACAAGCAGCCAACCCACGTGAGAGAAGAAAAAGCCACGTCGGGAATTGTGGGGATCAGCATGTGTTTCCGAAAACTTGTGGTGGGCACGGTGATCTCGGGCCCATTCGTAAACGTCATTCTGGAGGAACAGAGAAGAGGAATGAAGGCCTGAGGAGAGACACCCTCTCAGGGGAGTTCCAATGGCTGGGGAGTCTGCACAATCTCTTCCTTCTCTTGCCCCACAGGGACAACGTGGGGAGCCTTCAAGGCATTAAATGCTATGGCAGAGATGATTATGTAACCGTGGGATATTGCCATGGAGAAGGGGATTAATTTGGTTTCCTTGTTTTTTCCTCTTACTCCAAGCTAAGCCTTGCACTACATGCTATCCTTTACCCACTGCTACCGCTTAATAACTATGAGTTCCCGTTCTCCAATTCCCTTCATTCTATCTCTGCTATAAACTTCCTGCTTCAACAAACCTCAACACTTGACTTAGGCAGCCTGGTAGCCCAACATAGGACCATAGCGTTGGTCTACCTAAACCCTCAGTGACACAATTTCCCCATCTGTGAAATGGGGATAACAATAGCAGCTACCTCCTAAGATCGTTGTGAGGGTTTAATGAGGTAATCTATGACAAGTGCTTAGAATAGTGCCAGACATATCGTTAGCACTATAAAAGTGTATGATCTTCATACCTGAAAACAACAGAGTTCATGAATCTGTGAAACATTAACTTCAGCCCCATTGTGGTGGAATCCTAAGACATTAAAGTAGTGAATGTCTTGTTCAATGTCTGCCAGGGAAACCAGGGTCAGTTCCTGCCTTATGCACTTATGAAGGACCACAATGGCCAGACTTTGTGATAGCAGAGGATCAAAAATGACCCTATACACTGAGAATATTTCCTCTTTATCTCCTACTTCCCTTTTCCAGTCACTCAGAAGTACACTTATGTTTTATGGACTTCAGGACTGAACTTGAACTTGACTATAAAGAGAAAGTGAAGTGGCTGTCCAGGTGCTGCTCCTCTCCAGGCACTGATTGCCTCCATTCTGCCCCCAGATCGTCAAGAAAGAGTGAGGAAAAAAGAGCTGAGCACAGTTGGCTTCTCACCTGGAATGCCATCGTGTTGGCAATGATCAGGAAGAGGCGTAGGGGCAGCCGAGCTTTGTAACTTCGGTGACTCCACAGGCGATGGGCTCCGGCTGTGACACCCAGGGCACTAATCAGATAGTAGAAAAACGCTGCCAGGAGAAGACAGGGCAGGGAGTCATTAATCTGGGAAAGCATTCACATGATGTTCTCCTCAGGTCAGAGTCTGTGTGTTCTTTAGCCTCCCAGTGAGGTTCTGCTTTTTCCTGAACTCCAGGGATACCTTGATCTCTTAGGCTCCTTTGATTTTATCACTTGAAAAATACCATCACCTCTCATCCTCTCAACCTAGGAGCTGGAATAAGCTTAGGAGTCCCGGGAACTTCAGAAAGGCAGGACAGAGAAGAGGGCTCTCACCCCCCAGCCACTTGGCATTCTCATTCATGAAGGACACTCTCCCAGATCGCATCTCCTCTGACCTTCTGCTAACCTTCTCCAAGGCTTGAAGGGCCGCAGACTACTCCTGCAGCGCTTAAGACACATAAGCAAGGATGGCATTAAAATATTTAACAGACAGTATGGTCTGGGCACTGACCAATTCAAGGGTCCCTGGGTTCTAGGGGACATTAAGGGGGCTCAGAACTAGGGCTATTTACCAGCTGGTACAAAAGCATTTCAATCTTTTTGCAGGTGGTGTGGCCATAGGAGGGGAAAATTCACCCTGCATGTAAGTCATAGCTGCACAGCGTCTTAAGCTTTGCCAAGGATTTTATATTCTCCAATTCACTGGATACCCTGAATGGGGTTTAATATCCTCACTTTGCAGTTGAAGAAATAGAAGCTCAGAGAAGTTAAGTGTTTATCTATCGTCACATGGCAAGTAAGAAATGGAGCCAAGATTTGAAACTAGATTTTCTGTCAATAAGCAGTTTATGTTCGGAAGTCTGGCACAAGGATGTGTACCATCCACCTCCCCAAGATAGGCACAAGGTTCCTGTGTCTCGCCTTTGCCATGTCCCTCTGCCAGCCCACACTCCCTCTGGCAAGGCTAACTCTAGATAATAGCGGCACGGACTCAAAGCTGTGGGTGGAGCACCCCAATGCTGTCCTGCCTCACCTTCCTGGAGGCCTGCAGGCTCTGGGGGCGCCAGACAGAGTCTCTAACTGGGAGGCGGGTTGCTTGGCATACCTACCTTCCTCTGTTCAGTAACTCTAGGAGGCAGGGGCTGAGGCCTTGGTAGAGCAGTGGCTGTTGACAATGTTTCATTCCTAGGGAAGCAGCTAGAAACAATGGATCCTCAGTGGCCACTGAACTTAGTTGCAGTTGGAGACACCACACATTGTAACAAATTGTCCTGTGTTCTTCTTCAGCCATAGATACCAGTTTCCTAAACAAGCTCCTCCCACCCCACCCATCTTCCTCTACCCTATCCTATTCCTCCTACAGGATGGGGAGGAGAGCCATGGAGCTAGAGTCTGTCCCAGTGAGAGTTCTACCCACAGTCCCTCTGGGCTGAATTAAGGCCCCCTATGATTTGCTGGTCTCCGGCCACGTGGTAATATCCTCCCAGATGCAGTATCTTGCCTGCACCTGCACCTGGATAAATGACAGTTGAGCCACAGCCCGCCAATCACTAAGGGTGAAGAAGAATGTCTTTGGGCACAAAAGAAGCACTCAGCTCAGAAGCAAGGAAGTTACTGGGGTTGTTTCATGCCACCGAAGACCCTGGCAGGTTGACTCAGAAAGCACATAAGATCCTTGCATTAACAAAGGAATTGGGAAAAGCACCCAAGCCCTCTGGTGCCTTTTTCTCTAAGGCTTGTCTAATAGAAGGCCTTGCGTCAGTTGGAAACTCATTCTCTATTAAAGTCCAAATTGATGGTTAAGCAAAACCTCATAGCTTCAGTGCTAAGAAAGAGACTGGAGAAGTTTTGCCCCATGGCCCCTCAATGTAGCCAGAGATATCTCTTCAGCCCTTCCCTCAGGGCTCTTCTGAGACACGCTCAAAATTGCTCAGTCATGAGAAATGCTGGAATCACAACCATCTGCTAATCTAACACTGTCCTTAGGGATAAAACAAGAAAAGGTGAAGCCAAGCTCCTGAACCCCGAAGGACCCTCTGACCCTCCCCCCAACCCCCTTTTGTTCCTTAGGAGTTCTGATATCCCCCTACCAAATCGGTCATTCCGTCAGCTAAGCCATCCACCACAGGGCCCAGGGACAGGAGTAAAAAAGTCACAACTTATTCAGTCTTCGTGTGACACATTTCTCTGTCCAGAGGCACAGCACACACCCATGGACAGGGCACCAAAAATGTAGCGGGCACAGCCCTGGTTTGGGGACAGCATTCTGCCCCCTGCACTAGCAACCGAGGAAGAGGAGTGAGCAGCAGCGGTCTGGCCAAACTCTGGACTTTACAAGAGGCTTACAGGGAGACCTGAGGCTGGAAGGGGCTTGCAGGTGACTAAACACCTGGTGAAGACTCCTCTATTGGGGAGAAGGGGTAGAAAGAGGGGTCCACAGTCTCCCTGGGGAATCCTTGTCCCTGCTCTTGATTCCTCACTCTGAACTAAAGTTCTGCTGGGTTCTCAGAAGGGCTAGAGAACAGATGTCCCCCTCCCCTCCCAAATATAAGAGCCCTTCCTGGTCTGCAGGTGAACAGATTTCATCTGCATGTCGCCGGCCCCAGCAATGACACACGTGTAACTTAAGGAGCACTACCTTTCTAATCTCAAAAAAAGTACTGTTGTCCCCAGTGTGTATCTGGAAAAATTGAGAGAGGGGATCTACCCAGTTGCAGTTCTCTGTCTGTGGCACCAAGAGGAGTCCCTAAGACAAAGCTCCGTGGACCTCGTTAGTCTAAAATCACCTTTAGACTAAAGAGGTCCTGGAGGACTCGGCTGAGACCTGCCCACTGGCCCTACATAACTCCCCTCCAAGAGTGCAGCTGTCTGCAAGCGCCCCACACCCTGGACTGCTCTGGAAATCCTACAGTTGCTTCCTGGAGAGGGAGTTCTGGCCCACCCCCCTCAGAGAGTGGCGATGTGGGTCCCCTGGGTCTTTAGGCTTCCCTGCTCTCCCCTTCCGAAGTCAGACTTACTGTGGCAGAGGTGGAAATGCCCTCAGAGCGCATGTGTGTGTGCAGGGGGCAGGGCCCTGCTGTCCGCCCAAGCCCATGGATTCCTGAAAGAGCTGAGCTAAGGGCAGGGCAGGGATGCACCGGGGACTGTCTCCCTCACTGCAGCAGCCTGAAGGCCAGGGCTGCCCAGGTTCAGGGGGCTGGAGCAGGATGAGTGGGGAATGGGACATGAAACACTTCTTTAACCGTATCTCATTCTAAGAACATTTTGTTGAGTGGCACGTGCAGTCCCCTGGAGACCTAATGGAGTCACAGAGCAGCAAATCTGTGTAACTTGGGTTACTCAGGAGACTTCTTCACCTGTCCATGTGACTAAGGAGCCTGACAGGGCCAAGGGTCAGGGCAAAATAATTTTGTGGATGACCACCGCTCTGTTCCTCCCTCTTCTACTAACTCTTCCTGAGTAGCTTCTCTCACTATCCCATGACTGTGCTCAGCATATACCCTCTAAAGCCACTCGTCTAGTCTCATGTCCCCATGCCTCCCAGGTAGGGACCTTGATTCTTTCGTGGCTGGCAGGGCTGGGACAAGCAGTCAAGCAAAAGACTTGAAGCAGGAAACCTCTTTCCGGGAAAGCTGACTCTCTGGCACAGTTCTGCTTACTTCAAAACCTGCGGCCCATGGTCTCAGGGGTCCCTCCCCAACACCCAAATTAAAGGACCCCCAGAACTGACACTCCTGCATCCCAAACCCCCTAGGCTCTGTTCCCAGCCCACCCAGCCTCTCAGGACACCAAAGAGAAATGGCTGGGAAAACCTCGGCCTGGAAGGGCTGGTGTTTCTGCTCTATGTAAGATTCTACTTTATTAAGAGGGGAGAGAACCTGGGGTACTGGGTCAGGAGAACAGGGGGAACTCTTACCCCAGAGCAAGGTGTACATTTTGCAGGTGGGGATCCATGTGATCGCATACAGGGCTCCCAAGTGTAGCAGAGACATGAGGATGATGTTTCTCCAAACATACTCAAGCTTGGGATTTGGGCCCTCCTTATCCTGGTAGCTTGGGTCATAGATGTCATCTCTTATTTCAGGGCGGATGTCTTCTTCCAAGTATAGGGGAGTCTTCTCCAGCTTGCCCCCTCCATTCTGCAGGAGCCTGGAGGGAGGCGCTGTGATGGTGGTGGTGGTTGTGTAGGAGCTAGAGATCTGGAAGGGAGAGGAAGTGGAGGGTCAGGAGATAGGAGAGGACACGTGGACGTAGTAGGGGCCACTTCACTCGCTAATCAAGCTGGGAGAAGGGCGGGGTATAGGCACAGACCTGGCCCCAATACCCACGTTACCTGAGGGCAAGGTCTATCCCAGATGGAAGAGAGGGAAGTTCCTAGGAACGGTGCAGAGAGATTGGGGAGGGGGGGTGAAACCTCAAGGTGAAAGGGAAATAGGAAAGAGGAGTAAAACACTCGCACCCCAACGAACACACAAAGGCAAGCCCGCACGCCTACATACGTAAGAGTACCGGCACGACCGGATTTTTCTTTAAAGCTTAAGAAACAAAAGTTAGGGACCTAAGTTCCCAAATTACAATCCCCATTCCCAACAAACTGAAGGCAGTGCAACTCTCAAAAGATGGCTGTGTGCAGAGATCTCAACTCTCTTCCCCCACCGAGTCACTTAGAAGCCCGACCAGCGCCGGCGAACCCGCGGTCTGGGGGCCATTACTTGGAAGCTCACCTCCTCCTGCAGCAAGTGGGCCGGCATCTGGGCTCTCGGACGCTGGGATCACTTTCCCAGGGCTGAGACTGCGGAGCGGAGTTCGGGGCAGCCCGAACTGAGGGTAGATTAGTTCCCGAGGCCGCTTTTGCGCGGCGATCCGCGGCGCTGCGCTCGGAACCCTTTGCTGCACTGTGCGCGCTGGATCGGTGTCCGGACCCGACCTGCTGTGCGTGGATCTCCCCAGGCTGGTGATTTAAAGGCTAAAGCTGGCAGTGGGTGACCGGGTCCCGTATTTCCTCAGACCCTTTTATTCGTTGCCAACAAGGGGCAAAGTAAGCAGAGCTGGCTCACCGTGGGAGATCCGCATGGGCGGGAGAGGGGAGGAGACGCAAAAATTGGATGCTGCAGACACACCGCGGCTTGGCCGCCGCAGCCCCTGCCTCTGGCCCTGCCCCTGGGGAAATTCTAATGGGCTTCTGTAGACTCTGGCGCGTCATTGGCCGAAGGGAATTTGGTGCCACCTCGTCCTGCCGTTGCCATTGGCTCGGCGCAATCTGCTGTTTCCTCTGCCGCGAGCTCCTCACTCCCCCTCCCCTCCCTTTCTCCTTCTAGGCTTCTCTTCCACCGGCCGCTGGGCCTCTGCCCGGCACCCCGCCGCCTAGGAGGCGCTCGGAAGGGTCCTCTCTGGAAGAGGGAGAGGACTCGATCGGGGAACTGGGGAACGGGGGGTGGGTGCCAGCCCAGGACTGGCCCCGGGCACTTCGCGAATGGATGGGCACTGGGGAAGTTTCCCGGGGAGGAGTGGGGAAGCCACACGGGTGACCACTACACACAACTGCACCCCCGCCTTCCCGCTCACCGAGACGCGTAGGAGGGGAGACTTGCTTTCAAGCCCGGGGTCGCGGGCCGCGGGCCCAGCGACGCCCCGCCTCTCTCCGTGGCGAGCGCGCAGGGGGTGGGGGGCGGGGGGTCGGTCCGCGGCGGAACAATGGCTCTGCCCCTCCTACCAGCGGCGCGGCGCTAACCCCGGACTGCTGAACTCGCGGGTCTCCAGCCTCGCGCACGCATAGATGCACTGATGTGTAAACCTGCACGTGCGCACGATGTTCAGCCACTGGGCACGCCCAGCAGGGGACGTTCACCGCCAGGCACCAGTGAGCTGTCCCATCCCTGTGCCCACGCCTCCAGAACGTGTGCGGGATGTTTTGGAGATTCTTCAGATTGTCGGGTTGTAGTTTTGGAATTGCCTTCATGGGGAAAGGCAGGAAGCACCAGATATGTGCTTTCACTCAGAAGCAAGAGAAAGTACTTGTAAGTGGAACAAGAATACCTAACGTGTAGTGAATTATTACTGCAAGACAATCCACAAGAATCATTTCATTTAATCCTTACTTGTGACCCTGTGAGGTAGGTAGTCCTTTATTCCCTTTTAAAGATGAGAAAACTGAGCTATGGAGAGATTAAATAACTTGTCTATGGTCACAGCAGCCAGTAAGTGATGGAGCTAGGAGTTGAGCCCAGAAATGTAATGATGGAGCCCAAGATCGTAATCCCTGCTTAGAATCCTTGGTCCCTGAGATGTTCTGACTTCATTTGTCCCTCATGGCCCTGTCTTTTCTGGGCCTGTGGGAGCCTTACCATGAGAGTAAGCTGGGAACCAGGCAGGCTGTGCATTCTCCCAGCCTCTGCCACACCCCTGCCTCCCCAAATACTAACCCAGGATCCTTCCTCTGGGAAGAGGAGAAAGTGAGGAGTTTTGTGCCAACCACTAGCTTCTCAGGAAGAGAGGCACCTGGGTGCCTGGGAGGAGGACCAAGGAGCTCCCTAGTGGGCCACTGGTCTTGGGGTCAGGCCAGCTCCCTGACCCATCACCATCCACCTCTATTCCAGTCCTGGCTCCCTGTCTAGTACAAAAGTTTTGAATGAGATTAGATGTCTTCAGATATGGACAGCTATCTCATCACGGCTCAGAAAAGCCCTCAGCAGGTGTGTGGGAGAGAAGTCTATGCACATGCTGCTCCTCTCCAGGCTCTCCCTGCAATGTCTAGTTTGCTTAATTCCTCTGTCATCTACAGGGTTATTCTTCAAGGGAGAAGATTCAGGGTTTCTTTGGGGGTGTACCCTCGATTATGGCCAAAGGTGGCTCTACCATTGAGACCAGCTTTCTTTCTCTTTAACTGCCTGTTTCCTCCAGACCCTGGACTTCGGCAGAGAACAAGCTGAAAAATCAGAGTTCCCTGGAAACTGCCCTCCTCCTCATGTAGACTCAGGTAGGTATTACTGCTGTTATCACTTAATGCTGGCATTATTATGTAAGCCAGGTGGTAGGTCATTCATTTTTCTGCCAGAGAAAGGAAGGGGAGGGCTGCCAAGACAAAAATGGAGAACAGGAATATTTTATTCCTCTCTGAAGACAAGATGCTACCCTTGTCCCAAAGAGGGAACCTTTGGGAGTCTAGGGAAGGTCCAGATAAGGAGAGAGTTTGGGGGAGCCCATCTCACTGTTGATAACTATGATAGAAAGGTGAATGGTTCCCTAGCTTGGGCTTCCTCCCTGAAGTTCATCTGGGGCATATCACATGGCTATGAGTGTGTCACCCATTACTTTAAAACCCTCAGTAGCTTGCCGCAGCCCATGAAACATGGCTGTGTGGTAGGAGTAATATTATGGGGAAAGCATGAGGTTTAACTTTTTTTTTTTCCATTTTTTGGCTGCGCCGCATGGCATGTGGGATCTTAGTTCCCTGACCAGGGATTTAACCTGCACCCCCTGCACTGGAAACTCAGAGTCTTAACCACTGGACCACCAGGGAAGTCCCAGCATGCGCTTTGATATCAAGAAGTATTAGGTCAATGGCAAATTAGAAGTTATAAATAAGTATGTGATTAATATCTGTATCCAATTGCATTTATACATTGATTAAGATGATAGATATTTTAGCATATAATAGGAAAGTATAAAGTATGCTTGGGAGATGGAAACTGGACCTATAAATCTTGCTCTACGAAAAGGGGCACAGGGTACCATGGCAGTTTCTGAACTTTGTTTTGATTCTTCAGCTCAAGAGATGAAGAAGAAACATACCCTGTTTAGCTCTCTTAGGTAAATAAGATGTCATTAGCAAGAAGTCACAGATAACAGTCTCTCTCTTCTTCAGCCCTTCTCAAGTGTTCCTGGATCTGGTCTTATAAGCCAAGAACATCTACAAAAAGGCTGCAGCTAATATTATACTTAATGGTGAAATATTTAAAAATTATTCCCGTAAAATAGGGGAACAGGCAAGCATATAATCTCTTACCACTTCTATTCAACATTGTACTAGAAATCCTAGCTAGCATAATGGGCAAGAAAAAGAAATAAAAGGCATAAAGATAGGGGGAAAAAAAGTAAAACTGTTATTATTTGCAGAAGACATAAGTTGTGTATGAAAAATGTACAGAATACACACACACAAAAAGCCCAAATCGGTAAGTGACTTTAGAAAGGTCAAGGATAGAAAGTCAATATAAAAAATTATTCCATCCTATATACTATTTAAAAACAATTGGAGAATGAAAATTGAAATATACTGTTCACAATAGCATCAAAAATATCACATACAAAGGATAAATCTAACTGAATATTTGTGGGATAGCTACACTGAAAATGACAAAACGTTGCTGAGAGAAACTTAAAAATTCTTAAAGAGGGCTTCCCTGGTGGCACAGTGGTTGAGAGTCTGCCTGCCGATACAGGGGACACAGGTTCGTGCCCCGGTCCGGGAAGATCCCCCATGCCGCAGAGCGGCTAGGCCTGTGAGCCATGGCCACTGAGTCTGCGCGTCCGGAGCCCGTGCTCCGCAACGGGAGAGGCCACAACAGTGGGAGGCCCGCGTACCGCAAAAAAAAAAAAAAAAAAATTCTTAAAGAAATGGAGACAAAATAGAAATTGAGACATACTGTGTTCATAGATGGTTAGACTTAATGTTGATCTATAGATTAATTTAACCCCTATAAAAATCCAACAGATTTCTTTGAGGAAATAGACAAGCTGATTCTAAAATTTAAGTGGAAATGCAAAAAGGGTCTAGAGTAGCCAAAAACAATCTTGGGGGAATTAAGTTGGAAGAATTAAACTATTTTAATTAGGACTTACTATAAGGCTAGAGTATTCAAGGGAGTGTGGAGTTAGAAAAAGTAGAGACAAATAGATCAATGAAATAAATTAGAAATTTTGAAATCCACCAACACATATATGGTTAACTGACTTTTTACAATGGTCCCAGGTCAATACAGTGTGGAGGGGAAAGTCTCTTTAACAAGTATTGCTGGGACAGCTGGATATCCATATAAAATAAACGAACCTCAACCTCTAGCTCACTTCACACACAAAAATTAATTTGAGAGGGGTCATAGAGCTAAATGTAAAACCCACAACCATAAAGTTTCTATTGGGTTGGCCAGAGAGTTCCTGCGGCTTTTAAGTAAAACTAAAAGACACATTTTTCATTTTCACCAAGAACTTTATTGAACAACGTATTCACCGTTTTGTTCCCCTACCTTCTGCCATTTTCCAGGCAACTTCATAATTCCATCTTCCTAAAACTTTTTGTCTTTTTGAGCAAAGAACTGTTCCAGGTGCCTTTTACAGTCTTGAAGGGAAGTGAAATTTTTTCCATTAAGAGAATTTTGTAAAGACTGAAATAAATGGAAATCCAAAGGTGCAATGTCTGGTGAATACGGCAGATGAATCAGAACTTCCCAGCCAAGCTGTAACAGTTTTTGCCTGGTCATCAAAGAAACATGCGGTCTTGCATTACCCTGATGGAAGATTATATGTTTTCTCTTGACTAACTCTGGACGCTTTTCATCGAGGGCCACTTTCAGTTGGTCTAATTGGGAGCAGTACTTGTTGGAATTAATCATTTGGTTTTCCGGAAGGAGCTCATAATAGAGGACTCCCTTCCAATCCCACCATATACACAACATCACCTTCTTTGGATGAAGACTGGCCTTTTGTGTGGTTGGTGGTGGTTCATTTCGCTTGCCCCATGATATCTTCCTTTCCACATTATTGTACAGTATCCACTTTTCTTTGCCTGTCACAATTTGTTTTAAAAACGGAACATTTTCATTATGTCTCAGTAGAGAATTGCATGCAGAAATACGGTCAAGAAGGTTTTTTTTTTTTTGCGGTACGTGGGCCTCTCACTGCTGTGGCCTCTCCTGTTGCAGAGCATAGGCTCCGGATGCACAGGCTCAGTGGCCATGGCTCACGGGCCCAGCCACTCCGCGGCAAGTGGGATCCTCCCGGACCGGGGCATGAACCTGTGTCCCCTGCATCGGCAGGCGGACTCTCAACCACTGTGCCACCAGGGAAGCCCAAGAAGATTTTTTTCTGCTTAACTTACGTGGAACCTAAACATCAAAGCTGTTAACATAACCAAGCTGGTGCAAATGATTTTCAACGCTTGATTTGGATATTTTGAGTTTGTCGGCTATCTCCTGCGTGGTATAACGTTGACTGTTCTCAATTAATGTCTCAATTTGATCTCTATCAACTGGTCTACCTGACCGTGGAGCATCGTCCAGAGAGGAATCTCCAGCACGAAACTTCACAAACCACTTTGACATGTTCAATCAGTCACAGCACCTTCTCCATACGCTGCACAAATCTTTTTTTGTGTGTTTCAGTGCGTTTTTACCTTTCTTGAAATAAGACAGCATAATATGCCAAAAATGTTGCTTTTTTCTTCCATCTTCGATATTGAAGTGACTACACAAAAATTCACCAATTTTGATAAGTTTTTTTTTAAATGCACGCTGATATGACAGCTGTCACAATACAATCTAACAAAATTGTTTCAAATGACGTTAAAGGCAACTAAGTGCTACTAGAGCCATCTTACAGAAAAAACCAAACGAACTCTTTGGCCAACCCAATATATAAAACAGAGGAAAATATCTTTGTGACCTTGAGGTAGGCAGAGGTTGTTTGGACAGGACACAACCATAGAGGGGAAAATGGATAAATTAGACTCATGAAATTTAACATTTTCATGCAACTAAGGGTTCGCATGCCGCAACTAAGACCTGGCACAGCCTAAATAAATAAATAAATAAATAAATAAATAATTTTTAAAAAGGAAAGTTAACATTATCTGATACCAAAAGGAACTATTAAGAAAACAAATAGAGGGCTCCCCTGGTGCCGCAATGGTTAACAATCCACGTGCCAATGCAGGGGACACGGGTTCGAGCCCTGGTCCGGGAAGATCCCACATGCTGCGGAGCAACTAAGCCCATGCACCACAACTACTGAGCCTGTGCTCTACGGCCCGCGAGCCGCAACTACTGAAGCCCGCGTGCCTAGAGCCCATGCTCCACAACAAGAGAAGCCACCTCAATGAGAAGCCCCCGCACCGCAACAAAGACCCAACGCAGCCAAAAATAAATAAATAAAATAAATTTATTATTTTTTTAAAAAGAAAGAAAACAAATAGGACAGGGAATGGGAACATATACTACAGTACATAAAAAGATAACTCAAAAATGGCAAAAGGGGCTTCCCTGGTGGCGCAGTTGTTGAGAGTCCGCCTGCCGATGCAGGGGACACGGGTTCGTGCCCCGGTCTGGGAGGATCCCACATGCCGCGGAGCGGCTGGGCCCGTGAGCCATGGCCGCTGAGCCTGCACGTCCGGAGCCTGTGCTCCGCAATGGGGGAGGCCACAACAGTGAGAGGCCCGCGTACCACAAAAAAAAAAAGAAAAAAAATGGCAAAAGATTTAAGCATAACGTTTCACAAAAGAAGGCATAAAAATGGCCAATAAGCACGTGAAAAATTACTGAAAAGCACTAGTCTTATATATGACACCCAAAGCATAGGCAACAAAGGAAAAAACAGATAAGTGGGACTTCATCAAAATTAAACCTTTTGTGCTTCAGAGGATATTGTCAAGAAAGTGAAAAGACAACTCACAGAATGGGAGAAAATGTTTGCATATCATACATTGGATAAGGAACTCCTATCTAGAAGATACAAATAACTCTTACAACTCGATAATAAAAAGACAACTAACCCAATTAAAATTTGAATAGATATTTCTTCAAAGAAGATTCACAAATGACCTATAAGCACATGAAAAGATGCTCAACATCGTTAGCCATCAGGGAAATGCAAGTCAAAACCAAAATGAGATACTTCATACCCATTAGGATGGCTATATTCAATACGACAAATAAAAAGTATTGGTGTGGATTTGGAGAAATTGAAATCCTGCTGCTGGGAATGGAAAATGGTGCAGCCTCTTTTGAAAACAGTTTGGCAGCTCCTCAGAAGGTTAAACATGAAGCTGCCATCTGATCCAGCAATTTCACTCCCAGGTATATCCCCAAGAGAAATGAAAACACACGTCCGCACGAAAACTGGTACACAAATATTCATAGCAGCTTTATTCATAACAGCCCCAAAGTGGAAGCCACCTAAAATGTCCATGAACTGACTAATGGATAAATTAGATGTAGAATATTTTTACAGAGGAATGTTATTCAGCAGTAAAAAAGAATGCAGTACATACCACAACATGAATGAACCTTGACAATATCATGCTAAGTGAAAGAAACCACTCAATAAAGAACCATATATGTATGACCCCACTTACATTAACTGTCCAGAATAGCAAAATCTATAGAAACAGAAAATAGGTTAGTGGTTGCCTAAGGCTTGGAGGGGGCAATGGGGAGATTGTGTGTGTTGGGGTGGGGGTGATGGCTAAGGAGTGCAGGGTTTCTTTTCGGGGTAACAAACATGTTCTGAAATTGATTGTGGTATTGGACGTACAACTTTTGTGAATATACTAAAAGCCACTGAGTTGTACAATTTAAATGGATAAATCATGTGGCATGTAAACTGTCTCTCAATAAAGCTATTTTTAAAAACTATAATGAGATACCACTAACACTAGAATGGCTAAGTGATAAGGACCGAGAACACTAAATGTTGGTGACCATTGGGAATCACTGAAACCCTCAAACATTGTTGGTGGAGGCATGAAACAGTACAACTACTTTGGAAACTGTTTGGCAGTTTCTGAAAATATTGAACATTCATCCATCCTAAGATCCAGTAATTCCACTCCTAGGACTGTCCTCAAGTGAAATGAAAACATATGTCCACCAAAAGACTTGTACAAGGAAATTCATTATAGCTTCATTCATTATAGCCTCAAATGGGAAACAACCCCAAAGTTTGGCAAGAGGAGAATGGATAAACAATTTGTGGAGAGAATGAACTACAAACCCATGCAACCACGTGGATGATTCTAAAAAACATGTTAACCAAAAGCTAGACACCGAAAGTATATACTGACTGACTTCCTTTATATGAAATCTAGTAACAGGAAAAACTAATGTGTAGTATGAGAAGTTAGAGTGTCGTTGCCCAGGATAGGGGGATTTGACTTGAAAAGGGGCCCAAGGGAAGATTTTGGTGATTGAAATGTTCTATATCTTGTTTGCGGAGCTGGTTACCTGATTATAGACAATCGTCAATATTCATCAAACAGAATACTTATGATCTGCATAGTTTATTATATGGTAATTTTATCTCAACTGAAGTAGGAAGGGTTGGGAACAAGCATAGAGCCCAGGAAAGGGAGTCCAAAAATTTGCTTCATTCATTCTTTTATTCATTCATTTAAAATGCAATTAATATTCATTGAGCCTCTACTCTAGAACAGGCACTGTTCTGGGAGATAGGGACACTGGTGAAAAAGCTCCATGTTCTTGTCTTCATGGAGTTTATATTCTGGTGGGAGAGATAATTTTAAAAATAAACAGATATATAACATTGAATGCAGGAAAAAATAAAGAATAAAGGAATTTAGAGTAAATGGTTCTATGAAATGCAGGAACTTTGGAGATTCTGGGCATGGTCTGTGCTCAAGAGGAACCCAAAGCTCACATCATTTTTCTTTTTTTTTTAATTGCTGTCCGCTGGCCCTAATAGTCTCCTGGTTCAACATTTGTGCCTATTTCTGGGCTGAGTTCCCACTTAGCTATGACTTTTCTGGCTCCTCTTTGGGACACAAATATGTACTCAGACTTGCTGTCCTGGATGTTCCTGGGCTGGACCTAGAGTAGACAGAATCTCCATTGGTGAGGCTGATTTCTAGGCTGCAGGTCGTTGCAGGGAACAGCCTGCAGGCAGAGCTTGCCAGAGGGACTGAGTCTCTTCACCTGGCCTCTCATCCCTTCCTGACCTCTGCTAGGGGTGAGGAGGTTTCTGAGGATTTCTGTGCCCTAGCTCTTATTTCATATTGTTTCCCATCAGAATCCAGCAGCTGAAATATCCCCAGTACTTGTGCTGTTGCATATACCTGACCTCTGGCTCACAGGGACACCTGAGAAAAGGGAGGTCAATTCAGAGGACTTTTCTACCTCTTCCCACTGCTGGGAGGGCAAAGATGTTGATTGTCCTGTCAAAATTTCCTCCCACCCACAAAGAAAGGACATGACCCCAAGCAAGCAAGCAGGTCACTGTCAAGAGGGAGGAAAAAGAGAGAGAGAGAGCTGCCTCTGGGATATAGAGGCGCTTATCAACATGGCATCAGCCCCTCCCCTCGTGTGAAGGCCTCTCTTTAATGACCTTGCTGCTCCAAGCATGGCTTTGGGTGTCCCACTCTAAGCAGCCCAGCGAAAGTGTGGTAGGCTTCCCTGGGAAGCCATGATCTGCCTGGAAGAGGGGTCCTCCAGGTATGTGGGTAGGGAGGGTGGCCCACTCCTGGAGCTTTCCCGGGCTTTCAGGAAGAAGCAGACTTGTGAGGCAAGGTTGCTTCTCCCTTTTTCACCTCCCGTGGTTGTTGGCTACAACATCAGCTGCCATGTCTGTCAAGACAGTCCCTCTGTTGACTCTGACATGGCCGGGGCAAGGGTTTTGAAATGTAGGGGCACACTCTGCATGCTGGTCATTCTGACAGTTTGCTAGTGTCTGTCTGCTTCCTGGACTCAGGTTGAAGCCTCCAGAGTCCCTGTTCTGAAGACCCTGGCAGCCCAGGCATTATGATACTGGCTCTGCATTGCTTTGTGGCCAACCACATCATACCCTTGTAGGTTTCAGTTTCTTTCCCTGTGCGCAGTAGGCAAGGGGGTGACACAGTAGACGACTCTGCTGGGCAAATAAGCTGACACTTAGGAGTATGGAAAATAGCAAGATTCCAGAGCCCGTTCCTTTCTCTTCTAACTCTAGTCCCAGCTTCATCTCTGACTTGCTCTTTTAATGCTGTCCCTCAGTTTCTTGTCTGTGAAATGGGAACAAGCAGACTTAAATTATCATATACTTCCCTTGTAGGTGGGAGGTCAATAAATATCTAGCTCTGGTCTCCCAGGAGTTTGGGGAAAGGATAAGGGCCCCTGTGATAGGCTTTCTGCACGTGTGTGACCTTTATCCCAAGAAATTTCGGGATTCTCATGAATACCTGCTTATGACATGGATAGGCCCCAGCACTGGACACAGTTTGGGACTCCCTTTACCCTTTCCTTGTTTAGGGAGAGGGAACTTGGGGACACATGCCTGGGATCATGGCACATTAGGCTGCAGAAGGAAAGAGGAAGACGGAGTTGCAGCTTAGTGGTGGGGACTGGTGCTTGGGTAACACCTCCCTTGAGGATCTGTGACTGTCCCGAGTCAGATGTCAAACGGGGCTGGAGGAGGAGTATGTTCACAGATCTTCATGCAACCTGGACAGCCCACTTGACAGTCCCTTCCTTTTGCCCTCCGGGATCCCTGTAAGGAGAGGCTGGCAACATCTATAAGGTCTGAGCCTGGGGAGGTCAGGCTTATAGAAGGACCAGCTGTGAGCCTCATAGGTGCTCAGGGACATCAGGCCTGTCTCCTGCCCCAACTCCCCCCTGGTCTGTCCTTCCTTACCTCCTCCTTCCTCGCTCTTTTATGCAGATCTAAGCCAAATCTTGGATGTACATAAGTAAAGATAATACATTCCCTTCACCTAAGGTCCTACTCAGTGATGCCAGAAACTTGGCCCATCTCTTTCCCCATGACTAACGAGTACCCAAGCTTTCTCCCAGCCACTGTCGCTTCAGCCCCTCAGATCCTGAGGGGATCTCAGGACAAACAAGCACACTGAGACAGGGTATGGCCCAACTAGCCCCACAATGCCATCCACACTGCCCATGGCATTGTGACATCAGGGCAAGAGGCCAGAGCTGTATAAACTGTCCTCACAACCATGACCTCAGGCTTTCCCATGGGATCTGGCAATGTGGAGGAAGGATAGAAGCCAGTGCCCTCATGTGGCCCAGGGTTTGCCCCAACCTGTCCTCTGTGCAGAGAGAAGAGGCCGGAGCCTCCTGGGCTGTGGGCTCTTCCCTGTCTCATGGTCCAAGCTGAGTCACAGGCAGCAGACGGCCAGGAGAGCTAGCATCAGTGGACTCCCTTCCTCCTGCCCGGAGGAGTGGGGACCAGGCTGCTCTGCCCTCTGGGTACCCACTGGCTTCTGGGGGAGATCAAGTGAAACACACCCCCATAAATATATTGGTTCCCTCATTCAGTGAATGTGGAGCACCACGTGGTCCCAGGCACAGTGGTAAGTGCTGAGGTCATAAGGAGGTCCTGCCCTTGGGCAGTTCACCATAGTGGAGGAGATCCTTGTAACTGGCTGATGGAGTTTAGCACAGGTTGCTATGAACTCCAGAGGAGAGGCACATGCCAGACCAGCATGGGAGAATCAGGGAAGACTTCCTAGAGGAGATGGCAGTGCTAAGCTTCAAGGGGCCACTGGGATGGATGATATGGAGAAGGGCAGTTCTAGGACAAGTTTAGAGGCTCAGAAGAGGGAGAGAGACTCAAAACTGACACTCTGCTGACTAGGACCTGGAACATGCTCCTCCAGGGCCCCAGGCCAGAGAGATGGTGCGAGGTCTTGTGCTGTGTGACCCTGGTTGTGGAAAGGCCGGTGCACTTGTCCAGCCAACTCCCTGTATGACCACACGTCTGTGTATCTATACCATCCCTGGAGCTGTGACCTACCTCTCTGCAGCCCTTCTCCCCCAGATTCTGCCCGTCAGGCACAGAACAGCAGTGTGTGTGTGGGGGGGGCGTGCACGTGCACGCGCATGTGTGCGTGGGCGCTCACGCCTGCGTGTACGCACATAGTTGCACGTGCAGCTATGAGTGCCGGTGGAGGGGTCTCTACCAAGTAATTACTACCTGTCTCTGGGAACTGGGGCTATGTCTGCAGATCAGAGTGAGTGCTACTGGGAACAGTTCATGTCTCTGGGCAGAGTGTGACCCAGGGACTGACAATCTGGGCAGGCGAGACCTGGGGACCAAGGTCTTAGGACCAGGGTCCAGGATCAGAGATTTCACTGACGACCCGGGTAAGTGAGGTCTGGGGACAGAGATCACAGGACCAGAGCCAGGCCTGGCGATTTCTGTGGTGACCTGACCTTCTGCAGGGGATCTTCCCCCAGCCCGGGAAGGCATCCCACACCTGAGCATTTCATCTATGGTGGGCAGCAGAGAGGACAGGCACATACAGGCCCAGGGCCTCCAATAACAAACACGTGAGCTGAAAGGAAAGTCTTTCTTGCCCTGACTCTGTTCTGAGCTGAATGGGGAGGCTGGGTTTGCCCCAGCCTTGCTTTTGTGGTCAGAGAGAGGTGTACCCCCATTTGCTTCGTACAGTGGCTAAGTGCCCTAAAGGGAGTCTCACTGTCTTCCAGAATTCCAAACCAGTGTTCCCTCTCTCCTACAGGTGGAAGGTTTGGGGTCTTAGCCATTCCATGCCCTTCGCCCCCTCTTTGGCTTCTCTCCTCCCTCTCCCTCCCTCCTTGCTGCTCTCTGCAGGTCCCTGTCCATACTCACCCCCCACAAGGCACCCTTTCCCCAGCTGATCCAGCCTGTAGCCTCATGCACCCAGGGAGCACAGACAGCCTGCTCTCCCCTGCCCTTCCCTTTGCCTGACAGTAACCTCTTCCACAGCTGATGTCACCCTGCTTTGCACTGACACAGCAGCTGAGCTGGGCACAGCAGGGCTGCAAGGTCCAGAGGGCAGCTGGCTGTATCCGGAGCCAAGCTTCCCTCTGTGCCCCCCTACCCCCAGCCTTTCCCAGCCAAGAGTCTGCTGCTCTCCCTCTGGGCCAATTCCATCCTCGGAGCCAGTGTATCCACCTGGGGATTGAGTGTTGACTGAGGCTTCGCAGTGCCCAGTGGAAGGTCAATTCTCTGTTCTGAAGGGGACAGGGGTGGAGAATGGAGCCAGAGTTCTGATCCTGCCCCTGGGGAGCTCACAGCTTTCCAAGAGAAACAGGACAAAGCACAAGAGCTAACCAGGCGGGATCATATCTGTTGATGGCAGAGTGAAAACATACCATACATATTAAGTGGGGTATGGGTTCAGGAAAGGGAGAGGGGCCCTTCCTAACTGAAGTGCCCCTAGAATTGATTAGAAGAAGAGGATGGGCCTGAGACAAACACATTTAGCCTTTTTTTAAGTGTCTACTCCTGTGCACTGGGCTAGGTGTTCTGACAAACTACTAATATTTATTGACATATTTAACCTTCTTTTACAAGGCTCAGAAAAGCTGTGCCAGTCTGGGGCTATCGGGGTGGAGGATGATGCGGTGGGAAGGTATCACCTACATCTGCTGGGTGTGTGGTAGATACTTCATAGATTTGTCTAGTAAGTAGTGCTTTGCCAAGCACAGAACAATCGTGCTAAGCAAAGAGTGGGAATGAGTTGTGCTGGTCCTGCTTCTCCCAACCCCTACCTGAAAAGGGAAAATCCCACGCTTGCCCCCAGCTTTGCCTTTGATGTCTAGGTGTAAATAATGTAATCAGGGTGGATTTCCAGGCTATTTCTCTGCTGCTCCCATGCCAGGGGTTGGCTGGATGCCCTTTTAAAGCCCAGAGTTATTTCCTTCTATTTCCCTAAGGGACCCTGGGTTTGCAATGTCATCGGCCCAGACAGGCTGTTGCAGAATCCTTGGTTTCCCCATGTGCTCCTTTCAGGCAGCAGCCCAGAGAGCCAACTGTATTCATCCCATCCTTGCCAGGCCTGTCTTTCAGCTGAGAACCAGCCAGGGAGAGGGAGGCGCCAAACCCAGAGTTCCGCGCACAGCGGCCCCCTCAGCCCGAAGAGCACTCAGGGCACCCTCAGAGGCTATTGACTCAGTCAGTCTCTGTCATGCCAAGCACCCAGCAGTCTTCTTTCCTAACACCCTTCTTACCAAACTTCTGCTCTCCATGGGCAAATGCCAACTTCTTCTTCCTGACCCCCAAGAGCTACCTGGGCCTCTTGACCACGTGACAAAGCTATGGCTCCCCTGTTATATACTTGGCCTTGGCTGAGACCAGAACCATACTGCCAACTCTGGGGCCAGAGGAGGGTCACCCGAGACAGCAGGACCCCAGGAAAGGGATGAGGCCTGGTGCTGGCCAACTGCTTCCTGCCAGGGCAGGCTGGCACCCGGGCCTGTGAGTCAGGGCTGAAGCCAACACCCAGCTAATCCCATTACCTCCTTCACTTTTCAGGGCTTATAAGCAAGAAGGTGCCAAAGGCAGGGCCTGGAAAAAGTAGGTCTTTCTTGGGAGGGTGCAGGTGCCTGGATCCATCCAGGAGAGCAGAGTCAGATGCAGGGAATGGGAGGAGCCTGTTCTCGGGTCTCTGGGAGGTGGGGAGTAAAGTCAGCACAGAGGTGTGAGGTGGGGATTGAATTGCCCCCCTCAGAGGTGGGGAACACAGGTGGCCCTTGGTGGAGACTCCTGAGGGCTGAGGCTACTCCTTCTCCAAAGGAAGGTGTGGAGGCCATGAGAACAGGGCTTACGGACCTCCACTACTGGTGGAGTAGTTGACCAAGAGCCTCCACCTGGGCCACTTCTAGGTGTGCAGCCTGGGAACTTCCAATTCCTAGGAGCAGCCCAGCCAATAATTGAGCTCAGCAGGGATTTTAAGGCAGCCCCTTTCCTGGGAGACACAGAATTCTCCTGGTGGTTTATTTTGGCTCCCTGAAGGTCCTGGCAAACCTTTCTTAGACTAACTATACTGCAGGAATCCACCCAACTTTCCTACCCTCTCTCCTTCATTCGGGGTCAGACTTACATTCTGGTCTGACAACTCTCCCAGCCTTCCTAGGCTCACTCCCTGTTTTCACTCACAGGTGTTTCCCCCACTAAAAACCTTTGCACCTTTATCCAGTCGTGGCTACTGCTTCTCAAAAGACCCAGATTAACTCAGAAAGCTACTGTGTCTCCAGAATGATAAATCCCTGTGGGTTAGGACCGGTTAGCAGGGCCAGAACCTTTAGAATTACCCAGAAGGAAAGAATAAGTAACAGGAAGGAGCAGGGGAGAGAAACAATCCCTAGGCTGGAGACCCTCTGAGCGCATAGCCTTCCAAACTGGTTTTGTCTGCACTTAAACTAGCAGGAGACAGGGTGAGGGTCCTGCTGCCGCCTGGTGGACATTTTAGGCAAAGCACCATTGCACCTTTCCACTCTCTTCTGTGATTCTGCTCAAGAGGGTGGGAGTGGAGAATTTATTCTGGGGTTTGGGGTCCTCTCTCCCTCATTAACAGCATAAATTAGAGGAACTGAATTCCCAACTTTACACTCAAACGCTTATCCTTTAAAATCAGCACCATAGTTGTACATGTCTGTGTAGATGCTAAAAATCATTGGCTGTACACTTTAAATGGGTGAACTGTGTGGTCTGTGAATTATATCTCAATAAAGCTGTTTTTAAAATTCAGCACCATAAGAGGAGTTGGAATGAACTGAAACTTTTATTTTTTTTAAATTTTATTTTATATTGGAGTGTAGTTGATCTACAATGTTGTATTAGTTGCAGGTGTATGAACTGAAGCTTTTCGAACATGAAGATGAGGATGGTGGGTTTTGGTTTCTTAGGACATCCCCAAACAGATATGCAAGAAGGTCACACAACAGGTACTCAGTAAATACTTAGTAAATTACGTGTGCGGTTAAATGGAGCCGCTTCCTTCATTGCCTCACCACCCACCCTTTAACCTCTACACCCCGACTCCTCCAAATCAGGCATCTCCAGCCTCCTCACTTTTCAAGGTCTCCTGAGAGATTCTAGCCTAAACATCCAAAAGCTTTTATCGGAACCCATGACCTTTTAGCACCATTTGATACTGTCCATCAGCACCCCCTTCTTAAAACACTCCTCCTCTTTTGTGTCTTGAAAGGCTTTTGTGTCTTGAAAATCCCTGTCCCTCCTCCTGTCTCTAATGACTCTCTCTCCCTTTTGGCCCCTCTTCCTTCCTCCAGCTTCTTAAGCCCTTTTCTCTCTTTGTTCAATCCAATCCTTTGGCAATCTTGACTGTTCCTGTGGGCCCAATAAACACTTTGAGCCACACGATTCCCACATCGCTCTCCCGTCTTTATTACCCTCTCAAACCCTAACCCAAATTGTTCAATGGCCTCTCAGATTTCATCATCTTAACACTTCAGACTCAAATATACCTAAAGCTGAATTCCTCACCTTCCTACTGAAACCCGCTCCTTTTGAACCTCCTCCTCAGCCCCCTTTTAATAGCATCACCACCCTTCCAGTTGTCCAGGTTGAGACCTTAGATGTACTTTTGATTTCTCTCCCTTGCACCCCACATCCAACTAGGTGCGTTATAATCCCAACAGGTTATGCCTATGAGATTTCTCATATATCTTTCCATTCCTTTCTATTCTTATTTCACCGAAGGAAATTCAGGCTTCCGTTATCTGTCCCTGAACTAGCACAGCAACCTTCCAACTGATTTTCTTGCTTCCAATTTCTCCCCAAACCAACCCGTCCTGTTGTCACACTATTTTTCATAAAATATAGCTTTAATTTCATTACTCTGTTCAGATGCTTCCTTTGTCTTTCTGTTGCCTAATGAGTTAAATGTCTGGTATCTGAGGCCTTCCATATTTGCTCCCAACTCTCTTTCCAGCCTTCCTATTCTCCAGCCAAAGTGAGATTGTTCTTCCAAAAGAGGCTTACTTCCAAGTTCCCACCTGCCTCCCTTTGTACACTCTGCTGCCCCTGCATGATGACACACAGGAAGTCATTATCACTGTAGTCAGACCCAATTCGGAAGCCTAATGCCACCGTAAGTTCTCTCTCTGATCCTCAATTTCTTCCACCCATAAAATGGAGATAATGAAAAGCTATCCCATAGGATTGTGTGAGAATTAACTGAGATAATACACAATAAAGTGTCTGGCATGTGGGTGGTTAATAAATGGTAACTATACTTTATTACTGTCTCTTAAAATATTATCCATCCTTCAAAATCCATCTCAGTGCCATTTCGTTCAAAATTCCTTTCTTGACCTCCCCACTTCCAAACCCCATCTCCTCCCTCCCTCTGTTAGATGCTGGACTTCTCATTACATTACTTATCACTGTAGCTATTTTCATACCTGTCACATATTTCACTCATATTCTTCCCCAACTGTAATCTCCAAGGAAGTAGCAATTAGGCTTAGAGCAAGCAGGTGATAAGCAAATCTATAGCATGATGACTCCCATGTCAAGAAATGAACTGTACTGATATTTCGCTGACAGGGAGAGCTAGTGTGGTGAAGGCAACCAGCCAAGAAGTTCTCTGAGTCTCAGATGAAAATGAACTTCAGGTCTCTATGAACATAACTACTGGCAACCTCAGCTCTCTATGAACATAACTACTGGCTTTTTAAAAATTATTATTTTTTCCAAATATGAAAGTACTCATAATCATTGTAGAAAAAAATCAGCAAAATAAAAAGCATCTATAATCACACCATCCAGAGCTACTGCTACTAAATTTTTTATTCTTCAATATTACTCCTTTTTTTTTCTGATGCATCTCTCTAAGTATATACACAGGAAATTTGGATTCTGTAGATGTATATGCCAGAATTTTCATATAACATATATTGAGCATTTTCTATGACATTAACTATTATTCAAAAATGTCATTAATTTCTGCACAAAAATCCATTATGTGAATGTGCCTTAATTTATTTAATCTTTTCTTTTTTTCTATTGTTGGATATTTGGGCTTCCTCTTTTTCATCTTTTTCTTTTTTTTTTAAACTGTTATCAATCATGCTGATAGAAATACCAAGATAGAGTTCTAGATTTGGGATTACAGGGCCAGTGGAATAAAAGAAAAGAAAGCTCTTGGTTCTGAATTCCTGTTCAGGAAATTTTTAAAAATTTTGAAATACAATTGACCTTTATTGAGTTATGATTGCCATACAAAAAGCTGTACTTATTTAATGTGTACAACTTGGTGAGTTTGGCGATAAGTATACACCTTTAAAACCATCACCTCAGGAAATTTTTAATCAATTTGTAGTTTCACCAGCTACTCTAGCTCTTTTATTCATTTGTCTGTTTTTCAGAGTTTGAAGAGATAACCAATTTCAGGAGTGAAAAAGTGGTTCTGTGTCTTTGGAAAGAACCTGAGGCTTGAGTAATTCAAGCTTAGCTCAACTCACATTCCAGTGACAATGCAGGGATAAAGATCACTGTACGTTTTAACATTTCTTGCAGTGTTGTAACTTTCTCCTTGTTTGGTCTTTTAACTCAGTCTGTTTCCTTGTGCATACTTTGCTGCAGGGACAAGAAGGGGGAAGAGAGATAGAAATCATCATTCTTATTCCTCACTGGCCTCAGAAAGTTGGGTCTCCTGCCGTATAGCCACAGAGCACTTTTGCTTCTCCCTTGCAGCACTTTTTATGATTACAAGTCATTAATTATTTGTGTATTTGTTTAATGTTTATCTTCTTCACCAGAATGTAAGTTTCATGAGACAGGGGCCCTGATGGTCTCATTTACTGCTTCATCCCCAAAGTGTAGCATAATCCCTA
Organism: Mesoplodon mirus; assembly: GCF_964341445.2. NCBI lineage: Eukaryota > Metazoa > Chordata > Mammalia > Artiodactyla > Ziphiidae > Mesoplodon > Mesoplodon mirus. The sequence goes on along the minus strand of NC_138977.1, from coordinate 202,271,567 downwards.
CCTATATTCGGCGCTCAGTAAACATCTACAGAATGAATTACCATTGGAATGAGGACTCAGGATGGAAGAATATGTATCTTCCGTAATGGGGCTCTCAGAGGTGGGGACAAGGAGGTGTCTTGGGTGCTTGCCCTGAAACCCTGAGGTGATGCTGGAAGAGTGAGCCCTGGGGAATCTGCCCTGGTGCTCCAGTCTCCCCTCCTCACAGGCTTGGGACTTTCAGTCAACAGTGCCTCATTGTGAAATTTGGTGAGTGGCTCCGAGGGGAAGAAGAATTGCGTTCTCTCATGTCCTCTTCCCTGGGCCTCTCTATCCTCCATCCGTTTTCCCTCTCATGCCTTTCTTTCTCCTGGTGTATCTCCTCGACTTTCTTTCTAGGCTGGTATCTCCAACTCACATGGAGCTCTTTCCTTCCCCACTCCACCCTCTCCAGCAGGTGGCCTAACACACCACACCAGCTACAGAACCCTGCCTGCCACAGCGGGAGCTCTGCCTAGAAGGGATAATGCTGATGGATTATGTCAGGACACGTGAGCTCTCCGGATGACCGGACTACACTCAGCAAGAGGACATGATCATGGCCTCAGACCTATTTCCCAGGGCTTAGTCAACTGACAACTAACTTTCCTATTTTTGTTGATGATATCATCTGTCTCCTACCACCTGGGTTTGATTGCTTCCCTCCATCTGTCCAATCTTCTGTAGAAGGTATGGACAGATGGACATTGATGTCCAGGAGGGTCCTCTAGAAATGGGAGGAAAGGGCTTCCCTGGTGGCGCAGTGGTTGAGAGTCCGCCTGCCGATGCAGGGGACAGGGGTTCGTGCCCCAGTCTGGGAGGATCCCACATGCCGCGGAGCAGCTGGGCCTGTGAGCCATGGCCACTGAGCCTGCGCGTCCGGAGCCTGTGCTCCGCAGCGGGAGAGGCCACAACAGTGAGAGGCCCGCGTACCGCAAAAAAAAAAAAGAAAGAAATGGGAGGAAGGCTGAGGGTCTTATTCAAAAGGGTTCTTTTTTGGAGAGATGGAAGATGCAAAATGTATTCCAGAAGGACTTTGAAATCAGGGAGGTGGAAGGAAGGGAGAAAAAGGTTAAAGTGGGTCCTTTTGATGAGGAGATGGCTCACCTCCAGCCTCTCTGTGAGGTCCCTGGTGAAATAGAACAACGGCTATTTTCTTGCTGTCCTGGGCTGTGACAGCTGCAACAGGACTTCATATACCTGGACCTTCCAACAGATGTGGCTTGTTCATTCTGGTGTATGGAGAAGCTGGGACGTGTGGTGGCCCCTGGTGCAGTGCTGTGGTGTTTGTTACATGAAAACAGGCAGGGGAGGAGTCCCTTCTGCTTAGCCTACTCAGGTTGGTTTGCTTGGTCCACGATGTTTGTTGTTGAAGTCTTGTGCTACTCGAATTTCAGTATTTTTTTAAAAAATTAATTAATTAATTTATTTGTTTGTTTTTGGCTGTGTTGGATCTTTGTTGCTGCTTACGGGCTTTCTCTAGTTGCGGCGACCAGGGGCTACTCTTTGTTGTGGTGCGTGGGTTTCTCATTGCGGTGGTTTCTCTTGTTGCGGAGCATGGGCTCTAGGCACGCGGGCTTCGGTAGCTGTGGCTCGTGGGCTCTAGAGTGCAGGCTCAGTAGTTGTGGCACATGGGCTTAGTTGCTCCACGGCATGTGGGATCTTCCAGGGCCAGGGCTCAAACCCATGTCTCCTGCATTGGCAGGTGGATTCTTAACCACTGCGCCACCAGGGAAGCCCCGAATTTCGGTATTTTTACTATGCAATGACTCTGGTGGTGAAGGTTAAGCTCTTATACCCAGGGTTCTTTCTTATGGATAAGTGACTTCTAGTGTCTTCCACTGAGAATCATTGCCATAGTGAGCCATTGTTACTTATAAAGTATTTCCTACTGTTTATGTCTATTGGGGTGAAAAAGGTTGAGTCACCATGTAATACAGAAGGTGGTTTGCAGCTTGCTTCTCCCTGTAGAACCTGGACTGTGAATCTCCCCAGAGTTCCTTTCTCTAAAGTATGGAAAGTGTCTTATCCCAGAGGAAGTTCTATGGAAAACTTATAAGGAGATGGACCACACGTTTCCATCTTATAGACTTTGATGTCTCTGGACTCTTTGTCAAGGCCTAGCAGATCCAGGTAGCACTGGAGAAGCTGGCTGGGATGGGGATGTTGTGAAAAGGGAGTGCACTGGTGGTGGGAATAGGATAACTCTCTTCCTGATGTCTGCATGAAGAGAGCATGTGACCAAAAAATTTATCCCACTGAAGCAATGGGACCAATTCACCAAGTGGTTAAGAGGCTTCATGACGAAGAGGTACTTTTGGTTTAGATGACTCACAAGGCTTGTCATGTGGTTATAAAACTCTTCTAAGTGGTGCTTTCATTCAAAGGCTACTTGTATAATACTCTCCACCTGAAATGCTACCATTCCATTCTGTTGGTGTCATCTGAAATGAAATGGGTGTAGGCACACCCTTGTCCTTCAGGGGCAATGACAACAGAGTCCTGGATGAAGGTGTCTACCTTAACCATGAACTGCTGTGTGTGAGTGGGATGCACCAGGATGGATGCAATGGTATGATCATTAAATTTGTTGTGTGCTTTATAGTGTACAGAGTTTATAAAGACTTCTATATTCTATTTTAGTTTTAAAATAGTCCTTAAGGTCAACAGGGCTGGCCTTATTATCAACAATTTGCACATAGGTAAAGAAAGACTCAAAAGGGACTTGTCCAGAACCATCTGGTTAGTGTGTTGCTGAACAAAGAGTTAAACCCAGGAGTTCTGGTTTCAAGTTCAAGCCTCTTGAGTTTTGCTACAGGACTCCCCTGAAATGAGCTGCTCTTTTTAACAGAGTGAAGTCAAGTGCCAATAGAAGCTGGAGGGCATGGAGGACTGCTGGCCATTAAATCATTAGGAGATCCCACTTTATTACCACATTTACAACTTCTTGAGTAAGACTAAACCTCCTAGGAACACAGAACATCTTTTGAGAATATTTCCCAAGCTCTGTTGCATAACCTGTGCCCCCTGGGGGCATTATAGGTTGATCCTTACTTGGCGAGTGCTCAAGACAGAGCAGGGAAGAGCAATGTTGGCCAGGTAGGTGATCATGACAGGCCACACACTGCTGGCCTTAAGCTCCCAGTGATACCGAGCAGTGCCCTGTGGGGCTCCTGGGTACAAAGCCTTTCTGTGTCCCCCATTTCTTTGATTATAGGATATAGTCTTCATTCAGCCTCCTTGACCTTCCCCGAGTTCCAATGGGCAGATTCAAGCAGTTACTAATTAGGGAAGGGAGGGGATGAGAGACCAGGGAGAAACAAACAGTCAAGAGAAACAGTAGTGCAGCCTTGGGGCAAGGTCCTGGTTCCCCATCAAGGATACACACAACAAGATCTTTGAGCTGTTTTGCAGATACTGAAACCCCCTCCAGGTGGGAGAAGTTAATGATTAATGATGGTATGCTGCCCACCGGCAGGTAGACCCCAGACCAGCTGGAACCTGAAGGCTGATGATGCTGACTCCTACTTACCTTACCACCAACCCATCAGAAGAATGTCCACAAGCTGATCACGGCTTGAACCGTTACTGTAAAACCACTCACTATCCTCTCCAAGAGGGACACATAGTTTTCAAGGGCAGGAGCACACTGTGTCCCCCTTTGCCTGGCAAAGCAATAAAGCTGTCCTTTTCTACTTCACCCAAAACTCTGTCTCTAAGATTTGATTTGGCACCAGTGTACAGAGAAGCTGAGCTTTCAGCATCATCAGGGGTCAGGGACCTGTCACGTGATGAACCTCCTTGGGTCCATCCAAACCCCTGCTATTCACAAGCCTCCCTTAGGATACAAAATTACCCCAAAGGAATCAGAAACCATCTCCAGTTCCTTCCCCCACTTCTCTGAACTCTACTGCTAGCTTCCTGTTCATCACCTCTGTCCCAGAGTTCAGTTTTGCAAGCCAGGGGTCCTTTTGCAATTGTTTGAAAAGCATGTGGGTGAGAGGTAGCAGCTCCCTTTCCTTCACTATCAGATGATTTCAGACAAAATGAGCAGTACAGGCCCAGTTCCTGATCCTTTGTCTTCCCAAAGAAAACAAACACCTTGGAATGTATGTCCCACTAACCAAAAAAAAAAATGGAAAGATGGGAACTCCTCCATCTAGGAAAGCTCACAGAGTGGCCTTAACTCCAGCCCAGACAGAGAGTTAATTCCCTTCATAATATCTGGGCCTGGGGCAGGAGCTCCATGCAGCAGACCCAGGGGTAGGACAGGCGCTGTCTCAGATGCTGAGGTACATTTATTTATCAAGGAGCTGAGCCCAGCCCTGGTTGTCTGGGATCAGGATCTCTTTATGGGGACACTGAAGACTGGTGACTTCCACCAGGCTGATGTTTTACTGAGCCCAAAGGTGGGCTTCAGGCCACCGCATCAGTAGAGTAGCCCAGATGGGGAGCCAGGAGCTGGAGAGAGGGCAGCCCCCATTCCAGCCATCAGGGAGGAGGTAACCACCTGCACTTGTGGGACCAGCCCCATACTGAGCCTGTAGACGAACGAGCCAGGGCATGTGATCAGAGGCTGGATCCGGGCACAGGCAAGGATGTGCTCAAGGGTCCTTGCCAGGGTTTTGATTCAGAAACCAAGACTGGATAAAAAGCAGATCAGCCTGGATACCTCTTCTATGAGCATTTTGTGCTCCTGCTTTCAGTTCTAGGTCCAGTACTAAGCAGAGCCACAAGGTAAGATTGTCAGCTGAGCTGGGTCCAGATATACCTTCCCCTTAAGGAGTCTCAGGTCACACAGTCCTTGCCCTTTGCTCTCTGATCCATCTTCCCAGTCAGTGCTTAGCCTTTTCCCTAGGCTGAGCCCTACACCTTCAAAGAAGACCTTTCTAGCAGTATAGCTCACCCATAAGCTACAAGAGGGCAGACCTCGGAAAAAAGGATACAGATAATCTGGAACTCTGCAGGCTTTTCCCCTCCCCATCAGTGGCCAGAAAGCCTGTCCCTTAAGTATCTGAACCAGGGGGTCCTCCTGCCACTCTCCTTCTCCCCCAGCTGTGGGGGTGGAATGAGGTAGGAGAGGGGGCAGCTCCAGGTAAGACAGTAAAAGAGCCTCAGACACCGTTGGCTGAGCCTGGGAGGGAGGCAACGCTTTTCAGTCTCCTGTGCCTGCCCTTGGTCCCCACCCTGATCCATGGCGGCCCTTTCAGGAGCTTTTAGTGGACATGAACTCAGACCTGCTGTGGAGTCGGCCAGCCTGCCTCTCCTCCCAGCCCCACCCATTGCTCTTTCATCACCTCTTTCGTCTGACTCAGGACCATCCCTCCCAGGCCCCATGTGCAAGCAGCCCTCTTCTCCCCACAGCATTCACCTCTCTCACCCCTCCTTCCTTCCAGCCCCAGTCTCCACACCCTTCTATTCCCCATCAAGCCCCTGGCTCCCAGTTCCCTCCCACTCCCTTTCCTCTTGTCCCCAGCACTTGCAGCAAGAGGGGAGGGGGAGCCCCTGATAGGATTGATGGTCATTCCCCACCCTTCTCCCCTGCTCCCTCCCCTGAACAGGCACCCGCTTTCCTCCTACAAAAGGCAGGAGACAGAGGCTGTGTGAGACCAGCTGCTCTCACACTCCCTTTCCTTTGCCCTCTGCTGGCTAGGCTGGGCTGTGTCTTTGTTCCCTCTTTCTCCAGGTGAGAGTGGGTACCTGAGGTGCCAGGTCTCCTGCCTCATTCCCCATGAATGCTGTGCAATGTCCCGAGGGGCAGGAGCTACAAAAGCTGGGGAGCGGAGCCTGGGACAACCCCGCCTACAGGGGCGCCCCCTCCCCGCGTGGGACACCGAGGATCTGTACCATCTCCAGTGCGGTGCCTCCTCCATCCCAACCAAGAAGCCTGAAGATGGACCCCAGGAGAAGGCACACAAGACCCTGGTGTCCGGTTGCTGCCTTCAGATCTGTTGTGGCATCAGAGGTACCTGGTTGGGGAGGGTTCTCATGAGATACTGGAGTCAGGAGAAGGGGTCCACAGAGGCTGTTAGAAGGGAATACAGTCTGAAGAAGAGGTGGAATCTCAGTATGTCTTTGGGGTTTGTGAATGGTCTGCGTTAGAGCTGAATGCCCCAGAGTACAGAGGCTAGTTTAGTGGTCTCCCAGAGGGAGAGCCTGGCACAGTCATCTCTTGGGGACCCAGAAGGGTATGAGGGAGCTAGTTTGAGGGAAGACATGGATGTGATGATGTCTTAGACTGCCCCACCTGAGATAAGGTGACAGGTAAAATGGCTGGGGTGGAAATGAGAATAAAGTCCAGGGACTGATACGTAGGGTAACTGGAAGGAACCCTGCTGTTGGGAATCCTGGGCATCTTTCCAATGTCCCTCCCTTAGGACTTTGGGGAACAACCTTGACTGAGAACACAGCTGAGAACCAGGAACTTTATGTCAACACCACCCTGCGGGAGCTTTTGGTGTACATCGTGTTCCTGGTGGACATTTGTTTCTGTGAATAACATCTGTCTCTGTGCACATCTGTGTGTGAGAACATCTATGTGTACAACAACTGGGCACACACCTCTGTGGGCAACCTCTGTGGGGACAGCCTCCATCTGTATGAGCAGACTGTGCCCTGGGATCTTTATATCAATAATAACAGTCTATTTTATACCTTTTCAGCTTAAGATTTTTTAATTAAAAAGAAGTTGTCACTGAGTTCAGGAGAAAAAGGCAGACTATTGGAAAGCTTTTAATACAGGTTACTTCGTCAAGTGTTATAAGGGGAATCCACTTTTTAAGTTCAAGTTCCTGATATCTACTTAACAGCCACTGTTTTCTATTAGCAGGTGGAAGTTTTTACCCTTCTGTAAAGAGTGGAAGACACGCCTTTCTTTTTATTTATTTATTTATTCATTTATTTGGTTGCACCAGGTTTTAGTTGTGGCAGGCAGGCTCCTTAGTTGCAGCTCCCGGGCTCCTCAGTTGTGGCATGTAAACTCTTAGCCATGGCACACGTGTGGGATCTAGTTCCCTGACCAGGGATCGAACCCAGACCCCCTGCATTGTGCGGACTCTTGTCCACTGTGCCACCAGGGAAGTCCCAAGACACTCTTTTCTGTTCAGAAAAAAATAGTTTGGTGGGTTTCACAGAGTTATTATACTAGATCTGATCCACATTTCTTTGGAGGCAGGAGGAAAAAGATTCAGCAGGCCTTAGAGCTCAGATCCCTAATAAAAGGATTAAAGATGCAAATGGTGTGGTAGTCAGTACAGCTAAGGTTCTCCTATGTGAAAGAGCACCATGCCACAGGATTTGAGGGAAGCTTATCTGAAGATCTATCTATAGATATAAGCTGGGAAGGTTTGGTCTCTAAGTTGAGAGAAGCAAGTGAATAGATAGATCGGTGAACCTTGGAAGAGTAGAGTCAAAGAATTGGAGCTAATAATAAAGGTGGACCAAACAGATGCTATAAGGCCTACAGATAAACATGCTTTGCTTTTCTATTAATTGCTTCTTTAAATTTTTGCACAGGTGAATTTTGGCTAGTTTCATAGAGTTGTGTGTGTATGCGTGTGTTGACTGAAGCTGCAGCTTGGACCTTACAACTAAGGTGCCTCCATTGCTAGGTGGCTTTACACCCCACAGAAGCCTCTGTTCTTTTTAGGATGTATGAATCGTTTGCAAGTAGAATCTGAAGGTCTGATTATATAAGTTTTGGTTAAAAATTTCATCATCTTTGTGAGCTATCCACATGTGTATGAGCCCTCTAGGAAAGCTGAACACTTGTTTTGGTTGTACTCTGTTGGGACTCACTCTGTGGGGATAGACGGGACAGTTCTGCATGTTTACCACAGGCCATCAGCATGGAGTGAAAGGAGGCAGAGCATGTGGGGAACAACAGTCAACCCAGTGTACATTTTTGGGGCCCATTTGATTCCTTTCAGCAATGACTCTCAGAAATTCATTTGCTGACATATTGACTTTTTGTCTCAACCATCTGCTAGGAAGGAGTGTTTCTCTCCTTTTTCAGGTCCTGTGACAGCAGCTGTAACCTGCGGGCAGAGACTTTCTCTATAAATGACTCGAATATCTCCATTTCCAGGTTAGCCTTTGGAGCAAGATGGGGAGGTTTCTAGCTCCCCAGAGTTAGACTGAACCATCCTGGCTTCAGGGTGGGAAGCTTAAGTTCTGGGAGCCCAGAAGTCCTATCCACTTGTGTTCTCTACTTTTTGAGATCTCAGTGCACTGACAAATACTACATGGTCTGTAACTTGCCAAAGTCTGAGTCGTGGACTCAGTCCAATAATTACAGAATCCTTAAGTGGCCAGGAGCTTTAGAGGTCATCTAGTTCAAGGACGCAGAAATCCTTTCTCCAGAATCCCTCCTGTGGTTCTCTGTCAGGTGACCAAGCAGCCCCATCATGGGGAACATCCATGGGAGTTTCACTCTTTCATGGGGCAGCTCTTCTGCTGTTGGGAAGCCCTATCTCCTTTCATCCACGGAGCTCCCCTTTCTGTGCTAGACGTTGGACTGAGATACACAGAGGTGACAGATCCTTGAGCCTTTCAGGGGCTCATCTTCGCCTTTTGAGAACTTCCTTCTACTGAGCCATCTACTTCCCTGTTACTCTCCAAAGTGACAACCCTTCCACTGTGACTGAATATGGCTCTCATGTTTCTCCTTGGTAATATGTTCTCTGGATTAGTTACCTTCTAGTTTCTCACTAAACCAGTCATTATAATATGGTTTCCAGAAGTGATATTATGCAGAGATTGAAGGCATGGGCTCTGAATTTACACAGACTTGGGTTCAAACACCAGGTTCTACCATTTACCAGGTGAGGGACCTTGAGTAAGTTGCTTAACTTCTCTGAGTTTCAGTTTTCTCATCTGTACCTACACAATCCAATAAGATTATTACATAAGGTACATGAGGCAATATCCATGAAGTCATTACCTCAGTGCCTAGCATATAGTAAAAAATATTCCATAACGCTCACCATCCTGGTTGCCTGTCTCTAGGCCTGATCTATATGATGCCCAGTAATGGACAAAATACTCCATAGTCAGTCTGACCAGTTCAGAGCTCTGTGATGCTGTTACTTCAGTTGTATCCAGATTTGGGGAATATATGAGGAGATGCAGAGGAAATAATTTCTAAGCTAAAATCTCAAAAATGAGGAGAATTTAGCTCCCTGAAAGAGAGGTAAAGACAAGGGAAGTTTCTGGGGAGAAAGAACAGCATGCGCCAAGCCCCAGAAGTGACAGAGGGCATGGTTTAGTGAGAGTGCGTCAGTGTGGCTGGAGCAGAGAGTTTGAAGAACAAAGTAGTAAAAGATGACAAGGCTGGCCATTTAAGTAGGGGCGGGTCATGAAGGGTCTTATAAGGTATGATATGGAATTGAGGTGCTATCCTGAGGACCCTGTGGGGAGCCATTGAAGAGTTTTAAGCACAAACTGCCAGCCCCCTCAAGAACATTCTTATGAAAGAGAATTTGGAGGCCTTCACATTCTGATGGTTTCTACAACACATAATAAAATACTACTAAAACTAGTTTCCTAGGCCCCATGCTCGCCCAGCCCCTTCCTTCCTTCAGGCTAATCTTCAAGCAACACTGAGCCTTGGACATGGTTTCAGTAGGGCTTCTTTGGTGCTCTCCAGGGTCCTGACCTCACCTGTCTGGCATCTCAGCTTCCTCAGCCTCCCTGAGCTCTGGCCACCTGCAACTAGACTATATATTCTCAGTGGGGATAATATAGCCCCCAATGGGGTGGAAGTAGTTTCTTTCAGGGCAAAAAAATCCCACTTAGATATTTCCATAGCTTTTTGGCTCTCCAAAGGGCTATAGTACATAAGCAAATGTAGAGAATATATGTGGTATTAAAATTTAATTAGGGGGCTTCCCTGGTGGCGCAGTGGTTGAGAGTCCGCCTGCCGATGTAGGGGACATGGGTTCGTGCCCCGGTCCAGGAAGATCCCACATGCTGCAGAGCGGCTAGGCCCGTGAGCCATGGCCGCTGAGCCTGTGCGTCCGGAGCCTGTGCTCCGCAACGGGAGAGGCCACAGCAGTGAGAGGCCCGCATACCGCAAAAAAAAAAAAAAAAAAAAAAAATTTAATTAGGGTGGAGGGTGATTAGGAAAACAATGTCTAAAGAGGCTCCTGGGTTAGGGTACAATACAAAAATTGTTAAGAAACACTAAACTAGACCCACCTAATTTTGCTAGTCAGTGTGCTGACTAAGATGTCCTGCCTAAGGACAGGGATGCAAGTCCTGGACATAGAATCTGGTATAAAGCAGGGTGGCTGTTGTGTTGTTCTATCAGGAAGCTGTCTTCTAAGAGCTGCCATGACATGTGATATGCTGCCATGATATGGATATGCACTGTACCAGTTTGCTTTTCCCTGTCAGTTCCTGAAACTAGGTTCAGATGCTCCAGGACCCATATTGGCATTAAGATAAATACTATGGCATAACGGAAAGATAGAACACTGGAGTCAGACAAACTCGATTCAGATACCAGCTTTTCTGCTTATTGGTTTTGTGATGTTAGGCACTTCCTTGTTGGTAGAACAGGGATAATAATACTTATCTTATGGAGATAACGTATATAAAGAATCTAACACAATTACTGATAGTATTTATCTTTCTGTTATCTAGGGGAATTTCAAAATACTTAATCTTTTAGTCTGTTTGTAAAAAGTACCTTTCAAGAAAGAAGCAAATCTGAAAAGACTATATACTGTATGACTCTAACTACATGATATTCTGGAAAAGGCAAAACTGTGGAGGTAGTGAAAGGACTGGTGGTTGCCGGGGTCTTGGGGGAAGCTGAAATGAGTAGGTAAAGCACAGAGGATTTGGGGGCAGTGGAACTACTCTGTGTGACATTATTATGGTAGATACATGTCATTATTATACATTTGTCTAAATGCATAGAATGTACAACACCAAGAGTGAACCCTAATGTAAAGTATGGACTTTGGATCATGGTGATGTGTCAACATAGGTTCATCAGTTGTAACATGTACCACTCTGGCTGTGTGTATGTGGAGGTGAGGGGTGTATGGGAAATCTCTGCACCTTCCACTCAATTTTGCTTTGAACCTAAAACTGCTCTAAAAATTAAAGTCCTTTTTAAAAAGTCTATTTCTAAATTTATTTATTTTTGGCTACGTTGGGTCTTAGTCGTGGCACACAGGCTCTCTAGTTGTGGTGCTCGGACTCAGTTGCCCCGCGGCGTGTAGGATCTTAGTTCCCGGACCAGGGATTGAACCCATGTCTCCTGCATTGGAAGGTGGATTTTTAACCACTGGACCACCAGGGGAGTCCCTAGAATGTCTATTTTTAAAATACATTTCAAATTTGTAGTTGGCTCCACATTTAGGGATAGTATCATTTGAGCAGCATCCACTTCTGACATCAAAACTTTAAGTTAAGGCATTTTCTCCAGAAGACCCCAGTTTATCACTACCACCACCACCACCATCATCATCGTCATTATCAACAGCACAAACAACAAAGCTTTATTGAATAATTTTTCGATGTGCCTGGCACAATGCCAGGTACATTATCTCATTGACTACTCCCAATAACTCTAAGAAATTGGTTCTGTTATCACTCCCATTTTACAAATCAGGAAAAGTTTAGATATGGCAAATAGCTTGCCCAAGGCCACACAGCAAATAAGTGGCAGAAGTAGGAATCCAACTAGCAGCCTGACACACATTCTAAGCAGTCTCTTTGCATTCAAATTTGTTACACATTAATTTATTTACTTATTTTATTTATTTTTTTTAAAATTTTTTATTTTTTGCTTTATAACAAATTTAATCACTTATACATATACATATGTTCCCATATCCCCTCCCTTTTGCGTCTCCCTCCCACCCTCCCTATCCCACCCCTCCAGGCGGTCACAAAGCACCGAGCTGATCTCCCTGTGCTGAGCAGATCTCCCTGTGCTATGCGGCTGCTTCCCACTAGCTATCTACCTTACGTTTGGTAGTGTATATATGTCCATGCCGCTCTTTCACTTTGTCACAGCTTACACTTCCCCCTCCCCATATCCTCAAGTCCATTCTCTAGTAGGTCTGTGTCTTTATTCCTGTCTTACCCCTATGTTCTTCATGACATTTTATTTTTCTTAAATTCCATATATATGTGTCAGCATACAGTATTTGTCTTTCTCTTTCTGACTTACTTCACTCTGTATGACAGACTCTAGGTCCATCCACCTCCTTACAAATAGCTCAATTTCATTTCTTTTTATGGCTGAGTAATATTCCATTGTATATATGTGCCACATCTTCTTTACCCATTCATCCGATGGTGGACACTTAGGTTGTTTCCATCTCCGGGCTATTGTAAATAGGGCTGCTATGAACATTTTGGAACATGTCTCTTTTTGAATTATGGTTTTCTCAGGGTATATGCCCAGTAGTGGGATTGCTGGGTCATATGGTAGTTCTATTTGTAGTTTTTTAAGGAACCTCCGTACTGTTCTCCATAGTGGCTGTACCAATTCACATTCCCACCAGCAGTGCAAGAGTGTTCCCTTTTTTCCACACCCTCTCCAGCATTTATTGTTTCTAGATTTTTTGATGATGGCCATTCTGACTGGTGTGAGATGATATCTCATTGTAGTTTTGATTTGCATTTCTCTAATGAGTAAAGATGTTGAGCATCCTTTCATGTGTTTGTTGGCACTCTGTATATCTTCTGTGGAGAAATGTCTATTTAGGTCTTCTGCCCATTTTTGGATTGGGTTGTTTGTTTTTTTGTTATTGAGCTGCATGAGCTGCTTATAAATTTTGGAGATTAATCCTTTGTCAGTTGCTTCATTTGCAAATACTTTCTCCCATTCTGAGGGTTGTCTTTTGGTCTTGTTTATGGTTTCCTTTGCTGTGCAAAAACTTTTAAGTTTCATTAGGTCCCATGTGTTTATTTTTGTCTTTATTTCCATTTCTCTAGGAGGTGGGTCAAAAAGGATCTTGCTGTGATTTATGTCATAGAGTGTTCTGCCTATGTTTTCTTCTAAGAGTTTGATAGTGTCTGGCCTTACATTTAGGACTTTAATCCATTTTGAGCTTATTTTTGTGTATGGTGTTAGGGAGTGATCTAATCTCATACTTTTACATGTCCCTATCCAGTTTTCCCAGCACCACTTATTGAAGAGACTGTCCTTTCTCCACCGTACATTCCTGCCTCCTTTATCAAAGATAAGGTGACCATATGTCCGTGGGTTTATCTCTGGGCTTTCTATCCTGTTCCATTGATCTATCTTTCTGTGTTTGTGCCAGTACCATACTGTCTTGATTACTGTAGCTTTGCAGTATAGTCTGAAGTCAGGGAGCCTGATTCCTCCAGCTCCATTTTTCGTTCTCAAGATTGCTTTGGCTATTCGGGGTCTTTTGTGTTTCCATACAAATTGTGAAATTTTTTGTTCTAGTTCTGTGAAAAATGCCAGTGGTAGTTTGATAGGGATTGCATTGAATCTGTAGATTGCTTTGGGTAGTAGAGTCATTTTCACAATGTTGATTCTTCCAATCCAAGAACATGGTACATCTCTCCATCTATTTGTATGATCTTTAATTTCTTTCATCAGTGTCTTATAATTTTCTGCATACAGGTCTTTTGTCTCCTTAGGTAGGTTTATTCCTAGATATTTTATTCTTTTTGTTGCAATGGTAAATGGGGGTGTTTCCTTGATTTCACTTTCAGATTTTTCATCATTAGTATATAGGAATGCCAGAGATTTCTGTGCATTAATTTTGTATCCTGCAACTTTACCAAATTCATTGATTAGCTCTAGTAGTTTTCTGGTAGCATCTTTAGGATTCTCTATGTATAGTATCATGTCATCTGCAAACAGTGACAGCTTTACTTCTTCTTTTCCGATTTGGATTCCTTTTATTTCCTTTTCTTCTCTGATTGCTGTGGCTAAAATTTCCAAAACTATGTTGAATAAGAGTGGTGAGAGTGGGCAACCTTGTCTTGTTCCTGATCTTAGTGGAAATGGTTTCAGTTTTTCACCATTGAGGACGATGCTGGCTGTGGGTTTGTCATATATGGCCTTTATTATGTTGAGGAAAGTTTCCTCTATGCCTACTTTCTGCAGGGTTTTTATCATAAATGGGTGTTGAATTTTGTCGAAAGCTTTCTCTGCATCTATTGAGATGATCATATGGTTTTTCTCCTTCAATTTGTTAATATGGTGTATCACGTTGATTGATTTGCGTATATTGAAGAATCCTTGCATTCCTGGAATAAACCCCACTTGATCATGGTGTATGATCCTTTTAATGTGCTGTTGGATTCTGTTTGCTAGTATTTTGTTGAGGATTTTTGCATCTATGTTCATCAGTGATATTGGCCTGTAGTTTTCTTTCTTTGTGACATCCTTGTCTGGTTTTGGTATCAAGGTGATGGTGGCCTCGTAGAATGAGTTTGGGAGTGTTCCTCCCTCTGCTATATTTTGGAAGAGTTTCAGAAGGATAGGTGTTAGCTCTTCTCTAAATGCTTGATAGAATTCGCCTGTGAAGCCATCTGGTCCTGGGCTTTTGTTTGTTGGAAGATTTTTTTATCACAGTTTCAATTTCAGTGCTTGTGATTGGTCTGTTCATATTTTCTATTTCTTCCTGATTCAGTCTTGGCAGGTTGTGCATTTCTAAGAATTTGTCCATTTCTTCCAGGTTGTCCATTTTATTGGCATAGAGTTGCTTATAGTAATCTCTCATGATCTTTTGTATTTCTGCAGTGTCAGTTGTTACTTCTCCTTTTTCATTTCTAATTCTATTGATTTGAGTCTTCTCCCTTTTTTTCTTGATGAGTCTGGCTAATGGTTTATCAATTTTGTTTATCTTCTCAAAGAACCAGCTTTTAGTTTTATTGATCTTGGCTATCGTTTCCTTCATTTCTTTTTCATTTATTTCTGATCTGATTTTTATGATTTCTTTCCTTCTGCTAACTTTGGGATGTTTTTGTTCTTCTTTCTCTAATTGCTTAGGTGCAAGGTTAGGTTGTTTATTCGAGATGTTTCCTGTTTCTTAAGGTGGGATTGTATTGCTATAAACTTCCCTCTTAGAACTGCTTTTGCTGCATCCCATAGGTTTTGGGTCGTCGTGTCTCCATTGTCATTTGTTTCTAGGTATTTTTTAATTTCCTCTTTGATTTCTTCAGGGATCACTTTGTTATTAAGTAGTGTATTGTTTAGCCTCCATGTGTTTGTATTTTTTACAGCTCTTTTCCTGTAATTGATATCTAGTCTCATAGCATTGTGGTTGGAAAAGATACTTGATACAATTTCAATTTTCTTAAATTTACCAAGGCTTGATTTGTGACCCAAGATATGATCTATCCTGGAGAATGTCCCATGAGCACTTGAGAAAAATGTGTATTCTGTTGTTTTTGGATGGAATGTCCTATAAATATCAGTTAAGTCCATCTTGTTTAATGTATCATTTAAAGCTTGTGTTTCCTTATTTATTTTCATTTTGGATGATCTGTCCATTGGTGAAAGTGGGGTGTTAAAGTCCCCTACTATGATTGTGTTACTGTCGATTTCTCCTTTTATGGCTGTTAGTATTTGCCTTATGTATTGAGGTGCTCCTATGTTTGGTGCATAAATATTTACAATTGTTATATCTTCTTCTTGGATCGATCCTTTGATCATTATGTAGTGTCCTTCTTTGTCTCATCTAGTAGTCCTTATTTTAAAGTCTATTTTGTCTGTTATGAGAATTGCTACTCCAGCTTTCTTTTGGTTTCCATTTGCATGGAATATCTTTTTCCATCCCCTTACTTTCAGTCTGTATGTGTCTCTAGGTCTGAAGTGGGTCTCTTGTAGGCAGCACATATATGGGTCTTGTTTTTGTATCCATTCAGCCAATCTGTGTCTTTTGGTGGGAGCATTTAGTCCATTTACATTTAAGGTAATTTTTTTTTTTAAAGTTTTCTACATACAACAGCTTTCTTTTTTAAATTAATTTATTTATTTTTGCTGTGTTGGGTCTTCGCTTCTGTGCGAGGGCTTTCTCTAGTTGTGGCAAGTGGGGACCACTCTTCATCACGGTGCGCGGGCCTCTCACTGTCTCAGCCTCCCCCGTTGCGGAGCACAAGCTCCAGACGCGCAGGCTCAGCAGCTGTGGCTCACGGGCCCAGTTACTCTGCGGCATGTGGGATCCTCCCAGACCAGGGCCCGAACCCACGTCCCCTGCACCGGCAGGCAGACTCCCAACCACTGCGCCACCAGGGAAGCCCTAAGGTAATTATTGATATGTATGTTCCTATTCCCGTTTTCTTAATTGTTTTGGGTTCGTTATTGTAGGTCTTTTCCTTCTGTTGTGTTTCTTGCCTAGAGAAGTTCCTTTAGCATTTGTTGTAAAGCTGGTTTGGTGGTGCTGAACTCTCTCAGCTTTTGCTTGTCTGTAAACGTTTTAATTTCTCCATCAAATCTGAATGAGATCCTTGCTGGGTAGAGTAATCTTGGTTGCAGGTTTTTCTCCTTCATCACTTTCATTATGTCCTGCCACTCCCTTCTGGCTTGTAGAGTTTCTGCTGAGAGATCAGCTGTTATCCTGATGGGGATTCCCTTGTGTGTTATTTGTTGTTTTTGCCTTGCTGCTTTTAATATGATTTCTTTGTGTTTAATTTTTGACAGTTTGATTAATATGTGTCTTGGCGTATTTCTCCTTGGATTTATTCTGTATGGGACTCTCTGTGCCTCCTGGACTTGATTAACTATTTCCTTTCCCATATTAGGGAAGTTTTCAACTAGAATCTCTTCAAATATTTTCTCAGTCCCTTTCTTTTTCTCTTCTTCTTCTGGAACCCCTATAATTCGAATGTTGGTGCGTTTAATGTTGTCCCAGAGGTCTCTGAGACTGTCCTCTGTTCTTTTCATTCTTTTTTCTTTATTTTGCTCTGCAGCAGTTATTTCCACTATTTTATCTTCCACCTCACTTATCCGTTCTTCTGCCTCAGTTATTCTGCTATTGATCCCATCTAGAGTATTTTTCATTTCATTTATTGTGTTTTTAATCGATGCTTGATTCATCTTTAGTTCTTCTAGGTCCTTGTTAACTGTTTCTTGCATTTTGTCTATTCTATTTCCAAGATTTTGGATCTGGGAAATAGAATCTTGGATCATCTTTACCATCATTATTCTGAATTCTTTTTCAGGTAGACTGCCTATTACCTCTTCATTTGTTAGGTCTGGTGGGTTTTTATCTTGCTCCTTCTCCTGCTGTGTGTTTTTCTGTCTTCTCATTTTGCTTATGTTACTGTGTTTGGGGTCTCCTTTTTGCAGGCTGCAGGTTCGTAGTTCCCGTTGTTTTTGGTGTCTGTCCCCAGTGGCTAAGGTTGGTTTAGTGGGTTGTGTAGGCTTCCTGGTGGAGGGGACTAGTGCCTGTGTTCTGGTGGATGAAGCTGGATCTTGTCTTTCTGGTGGGCAGGTCCACGTCTGGTGGTGTGTTTTGGGGTGTCTGCAGACTTTTTATGATTTTAGGCCACCTCTCTGCTAATGGGTGGCGTTGTGTTCCTGTCTTGCTAGTTGTTTGGCATAGGGTGTCCAGCACTGTAGCTTGCTGGTCGTTGAGTGAAGCTGGGTGCTGGTGTTGAGATGGAGATCTCTGGAAGATTTTCGCCGTTTGATATTATGTGGAGCTGGGAGGTCTCTTGTGGACCAGTGTCCTGAAGTTGGCTCTCCCACCTCAGAGGCACAGCACTAACTCCTGGCTCCTCAATTTGGGATGATTTGTTGTCTATTCATGTATTCCACAGATGCAGGGTACATCAGGTTGATTGTGGAGCTTTAATCCGCTGCTTCTGAGGCTGCTGGGAGAGGTTTCCCTTTCTCTTCTTTGTTCTCACAGCTCCTGGGTCTCAGCTTTGGATTTGGCCCCGCCTCTGTGTGTAGGTCGCCGGAGGGCGTCTGTTCTTCGCTCAGACAGGACAGGGTTAAAGGAGCAGCCGCTTCGGGGACTCTGGCTCACTCAGGCCGGGCGGGAGGGAGGGGCACGGAGTGCGGGGCGAGCCTGCAGCGGCAGAGGTCGGCGTGACGTTGCACCAGCCCAAGGCGCGCCATGTGTTCTCCCAGGGAAGCCGTCCCTGGATCCCGGGACCCCGGCAGTGGCGGGCTGCACAGGCTCCCGGAAGGGCGGTGTGGACAGTGACCTGCACTCGCACGCAGGCTTCTTGGCGGCGGCAGCAGCAGCCCCAGCGTCCCACGCCCGTCACTGGGCTCCGTGCTTTCAGTCGCGACTCGCGCCCGTCTGTGGAGCCCCTTTAAGCAGCGCTCTTAATCCCCTCTCCTCGCGCACCAGGAAACCAAGAGGGAAGAAAAAGTCTCTTGCCTCTTCGGCAGCTCCAGAGTTTTCCCGGACTCCCTCCCGGCTAGCTGTGGCACATTAGCCCCCTTCAGGCTGAGTTCTCGCCGCCAGCCCCAGTCCTCTCCCTGCGCTCTGACCGAAGCCTGAGCCTCAGCTTCCAGCGCCGCCCGCCCCGGCGGGCGAGCAGACAAGCCTCTCGGGCTGGTGAGTGCCGCTTGGCACCGATCCTCTGTGTGGGGATCTCTCCGCTTTGCCCTACCCAGGTATGTGGGGAGTTTCTTGCCTTTTGGGAGGTCTGGGGTCTTCTGCCAGTGTTCAGTAGGTGTTCTGTAGGAGTTGTTCCACGTGTAGCTGTATTTCTGGTGTATCCGTGGGGAGGAAGGTGATCTCCGCGTCTTACTCTTCCACCATCTTACCCGGAAGTCTGACACATTAATTTATTAACACCCATCGACATCTTATCAAGGATAACTCCATGCCCTACCCTAAAAGAAGCAGACTCTTTTTTAAAAAAATATTTTTATTTATTTATTTGGTTGCACCAGGTCTTAGTGGTGGCAGGCGGGCTCCTTAGTTGTGGCACGTTAACTCTTAGTTGTGGCATGCATGCGGGATCCAGTTCCCTGACCAGAGATCGAACCTGGGCCCCCTCCATTGGGAGCGCAGAGTCTTATCCACTGCGCCACCAGAGAAGTCCCAGAAGCAGACTCTTGAGAGAATTCTACCAGCTGATTACTTTTCTTTCTTTTTATTTCCATATTTAAAAGGTGATATAAAAACTTAAGGAACATTTTGAAATACAATTCACCACCACAGTACCAAAGGTTATTTTCTAATTACCAAACTTTATCCATATAGTTATATATTTTGCCTAGTTGTATCATATTGTACACTTCCACTTACAATTATATCATAGTTCCTCATGTTTGTAAGTTGTTTTTATATTTTCATTTTAATGACTACAGTCACACCACAATTAACTAAAACATTTCTCTTGTTATTTCAATATTTGCCTAGAGTAGGTAAATATATATATGCTTGCTGCTTTTTTTCACCACTTTGAATTATCTCCTTGGAATTTCCAGGGAGAGAAAATTACTACAAAGATAGGAATGTATTCTTGGTACTTGCTATGTGTTGTCATTTTGCCTCTGTAAGCAATCATATAAATTTATTATGTTGCTAGCACTGTAAGATCATACCAATTTTTGTCACAACTTCATTAACATTGGATATTCTTATTTATATTTTTTATTATTGAATAGGCATAACGTAGTACAATTTACCTTAATTTATTGGTCTTCTGTTACTAGTGAGGATGGAAAATTTTCTCATGTTTTAATATACTATGTGTATTTACTTTTGTGTAAATTGCATAAGAAGTATATTTGAAGACAGGCAAAGAAGCAGATTGGGGGTGAAGTTTGGCACATTAGACCTTAGGTGAGGGACCAACCATCAAAGGGCTTATTTCCAGGATGTGAGTTCCTGGGGCTGGAAAGAACAGTCAACTAAGTCAGGCATCACCTGCACAGCAGTTTGGCCTGGGATGGACCCCAGTAAACTATAGTGGTCAGCCATACTGACCACATTTTTTCTCCCTTATGCTTTATTCTAGGAACCGGGTGGGTCTAGACACCAGGGCTATTTGGAGTCTCATCTGGCTAAAATAGATCTATCTTTTTTTTTTTTTTTTTTTTTTTTTTTGCGGTATGCAGGCCTCTCACTGTTGTGGTCTCTCCTGTTGCAGAGCACAGGCTCCAGACGCGCAGGCTCAGCGGCCATGGATCACAGGCCCAGCCGCTCAGCGGCATGTGGGATCTTCCTGGACTGGGGCATGAACCTGTGTTCCTTGCATCGGCAGGCGGACTCTCAACCACTGTGCCACCAGGGAAGCCCAGATCTATCTTTTTAATGCAGGCATTGTGGGTGAACCATCGATCTTTTCATAATAACCATATCAGTCATGCATCCCTTTAAACCTTACAAAGAGCTTTCATACCTATTATCTCATTTGATCCTGACAGCAATCCTGTAAAGGATAGATATTATTATTTCCATCTCACAGATTAGGAAGCTGTTGTTATTGTCATTATGAATAGCCCAGGAGTGATCAGTAATTCAGAACGGTCCCTGATGGGTGGAGTCAGTCCTATTCCTGGGCAGAGAAAGTGCTGGAGAATGATCTTCCTGTCTCCACCCCTTCCCCCCCACTGTCATGCTGTTTCTGAAAGGGCTTCCAGCCTTTTGTCTTCTTGGCAGGATGGCTGTAGCCTTTTGTTGATGGAGGAAACATTGAAGGTCTTTGTGTGGAAACAATGGCTGTTTGTTTTAGGAGACAGTATTGTTATCTCAAAGGTGCACCTGGGACTGCCCCCACTTCCCCCCATAGGAGCAGCTCTGAGCCAAGACAAGGCTGGGTCTGGTCACCATGGAGCTGGGGAGGAGGGCAGATACCCTTGGCCTTTGGTGACTTGTATCTACACACCAACTAACGTCAATTGGATGTTCTTTATCCGCTACTGGTTGTAAGGAAATGCCTGCCTCTGTTCACTCTGCTTTCTTGTAGAGAATTTTAAGATTCTGTCCATAGATTGGTGGAATCTTGCATTAACAGGAGAGGCTGAAGTAAGCTTGGAGATCAGGAAGAATATGTCTTTTTTAAAATTGAGATACAATTGACATGTAACACTGTATTAGTTTTAGGTGTACAACATGATGATCTGATATATTTACCTATTGTGAAAGGATTACCACAATAAGTTTAGTTAACATTCATCACCACGCATAGTTACAGTTTTTTTTCTTGTAATGAGAACTTTTAAGATCTACTCTCTTAGCAACTTTTCAAATATAGAATACAGTATTATTAACAATAGTCACCAGTCCTGTACCCCAGGATTTATTGATCTTATAACTGGAAATTTTTATGTTTTGACCACCTTCACCCATTTTGCCCATCTCCTGCATCTGGTAACCACCAATCTCTTCTCTGTATCTATGAGTTCAGGGGTTTTTTTTGTTTTTGTTTGGTTTTTGTTTTTGTTTTTGTTTTGTTTTGGTGTTTGTTTGGTTTTCTTTGTTTTCTAAGATTCCACAAATAAGTGAGATCATACAATATCTCTCTCTCTTTCTCCCCTCCCCCACACATCACCTTTTCCTTATCCACTCATCCATCAGTGGACACTCAGGTGGTTTCCATGTCTTGGCTATTGTAAATAATACTGCAATAAACTTAGGGGTGCAGATATCTTTTTTTGTGTGTGTGATAACAGATCAATTTTAATTCTAGCACCTGAAGCTATTCAAGGGTATGCTTTAAAAACTTCATGGAACTGTTGTACACATTCAATAAAGTGACAACTGTGCAATACCACTTAGTATCTCAAAATCAGGAACATACTTTTGAATTGTTTAAACACAATCCACAGAATTAAAAACAAAATCAGAAGTTATCCACAGTTATACTAATTGTCAATTAAAAGTTTTACCACTTACTATTTGATATAACAGTCAATATCTAGTAGGGGATATCGGAAATGATTTCAGATTCTCATCCCATTGTACTCTATTGGGAAGATTTCTTGAGTAGCTATGTGACTGGCCAAAGGTGGGTACAGCCAGGACCAGAACAGCATGTAAGGCTCTACCACAGTTTCTGTAGTTTTGACTTTTTTTCCTTTGTCAGCTAAAAGTGCACGGTGAGAATTAAATACTTATTTTACATATACACAGGTATGCTGTGAAAGTATATTTGCTTACAAACATATAAAAATACTTGTTAACTGGTTTGATAAGAAAATAATGTATAAAAGTATATAGCAAAACATTAATCATCTCTGACCCTGGAAAGATCAATTCCATATTTTATATTACAAACAAAAACAGTTTTAGTTTTTCTGAATCCCTTATCCAGAAATACTTGAAAAGGAAGACAGACAGGAATTATTTATTGTTACTCTCAACATGGCTGTGAAAAGGGTTAAATTAAAAAACCAAGAACACTAAAATGACTAAGTCCAGAATGAGTCCAAATATTTGGCCACATAGAATATTATCTTTAGGAATAATAGTAAAGGCTTTACACACAGTTTTTAACCTATAAATACAATAGACATTTCGGTGTTTTGGCCACTGGAAAACAAAGGCTATAGCATCGGTAAAGGTCTGAGATGTCTCACTTTTGTGGATTCAATTCAGTGTATTTAAGGTTAACTAAAGTTGACATCAAAATTTTTAGAGATAGGCAAAAATTCACATTTTAAAAAAACTCCCTATGTTTCTATTTAGAGTAACAGTAGGCAATATGATTCCAGAAGTTAAAAGTTATTTCACAACCTATGACTTCAGCTTGGCAAACAGCTTAGGTTCCAAAACTGATTCATCCCTATTAAAAGTAAGTCCTTAAAAAAAGAATGTGTCTGTGTATATAGATATCCATTTTAAAGGAATCAGAAATCCTTGAAGCAGCCTTAGTGTTTCCTTTAAATCTGTCTTGAATGACCATTGGATTAGCTTCATGGAAAGGATTAGCCAGCTTCTTGGTCTAAGGCTACCACGGTGATCATTTATCTAAGGCTAGAAAGGTACCAGCGTGATGTAAACTGTAAGGAGAGAGGGAGAAGATGAGGGCTTTTCCTGGCAGTTTGTAGCTAAAATTCAAGGGATTCTTAGAAAATGACACAGTGGCAGCCTTTCTTGTCTTTTTCTTTCGTTGGTTCTGGTGAAGGAGGACATTCCTGCTATTGAAATTTCCTTATAACCCGGACAAGTTCATGGAAAGCTTGATCTATATTCATCCTAATCTTTGCTGACGCCTCCATGTATGTTACCTTAAGCTACGGTGCTAACTGCTGTCCTTCTTCCTGCATTACCTGTCTCTGATGATCCAGATCTGCTTTATTACCAATTAAAATCATTGGAAACTCATCACGATCCTTTACTCTGAGAATCTGTCTTTGAAACTTATAGATTTCGTCAAAACTGCCTCTGTTACTGAAAAGACCAACAGGAAACCCTCGCCAGTTCTCAAGTACTGTTCTTCATAGCTCCAAATTCCTCTTGTCCCGCTGTATCCAGAATATCTAGCTGGGCTGCCCGGTCACCCATCCCACACTGCTTTGGGTAGGAATCCTCGACGGCTGGATCATAATCCATTACAAAATAGGACTGGATGAACTGGATGGTGAGCGCCGACTTGCCCCCGCCGCCCCCGCCGACCACCAGGAGCCGGTAGGTCTCTTGGCCGGAGCCGTCCCGCCAGCCGGCGGTGGCCATGGGGACGCCGCCCGCCCTCGGCCCGGCTCCGGGGACCTGTGCGGCTGGCGGGCTGCGGGCGAGCGGCCGGGCGGGGGTCCCGGGGGCCGGGAGCTGCTGGAGGGCCGGTCCGGGCGGCAGCGCGGCGCCCGGGCTGACCGGGTCCCGACCGAGACGCGGAGAAGCGAGGTGACCGCATCGGCGAGGGGCTGCAGCGGCCGTGGGGCCTCACTCCTGTGCACGTCTTCGCAGTGCCTGCCAAACGCAGCCTCCAGCGCCGCTACAAATGGCCCTCTCAGCAGATATCTTTTTGAGATAGTGATTTCATTTCCTTTGAATAAATACCTAGGAGTAGAATTACTGGATCATATGGTAGTCCTATTTTTAATTTTTTGAGAAATAGAAGATGTCTTTCTTGGCTGAGCATACCTAGAATTAACAAAGAAAGGAACAGAAAGATATTGGACGTTCAGGAAATGTCTGTGGGTGAGCCCCTAACCCCCATGTGGCTGTAATGATGGCAGAAGATAATTGGTCACATAGTATCATAACATTAGTGAAGGCACAGTGGTGATGGAGAGAGCATGGGACCTGGAATAAGATGACTTGCTTCAAATGATGGTACAACCAGTTACTAGACACGTGCCTTTGACAAGATGTAGGTCAAGATACTTAAATCTCTGGAGGCCTTGATTTCCTTGTATTTCTTTTCTTTTTTCTTTTTTTTTTTTTTTGCGCGGCTTGTGGGATCTTAGTTCCCTGACCAGGGATCGAACCCGTGACCCCTGCAGTGGAAGCATGGAGTCTTAACCACTGGACCGCCAGAGAAGTCCCCCTTTTTAAAAAAAATTTTATTGGGGTATAGTTAATTTACAATGTTGTGTTATCCTTGTATTTCAAATGAGGATAATGTCTGCCTTTGTGAGACTGGTGGAAAACAAATAAGGTACTTAGTACAGTGCCTGGCATATAGTGGGCTTTCAATAAATATCAGTTGTCATTCCACATCATTTCCATAAACTTGGAAAATATTGAAATGTAAAGTTTAACCCACCGGAAGCCCAAGGTCTGTTTGAAAACACCAGGATAATGCTTAGCAAGGATCCGAAAGATTAGCCCTCTAGAAGGGGTTGCCAAGGATTAAGAATGGCCGTGGGATGATGATTTCATGCCTCAGCACACTCAGTTACCCTTGGCCTATCCAGACCCAGAGAATTGTGAAGTCCTTCTAGTACTAGGGTGAGGTGATCTGAGTCAGTTCAACTTAAATGATTGGGATTTAGGCCCTACCAGCAGGCTTTGACCTGTATTTGCTATAGCAGAATTCCCTGGTGTCCCAGAAGTTCCAGGGCATGGATCACTATTACAAGACCGGTGGGCCTGGACATATCCTGTTGTCCAATGCTGAGTGAGAACTTGTCATTTAGTTTCCCCCATGTGGGACTGTCATTGGTCTCTAGAAGTACAGTAGTACATTTAATTGCTAGATCTTAGGATCAGGGAAAGGAGTTTTAAGAAGAACTATGCTTCAGTCAGGCACATAAGTGCAGGCAGCACTAGCTGATGAAATCTGGGGCACCACCAGTGTAAGTGGCCTGAGAAAGGACACGTAGCACGTATTCATAAGGCACAAGTCTGAGTGCTGACTGCCTCTCGCCAGCTGAATGACCCTGAGCTAATCATATAAACTCTGAACTTCATGATTCATAGGAAACCGCTCATGGGTAAGGTGGAACAATCAGGCCATGGCTGACCGGCTATAGCAAGATATTGCATAGAAAAGCTCTTTGAAAACTATGCAATGTGGCACACAGGTAAGGGATTTTAATAATATTGATAATGATCTCTTTACACTATGGAGTGGTGGCAGCAGGAAGTCTAAGGTTTTAAGTTCAGGCAGATTCTCAGGTCTGGGTGGAGGTGCTAGTCACAGAAATGAGGCATAGGGCGGTGGTTCTCAAAGGTGAGCAGATTATTTCACAACATGAAGGAAAAGGACAGTTGAGACAATGAGAGCTTGGGTATTCATACATTCATACGTTCAAACATTTATGAAGTCCTACTATGTGTCAGGCCCTAGGCCAACTGTTAAAGGGTTTGAAATAGAGAGACTCATCCTCTGCCTTCAAGGAGCAAAAGAGGTGGACATGTAAACCAACAGTGACATGTGGTGTGATGAATGTCATGGTGAAGGAGTGCTCTGGACCATGGCAAGATGTGAGGGGCAAAATGGTCAGAGAGACCTGGGAACTGTTGCAGGTCCCAGAGGCAGGCAACCATTCATATCCGAGGAGGCCCAGAGTCAATGCCAGGGAAGCCTAAAGTCATTGCCGTTTGCTTGCTTGTTTGTTTTAACATCTCTGGCTTTCAGCCTGGAGGAGGCAGGGGTTGAAGGAGGCAGCAAGAGCCAGCTAGGACCTCAGACTATGGAAAGGCAAGAGCTTTGCTGAGTCTGGAAGGGCAAGTCTGAGAGGAAAATGTAATTTTAACTAATGCATAGTCCTTGTTTTAAAATGTCCAATAGGGCCACTGTTATTAACCACTATTAATAGTTCGGTGTATATAATTTCAGCCATTTTCTAGGCACATGTAGATATACATAAATTTTACATAAGAGGCTTTGGTTGGTTTATACTAGAAGGCGGTCTGTGTAAACAGAGATGAAATGTCCACCGAAGGTGGGAGGTGTAGGAGGCTTTCCCAAGGTGTTGATGGCTGATGGCAAAAATCTCAGTATAGGAGGATCTCTTGATGTACTTTGTAGAAACTAACTCACACTTCAAAATATCTGCCAGGAACTGCCAGATTGCAGTGAAGGCAGGAATCAGGGGCAGTGCTTCTTGCTGGGTACTTCTGTATCCTGGCCTGACTCTCCCAGCATCTCCTTTCTTCTCTCTTGTCTCTTTCCCCAGCTCTGGTCCACTGTGCTTTCTTCTCACCTACCTCTGCCCACAGTATTTGACTCTTCTTTCCTTTTGACTTTTTTCTCCGGTCCACTGTCCATAGTCCTCCTGTCCCTGACACAGCTTCTTGAGATTTCTTTGAAAGGCTCTTTCTGATGGGAACTCCAGGGAAACATTGTTCACTTTTGGTTCTTGAGCCCCAGGGAAGGTGTGTTTTGTTTTGTTTTTTTAACTGAAGTTGATTTACAATGTTGTGTTAATTTCTGCTGTACAGCAAAGTATTTCAGTTATGCATATATATATATATATATATATATACGTATATAATACATTCTTTTTAAAAATTCTTTTTCATTATGGTTTATCATAGGATACTGAATATAGTTGTCTGTGCTATACAGTAGGACCTTGTTGTTTATCCATTCCATATATAACAGCTTACATCTGCTAACCCCAATCTCCCACTCCATCCTTACCAAACCCCCTCCCCCTTGGCAACCACCAATCTGTTCTCTATGTCTGTGAGTCTGTTTCTGTTTCCTAGATAGGTTCATTTGTGTCATATTTTAGATTCCACATATAAGTGATATCATATGGTATTTGCCTTTCTCTTTCTGACTTACTTCACTTAGCGATAATCTCTAGGTCCATCCATATTGCTGCAAATGGCATTATTTCATTCTTTTTTACGGCTGAGTAATATTCTATTGTATATGTATACCACATCTTCTTTATCCATTCATCTGTTGGTGAATGTTGAGGCTGCTTCCATGTCTTGGCTATTGTGAATAATGCTGCTGTGAACATAGGGGTACATGTATCTTTTTGGGTTAGAGTTTTGTCTGGATATATGCCCAGGAGTGGGACTGTTGTATCATATGACAATTCTATTTTTAGTTTTTTGAGGAACCTCCATACTGTTTTCCATAGTGGTTGTGATCTCGGCGAGGCAGCAATGAGTGGTGGTGTGAAGCGAGATCTTAATTCCCTGCCCAGGAATTGAACCTGGGTAGCCTGGATGAAAACTAGGAATCCTAGCCACCACACCCCCTGGCTCTTGCCCCCAGTGAAAAATGCATTTCTCACAGAGGCAAAACTGTAAAAACAGGTACAAAGTTTATTATTAGAGACATAGCACAATAACAACTGGGAGAGCGCACAGAGAAACAGTTTGTTTAGTTAAGATAGAAGCAAGGCAGAGATGCACACCTGGAGAGAAAGGGTGGGGCATCCTCCCTAATGAGGAGGAGTGCAGTAAAGAGGTGGTTAAGTCATTTATATAGGTCAGTTCTTCTGGGTCTTTGTTTACATTTGGCCAATTATCTGGTTGCTTTTTCCACACCTGACCTGCCTTAGGAGCCTCCCCAACATGCGTGCACAACTTTCTTCCAAGATGGATTACAGCCCAGAGGCCTATGGGATGGCCTTAGCATCACATATTACGGTGAGGTGCCCCATCCTTTTTGACCCCAAAGGAGCCTTTCTGCGCATGTGCAATGTTTCCCTTGCCCCAAGGATGGGAAATATATGACCTCTTGATCTTTTAACAGGGTGTAGTCCCACTCTGTCCCTGCCATAAAAATGTCCAATGTCCGGTTATTTACCTTATTTCTGTTGCTGGTTTTTATGAGGTGCAGATCTCGAAATATAGACAGGAGACCAGTCATAAATATGTAGTCCTGGAGCCCATTTGTCTCTTGCTTCGGGAAATGTAAACAGGGAGCTAGTAATGAACGTCTGGCCTGGAGCCCATCTTCTTCTTACCCCAGGAAGTGTGAACAGGAGGCCAGTTGTAAATGTCTAGCCTGGAGTCCATCTATCTCCTGCCTCAGTTGTACCAACTTACATAGGAAAAGTTTGATAATGTGTTTCAAGGAGTTCACGCCCTTCAAAGCGATAATGACATGGTCTTGATTTAAATGATTTAAAAATCAATCCATATATTAATTACTTAAATACGTCGTCCCTTTCTATAGAACAATTTGAGAGCCTCCTTTTGTGCACTGAGTGAGCATGCCCTGTAGTAAAGGAGATGATGCATTTATCTGCCGTGTCTGAAGCTGTCTTCATACATTTTTCCTGGACTGCTTTTTTTTTTTTTTTTTTTTGCAGTACGCGGGCCTCTCACTGTTGTGGCCTCTCCTGTTGCGGAGCACAGGCTCTGGACGCACAGGCTCAGCGGCCATGGCTCACGGGCCCAGCCGCTCCGCGGCATGTGGGATCTTCCCAGACCGGGGCACGAACCCGTGTCCCCTGCATCGGCAGGCGGACTCTCAACGATTGCGCCACCAGGGAAGCCCCTTGGACTGCTTTTATTTTGCAATATCACATGAGCCAATCAATGATGGGCTACCCTTAACAGACCCTGTAACTCCAGAGAGAATCAATTCTTGTCATTGGATGAACATATGGTTTGGTCATGGTATTGATTATCCTACAGTCTTCACGGAATCATTGATGCATGCAGCTTGGACTGCAAAATTACAGGTGAAGTCCATGGCTTCTCTGTAGTGAAATCACTCATTACCAATTCTACTACCTTAGTCATCTTTCTGTAATCTTTTATAAGGATAGTGCGTGAAACGGTAGCATCATAATTGGGGTAACCCCTATATATGTGGTTTAGGTATGTCTTGCCTGGTTTCCCAGCTTTCCTGGGTCCACATTTTCAAGGACTCTAGCCATGGCACCCTTTAACATCAAGGGCTCTTCTCTTAATGCTTCCTCAGTTTTAGTATTAAATATCTCTTTGGTGTAGGTAGATATAAGCAGCAAAGTCTTTTTTAAAAAAAATTATTTAATTTATTTATTTTTGGCTGGGTGGGGTCTTCGTTTCTGCACATGGGCTTTCTCTAGTTGTGGCGAGCACGGGCTATTCTTTGTTGCAGTGCACATGCTCCTCATTGCAGTGGCTTCTCTTGTTGCAGGGCATGGGCTCTAGGCTTCAGTGGTTGTGGCACGTGGGATCAGTGGTTGTGGCACGTGGGATCAGTAGTTGTGGCCCACGGGCTCTAGAGCGCAGGCTCAGTAGCTGTGGCGCACGGGCTTAATTGCTCCGCGGCACGTGGGATCTTCCCAGACCAGGGATCGAACCTGTGTCCCCTGCATTGGCAGGTGGATTCTTAACCACTGCGCCACCAGGGAAGTCCTAGGCAGCAGTCTTTAAACCTCAGGTCTATAGTACTCTCCATGGCCTTGGCTTTTTTCAAGATGATCAGTCTCTGGGAGATCTCAGGTAAAATCTTTCAAGGAAACACAGATAAGAGCAAGCACAGTCTTACTCTGTAACCTTCTAGGAGGATATGTGTAGAACCACTTCTGACTCATCAGCCAGTAAAAAAACCCATACTGAGGAGGTCTCTTATGTTATACCCCAGTTGGCATCTTCTCTTGAAACAGTGTGCCCTTCTTATTAAAGACCAAGCTATATATGTCTCATATATCTCTCCCGATATTGCTGAAGTTCATTCTATGTCTTGAGGTTTTTGGACAAGAACTATGCTATTTGGGGGCCAGTATTTTTCTTTCCAGGATGGCCCTGAAGAAGACCATCCATCTTCCTCGGGGCCTTTGACCTCCTGGTTTAACTGCTGTCTTAATAAACTTTTCAGGTGGTTCTGAAACCATGTAACAGTTTACAATCCATCAGCTAAGGTTATATTAAATCTATAAGAATCAATTGCTTTTGCTTGCTTTTGCATCTGCACTAAGAAATTGAACAGAACAGAGAAATTCCAGCAGCTAATCACAAGTGTATTCTTGTGGCCTGTTCCCTAGACCCATCTCCAATAGTGTAGGTATCTTATTTCAGTATTTCATCCCCTGAGATGATCTGTTACGAAATTGATTCAGCATTGACACATATTTATAGGTCTTTCTTACCCCTGTCATAAGATCTCAGAGCTATCAGAAATTTTAGGGGGATCACTAGTCAGTTCTTGGATTCGTTTTCCACTTCTCAGAATGATCACCTTCAGCCTGATTGGATTCCTTCAAAAGCAACTCATAACCCTTTGGCCGTGAATCTGATTTCCTAAGAAGAAATGGGCCATGTGTAGTCATAGGTTCTCTAGAACTTTAATCCTCTCAACGTAAGTCCTAAAAGGCTTGATAATGCTTAGTTACCGAGGTAGCTGTGAGTGATACAGTTCTCTCAGCTGTATTCTCTTAGATACACTGATGTGAAATCCTTCAGTGAACGCTCTGAGGACTTAACCCTTCCCTCATTTCCAGGTCCCAACTTTCTTCTGCCTACTCTCCATCTTAAGAACCATAAGGTATTTGGAATCCAACTTTGGATGACCCAATAGCAGCAATCAGAATGTGTCAGTGGAATGGCAAGCAAAGAAGAGAGTGAAGGGAGAAACTGCCCAAGAAGAACAACAAAATAATTTTTTTTAAAAAAAGTTTTCAATTTGTATTTATTTGTTTGTCTATTTATTTATTTATTTAGGCTGCACTGGGTCTTAGTTGTGGGATCTTCGTTGCGGCATGTATGCGGGATCTAGTTCTCTGATCAGGGATCAAACCCGGCCCCCCTGCATCGGGAGCACAGAGTCTTACCCACTGGACCACCAGGGAAGTCCTGACAACAAAAGAATTTCTTAATAGGGGACATCGTACTAAGAAAAGGAAAAATGTTCTATGTATCCAGTAAATGGTTTTAACCAAGAGGTCTGAGATTAGACTTGGCTTTTCTTAGGATAGGAATTTTGTGCTAACAGCTTGTTGACTTCAACTCTTTTTCCCTCTATGCTTACCTTAATTTTCTTAGAAAAGTTCCTTTTGCAAAGTACCCTTCTGATATGGATGTATTCATATGATTTGCTTCAGTTGGGATGTTGGTTTAGCTGCAGTAATAGTGGCTTAAATAAGATAGAAGCTTGTTTCTATGTCATGTAACAATCTGAGGTATAAGAAGGCCTGGACTAATGTGGGGCTCCACAATCATGTGGGGCCCAGGCTCATTCTACCTTATTGCTTTGCCATCCTCAACATATGGCATCTGTCTCATGTTCCAGCTCCTGCTCTTATGTCCATGCTCTAGCCCACAGGAAGTAGGAAAATAGAAAGGGAAAGCATTTTCCTTCCTTTTAAGGACATAAGTCAGAGATGTACATGGGAACATGTCACTCCACTTGCATTCCATTGGCCAAAATTTATTCAAATGGTCACTATACCTAGCTGCAAGGGAAGCTGGATAATGTGGCATTTAGTTGGGCAGCCATGTGCCCCTAGATAAAATTATATTATTATGCAAGAAGGAGAGGAAAGCTATTGGGGAATAACTAGCAGTTTGTGCCAGTTAGGGGAAGAGTAAATCGTGCCCATAGTTTGGCATGGGAGCAGTAACAGCTAATGGAACCTGGAGAAATCAAGGAACTTATAACCTCCCTGACATAAATCATAATGGAAGCTGATGAGATATGGTTCTTTTCCATCAGGAGTGAGTATTAAAGTGTTTAGCTAAGCTATTGTGAAACTATCATCAGAGGCTGTTGGGGAGGCATTAAGAAGGGTGAGTTTCAGGGTATTGTATTTTATTTCACAAGATAGTCGAGTCACCCTGTAGGGATAATCATAGACCTTATTTCCCTCCAAATTATTTACATGACCAAAGCCAAACGGGATCCAGTGTCCTAATACATAGGTAAAGATATTTCAGAGAGCTTCTCAGCAAGCCAGGTGATAAGAGAGGCTCAGGAAAAGGCCATCAGAGGAGCTGTTGGTTAAATATATAGAATTGGTAAAGCCCAAGGAACTTCCAACTCTTCAACAGTTGGAGGACTGTTATCACAGTGGAAGTTCTATCCACATAATGACTGCCAGGGCTGGGATTGGGGTGAAAGAGACCTCCATTTTTCTAGAGAAGCATCCTCAATGCTTTTCCTCAGAGCTAGCCAGTTAGCAGTTGGCTTTTGCATGTCAAACACTTGAAGGCACAGAGTTTCCAACAGAGGAGTAGTGTAGACACATAAAGGAATTATACACTTGCTGGCAGAAGCACCCAACTCTTCAAGATTCTTTGTCAATTAGTTGAGAGAAGGGATCTCGTTCCTGCTCAAAAAGAGTGCTGTTAGAAAAGGATGGCTATGTTCCCTTAAATAGTAATTAGGGACAGGGAAGGAGCTCAGTAGCATGATGATAACCTGTATGGCAATCACCTGGGAAAGGAGAGGCACAAAACAACCACTGACTTCTTATTGCTCTGATCTGGGAAGGTCTTCCAGCACTTCAAAAAAGAGGACAAGAATATTTGGTCTCTGCTATAAATACTGGAATGGATAAAATCAAATTATTATTCAAGCTCACAATTATGATGATTAATAATAATTATTACAGTCACACTTATTTAATTACAACATACTTATGCCCCACCTACGTCCAAAAGGAATCTGAGCCACTTACATTACAAAGCACAGATACAGGGGCCCAGTGGTTAAGACTCTGTGCTCCCAATGCAGGGCCTGGTCAGGGAACTAGATCCCTCATGCCATGACTGAAAAAAAAAAAAAGATCCTGCATGCCGCAACTAAGACCCAGCGCAGCCAAATAAATAAATAAATAAATATATATATATATATATATGTTTTTAAAACACAGATACAATAAAATATAACCCTTTAGAATTGTAATAAAAAGACTTAAAAAAGACTTGGGAAGAGATAGGGGAGGAAGATAACTTAAGATAAACAAATGCACTGAAAGTGAGAACAAAGCCTGAGGTTCCTAGAAACCAAAGCAAAGAAGAAAACACAAATAGATTGAGTAGTTCTCATTGTGAGTAAGAATGAGCACACCAGTTAATAAGAAGATGCTAACTCTGGGAAGAATTGGCTTTGTTGGATTTTATTTAAGAAACATGGAATATCATAATGGATAAAAGCAGTGTTAAAGATTGGAGCTACTTTTCTTTTGACTGTGTTTTATATCTGCCTCCCTTAAAATCTGTATAATATCCTTACTCTATAAAGGCAATTTTTAGGAGTAGGGATATATATTTACATACGTATATATATTTAGGTATCTCTATACGTACATATATGTGTGCATATATGTACATTATAGATATTTATAAACACACATATATATGTTTTGTGTGTATAAATTTCATGATATTCTAGAAACCTGACTTTACCCCAAAATATAGTTCAGAAAGTTTTGAGAAATGAATGGTAGGCATGTTCCTAGAATATCATCATCAGTTGACCTAGTCAGCAAGCCCTCTTCAATATAGGGTAATAATGTATTTTAATTAATGTAGACTTTGTCACAGATATGCTAAAGTCATCCACAGCCCTCTAGAGACGTTCGGACAGTAGCGGAAGCTTTTCTAGCTCCATTTCCTCAGAAATAATGCAACCTTTTTGAAAATGTCATGGTTTTCCTATAAGTAAGGAATATGTCACAATAAAATACAATCCAGTGAAAACAGGCTTAAACCTGAATGGGATTTTTTTGTCTAGGTAATGAAAGTCCAAAGGAGGACAGGGTTCAGGGCTGATCAATCCAGTGGCTTAAGGACATCATCAAAGACTCACCTGTTTCTGTTATTCAGTTCTGTCAGCTGCACAATCAGTTTCATGCTAAGTCTGGATCATCTGGGGCTTTCTTATTCATATCTAGTAAGAGACAGTAGGTCCCAAAATGTTCCAGAAATCTCTCTTCATGAGTCCTTGATCTCAGATGGATTACATGCCCATCCCTGAACTGACAATGGTACCAAGGGAGGGGTATTTGTGGATTAGCTTAGCCCTGAGCTCCCTGTCCAAGTCCTAGAGCCAGCTGTGGATTCAGCATCTGGCAACATATGTGAGATGATTAGTAGAGGTGTGATACCTCAAATAAAATCATGGTTTGAACCAAGAGAGGGTCTTAGGAAGTAGTCACAAAGCCCAATATAGCATCCAGCACCTGGAAATTTCATCCTGTGACTTGAAAACAAATAGGTGGAAAGATTTTAAAAATGATTTTATTATTTTTATGTTCTATTATTATAGCATTAATTGAACTCCATGGGAATGAAGAGAAATAAAATCTGCCTATTATACTGTTAACTAAGAAGTCCAATTTTCCTTTAAGGTTTTATATATTTAATATTTAAAAATATTTAAGTGTAATGATAGCAGCAAAACAATTTTACATCCTGCTTTTATTACCATTTCAATGGTTGTATCATACTCCATTAAGTGGCTCAGTGATATGATTTATTTATAATTATTTATAATTTATTGCCTCTCTGTAGGACATTTAGGTTGCTTGTAATTTTTTGATGTTGTAAATAACCCAGGTAACATTTTTATGCCTGTGATTTTTTTCCTTCTTTGAGACTCATCTATGTCCGAGTATGATTCTTCATACAAATTTATATACATTTATTCATTTATACCAGAATGAAGAAATTTGAAGCTTCTTTTTTTTAAAAATTAATTTATTATTTTTTTTTGGCCGCGTTGGGTCTTCGTTGCTGTGCGCGGGCTTTCTCTAGTTGCGGCGAGCGGTGTGCGAGCTTCTCATTGCAGTGGCTTCTTTTGTTGCGGAGCATGGGCTCTAGGTGCACAGGCTTCAGTAGTTGTGGCATGCGGGCTCAGTAGTTGTGGCGCACGGGCTTAGTTGCTCCGTGGCATGTGCAATCTTTGCTCCGCAGCATGTGGGGTCTTCCTGGACCAGGGATCGAACCCGTGTTCCCTGCATTGGCAGACAGATTCTTAACCACGGAGCCACCAGGGAAGTCCCTGAAGCTTCTTTTAAGATGTTGATCTTTTGAGTTTACCAACTGCTTTCATAATTTGCCTCCTGACTCAGATATTGAGCTCTTCAAATAGTTTTCTTATAAGGACACCTTATAAACGTGCACAATCCTAACCATTTGGATTGACCTTTGGAAGGAGAGTCAGGTCCCTAATCAGAAGGATTTTGAGTAGTGGAGTGATATGTTAGTATAATGTAGAGCAGTGGCTAAATTCAGGGTCTTTGGAGAGAATCATACCTGAGTTTGAATTCAAGTCTACCTGCTTGCTATCTGATCTTTGGACAAATTATTTAATAACATTTTGGATTTCAGTTATCTGCATAAAATACAAATAGTTCCTACTTTATGAGGTTTTTTTTCAGGATTATGGGAGACAATGTATTCAAAGCCTGGTGAATAATAAATGTCAGTAGTGGTGATTATCGTTATTATTCAACAACTGTGAATTTGACCTGAAGCCAAGGGTAAAAGGCATGATATAATGTATAGGAGAATTTAGTTTCTGTCCAAGAGAAAAAAAATCAGATTCTCTGTAGTGGATGGCCACCTGGTCTCTGAATCCCTTTCATAGCATTCTCATGCAGTCATTGTCCAGTGTCTGAAAATTTCCTGGAATGAGGCCCTCACTACACCTAAAAGGTGTTAAAGTGCTGACATACTGACATTTGATATACTGACACAAATTTTGATTCCTCCCTGTTCCTTCCCTTTCTCTGACCTAGTGTTACCTTTTGAAACACACAGAGCAATTCCACTCCTTCACTGGATCTTAAAGGAAGGATCCAGGAAGGCCAGCCACTGCCCATTGCCAGAACCCCTTTCACGTGATCCTCAGCAGATGGTCCTTTGCTGACACTTTTAGGGGCAAAATGGATGTTTGTGAAGTGTGGTCCTTTTCTTAATAAGAAGCACTAATGGTTGGGAATCTCTGCCTTTTATGAAACTTAAGTTTTCCCTCCTGTAACTTCTACCTTTTGGATATAGTGCTGTCCTTAAAGCAGAACAGAATTAGTTTACTATGGAGGCAAACAGATTTGCATTTGAATTCTTGCTCCCTTAGTTGTTTACCTTGGGAAAGTGACTTCAGCCCTCAGAGACTGGGAAATAATAGCACCTAATACATAGGGTTGTTGTAGGATTAAATGAAATAAGCATGTCAAACACTTAACATAGGGCATATATTAGGTGTTTTGAGTATCAGTGGGCATTTGACTAGGTGAAACCATTTTTGTCAGAATACATAGTCTTTACTGTTTTGAATAATAATCAGTGATGTTATGCCTCCGTAAAGTGTTGACAATCTGTTCAGAGCAATGCTGATTTTAAGTGGTAACTTTGGAGAATTGGAGAGGAGGAAAAGATATAGCCGTGACTACCACCTAGTGGCCATCTAGAGGTATAACAATTTAATCAGCAATGTCTAGGAAAAGTTCAGCTCACTGACCACCAGTTCTAACTGCAGCGGACCCTCAGCAGACAGAAGTTTGATTTCCAACCCATTTTCCAGATCCAGAAGAGTTGAGTCTGAGTCCTACAGATACTAAGGATGGGAATCACAGATTTGATTTAGAGAGAAGTCAAGTCATTTCTTGGAATTAATAGAGTGGGATGCGGAAATGTGAAATAATAATGCTTTATTTTTGCTGATTTCCTCCTGGAAACGTATGATGTTGCTTGTGCCTAATCTGGGACCACTCACCGGCCTCTGTTTCCCCCAAGACTGTGGATGAACTTCAGTCCACACCAAAGCATTCCCTTTCCAGAAAGGGAAAAAAATATTTTCCAAGATTTGAAAATAAAATTCTTAAAGGGAATTGCTCACAAGAGGCTGACAAATCCTACTTAAAATTTTTTATTTAATTTTTTGATTTAAAGTTTAATTAGTGAACTGAAAAGTTACAAGAGTAATACAAAGAGTTCTTACATATATTTCACCCAGATCTCCCAAACACGAATATTTTACCATGCTTGCTTTTCCTTTATCATGCTCTCTCTCTGCCCACCTCTTTCTCTTCACACATACACACACACAACTATCTGAGGGTAAACTGCAGACATAATGTTCTGTTATTCCTAAATACTTTAATGTGTATTTTTTAAAAACAAGGAAATGATCAAAGTCAAGAAATTATTGATGATCCAGTACTATCATCTAATGAACAGACCTTATTATAGTTTCACCAGTTATTCCACTAATAGCCTTTACAGCAAAAGAAAAAAATTATGGTCCAGGATATAATCCTAACTAGATGCACATATTGCATGTAGTTGTCATGGTTCTTTAGTATTTTAGGACAATTTCTTTGTTTTTCATGACCTGGCTAAAAAACTGAGTAACAATTCAAAATATTGACAGATTATAAAAATTTTTATAGAATTATAGAAATTTTAAAGAAAAGACAAGAATCCATGAGTTCATACTGATACACATACATGAATAAATTAATGAGGAAGAAGCAAAAGCTCTTCCTGAAGAGAATGCCAACTAATAAATGCAGAAGGAATGATGGAATGAGAAAATCACAGCTTGACAACCTTAATAGTAATAATTAGGCAAAAGTTGTCAAAGGATGCTAAAACTAGTAAGTGAAAGATTGATGAATAACAGGATATTTGCATAGTTTCCAAGTATTTCCCCACAAAATATGTATTCATTACAAAGAGAAAAATAATAATTGCATATTGAAGGAAGCTGGATGATACCACCTTAACAAGGGATCAAAGTTAATATCACCAGTAATAATACAGTTAGACAATTTGTGCCTCCTGATATCATGCAATGAAAAGGGCACCGTCTACTTCTTTGATATTCCTTGCCAAAAATGTATAATCTGAATTTAAACACAAGGAACTATCAAACAAATCTAAATTGAGGGGCAATCTATGAAGTAAATGGCTTATACTCTTCAAATTGTGCCTTTTAACCAGAAAACTTATAGCGTCCCTTGACAGCCCTACTTCAGACTGGATGTGTGTATTAGGGTGGTCAAGGGAGATCTAGTTCTTCAGGGCAAAGGCCAGGTTTTATTTTGATCTGGGGATGCTCTGAGTCCCTCTCTCAGGAGACAGCTGTGCCCATCAGGATGCACCAGGGCCAGAGGTGCCATGCCTACCTCCTACTCCCATGACTGCAGAGTCGCTGACTCCAAGGTCCAGGATACCACATCTCCATTGTACGATATTTGACCAGGGCCTTGGCATACTCTAGAATTTGGAGGCATTTTCCCAAGGGCATTAATAGAGGCCAAGTAAAAGGAAGCACTACCTGATGCAGAAGGTAGAAATTTCCTGGCTCTGGGGAGTAAGAACTAGGAAGTTAAGCTGGTTCAGGAAGAGAAAAGTGAATATTCAGAATGACAATGTCAAGAGATAATTATTGAGTGGAGTTCAGTCTTTCTGAGGTGAGTTGGGAAGAGAGAAAGAGAGCTTATAACCACAACTCTTCCCTAATGTATTCCCTGGTTTCCCCAGTGCAATCGTCAGCCTCCTTAGCCAACTCTAGGAGATAGGTCCCATCCGGGTGGCATCTTTGGCCTCAGGGCAGAGGCTTTCCTGTCCCCTCTGGATAATGGAGAAGGGAACAGTGTTCAAGACACAGCCTCTTGGGTTGGTTTCTAGTGACCTATAGAATGACAAGCTCCAGCACCTATTACTACACCAAAGTGATGTCTGAGCTCTTCTTACATACCCCATCAGACACTGGAGTCTCCTTCCAGGCCATCAGCAGCATGGCAGACTTCTGGGATGTGAGTATGAGATCTCCTCTATCCCTCCCCTCTTCTTCTCAATGGCCTAAGGCCTGAGGCCACAGGCCAGGGTTCAGGGATGTCAGACAGTGGATAAGGCCATATCCAGAGACCAGGTCATCCCAGAATCAGGCTGAGTCAAAGGATCGGGCATGAATTAAAGGATCAGACTAGACAGAGTTCAGGTAGTGATAGGTTGGAAATCAGGATGATAATCAGAGATTTAAGTCAGTACTTAATCTAGTATTGAGAATCAGAGGTAAGGCAGAATACCTTTTGAAGTATTTTAAATAAAGAATAAGGCCACATCAGGCTAAGATCTGGCCAAGGTTCATGGGTCAGCTGAAGAGTCCAACAGAAGCATACTGTTGGACTCTTACTGTCTCCAGCATACTGTTGGAGACAAGCTGGAGGGGTCAGGGAGTGTGGGAAAAGGTCATTCTAAGGGTAAGGGTCAGGATGAGGCTGGGTCAGGTTCAACCCAGTTCGTGGTCTAGTTTGCCCAGGGCCCACTACTGGACAGTTCGTATTGGACCAAATGGTACAACAACCAGAGCCTGGGCCGCGGCTCCCACTCCTTCATCTACTGTGAGAACCTGCTGCTGGGGGCTCTGAGGCTGCGGCAGCTGAGGGTCTGCAATGACTCCTGAGTGGTGCACGAGGACTTCCATGAGGACATTCTGAGCTGCTACGATGTCTACTCCCCAGACAAGGAAGAACAACTCCCCTTTGGGCTCCTCAATGGCATAGCGTGAGTGAGTCCCCCCACCAGTGTCGCAGGGCTTGCCCCTCTGAGCCTGACACCATCCCAGGTTTGGGAACCACTTCCATTGAGTCTTAAGGAGCCTTGGGGGTACTTGGGGGAGCTGGGGGGCATCTCCCTTAGACCCATCTGCGACTGTTTGGAGACCTTGGTCTGGGGTCACTGAGGAACAGAGAGGGTATGTTAGCAGACAGAGCCATAGCCTCTGGACTTGTTTACACACACAGGTCACAGTCACGGTTGCCCTACTCTGGAGGCAATCCTGCCAGAGGAAGCATCCTTTCTTGCCAGAATCCCCTCAGGGGCATGGAGGATGGATGAAACATTGATGCTGCCCCACGAGTCGTGCTTGGAAGAGTCTGACCCTTGGAACTAATAGCGGAAGGCAGCAAGGGGCCAAGGATGGATGAGGAATTAGGGAAGAAAGGGGAGATGTGTGGATAGGACAGGAAAGAAGGGGAAGGAAAGAAGGGTCCAGGGAGGAAAGTTTGTGGACAGAACAGAAAATCATAGGGTTCAGTAGACAGGTGCAAAACTACAAGAGCAGAAGGGGTCGTTTCTGGCTTATGTGGGCCGGGTGCTTCCCTTATGGGGACTACTCAGGCTGGAGTCAAACGTGGGCTTGGGTTTGTCATCCGTAGGCTTGGTGACAACGTGAAAATCAGGAGATTTACGTTTGAGTTTCAGTTCTGCCACTAACTAGTTGGATTATCTCAGATATGTGAGTCTTAGTTTCCTCATTTGTAAAGTGTAGATAATATTTACCCTCCCCTCCTCAAACAGTTATATTAAACAAGGTAATATATGTGAAATATATATTATATGTGAGATATATATATATATATATATATATATATATATATATATATATGAATGAAACTGTAAAGCCAAGACAATTATAAAGTGTTGCCGTTGCCTTGGGAGATCAGCTTCTGGGGCTGGTTCAGACCTCTCTGCTCAGATGGCTTCTTCTGTGACAGATAGACCTACCACTCGCAGGATGAGCTGGGGGGCTCCTCTCACTGGGGCCAGCTCACAAGCTACAGCAGAGGTGGCTACCACCTGGACCTTCCAGGATCTCAACAGGCCAGTGCAGAGGCACTCAGGGACCTTCAGGAGGGCCTGTGGCTGGACAGGGACAGTCGGGTGGTCTTCATTGACTTCTCAGTCTACAATGCCAACATTAATCTTTTCTGTGTTCTGAGATGGGTCCCCTTTCCCTGCCTTCCCTCCATCCATGGCTCCTGATTCCCTTCTCCTCTGCTGGAGACTCTTCCCTAAACTTGCACCCTATGGTGGGGGTGGGGAGGGGAGGGGATGGGTAGAACTGTTCCAGCCCAGGCCCCACCAGACATCTTCCCCTCCTCCCACAGACTGGTGGTGGAGTTTCCAGCTACAGGAGGTGCCATCCCATCCTGGCAAATCCGCAGTTAAGCTGATCCGCTATGTCAGCAACTGGGACTTCTTTATCATTGGCTGTGAGATCATCTTCATCTTCTACTATGTAGTAGAGGAGATCCTGGAGCTCCACATCCACTGGCTTCGTTACCTCAGCAGCATCTGGAACATTCTGGACCTGGTGGTCAT
Organism: Mesoplodon mirus; assembly: GCF_964341445.2. Taxonomy (NCBI): domain Eukaryota; kingdom Metazoa; phylum Chordata; class Mammalia; order Artiodactyla; family Ziphiidae; genus Mesoplodon; species Mesoplodon mirus. Next base: position 202,230,228 of record NC_138977.1, on the reverse strand, counting down.
CTTGGTGAGGGACAGATATCTTAGACTTGGCACATATGGGGTGGTGGAAGGGATCTACCCTGATAGGGGCTCCAAGTTCTTCCTTTTGGAGTCCCAAGTCCTCCTTGTGACTTCTGGTCAAATCACTGAGTAACAGCTCCCTAAACCAAAGGCTGATGTTCCCCTGGCTCAGCCCTGGAAAAATCCTGTCTCTATATCCCCTCTCCCTCTGGCTTATGATCCAGGCCCTGCTCTTTTATTTTTGTACTTAATATTAAGTTCCTCTCTGTCTCTTGTCTTCATGACCTGTCCCCTTGACCCCCCCCACCTTTTTTCTTCACTCCTATTAAAATTTTCTGCCTCTTCATCTTCGTCTCCTTCCTATTAACAGGACACATTAATTTCTGACCAAGGCTGGGAAGTGGTGGGGGAAATAAAATTGCTTGGCTCCATTTCTCCATGGTCCTTTACAACCTACGTATTTACCACTGGTCCTAAAGCCTTCTCTTGAGCTTTCAGACATTCCCCAATCATCCTATCCAGTTCCATTTGAACCTGAGATAGTCAACAACTCAGCAGGGAAGGATGTGGTTTTTTTCCCCATCTGTCTTACGCACCACAGCTCTCCCCTGGAACCTCACTGTTGAACTTCCCTTGAGATCCTCTTGACTCTCTGACACCCCCTGGGCCCTGTTGTAACAGCTCTCCATCGTGGATGTGGGCTTCCACATATTCCGAACCCTTGAGGTGAATCGGCTAATGGGGAAGCTTCTGCAGCAGCCAAACACGTATGCTGACTTCGAGTTCCTAACCTTCTGTCAGACACAATACAACATGAACGCCATCAACCTCTTCTTTGCCTGGGTCAAGGTACCCTGGGATTCCTCACCCCCAGCAACACCTCAGGGCACGCATTCTCCCTTCCTCAGGACTCGTCTCATTTTCCTTGTCTGGTGTGGCAACTCCTGTGGCCCCCTTAGGCCCCTGGGATGGACCGTTCCAGGCTTTTCTGTTTCCTTCCCTAATCGCTTGGTTCAACATGGCCCTTCCAGATATTCAAGTACATCAGCTTCAATAAGACCATACCCAGCTCTCCTCCACACTGGCCCGCTGTGCCAAGGACATCCTGGGCTTCGCTGTCATGTTCTTCATAGTGTTTTTCTCCTACGCCCAGCTGGGCTACCTGCTTTTTGGGACCCGAGTGGAAAGCATCAACACTTTCATCAAGTGCATGTGTGCGTTCTGCCCCTTCACTCCTCCCTGGCCCCTCACCCTCCAGCTCTGTGGATGTGTGTATCCTTGGGGCAGCTGGGTATGTGGATGTGGGCGTGTCTGTGCTTAAGCATCTGTGTGAGTTCCTGGAAGCCCTGGTGTGTGTGCTCAGTGTCTCTGCATCCTGTTCTGTCTCCATCAGATTGGGCGGAGGTGCAGGGAGGGGTCTGAGTTCACTGAAGAGCAGTAGGGAGAAAATGGGATGGGGTCAGCGTTGTTGTCAGGCTCTGGGTGAATCCCAGACCCTGGTCTCTCAGTTTCACTCAGTTCCGGATCATCCTTGGGGATTTTGACTACAATGCTATCGACAATGCCAACTGCATCCTGGGACCAGCCTACTTTGTCACCTATGTCTTCTTTGTGCTCCTCGTGAGGGTCCCTCTGAGGGGTAGGGATTTGGGAACCTGAGGGGTGGAGACGTGGATGGCCTGCAGGGTGGGAGTTTGACCCCCGTCCATGTTCTGCACTAATGATTATGATGGGTTTCTCAAATCAAGGGTGGAGAGGTGGGGGAGGGAAGAGCTTCCTGATCTGAGAGCTGGCTAATGTGTGGTCAGCACAGTTAGGCAGTTTTCAGAGTATAAGGAAATCTGCAGGCTCCCTCACTAAAATCAAACCCCTATCCTCCAAGGATGGAAAGAGAAGGAAAAGTGCCTCATGAGGAGAAGAGACTGCCCCTAGAAGCTTCTCCGCCTATTCTCTAAAACTCCCCTTCCTCTGGGGATCTCCGGCTTTTTCTACTACCACTGCTTTGTATTTGCTCTCTCTCCCTGCCAACCATGAAAGATCTGGGTTTGATTTTTATCAGAAAAGCCAGTGTGTTTCTTTATTTGATCAGTGGATGGGGATACAGACATGGATTGGGGATGGATGGTAAAGAGAGCACAATTTTACTCTCACCTTGGAAAGTTTCTGGCTTCAGTGACTGGTGGACTCTTACATGGAGGGGGTCTGTGGCATATGTTGGGGTATCTTTGTGGTTGTTACTGCAGCATTTGAGTGAGGACACCCGGTTGATGAGGGAGCATGACCCATCTGTAACAGAATTGTGCTGAAAGGCTGGGCTCTGTGGACCCAGAGATGTGGGGATTAGTGGGCTGCAGAGCTGGGGCTGAAAGCACTGGCCCTTTTAGAACATGTGTCTGGGACATTAATAGGGTCAATGGGCTCGATGCTGTTAATGGGTCTGGGAGTGAGGACCCCAGTCCCTGTTTTATCCTCCAGAATATGTTTCTGGCTATCATCAATGACACATACTCAGAGGTCAAGGAGGAGTTGGCTGGACAGAAGGATGAGCTACAGCTTTCGGACCTCCTGAAACAGGTGACTACTTAGTCTCCTTGAGCCACACATGTGCATCAGGGCCCAGGTCCAAGGCTCTGTGTCCTGGTCTGTGCCTGACTGGTTAGGGGCCTGTGCCCTGTGTGCCTTCAGCTTATCCCTGGGATCCTGTCACCCTGTGGGTGGGGGTGGGAGTAAGAGATGAAGAGGAGGCTGTGGGAACTGGTGCCTGTTTCCTTTCCCCTTCCAGGGCTATAACAAGACCCTACTGAGGCTGCATCTGAGGAAAGAGCAGGTTTCGGAAGTACAGAAGTTCCTGCAGGGTGAGGAGCAGGAGATCCAGTTTGAGGATTTCACCAACACCTTGAAGGAGTGAGCACCCGGAGATCCAACCTTCCCTGACATTGGTCTGTAAGTCCTTGACCCTCAAGCATACACCCTTTGCCTATAAGCCTCTGATCTTGGCCAGTGGGCCTTTGACCTTGGTTTACAGTCCTTTGATCTTGGTTTATAGGTCTCTGATCCTGACCTTCAGAACTGTGCCCTTAGTTTAAAGGACTCTGACAATGTTCTATGATATTCTGGACCTTGTTGAACAACTCTTAGGACTAGTGTAACAATAATAATACCCTAATCATCGTATACATCCCTCATTCCCACAAAACTCTTATCTTAGTTCTATGCTTCCCCACAAACACAGGTCTATTTCCTTAGCCATCCTCTCCCTGTTTCCCAGTTAAACATATTAACAAGCATTGAACAAATATATTGTGAGCACCAGCTGTGAGCCAGGCACACAGTTGAATGAGACAAAGTCTTTGTCCTCCAGGAGTTCATAGACATGTAAGCAAATAAACAGAATCACAGAACAAGTTCCACAGTAGAAGTAACTAGAAGAGAGGGAGCATGGGGTAATAAAAGCACATACAAAGGCAAAGAGGTATGAAATTGAGCAACATATACAGGAGTAATAAGTAGCTGAGCATTGTAAGGTATCAAATGAAAGGTCGGGCAGAGCAGGAGATGAGGCCAGAGAAATGGGCTAAGGTCACATTGGGAAAAGCCTTGAACAACACTACTCTATTCAAAGAATAGGGTGCCCAGGAGGGATTTTAAGCAGGGAAGGGGTATATTTAGTCTTGTACTTTAGAAAGGTTAATTACTCTAATTGCATTATGAAGGATGGATTTCAGGGGAAGGGAAGGCCATAGGGCAGGGGGCGTGGGGGAGAGGGCAGGTTATCTGGAGACAAAGAGATTTTGCAATAATTCCTTTAGGAGATCATGAGGGCCTGAACCTAGTCAGCAGGAGTCAGGGAAGGAAGAAATAGATTCAAGTGATTTCTTCAGGGGTCAAATCGCTACATCTTGGATATCCTGGCTTTCTCTTGTGGCGCCCTTCTTCCCTAGAGAGCAAGACTCTTGCCAGAGTCTAGCAAAAAAGAGTGGGGAGTCCATAACGGAAAGCTTCCAGCCACGTTAGGTCAGAAGTCATTTCATCACCCTGCTCTCCTCAGGCTGGGGCACATAGAGCATGAGATCACTGAGCTCACGGCTGCCTTCACCAGGTTTGACCAAGATGGGAATCACATCCTGGATAAGAAAGAGCAGGAACAAATGCGGCAGGACCTGGAGGAGGAAAGGGTGAGCCTGGCTGGTGGACAGGCTATAAGGAAACTGCTCACCCTCCCCTCCCTGCCAGCACACCTGGAACACAAGCCCAAACTGGAAATCCTCTGACAGATGGGCAGGAAAGAGCTCTCTAGAAGAGTGGTTCTCAAACTGCTGCATATTAGAACGCCCCGGAGAGCTTTAAAAAAATCCTCATGCTCAGGCCACACACCCTAGACCAGAATCTCTGGGGGCGTTGGGAGGCCCAGCCATCAGTCCTTTTTACAACCCCCCAGGTGACTGCAGTGCCTAGCCAAGGTTGATCACCATTGCTCTAAAACATCGTCTTAGGGAGAAAAGGACCAGTTGTCTGAGAATCCCTGACAATTCCTTCTGAGTAGCTGCCTTCTCCTTGGGGTTCTCCAACTCTGATCCTTAGCTGCCCCTGCTATGCCTGCTTCATCCCTATCCAGTATAGACCAAAAAGCCAAGGGTAAAAGGAACAGTGCCAGGACACTGTCCCTGCTCTCCCAAATGGAGTTGGCTTCTAGTGAGCACCTCATTCATCAATGCTTCAAGGAGCTTGTGTTTTGTTTCTTGTGGAGGTGATTCTCTCCCAGAGGTTAGGCCAGCTTTGTGTTCAGCACGACCATTCTGATTCTGTTGTCTCCAGAGTCTGAGAGGGAAGGGGAATAGCAAGCACTGGAGCCCAAGGCCTGGTCCCGCGAGCCCGTTAGAGCAGGTGATGGAGCAGGACCTGATGGCTTCCCAGTTGTCTTCTCTCTGCTCTCTGACCTCCTGATCAGGTGGCCCTCACCGCTGAGACTGAGAACCTGTGCTGGTCCACTGTGAGTAGCCCAGCAGGCGAGTCGAGTCCAGAGGCTGCCAAAGCAGGTGGCTGGGTTTCAGGAGAAGAATTCTACATGTACGTGCAGCCTGGCGGCCCGGGACTGACTGTGGTTATGTCATCCTATCTTGAGCTTCTTTCCACAACCTTCCAATTTCCCAGGGAAAACCCCTCTCCCCCTTTAATTCTCCTGACAAGGCTGGGCTTTACCTTCCTTGCTCCTATCCAGACACATACTCTTCTGTATGGAATCACCCAGCCCTCCACACACATATTTCTGCTCCCTTGGTCTCTCTCAAATCTTGCACAGGCTCAAAAGGAGAGTTTTGCAGCTGGAGACTGTCCTGGAAGGAGTCATGACCCAGGTTGATGCCATGGGCTCAAAGCCGACGATGCTGGAGAAGAAAGGGCAGCTGGCTCCCTCTCCAGGCATGGTGAGTGGTCTCTCACCTGGATCCTCTCGGCTCCCACAGCTGAACTCTACCATCTTTTCCACTCAGTGGGTAGAGCCAAAACATTTAAAAAAAAATAAATTTATTTATTTTTGGCTGCATTGGGTCTCCATTGCTGCGCACGGGCTTTCTCTAGTTGCGGCAAGCGGGGGCTACTCTTTGTTCCGGTGCGCAGGCTTTTCATTGCAGTGGCTTCTCTTGTTGCAGAGCACGGGCTCTAGGTGCGCGGGCTTCAGTAGTTGTGACACATGGGCTCAGTAGTTGTGGCTCACGGGCTTAGTTGCTCTGCGGCATGTGGGATCTTCCCGGACCAGGGCTCGAACCCATGTCCCCTGCATTGGCAGGCGTATTCTTAACCACTGTGCCACCAGGGAAGCCCGAGGCAAAACATTTTTGAAAGACCAATGTTTCAGGCTCCTGGGGCAACATGTTCCCAGTAGTCAGTGAATCGTGGAGGTGGGGGTTGGAGGGAAGACCTGAAATTGGTTGCTCTGGCCTTGAGGGCAGCCTTAGCCCCTAGGAGAGGGTCTGGGGTTGGAGAAACAGATCCAGGTAAAAGGAAAAGTGGGACACAAACTCCTCCTCCAAATGACCTGTCCCTTTTTCTTCCAACAGGGGGAACAAGGCATTTGGGAGCACCTGCAGGCAGCCCCAGCTGTGACTCCAGCCCCCTGGGGACTCCAGGGCAGGCAGGAGAGTGGTGGGGGAGGGGTCCTAAAGCATCAGACAGCAGGCTCCTCTGTCACCACCTCCCCAGAAGCCCCCTCAGTACACACCCTCCACTTCTAGGGCAGCGGGTCCCACCACTGCTGCTGCTGAGTCCCGCCCTGTGCCCAGCCTTCTGAGCCAATGTTTCTGTGTATAACTCTGTGAAATATCTCCCGCTGGGTCTCTCAATCCCTGTGCTCTGAACTCTGCTGTGATGATTTTTTAAAAAGTCAGTAAAAAATAATAAAGGAAAGGAGGGTAATAACTTTCCTAATCATCTGGATAGCCATGATTTGTGAAAAAAGTAGAAGCTGAGAGAACAGCAATATCTAGATGTCTTCCTACTTGCCAGTGAACCTTTTCCTCTGTGCATCTAGAGATCCACTGCCAGTACCCATGGGGTTCATGTCTTCCCTATAGGGTTTCCCTGTGAAAGAGAAGGGGAAGCCAGAGAGGACACTTTCTCTCGTGGGGAGAGTACAATGTTGCAGAGGAGTTGGAGTGGTGACCTCCCCCAGCCTTCCCCAGCAAAGTCCAGGAAGACTCGGTGGAAAAACCTACCTCCAGACATGCCACTGAACACTGAGGGGGCTGAAAACCAGGACAGAGATGGGGCCTGAGGAGAAGCTGGCAAAGAAATGACCTCAGGATTCCGAGATATTTGGATAAAATGTGGGGGACTCTGACTCTGTCCTTCCATAGGACAATGTGGGTTTGCCTGGTGATTATCAATAAAAATCCTTAGGAAAACCAGGACTTTGCACTTGCTTCAGGGACTGCAGGGGAAAGAAGAGAGTCTGGAACTGTGAACCATCCTTGTACCTGGGCTGGAGAAAGCTCATCCCTGCTGGGAGGTGTAGAGTTGAGGCAGTGACAATGTGAAGAAGCTGGCTGCCCCAGGGGTTCTGAAAGAAAAACTTCTGACTCATAGGAATGGTTTGAAATAGCGGACACTACTATTGGAGGGAGTGGAGACAGTGACCTAGGGAGGCCTGGTCCTTAGAGTGAAGAGATTATGGTGTGTGTGTTTGCGTGTGCGTGCGTGTGTGCGTGCGCTGTTGGGTGTGGGCGGTGAGAGTGCAGATGGAGGATAAGCAGGGATAAGACAAAAAACTCCTACACCAAGATTCTGGATGTATAGGCCTGCATCCTGAGACCTGATATTTATCCCCTCTCTCTGCCCCTGTGACCTTTATTCCTCCCTCATTCTGCACCTTCCATTGCTCCCAGTTTCTTTTTTCATCCATTCCCTTCACCCACCTGCATTCTCCCATCCCATCAAATACATTCTATACACCCAGAAGTCTTGTGAAACAGCTGAATGCAATTAAGATAACCAGAGTGTATCCTCAGTCCTAAACAATTATGATCTAAGCTTTCTTCAAGAAAGGCTGTTTCGGGGTTTCCCTGGTGGCGCAGTGGTTGAGAGTCCGCCTGCCGATGCAGGGGACACAGGTTCGTGCCCCGGTCCGGGAGGATTCCACATGCCGCGGAGTGGCTGGGCCCGTGAGCCGTGGCCGCTGAGCCTTCGCGTCCGGAGCCTGTGCTCCGCAATGGGAGAGGCCACAACAGTGAGAGGCCCGTGTACCGCAAAAAAAAAAAAAAAAAAACCAACAGAAAGGCTGTTTCGGGACTTCCCTGGTGGTGCAGTGGTTAAGAATCCACCTGCCAATGCAGGGGACACGGGTTCGAGCCCTGGTCTGGAAGATCCCACATGCTACGGAGTAACTAAGCCCGTGCGCCACACTACCGGGCCTGTGCTCTAGAGCCTGAGAGCCACAACTACTGAGCCCGCGTGCCACAACTACTGATGCCCGCAAGCCTAGAGCTCATGCTCCGCAAGAAGAGAAGCCACAGCAATGAGAAGCCCATGCACCATAATGATGAGTAGCCCCTGCTCGCCGCAACTAGAGAAGGCCCATGCGCAGCAACAAGGACCCAACACAGCCAAAAATAAATAAACAAAGAAAGTCTGTATCAACCCAAGAGACGTAGGTGCCAGACTGAAGCTTGGGAAAAAAGGTCCAATGAGCTGATATTAATCTAGGACATAGGAAGGGAGAGTTTTTCGGCTCAGGGATAATGCCCGAAGGTTTCCCAGAGCCTAGATGAGACTATCTTCAAAAGCAAGGATTCCTTGAGCAGTCTTTCAGTGACTAATAGCAGCCGGGGTGAGGATTCTCTGGGGAGGGGCTAACTTGTCTCGGGTCATTTTAGTCAGCAGGCCGCACTGGGCTCGACCCATCCCAGAGAGGTCTTACTAGGCTAGTGATCCCGCCAGGGAGTGGCCGCAGAATTGAGCGCATCCTTTGTTCCAGACGTCGGACTCATGGCAGCTGATCGACTCACGAAGCTTATTTTAGCTTCAAATTCGGCTTGGTGCCTACGCTTGGCTATCACTCACTCCTTGCGGTATGGCTTAGCCCAGAAGCGCAGAATCGCAGGGCAATGAACCCAGGGCGGGGTGGGCGGGGCACGCCCGGCGCGCATGCGCAGGCATCCCAGAACCAGAAGCAGCGCGGGGCTGGGCATGGCGGCGGCGGCCGAGGGTGTTCCAGAGGCTCACCACGAGGAGCCCGTTCGGGGTATGCGGAGTGGATGGGGACGAAATGTCTAGTGGGAGGCCTGGGGCTCTGGGTTACGGGTCCGAGGTGCCAGGGCTCACCTGGCGGGAGCGGGCAGGTCGGAGGGGCGCGCCTGTGTGTACGCGTGTTTGTCCTGTCAGGGCGACTGAGAAGGTTTGGCCGCGGGGTCGAGTGTGAGCTGAGGCCGGTGCAAGGGAGCAGAGTTGGCGTGTCAGGTGGGGCAGGGACGAAGTGAGGGACTCGAAATTACGGCACATGGAGAATGGAGCCGATTTGATGCAATGAGGACCGGTGGAGGGATGTAGGGAGAGGCTTCTGTGGCTGGATTAGGACCAGGGCAGCCCGGGGCACTTACTCATTCTCCTTTGATCCAGATGATGCCGCCGTGGAGACCGCTGAGGAAGCAAAGGAGCCCGCTGAGGCTGACATCACTGAACTCTGCCGGGACATGTTCTCCAAGATGGCAACTTACCTGACTGGGGAACTGACGGGTGAGGCGGGGCCCGGGTTGATTCCGCTAGTTCCGGGCACCACTCGCTGGAGCTGGGGTTTGGCCCTGGTAGGCCTGTGAGGTGCTTTAGCAGCGTCAGTCTGCGGCTCCCTCCCTAACCCCACACACCTCGAAACATGCCTGGTGGAAGTTTGCGGAGGTCAAGAATGAGTAGGAAAGAAGTCCATCCGTTCCCTGGAGAAATTCACGAATTACTTTCAGCAACACAGGATAAACAACGAGGTCCTACTGCACAGCACAGAGAACTGTATTCAATAGCCTATGATAAACCATAATGGAAAAGAATGTAAAGAAAAAAGAATGTATATATACGTATAGCTGAATCACTTTGCTGTACAGCAGTAATTAACACAACATTGTAAATCATCTGTACTTGAATAAAAAAAAATTCGGTACAGAAACACATAAGAATACTTAATACAGCCCTGCAGGCCTCCTTAGTGTAGACTGAGGCTGAGAAAACAAAAAAGAATTTATCAAGAAGTGCTTCTTTAGGGGAGGTGCATTTTGAACAGGGCTGTAAAGTGATTGGCCAAAAAGTGGGAAATGACTGGTGAGTGAGGTGGTATAAGCAAGCAGTTTGTTGGCTAAGCAGGTGTATTTACGAGGTTAAAGGGAAATGGGGAGTGACCTGCAGATTTAGGGATCTATTAGCTTCATCTCTCCCACCCTTTGGGACATGATTAATTTTTTGGTCCAGTGTGTATTTCCAGGTGAACACATGACCCATGTGTGGAGGAGGATCTAAAAAATGAAGTCTGGTCCAGTGTGGCTTTTCATAAAGGCTGTTATGTTGTTTCACTTCCCCAGGAAGTTGCTGTGAGCTAAATTTATGAACCAGAATGTATGGGAAAATGCTTGGTGCAGAATAGGAGGGGTTGTGAGTCTCCAACAGCCTATTTATTTATTTGTTTGTTTATTTCTGAGCAAAAGAAACCAAGCAACAAAATCTAGATTTTTTTTTTGGCTTTTCTTTAAAAATTCCAAAGATTTGGCAGTAGTAGTCCCCCATTCTTGCAAGGCTCTAATTGGCTAGAGTTGGGCATTGTCTCCTTTAAATGGACCAGCGCTGTGCAGTTTGTCCCCAACTACTCCATGTTTTCTCCCTTTTACTGAGACCTGGTGTCAGTTGCCACTTATTACTGTTCATATATTGTTGTTTTTTTAGTAGTGGTACAGAAATGGTTTTCTGTACCAACATCTATCAAAATTGGTAAAGTAAATGACAGACTAAGACTAAGAGGACCATAGGTTCCAAGAAGTGGGAGAGTGTATTTCTTTGTAGAAGTGAGTAAGGTTCCAAGAAGTGGGAGAGTGTATTTCTTTGTAGAAGTGAGTAATCTTGCGTTTAAAATGCAAACACCTGGCTTGCTTCACTCATTTACATAATATTGTTGGCTCCTGGGTATTTGAGTGTGTGACCCTTGTTTGAGAGAGACTAATTTGATAGCAGTGAGAGTACGGATATGCAGGAGACACAGAAGAGCAATATTTCAGATGAAAAGTAACCGTCTGTGACAGAGTGATGGTAAAAGGAATGGGGAGGGGAGCATGGATGCAAGAACATTATAGAAGTGGAATTTATAGGACTTGTTGAAGTGGGTGTTAAGGGATGGGAGCAGCTTAAGATGTGTCTGCAGTTTTAAGCCTGGGTGGTGTCCTCAGCCAAAATAGGCAGGTTGGAAAGAGGAACCATGTTTAGTGTGAAAATAATATTTTCAGTTTTGACTTGGCTGATTTTAGTTATTACTGGGACACTCAGGTGACTGTTACCAAGACATCCAGGTGACTTCAACATGTGAGTCCAGAGCTCAGAGAGTGATCAGAGCGGAAGCATAGCAGAGTGAGTTGAGGGTGTGCAGGATGAGACTGCCAGGGAAGACCATAGAGGTAGATAAGAGGACCTGCACTGAAATCTCAGGGAATGCCTGTATTGGGCAATTAATTTGTTTTTATTAACAGTACTTAAAGTACCTAGGTTTCCAAATGATTTATTACAAAATGAATTTTAAGTGGATTGTAATTTCCCTGTGATTGTCATTCTTACCTATACAGATACTTTTTTGAGTTTGAAAGGAAGCTAGCATAACCCTGGGAATGCCCATGGAAATGTGCCACCCATGTAAACATCAGCCATGTGTCACAGCTGAGGGAAAGTTGAGAACTGATAGTTAAGGGGGTTAGATGAGAAGAGATCTGGTATAGAAACTCAAAAAGAGCAGTGAGAAAATGCTATAGCAGCCGAGGGAAATGAGTGTTTCATGAAGAGAGAGAGATCAGTAGTGTCGGATGTCATGGAGAGGCCCAGGAGGATAATACCTGAGAAAAGGCCATGGCTTTGGTGGTTAGGAGAGCACTGATGACCTTGGAGCTTGTAATTGTTCTGGGTGGTGGGGACAGAGGCCAGACTGGAAGGGTTTACATGAGTGAAGGGTGAGGAGGAGGAAGCAGTGAGTGTAAGCTACTCTTTCAGAAGGGTTAGCAGTGAAGCTCCTTTGCTTTACTGAGCAAATGATGTAGGTGTACAGTAGAGGGAGTGCTTTTGGGCTGGAGGAAACCGGAATATATTTCTAGATAGAGAGGAAGGTGCCAGGATGGAGAGAGAGTTTGGAAGGGCAAGGGAAAGGGGATACTGAAGAGAGGCCCTGAAGAGGTGGAAGGGTTGGGATCGGCGCACGGGAGGAGGAGCTGTCGTGGCGAGAACAGGAACGCTTCTGCCTCTCGAGAAGACACTGAGGTACAGAGAAGTTTGGAAGTGAGGCAGAAAGACTGAGGCAGTTTATGTAAGTGGGCTTGGCTTTTGGGAAAGTTGGAGTAAAGGCCATTTGCTTTGAGTAGGGATGGGGAAGGGAATTGAGGATGTGAGAAGGAGGCAAATGGTTTGGAAGTCAGTGGATAAAATGGAGTACAGATTCACAAGTAATAAATGAGTTACTATGAAGTGTTGAGGGGGCTTCCCTGGTGGCGCAGTGGTTGAGAGTCCACCTGCCGATGCAGGGGACACGGGTTCGTGCCCCGGTCTGGGAAGATCCCACATGCTGCGGAGTGGCTGGCAAAAAAAAAAAAAAAAAAAAGAAGTGTTGAGGTCCTAGTTGACTTTATATATATATTGATATATATATGTATTTATGCTGCAGTCTGGCAAATTATATGTTTTCATGTTGTAGAGGTACCAAGACTGTTTCACCTCCCTTTTCTTGGTACATGAGTTTATCATTTTCCTTTCTAACTAAGATCCTGAAGCTTCTGGATTTTATTTGGTTTCAAATAAAATCAGGCAACAGCCTGAATTTCTACTTAGACATTTAGAGTACATAGGCTGAGTATAAATGTCACAGATCAAAAGTGGCCTGCTTCTTTGACAGTCCCTAGGTCCTGCCTTGAACTACCATTTGGTAGTTAATTCCGCATTCCAGTTATCTAAACAAATCTTAAAGGCATCACATCTTCTGTTTGTTTTAAAGCCACCAGTGAAGACTATAAGCTTCTGGAAAATATGAATAAACTAACCAGCCTGAAGTATCTTGAAATGAAAGATATTGCTATAAACATTAGTAGAAACTTAAAGGACTTAAACCAGAAGTGTAAGTAATAATTTTTTACAATTAAATGTGTTTGTATTTAATGTTCTTTTGTGCTTGGGGCAGTGGAGAACATGGCCCCTGTCCTCAAGGAGCTCATTTTCTAAAAGTGAATTAGAAAATTAAGGTGAATTTCTTCCATTGTGAGGATTAGCATGCTTTGATGGTATGGTTATTTCTGCTTCTGAATCTTGATTTGATCCGTTTATTCCTGGAAAAACAGTGAATTAATTTAACAGTGAAACCTATAAAGGACTACTTTATAAACAGAAAACCAGAACATGTATAATTGGAAAATGCTACTTTAGACTGGTAGAATATATTTTCCCATTGACTTATATTTGTGTTCCCTGTCCTTAGGGCTCTCCTTCTTGGTCTGGGAGTACCCAAGAAACCAAATCAGTAACGGAAAGATTGCTTGAGGAGCAAGGAATTTAAGAGAGGAAAACCAGTAGATGAGAGAGACTTAACTTTGTTTAGGTCACCGCCATACCTGATCAGCTAGCTACTGTCTTCTAAGGCATCTGCCTGCTAGTGATCAGAATCATGTCACTGCACCCACTCCGTCTTAGGCAGAGCTGGAGAGACACTGGCATGCTTACTTTCCACTTTTTTCTGCACTCCTTGTTGGTGTTGTATAAACCTGTGGTCTGTCTTTGCTTTTAAAGATGCTGGACTACAGCCTTATCTGGATCAGATCAATGTAATTGAGGAGCAGGTAGCAGCTCTTGAGCAGGCGGCCTACAAGTTGGATGCGTATTCAAAAAAACTGGGTAACCATTTTTATTTCTCTTTTGATTTGATGAGTACCCTCCTGCCAGTATGACCTTATATAATAAGATGGTTAACATTTATGGTGTGCCTACAGTGATCTATTTTAATCTTCACAAAACCTCTTGAAAGTAACTTTTTATTAGTGACAATAATAAAATAACATTTCCTGAGTACTTAGTGATATATCAGGCACTGTTCTTAATATTTTACGTCTATTATGTTTTTTATCCTTCAGTCTCTGAGGTAAGTCATAATTTTTATCCCCATTCTATTGAAGAGGAAACTGTGGTTGAAGGGGTTATAACTTGCTTAAGGACACAAAGCTAGTATATAGAAGAGCTGTATTTCAAACTAGGTCTAATTGATTACAAAGCTCAAGCTCTTCATTGTGGTTCAGCAGGCTGAAGCATCTTTAATAATGTAGATACATGTCTTAGAAAACAGAGTAGTCAATCAAGCCTTTCTTGAAGGGTTACTTTTCCTTTAAGGAGGAAACTCGTACTAGTACTGATGCCTTGCTAATTGACTCTGGCTCTTATATCCATGATTAAAAATAATGCAGTTGTTTTTAGCCTAGATATAATTTACAGATTCTTTTATTTTTATCATTGACAGTTGTTGACTACTTCAAAAGATTGGTTTGTAGCAGACTGAGACATGCGTGGTAGTTAGCAGTTTCATTGTCCACAATTAAATTTACTAAATGGTGACTGTGAACTTTAGAAGGCATTGTGCCAGATGCTTTCAAGGTTTTAAAGAAAAAGGGAATCCATACATTGAGGTTTATTTGATGGTCTTTTAAATTTCTGTATCTTTCAAAATTGTTTTCCTAGAGTGAGGGGTAGGGATAAGAAAATAAAAGGTGAAACGTACTTCTTCAAAGTCCCAGGCTGGCTCTCAGAGGGTGCCTGAGACAGAGCCTGGAGAGGCAATTTCCTGTGCTTTGTAAAGGCTCCTGGTGGCTCAAGTGCCAGCAGGTCTGCTTAACCCTGGTGGAGCATCTGATCAGGTACTGTTGATAGGTTAGAACTTAGAGAACTCATGTTAGGTTCTCAGTTCTGTATGTGTATATTTGACTCCTTAAGTTGTGCACATTGATTATATTTGGACAGATATCCAAATATCTGTCCTTAGCTAATATGATAGTTGCCATTTATGGTATGCCTATCATTTGGATACAGTTTGGACAGCTAAGAGGACTGAAGTTAATAGATATTTTTTAATGTAATAGACGTTTTTGAATTTACCTAGAAATGCTAACTGAAAAGTATCTTTGTAAGAGCCAATTTGAAAAGGTATAACTTCTTCTCGCTCTCCCCCCTGCAGAAGCCAAATACAAGAAGCTGGAGAAGCGATGAAAAACTTATTCCTGTGGGACAAAGTCTTTTTTAATGTGGGAAGAATGTTTTATAAGACCTGAATCTTGAGGCTGATGAATTGTCAAAACTCCTCAAAAGGCAACTATGCTGGTCGTCCCAGAAACTTTGCAACATTGGAGTAAACTGAAGGACTGTGGCTACTCCTGGAATAACTTCTTCTGAGGCAGAATCCCTCAAAAACTCACCCTTATAACTCCTTACCTTTTACTTGAATGCTTCATCATCCATTCAGGACAGAGACTCTCAAATTTTGCATAAACCTGGACTTGCCAGTAGAATCAAATGAGTGGGCCTGTTTTCCCTGGTAGCAGTTGATTACTACATTCTTTTCTTAAATGGCTGGTTTTTGAGTTACTGTGTAAATGGTTGTTTTTTTCTATTAAGGATGTAATGTATTGCTAACAAGATTCTAAATTAAAAAAGGAAAACAAAACAGTCTTCTTCTTGACAGTTTGTCACCTTGTGAATGTCAGTAATTTACTTTTCCATAACATTGCAAATAACAGAAAATCTTAAAACAATTTTAGGCCAAGTCTTCTAGACTGAACAGAAACAGTGAAAGGAGTGTTGTTGCGATAGTTTGGTGTATGTGATGGGCCCCTCCTGTCTGTTCTCTGTATGAGTCAGATGGCTGGGGATGGATATCATCTGGGCATGTGCTCCCTTGTGGAAATAGAAGGACAGGATGTGTACGTGTTTGTACGTGTTAGGTGGGGAGGTGGGGCTGCGACTCGGGCTGCTACTCATTAAATAAAGCATTTTTATGAAATATCTTCCTACTTGTGTCTGCAGGGTCAGGGGGGGCTCCCAGGGACCTGTTTTCCTTTCAGACTAAAGACATCAGTGGATGGAGGATAGTGACTGACCAGTCTAGTTTGGAAGACAGTCAACCATATCCAGAGCTGGGTGTTAGTGGTTAGGAAGGTGCCTGAGATCCCCAATTCCATCTCCAAAAGAGTTCTTAATTCTGTTTTTGTCATGTCCCACCATTTAAGTTCTCGTCCACCATCATTTATCCCCTTCTTCTCTAGACTATTGCTGTGGTCTTATCTTACATATCCCTCCAACCTGCAGTCCAGGCTGCTGGCAGACCAATCTTTCTAAAATGTAAACTGGCCACATATCTCCTGCTTAGATTTCTTTCATGACTTCTCCTGGCCTCTTTGAAAAAGCCAGACTTTTTTAACTTAGAAACCAAACTTTTAATAAATATTTCATATTACTTTTGTGTTTCTGAGGGTGAACTAGTCTAATGTAATTCTCTTTGGCTCTTTATTAAACTTTCTATAACTTTTTCATACAAGATTTGAAGCATTTAGCCAGATACACATCCTGACACAAACTAGCATTTTGAAATTGATATACATATATAGAGTGGACAACATCCCCAATTATATTTATGATATAGGGTTCTCCCAAGATAGAGCTGAAAATACCACAGTTTTAATCTTTCATTCTATTAATGAGTATATTACATTTATTGATTTGTGTGTGTTGAATCATCTTTGCATCCCAGGGATAAATCCCAATTGATCATGGCATATAAGTCTTTTAATGTGCTGTTGAATTTGGTTTGCTAGTATCTTGTTGAGAATTTTTACATCTATATTCATCAGGGATATTGGCCTGTAGTTTTCTTTTCATGTAGTATCCTTATCTGGCTTTGGTATCAGGGTAATGCTCACCTCATAAGATGAGTTTGGGAGTGTTCCCTCTTCAATTTTTTTGGAAGAGTTTGAGAAAGATCAGCATTAATTCTTTTTTTTGGGGCATTAATTCTTTACGTGTTTGTTAGAATTCACCAGTGAAACCATTTGATCCTGGGCTTTTCTTTGTTGGGAGGTTTTGATTACTGATTCAAAATCGTTACATATTATTGACTTGTTCAGATTTTTCCTTCATGACTCAATCTTGGTAGGTTATATGTTTCTAGGAATGTATCCATTTCTTCTAGGTTGTCCAATTTGTTGGCAGATAATTGCTTACATAGTCTTTGTATTTCTGTAGTCTTCTCTTTCATTCATAACTTTATTTATTTGAGTCCTAATTTCTTTTTGTCTTGGTTAGTCCAGCTAGAGTTTTGTCAATTTTGTTTATCTTTTCCAAACCAACTCTTAGTTTCATTATTCTCCATTTCTCTATTGCATTTATTTCTGCTCTCATTTTCATTATTTCCTGCCTTCTGCTAACCTTGGGCTTAGTTTGTTCTTTTTCTAGTTCCTTGAGGTGTAATGTTAGTTCCCTGAGGTTTATTTGAGGTATTTTTTCTTGATATAGGCATTTACAGCTGTAAACTTCCCTCTTAGAACTGCTTTTGCTATATCCATAAGTTTTGGTATGTTGTGTTTCCATTTTCATTTGTTTCATTTGATTTTCCTTTTGATCTGTTTTTGTCCATTTGTTGTTCAAGAGTGTGTTATTTAATTTCTATGTTTTTGTGAATTTCCAATTTTTCTCCTATTACTGGATTCTAGTTTCATGCCATTGTGCTTAGAAAAGATACTTGATATAATTTCTATCTTCTTGAATTTATTCAGACTTGTAGCCTAATACATGATCTATCTTGGAGAATGTTCCATGTGCGCTTGGGAAGAATGTGTTTTCTAAAGCCAGATTTCCTAGCGTGCATACAAGGCCCCTATTTTATTCCTTTTTTCACTTTCATTCCCTGTTACTCTGACACTTAACACTGTATTGAGCTATCTTGAGCTACCTTAAATTCGAATGGATGAGTTTTTTTCCCATCAACTTTCTACTTTACAACAGACTTCGATTTGCTGGAAAGTTGCAAAGATAACACTGAATTCCATATACCTCAATTTAGAAAAAAGATAACAAAGAATTCTATGGATGAGTTTTCATATCTTAACTGAGGTTTCGTCTTCCTGAAATTATCACCTGCCCATGCTTGATAAACTTCTACTCTTTTTCAAGATTCCATCTTGACCTCCACTGCTGGGCTGTGCTGTATCACCCCCAGAGCAGAAAAAATATCAATGTGACAGCAGTACAGAGGCATCAATATTTTGAGGCAGTTAACTTGATTTTTCCCAAAAAAACATTGTAGAAGTTGTGAGGAAAATCAGAACTTTGTTGTTCTTCCTTAAACTTATTTTAAGTTTTAGTTAATTTTGAATTGCTTGGCTGCATTTGGTGAGTCTCCCGTGCCCCTCAGTTGTCAGGAACTCTTCCATTTCCTTAAACACTGTTGTCTCCAACCAAGAAGGCCTGAATTCTCCAAAAAACTCAATGTCATGAAAAACAAAACTAAAAGGTAGGTGGGCTATTGTAGATTAAAAGAGACTAGAGGGACTTCCCTGGTTGTGCAGTGATTAAGACTCCGTGCTTCCACTTGCAGGGGGCGCGGGTTCCATACCTGGTAGGGGAAATAAGATCCCAGGTGCCCTTGGTGTGGCCAAAAAAATGAAATAAAATAAAATCGTGTATTACAAATTTCCCACGTACTCTCATTTTTTTTAAAAATATTTATTTATTTGGTCTGTCTTGCCCACGAGAGTTACATCATTAGGTTGGGGCCAACATCGTGCAGAGAGCTTTCTAGCAATTCAATAATTTCAACTGCCCCCAACTAAAAAATTACAATCGGAATCTTTTTCGTCCTTTGTCCCTTCTTCTCCACGCTCCTGGTTTCTTGATTCCTGCTCGAGGCAAAACCATCTGAGAGAGGCATCTGTCCCTCGGCGCTCTCCGTAGGTAAATGAGCTTTCATTGGCTGGGAGCGCTGACGTCTTATCGTAGTGCGGCCGCCTTTTCCGGAGGAGCGTGGGTTCGTTGTGCCTGTTTTCGGTGGTCGTCCCAATCCAGGCTATAAGGGCAGATGGCTGAGAGACCGCTGCGCCTGTGAGTGACCCTGAATCTGAAGAGCGCGCGGGCGCGCGTGTGTTTGTGTGTGTGAGAGAGAGTGACCCTGAGCCTGAAGCGTGTGTGTGCGCGCGCGCGCGGGAGCTGGAGGGGGTTTTCTAAAGACAGAAAGACGGGGGCTGAAGCCCGGCGGCTGCAGGTGAGCTTCGATCGCGTCTTTTTGCCTGGCCACTGCCGGCCTCTTTTCCTGGCCGTTTTCGCTTCTGAAGAGGGGGACTCTTGGCGACACTCGCTGAGAGAGGAGGAAGCTCGTAGCGTCAGGCCTCCTCCATGTTAGGCCGTCTTGGTCTCTGACATCATTTCCCCTTCGTTTCTCGCAGTATATTTACTAGCCAAAAATTGTAGGCATGGGGCCCATTGATGGGCTCTGGGCAGTGGTCGACAGGAGAGAAAGACAGGGCCTTTGCCCAGGCGCGCTTTTTGAGGGGATGGTGAAGAGAGGACTTCCATTCATTCATTCAACGGTATTGATTGAACAATTGCAGTGCGCCGGGCACTGTGTTAGGCGTTGCACAATTGGAGTTCCTGACCTAATGGATCTTACAGTTTAGGGAAACGTATATTAATCAAAGAATCCAGATAAATGTTGAATTACGGTCCTGATAAATGTCAGGAGGAAAAGGTTCACGGTTCTGGGAGGGCGTATAGGGTATTTGGATTAATGTGAGGAATCAAGGTAGTGAGGATTGAGCCTTGATTAATAGTTTTGTCTTTATCCTAAAAAAGTCACTGGATCACTGGAATGTTTAAGAACGCCTTGGCATGATCAAATTTTCATTTTGGAAAGCGATTCTGGTTGCACTGTGAAGAAAAAATTATAGCCAAAGTAGAAAACAGCTAGGATTAGATAGCGTAAAGGCAAAGGAGAAGTGCGGGGATTCAAGGTTTATTAAGGCGAGGACATCAACAGGGATTGGAGGTGGTTTGGTTATGACTGAGAAGGTGTCAGCATTGTCCCGGTCCTAGATTTCTTTCTTCAGTGGGATAGGAAACACTGGAAGAGGGCCCAGAGGAGGAGATGATGAACTTTGAGGTGTCTTATGATGTACAAACTGGACAATGGCTCTCCCCAAAACAGAGATAATTCCATGTGACACCTGCTATGAGAGAGGAAGTGCAGGATCCTGTGGGAGCACCAGGATTTGGTGACTGATAGGGGCTGGAGGGCTTCCTAGAAGAGGTGGTGCTCAGAAGATAAGTGAAAGTGGTAATAATTTATTACAGAGATTGCTCTGAAAAGCTATATGGGTTTCTGAAGTTTTGAGAAGAGGACTTGCTGAGCGGTCAGGAGGGCTTTAGAGATGTGATAGGCCTTGAAGGATGGGAAAATTTTAGACCCAAGATGGGTAGTGTGGGACTGTTAGGAGAAATAACTACCCCAAGGCAATGGCAGAGACAGAGAGTGATCAGATCGACAGTAGGGAAGGTTTCTGTTATGGAAACTTGGAGAAAGCATTGGGAAGAGAGATCAGGGACTTGTGGAAAGCTGTGGTTCCTCAGGCAGTGGAGTTGTCTTAATGTTTTTGAGGAAAGAACATTAAACTGCTGGCTTTACGTAGGGTGGACAGGAAGAAGGGAGAGAATTAGAGGAAATGTAAGTATATTCTCTGCATTGTATCCAATACCAGATTCACTGTATTTCTCTCTGATTCTGCCTCTGAATAAACTACAGGACTCCCAGTTGCTCAACCTTGTAATTATCCTCCATTCCTACTTCTCCACTCCAATTTGTGTTCAAGTCTTCAGTATTCTAAATTTCTCGTCTGTTTCTCTCCTCCCCGTCTTCATTTGACGTTGCCCTCTTTGCTGGTATTTTTGCTTATAGTCATTTGTTCCTCCAGACCATCTTTCACTCTGTTACTAAAATGATCTTTCTAAAACAGTTATGATCGTTTCACTACCCACATTTTCACTACCTTGAAAATGTTCAGTGGTATGGACAGTAAAGCACACCAGAAAGACACACTGACAAAACAAGAACTATAATATTTCAAGATGAGCTAAAAGACATTAAGAAAATGATATGAGAAGTGGAAAAACCATGTAAATCAAAAGTATAAAAACTCAGAAACGAGATTATAGAACAAGTTACCTCACAACTTAGGGTCAGTCTGCCTTACAAACCTCAGGTCTTGCCAATTTCTATCTCCCTACCCAATAACACTTTACACATCCCTCCTATTATTGCCCTTTTTCTTTTCTTTATATATATATTTATTTATTTATTTATTTATTTATTTTTGCGGTACGCGGGCCTCTCACTGCTGCGGCCTCTCCCGTTGCGGAGCACAGGCTCCGGACGCGCAGGCTCAGCGGCCATGGCTCACGGGCCCAGCCCAGCCGCTCCGCGGCATGTGGGATCTTCCCGGACCGGGGCACGAACCTGTGTCCCCTGCATCGGCAGGTGGACTCCCAACCACTGCGCCACCAGGGAAGCCCTATTGCCCTTTTTCATATAAATTTATAACTATCAGCATACCTCCCCTTCCCTGATTCTGTACTCTTTGAGGCTTGAACTGAGTCTCCCTCTTCTTTATACTCCTGACGTGTCCTTAGCGTAGTACTTGGCATACTGCACTTAGCAAGCATGTTGTAGATGTCCTGAGTGTGTTTGTTGAATGGATGAATGAAGCCCTGTGCTAAGATAGTGGTAGTGGAAATGAAAAGGACAGGATGACTTTGAAAGATATTTGTCAAAAGGAATTGAGGAGACGATGACTGGATGGGGGATTTTTGAGTCTTGGTAACCAAGTTGGCAGTAGACTCAGCCACAAAACTTGGCAAGTGAGAATAAGCTGGTTCAATTTTGGAGGAAATGATAAGCTAAATTTTAGATATGGTGAAGTTATTGGTGAGGCCTTTAGGTGGAGCTGCCCAGTGGTCATTAATAGTTCACATGCTGTGAACCTCTCAGGTAACCTCAGAGACTGGATCACATATCTCCCTAATCCAGGAAGACTAGTGTATACCAAACCTGGCAGGCCTATTTGTGTGTCCTGCATTGCCTTAACATTTATGTCTTGTTTGCAGCTTGGCATGTGGAGATGTTGAAGGAAAGTTTGATGTTTTATTCAATAGAGTTCGAGCAATTCAGAAGAAAAGTGGAAACTTTGATGTAAGATGTTTCTTTTTACTGCATTTCATTTGACTGTTGTAATCAAACACAGTAAAATAAAGTTTGGGCTCCTTTATACGTTCCTCAGTCGAACACATACTCTCCTTTTTTGTTAGACTGAGTTCCTTTTTTTTTTTAAATGTATACAAATTTATTTATTTATTTTTGGCTACATTGGGTCTTCCTTGCTGCACACAGGCTTTCTCTAGTTGCAGTGAGTGGGGGCTACTCTTTTCTGCGGTGCGCAGGCTTCTCATTGCCGTGGCCTGTGTTGTTGCGGAGCGTGGGCTCTAGGTGCGCGGGCTTCAGTAGTTGTGGCACGTGGGCTCAGTAGTTGTGGCTTGCGGCCTCTAGAGCGCGGGCTCAGTAGTTGTGGTGCATGGGCTTAGTTGCTCCGCAGCATGTGAGATCTTCCTGGACCAGGGCTCGAACCTGTGTTCCCTGCATTGTCAGGCAGATTCTTAACCACTGCTCCACTAGGGAAGTCCGAATTCCTTTTCTGAGCATGGGAATTTAGTAGCTGAAAAGTGGTGTGGGAAGGGAGATGTGTTTACTGTAGACCCTTCTATGCTTTTTTGAATTTGAATTCTGTTACTTTATTACTGTACGCAAAACTGAAAACAGACTAGCAGAACCTCCCTAAGTGATTCTGACCCTGGGTTTGGGAAGCACAGATCTATTTCATGGGTATATGGTATGAGTGAAGTCAGATAGCATATGTGCAAATGCTTCACAGGCTGAAGAGCCCTATGTAATTGTTATGTGTTGTTGCCAGCTACACTGTAAATTTTTAGAGTACAGAAGAGTATTCTAGATATGGGG
Organism: Mesoplodon mirus; assembly: GCF_964341445.2. NCBI lineage: Eukaryota > Metazoa > Chordata > Mammalia > Artiodactyla > Ziphiidae > Mesoplodon > Mesoplodon mirus. The sequence goes on along the minus strand of NC_138977.1, from coordinate 202,207,430 downwards.
ATAATTTGTTCATTGGGTTAAAGGTTGAGTAAGGCAACAAGCAGGAAATGTGTCCTTTATGCCCTGTATCTCTCAGGGTATCTAATATTGTTTTGTATTTTGCAGAGAGATTTTTTTAGGGTTGATTTCTCCATTTTCCCCTGACCCTCTTGTCTCTTTCCCCAGCTTGTATTTGACATCCAAGGAGCCAAAATTTAGTAATTTATAAAATCAGTAACTACTACAATTGTTGTAAAAGAATTATTTAGAAATTCTGTAAATTGATTAAGGAAATTCTGTAAATCGATTAAGGAAAAAACTGAGATCATTAAATAGGATAATTAGCTCAATAACATTATTATCAATTAATTATGTACTATTTGATATTATTAAAAAATCTCATATATCTGTTTAAAAAACTCATTTTAGCTGCTGTTGTGTGTAGGAAATTTCTTTGGCTCCACTCCAGATGCTGAATGGGAGGAATATAAAACTGGCATCAAGAAAGGTACAGAACTTATTTTTAACATATGATTTCTAATAAAGTTTCAAGGCTACATGGTTCTTGCCTAGTTGTTTTTCACACATTAGTGATTGAAGCGTTTGCCTTTGAGTTCTGCATTGACCTGGGAAGAATGCCTATGTATCTAAATGTTCACATTTTGAATTTGGTTGGATTTAGTTCCAGAAAAAGAATTCTCTTCTCAGTAGGAAGGAATTGAATAATGCAACCATATGTGTTCTTTTTTTCCCCCAGTTTCAGTGTTTTTTATTAAGCTCTTTGGGGTCTGTGTTTTCTTAACTATACATTGACCATCCTCTCTAAGATGTTACTTCATCAGCCTAGTGATACCATTTAGTAGTCAAGCCACAAGGTTGGTTGTAGGATATCCTATGTGGTGACCATGTTCCATGTATAGGATTGCAGACTCTTTTTGGCCGTGCCATGTGGCTTGTGGGATCTTAGTTCCCGGACCAGGGATCAAACCCGTGCCAGGGAATTCCGTAGGATTTCAGACTCTTTACTTTTGCTACGAGTGTTTTTCCTATGGGGATACAGTTCTCAGGTTCCAAAGCAGATCTGGTAACTAGCTGGTGTCATGTCTGTTTCTCTCACTAGCTCCTATTCAGACATACGTGCTGGGTGCCAATAACCAGGAAGCAGTAAAATATTTTGAAGATGTTGATGGGTGTGAATTAGCTGAAAACATTACTTATCTGGGTAAGTTGATATCTTGTGTGTTTGTAATGAACATAATGTGTCCCAGGAATTAGCCTCCCAGGAAATTTGTAGCTGGATTCATCTGCCATTACTGCCTGAGAGAATGGGGATCAGGGTTTTTTTTTTCTAAAGTCAGTGTCTATACCTTTAAGACTATGTCATTTTTCCTATGTTGTCTCCCACCTCTCCCCAATCTCCTTGTACTTTCACAACCCAATATATACTCTTTCAGCCAACTAGAGGAATAAAATATTTGACTACAGTGTTTGGAGTACTTCAGGTATAAACTGTGTTAAAAAAAAATTCTATGTATGTGGTCTCACCATATAACATTGCTAGATGTATACAGCTTATTTGTTAATTGGACTCCTAATTTGCTATAGCTCTAGGTTTCACTGAAGTTTTGAAAAACTCAAGTTTTTAGTGCTGATCCTTGGGTTTTTCACTGCTTTTGGCCTTTTTCTGATTCCAGGTCCACTCTTCAATTCCAGGTTAAAATTGTTGCTCCACAACCCCCCGAAACTCTTAGTGGTTCTTTCAGTGTCTGGCTATTGTAAAAAGCCAGACTGTCAAATTTTGCTTTTCTCCTCCACCTGCTCCCCTCCCCCCACCACTGCTGCTTCTTGGATCATTCAACTCATTTTTTTCTAAAATGGCTTAACTGGTCTTCACATTTCCTCTCTCTCGGTCTCTCATTTCTTTAGAAAGCTTCTAGATTTCCTTTGCTATAAATGCTCTTTTTATAGTTTTGTGTTTTTTTTTGTTTTTTTTTTTTATTTTTGGCTGTGTTGGGTCTTCGTTTCTGCGCGAGGGCTTTCTCTAGCTGTGGCGAGCGGGGGCCACTCTTCATCGCGGTGCGCGGGCCTCTCACTATCGTGCCCTCTCTTGTTGCAGAGCACAGGCTCCAGACGCGCAGGCTCAGTAGTTGTGGCTCACGAGCCCAGCCGCTCCGCGGCATGTGGGATCTTCCCAGACCAGGGCTCGAACCCGTGTCCCCTGCATTGGCAGGCAGACTCTCAACCACTGCGCCACCAGGGAAGCCCCTATAGTTTTTTTATTAGTATGTGTGTTCCTTTTTACTTTATTATTCTTTGTTAGTCAAAATGTGTGTTCCTTTATTAGTTAGTATGTGTGTTCCTTTATGAGTTAGTATGTGGAAAGAGCCATTTGAGAAGAGACTCAGTAGATGAAAGGGAAGTGAAAATTGATGGAACAAGATTCTGGCGGCAACAAGAAGGAAACGGAATCAAGGGCACAAGCTATGAATAAATTTAGAAGATGGCAGAGTCTCTTAATTTTTCCAAAGTAATTGCTTTTTCCAAATCTTTTCCTTCATTTGGAAGCTTCTGCCTTCATGAAGAAGTACATTTATTCTAGACTATAGCTTACTCACAGCTGCAATTATTTTTTTTTCTTCTCAGTGCCTCTCCCTGTATCCAGGTGTCTAGATTTCTTTTAGTCCCTTTGGAGTCTCTAGAAGGCAGAAAGCCTTTTTCTTAATCAGTGCTTCCTAGGTTTTTTCATTTGCAAGGCACCTGGGGCAATCAGACTGTGGGCTCCAGCAGCCTTTCCATAAGGACTGCTCTTACTTACTGAACAGGAATACTGTTGTAGCCATCCAACATTGAGACCTAGGAGCTGGAAGTGGGGCATGGGGAAAGAGATTCATCACCATAGTGACATTTCATTCAGCAGTTTGACTAAAACTTGTCCATTTTTCTTTGAACCCAGGTCGTAAAGGTGTCTTCACTGGAAGCTCGGGGCTGCAGATTGTGTACCTCAGCGGGACAGAGTCCTTAAATGAACCTGTCCCAGGTTACAGTTTTAGTCCCAAGGATGTGTTTTCCCTGAGAACAATGCTGTGGTCAACATCCCAGTTTAAGGGTGTTGATATCTTGCTCACATCCCCGTGGCCCAAGTATGTGGGGAACTTTGGGAATTCTTCTGTGAGTAGTGTTTGTTCAGTTGGAATTTCTAAAAGCAAATTGCAGTGGCTTAATTTGAGCTTTTTGCTCTTTATGTGACTATTTCAGCTCTTAGTTCCTTTCAGTAGAAATCTTTTGTGAATTTTTCGGGTTACTTAAAGCCTTATTGGCTGACCAAAGCAAAAGTTTATCTTAACGAAAGCACGATTCACTGAAGAGAGAATGCTGAAGTCTTACTTATAAATGAATTTTTTTTTAATTATATTCTCTGCTTCAAGTACCCTTTCTCAAGCTTCTTCTTAAGTTTTGAGGGGTCACTAATTTTCAGTGAAAAGATTTATAGCTAGTGGCAGCTCTGCAGTTTTTTTCCCCCTTTCCATTCCAGATTATATCTTTTTGGCTATCAACATATTTTAAAAGGTGGAATCATCATGGGATTGAGGATAGTGATCTAAAGTTGGGAAACAATATATTGAAAACTTAGTACTTTTCTAATGGGAAAGCTTTAATGTTGGAATGTATTGGAGCATGCCATGGCGTTCGATCTAAATATTTTTGTAGGAAGAGGTTGTATGCCAGGTTGGTGAGTGACAGCTACCATGGGAAGCTACCTGGGTGGAAATCAGCCTAAGGAAGACCTTGAAAGGCTGTATGTGAGAGCAGAAAGCATCAGCTGAGCTTCAGTGAAGGAAAATGTAAGAATGCATTTAGGGACAAATATCAGTTCCTAGATGTAGAGTTATCAGAGATGATCCAGAAAAGGGCCTTGTAGACCACTCTGCCAACTTTAACATAATGTGTCCATGACTAAAAAGGCCAAAAAAATACCAGCCATTGTCAGGATTTTGAAGGGAGAAGGGACAACACTTTCTTCCCCTTCCACAAACCTATGGTTATTCTTCCACTAGTATACAAGAGGCAGTGCTGGTTGCAGCATAGAGAAGATACAGCAGAACTAGGAAAGATCCAGAGAAAGACTACTAAAGTGATGATGGGAGAAAGACACGTGACACTCTATAAGGAAGAATAAAGAGCAGTGCTACAGAAGTTTACAATTTTTGATTAAAGTAGATTTTGATGAAATTTATAAGTAATCATACAAGGTATTTATAGGGGAGAAAACAGTATATCTCACTAGCCCCTAAGGTACTGCAACTAACCTCAAGGCCAGTTCCCTGCCCTTCAGCAGACACCTGAAGGAGGCAAGCATAAGACAAAAGGAAGGTTTTGCTTTACTTAGTGGAAAATTAACTCTGGTAATTTCTTTATTTCCAGTTAATACCTTCTCTTAGAATGAAGTTCATAAATAATGTTATGGATGAGAGAGCACATAATTTATTGTTAATGGAAGCTCTGGGAACAAGCCTAACTTTTGACAGACTTTGTATTACAAACTGTGGCAAGGGCATGGTTGTGCCCTTCCACAAGCCACACCTTCCTTGACTGATTGTATGCTTATGTGATGAAGTCCTTGAATGTTCTATGGCAAATATTCTATGGATCCTAGGGACCCTGAAAGCTAGCTTTTAATTTTGATCTTCTGCAATGACTATGACTGTCTGCATTGTCAGAACTACAGGAGCCCAATGAAGCAAATTATAGACATACTGTCTGTGGGCTCCAGAGAGAGTGCTTACTTTCCAAAAAAAGATTGTAATAAACCTTGCTTTGGGTATTAGTATGGAGGAGTTACCTTCTCCCTTAACCTCTGGCTTCCAACAACTGTTCCTATTTCTGCATTTGTAATAGCCCAGTTCCCCTTAATGTGTTGAGATTTCTCTGATTGCCATAAGTATGGAATTCATGACGCAAATCCTACTGCCCACATTGTAGCCACATAAATATTCCAAAGACATTTCAAAGTGTCTTCTTATATCTCTGCATTTCATGATAACTCTTAGGTCTGTTATGATGACTAAGTTTCTATTTACTAGGGAGAAGTGGATACCAGAAAATGTGGCTCTGCTTTGATCTCCAGTCTTGCCACAGGCTTGAAACCAAGATATCATTTTGCTGCATTGGAAAAGACTTATTATGAGAGGCTTCCGTATCGGTGAGTAGCATTTCATTCTTTTTGGTTTTTTTGAAGAATTTGCCTGGATTTTCTGTGTAAACTTCTCATGTTCATTTCAGCCATATAATATCTTGGTTTCTTTTAGTTACTCAGGCATGAAATGAGTGACTCTCAAATCATTCCACTTCTCTGAGTTTGGTTTCCTAATTCTAATACAAGGGATTGGATGATACTGTATCATCCAATGTATCATTTAAAGCCCCTTAAAGGTTTGAGGGTCTGACATAACAATGCTGTTTAATTATCATAGCTTGATGTACAGTAAGTCCTGTTTTGATCAGGTTAAACGGTTACTCCTTGTATAGTCTTAAACTCAGGATAATCACCTAAGAAGTATTTCAATTTAGGAATCAAGAACTTGTATCAATTTTTTCTCTCTCTCTTTTCAGTATAGCTTGGAGATGGAGTTTTTAAAGGATGTATTATGGAGAAAATAAAACCACTGTTTTATAAGTAATAGAGCTAAGTATAGTTAACTCTGAAAGATCTTCACTTTAAAGGCATGGGTAATCCCTAAAATGATTTATAAAAACCTTTTTTTTTTAATATACAAAAGCAATATATGTGTTGTTGAAAGTTCAAAAACTATAGGTGAGCAAAAAGAAGAATATAACCCGCCTTTTCCCTATGATCCCACAGCCTAAGATATAACCATAGGTACTACAGATTTTTCTTTTATATCTCCATATATGCATTCCAGAGAAACCTCTTGTTCTCTGAAACCATTCACTAAAAACAGAAGGGTTATAGGAATAAGCCACTGAAAACTTTTAAGGATCCAAATATACATTTCTCTGAAGAACATAAACCAGTGGCCAATAGGCACATGAAAATATGCTCACGCATCATTAGCCATTAGGGTAATCCAAATCAAAACCAATGAGATACCACTTCTCACCCCACTAGAATGGCTATAATCAAAAAGACAAATAATAAGTGCTGATGAGGATGTGGAGCAATTGAAGCCCTCATACATTGCTGGTGGGAATGTAAAATGGTACAGCTGCTTTGCAAAAATATTTGGCATTTCCCTACCATATGACCCAGCAATTCCACTCCTATTCCAAGTGAAATGTAAACATAGGTTCACAAAAAACTTGTACACAAATGATCATAACAGCGTTATTCATAATCGCCAAAATGAGGAAATGACCTAAATATCCATCACCTGATGAATGGGTAAATAAACAGTGGTATATCCATATGATGGAATGTTATTCAGTAAGAAAAAGGAATGGAGTACTGATATAAGCTACATGTGTGAACCTTGAAAAGATTCTAAATAAAAGAAGCCAGACACAGAATACCACATATTACATGATTCCATTTATCTGTAGTGTCCAGAATAGGCAAATCCATAGAGATAAAAAGTAGATTAGCGATTGCCAGGGGCTAGTTGGAGGAAAATGGGGAGTGACTGTTAATAGATTCAAGGTTTCCTTTTTTAGTTGATGAAAATGTTCTAAAATTAGATAGTGGTAGTGGCTTAGTAAATGTGCATATGCTAAAAACTGGTGAATTGTATGGTATTTGAATTAGATCTTAATAAAGCTGTTAAAAAAAAAAACCAACAAAAAACCCTGTACAACTTTTTAACCAGAGCTGTAACAAAAACCCATAACTATCATAATAAAAATACTGGCATTTTTTTTCCAGGAAACATAGACACTCATGTATTTTTATATTTTTCCTAAGAGAATGAAATCATGCTATGTATTACCATTTGAAGCATTTTTTTCCACTTAAAACTCATTTCTCTTTGTTTTTCATTATTGTAGTTTTTTATTACACAAAAGAAGAGAGAATAGTATAATGATCCCTCCTGAACCCATAACCTACTTCAGCAATTATCAACATTTTGCCAATTTTCCGACTCTTTTAAAGCCAAATTTAGAGTTTTTTGTGCTTTTCAAATACGTGATCTCCTTTTTTTCCTAACAGCAGCCCTAGGAAGTAGGGGTGATTATTCTACTAGATGGACAGATAACATCTGAGATGTTACTGGTGGTAATGTAGTGATAGACTTAGGACCTGTGCTTTTTTCATGGCCCCATGGAGTCTACATATTTCATAATTGCAGATCAAAAGTAAAGTTTGTTGGTGGGAAGTCCCTGGCAGTCCAGTGGTTAGGAGTCGGCGCTTTCACTGCTGGGTTCAATCCATGGTCAGGGAACTAAGATCCCGCAAGCCTCGAGGTGCAGCCAAAAAAAAAAAAAAAAAGGTAAAGTTTGTTGGTAACCTATTATCTTTCCAATATATTATAGAAACCACATCATTCTGCAGGAAAATGCACAGCACGCCACCAGGTTCATAGCTCTGGCAAATGTTGGAAATCCAGAAAAGAAAAAGGTAAATTTTGAGTATTTGGTGTTTGGTTAATATTCATTGTTTGCCTGATAAATGTTCCTCTTGCCCAGTTTAACATTCAGATCTTCTCTTCTCCCCAACTGTGATGTCCCAGTACTTCAGTGACTTTACTCTTTATAATAATATGGTAATGAAAGGTCAGGTTTCCTTGGGTCCTTTGTAGGAGATTTTAGAGAAGGGTTTGGGAAAATCGGCCCAGGGGAACAAAGGCAAAATTTCAAATGAATGATGTCTTTCTTCCCACATCCCTGTGGTCGTCTCTATGGGCATTTTTCATGAGTTTGACCTCAGATGGTACTCTTGCTTTGCTTCTTTTAGCAACTTCATTTAGCAGAAATAATAAAATCTTCCCAAGGATTTACCTAAGCCCTCGTTGGCTTTGGCAATCTTAGTGATACCTGGAATCTGTCTTTATACTGGAAAACAGTACAGGTGAATGAAAGAGGGTATACCAGAAAAGTATATTGTTCTTCTCACTTCCCTGAGAGCATTTCTGATTCTGTAGGGCCAAAAGCAGGATATTGTGGATTGGAATAGCTAAAGATCAGAACAGTCAGTCATGTGGGAAAATACATAAATTATCTGAAGATTATCCTACTATAATATGCCATAAACAACGTACATGCAAAAGGTAAACAAATACCTATTTTGTTTTTTCCATAATATCTTAAACTTTTAGGCCCAGTGCATTCTTAGCAAGTTCAGATTTGTAATTTTTTTAACTTCCTTCCCTCCCTCCCTTCCTTCCTTTCTTCCTTTTTTTAAACTGCCCTTTCAAGACTGAGCATCACTCACAGTATTTTTAGTCTATTGCTTTACTTTCAGGGACATGTTAGCCTTAACCCTAAGCAATGCATACTTCACTCAAAGAATATGCACATTTTAAAATTTGGCAAGTATTAGTAAATTCATTTCAAAATTTTGTTCCAGTTTACACCCCTACCAGCAGTGTATGTCTGTTTTCTCAGTGGGTAGTGTCAAATTTTTATTAACATTTTTTTGCCATTCTGATAGAAGAAGGTTGTGTATCATTGTAAATTAGTTGTATTTCCCTGATCAGTAGTGAGGTTAAGCATCTATTCATATCTCACGTAAAGTTTTCAGTATCTGTGCCATTAGTCCATGGTTTTAGATATTTATGTGAGTATTTATTTCTTTGCTACTAATCCCTAAGAAAATCTATCAGCATATACAGCAGAAATTGTATAAAATCAGGGGGAAACACTAAGTTGTCCAATAGTTTTCATTAGAAAAAGAGAAGGGCAATGCAGTGACTGTGGACAAAGTGCACAAAGATAAAGGACCCAGAGACAGAAGCAATTTGTCTCCAAGCGTTATGGAGCAAGTCCCTCTGGGCCTTGCAGTGATAGTTGTTTTGTGTAAGGGCTGGGCTTTGATTAGTTGCTTGTTACTTCATCAGCCCTTGGTTTGCCCCTGCAGAGATCACTGAAATGGCATTGCTATGGATTCTCTGAACCACAGATGGGCTGGTTGCTGCTCTTTAATCTTACTCAGTTTCTGAAGCTTTATGTGAAATTTTATAATAAAATAGGTTGATTACATTTGCATAAACAGTATTTCCCTTAATATTATGTTGTTCTTCTCCCAAAGTATCTTTATGCATTCAGTATTGTTCCTATGAAACTAATGGATGTAGCAGAACTGGTTAAACAGCCTCTAGATGTCACTGAAAACCCTTACAGAAAGTCTGTGAAGGAAGCATCCATAGGAAAGCAAATTCCTGCCCCTGAGGTATGTTCTGACTGAGAGGTGGCATTTTCTGGGCAGGATTGCCCATTACAGATGTCCTTTTCCTGGTTATAGTTTAATTCATAAGGCAAATTTAATCCCTCGAATCTAAATCTTTTTTTTTTCCTTTGGGAAATCATGCTGGTGATTAGAAAGCCTTAGTAGATTTCCAGTAAGCTCAATGTGTTTTTGTTTTGTTTTTGTTTGTTTTTTTAATTATACTTTGGGGTTAACAGTTTCATATTTTTAGTCTTTCATTGTCTAAACTTGGTTCATATGTTGGGGTTACACATATAAAGTCTTTCCTTGTCTAAAGTTAATTCTCTGTTCTTAACTTTTCAGGCAAGGATCCAACTGCTTGGTAGCAATGTAATTTGTGATTTTATAATGAGTGGTATAGGTGAATAAGATTTACTCTGAAGAAATTTCTTAATAGCAGACTTTTCTGAAATTCGTTTTCCCTTCACTAAAGCAAGGAATGTCAAGTTTCCTTACTAGTATGCATGGTCTACTTTCTCAGACTTTTTTTCTTATCTTTTTAATTAAAACTCAGAATTGTTTCACCTGTGAAATTGTAAGACTGCACCATGGCCCTACTGAGAGAGAAAGGGAAAGGAATGTGGGTGGATTCATGCTGTTCTGTTTTAGGCAAGAATTGCTGTATAACTTGCATTTTAATTCAGTTTTCCAAAGGGATAAATTTGGTGGTAGCTTGGATAAGTGTTGAGAGGTATGACTGAGAGTCCAGGCATCAGGTTTGGGAAAATATTTTTCTTCTCTAGAATAGGCAGAAAGGGCAGGGAGTAAAGACATGACATGGCAGGAACATTCCCTTGTATGTGGATGGTTGGCTACTTGTCTAAAGGTTAGTTTAATAACATTTACTCTTCTACCTTTGGCTGTTCCAGGAAGATTCAGCCTGTCAGTTTTTCTTTGATTTAAATGAAAAGCAGGGAAGGAAGCGTTCATCTACAGGCAGAGATAGCAAGTCTTCTCCTCACCCAAAGCAGCCTCGCAAACTTCGTAAGTACCTTGGTTCCAGAGGTCTCTTATGTGAGCAATAACTGTTATTTTGGGTCTTGTTTGGGAAGCAGCATTGCTAAGAGAGCCTCTTCTGGCAGAAGAAGATTGTATATTGAGTCATTAGGACCAATAAGAAAAATAAAAGAATGCAAAGGTGGCCTGACTTTGAGGCTATCTGAGGCTATTCTTGTCAGAGCTATGGAAAAACCTCCTTTCCGTCATGTCTGTAAACGTAAGGTTAAGAGCCTACAAAACCAGTATGGGTTTATAAAATAATGGAATAATCAAACTGGTAGAAAAGACTTACAGCTATTACATTGAGATCCTCTTTCTCCACCCCCTTGTTTCAAAGATGAAGAGGCTGACTTCGGGAGGGTACACGTACTCCCAGGGTCATGTGGATAGCTGGTGGCATGACTAGAACTAGAACTGGGGCTCCAGACACCCAGTTGAGTGTTCTCTCATTGCAGTTAGTTGCCAGTACATGCTACTTTAGTCAATATATGGTTATCACATGGATCACCTACCTGTGGATTGGTTACAAATTCAGAACTTTTAATAGAGTTTTAGTTTAATTGATAATGGTGATGGGGGCAGGGGTCATAGTGGGAGCACAGCAGACCCAGTCTGTTGGGGCAGTACCGTGTACATATCAGTGTTTGCAGGATACAAAGATCAGACAAGGCTGAATTCTGTAGGGTGGTTATGTGCTGGAGTGCTTGGACCATGGTAACATTTGTCTTTCTTCCACATGAAGCTCAGCCTCCAGGACCCTGCTGGTTTTGCCTTGCCAGCCCTGAAGTGGAAAAGCATTTGGTGGTCAACGTTGGCACACATGTGAGTTACTTCCATGAACCTTTAACAGAGGAGACACCTGTTTGTTTTCTGTTAACTTTATTGAGTCATAATTTACATATCATAAAATTTACCTACTTTAAGTGTGCAATTCAGTGATTTTTAGTTAACTCACTGATTGTACAGCCATCACATAATACAGTTTTAGCTGTATTCACTGTAATCACTCCAATAAGATTCCTCATGCCCATTTACGGTTAGTCTCCATACCCACCCACAGCCCCAGGCAACCACTAGTCTTTTTTTTTTTTTTTTTTTTTTTTTTTTTTGTGGTACGCGGGCCTCTCACTGTTGTGGCCTCTCCTGTTGCGGAGCACAGGCTCCGGATGCGCAAGCTCAGCGGCCATGGCTCACGGGCCCAGCCGCTCCGCGGCATGTGGGATCCTCCCGGACCAGGGCACGAACCCGTGTCCCCTGCATCGGCATGCAGACTCTCAACCACTGTGCCACCAGGGAAGCCCAACCACTAGTCTTTTTTTTTTAATTAATTTATTTATTTATTTTTGCTGTGTTGGGTCTTCGTTTCTGTGTGAGGGCTTTCTCTAGTTGTGGCAAACGGGGGCTACTCTTCATCGCGGTGTGCGGGCCTCTCACTGTCGCGGCCTCTCGTTGCGGAGCACAGGCTCCAGACGCGCAGGCTCAGTACTTGTGGCTCACGGGCCTAGTTGCTCTGTGGCATGTGGGATCCTCCCAGACCAGGGCTCGAACCTGTGTCCCCTGCATTAGCAGGCAGATTCTCAACCACTGCGCCACCAGGGAAGCCCGACTAGTCTTTTTTGTCTTCATTTCTGTCTGGGCATTTCATATAAATGGAATCGTACAGTGTCTTTGTGTCTGGCTTCTTTTACTTAGCATAATGTTCTTGATGCTCATTCATGTTGTAGCATGTGTCAGTTTTCTATTCCTTCTGGTCAAATAGTATTCCGTTGTATGGATAGACTACATTTTGTCTATTTATTCGTCAGTTGATGGACATTTGAGTTGTTTCCACTTTATGGCTATTAATGAACATTTGCATACATGTCTTTGTGTGAACATATGTTTTCATTTCTCTTGGATAGACACCTAAGGAGTGGAATTGCTTGTAATTTTATGTTTAACTTTTTAAGATACTGCCAAACTATTTTTCAAAATGGCTACACCATCTTGTTTTCCCACCAGCAATGTATGAGGGTTCCTGTTTTTCCACATCCTTTGCCAACATTTGTTATTTTCTATCTTTTTGACTAGAGCAACTATAGCAATTCTCCTGTGGTTTAGTAGAGCCAGTTTCACAAGATTGCTCCTCTCTCCCTCCTCTCTGACAAATAGGTATGGCTCTCCTAGGGTGATGTTTTTATGTAATTCTTGAACTTTATATGTTTTTATTTCATACTACTTGGGGTGATGAGTTGCTTTTTTGAATTACTATTTAAAACAAGGATTTTCTTTTTTCTTTTAATTAATTTATTTATTTTTGGCTGTGTTGGGTCTTCGTTGCTGCGCTCAGGCTTTCTCTAGTTGAGGTGAGCAGGGGCTACTCTTCGTTGTGGTACGCGGGCTTCTCATTGCGGTGGCTTCTCTTGTTGCGGAGCACAGGCTCTAGGCGCACGGGCTCAGTAGTTGTGGCTCACGGGCTCTAGAGCACAGGCTCAGTAGTTGTGGCACACGGGCTTAGTTGTTCCATGACACGTGGGATCTTCCCGGACCAGGGCTCGAATCCGTGTCCCTTGCATTGGCAGGCGGATTCTTAACCACTGTGCCACCAGGGAAGTACAAACACAAAGATTTTCTTTGTCCCAAAAAGGGAGTCTTCTGTTGCCTTTACACTCATATTTGGCTAAAAATGTTGATATTCTTTTTTATATCTTCAGATTTGAAAACTTGAGTTTATTAATTTTTATTTGTGATAATTATGCAATGTTGGGAACTGATTTACACTGATTATATAAAAGACTAAAGTGATAAATGCTCAGTTTTGCTTAGTAGTAGAGGATATAGCTTCCTAATGACAGGAATACCCACATCCACATTCCTGGTATGGGTATCTGGGAACCCAAGATAATAATTACAAGATTGCTTGGTAAGCACTGAATCAGACTATGAGAACTGGATGATTTTGAGAAGGATTTTATTCAGGCTGTGGAAAGTTCTGATGAACTATGTGTGTCTCACAGTAAAGTCATCCTATTTCAGATTTCCCCAGATACTTTTCCTTGGGCAGGGCTTGATTAGGTATTAAATGATATTAGTTTTTGATCCTCATTCCTCTGGGATTCATATAGACCATTATCCTTCTTTTTCATTCATTTAGAATGAAAGAAGCTTAATTTTCAGGGTTACATTTGCACCCTAGTCACCCATGACTGGAATTGGCTATTTCCCAAGGCTCCTGAGGAAAATATTTACAAATCATTTCTTAGTGTGTGATGCTTCTGCGGACAGATACTTTCATCCATTTTTCATTGATTTATTCTAATTTTGTTTCCTGGGGATGACCTTTCTCTCAGCTTATCCTGACAGTGAGGGCCCTTTTCTGTGGCCTCCTGTAGACTGACTAGAATCTGTGTCATCTTACACTCTAAGTCACATTCCTCTCCTTCCATTATTGTTTGACTGAAGAGTCCCAGTCATTTACATTTAATTTTAATGTCCTGCTTATTGGCACACTCCTGTCTCTAGGGGGAGCATGAATGGGGTCAAGGCCTGTGACACAGCTGGGCCATAGAGCCTGTGGATGAACTCTTCAGTGGGAAGAGAAGCAAACTTGAAAAACTCTTCTTTTTATAGGAATACCCTTTTTGGATTAACTCTCTTGGATTTTGGTTTCCTCCTTGGATTAGTGTATGCTATCCTTCTCTCCCATATGGTATGGTATGGGAGAAGGCTTCAGAGTGCCTTCTGTTTAGGAAACGTTAGTAGGTTCAGAATGCCATGCAGGGCACAAGAGATTTGGAATGGGTGACTTAGCTCTGTGCTGCTCTGGGCCTCCAGGAGAGATGGCCTTTCCTTTCCATTTATTTTACCTTTCTATTGCCTAGGGTATCTGGCTTAGGGTATGAGCCTAGGGGATAATCAGGAAACCTGTTTGCTTCTCATCTTGACCTAAAGCTAGAGGGGCAAAAAGTATCTCAGATTATGATTGTGGCCCAGCCCAGCACCCCAAGTAGGAGGTCACATGATGATTTTAGCCTAGAGCCTACCTAGTAATCAAGTTTATACTTACCTGTGCTGTCCTTTGTTGTTAGGAACCTCTTGGGAACCTCTGGTGACCTGTGGGTATCTGGCACAGGGCTTGGAGTCCCCTCTGTAGCCACTCCTCTTGATCTCCTTTCATTACATTTTTCCCCTGGCTTTTTCTCTGTCTTTGCCATGCCTTCCTCAAGGAATATACAAAGAAATATGCTAATGGCCCATGGCTATAAATTGGTAAAAGCAGGTGCGGGCTGCTAAGAGTCCAGAATAACTATTGCAAAATCCATGCATTTGTCTATGAGAGAAATACTCATTCAGGTCCTACTTATACATTTGAGATAAAGTTAGAGATAATTCAAGTATAGAACAGATTACAAGTTGAGAGTTTGAAAAGAAGGGAAGAGATCAGCCAAGTGTGAAACTGTTCACAAGAACTAGAAGGTACTGCCTTGGGGGGTGCTATTTAGTCTAGACTAGAAACTTCAGTAGCTTCAGTGCATACCACAGTATAAAAACTGCTGTTTATGGCGGTGACCCACTGACATAAAGGAAAGGCTAGAAAACTCAGGCTTCTAGAGTAACCTTTTAAAACAAACACAATCAAAATGGTTATTTAAAAATTTTTTTTAATGTTTTAGCACATAGGAGGTTTTGATGAACTTTAGTCATCTGGGATATTAACTCTATAGATGTGTTCAGTCCTCCGTGCCAAGGAGATCAAGGATGATCATGCTTTAGTTTGTTTCTGATACTTATCCTGTCATTCTATTGGGCTTTCTCAGTGTAGATGAAAAATAAATGACTCCTTCCTTCAGCCTTAACTTTGAACCCACCACACTAAAAGTATACTTTGGATTGTTTTTCTAAAGCTCTAGTACCTTCATTTGCCTGCATTGATATTCAGTGGCCCTTTCTCTACTCGCTCAGTGTCTTCCCTTCAAAGAATGTCTGAGTGGTAGAGCAGTCTTACGTGTTTGGGTTTTGACAGAAGTATTTTTAGTTGCTGTTTAGCTGCCAGCAGCCATTGTTGGGAACTACAGTTTTTTTGGATGTACCTGAGTTTGAGGTTTCTTCTTCTTCCTTCCCTGTTAGGTTACGTTTGCTTTCATTTTGTAGAGGTTAGTCAGCAGCTTAAGGCTGTAGGGACACTGGATGCTAATCACGTCATCTTCGCCTTTTTCGTGAGCCTAAGAGGTGTATTTAGGGATGAGATTGGCTGTCACTGTAAGGAAAGTGGTTCATTTGAAGTCAGAAGTGGTATCTTTCTGTGGCTGGGGGTGATAATGAACTGAAAAATTGCTTTCAAGTTCGGAGCCTGGGAGGAAAAACCAACCGTTTGTTCCAGTCTCCTTCAGCTCTGGTGTGTTTGTAGCCAAAAGCTGGTCTGCATGCTGCTCATTGGCTCCCAGTTTATTTGATAGTTGCATAGAAATTTGTTGCATCTGGGAACTCCCTGGCGGTCCAGTGGTTAGGACTCCACACTTTCACTGGCGAGGGTGCGGGTTCAATCCCTGGTCAGGGAACTAAGATCCCACAAGCCGTGCAGCCAGAAAAAAAGAAATTTGTTGCATCTAATCTCATTCTTCAGCAGGTGCTTGACAACACTGTTGTTATAACCTCTAAAATTAGATTTTTTTAAGAGGAGAATTTCTACTGAGAGCCTCTTGAGCACTTTTCCCACACCCTTGGGCTCACGCTCTGTAGAGGCTTTTCTCCCTGAAGAATCACGCATGCAGTATTGACGTCTCACTTCTGTGTGCTTCCTCTTCAGTGCTACCTTGCCCTGGCCAAAGGAGGCTTATCTGATGACCATGTCCTCATCCTGCCCATTGGACACTACCAGTCAGTGGTGGAGCTTTCAGCAGAGGTGGTAGAAGAGGTGGAGCAGTATAAGGCTACATTGAGGCGCTTCTTTAAGAGTCAAGGCAAACGATGTATTCTATTTGAGAGAAATTATAAGAGCCATCACCTCCAGCTACAGGTAGGTGGTCTCTGCCCAAGAACTTGGAAGGGCTGTATGGGGACCTGGATATTGATAAATATTTAAATAATGTTGACTTTTTTGAAGTATAGTTGATTTACAATATTGTGTTAGTTTCAGGCATACGGCAAAGTGATTCAGTTTTACATATATATATATATATATTTTTTTTTTTTAAGATTATTTTCCATTATAGGTTACTACAAGATATTGAATATAATTCCCTGTGCTATACAGTAAATCCTTGTTGGTTATCTATTTTATATATAGTAGTTTGTATCTGTTAACTTCATACTCCTAATTTATCCTTCCTCCCCTCCCTTTCCCCTTTGGTAACCATAAGTTTGTTTTCTATGTCTGTGAGTCTGTTTCTGTTTAGTATATAGAGTCATTTTTTTTTTTCAGATTCCACATATCAGTGATGTCATATAATATTTGTCTTTCTTTGTCTGACTTCACTAAGTATGATATTCTCTAGGTTCATCTATCTGTGTTGTTGTAAATGGCAATAGTTCATTATTTTTTATAGCTGAGTAATATTCCATTGTGTATATATATATATATATATATATATATATATATATATATATACACCATACCTTCTTAAGCCAATCGTCTGTTGATGGGCACTTGGGTTGTAGTGTAAATTGGTGCAGCTGCTATGGAAAACAGTTTGGAGTTTCCTCAAAAAACTAAAAATAGAGCTATCTATGATCCAGCACTCCCTCTGCTGGACATATAACCAGTAAAGATGAAAACTCTAATTGGAAAAGATACATGCACGCCAGTGTTCATAGCAGCACTATTTACAATAACCAAGACATGGATACAACCCAAGTGCCCATCAACGAATAATGTTAATTTTAATACTTAATTTTAATTAATATTTAAGTATTTAAATAGTTGATGTCATATTTAAAATATTTAATGTGAATTTTCATATTAATATTTAAATAATATTCATTTAAAAGGTTAAAGAGTTTCTGATGATAAGTCCAGAGATTTTACAGGGATTCACAGGGAAGTGCATGGCAGTACAAGTGAATAGCACAGATAGTAAGTGCCTTGTTGAGAAAAGGAATGGGTAGTCGAGGAAGGTTCCAAGAAAGGTGTGGGCCTTGATAGATAGAGTTTGGAAGAGAGTGGGTATTTTGTGTGAAGCTCAGCATGAGTGGCAGCTCAGAGGTAGGAAATAGTCTCAGATCCTGCCTGGGGCTAGCAGCTCAGAAATTCAGACTGTTATGGATAATTTGATTGTCGTTGTGGTGGTTTTCTTTCTGGCACATTTGTTAAGTTTTCAAATGGGCCTGACTCTGCCACATATATTATATAGGAGCTGGCAAAGGCTTAATGACAAAGAGATCTCTTTCTAGCCTTTCCCACGTCAGAGATGGGCTCCCACATGTGGCAGGCAAGCTCATAAGTTTAAGTCCTTACAGACAGGCTGACATAGACCTGTCTGGCCTGAGGAGAATCTCTGCTGAGGGGTGTTTCTCCACCCCTGTGATGGATTTGCTACGTCTCAGGGACTGTGCAGGAGGCATGACCTCTCTGAGACCTGCATGAAGAATTTCTCCTGCTCCTCCCCCCCGCCCCAGGTCATCCCTGTGCCCCTCAGCCGCTGCGCTACTGATGACATTAAAGATGCCTTCATTACTCAGGCACAGGAGCAAGAGATAGAGATGTTGGAAATCCCGGAGCACTCAGACATCAAGCAGGTAAAACAGGAGGGGAAGGTCATATTCCAGGAGAAGTAAAGACCTGGTTTCTGACATGTTGAGCCTAAGGTACTCAAAGGTGTTTTAAAAATGGGGCTTCCCTGGTGGCGCAGTGGTTGAGAGTCCGCCTGCCGATGCAGGGGACGTGGGTTCATGCCCTGGTCCGGGACAATCCCACATGCCGCGGAGTGGCTGGGCCCGTGAGCCATGGCCGCTGAGCCTGCGCGTCAGGAGCCTGTGCTCCGCAGCGGGAGAGGCCACAGCAGTGAGAGGCCCGTGTACCGCAAAAAAAAAGAAAAAAAAAAATGTTAAATAAGCAGGTGACAATTTGGTACTAGAGCATGGGGTATTGATTAGACTAGAGACGAAGATGGTATTACATCAATGCCTTAATGCTTTCCTGGGAAGAGCAAGAAATTAGAAATTTCCTAAGGCAGGAACTTAGGAAGGTAGGTGCTACTGGGAGGATCTTTGTAATGTCTGCCAGTTTGGCTTTTTAAACTCTAGTTCCACTAAGTGGCTTGGGATTTATATCTGCTCACATCCTTTTTCTTGTGCTTCTAAGCTGAATTCTTTGCCAAATTAAAGCTTTAAAGAGATGGGCTGGGATTTTTGACTTTTAAAGCACTATTGCACGTCCTCATATGACTCTCTTTACTTTAGATTGCACAGCCAGGAGCAGCATATTTCTATGTTGAACTTGACACAGGAGAGAAACTTTTCCACAGAATTAAAAAGAATTTTCCTTTGCAGTTTGGAAGGTTTGTACATTTTTCTTATTTTAAATGTATTTTCACTAGACCTACTCTGAACGAAGTAGTGGGCTGCATGGCCAGTTGAGTAAAAAGCCAAACAAGGAACAGTCCTTGCCCCAAGGAACCAATAGTCTTAGGGCAAGTCAGATGTTTACATATATGACAGTAATGCAATGCAGGATGTGCAAAGTACCATAACAAAGTTTTGAGGAACAGTGTACTTTAGAAATTCAGAGAAGGGAGAGCCCATTTCTACTTGGTGGAAGATGTCATGAAAGGGCTGAAGTTGAGCCTGAGAGAGAGATTTGGAGGGTAAACTTTGACATGTGGGCATTCTAGCCCAAGGGAGGAAAATGCTACTATTAATTGAACATGTGCTCTGTGCCAGACACTGTGCCAAGAGCTTTCCATGCATTGCCTCATTTAATCTTCCAAACTCTGTAAGGTAAGTACTGTCATCCCAATTTACCAGTATGAAGAATGAGGCTCTGGAGGAGTGCCACTAGAACTTTCATGATGATGGACATGTTTTATAAAAGTACACTGTCCTATATAGTAATCACCAGCCACATTACTAGTGACTACTGAGCACTTGAAATGTGGCTAATATGACTGAGGAACTCAATTTTTAATTTCATTTAATTAGGATTAAATTTAAATATGTCAGGCTAGTGGCTTCTATAGTGGACAGCATGGCTCTAGAGTGGTTAGGTAGCTTGTCCATGGTCACACAGTGACCTGGCCTGCTGGACCCCAAAGATGTGAGATCTTAACTCATTACTCTGTAGTGTCCTAAAGGTCTGGATGAGGCTTCATTTTTGCTCCTCATATCATGGAGAATGTGACTGCAGAACTGTACAGGAAGTGGTATAAATTAGGCAGAGAATGAAGGCAGGAATTTGCTGGCAAGAAGAGAGAGTATGGAGGGGAATTGAAAATGTGTGGAACAGGTTATCTGATGCTGGTGTCTGTGATTTGCAGTGGTTTTTTCCCTAGTTAGAACTGAGCTTTGAGTCAGCCTTGAACCCTTTTTGGACTAATTTGGAAAGCCTCCAAGAGATTGCCTCCATTGGATAAGTCCAGTAAATGTAGTTGTCTACATTTTCAAAAAGATAATAAATGAGAAGAAATGCGTTAGGAGCTTCAAACATCTGACATTAGCTTTGTGTTATTGATTCAGCAACAGACACAGTTGTGGACACAGATGACACAGGCACATAAGGTCACAAAGGATAGAGTCTGAATGATTTTGTGCTCTTGGTAGTTGGTTGTGTTTTCAACATTGAGTATTTTTCACAGTAGTAACTTATAGTTACATAGCATTTTACAGTTAACGAAATAATTGAAAAGACATATTTTTTTTCCCTGCTGCACAAGAAGGGTGGTTCTGTCTTCATTTTACAGATGAAGAGGTAGACTGATGGACTGCCCAGAGAACTAGAACTTGAACTTAGGTCCTTTGACTTTTAGAAGACTCATGTGATTTGTTTTCAGCCTTTCTATTTACTGTAGCTTCAAAGTGGAAAATGAACCATACAAATGTACAAATAGAGTTCTTTTCTCTTTTTTTGACAAGAAAGGATTTATTGGTGGGCACAAGTAAGGAGGGGACGGTGCCAAGGCTCTCACGAGTGCAGGGCCCGCCATGTGTCCAGGGGCCACAATTAGGGATGTATTTGACCCCATAGCCATCCGGGATGAGCCGCTTTTCTGCCACCATGTTTTCAGATTCATTTAAACTTAGTTAAAGCCCCACTTCTTGGAGACGTGGATCTTCTGGCAGCCAGGGAACTTGAACTTCGCCCTGCGGAGGGCCTGAATCACATGTTCCTTGTTCTGCAGGAACAGTTGCGGATGGACATTATGACTTGGCCAATGTGGACCCTGGCCACTGTGCCCTGGGGCTTTCCCAAGGCACCGTGCGTACCTGTCTGGAGCCTAGATCGGGGACAGCATGCCAGTCATGAATGCCCACTGGAAAGGGCTGTCTCCAGGGTCCCTTAGGGCAACCCGTAGAGGCAACAGGCTGCATACACTACTAAGGAGGCTGCTGTTTGCAGTCATTGCACACCGGGGCCCCATGGGGAAAAGAGCACAGTCAGCTTAATTGGCTGCAAAGGAGTTATTTCTAATATATCAAAATAAGTAAAAGTATAAAGCAGTGGCATTTAGAAGGTAGCTTGTGTATGTGGTGGTTTTGTTGACATTGAGCCTGTGCTGTTGTGCCTGTGTAGGCCTGAGTGCACTAGAAAGAGAGGCAGAAGGTCAGAGTAGGGTATGAGACTAGGTGCCTGACTTTTCACCTCAGCACACTAATGCCCCGAGATGACAAAACTAGAGTTTAAGGCAGGATGTAATTACAGCTAGTTTGGTGCTTTGATTATGTTGTCTCCATACATCAGAAAACCCTTATTTTGCATTTCATAGGCAAGGAAATCAAGGCACAGTGATGAAGTAATCTGTTCAAGTCACAGATAGCAAGTGGCAGGGCTAGGAATGGAATCCAGTCCCTGATATTTCTGATATCAGGGGCTGCCCTCTTTCTACTGTGCCATGTTGCTTCTCTAGGTACCAATAATGTAGTTCCAAGTTGTTCAGAGAAGTAAATGGAATTTGAGGGGCTAGAAGAGCTAAGACCTGAGCTGGTCACTTATAACAGGCATGACTTTGATAGATAGAATGGCAGAGATGGCTCTCAGGGCAGAGAAAATGGTATGAGCAAAGTCAGAGAAATTTGCATACCTTCTTTGGGTGATGCTGAGTGGAGCTCTCTGGCTGGAGAGGAATCAAAGGAAGAGTGGGTTTTGGACTGATACTGTCCGTTTTGACTTCTTTGTGCTTTTTCTGCAGGGAGGTCCTGGCTAGTGAAGCTATCCTTAATATTCCTGACAAGTCTGACTGGAGGCAGTGTCAGATCAGCAAGGAAGAGGAGGAGACCCTGGCTCGTCGCTTCCGGAAAGACTTTGAGCCCTTTGACTTCACTCTGGATGACTGAGCAAAGGGAAGAGCACTTTGTGAACTTCACAGGATATAATGGCAGCCTGTTTTTTGAGAAACAACAGTCTCCCATGGGGACTGTTTCCCTGCCTCTTTTTTGTGTATTCCCATGGAACCTGCCTGCAGCAAGAGGCCTAAGATTGAATATTTCATAGGAAAAGTCACATTCTAGGATGAAGATCTTATGTTAAAAGCATGTCTGTCGTCAAACTCCAAGTACAACTTGTGTTTATCAACATTTTCAAAAATATTTAAACTATCATATAAAATCCAAATGCTTTTTCATGGTTGGGAAGTGTCTTGTATTCATGTTACCTTTAACCATGGAAATGAAGTAGTGTGTGTGTATAGTAGGAGGGGCCAGGGCTTTAAGCCCAGGTGTTATCCCAGGATCTCAGGTGGCTTCTCACTGAGCAACCCAGGATGGAGAAGGCCTTTGCCATTTTTCTCTTAGAGCAGTCATCTCACTGATATAGAAGAGCTCATTCGGTCCTTCAGCAAATACTTAACTCCTATGTGCCAGGCATTTTTCAGGCTCCAGGAGTATAGCCATGTCCCAGCATGATCCCTGTTGTCCAGAATTTACAATCTAATTGAGAAGAGGAGGGGCAGATTTTTAAAAAGAAGACGAGTTCTCCTTTAGATACTGAGTTTTAGTTGCCGTTTGATAGTTACAAAGTCATGGAGATCTGGTTTGGTGATAGGGCTTTGGGGCTCATCAGGGTATAGGCCATAGGTGAAATTATGAGAATGGATGGAAATAGGGTGAATACAGTCCTAAGCTGAAGATGACTCCCTGAGAAATATCAATATTTAAGGAGTGCTTGGAAATAGAGTGATCCAATAAGTACATGGAGAAAGAGCAGAGAGAGAGAGAGAGAGAGTGATCACAGGGGAATGCCAGATCTTGGAAGCCAAAAGAAAAATAATTGCTCCTATATACTGGGCATTTATGGCCCAGACACTGTTTACTTAATCCTTACAAAATATCTATGAGGTAGGTATTATTACCTCCATTTTTTACATGAAGAAAACAAACTGGCAAACTTGAAGATTATGGAACCTGAAGTTAACCTGCCAGGATTTTTTTTTAATTCAGAAAAACCTCAAAAAGTGAACTATGGGAAACAACCCAGTTCCTGCGAAGATGACCGCTTCAGGGTCTTCAGGTCCTCAGCATCCCTTCGCAGCTCTTCCAAGTGAGAATTTATGGGATTTTGGCCCCACCTGTGGAAATCAGATACACTCCAGAGCTAGATGCTGTACACCTAGCAAGTGAGGGCTTCATACTATTAGAACAAGCTGCCACAATCATCTGTGCAGTCTGCCCAGCTCTAAGGGACATGTTTTTCGAGGTACCATTTGCCACCTCCAAGTCTGATGCTCCAACTCCATGGCTAGCAAGCACATATGGGAAACCAGGATCTCTGATACCACACACAGGTTACTGATGAACAACTACAACACGACTCGTTTTGTGTCATACGGTGTTCAACATTCTCGTTGCAATATTCAGGAATTCTGGTGACGACAGACATTTGCTCTGCCAAAGCCCATTCAGTGCTTTCAAAGCAGCCAGTAGCACTGCTGTGGTGCACATGCTGTATCCACCTTGAGAAGCCTCAACATGCTACATCTGTTGTGGCACAGTCATGTGTCACAAAGTGTTAGCTGGAATTCTATGTAGCTCACAGGCTGGGCTGCACAAATGATGGTTCAAGTGCATATAATCTCAAACGAGGTTCAAATGACCACCCTTAACACAGCTGACACATTTCTTTAGAGAATTTAATTCCATGCTGATGTTATACCTTGGAGTGATTGATGAGATCCCCAAGTTCCGTGAAGCATACAACCAACTCAAAGTGAAAACGGGGAGCTGGTTCCCCTATTCTAAGGCAATCTGCCACACAGAAGCACTTCTTGTTGCGCCAATAGCATTCGGAAGCTTGCCCCTGCAGCCCTGCATTGCTCATGGGAAACAATCCCCACAATGAGGAACTACCGAGCTGGCAAACCCACAACGGGGGGCAAACCCACAACGGGGGGTATGCCTGACAGCAAGCTCAGTGAGGGCGTTTAGGGAAAAGCTCCCGAAGTCAGCAGGAGCATTCTTTACTCCGGAACAGCGTCACATCCTTGAGTTGTTTGGGGTTATAGGGGAGATCCTGGAACAGGTGTATAGGAAGTAAAGCAAAAGAAGAGCTGACCCGACTGTCAATGGAAGATGATTAATCATTTAAGAGAAGAAAAACAGAAAACTATGAAGCCTAATGCATCAGTGGGCCTGTTAGTGCAGAATTCTTTCTAGTTCTACGGATTTCGCAATATTCAAATCCTTGGTGGCCTTTGCCAGTGCCAGCTCAGCGGGTGGTGAAGCTGGAGGATAGATGGCAGAGGTCTGAAGAAAGGTGAAGTGTAGACAGGGGTGGAGACGACGTGACGTTTAGAAAAGACGAATACGGGAAAGACTGGTTTGGAAACTGATTTAAAGGGAATAAAGGGTTTGGAGGGATCTTATATTTTTGAAGACTGGAAAAACACATATGGGTTCTCTCAGCCACGAAAATTCCCGGGGCACTTAGAATGGATTGAAAACGTTCGCCTGCTCTACCCACCACTTCCCCGGCTGGGCTCCTGCGGCCCCGGGAGAAGTTGGGGCGGGGTTTTTCCTGCCGCAGTTACCGGAAGTGACGCATCCTCTCGCGAGAAGAGAGACCCGCGAGCCTCGGCAGCCCGGAACCGGCCTCGGAACAGTGGCGGGACCTGAGGCCGCTAGCCCTCCCGCCCCATGGAGCGGCCCCCGGGGCTGCGGCCGGGCGCGGGCGGGCCATGGGAGATGCGGGAGCGGCTGGGCACCGGCGGCTTCGGGAATGTTTGCCTGTACCAACATCGGGTGAGGCGGGGCGCGCGAGGGAGCGGCGGTGGGTGTTTGTCAGGGCGCCTGTGGAACAAAGTGACTGTCAGTATGTGAGAGATTGATGGTGAGACCTGGGGCAGTATTGTGGGCCAGTGAGCGTGTGTGTGTGTGTGTATGTGTGTGTATAAGAGAGAGAGAGCGCACAAGTTGTGTTTGTGAACCTGGTGTCTGAGTCCGAGGTTGTACCTGAGGTCCTGGTCAGTGTGTGTGAGGTAGAGCTATTATGGGGAACTTTTGTTATGATTGTCAGGATGTGACAAAGTGTTTACTGAGCGTGACGGTTCGTATGTGTCCCTCTGAATGCAGAGTCAGGGTGTGTAAGGCAGACGCACATCAGAGTGAGTTATGAGCATAAGTGGGGGAGAAGATGGGCCTGCCTGTTGGAATGTGTGTTCATGTGTGTACTTGGAGGTCTGTGATGTCTGTAGTGCCTGGAGTAGGTAAGGACGGTGTCATGGTGGGTCCACAGTTAAGCTTTTGGACGCATTGGGTAGGCTTCGGAATTGGGGACGCGTTCTAGGTAAGGAACAATACGAGGATCAGCTGGTAAAAATGATCATGGCTTGACAAGGGAAGGAGATAGATTGAGGGTGAGGTGCTCTAGCAGGTGGAAGACAGCCAACATCAGACTTGGGAATTGTGCTTTGATTTAACTGAAAATGTTTAACCATTGTAGCAGCAGCTAACAATCATGTTTGAGCCAGTCTTTTGATACACCAGTAAAAGTTATGAGCCCTTTCCCCAGACAGATGCACAGATGTACACCCACACAACGTTATGCATTGCCGTTTGAGGGGGTCCATTCTCTTTTGAAGGATATTCACAGACCTGTTAGGTTTATAGACCCTGGAATAATAATCCCTGCAGTATAGCTTTTGTTTTGTCATGTATGAAATGTTTATAATAATGTATATACATCATGGGTCTGTTTGAGAGTTAAATAAGGTAATGATGTGTCTGAAGCTAAATAGAGTACCTGGCCCATGGTAAGCCCTCAGATGTTAGCTCCTGCTGCTGCTGTGTTGTTGCTATTGTCATCATCTTCATCATCATTAATTGACATTAAAAAAAGGAAATGTCAAGATAAAAGTGGTGTTCTCAAAGATATTTTGTAAAAGATAAATCTGTGTGGAAAAACAGATGGGACAAGATGAACAGTTAAGGTATTACTAAAATGCTTGCATGGGCCTATGAATTAAGAAGTGGATTGAAGAGGAGAAAGCATGATTTGCTGTCCTAAGAAATATGGGTGTGAGTAGAGAGCCCACCGTATAGGGTGGGAGGTAAGGTAGATGGGAATCTACCTGGGAGGAATAAGCTTGTTTGTGTGGCAGTTGCAATGGCAAATGTCACTGATATAACTGAGGACATTTTGTGAAGCAGGTTTCTAGATAGAGCATAGGAGGGAGTCTCGGAGACAGGGAGAAAGGAAGGTGAAGGACTAAGGCATTAAGTACTTTGAGAGCCAGACAAGTAGTAAATTTAATAATTTTCACCATCAGACATAAGGCAGTCAAAGAGTAAAGAGAGGGAGCCAAATACTTCCAGAAGAATATTGACTGTGGTCTTTTTATCTAAACCTGCCCCTCAGTCTGGTCATAAGAAAGAAACATATGCGTGCTAGCACGCTAATGTGACTGCTTTGCTTGGTCCCTGGCTGGGGATGGATGAATACATCAATTTTTTTAAAAAATTGTGTTAAAGTATATATAACATAAAATTTACCATTTTAACCATTTTTAAGTGTACAGTTCTGTAGCATTGTACGTTTACATTGCTGTGCGACAGTCATCACCATCCATTTCCAGAACTTTTTCATCTTCTCAAGTTGAAACTTTGTACCCTTTAAACAATAATAACACCCCCCTCCGCCCCCATTTCCTCCTCCCCCCAACCTCTGGCAACCACCATTCTACTTTCTGTCTCTGTGGAATTCATCACTTTTTAAATGGAAGAGATTTGGGTTCCTCTAGAATCTTAGAAATCTCTCAGGAACTTTCCAGATGTCCACAGTGGCCCTTCCCCAGAACTGGGACGTTTGACAACTGAGCCTGTAGTGAGAAGAGAAGAAATACTCTGTCATAAGACTTGGAAACAGCATCATTACTTTTTCACTTACAGCTTTGAGTTTACAGCTTTCAAGATCCTTGTGTTTTGGTGGAAGCCACATCTCATTATTTCACCTATGCCTCTTAAATCACAACGAGAAAGGGAAAAAGATGTGAGATGGTTTATTTAGCTGATTACTGTGCTGGATGCTGATGGTACCAGAATCAACAAAAACAATATTTTCTGCCCTCAAGGAAATTTCAAGCCTAGTGGGAGAAGTAGACACTTTAAGTACAATTTAGTACCCTATATAATGAAGGTATTTGTAAAGTGATGTGGAAGCATGGCAAAATAACCAAAGAACTCTTCCTAGGGAATAGGGTGGCACATCTCAAAACGTGTTTGGAAAAACTAACCTTGTGAAATGCTTTGAAAAAAGGACACAGTGATCAATACATTGTATAAATGCATATAATATTTCTTAATTTGGAGAGTCATAACCCACATTAGCGTATTAAAAGCTCTGTTAAGTCCTATAGTAATGAAACTAATTTAACTTAGTATTTTCCAATTTTTTTTATTGTGGTTAAATATACATAACATTTGCCATTTTAACCATTTTTAGGTGTACAGTTCTGTGGCATTAAATACATTCACATTTTGTGCAGCCATCACCACCATCCATCTCCCGAATATTACCTTCCTTTTTTTTTTTTTAACACAGAACTCTTCTTTTTTTTGTTTTGCTGGACATCCATAAACTTTCCACAGAACATTCTTTGTGAAAGGGTAGAGTGAAGAAGGCCTTCACAGAGTAGGTGAAATATAAACTGAGAAGTTGAAGGGTCCTATAGGATGGGATCTTTTCAAAATAGATAGCTTCCTGCCTTATTCATATATGATAATTTAGGACTTAATGTTGTTCATGGTTAGATTGACTCCCTGGTAGTAAAAGCTTACATGGGACCTAGCAACAACCGGGTACCTATGCAAAACAAAAGAAAGGTTGAAGGGAGGGAGGACAGTGGTTAGGTTGGATTGTAGTCTGTCCTAGTTCCTTACTCTCTCTCTATACATCAACTGTCGTATCTCTAGCTATCCCCCATTTCAGACCATCCCATACAAGCTGTCTTGCTTCCTGTTCCTGGGCTGCATTATTACTGTTACCAGAATGTGATGAGGTCTGGCTACTTCCTGTAATGTGCATCAGGTTGGCTTTGATTTCAGTTAGAATTGGCTAAATTACTAGTCATAGAGGCAAGAGCTGTTAGGTTCATTTTATAGATATGGAAATATACAATCATTGTTAAGATTTTTTTAATGTCATTTGAAATGCAAAGATTAGGAACTAATTTTGGAGTTTTTTTTATTAGGTTTGGTCATATTTTTTGTTTTTAATAAATTTATTTATTTTTATTTATTTTTATCTTTGGCTGTGTTGGGTCTTTGTTGCTGCGTGCCGGCTTTCTCTAGTTGCGGCAAGCGGGGGCTCCTCTTCCTTGCGGTGCGTGGGCTTCTCATTCTCTTGCTGCAGAGCACCAGCTCTAGGCGCGCAGGCTTCAGTAGTTGTGGCGCACGGGCTTAGTTGCTCCGCGGCATGTGGGATCTTCCTGGACCAGGGCTCGAACCCGTGTTCCCTGCCTTGGCAGGCGGACTCTTAACCACTGCGCCACCAGGGAAGCCCTAGGTTTGGTCATATTAAAACTATTTCTTGCTGTTGAGCCTGAGAGCCCTGAGTTATTCTCCTCATTCTAGTTATGCTGGAGCCTGAGGCCCTTGTTAGCTGTCTTGACTAAATTCAAAAAGGAGTTTACTGGGGAGACAGGGCCTTTGTATTCTAGCAGTATATATGAGACAGTGTTCTGAAGAGATCTGTTATAGGATCAGCCTCAGTGACTTTTTGCTTGTGTGCTTTGGTGTGTTTGAAGGTCAGTTTTAAAGCATTAGTTTAATAGTCTCACGGTTTACCTGGCAAAAGCATTGGCTCGAGAGAACTGTGGATAAATATGTTTAATTAGTAAAGCTAAAGAGTTTTGTTTCCCCAGGTTGGCATTTCTTTCTTAGCAAGTAAATCTGCACAAGAACCTAATTTATAATTTTCTGTTGATTTTCTATTTTGGCAGGAACTTGATCTCAAAATAGCAATTAAGTCTTGTCGCCTGGAGCTAAGCACCAAAAACAGAGAACGGTGGTGCCATGAAATCCAGATCATGAAGAAGTAAGTGTACTTGATGACTTACGTTTCCCCAGTTTTGCAGCCCATCCAGATGTCATCATAGGGAAGGAGGCTAGGAACCCATTCTTCTTAGGATCTTCTGGCGAACATGTTTTTCTCTTTCTCATTAAATATATGTGTTCTATTTCAAGTAATAACATCACATCATGCTTAAGTCGGTTTAGTTTAAAAAGTCAGCTAGGTATTATCAGACTCAGCTTTCTGAGAGCAGAATCTGTTTCTTCTAGATCTTGGACAGTGCTCATCTATTACACGTTATAGTTAAATAACAATCACTACTCTCATTTCTTTACTCTCACCTACTTTGTTAAACAGTGTATCTATTGCTTTGTAAAAAATTATCTTCAAAGTTAGTGGCTTAAAACAACAAACTTGGTATCTCACAGTTTCTGTGGTTTAGGAATTTGGGAATCACTTAGGTGGGTGGTTTTGACTCAGGAGATCCTTTCTGAAACATCTCAAGATGTTGACTGGAGCTGCAGTCTTCCAGAGGCTTGAGTGGGGCTGGAATATCCACTTCCAGGCTTATTTAGTGGCTGTTCGTTAGAGGCATCAGTTCCTCACCATATGGGCCTGTCCATAGGGAAGTTTGAATGTCTTCATGACATGTCAGCTAGCTTTCCCCAAAGTTAGTGATCTGAGAGAGAGAGCAAGTTGAAAGCTGACATATCTTTATGATCTTTCCTCAGAAGTAACACTCCATCCTTTACAAATAATTTTTTTTATAAATGTACTTATTTTATTTTATTATTTATTTTTGGCCGCATTGGGTCTTTCTTGCTGTGCGCGGGCTCTCTCTAGTTGCGGCGAGCAGGGGCTACCCTTCATTGCGGTGCGCAGGCTTCTCATTGAAGTGGCTTCTCTTGTTGCGGAGCGCGGGCTCTAGGCGCGCGGGCTTCAGCAGTTGTGGCACGTGGGCTCAGCAGTTGTGGCTCGCAGGCTCTAGAGTGGAGCCTCAGTAGTTGTGGCGCACGGTCTTAGTTGCTCTGCGGAATGTAGCATCTTCCCAGATCAGGGATCAAACCTGTGTCCCTTGCATTGGCAGGCGGATTCTTAACCACTGAGCCACCAGGGAAGTCCTACAAATAATTTCTATTTGTTAGAAATTAGTCACTAAATACAGCCTCTACTCAAGGGAAAGAGAATTAAGCTTTTGAAGGGAGAAGTGGACATATTTTAAAACCTCCACTGGTAGTGTGCTAATATGTGCTTGCAAATAATTCTTCTAGTTGTCACAACAACCCTGAGTTTAGGCATTATCTCTATGTTATAAAGCAGGAAGTTGAAGCTTATAGAGTCATACAACTGGTAGGTAATAAGAGTCTGGATTTGAAATAAGTACTTTCTGACTAAAGTGTTCTTGATGCACTATAATGGTTCTCAAACTTGGCTGTGTGGCAGAATCACTAGGAAAGCTTGTTAACAATATAAATCCTCAGGCCCTACACATGGAAATACTGTTTCTTTAGGTCCGTAGGCCCTGGGAATCTATTCCAGTTTTGAGATCCACTGCATCATGATGATGATGATGATGATGATGATGATGATGATGATGATGATGAGATGATATATTGCTAAGGTTAAAAAAAGATGTTAGGAAATAATATATAATGTGATTCGATATTTATTGAAAAAAATGTATTTGTGCACAAATTAAAAACTGGGAGGAACTATGCCAAAATTTTAATAGTGATCACAGCTGGGTGACGCTGTAAGTGATTATGGGAGAGGTAGTATGATATAGGCTTTGGAGCCAGACTGCCAGACTTGAATCCTTACTTGACCACTTACTCGCTGTGTGATCTTATGTTACTTAACCAATTTGTGCTTCAGTTTTCTCCTGTGTGATGAAACTCTTAATAAATCTACCTATAGTAGGATTATTGTGATAAGTCAATGAGTTAATGTATGTAAGGTGCTTACTACTTGGCACATAAAAATGTAATAGTAGTCATTGTGATAGTGTTTTTATCTAGATTTCCTTTTTAACAAGTATTAATTTTTAATTATACAAATGAGAGATTAGAATATTATAAATAATGTCAGCCTTTCTTCCCCTCACTGCCCCCCAATTAACTACCATTTCAAACTCAGTCCCTTTTCATTGGAAACAAATTTTTTATTATAATGTTTTCCCCTTGTTAGGTTGAACCACGCCAATGTTGTAAAAGCCTGTGATGTTCCTGAGGAATTGAATTTTTTGATTAATGATGTGCCTCTTCTAGCAATGGAATATTGTTCTGGAGGAGATCTCCGGAAGGTAGTGTGGATGTTTTGAGATGATGAGATAGTAAATCATGAACTTTAGCAGTGTTCGAATCCCACTCAATACAGTAGAGTAAGAGTCAGGAGTGTATGGCCTGTTATCTGCTTTTGTGGCTGCTTTCTTACTATAGTAGCAGAGTTGAGTAATTGTGACAGATTATATGGCCTGCAAAGCCTAAAGTACTTACTTTCTGGCCCTTTGGCAGGGAATGTTTGCTGACCCCTGATTTAGAACATGCATTTTTTGTTATTGGTGGTGGGGTTTTCAGGATGGGACTGTATTGATGGTTTTAGTCCACAGTATCAATGTTTAAAGTGTTTATTAATAAGTTGTTTTCTCTGTTGCAAATCTTTCTTTCTGATCTCATTTTAAACCTACCATATGGCTATCTTTACATATTTATCTGAGATTTTTCAACTTTTTCGATGTCAAAAACTTTCTCCCTTTATTTTTACTTGTATAAACCTTGTCATGAAATTTACACGTCCTCAGTATGGATTTGGTAATTTTCCTCCTTATATTTTCTTAATCATGACTTATTTTCTTATTTGAATATTCTCTCAGAGTATAATGATTAATGATTAATGTATCGGTATTACTACCCAGCAATATTGGCAATATACATTTTTAGACTTTTTTTTTCTTTAGCTACTCAACAAACCAGAAAATTGCTGTGGACTTAAAGAAAGCCAGATACTTTCTTTACTGAGTGATATAGGTATGTAATCAATATGAAAATGCCATCATAATTTAATGCCCCTTTGGTCTATAAAAGATTCTATATAGTACTTGGGAATTAGGAGAATTGTTGATGTACTATACAAAGCATAGGTTTTTAACTATAAGAAACTTTATCTATAAGAAATTTTTTATCTGTAAGAAATTATTAGAAAAATTTAACTATTACCATTGATGCTAAGTTAAAATTAGGATATTTTGTTTTTTATTTTCTGTGTTTGGCTAGGTGTCCATTTGACTAATAGATGTTCCAATTGCCAGGAAAAAAAATGGTGTGAAATGACCTTATTGAGTTGTACTCCTGCTCCCTCCCTGATTAACATAGTAACTTTATTTACCAGTGGCATTGCATCTCATGGGCCCAGGTTCTTTTAGGGTGAAGTCTCTTTTTAATCATAATTACTCCTGCAAAATTCCTAAAATAACCAGGACATAGGCCCTTGGAGGAAGTTCAAAAGCCCAGACTATGTTTCTCTGTATATTTTGATTTTGCTTCTTTTCTTAGGTCATGGAGGCAAAAGTCTAGTTGAAGAGGGTGATCTAGGTCAGAAGGAAAGGCTCCAATGATAAATACAGGGATTTTCTCAATTGCTTGTTCCATTTCTTTTTAATATTAATTTTCATAAGTTAAATGAGTACATGTTACAATTCTGCAGTATTTGTTACTGGGTTTTCTGTGGAGAAAATCTGAGCTTCTATTAAATCATTAATCATGTAGTTATGATGGTCCATATAAATTCGAGCCTCAGAGCAGATCTGTACAAAATGTGAGATGAATTTTTTTTAATTCAGTGTTGTTCATTACCTCAAAATACATTTTAAACTTTATTTAGGATCTGGGATACGATATTTGCATGAAAACAAAATTATACATCGTGATCTAAAACCTGAAAACATAGTTCTTCAGGATGTTGGTGGAAAGGTAGGTAAAACCTGAAGAAATGTTCATGCCAATCGAATAGAGTCTCCATGATGTAGTTTAGTCTTTGAGGTTTGGTGCCCTCCATAGCATTCTATACTTCATCCCAGCCCTCACTACACTGAAGTGTGGTTTTGTGTTTAGTTGTTTGTCTCCTCTGCTAATACAGTTAGCTCCATTAGAGAAGGAACTACACCTGTCTTGTTCATTTCTTTTTTCCAGCACAGTATCTAGCAGAGGTAGTAGGCAGTGAGTAAGTAATTTTGTTAATCCTTACAAAGCACATCCAAAAAACACACACATCCTCGGTCTGCTTTAAGAAAAAAATATGTTTAAAGTATGTTTCTTACTTAAGAAAAACAAAACAAAACTCTTTCTCCTCCCCAAAAGTCCTAAGTTCTATATTTAATTAAAATTCAAAACCTTGATTTCTCAGATTCCTAAAAGAGTCATCTTGAGAAGAACTAGAAATTGTGAATTGATTCCTGGAACATATATTTTTGTCAAAGTAATTTGAGCAGTTTTCTTGCTTCTGGTGCCCAAATTCCATTCCAATAAAGACATAAAGCCAAGAATCTAAACCTTGAATTGGATTGTGTGGCCTTAGGTAGTGAAGATAATGATCAGTTGGAGATGATGAAACCTTGATGATGCATCTTCTCTTAGAAGCCCTTTGTGTATGCTTTGCACCAACTATTTGGGGGTTTTTTGTATCCTGAGACTTCAGGATATTCTTGAAGTTAGATAGCTGTTTACTCACATTGATCCACTCTAAAATGGTATGATGCTTCTTACAAGTTTGGAAGTTGCCTTTGCCTTCCAGTTTTAATGGATCAAGCTTATTCTGAATATACCAAAATAAAAATTAATAGCCAGTCTATATTTAGTTTTTACCATATGTCAGACACTGTTAAATTATTTTCACTATTTCATTGACTCCTAATAGCAATTCTGTGAAGTAGGGATTGTTAGTAATACCATTACATAGGAAACTGAGAGAAGTTAAGTAACTTGATCAAGATCACATTGCTATTTAAGTGATGGAGCTCAGGCCTGAAACATGTTTGTGTTATTTCAGAGCCCATGCTCTTCACCACCACCCTCTCCAGAGCCTTATAAGGACATCATTGCCTTTCCTTTTCCAATTTCTGAACCATTTAATACTTACTATTTTGCAGATTATGCATAAAATAATTGATTTAGGATATGCCAAAGATGTTGATCAAGGAAGTCTGTGTACATCTTTTGTGGGAACATTGCAGTATCTGGTAAGACATGTATTGTTTCTTTGAATTTAAGTGTACAGGATTCTCATTCTTATTTCTGAAGGTTGTGAATATAATAGTTCAAAACTCATGTAGCTTTTCTCTTACAGTGTTGATGTTTAAAGCATTTTTTCTTTTTAAGGCCCCAGAGCTCTTTGAGAATAAGCCTTACACAGCCACTGTTGATTATTGGAGCTTTGGGACCATGGTGTTTGAGTGTATTGCTGGGTATAGGCCTTTTTTGCATCATCTGCAGCCGTTTACCTGGTAAGAAATGGAAGAGAACTTTGGTATGATTAATGGGAATGGGAATTTTCAGTTGCCCGCTTCCCCCCCCAACCTTTCTTTAAATGGTATAATTGCTTTTTAACACATAATTGAATAAAATTAAAAGGCAAAAATTCTTAGTGTTTGTGAGAATCAGGTTGTCAACTGAGGTAGCTTTTGTTTTTATAGGCATGAGAAGATTAAGAAGAAGGATCCAAAGTGTATATTTGCATGCGAAGAGATGACAGGAGAAGTTCGGTTTAGTAGCCATTTACCTCAACCAAATAGCCTTTGTAGGTATGTATATTTTAGTTGAGGAAGTTTGCCTCAGTTTCTTCAGGGTTTTAAAAGAACAGTAGTAGAGTTGTTGTCTGTTTCAAGCAGCATTATCCAGTGGAACTTTCTGTGATGACGGAAATGTTTTATATCTGTGCTGGCCACATGAGTATCTGAATACTTGAAAGGTGGGTGGTATGACTGAAGAACTGAATTTGAAATTTATTTAATTTTAATTAACTTAAGTGTAAATGCAAATAGCCACTTGTGACTAGTGGCAACCATATGGACAGCACAGGCCTAGTGGAAACAAGAACTGCCATTCAACTGATTGGCTTAGGTGCTAAGAACACTCTTGGGATACTATGGTGAATGGATTCCTTAGGGAATGGAACTGGATTCACCTGTTGGAGTTGCTGGTAACTTGCATATGTGGGTTTTGGGTTGTTTTTTATGGAAAAAAGGCTTGTCATGTGTCATTTCATGAATTATTTGAAAGTAAGATATAAAATGATACAAATAATGACAAAGGAAATGGACAACATGTAAAACTACCTTTTCTTTTTTTACAAAACTAAAGGAAAATTGGAACGTAATGAGTTTTACCCTGTTTTTGTATGTTTTCTAGTTTAATAGTAGAACCTATGGAAAACTGGCTACAGTTGATGCTGAACTGGGATCCTCAGCAGAGAGGAGGACCTATTGATCTTACTTTGAAGCAGCCAAGATGTTTTGTATTAATGGATCACATTCTGAATTTGAAGGTTAGTTTGAATGGGGTCTACTTCATAAGACTTGCATTGAAGTTAACAAACTTATTTGGAAAATGGGCATAAATATATTTTAATAATCTTTTCCTGATGCTTATATGAAAAAGAAGATGATATTCTTAGAGTGGATGCATTTTTATTTCTTTAGTAAGCATTCTCAGTTTTACTTCAAAATGGTCTTGTTGATTATTCCTTTGTAGCATCTTTTGGGTTTTCCCCTTTCTCATATTGGTACCATTTCACCTCATTCATTTACGTCTAATCATACTAGATTTGGTTTGTTGAGGAAGGTTCCTACCTGGCTTTCATGCCTCTATATTTCCTTTCCATCCTACAGTACATGCAACATGAACTGCCTGTCTCATCTTCTGAAAATGCTTTTTTATTCTCCTGTCCAAGAAACTTAACAGTTTTTTCTTGCCTACCAAGTCAAGTCTAAACTGATCTGCTTGGCTTTTGGGGGCTTTCTTAATTCAGGTCCACCCCATCCAAGTGCTTGTTTCATTTCTCTTACCCTTCACTTCACTTAGGACCAGCTTGTCACTGCTCCTTATGCCATCAAGTCCATTATGCATTTTTGTGCTTTGACAGATGCTTCTGCCCAGACTGATATCTATCTCTGTGTAACTCCTCACCTACATTGGCACATATTCAACTTTCCTTTTCTCTGAATGGTCTCTACTTCACAGTTTGTCATTTAATCATTTTTACTATTATATATTCTCTAATTGTTTCTCATCTTCCACTCATGCCTCTCTATACAGATTATCTTTTCAATGCTGGGATTGCTTTTACTACTTTTATTAACAGTTGTCTACCCTACCACCACACCATCCCTATGCCGGCATTGTGTACAAAGCAGGGCATGTACCAGGTTCTCAGTAAATATCCAGTGATATGAATGAGAGGTTCTATTATGCTGTATACCCCAAAACAACTCTCATCTATGGTCTTTTCATATTTGTTGATTGCTTGTAGCAGGTAGCATTTCTAAAATTGAAATGAGAAAGAAGTAAGTCATATAACGTTTTACTCTCATGTTGATATACTTTTTTAAATAGGAACTTGAGGCTATGTTGGTGTCATTCTTGGCTAGCATTGAAAAGATATCTGGTGTCATGATTTGGTTTTCTTCTCCTGTGCCAAGGAATAAATCATCCCCTAATGTATTAGATAAGCAGGACTTGGTGACACTCTTTAGTTCTTTGTTGCCTTCAAAAAATTTCGGTTTTTATCTCAGATTTTTTTAGCCTTTTCATGGTAATCATAGCATCACTTTTACTTGGAAGGGGTCTGTGAGCATGTGCTTGTCGTAGAGCATGGGGAAAGAGTCCTCCTATGTGTTTAGTGGTCTATAGACTTTAGTTCAGTTTGCAACACCACGGTTTGCATATCTGTGAATCTGGGCAAAAAAAAAAAAAAAATATATATATATATATATATATATACACACACACACACACACACACACACACACACACACATACTTATTTATAGCTCAGGTACAGTAATGTCTTCTTTAAAAGATCAATATTATTTTGAGGTTGTACAGAATAAGGTATGTGTAGGGTAGTATTCATAGTAGTTCAGGGATGCTTCCTAGACGTAATAATAGGACTGAACTTTGAAGGATAAGTAAGTGTTAATCCTGGGAATGGTTAGGAGGAAAGATTTACAGACAGGGGAATGTCATGTGTAACACAGAAGCATGAACTGCAAAACAGGTTGGTATTATTGCAGGGCATTTTTCTAAGGTGTTTATTACATTGTTCAAGGAGGGAATGGTATCTGTTTTATTTTCATTTAAAGAAGAAGTCAACAAAACAGTTACTGAAATATTTCTTTCCCTTAAAAAAAAAGTTTAGTGAGTCTGCATATTTTTCCAACTGTTTATTATGAAAAACTTTAAGTATGTAGCAAAGTTGAAAAAAGTGTACTGAACATTCTTTGCCACTAAGAGTCTCTCCTTAGCTTTCTCTTCTTCCATATTACTTTTCTTCCTTTTCTTTGGCAGTCTCTCCAGTTGTATAACTTTAACTATAAACTGAGTATGGATAACTTCGAAATTTATCTCCTTAGTTGTGACTATACAACTCTCTGCAGAGTATTTATAACTACACTTGGTGGTCCCACTTATCCAAGACATAATTCATTAAAAACTGAGCACATTTGCTCCGTTAATTACTTCTGCAGCTTTTCCTATAACCCTTACTTGCACTGTCTTGCACTGTAACCCTTCCAGTTACCTAGGTTGGAAACTTTGGCTGTCTGACTATTCCATGTCCTTCAATTTACATATCCAATTATTTTGTGAGATTTATCTTTTGAATGTTTTAACAATTCTGAACTTGCCAGGTTCTCAATTTAGAAAGCCTTCCATAGTTCCCTTTCAAAGTCCAAACTCTTAACATTGGTATTCAGAATCTATCTTTGTCTCATTTCATCCTGCACTTCCAGGCTTAGCTCCTGTTATGCCCGAAGGGGGCATCATTTTAGGTACATTTGAACTGAATAATTTATATTCTCTGATTATGCTCATCCCTTTCTACCTCTCTGCCTACCTTGTTGTTTTCTGCCTAGAAGAACCTTTCTTCTTTTAGTCTTTTCTTGTTCTAATCATTCTTCCTTTTCAAAGTTTAGCTCAGATAGTGCCTCCTTTATAAAGCATCCCTCTCCTCCCACCAAGTAATCTCCTTCAGAATCGGCACAATATTTTACATCATTACAGTACCTATTGCATTTTGCATTGTATTTTAGTTCTTTTAATGTTTCTTAATGTCTTTTATTTGACTATTATCCTATGGAGGGCAAGGATCAGTAAGTTACTCAATTTGCATACCCATTACTAGCACAACACACTAAATAGTATGTACCATAGTAGGTACTTATCAAATATTTGAGTGAACAAAAAGATTAATTTAGGTTGTATTTCCTCACCCTTTCTTTTGCTCCCTTCTAGCTCGGCTTTAGTAGTGGGATGCTATGATCACCCCACCCTAGTTTGAAATATACCCTGTGTAAAAGTAAATGTCCACCTTAGGATTTTCATACTAAATTTCTGCTATTGTTCTTAGTGGCCACTGTCACAGTGTGAAATCTGCCTAGGCCAGGATGGAATGGAAGGTCTCAGCTGGTATGCTTGTACTGTAATCCATGTCAACTTGGAAGATTCCCTTCTCTTCCCCCCACCTTTTTTAAACTTAGAAGGTTATTATATATTAAAAGAAAGTTAGTGCTTTACTTCTGTAATAAACATTTCTAGCAGAGATAATTTTAATCATTTGTATACACTAGTCAATATAAGGCATTGGGGAAACATAGGTATTAACTTGGTACGGCTTATCTAAGGACAGTAGAAGGAAAAGGATTTAAAATTACGTTGTGGGGCCTCCCTGGTGGCGCAGTGGTTGAGAGTCCGCCTGCCGATGCAGGGGACACGGGTTCGTGCCCCGGTCCGGGAGGATCCCATATGCCGCGGAGCGGCTGGGCCCGTGAGCCATGGCCGCTGAGCCTGCGCGTCCGGAGCCTGTGCTCCGCAACGGGAGAGGCCACAACAGTGAGAGGCCCGCGTACGGCAAAAAAAAAAAAAAAAAAATTACGTTGTGTTCAAAAGACTGACCTCTAACTCTGTGGCTGTCCTTGGTTACCGAGGTAGAGCCCCACCTAACTCAGTCTCACACTTACTTGGCCTGTATCAGGCTACTTTCACTGGGGCTTTAGGCAAGAAGTTCTCAGAGCTCTGGTTTCTGTCTTTGCCAAAATGGAGATTAGAAGATCTAATTAACAGGATGTTATGTGAAAGCACTTAACTTGTTGGCATCTATTAGGCAATTCATAAACATTTCCTTCCAGGTCAGTGATATATTTCTCAAAATAAGTGTTACCTTTTAATTAATTTATTTATTTTTTTGAATTTTTGTATTTTATTTATTTTTTTATACAACAGGTTCTTACTAGTTATCTATTTTATACATATTAATGTATGTATGTCAATCCCAATCTCCCAATTCATCCCACCACCACTACCCCTCCCCGCCACTTTCCCCCCTTGGTGTCCATATGTTAGTCCTCTACATCTGTGTCTCTATTTCTGCCCTGCAAACCAGTTCATCTGTACCGTTTTTCTATAAGTGTTACCTTTTTAAGTTGGGGGTTTTATTTCTTGATTTTGTACATCCCTAGAACTTTGAAACTTTATTCCTTGGAACTAACATCAGTTGCAGTAGAAAAGTAAACTCTTCAGTTTTCAGAATGTCATTCTATAATTATAGAAGGAGATCTCACTTTGGAAAATGAATGAACCTTGTTTAATGCAGAAATAATGCCTTTTGTTTAAATTCTCTTTAGTATCTAGCACTGAATCTTTTATGTAGCAAACGATCAATAGTTATTTCTCTTTTTTCTTATTTAAACAGATAGTACACATCCTAAATATGACTTCTGCAAAGATCATTTCTTTTCTGTTACCACCTGATGAAAGTCTTCATTCACTACAGTCTCGTATTGAGCGTGAAACTGGAATAAATACTGGTTCTCAAGAGCTTCTTTCAGAGACGGGAATTTCTTTGGATCCTCGGAAACCAGCCTCCCAGTGTGTTTTGGATGGAGTTGTAAGACAATTCTAATATACCTACAGTATAAGAAATCTGTTTGCACAGAGAGATTACATGCCCTGCATTTTTGATGTATACTTGGAATTCTTTGGGGGATGGTCTGCATCTTAGAGTTCTTCTTTTAGGTCTTCTTTTTTTTTTTTTTTTTTTTTTTTTTTTTTGCGGTACGCGGGCCTCTCACTGTTGTGGCCTCTCCCATTGTGGAGCACAGGCTCCGGACGCACAGGCTCAGCGGCCATGGCTCATGGGCCCAGCCGCTCCGCGGCATGTGGGATCTTCCTGGACCGGGGCACGAACCCGTGTCCCCTGCATCGGCAGGCGGACTCGCAACCACTGCGCCACCAGGGGAGCCCTAGGTCTTCTTTTATCCTTAGTTTTATTTAGTGATTGTTTTTCACTTTAGTCCATACTACAATTATTTATTTATTTTTCCTAAACAAAAGTTTAGACCTTAAATCTGTGAGATGTATGCTAATGAAATTGACTTCACCATTGGCATTTCAAAGTAGGAAATCTGGTGCTTAGGTACTCAGAGAACCTAGGATTTTCAAGGATCTTTTTTCTTAATTGTTTGTTTCTCTTTCAGAGGGGCTGTGATAGCTATATGGTTTATTTGTTTGATAAAAGTAAGACTGTATATGAAGGACCATTTGCTTCCAGAAGTTTATCTGACTGTGTAAATTATATTGGTAAGTATAGTTCATTTACTGACTGAGCTTTAAATCTGAAATAATATAATTTTGACTCAAAATGACTAGTAGAAATGGTCCTTTGGTGTTTCTGTTCTGTGTCTCATACTTCAGGTTTCTATATGTGGTGAAAGATGGGTTTGTATGGTTTGAAAGGTGAAGAGGTAAATTTTAAATCACCACCAGATCCCTCATTTGGGAGAAGACTTACTTTCCTGTGGATGGTGTTCTCACATACAAAACAATAAATATTCACTATTAATTAAGCCCACTTTTTAGTTTCTCCTTCATTATTTAAGCATGTTCAAATACTTCATGTTATCCTATGAATACTGCTTAACATACAAATGATTTCATTTATCCTGAGAGAATTATTATTTTCTTTTGAAGAAGTTAAGTGGTCAACTTCTGTCTACCCAAAACTAAAAACAAGCACAAAATTATAAAATCAAGAACAAAATTGGGCATAAGGGCTGAAATTATATAATCTTTCCTTTTCATTCATTTTTTTTTGAAAGCAGTTCTAGATTTATAGAAAAATGGAGCAGACAGTATAGAGTTCTTATGTTACTCCCCTCCCCCACACAGATAGCTTCCCCTATTGTTAACAACTTAAACATTAGTATGATACTTTCGTTACAATTCATGAACCAATATATTATTACTAACTGAAGGTCATACTTTATTCAGATTTCTTTTAGTTTTTAATCTGATGTCCCTTTTCTGTTCCAGAATCCCATCCAGGATACCACATTACATTTAGTTGTCATGTCTCCTTAAGCTCTTCTTGGTTGTGATAATTTCTCAGATTTTCCTTGTTTTTGATGACCTTGAAAGTACTGGTCAAATATTTTGTAGGATGCCCCACTGTTGCAATTTATCTGATATTTTTTCTCATGATTAGACTAGGAAAATGGATTTTTGAGAGAAAGATCACAGAATTCAAGTGCTGTTTTCATCACATTATGTAAAGGGTACATATTGTCAACATGATTAATGACTGTTAGTATTGGCCTTGCTTACATGGCTGAAGTAGTGTTTGTCAGCTTTCTCCACTGTAAAGTTTAGTCTTTCCCCCCCATTCCATACTGTACTCTGTGGAAGGAAATCACTATGCAAGAACCCACACTTAAGGAGTGGAAGTTATGCTCCCCCTCCTTTAGGGTAGAGTATCTACATAATTTGTTTGGAATTCTTTTGCACACAAGATTTATCTCTTCTTTCCCATTTATTAATTTATTCAATTATTTATTATATCAATTTGAATTCATGGATATTTACTTTATATTATGGATTATAATCCAATACTAGTTTATTTATTTTGTTGTTCAAATTGTTGGAGCTTACATTAGGAGCTCTTTCAGTTGGCTTCCTGTGCCCCTTTTACTTGCCCCATCAATAAGGGTGTTTCTGTTTTTGTTTTTTTAAGCACTTCCTTACTTTCTGGCACCACATGGTATTCCAGGACCATCTTTTAAAATTCCTGCCCTAGTCCTAGAATTGGCCATTTCTCCAAGGAGCCCTGGTTCCTTTCATTTTAATTGAGAATAATATTAGAAACCAAAATCTGGATACTTGGGGTATCATTTCTAGGCCCTTTCAGACTTGTTTTTTTTTTTTCGGTACGCAGGCCTCTCACTGTTGTGGCCTCTCCCGTTGCGGGACACAGGCTCCAGACGCGCAGGCTCAGCGGCCATGGCTTATGGGCCCAGCCGCTCCATGGCATGTCTTCCTGGACCGGGGCACGAACCCGCGTCCCCTGCATCAGCAGGCGGACTCTCAACCACTGAGCCACCAGGGAAGCCCCAGACTTTATTTTTGACAGTATGTGATTTTTTTTCAGGCTCTCTTCACCCAGACTCTTTTTTAAAAGGTGTGGGTTTTGTTTGGTTTGGTCTCTTATAGGAAGCCTCAGGAGTAAGTGTGGGTATATAAAAACAGAAGAAAAGTCATTTGAGGCCATTAATCATTATTAGGGGAGGCAAAGATTTTTCCAGTTACACAGCTTTAGTTTTTTGAAGTCTGTTTCAGATAATGTGTTTTCTCAATATGAAATCCAGTGTAGTGACCTTTCTCTGAAGATTTTCATTGGAAAAGAATAACAGAGAATATAATTGCCACCTTAAATATGAGATGAATCTCTCTTCAATCTTGGAGAATTTTATAATGTTAAAATGGAATTTCATTGAACTTAATATATACCTGCCATGGTTTTAGAAAGAAGCATTCCCTTTACCAAAGAAAAGACAAGAGATAATCATAAATAGATAATTTCATAAGTCTTACATTGAGGAATGCATTTCTTATTAAGCTGCTATTTACCCTGTAATCCTATACTGTAAAAAAATAAAGTTTTCCTGAAGCTGGGTTGGTAGTCCAGGAGATGAAATTTGTTATTCAGAAGCAGAAAAGACTGTGGCAGATTGTGGAGGACGTAGGACTTGATTTAGATCTTCAGAGAAATAAAGAATTTGAATTAGTGGAGAGAAAAAAAGAGTATTCCAGGTTGGAGAGAAGCAAGGAAAAAAAAGACAGGAATAATTGTAAGCTTTGCGATTATGTAGTAATTACATCTTCTTCATTTTTATTTCCCCTTGTATCTGGAGGGCTCACGTTAGGTGTACAGGTGCTTGGTAAATGTACATTGACTGAATGAAACAGTAACAAGTGGTTCTTTCTAGCATCCGTTTCTAGTATCTATGGGAATGCTATTTGTATGGACAGGAAATCACAAAGAATAGTAAATGAACTCTAGAATCTTAAAAAGTAACTCCCCTCTCCTTTTCCCCAACTTCTTACACATAGTACAGGACAGCAAAATACAGCTTCCAATTATACAGCTGCGTAAAGTATGGGCCGAAGCAGTGCACTATGTGTCTGGGCTAAAAGAAGACTACAGCAGGCTCTTTCAGGGACAGAGAGCAGCAATGTAAGTGGATTCTCTTGTTTACACGCACAATGTCATGTGCATTAATGCTCAAGAATTAATTTTGCCAGTTTTCACTAGTCAATATCCCATGCAATACTATATACTGGGCCAATTTGAAATGTAATATTCTGATCAGACTTGTAGAATTCTTACTGATGGTCTGAAACCATCCAGTTACAAAAGCTTGACAGTAGTTCCTGAACAGTCCTAGTATAAGAAGATTGTTTTATCATAGAGTATCATGGGCAGGAAGTCTTTAGAGACCAGATTCTAGAGATCAGCTATTTCTCATAGAAACATAGGCTTTAGGCTTATGGCAATTTGAGTCTTTAAACTTTTGTCCAGTGTTTCTGAAATGCTTATATCTTTTTTTTTCTTGCTCTGGTTTAGGTTAAGTCTTCTTAGATATAATGCTAACTTAACAAAAATGAAGAACACTTTAATCTCAGCATCTCAGCAACTGAA
Source organism: Mesoplodon mirus (assembly GCF_964341445.2). Lineage (NCBI taxonomy): Eukaryota > Metazoa > Chordata > Mammalia > Artiodactyla > Ziphiidae > Mesoplodon > Mesoplodon mirus. The sequence goes on along the minus strand of NC_138977.1, from coordinate 202,163,209 downwards.
AGCTAAATTGGAGTTTTTTCACAAAAGCATTCAGCTTGACTTGGAAAGATATAGTGAGCAGATGACTTATGGGATATGTAAGTGTTGGGTAATGTATTTGAAAGAAGTGTCTAGTCTCTTAAAGCCATTTGCTATGTTGCCTTCTTCTTAGCCAGTTGTTTCACTTACATTCATACTAGAACAAAAGAGAGGACATCTCAGATCATCATAAACCGTGTTTGGTTTGAATGTTAGTTTTTTATTCTTAACCTTTAATTGAGCAACTTTATTTCCCCCCTGCCCTTCCCCCCCCACCTCCCGTCCTCACCACCACCACCACCACAGTTGGACTAAAATTGTTCAGCTTCAGAAAAATACAAAAATGATTTAAGAATTTGCAATTTTCAAACCTCATTTAGAAAATAGATACAAAGTCTGTATTGGGGTGACTTCTTAGCCTGGGAAGTCTTAAACTACTTATCTTTCTATAAATAATAACACAAATAATTCCAGGGTTTTTGTTTCCCCCGAACCACCTACCGTGGAGTCCCACTGTTTTTTATTGTATGCAGCCTCCAATTTTTCAGTATTTCACTCCAAGTTTATCTCCCTTCAGATGTACTAAGGAAATGTGAAAAGCAGAGTTAAAATTCAAATAATAAACCAAAAGGGTCGCCTTCAGCATTTCTATTTTCTTTCATGAAACAAATCTTTTTTTGGGAAATAAATCTGGTTTGTATACTTATCCTGAGCAAGGCATGTGTATTTCAGAATAAATGATCAGCAGTGTCTAGTTGGGTAAATAAGTTTACCCACTAAAGCAGGTTCTATGATTGCTGTTTTATTTCTATTTGTATATTATAGGCACTCTGATGAATGGCAAAGCATTATAATTATTTTATCAAATTATCTTTGACTTGTCAGTTGTATATCTTATACTGCTGTTTAAAAAGAGTGATGTAGCCCTCCGTGTGCTGATGTTAAAAGATCACTTAGGTCTTTAATGGCAGCAATGTTTTAAGTTGGGGAAAAAAGCAAAGAAGGAAAAGTATATATAGATGGTCCCATTTGTGAGAGAAAAGGATATGTGTCTATGTTAGAAATGACTAACAAAGGGATCCTTGAGGGTGGAGGATGGAGGGGAAGAGAGAGACTTTTCTTTTTATACCCCAACATAGTATTTGATTTTTTAAGAAGATCATGTTCATGTATTACTTTTAAAATGATGTTTCTTTTTTTTTTTTTAAGAGAAAATCATCTGTGTTGGCTTCCTAGGGTTGCCATAACAAATTGCTATAAACTGCGTGGCTTAAAACAACAGAAATTTATTATCTCACAGTTTCAGAGGCTTGAAGTTCAGAATCAATGTGTTGGCAGGGCCGTGCTCTCTCTGAAACCTGTGGAGAAGAATCCTTCCTTGATTCTTCCTAGTTTCTGATGGTTTGCCAGCAATCCTTGGCATTCCTTGTCTTGCAGCTGTAGCACTTAAATCTCTGCCTCTGTTGTCAAATGGAGCTTTCCCTTCACGTGTCTGTGTCTGTGTCTCTTCTCCTCTTCTTATAAGGACACTAGTCATACTGGATTGAGTCCATCTTAATTTAGCTAATTGCATCTGCAGTGACTCTGTTTCCAAATCAGGTCAAATTCTGAGGTACTGAGTTAGGACTTCAGCGTATCTTTTGGGGGGACAATTCAACTCATAACTCTGTTTTTGATGTTGATATGGCAAGGAGATGGGTAGGTCAGTAATTAAAGCTATGGCTATTTCTGAGATAACCAATTAAGACTTTTTTTTTAGCCTCAGAAAAAATGTTAAAAGCATGGAAAGAAATGGAAGAAAAGGCTATCCACTATGCTGAGGTAAAATCATTGAGCTCACTTTGTGTGCTTATTAATTCCTGAGGTCTCCCTTAGAAATTGTCTTTGGTTTTGGTTTGTAGAGTATTTTTCATTGTCATTCCTGAATATCAGCCAAATATCTAGTAAATACTTTGTATATATAGAGGGAAGTACCATAGTGGATGAAAACCAAGGCTTTGGGCAAAAGAGACTAAATTGAAGTCTCACTGAGCTTCAGTTTCCATATGATATTATAGGGACTGTACCTTTTTTTAATAGGGTTATACAGATTAAATGGGAGTGAAAAACAGATGGTAGTTATCACTGTTAATTTTATGACTGGTTTAGATAGGATGGCTGGACATCCTGGTTTACCTGGGACAGTTTCAGTTTATACCTGTCTTGCCATAATTATCAATAATACTCTCAAAATTATGCTAGTTCGGACAATAAATTATATGGTTACACTAGGTATAAATCATTCTCTAGGTGGCAGATTCCTTCCTTACCCGGTACATCTGTCTGTGGTCCCACTAAGTTGTTGCTCTTCTTGATGCCAGCACTTCCCTGAGGACATGGGTGGGGCAGTTGGTATCCTGGGTTGGGAAATCCCATGTCTTTATCCTTCTGCATCCTTATTCAAGGCAGTTGGGAACAAGAGGCAATGAAAATCATAGAACTGAGATGCAGTGGTTTTGATGGCCACTTTTTCTTGTTAGTGACACTTTTATCTTTTTGCTTCTCAGGAGGAAAAAGAAAATGCTAGTAGTCTACTGTTGTCAGGAGAGAAAAGAGAGAAGCCTAGGAATAAGTTGGTGCTCATGTGAAAATTACATGCCATAATCTGAAAGATAAAAAGGCTTCAACAAAATCAGTGTTCTGCATTAAATCACTTAGTTCTCTTACTGTAGCAAGTCATTCTCTGAGTTCTTTGTGTTATGTGGTGGTGAGCCTGTCATTTCTTTTGTGTTTCATCATATTTTAGGTGGGTGTCATTGGATACCTGGAGGATCAGATCATGTCCCTGCACACTGAAATCATGGAGCTACAGAAGAGCCCCTATGGACGACGTCAGGGAGACTTGATGGAATCTCTGTAAGGGTGAACTCGTGTTGTTGGTGTTGATGTCTGTAATTTTTGGTAGCAGATTATTCGTTCTTTGTATTTCTGGCAGATTAAGTCTATATGTGATTCTTTTCTACAGTTTTCCTTTCCCCAAATATATTGGCATGATATTTAAAAAGGAAGTTCTTTCTTAGTCACAGGAAATTTTGGAAATAACTCTTTGGGTTGACCTTTGCTTTTTAAATCAAAGCATCTTTTCATGTGAGTGTTAAGAAATTTTCAAGTGTTCTAAGTTACAAACTATTTCCCTACTTACCATACTTCTGGTTCAAGGAAGATATTGTCTATTAGATTCCCTAAATAAGGTTAACTTCCTAAGTGTTTTGATTAGAAACTTGAGATTTTTTCCTCTAATCACAGGTCATAATTTTTCCCATTTAAGTGTTTCTGGTGCAAGGATATTATATATGTGATAGTAGATCAGAGCAGATATGAAGTATTAATATATTAAACTTTGCATCTTAAGATCTTGCTTATTACCCAGTGAAATGCTCTGTAAAATATTCATTGGCAATATGTACTTGCTTTAAAATGGGATCATTACTCTATTCAAATAATGTTGTTCATTTCAAGTTGGGGATTATTAAAATCATTAAACTATCTTCACATATAGAACCTTTTTTTTTTCTTTCATAGGGAACAGCGTGCCATTGATCTCTATAAGCAGTTAAAGCACAGATCTTCAGGTAAGACACTTTTTCACAGTACACAAAGGCATTTTAGGAAACCATCACTAGCAAATCCAGGAGACTGGATTTTTTTTTTTTTTTTTTTTTTTTTTTTTTTTGCTGTACGCGGGCCTCTCACTGCTGTGGCCTCTCCCGTTGCGGAGCACAGGCTCCGGACACACAGGCTCCGCGGCCATGGCTCGCGGGCCCAGCCGCTCCGCGGCATGTGGGATCTTCCGGGATCGGGGCACGAACCCGTGTCCCCTGCATCGGCAGGCGGACTCTCAACCACTGCGCCACCAGGGAAGCCCGAGGAGACTGGATTTTAAATAAGCTGCAGAATAAATTCCAGTTTGGGTATTGCCATTGAGATGTTTATGGTACAACAGCTTTTAAGTTTGTGAGAATTTAAGAAATTAGGAAGGCAAAGTAAGAAAACAGAGAAAAAACTTCAAAGGGAAGTGAAAGAAAGGAATGAAACAGAAAAAAGGAACTCAAGGGAAAGAGGAAGCAAGAAAATGTGTGAAAGACGGGAAAAAATAAGTGCTGCTTAAAATTAAAGAGATTGGAAAGAATTTGATACTGTGGGTTCAGGTGTGGAATGGGCAGAGGGATGCCCATGTGCTAGGCCAAAGCATTTACTGTGAAAATGATGCCTTCATCTGCACGTGGTCGCTGATTGCTTATTTCATGGGCAAAACAATTCTGTTGAACATCTGCTGAATACAGAGCATGTTCTGCTGGAAAGAGCACTGGATTGAGAATCAGAAGCCTTGCATTCTAGATAGGGCACTTTACTGACCAAGTGACCTCAGGCAAATAACCTTTTCTCCCTGTATCTCATTTCCCTCGTCTGCAAAATGGGGTTGAAACCTAGCTTTCCTAACTCAGTGACTGTATGTGGCAATGTATTTGAGAGGATGTTTGTGAAAGTGCTTTGAAAACTATAAAGTATTATGTATGTGCAAGATATTTTCCTTCAGTTAAAAACTGATTTGTTTTGAAGGGTTATAGAAGAAATAAAAGGTGAAGTCTGTGCCCTAATTTGCTATATACTGAAATTGTAAAAAAACGAACAAAACCCATAAGTTTTACACCTTAAAATTTACAAACACATGCAAATTACTATACATCTTAAATTGTATTTAACAAATATCAAAATCTCCTCTATGTTGGTTTTTATTGTAGTGGAATTTGTTCAGTTAATTTTTACAAACATTTATGAGGTACGTATACAATAGGCATCCAACCCTGACTGGAGGTCAGGGTTGGTGAGAGGAGGTTTCCTGCAGGAGATGATATCTGAGATGAGCCTTAAAGGATAAGTAGCAGTAGCTCAGTGAAAGGAGGTAGGCTCTTGCATATCTAAGTATAATAGGTAAAGACATATACATGTAACAATTAGCATGTTTGAGGAGATGCAGCGTGACTGGATTGTAGCTTCAGAAGGAGAGATGTGGCTGGATAATAAAGGATTTGGTATGTCATAGTAACGATTTTGGATTTCATCATGATGGCAAAGAGAAACCCTAAAAAGTTTTAAGCAGGGGAATGGCATGATCAGATTAGCATTTTAGAAATACTGCTCTGGTAGCATTGTGGATAATGGATTAAAGGGAGGCTGGGCTAGAGATGTGCATTAGTTATAAGGTTGTTGAAGTAATCATGACTCAGGATAAGGTGGGTCATTAGCTAAGGCAAAGAGCCCTGAACTGTGGCAGTGGGGTGAAGAGGAGGAGGGTAAGGGCAAGAGAGAGATTTAGGAGGTAGAACTGTTAGTATTGGGTGATGGATTTAATATGGGTGGCAGGAGATGGGGTAGAGAATCATGGATGCCTGCCAAGTTTCTGGCTAGAGCAGCTGGGTGCATGGTAGGACCACTCACCATAATAGGAAGTATAGGAAAGATGACAGACTTAATGGGAAAAGAACATGAGTTCATTTTTGTACATGTTGATCTTAAGGTGTCAGTGGGACATTCAAACAGAGATGTCTAGTAGTATTATGTATGTATGTATATATGCATGTATATATAAACACACATACATATACATATACATGAACACACACACACACACACACACAGACGTGTACATATATATGGATTTAGTAGAGAAGCCCAGGCTAGATATTTAGCTATTTTGAGAGTAATCAGCCATAGGAATAAAGTGGTCATCTTGAAAAAGTATGTTGAATAAGAAAACCAAGGATGGAATCCTAGGGAATACCAACATTCAAGAAATGGCTAGAAGCAGAAGAGCCTACAAATATTGAGAAATGGCTCAAATATGTAGCAGGAATGATATTATTGGAATAGGACAGAGAGAGTTTCAAGAAGAAAGTGATCAGTAGGGTGAAATGCTACAGAGATGTGGGTAATAAAAATGATAATGAAAATATTCACTGGACTTAGTAGTTTGGATATCATTGGTGATCTTGGTCAAATAACGGCCTTTTGGGAACAGAAGCCAGATTGTAGTTGGCTGAGGAAGGAGCGGGACAGGAGGGAATGGAGAAGTCAGTCTAGATCAGCAGTTCTCAAAGTGTGGCTCATGAACCCCTGAGGATTCCTGAAACCTTTTCAGAGGAGTCAGTGAGGTCAAAACTGTTTTCATAATACTAGGATGTTATTTGCCTTTTTTACTATGTTGACATTTTCACTGATGCTGCAAAAGCATTGGTGGGTAAACAGCTTGCACCTTGCTTAGCATGAATGAAGGCATGAGCACCAAAGTATGCTAGTAGTCATTGATTTTCACTAACATGCATTCATAGTTTTAAAAAAATACCAGTTTTATTTAAGAGTGTCCTTGATAAAGCAGTAAAATTTCTATTTAAATCTCAACCCTTGAGTATATGTCTTTTTAATATTCTATGTGACAAAATAGGAAGTACTCATAAAGTGCTTCTGCTACATACTGAGGTATGTTGGTTGTCTTAAGGAAAACCACTTCAGCGGTTGTTTACATTGCTGTTGACCGGCCTCTTCTTTAATGGAACACCATTTTTACTTGGAACAATGACTGTCAGAAAAACTACGGTTATTCAGATTTGGTTATGGGGCAGATATTTTCTAAAAATTTATGGAGCATGCCAGTCACTTGAAGGAAAAAAGCCAGCAGTATTGTCAATGATAAAATTCCATGTTTCCAGCAAAAAATTAAAATGTAGGAAAACGTCTATCCATCAGCTGAAATTTGTCAGCTTCCCAATACTTAAATGCTTTTCTGATAAGATTGGTGGTGATATTAAAAAGATTTGCAAAAATGTAAAACAATGCCAGTGCTCTCACTAAATTTTGAGGGGGAAATACAGTTATGTTGAATAAAAATGTATTAATAGATGAGTTTATTGTTATTTTTAAATGAATAAATTAATATTTCTATATTTCTCAGTTTAATTGCTGAAGAACACTTTGGAGTTGTTAAGAATTTTTGAGTGTAGGTGTCCTGAGACCAGTAAGTTTGAGAACTGGTTATCTAGGCTATTCTTTCCAGAAGCTTGGCTGTTAAGGAAAGAAGAGAGGTGAGCAGCTAGGAGGAGATGAAGAATCAAGGGAGGTCAGTTTTCAGAAGAAAGACTTGAGCTTATTTTTGTGCTTAGGGCCAAAAGCCTGTGTAGAGGGAAGTCTCTGAACAAGTTTGAGAGGCTGACTCCAGAGAACAGTAGGAGGGGTTGGGCTTGTTGCCACTGATATTAAGGGGGGGGATGTGTGTGGATACAGACACTTATGTGGGTATAGGGGTTGGAAGGTGAGGATCTTACTGCTTTATGTCCTCCTATCCCGAAGTAAGAAGTGGGGTTTTCTGTAATTGAAGAGGTGTGACATCATAGATTTAAGGAGTATGCTAAAGATTTTTGAAAGCTTGTGTGTGCAATGGCAGATGTTGCTGATCCAAGACATTTATTAAGAATCCAGAGCAGAAGTGAAACCCTGTGAATTAGTAATTACGACAGAGAGAATGATAGTATAATTTTTTTTGTTGGTAGTGGTTAGTAGCTTGGATACAGAAACTGATAGAGCAGGTGGTTAGACTGATGTAGGGTTAGGATCTTGCTGGCAATAAGAGGACAGAAAAGTTGAAGATATTGCCCAAAAAGTGATATAAGTTGTGGTTAGAGTAAAATATTGAAAGTTAAGATTTCAAATAGAGCAAGGCTAATTTTTTTTCCTTTAATCGATATTCATTACTCTGTCTTCTGGCCATTGAATCAGATATTGCAGATGAAGGTATATAAAATTCCATCCATTGACTCAGTGGATTAACTTTCCACAGTCATTGATAACATTTTGTTTGGATTATTTTTATAAAACTTTGCCGTAGCCATGCATATCAGCATATCACAGGGCCTAGAAATAAACTTGCTATCCAGGTAGCTTCTTTGAACTGATAGTCACCTTGAGTGACAAACTAGTTGTGACAAGAAGTTTTGTCTATTGTTGGGGCTTATGTAATCACACTTGAGGTATGGTTTTTGGTGTCTTTTCCAGTTTAGAGTTGCCTTGAGACTTTTGTTCAGCTGAAAATGGTGAAAACCAACTTGCTTCATTCTTTATGTTGGAGTAGGTTAAAGTTCTGAGGTCTTTGACCATCTAAAAGAGCTAGTTATATGGGACAGCTGTTGGGCCTAGCCCGTGGGATTTATGAAGAAGTGCTGTTTGGAGAGGAGCCTTTTTGGAGTCTCTGTATCTGGTTGTTGTTGAGGGAGAGACAAAGAAAAAGATGTGTGGGGAATCAAGTTGAGTGCTAGTCGAGGTCGTTGCAGTGCTAACAAAGGACACAACTTTTTTTAAACCTCTTTCAATACTCCTTTCATAGTAAAATGTGGGTAACAACAGTAGCCATGTCACAGGACTCCTGTGAGGGTTAAATGAGAAAATTTTAAGTAGAGAATAGCAAATAATAATAATAATATTTTTGCATTAGAGACTAATTATTGTCCGGGGAAATACCAGCATGATCCATGAGCAACCTTCCAATGTTTTAAAACTTAAATAGCCATTTTCTGAAATATTACAATTAATTGTGGTTGTTTGTTTTTTAAATGAGATGGCATCTATAACGGTAGAACCCACTCACTGTGACCACACAACCATCCCATTTGAGGACATTTGTCAGCTACCAGTTTGCTTTAAGATTTCATACTACCCTCAAACTGAATTTTCAAGGTGTCTACAGGTCCTTTTATTAGCGCATCAGATTTGGCTTAAGTTGGTCAGCTTTTTTCAGCGTTTTCGTGGGTATAAACAGGTGGATAAACATGAAATTCCAAGCAAGCCTAGCTGGGATTCCTTCCTTTGAGTCAGTGAAAGTTTGATGAATTGTCCTACTGCTTCTAAACAAACTATGTTAATCATCCAAGAAAAAATGATCTCTTGTCCAGAAAGCTGCATATGTGTCTGGGGCTTGGGTTAGTATGGGTTAAGGATAGCCAAGATGATTCTTCTTAAAACTGAAGATACAGTGATAAATCTATATATACATTACATACACACACACAGACTTCATTTTTAGTTATATGATTATTTATAGATATATAATCTTAAAATCTTTTAATTTAGTTTTGAAACTAAATGGAGATGTTAATTAAAACTAGTTTCAGATTTTTAGGAATTTTTTTGTTTGGAGGCTGATATGTTCATGCAGAAGAGAGGTTATACCTACTGACTGAGATCTTTTATAGATCACTCCTACAGCGACAGCACGGAGATGGTGAAAATCATTGTGCATACTGTGCAGAGTCAGGACCGGGTTCTCAAGGAGCTGTTCGGTCATTTGAGGTAGAAATATTGTTTTCCTTACTGTTGAAAAGCCAGGATACTTTTATCATGTTCCTTTCAAAGTGTAATACCCTTTTCTGGTAAATATACTAGAACCAGGAAGAGTACTGGCAGTACGCTGGGAACCCTGACCACAGCTGCATGCATTTATGTGTCCTGTTTGTGTGCATTGCTTTGCAGATCAGTCATTAAATCTATGCTGATTGTGATTCATTCCCCCAGCTGGGTTTGGGAGTATGGGGTACAGTCTTGGGGGATGTATAAGTGTCTGACACAGATTTTACCTCTCCAGCAAGTTGTTGGGCTGTAAGCAGAAGATTATTGATCTACTGCCCAAGGTGGAAATGGCCCTCAGTAACATCAAAGAAGCTGACAATACTGTCATGTTTATGCAGGGAAAGAGGCAGAAAGAAATATGGCATCTCCTTAAAATTGCCTGTGTAAGTAATTTTTAATGAATTATGTAATATGATATTGATTTGCTGTTACTCCCTGCAAAAGGGATTTTTATCAGCATGATCTGTGTCCTCTTGAAGACACGTGTATTTTATGTTGGGTTGACGCTCTTGTTCTTTGCTTGGTGTCTCACTAGCAATTCTGATACAGGACTTCATGATCATCTTTCATTATCTCTCTCCTTTCCAGTTTCCTGTTTTTGTACTCCTCTCAGCCCTAGACTACTGTGGTATCCCAACCCAATTTGGGGGTAGATGTGCCTGACTGGTTTAAAAAAACAGTCCTTTGTTCAACTGGAGGGTTTTTTTTTCCAACTAAAGTAGAATAGAAGGATAGATACATTTGGTTTTAGTCAGTGAAGAAAGGGGTCAAGGACAGGATAGTTAGTAGGGGTGTGTAAGACTAGAGATAGATTTATACAGAAATAGTCTGGTTATGCATAAAAGTAGTGATAGAAATGTTAAGTCTTAGGAATATGAATGTGTGGAGGTGCTTGCCTGTAATCTTTTTTTTTTTTTTTTTTTCCTTCAGACACAGAGCTCTGCTCGGTCCCTTGTAGGATCCAGTCTAGAAGGTGTAACCCCTCAGGCATCAGCATGGCTGCCCACAACTTCAGCAGAACGTGAACATCCTCTGTCATGCGTGGTAACTCCTCAAGATGGGTGGGTTCACTTTGTTACAATAGATAGTTGTATTTTCAAGAGCAGTGGTAGGAATGAGGCAGTACAGTGCAGTAGTTAAGACATATTCTTCACTGCGTTATGGACCAGGATTGAATCCTGATTGTCTCTTTGTAATAACCTTATACAGTTAACTTGACTCTTTTAATGTTCACATTTCCTTACCTGTAAAATGGGAAGTGTTGTGAAAATTCAGCTAGACAGTGTATATAAAATGCTTGGGAAGTGAATCTTCAGCAAATGTTACTTGTTGTTAGCTCAGTCCAGGTTCTAAGTTCTTTATCTGTTATTGGCTTATCAAATCTTTTAGCCAAACTTTATTCCTCACTTAACCATTTATCTCTGAGAAATTATGCTATCTTTTTGCAGTTATCATTTTAGGGCCCTTGATCAACCCTCTAATGGAATTGAGTTTAATTTACTCATTTTATAACTTAGTATTTCTAAAATGACTTTTTTCAGTGCCTTAAATCATTTTTGCAAATAACTCAAGTTTGAAGTGCTATATTTTCTTTTAATTCCTGCTCTTCTGCTAAAAGCTGAATGACTATCCATTTCTGTTATTTTTCTCCGCATAAGATGTGCCATATCCAGAGCCATTGGCTCTTTGCTAGCTTGTGTATTGTTGCTTTTCTCACAATTCATGGAGACCTCTACAGTACCAGCATTTCCTGGAAGCTCTGCCCATAATTAGTTTTGCAGAGGTGCAGCCATGTAACATCACTGCTTAGGAGGTCATGCAGTTGCACATTCTGTACTCTCCTTTTATGAGAGAAAAGCACATGGCAGGAAGGCAAGCTGATACCAGGTATTTTATCTTCTTAAAGAAAGCAAGGGCCTCCCTGGTGGCGCGGTGGTTGAGAGTCCGCCTGCCGATGCAGGGGATACGGGTTCGTGCCCCGGTCTGGGAGGATCCCATGTGCCGCGGAGCGGCTGGGCCCGTGGGCCATGGCCGCTGGGCCTGCGCGTCCGGAGCCTGTGCTCCGCGGCGGGAGAGGCCACAACAGTGAGAGGCCCGCATACCGCAAAAAGAAAAAAAAAAAAAAAAAAAAAAAGAAAGCAAGCTCCAGGGTATATCTTGGGGTCATTATACATTTGGCTCAATGTAATACATCCACAGCTACAGCATAGGCTATAATTAATTATATGGACTTGAGGAAATATTCCATTAATCAGAATTGACACAAATAAAATATAATACCTTTTTGCTTTCATTAAAGGCATGTAGGTTTATTAGGGGATGCAAATGGTTGCAAATGTTACTTCTATACAAGTGATTTTCAATGTGAGGTTGTGGTTGTTTGCAAAAGTATATTCAACAGGAATTTTTAAATACATTTTCCAGTAGGAATACATTATAAAGGAAAACTTCAATTATAATGTACCTGTGGTACTTAACCACCAAGGATTGGGAACTGTTGGCCTCAGTTTTTCTATCTGTTGAATAAGCTGAATGAGAATTTAGTTCTGAGCTAATAATGACTATCTTCCATGGCTTAGAACTGATTCTAGTCGGGTAGGGACTGAGGGTTAGTAAAAGGTAAGGATGGAGGCCATATGGAAGAGGGAAGTGTAGAAGGTGGAAACCAAATTCAGGATTTTCTTCAAATACAAACTTCAGGGATACTTCTTGGTTCTGGGCAGCTCCCCTGTCACAGGTTTCTTCTGCTGCCCTCAGGAATCAGCTTGCTTGTTTTCTTTCTCATTGCTGTTATCTGTATTTTCCAAACAGTTTTTTTCACCTTCCCTGATATTTGCAGAAAAGATTGTACTTTTGTATCTCCTCCCCTACATGTGTATCTCTGAAGTAAGCATGCTGATGTTTTTACTACTTAGAAGGAAAGGGAAATGTTTCAGCAACAAAGAGATCTTTCATCTAGCTGTGCCACAGGATCTTTTTTTCCCCCCAGTGAGCATTTTCAGGGGGAAAAAGTTGTATATAAGTGCCACTTATATTTCAGAGGAAAATCAGATTGCAGTTATAGTGGACTCCGGCAGAGGCAGCAGCTTGGAGTAACAAATTGGACTCTTGCCTCTGGGTGGGAGGGATGAGGAAACTGAAGACTACAGGAATCAGCTGCATTGGGTTGCAGGGTTGCAGTGTTGTCGGAAGGGCAGAATCATCCTGACCCTGAAGACCGGAAAATAGAGGAAATTCGTATGCCTCTTTGCTTTCATTCCACAGGGAGACTTTAGCACAAATAATAGAAGAAAATTTGAACTGTCTTGGCCATTTAAGCACTATTATGCATGAAGCAAATGAGAAACAGGGCAACAGTATGATGGTAAGTTTTATATGGATACGGATGTCTGTTTTACGTATGTTGGGTGCAAAGGATTTAACTTTCCATGCTAGATTTATCTGGCATTTGGGATGCAGATGGGGAATAGAACTCAGAGGAAAGAGCATTTGAGGAATGCTTGACCTCAACTCCACATCTTCTCTTACTCACGGATATACTAGGGTTATGTCATCAGTTATCTTCAACAATAGCATTTTTGGTCAAGTTAAATGAGTAGTGAGTAGTGAGCTTTCTTTGCAGTGTGACCACTGAAATCGAATGGTTTGTACTTTTTTGCTTCAGCAATCAATTTTCTCCAATAAGATTGGACACGATTTGTACTGTAATTCAAATATAGTAACTGCTGTATGCAAAATGAACAATGTTAATATGGTTATAATTTATAGAAGTGTTTATATGAAGATTTGGTTACTGTGAATTATTGATTTGTTAAAACTTGGAGAAACTACAATAAAATGTTTACTGAATTAACTTTCACTACATTTAGTCTTGATGTTAATTCTTTGTTATTTCCTCTTTCATTAATTATTTGCTTCAAATATTTATAAAAACTCTGAAATATTTTTTTTTAGTTAGCAGAAAAGGTAAACTACTTAATTGTAACTTATTTGTACTTCTGGTTTTTCAACTTTTGATTATAAAATGTCCAAATATACAGAAAACTTGCAGAAATGAACACCCATATACCTACCACTTTTAGTCAATATCTAATTGTAACTTTTTCATGCCTGGTTTTAGAATCTTGATTGGAGTTGGTTAACAGAATGACTTGCCACTTACTGACTGTCCCAAACCTATGAAGTTGTTGCTGCAAATGTTGGAAATTTTTCTCTTATGACACCATCCTTCAGACACCAATCAATGGAAGAAATGACTATGATCAGAAACTACACATGATTTCACGGTGCAATATTTTGACTCTGGGTAATTTTAACCTCTGAACAGATAGAATTTAATGAGTCAGTGGACTTGTTTAAATACTACAGCTACTTAGGAGCATCTTTGGAATCCATTTGTCTTCAAACTTGATAAAACATTACTTATTTAACTTGACTATCTTTCAACATTTAACTTTTGGGCATAAGGCCAAAGTAATGTATACAGAAAAGAAAATCTCAACTAACATGTATTCTAAGTAAAAATTGTTTGCCTGTGTTTCTGTGGAAGAGACTGCTTGCAAGTAGAATTGTACTTCTTGAAGAATAAACCCTACCTCCTTGTGTTGCACTCAACAGTGCTTTTCCTGGCATCATAAGGAGTTAGTTTAATCCCATTTTCAATTTCAATCCCAAATGCACATTTGACTGTACCCCTTTCCTACAGAAGGGATTGTGCATCTGTGCCTTTAATACCAGTTGATTCTTTCATATCTTGTTAAGTGTGCTATGTGTATATGTATTTAAGATGTACATTTAATAATATCAAAGAAAAGATGCCTGTTAATTTATAATGTATTTGAAAGCTTATCTGTGTTTTCATTTGTATAAATGGGTCTTTTGTTTAAGGAATCTTCCATGTCTTGTCATATAAATTTATAAAGGTCTGTACTCCTGATCTGTAATTCCAAGACTCAAAAACCTCTGATAACAAGGTTTTTCATAAGCTTGGTGACAGAACTCACCTGCTTGCACATCCAACTTGAACTGACATTGAATCTATCCCATTTAGTGTGAATATCTTTTTTTTTTTTTTTTTTTGCTGTAGAAATATTAACGTGTTTGCTTGTTTGGGGGTAGGGTGCTGCCACAGACCCTGCCTGGGGTTTATGTAGTATGGTATATGCACTGAATTACCTTTCTAAAATCTGAAAATTTCATGATTCTGAAACACCTGGCCCCAAGGGTTTCAGATAAAGGATTGTGGATCTATCATCTGTTAAATAATTTAGAAGGTGTTACTTGTTTAAAAAAAAATGTGAAATTCTTTTGTATTCTAGACAGTTTTTCACTTTGTATATTAAATAATTTTTAAATTACTTTTTGAACCTCTATTCACTAAAATCAGATTATAATAACTGAATATGCTTTGGGAAAATGTGAAGATTCCATGAAGCAGAATTGGAGCACAGAATAACATAATGGGCTCTCAGTGCACTTTGCTTAGGAATGAAACAGGACTTATGGTAAAGACAGTACTGGGTAGCTTCTTTAATGTACTCTTTTCTCCTGAGATGTCCTATCAACACTATCCATGTCTAAAAACTGTGCTCATACCTTGCCCTATAAACTGCTGTCTTAGTTACACCATCCCCATTTTTGCTAGTAGTGTCATTTTCCCAGTCATCTAAGTTTGAGACCTTGGGGATGTCTTCTCCTAACTCTAGTCATCTGGTACTACTGTTTCTCTGAATATGGACATTCTGACTACCAGCTGTTAAAATAGGCAGTCTCTCTCTTGCTTCTCCAGTTCTAGAAGGTTTTAATCAATAAACATTTATTGGGTACCTATTGCTTGGAAGATATTGAGCAGAATGGGAAGATCAGAAAAGTTAACCCAGGCAGTACAATAAGAATGTTTATCTGGAATGAAATTATTGTTAAAGGATTTTTTAAATGATCATGCATTTTCTAAATATTGTAATAACTGATAAAAGATCTGGTAGAGGGTGGGGCCATTTTTATGGTTTGTGGCTGATACGATCTCAGGCTAGCCTGATCTGCGTGATACGTAAGGGCAAGTGGTGTGAGTCAGAACAGTCTTATAGTGCGATCACCTCAAATGTGCTTATGATACATGAGTTGAACACTATTTATTGGCTGACAGCGTTTCAGAGTTAAGTGTCAGTTGTGCATTATATCCATTTCATTCCCTAATTCAAGCAATATTATGAAAAACTAAGAGAATCCATCCAGAAAACAGAGGCTGGACAAGTTATTTTTTATTCTCTTTGCTTTTTATCAGTTAAAATAGCTAAGCTCTGCAAATAACATTTATCTGGTACAGACAAGGTCCCATACATTCCTAGGTAGTAGAAGTCAAATGAATGATACAGGTAAGTGCATTTACTGAAGGGAGAAGGTACAGTGGTCTGGGAGGGCTTCCTTTAAGGAGATTTAATTGATTCTATTTACCTCTTCCCATTTCCACTGTTACTACCATTGTTGCAGTTTCCTAACAACTTGGCTTCCGTCTCCTGTCTCCACTGTAAGCCATTTTGTAGACTCACTGGCCCTAAGGTACTGCTTTCCCATACTTCCCTGCCCAAGAGGTTACAGAGCCCTCCAACCTTAGTCCACCTTGTCCTGTTGTGGTCCCACTGCTAGCCTTTCAAGGCTTACACCATTACTGCCCAACCTCTTCTAACATGCTGCCCTTATTTCCTTTGTATCCATCTTTCTTACTCCCATCTCTACTCTTTCACTTTGTCCCTTTGTTTCCGGTAATACATGCAGATAATGCATAATTTAAAAGAACAGAAAAATATGTGGTGAAAAGGAAGTCTGTCTCTATTCTCTAGCCATCCAGTTGTCCCTCCCCACAGAAAAAGTGCATTCGAGCCTTTCAAAATCTGGGCCTAGCCTAGCATCCCACTCCTTTCCGTCACACAGGCTTCAAGGAAGCTCAAATGCTCATTGTCTTCAGTCTTCCCGGAGGACCCTCCAACACACACCCACGTTATGGGCTTATTAGTTTATTCTGTTCTTATTGCTTGGATGGCTTTCATAAAGCCCTCACTGGATCAGCATTCTGGCACGTTAATAGGTGACTGCACAAGAACACGCTGACTAGTCCCTTGTCTCAGAGGCCCTCTCCGTTCCTCTGCCTCCTTCCTTACTCCACATTGCCGATTTCCCGTCTCTTCCGGAGCAGGAAACCAGCAGTACACAGTGGAGAGCCCACGTACCTTCGCGCGAGATAGCTCGGCGGGCGGCGGCGAGAATTTTGTCCCGTCCGCTCCCCGTCTCTAGTCGCTGGGCGAGCGCGGCGTCGGTGTGCGTGTCCGCGCAGCCGCAGTGCCCCGCGGGTGGGCGGGGCCGGCTCTTGGCCGCGGTTGGTGCGGCCCGGGTGGAGACTTCGCGTGCAGGCGGGGGGGCGGTGCGTCACGGATCGGTGAGGCGCGGCCGAGGGGTCGGCGTCTGTCCGGAGTCTCCGGCCGGCCCCCTTCTCAGTTAGTGCTTTCCCCTGGGCGGGGAGGAGCGGCTGTTGGGAGGGGGGTGGTGTCAAGACGCTCACCAGGGGCGACCCACGGGCCGGCTCGCGCGGAGGGCTTGGCGACGGGGAAGCGGGCTCTGCGAGGAGGGAAAAGAGGCACAGGACTCCTCAGCTCGGCCTGCGGGAGGGGGCCAGGTCGCGGGAGGGCGAGGTGGAAAACGGAAGGTGGGCCTGTCACTCACGGGGCTGGGGCTCCGTTCCTTCCTCATCCAGGAGGAACTAGGATGAATATGACTCAAGCACGCGTTCTGGTGGCTGCAGTGGTGGGTCTGGTGGTTGTCCTCCTCTACGCCTCCATCCACAAGATCGAGGAAGGACACCTGGCCGTGTACTACAGGTGAGCGGCACGTGCAGTCAGCTCAGTTTCTAGAGCAGGTAGAAGGGAGACTCCCATTAGAGTCTAGGAAGTTGTTCCCTCTGCGGTGTCAGGGAGCTCTTTCCAGTCCTAGGAAGTGACTTTCGTCGCAGCTCTAGGGAGAGTATGGGAGCTGTGGCAGGCTTTTGCAGAGCATCCTCCAGGTGTTGGACAGTTTCAGTGCTATGTACATTGTGTGCAGAGGTTAGGACTCCCTGCAGTTGTTCCTAGTAGTCAGTAAATTCAGTCATTTGCAGAAAAAAATGAAGGGTGGAAGGCAGTGGTGACTCCACCTGTGGCTGAAGAAATGGTTAAATCATTGTTAAATTCCACACAGCTGTACTGGCTTTTAGTTTGCAGCCGTAGGTGCTGTTTAGAAACTCTGGTCCTGTTTGCGGTTGTTTCTTAGATTTTTTTTTTTTTCCTTTAAAAAGTTCTGGTGTTTGTTTTGGGCTTGTAAGGCCATTAAGACCATGACAGTTGTTAAATTCCTGGACCTTGGGAGACAAACACAGGATTGTGACAGACACATCCTCCTCCCACCTTTCCCTGTCTTTTCGAGTTGTGGAAAGCAGTGGTGTGGAATGTGTTGACCTCTAGCTGAGATGAATAGCTTTTCCTTCAACGTAGTTACCACCAGTTCTTTTGATATAGACAGAGGACAGTTTGGAGAAATTGCGATAACGATGTATTTGAAAGAGCTTCAACTTTTTGCTGGCTTCTGTCATCCCATAAAACCAATATTTCTACTTTTAGATCCATCCAGAGTCCTAGAAACAGTCTTCCCTGTGAAGCACTAATTTCAAATACAATTTTAGTGGTATGTCTTAGCAGGTGGGTGGTCTGGCATTTAAAAAATGACAGACTAGTCTGTATTTCCATCTAGTTCAGCATTGTCTTCCTGATAGTAAAGCCAAGGAAAGAACATTTCAAGGTATGGCTCTCAAAAAATTAGGGATGGACCTCAAACAGTTAATCTTTTATTAGCTATTTGTTATGAATTCTTTGCAAACCTATTTATATTTTCAAGATAGGAAAGTAAGTTGTATTAATTTACTATTCATTATGTAAAATAGGACTTCTTTTTTATATTTGCCTCCAAATTACCTCCTTTTTATAACTTGCAAGATGTGCTTTCATGTTTCTCACATTCCAGAATTTGGTGAACAAGTGCACACTTATATCTATCTGTAGTCTTATCCCCTCACCCTTCATCTTTCGTGCTAATTTGTTGTTGTTGATTTTATAGAGGCTTTATGCCCCCAGTATTTTTTTCTTTGTTCCAAATAAGTTTCTTTTTTTATTTAAAAAATTGTTTAAATTGTTAATTTACAGCGTTGTGTTTCAAGTGTATAGCAAAGTGATTCAGTTATACATATATATATTTATTTATATATATTATTTTTCAGATTATTTTCTTATAGGTTATTACAAAACATTGAGTATAGTTCCCTGTGCTATACAGAAGGTCCTTGTTGTTTACCTATTTTATGTATAGTAGTGTGTATGTTAATCGCCCCCACATTTTAATTGCTTTGTAGGTAGATTAAAAGAATCTTGAGCATCAGAAATTCTCCTTCCTTGAAAGCTTGCGTTATCTATTTTTTATTCAACCTGGTGATTAAATGTATTGTGTTTTGATCTGGCTCACGCTATGTACAATTAAAGTACATCAACTGAGAGCCATTCGAGTTTTTTTCACAAGTAGTTCTCAAAAGGTTAAAGACCAAAGAGAATCTTTATACCTGAGAGTGGTGCTGGAGACCCAGAGGTATGGTTGGTAGAACTTGTGAAACAAGGTGTAACATTAATTTGATCTTTTCACTTCTGTAGGTGTGGCAGATATTTTAGGGACCAGCAGTTGTTCATCATTAGTAACTTATATTAGTGAGGCTTTAGTAGATCAATAGCATGAGTAAGAGTGAATATTTATTACAGCATTTTAGATTTGGAAAGAGAATTTCTCTTTTTATAATCTTGTCAAATTGAAACATCTTTTTGCAGGGGAGGAGCTTTACTAACTAGCCCCAGTGGACCAGGCTATCATATCATGTTGCCTTTCATTACTACGTTCAGATCTGTGCAGGTGAGTGATTCCTAGGGAAGCCCCCGCACTGGATAGACAGGTGCGAGCGGAACAGTGACCACATTCACGGGTGGAGATAGAGTTCCTTATTTCTTAAGCTAATGGTAGTATTTACTTAAATATAGGAGTTAAAAATTCAGAGTACAGTTGTCACAGCATAAGTTATGGTTTTGAACCACGTCACTCTCTTGAGGTATATTAGAAGTATGAGCTAGGCAGCTTGGAAGGACTCACTTCTCCCATCTATATAGTGGTATGCAGCAGGTTTTCTGTTGCTGCTGTCAAAATAAAAGCAGGACTTTGAAACACAACTAGAGATATAAACCAGTGATAACTTGGTTTAGAATGGTGTTTGGTTTCCATAGAGGCAAGCTCCTGGGCTACTGTTAACATGGAGGATCTGAATTTTTATACACAGCTTCTCTGCTTCACATTTTTGCCTGGTACATTAAGCATAATTTTATGCAGAACATTAGTGAGTGTTCTATTTTGACAGCATCCCAGGATATCTTAAATAAGCGGCTGGTTCTTGAGAACAGACACTTAGTAAATATCTTTTGAGGTAACAAGATGACAAAACAGGACTAGATTGTTACTACTTTTGCAGGCACAGCGTGATTATCAATCTTTGGATTCAGAAGTTTGTCTACTATCCGCTGCTCATTTTTCAGGGCTCGGGAAAATTCAATGTATTTAATCTTGTAATTTAAAGTCTAGGCTTCCTGCTAAGTGAGATTTTCATTATGAGTACTTCAATCCTCCAGATTTCCCTCCAATTCCCTGTTAGATGGCTTGGGGCAAGAATTGTGTCTGTTGAGGTGAAGTGTAGTGTTCTTCCCCTAGTCCGACTGACTTCCATATTGTTTTCCCATATTTATTTCATTCACTCTTGCCTAGGCTGATGCTGTCACCTCTTCTCTCACCGTCTCTCTCTTGATTCCTTATTTCCTGTCTCAATCTTGCCAGCCTTTCTAAGGCTCATCACAGATCCTTCTCCTCCTCTTCCATAGCCCTTAAAGTCTGTATTGTAAATTTTGGCCCTTGATCTTATTTCCTTTAATAATGTTGTATGGTTCTCTTAAGTTTTTGTGTGAATTTTTTTCTCCAGAAAGTCTCCAAGCTTCTTGAAGGCAGGGGTCATAACACATTTATATTTCTGACCTTTCTACTTGTGGTGAAAGTTGTTAAATTGAGCTGATTTCTCTGGAAGTGGTATGGTGTAGTGAACATGGGGCCAGAAACCCGTAAACTAGGTTCTGGCTCTGGCTCTGCCACTAATTGTTTATATGACTTGGCAGAAATCACTTAACCATTCTAGACTTCAGTTACTCCTCTGTGAAACAAGGGGTTTTATTTGCATGAACCCATCAGCAGCTTAAGTAGTCTATATTGATGTTATCAATGGCATCATCAGACCTTAGAGATCAGGGGCTTTTTTTTTTTTTTTTTTTGTGGTACACGGGCCTCTCACTGTTGTGGCCTCTCCCGTTGCGGAGCACAGGCTCCGGACTCGCAGGCTCAGCGGCCATGGCTCACGGGCCTAACCGCTACACGGCATGTGGGATCTTCCAGGACCGGGGCACGAACCCGTGTCCCCTGCATCGGCAGGCGGACTCTTAACCACTGCACCACCAGGGAAGCCCCCAGGGGCTTTTTTACATCTTGTTCTAAGCCAGGCAGGTTTGTCTCTGCCTTCTTGGAGCTTAGTATGTTGAGTCATACTGATGCAGAGATATATAAAAGAGATACAGACAATAAACAAATAGATTTTAGAGTTTAATTACATATATAACAAATACACAGTGTGTGTGTTTATATATATGTGTGTGTGTGTGTATTCATACATATACACACACACACACACATAGAGTGATGAACTGTCATAAGAAATGAAAATGAGGGACTTCCCTGGTGGCGCAGCGGTTAAGAGTCCGCCTGCCAATGCAGGGGACACGGGTTCAAGCCCTGGTCCGGGAAGATCCCACGTGCCGCGGAGCAGCTAAGCCCATGCACCGCAACTACAGAGCCTGCGCTCTAGAGCCCACGAGCCACAACTACTGAGCCCGCGTGCCACAACTACTGAAGCCCACACACCTAGAGCCCATGCTCCGCAACAAGAGAAGCCACTGCAGTGAGAAGCCCACGCACCGCAATGAAGAGTAGCCCCCGCTTGCCACAACTAGAGAAAGCCCGTGCACAACGAAGACCCAACTCAGCCATAAATAAATAAATAAATAGATAGATAGATAAATAAATTTATTAAAAAAAAGAAATGAAAATGAAATTAGTAAAAAGATTTACTGCTGGAGTCAGTGTGACTAAATAGAAATGGTCTGTCTTTATATGTGAAACTGTAACGTTCTAGGAAAGAATTATATTAATAAAACCCTTTTAAGTTGTTTTCATAAGAATGAGATAGAGAAACTTATTTTTAGGAATTTTGGGATCACATTAGAAGACATAGCTTATACAAACAAATGGCTTAACAGACTTGGCATTTGAAAGGAATATTTAAGACATCTTGGGGAAATGTGAGATCCCATATATGATGTAAGAAAAAAAAACTATGTTTAGAAAAATATAAAAACCTTCAGCCTTTAAAATATATATTTACATAACAAAACCAAAGACTTTAAAAATAAACATTCATACTGGGGAAATAATTTTTGAGGTAATATAAAAGAAGTATAAAAGTACATGAAGATAGGATGTTAAATTGAAGATTTAACATTTGAACTCTTTCCTAGTTCTACTTGGTTTGAAAATTGACTAGAGAATATTCTTTAGGTTTAAGTAAGAATGTATATTTAAAGTTGATTTGGAAGTTGAATTTGGTGAATGTTTTGAAGGAAATAAAATAAATTGAGCTCACCTCTATCAACTTCCCTTACTCTACCTAGATCCTGTCACTAATGTTTACTATCACCCTTTTAACCCCAGACTTAATATTCTATTCTTTTTCCTCCTGGAATTTTATATGAAACTAGTTATCAAATCCCTTCTCTATTGTATCTCCTGGGTTGAAAGCTTTAAATTTCCATGGCCTTTTCTTCATTAACCTAAATAAATTACTACTTTAGCTTCCCAGCTGGTTTTCTTGCCTCCAGATATGATAGATAATGAGAACCACAACACACATAAGCAAAGGAATCAAGGAAAGGTCCTGTTTTTGAAAGGTTTGTTTGTGGCTCTGTATAAGATGGACTAGGGAGAGCACAAGCCCCCCAGCAAACATTCAGGGCCCTCTACCTAACATCATCATGTTATGTTCTCTTCTCAGAGTTTCACCTCTCATCTATATTGTCCCTTCTGCTCCAGGCAAGCCAACTGCTTCCTGACACCTATACACACAGTTTGTCCTCAACTTTGTGTATTTGAATAGATACGTATTGAATTTAAGATGCTTCTCTGCCTTATCTGTCCTTATTTCTCCTTCTCTAGACTGGGCTTATAAATATTTCACCTCAGAGAGCTTTTCAAATGATTATTTTACTCTATCACTTAATACCTAACAATTCAGTTTATACTCTGTTATTTGTACCTGTTATGGATTGCTTTGTAAGGATTTTATCTCCTGTGTTGGATTGTGAGCTCTTTGGAAACAAGGACCATGCTTCTTTTTTCCATTGTATTCCATAAAGTACTATGTTGCTGTGGGCTTAATATGGTGCAGTGTGTCCAGAATACACTCATTATTTGCTCGCCTGTTGGAAGCCTTCAAGTGCAATAGGGAGTCATTCTGGATCCAAACCAAGTTGTGACAGGGGCAGAGTAATTAAGTACCAGATGGTTGGTTCACAAGGAGGAAGCAGTGCTGATGGTGGCATTTCTGTTAAAAAGGAAATTGAGAGACTGTCTGAGAAATCTGTAGGACCTGAACTAAAATATTGACTATAGCTTTAGAGGAAAAGGTTGGTGTTGAGCTCAAGGGCCCCTCTGAGTTGAAGACTGCTTGTATGCATATAATAGTTATCTCTTGCCTTCATTGTAACCATTAATATTAGCAGTGGAATCAGAGTTCAGAGTACAAATCCTAGCAGTAGTATCCTTGTGGGTAATCCATGTAGTTTGCAGTCCCAGGCCAGCTCCACGCAAATAAGGGACTGACTGAGAGATTGAACATTGAAACTTTCAGATAGAGCATTGAAGGTTTCCTGGTGCATCTTGACTCAGACATCAACTGTAAAATATTCTGTCTCTAGTCTTTCATGTTTGCCAGGATACGAAAAGAGATTGCTCTGATAGCTAATCTTTGGGGACTAAAATTGTAATGGAGCTCTCCTGTACTTACCTTTCAGCAGTTCTCTAGAGATTTTCCTTTGGGACCAGTGGTTCCTTGATGTTATGTGTGCTGAGTATTGATGAGATACTTTTTCCTCCCCAGACAACACTGCAAACTGATGAAGTTAAAAATGTGCCTTGTGGAACAAGGTAAGCGTTCCCCTTGCTTACCACCCTCCCTTTGGTTCAGATGTATTTTCTGTTCATAAGCTGTGATCACTTAAACACCTTTCAAATAGGTATCATAGTAACCCAGGGGGATTTCTCTTCAGAGCATTATTTGAGAAAAGCCCTGTCTCCAAATAGGACCTTTCCATCTTAGGAGCCATTTGAAACTAACAGTAGATAGTTTAAAATGAAATCAGCTCACCTTGTCCTCTGTAGTATTAAATGCCATCTAATTTAGAGTTTCTGATTCAGTAGGTCTGGGATGAGACCCGAGAACTTGCATTTCTAGCAGAAGTCCCACGTGATCCTGAGCTGGTCTGAGGACCTTACTTTGAAAAATCACTGCTGTAAAGTTTGGGGGCAAGAAAGACAAGCAAGGGCCAAATTATTTTTAGAGTATAATCAGTACATTGAATTGTATCAGAAGAAGAGTATAAAGTTCAGTGTATGTTTTAAATTCTGTATTTTAAATGACCAAAATATCACAGAAATGTTCTTAAAGAGGGAGCAAATTCTCTCTGTTTTAAGTTAACTTATTTGATACAAGTTGTCCCTAGGTCTATCTGTAACTTTTTTATGGATTCCCTTTAGAGATGACTCAAAATTGGCAGCTGATGAGATGTTGGGTAAATTTTATTTTTATCTTCATGCTCTCCTGTATTTGTCAGATTTTTTTCAGTGAGCAGGTATTATGCTTTTTTATCAGAAAAAAAATGTCGTAAATTGGTAGGAAGGCTTAGTTGTATAGTTTCAAAATCTCTTAACTTCATGTATCTTAAATTGAGGTTCACATGTTCCTCAGGGTGTGTGCTGGTAGGCCAGGAAGTATAGGAGGCCATCAATTAACAAGACCTATCTTTCTGGAGTGTCAGTTTTACTTCAAGGTTTGGGGGAAAATTCTTCTTTTCATATTAGAATAAATACAGATGAAAAGTAGATCAAGATAAAGCAGGGAATCAAAAGAATTTCAGCCTGTGGCTGGCCTCCATACCTCTGGGGAACCACTTTACCTGATTCCTTGATGGAGAAGTTTGAGAAGTGCACTGCCTTAGCTGTTGGCTTCATTTAATAAGGGCAAAGTGCTAAGCAGCTCTAGGTTATAGGTCTAGTCTTCCTGTGAGCTGATTTTGATCACAGCGGTTACAGAGGTGAGCTTTTGGTTATGAGAGAGCCAGGTGAGTGTGTGCAGGGTCATTTGAGTAGTGATCAGTGAGGTCAGTTTAATCAATCAGTAGTATATGTCTTTAGATTTTCCTCCTAAATTTCTATCATGTGGGATTTGTTTGATGATGTAGAATTAATCTAGGAACATAATAGGTTTGTATTTGGCTCACATTTTTCCATTTCTCTGTTTTTAGTGGTGGGGTCATGATCTATATTGACCGAATAGAAGTGGTTAATATGTTGGCCCCTCGTGCAGGTATGGTACCCATCTATTCTGTTATAGTTATAATCAGAGTATCTGTAACTGAGAGCTTCTCTAAGGAATAGGAATAGATTCCCTAAGGAAAGTTTTATGACCTCATTCATTTCTGATATATATATTAAAAAAAATAATCACTGGAATATTTTCCATTCCTAGGGAATGGAGACAGAAATAGGTCACAAATCCTGGACAGAGTTGACTTTCTGCAACTGTATGGGTTACTCTGAGCTGAGCTGAGTGTATCTAAGAACAAGACAGTCATTGATTATTTCTAGAATTTCTAGAAAGTAGCATTTTATCCAGTCAGGATGAGAAATAATATCATTACATGTTAAAAGTCTATAACTGATCAGTTCCTTGGCTACATTGATTTGTGACCATAGAAAAATCTTTTCTAGTTGAGATTTTTTTTTTTTTTTTTTTTTTTTTTTTTTTTGTGGTTCACGGGCCTCTCACTGTTGTGGCCTCTCCCGTTACGAAGCACAGGCTCCAGATGCGCAGGCTCAGCGGCCATGGCTCACGGGCCCAGCGGCTCCGCAGCATGTGGGATCTTCCCGGACTGGGGCATGAACCCATGTCCCCTGCATCGGCAGGCAGACTCTCAACCACTGCGCCACCAGGGAAGCCCTCTAGTTGAGATTTGCTACAACTTGCAAAGCAATCTGAAAGTCCTCAGTGTGGGGAGAACATTTTGTTGGTAAAAGATGAAAACTCACAGAGATGGAGTACTGTTCAAATCAAAAACTTAATTAGGAGTTCTGAAGTAAGATCAACCTTTTTAATGTTTGATTTTTTTTGTAATTTTTTTATTGTGATAAAATACATGTAACATAAAATTTACCTTCTTAACCACTTTTAAATATTCATTGGACATTACATACATTCACATTGTTATGCAACCATCACCAGCATCCATCTCCATAACTCTTTTCATCTTGCAAAACTGAAACTCCCTACCCATTAAACAAGAACTCCTCATGCACCCCCTCTCCCAGCCCTGGCAACCACCATTTCTGTCTTTCTGACATTTCTGTCTGTACTTTCTTTCTCTATGAATTTGACTACTGCAGGAACCTCATAAATGGAATCATATAGTATTTGTCTTTTTGTGACTATCTTATTTCACTAAGCATAATGTCCTCAGGGTTCATCCATGTTGTAGTAGCATGTGTCAGAATTTCCTTCCTTTTTAAGGCTGAATAATATTCCATTGTATGTATATACCACATTTTGTTTATCTACTCATCCATTGATGGACACTTGGATTACTTCCATGTTTTAGCTATTGTGAATAATACTACTATGAACAAGGGTGTACTTGGGTTACTTCGAGACCCTGCTTTCAATCAAAAGATCTGCCGTTTTCAGAAGACCTAAATGGACATTTCTCCAAAGAAGACATACAGATGGCCAATAGGCACATGAAAAGCTGCTCAACATCACTAATTATTAGAGAAATGCAAATCAGCACTACAATGAGATATCACCTCACACCAGTCAGAATGGCCATCATTTAAAAGTCTACAAATAACAAATGCTGGAGAGGGTGTGGAGAAAAGGGAACCCTCCTACACTGTTGGTGGGAACGTAAATTGGTGTAGCCACTACAGAAAACAGTATGGAGGTTCCTCAAAAGACTAAAAATAGAGCTGTAATATGATCCAGCAATCCTACTCCTGGGCATGTACCCAGATAAAACTATAATTTGAAAAGTTACATGCACCCCAGTGTTCATTGCAGCACTATTCACAATACCCAAGAGATGGAAACAACCTAAGTGTCCATTGACAGATGAATGGATAAAGAAGATGTGGTACATACATGCAGTGGAATACTACTCAGCCATAAAAAAGAATGAAATAATGTCATTTTGCAGCGACATGGATGGACCTAGAGATTGTCATACTAAGTAAAGTAAGTCAGAAAGACAAATACCATATGATACCATTTATATGTGGAATCTAAAATGTGACACAAATGAACTTATCTATGAAACAGAAACAGGACAGACTTATGGTTGCTGTGGGGGAGGGGTGGATTGGGAGTTTGGGATTAGCAGATGCAAGCTATTATATAGAGAATGGATAAACAACAAGGTCCTACTGTATAGCACAGGGAACTCCATTCAGTATCCTGTGATAAACCATAATGGAAAAGAACATGAAAAAGAATGTGTACATATGTATAACTGAATCGTTTTGCTATACAGTAGAAATTAACACAACATTGTAAATCAACTATAACAAAGTTTTTAAAAAGATCTGCCATTTTATTTTTATCCTTACTACTAAAATTTGCATGCTTACTATGTCAGGATACTGTGTTGGCAAAAGCAATTTTAAAAGGTGAAGTTAGAGCATTTGCCTTAAGGGCTTTTTATTTTACTTGAGAAGACATGATACTGACCTAAAAAAAAAATATATATATATATGTGTGTATATATATATATGTGTATATATGTGTATATATATGTATATATATACACATATATATGTATATATATAGGAATGTAAGTAAGGTCATGCTAAGTTTCATGTCACTAGTACAGGCACAAATAGCAAAAGAATTTCAGAAGAGAGAGTAACCTGTATTACTATCAAGTGGATTTGGATTATATTTTTCAGCAATTAAGTGTTTTCCTGTCTTTTATCTTCTACTTTCCCTGGTCACAAATCAATGGAATGGACTATGATTGAAAAAATAGAAGAAGGGGAGATAGTGCTTGTTTTCTGGCCAGAGATAAAGAGGAAACTATTGTATCACCCACTCATTTGGAAATGACCAGGAGGATGAGTTAGTCAGCAAGTAGTTATTGATGGCCTGTTCATCTGTTGTGATCTGGAATCTGGTTACATCTAGTATCCTCCATGGGAAGGCGAGTAGAGCAAGTCTTGGATTTGAAGGGAGAAAGCATGTTTTAATAAGTAGGGCACAGGTTCTGGCATGTTCTAGTATGTACCCTTAGGCACATTTCTGAAATTCTCTGTTTCTCAGTTTCATATTATGCAAAATAAGGAGATTTTTTGTGAGAATTAAGTGTTAATGTATATAAATTGCCTGATATAAAGTCTGGCCCAGAAATGTTAGCTTCTTTCCTTTCTAGCCTGTCATTTCTTTTTGTTTTTTTTTTTAACAGCCTTTAAAAACTGCCTTTTTGAAAATGGTCTTTTGGAGCTGTCTCCTTCTTTCATTCCCACTGTTCCTCAATTAGTTCAGGCCCTCTTTACCTCTTAGCTAAACTTTTACCTTGCAGTAATTGCTTTACACTTCCCCTGCCTCTGATTTATATGCCTCACAATTCATTTTCACTCTGCTGCCGAAGTACAGATCTGATTGTGTCATGCCCTTGCTCAATCTTTGACGGTTCCTTATTACCTCCAAGATAACATATACTCTCCTTAGTATGGAATTTGAAGTTTGCCCATTAGAATTGCAAATGCAGTAATATCTGGAGAATAAGGCACAAGGAACACATCAAGGCTTGGAGTTGTGTTTCATGTTTTCACTATTTCATTGGCACTTTTCCTCATGTATAGTTTATCACTGTAACTTTTACCTTGGCTGAATTAGAGGATACACGGGTGAACATGGATAGTACCTCTCTTTCAGTGTTTGATATAGTGAGGAACTACACTGCAGATTATGACAAGACCTTAATCTTCAATAAAATCCACCATGAACTGAACCAGTTTTGCAGTGCCCACACGCTTCAAGAAGTTTACATTGAATTGTTTGGTAAGTGTCTCATTTGTTTTAAATATATAAGTAACCAATTAGAAATCTTGTTCAGCTTGTCTGTGAATGCTATAATAATATTAGTAAACATTATGCTATTTGAGCATTTCCTCTGAATTTATAATAGAGCAATTGTCTTTAAAATATTCTTAAGTTTAAAATTACTTAAATTTGCTTAAAATTGCTTAAATTAAGCAAATAGTTACTCAAACAAGATATTTTAAGAATGATAACCATTTTCTGAAATACAAAGTATGTAACTTGGTAGAGATTGGAAAAAGATCATTTGTTACAAACTATGTTCTTTTTTAAAAATTAATTAATTTATTTTATTTTTGGTTGCACTGGGTCTTCGTTGCTGCACGTGGGCTTTCTCTAGTTGCAGCGAGCAGGGGCTACTCTTCATTGCGGTGCGCGGACTTCTCATTGCGGTGGCTTCTCTCGTTATGGAGCACAGGCTCTAGGCATGCAGGCTTCAGTAGTTGCAGCACCCAGGTTCAGTAGTTGTAGCCCGCGGGCCCTGGAGCACGTGAGCTTCAGTAGTTGTGGCATGTGAGCTCAGTAGTTGTGGCACACGGGCTTAGTTGCTCCATGGCATGTGGAATCTTCCCGGACCAGGGATCAAACCCGTGTCCCCTGCATTGGCAGGTGGATTCTTAACCACCGTGCCACCAGGGAAGTCCCAGACTGTATTCTGTTTTTACTATGATAATTTACTGAAAATTAGCTTTGTTGCTAGTTTAATAGATAATTTGGAGAAATTAAGAACCTGTGTCTTGGAGTTTCCCAAGACCCACCCCCACGTTTGATGATTTGCTAGGAGGACTGATACTGATAGAACTCAGTATAATCATACAGCTAAGATGTACTA
The DNA here is from genome assembly GCF_964341445.2 of Mesoplodon mirus. Lineage (NCBI taxonomy): Eukaryota > Metazoa > Chordata > Mammalia > Artiodactyla > Ziphiidae > Mesoplodon > Mesoplodon mirus. The sequence goes on along the minus strand of NC_138977.1, from coordinate 202,133,303 downwards.
CAGCAAAAGGATACAAAGCAGAAGGAAAAGGCACTTGGGTGAAGTCTGAAGGAAATCAGGCACAAGCTTTCAAGAGTCTTCTCCCAGCGGAGTCATGCAGGATACGCTTAATTACTCCAGCATTGAATTGTAACAACACATGTGAGGTGTTGCCTGCTGAAGAAGCTCATTAGAGCCTCTCTATGCAGGATTTTTACTGTGGGCTGGTCGTGTAGGTACCTTCTGCCTAGCATATACCAATATTCCAGATTCCCAGAAGGAAAGTAGATGTTCAGCATAAAACACATTGTTTGAATAAACAATTTAGGCACGGTGAGTCATTGTTATCAGTTCTGGGGATAGAGGGAATGCTCTCCAAATCCATGACCGCAGGTGACAGCCAGAGGCCAAATTGCAAACAGGCCTTTCTAAGGATAGTAGTTTCAGGCTTGCTATGTTGACTCTCTTCTGTACAAGTTACTTTTCATTTGTGGTAGGGAAAGCTCTGGCCAGGGATTGGGTTGCTGCTATTGGCTGCTCACTTCTCCCTTCTGGAATTCTTAGTGAATTTCTTAGAGGCAGGCATAGGGATGGTTAATCAATTTAGAAATCTACCAGTTGATTCCTCATTGACGATTGAGAACTGTTGGGGTGGTGTTTGAGAAAACTGGTCTGTCCTTAATTGTCACATCACTGGTTATTTAATAATGGGGAAAGTACTGTTGAGGTGGATAGAAAATTCATGAGTTACAAAGCCAGGTGAAGTGACATCTTCATTGTCCAGTGTCCAGTGTGCTTCAAGGACCTTCCTATGAGCCTTTCCCCCACCCTCTCTGTTTTTAAATCCAAAATAATTGTCAGAGGTCCATGGAAATGAAATTTAGTTATTTGGGAATTTGGATAAAGATTGAAGATGAAAATTTGTTTTTTTTTTAGAGAATCAGGACACATATTAAGTAGCGACACTGAATTAAGATATTAGAAACCTAGATTCTCCATTTATTTGATAAACTTCAAGTAGCTGCTTGTCATCTTTCCTTAATTTCTTTGTTCGGTAATTCCTCACAATTTTTCCTCACACAAAAAGAAAACTATATATAAAATATATATATTTTTTCATATGTGTGTGAAATGGCTTAAGCTCTATAAAAGAATAGTACCATGGAAACTTCAGGTCTAATTATGATTGGTTTTGTTTAAATGTTAATACAATGTAACGAAATTTTTTTGAGTATAATGAGAGCTGTTGTTCTTGGCTTCAAAAACAGATCAAATAGACGAAAACCTCAAGCAAGCTCTGCAGAAAGATTTAAATGTCATGGCCCCAGGCCTCACCATACAGGTAAGCCCTTCTCCTAGGGAAATTCTTTGGGAATTTTGAGAGCTTTGTATTTAATTGTCCTTTCATCAGACTGTTTATTCAGCAGTTATTTAATTGTAGTGCTAGGATGATTTACAGAATATCTTTCTCCGTTATGGGTGGCATTTTTTTCTGAACTCTTAGAGGGAACAGATAAGCTGAGGCTCTTGCAAGGAAATAAAATCCGTATACAGCTGTGTATGTGTGTGGCATTATTAAGATACAGTAATAGTTATAAATCAGTTTAAGACTAATCCTTGCCCTCAGTAAGATTATGAAAAAGAATTTCACGTATAAAATTTGAATAATAATTCTAGACAAAGTATTAATTGACAGATGAATTGATTGGATGATTATTGCTCTAAGAGTTTAAAGAACATTTCAAGAGAGTCTGCCTGGAAATGACTGAGTTTTTACTGATAGGTAGGTCTGGAAGAATTAATAGGATTTATAAGGTGGAAAAGAGTAAGGAAGGTATTTCAGGTGGGTGGAAAGACCTGAGTAAAAGCAAGGTAGCAGGAGAATTTAGTGGTGGTGTGGTGGTGGCAGTGGCATTGGGAGATAGAATGGTGAGAATAACTGCTTTTTTTGGGTATTTTTTCAGATTGGGTTGAAATCCACTAGTAGGTTCTAAAATCAATTTTAGTGGGTCATGACCAGCATTTTAAAAAAGATGGAATTGAATAGGAAAGGAAACCCGAGCACATGGCATGTAGTAAGTTAAAGTATCAGTCTGTGAGGCTTTTGTTTGTTTTACATAAGTGTGTGGGGTAGGTGTTAATATTGGGTGTCACTGTAATATGCCTTTTCTACTGTAGTCATGGTCAGTAACATTAGAACGCAGTGGCTTTGGATCTGGATTACCTGAGAAGTGGTAATGTGGCTTCTCTAATGTCCTTTCTTAGTTTCTAGATTGCACTGCTTCTGAGAAGTGTGCATTCACTGTGGGTGATCATATGCGATCTCATGAGTCTGGAAAACTTCTGAAGGTTTTCCCTGTCCTCCATCTTGCCATTATCTCTGCCAGGTGCCTGAGGGGGAACTGCCAAAGTTAAGGGTTCTTTTGAAATGTCCCAGAGCTAACTTTGTAAAACTCTCTTGGTTGTCCTGGAGTAGCTTTTCAATTTTAAAGATAATGTGAATGCCACGGATTCCTAGATTCTGCTCAGGTCATTACTTGGAGATCTAGCTCATTCTTCTAAGCAGCCCCCTAGAGTTCCTTGCCTTATATTACATAACCATTTCCCTACTGTTTCCAATTTTTTGCTATTAATAAACAATAGTGTATTGAATATTCCTGACACATCTCCTTGTATGTACACTTTATCTTTCAAAGTGGCTGTATAAATCTACATTCTTTTTTTAAATATTTATTTGGTTGCACCAGTTCTTAGTTGCAGCACGTGGGCTCCTTAGTTGCGGCATGCAAACTCTTGGCTGCGGCATGCATGTGGGATCTAGTTCCCTGACCAGGTACGAACCCAGGCCCCCTGCATTGGGAGCGTGGAGTCTTATCCACTGCGCCACCAGGGAAGTCCCTAAATCTACATTCTTACCAGCAGTATATGTGAATACTTGTTTCTCCACGACCTCATCAGCATTTGAAGCAATCAGACATGCTGATTTTTGCTGTATGGATAGATGTGAAGCTATCTCTCTCCTTGATTTGCATTTCCTTAGTTGTTAATGAGGTTGAGCATCTTTTTGTTTATTTTTTTGTCCATTTGTACTCATCTGTCAATTGCCTATTCATATTCTTTGCCCATTTTTCTATTGAAATGTTTTTTTTCTTACTGATTTATAGTAGTACCTTGTATATTATCGATATTTTTATACACACGCATGTTATATGTGTTGTAAAAATAATCAGATATTAGGAAAAAGATGAATAACAAAGTGAAATTCAACAGTAATCTTACTATGCAGAGATAACATAGTTTGTTGTATCTTTCCAGACTCTTCTTAATACAGAAGAGCATATGTTTATAGTTATAAATAATGTTGAACTAAAATGGAATCATACCATAGCTTTTTTCACCAGCAATATATGTAAGCATCTTTTCAAGTCAAAAGTAAGATTTGCTGCATCATCACTTTTAATGTTTTTACTTAATCCCTGTTGGCTTCCAGTTTTTACTGTTATGTGCATGTTATAATGACCAAGCTTATACATACATCTTTTAAAATCCTTCCCTTAAGATAAGTTCTTAAACGTAGGATTGATGCCTTGTTTGGGGGCTTTTTGATATATATTGCCAAATTGCCTTTCAGAAAAATTTTAGTAGCTTATACTCTCTCATCAGCAGTGTTGATGAGCTGTTGTTTTCTATACATTTGATTGTGTGATCATACTCAAATAATTAACAGATGCATACCTGCTCTCTACATCCTTTTGGAAAAAATGAATCTGCCATCGTGTATTAATTATTGAGGTTGAATGCCCTAGGATGTTTATTGGCCCTCTATATTTGATTTGTGAATTGTGTTTGCTCATTTTTCAGTTGTTTTTATTTGTTTTTCTCATTAACTTAAATAAACTGTTTTTGATATGTTAATTATTGCAACCCTTCTTTAAAAGCATAGTAAACATTTTCTCCTAGTTTTTTTCTTTGTCATTTAACATTTCTTTTCCCCTTGACAATTCTGAAGTTTAATTTTAGTATTTTTAGCAGTAATTTTAGTATTTATTTCTTTATGGCATTTTGCTGTGCTACTATGCTTTTAAGAGCCTTTCACCAACTTTAAAATATAGAAATTTAAATCAGAAATTACAACATTTTCTTTACTTTTACAGTTTTATTTTTAGATTTAAATTTTTAATTCATCTGGAATCCATTTTGATTTCATTTGTGAGGTTGGGCTCCAATCTGCCCCTCCCCCAATTTACTAGCAACAGCAATTACTGAATAATTTATGCCCCTCTCTCCTCTTTGTTTGAAATGCCATCATATTATTTGCTAACTTCCATTATATAGTAAAGTCCTTTCTGAACTTTGTTCTGTTGCATTGATTTTTCTATTTCCTATTCTTTCATTAGTTATTGAGCCCTTGGTCTTTTCCCATCCAATCTACTTCTCTCCTGTTTTTTCCCTCTTGTTAGTAAATGGCTCCTTCTTACCCTCAGGCCAGTCTAGAGGTATGGGAGGCGTCTTTGAGAACTCTCTGGCCCTTAACATCTAATCAGTCCCCATATCTTGCTGATTCTACCAAAACCATCTAAAACATCTTCACTGCCACCTTCTTAGACCAAGTACTGTTTCTTGCCTAGACATTTGCAGTAGTCTTCTATCCTGTTTTCTCACTTTCACTTGTCCACATCATTTTCTGTATGGCAGAAAGAAGGATCTTTTAAACTTATCTATATTTATTTGTTTTTATAAATGTTATTGAATGAAAAAATGTCACTTTATTGTTTTTAAACTGATAGATCAAGATCTCCATTTTTTTGGTTGCTTTATTCTTGTTATAAAATAGTTTCTTATGATAGTTGGAATGCATTTTTAGAACTTAAAGGCTATTTTTCAGCATTCCTATTTTTAACATACTACCGTATGGTCATGATAATTCAACTTTTCATTCACTTTTAAAATTTGATAAGATATATTATCTTTTAAAAAAATAATGGCCTTTGGCAGTACAGTGGTTAAGACTCTGCGCTTCCACTGCGCGGGGCACAGGTTTGATCCCTGGTCGGGGAACTATTGGTAAGATACTACTTGCTGCATGGTGCGGCCAAAAATAATAATAATAATAATAATAATGGCCTTTGATATTTCTGCCAGTTTATTCTACAAGATGAGTTTTCATTATTACTATTTTCAAGTCATATCAGGTACCTAAATTGGCTTATACATTTAAAAATTAGGAACATAGTCTATGACTTTACTTACAATTGTATTATCATTTTTGTTTCTTTTAGAATTTCTTTTTTTTTTTTTTTTTTACTATTTTAAAATTTTTTTTTTTTTTTTTTTTTTTTTTTTTTGCAGTACACGGGCCTCTCACTGTTGTGGCCTCTCCTGTTGCAGAGCACAGGCTTCGGATGCGCAGGCTCAGCGGCCATGGCTCACGGGCCTAGCCGCTCTGCGGCATGTGGGATCTTCCCAGACCGGGGCACGAACCCGTGTCCCCTGCATCGGCAGGCGGACTCTCAACCACTGCGCCACCAGGGAAACCCTATTTTTAAAATTTTTAAATTTATTTTTTGTCTGTGTTGGGTCTTCGTTGCTGCACGCAGGCTTTCTCTAGTTGTAGCATTTGCGGGACTACTCTTCATCATGGTGCGCGGGCTTCTCATTGCAGTGGCTTCTCTCATTGCAGAGCGTGGGCTCTAGGTGCATGGGCTTCAGTAGTTGCAGCACGCGGGCTCAGTAGTTGTGGCACGTGGGCTCTAGGGCATGCAGGCTTCCGTAATTGTGGTGCTCAGGCTCAGTAGTTGTGGCTTGCAGGCTGTAGAGCGCAGGCTCAGTAGTTGTGGTGCACGGGCTTAGTTGCTCCACGGCATGTGGGATCTTCCTGGACCAGGGCTCAAACCCGTGTCCCCTGCACCGGCAGGTGGATTTTCAGTCACCGCGCCACCAGGGAAGCCCCTCTTTTAGAATTTCTGACCTAGGTGAGAAACCCATATCCCAAGTTAAATTAATATCCATGAATTTAATGAGCTTTAATGCTATTAAATATGTAGTCTTTTTTTTTTAAGCATTGAGGATTGTAAATGATTTTTGGTGACTTTATTGAATATCTGCAAGTTTGCTGAATTAACTGTCTCTAGTAATTCTTTTGATTAATTTCCTTAGATTTGTGAGTGTGTGTGGTAAAAAATACTTAACATGAGATTTACCCTCTTAAAATTTCAAGTGTACAATACATTTTTATTGACTGTAGGTACAATGTTGTACAGCAGATCTCTAGAGCTATTTATCTTGCTTGACTAAAACTTTATGAATTTCCCTAGATTTTTTTTAGTTATATAATTATGCCAAAATAAAAATCTTGATTCCCCCCAACCTAGTATTTTAATTCTTCACATAACACTAATAACTATCTGAAATTCTCTTGTTCATTTATTTGCTTTTTATTGTTCTTTTCTGCCTTTAAAATGTTAAAGTCCATGAGAGCAGTCTTGCTTTATTCATTGCTGTGTCCACAGTGGTTGGAATAAACAGTACTTGGTACAGACTAGGCACCCAATTAGTATTTGTTGTTGAGTGAACCTTCTCTGTAACAATCAGTATTTTCATTTTTCCCTTCTCTGTATTTGTACCCCATTTTTCCTTCTTGAATATACTATGGCAAATTAAAGTGGTGAAAATAGGCATTCTTGATATTTTTTCCTGTGTTATTTAAGGCAGTGACTATATATATTAAATGCTGGCTTTTGGTTTAAAATATATGCTTATAATCCATGGGTCAGTTTCAACAGACATATTCATTTCATCAGCTTTTTTTTTCCCTTTCTTCACTCACTGTGTGTGTGTCTGTGTGTGTGTGTATTTTGACCATTGTTTTTGAATATGTTGCCATTTTATTTCTTAAATCTCTTATGAAGCAAATTACTCATGGTATCTGTTACAGTAGGTGCTTATATTTCACATATTTGAAAATTATGAGATTTCCCAAGATTGACAAGCATGTAGTGTGTTCTTCAGCCTCACACAGCAAGACAGAAGTCTTCAGAAGAAGTCCTATTTCATGCTCTTTTTATAAGACTATAAAGATACATGGCCAGTTTCATAATTAAATGCAATATGACAGTGCTTCCCCCTGAATCATATTGGAAGTCATCTGTATTTCTGGTAGTCACTTGGGAAATCTGGCATCTCTTATAAATTCTGGTTCTGAATTTTTCTTTGTCTTCTGGGTATGTCCATGAGTTGTTCTTTATGGCCTCACATGCCTTACCATTAGCATGAAATGACTTTTTTTCATCATGGTCCCCAGCTTCTTATTCCATTTCACTCTAATTCTTGTATTTAGTTATTATAATCCTCAAAATTGTGTACAGATCTGACTTGTCTCTTTTATGTAGGGGAGGCTATGTTGCTTAAAAGTTTTAAAAGCCTTCTTTCATAAGCCCTAAAAAAAGGCTATGTGCTTAAAGGCCTTGTTGCTTAAAAAGTTCAACCAGTTTTCAGAGGGAAATTAAAAGTATCTACAGATCAGTAAAGTGCTTTGTGTGTGTGTGTAGTAGGGTGGAGGGGTGGTGTAGGATGTTTAACTGGTAAAATCAAACATTTCTGAGAGATCAAGTCCGTGATACAGAAAAGTCAGCCTTCGGAATCTGTATTTCCCAAGCAGATGTAACCCTGTAAGTGCTATGTGCCCACAGCACAGAAAGCCAAACTCTGATAGTGGGTGTTTACAGCAAAGTAAGGGTTTTTTCGCAGGGTCCAGCAAGGAGAATGGGCAGCTCATGCTCAAAGGGCTCAAACTCCCCAGTGGCTTTCAGGGAAGAGTTTTTAAAGGCAGCATTTGGGGTGAGGTTTGCAGGGGGCATGACTTTCTTCATGGTGATGTTCCAGAAATCTTAATCATCAGTCTTCTGGTTCCAGCCAGTCTGGGGTCTCTGTGCTTGTGCTCATGTAGTCAGCATCCTCCACCTGGGTGAGGGCCTTGGTTACTTCAGAACAACTCACAGATATGCATTAGGTTGTTATGTATATCCCTTGAGGAGGAACCAGGGCTCTGTTTTATAAGTTACTGTTTCTTGACTGCTTTTCCTTTGTTTCTGCATTTCCTCCCTCCTGAATCAGTAACTGCTTGCGTTTGTTCTTTGGAACTCAGGAAAGGCCTAGGAGACTAAAGCCTTTTTCCAGGGAAGGCCTAGGAGACTAAAGCCTTTTTCTACAAACAAGAAACAGGGAACACAGAGGGGCTTTTGTACGTGGCTCTTGCACACCAAAATTATCCTGTTTCATAGATAATTATGCCAAAGTACACTATGGTTAGGGAAACAGGGTCTAGTAAACAATGTTTACAGAGATAAGTAGACTTTGTTCTAAGTGAGGTTCTAGGAAGAAAGAATACAAGCTGCTAATTGGTATTTGTTAATTGGTGTTTGTTTTCCCTCAGTGTTGGGCTGTTTATTTGTAGCCAGTACTGAGTGATTGCAGGTTGAGGAAGTGGTAAATTCATTTACTTGTCCACTGTATTAAGTTGCATATACTGACCTGGGTTTTTGCTTGTTTATATTTTGTTTTTGACTGTTTCCTACTTTATCATTTAAATCTTGAAATTTTGCCTTCCTTCTGTTTCTTTGGTTTGCAGGTTTGAAAAGGAAACACAGGTATCCAACTTAAGAGCTTTGTGAAAGGTCTTTTAAGAGAGAACCTTTTCCCTAAAAATTTATTTCCTCAACAGCCAGGCATTTTTTAAAGGAAACAAGAAGCAGCTTATTTTGATTTTTTTGGGGTGATGGCAGGAACAGTAGATTTTCTGATGGGATCCCTATGTGTGTCAGTAGGCAGCTATGTCATAGCTGTTTTATTAGTTTCATTTGAGGAGCTGTTTTGTAGAAGATTTGGTTTGACGATTTGTTTTTCAAATACACTTTGGCTTTTTCATTTTTATTTTTTAGGCTGTGCGTGTTACAAAACCCAAAATCCCAGAAGCCATAAGAAGAAATTTTGAGTTAATGTGAGTAATATGCATGGGATCCCAATATATTTATTTAGGGCTGTCTACATTAATTTACCAGTCTAGAGGAAAATTATGTTTCAGATATTACACTGGGGAGGGCTATATGTCTATCTTCCATTCTTTAATTCTAGTAATATTACCTATTCTGGTGTCTTAATTCCCACTAGACTCTTATTAGCTTTCTCTTTATATATGGACATTTCAGGAGCAGCTTCAGTGGCTAAGGATGCAGTTTGCTGTAGAACTGTTGTTGGAAGCCTAAGGAGCTATAATTTGGATGTGAATAATACCTTGAATTAAATATTAATAGAGGAGAGAAAGAGTCCTAGCTGTTAAGGTTGAAGAGAGTGCCTATATTTTGTTACTGTGTTATAAATGGTAAGAATAAACACATTGGTATCAAGTTTGCTTTTCCATTGTATGTGATTATGTATCTAAAATTAGACCTGATCTTTATAATTTGCCTTTGGGGAAGCTTTGCCTGGGTTGACTCCTGGTAGTCTTCTCTTCTGTGTGTCCAGGGCTGACTGGGAATGAGAAGTTACTTGCTTGACATGAAATTAGTTTTGAAGTGTTTTAGAAGATTCCTTTCGTGACTACCTATTGCAGTTGAAATGTCAGTATGATTCTCATATGACAGGTACTGAAAAGAAGAAACAAAAGTCTTTAGGAAACTTGACAGATATGTTAAGAGGCAAAATATGAAATATTAGAAAACTAACTTTGCAAAAGTCAAGAATACAAAAGACGTATAAATACAGGGGGTCCAAAAAGTAATAATACTACTTCTTCGTAGAGTGTTATACTTCTGAGTTGTTATTGTTCCCAAGTCTATATCTTTTATTATGCAGAGTTTAATCTTCCCTTTTTCATTGTAGAAAAGGACTTCTTCTTTTAAAACTATAAAGCACAGAGTGCTAGGCTGAGTAGATCATGGGTCTGATCCATTTATAGAAGAAAAATAAATTTCTTGAAGGCTCAGCATGTCTTAGGCTTTAAATATAATAGCTTCTGGTGATGGAAAGATGAATACTATGTGTTATCTACCCTCAAATAACTCATAGTATCCAGAATGTCATTTTATCAATGTTGGCAGGAGGAAAGGAGAGAGGTGGGGGGGGTGATGTTTGGGGAAACTATTGGAGTTACTTTTCAGGTAATTCTGGATCTTTCCTAATTTTAAACACTTATGGAATTCTAGAATTAAAGGCTACCTTGGGATAATCCAGTCTAACTTCCCACCTAGTAGTGATCTTTTTTATACCCTTTCTTCTATGTTGTCACCCAGTTGCCACTTGTACATGCTTAGTGATTGGCCACCTATTTCCATTGTTAGAAAGCTCAGATTCTTAGAAAGTTCTTCTTTGCATTGAGCCCCAGTTCACCACATAATTAGTAACTGCCACCTAGTTATATCTTCTGTATAACAAATCGGGCTGCTACACAGGGGTGTCTGCCTGAAGAGGGGCTGAAATCCAGCCCCCTTCTGCTTGCCAAACCATGCATCCGAGGGGCTGGCTACATCTGCCCAGAAGTTAGTGCCTTTTGCTAATTGGTGCAGATTAGCTGGAGGCCTAACAACAGAGGAAGCATTCATATACTCCAGACACTTCCAGATCACAGGCCTTTCCATGACACGATTAGAGGAAAGGGTCTGACTAAAATTCAAATATACTAAATTTGACTCATATTTCTGGGTGACTTTGGGCAAATCATTTAACCTTTCAACCTCAAATTCATTATTAGTAAAATAGGATAACACCTCTCTTGCCTACCTTACTGAGTCAGAAAGTTCTTGTTGAAAATGGTTCTCTGACCCACTGTAGAGTCAGAATTACTACCTGTGACTGTACACCATTTCTAATTTTTTGTAATATTTTACTCCACAGGGAAGCTGAGAAGACAAAACTTCTTATAGCTGCACAAAAACAAAAGGTTGTGGAGAAAGAAGCTGAGACAGAGAGGAAAAAGGCTGTTATAGGTACTTGGATTTCTTTCTGAAATGGATGCCTCTAAGTACATGTGTTATGAGTTTGTCCTGTTCTTTGTCCATCTCATGTTGGATATTGATGGGACTCAAATAAGATTGCATCATACATAGTGGAGAATTCTGGAAATTCCTTTGTGTATTCAGATGTCCTAAAACCTTTAAAAGTAGATGAGGCCAGTAGTTGATGAAGTGCTTTGGCTCTTCACCATGGTGTTGGCCCCCACTGTTGTCTTTTGAGGACCCGAAATGTGGATAGGGTTTGGAGGCAGCTCTAGCCTCTGGTGGAGTAGGGGTTTTGTTTATACAGATTCAGAACAGGGAGGTTTTTTGGCCAAAGCTCAGGATTATAGTATGCACCCTTGCTGTTGACGTGCACCTAGTTTTATCTGGATAGATAGATGTTACCGCCTTTAGAAGTACAGCAGGATTGCTCACGGCTCATTTTGAGTCCCAGTGACTTCCCTAACACTCCAGCATATTGTGTATTCAACTGCCGTCTTAGGTTCTCAATTGTTTGTTCCTTGGTTTGCTGAAAGTTTGAGTTTTATATTAAATATTTCAAATATAGAGGAACATACAGAGAACAATATATGAAGGCTTAACATTTTGCCATATTCCTTCAGATCATATTTTCTTTTAGGAAAAAGTTTATATATCTATTTGAAGCCTCCTTTGTACCCATCCCTGGTCTTATTTCTTGACCTGTCTTCTCAGAGTACATTCTATTCTGAAGTTGATGTATATTTTCTGTCCATATTTTTATACTTTTACTCTAAATATGTAACAATAAACAATTCATAGAATTGTTTTACTACAAAAGTGGTATCAAACTCCACCTTTTATTTCACAACTTCCTTTTTTTTTACTAACATTGTTTGAGTTTTATTCATATTGATACATGTAGATCTAGTTTATTTTTAACTGCTCTGTATGTATCTCATTTTATGAGTGAGCCTCATTTGATTCTGATGGATTACTAATGAGTTAGTTTCTGGTTTTTCCTTATTACAGACAGTTCTGCAGTAATACCCTTATCCATGTCTCTCTGTGCGCATATGCAAGAGTTTTCCTAGAGAAGTGCTACTCCACATGTGATGTGGGTCGGTGCCCTGTCACCGGCTTTTTGTTTTGGATCCACAATGAGATGAGTATGGAAATTGAGAATGAGTGTTTAGAAGTTCTTAAAACATTTTAACACAGTAATTTTATTGTCTGTTGAATCTAATAAAAAACTGGAGCTTATGTTTTTCTTTTTAAATATTTTTCTAGTAGCTCATTATAATTTATAAAATATTGAAATACAAAAAAAAAATGCTTTCCCACAGGTAGTTTGAGAAGCACTGCTCTAGAATGCATATCTTGAAGTAGAATTGCTGGGTCATAGGGTACACGCATCTTCAAGTTACAACACGCTGCCAAATTGCTCTCCAAAGTGCTTTCTCCATTTTACCCTCTCCTCAGCAGTGTTTGAGTTTCAATTTCTGTGCTGCCGTATTCAATTCCCATTTCCACACATCGTCCTCTACCCTTGGAGTTACCAGATTTTTAAAAATTTATACCAGTTTGATGATGGGCATGGTATCACATAATTTTGATACGAGTTTTCACAGTTACTAGTAAAGTTGAGTATCGTTTATGGGTCATTCGGGTTTCCCTTTTTTTGGTATATGAATTGCCTGTTAATATCTTTAGCCCATTATTTGATTACTTTTTTAAACTGATTTGTAGAAGTTCTTTGTATCTTCTGGCTATTAATCCCTTCCCAGGTTTATGCATTGCAAATATCATCTCTCAATTTGTGGCTTGTCTTTGAACTTTATGATGTCTTTGACATACATATATATTTCATTTTCATGTAATCAAATTTATCAGTCTTTTCCTTTCCAGTTTGTGCTTTTCCTATCTTGTTTTAAGAATTCTTCTCCAACCCCAAAGTAATAATTTTATTCTAAAAGTTTTAAAGTTTTTCTTCTCATATGTAGGTCTTGAGTCCATCTGGAATTTATTTTCATGTTTAGTGTGACATAGAAATTCAGTTTAATTTTTTCCAAAAGGCAAGCCAATTGTCTTAGACTATTTATTGAGTAGTTCCTTATTTCCTGTACTTATTTCTAATGCCACATCTGTCATATAATAAGATCCTATATATAATTTGTTCTGTTGTTAGGGTTTCTATTTTCTTTCAATTTCTTGGTCTATCCTTTTACAGTAATACCTTGCTTTAATTACTGTAGCTTTCATTTTAAGTCTTGCTATCTGGGAGAGCAAGTTCCTTCTTAACTATTCCTCGAAACTGTTCCTATTTCTAAAATTGTATTGGACTATTCCAGGCCCTTTATTCCTCCAAATAAATTTTAGAACCAGCTCCTCAACTCTATAAAATACTGTAAGGATTTTGATTGTAATCACATTACTTGTATATAGTACATCAGTTTGGAGAGAATTACAATATTTATGATATTGAGTTTTATAAATCTGTTATATTTCTCCATTTATGAGAATGAAAAATGAAAGAATGGTCTTTCAAAAAAGTGTCATAATTTTCTTCTCAAAGTTCTTACACACTCTTTGTTAGAGATTTATTCCTATATATTCCTCAAATTTTTTGCTATTATAAATAGGCTCTTTTTTCAAGGCACATTTTCAAACTGGTTTTTACTTTTGTATAGGTATGCTGTTAATTTTTTCATTTAGCAATCTTGCCGAAAATGCTGTTGTTTCTAATAGTCTCTTGGATTTCCCAAATAATCGTATTGTCTTCAGATCAGGACAGTTCTGTTTTTTTTTTTTCTGTACTCCCACACCTTTTAGTTCTTCCCTTACTGCTTTAGGCTATGACTTCCAGTGAAGTGTTGAAAAGAAAGATGGTGACAGGCATTCTTGTCTTGTTCCTAACTTTAAATACACAGTTCCAGTGATGTTTGCTATACTTAACTTTTATCGGGTTAATGACATTTCCTTCTGTTTCTTGCTTGCCAAGGGTTTTTATCATGAATGACTGCTAAAACTTTTCGAGTTTTTTTCTAAATCTGTCGAGATGACCATATAATTTTTCTTTTTAAAGCAATTAATATGGTGAATTATATTAATAGATTTTCTCTTACTGAATTATTTTGTCTTCCTGGGATAAATTCACTTGACCATGAAGTAGGAGTTTTACCCTAATAATTTCTTTTAATTTTTTACTTTTATTTTCATAAATGGTCAGCTTTTTTTTTTTTCTTACATTCTTACTCTAAGGTTTTGGGGGGGTTTTTTGTTTGTTTTTTATATCATGGTTATACTAGCCTCAAAATGAGTTGGAGAACATTTCTTCTTTTTCTGTGTTCTGGAGCATTTTGTATAAAATATGTTTTACTTCCTCTTTGTAGGTATGGTGGAACTCAGTTATAAAAACCATCTTGGTCTAGTGGGGTTTGTGCTTTTTTGTATGCTCATTTGATTTTTATGGCAACACTTAACCTACTGATTTAATTTCTATATTGTGTAAGGTATTTGTTTCTTTTTTAAGTCAGTTTTGGTAGTTATACTTTCTAGAAAATTCTCCATTTTATCTGTTATTTCAAATTTGGGGGCATAAATTTGTAAAGTTCTCTTATGATTTTTAAACTCTGTACCAAATCTGTATGCCCCTTTTCATTCCTGATATTGTTTATTTGTGCCTTCTGTTTTGCTGGATCAGAGGTCTGTTTTATGCATCTTTTCAGAGAACTAAATTTTGATTTGGTTGATTCTTTAGTCACTTTCTTTTCAATTATTATTTACACTTATTTTTTATTATTTATTTATTTTACTCACTGGTTCTTTTCTAACTTTTTGAGTTACTAAATTCTTTAGTTTTTAGTCTTTTCTAACGGAAACATGTAAGATTATACATTTTCTTCTAAGTTCTGCTTTTAGGTACATCCACAAGTTTTGAATGAGGTTTATTTATTGGTGTTTGGTTTTCATGTAAAAAAAATGTCCATTATTTCTTCTTTGACTCATGAATTATTAAAAGTATATTTTTCAATTTCTAATTTAATTGGTTCTCAGGGGGCTACCTTTTTATTGTTGATTTCCAATGTTATTGCATTGTAGTCAGAAAATATGATCTGTTATATGGATTCTTAAATATTTGTTGAAGTTTGTTTTGTGGATTATCAGTACGTGGTCCTTTTTTGGTAAATGTTCTATGTGTGCTTGAAAAGATTG
The DNA here is from genome assembly GCF_964341445.2 of Mesoplodon mirus. NCBI lineage: Eukaryota > Metazoa > Chordata > Mammalia > Artiodactyla > Ziphiidae > Mesoplodon > Mesoplodon mirus. Next base: position 202,118,142 of record NC_138977.1, on the reverse strand, counting down.
AATGTATATTCTCTATTTGTTGGATGCAGGTTTCTCTGCATATTCGTTATGTCAGGATTATGAATTGTATTGTTCACATCTTCTGTATTCTTCTAATTTTTGCCTTCTTGAGCTATCAATTACTGAGAGGAGTGTGTTAAAATCCCCCACTATGACCATGAATTTTTTGACTTATAACTTTTTTTCTTTATGTATTCTGGGGCTATATCATTAAGAATGTTTAGTTTCAGAACTGGATTGTTACATCTCTGTGGAAAATTGGTCCAGTTATGTAATAACCCTCTTTTATAGCCAGACATGCTTGTTGGCTTAAGGTCTATTTTGTCTGATGATAATATAGCTATGACAGATTTCTCTTGGTTAGTTATTTTCTTGATGTGTGTTTTCACATCCTTTTACTTTCAACTTTTCTATGTCATTATGTTTTAGGTGTGTCTCTTGTAAACAGCATATAGCTGGATTTTGTTATCTTATCCAATGTGAGAATCTGTCTTTTAACTGGTGAGTTTAGTCTTTTTATATTTATTGTGGTTACTGCTATATTTGGACTTGTTTGTATCATTTAATTTTGTGCCATTTACCATGCTTCTTTTTCCCTTCTTTTCTGATTGGTATTGAATTGATTGTATTTTCTTTATTATTTTCTTCCTTTTACTTGATTGGAAGTTTTACATTCTATTTCTAGAATTTGTAACTAGTTGTTGCCTGTAAAATGTTAACAAGCATACCTGACTTGACAGAATCTAAAGTTAATCATTCTTTCCATCCTCTTCTTGAACAATATCTTAGGATGCTTTAACTCATATCACTGTCCTCCAGTTTTACATATTATTGTTGCCTAGTATTGTAGTTTCATGTTGTTTTTATTCCCCCATTGGTTATTATCATCATTGATTCTTACAGTAAATATTTTATTTTGATTTAAATATGTTGTGTAATTTTTTCCTCTCCATTTCTTCTGACAATTCATTCTTTTTTTCTGCTAGCTTTTTTTCAGTAAAGGCTACGGACTGGAAAATTTATTCAGTCTTCCTTAGTCTGAAATACTTTTATTTCATTCTTGAATGGTAGTTTAGCCTACAGTTCTAAGCCCAGCTAAACTTTTCTTTGTCACTTGGCAGTATTATTTTGTTTTTGTTTGGCTTCTGCTCCACTTTTTACTTTTAAGAATTTTCTCTGTTAAAAAAAATAAAAGAATTTTCTGTATCTTTGTGTATTCTCTAGTTTCACTATAATATGCCACTGGGCTGGTGGGTAGAGTTGCAGCCCTTTAGCAGGTCCTCGGGTTTTATAGGGGAATTTCAGTTTTAACATCTCAAGGCCTCATCTCCTGGCCCTGCATGGGCAATAGCCCAAGGCCCTTTCTCTTACTAGTCTAATAACCACTCCCAGGGCTGCCACCATACAGCCTGTCAGCTCTCTCTTTACTTGTCTCTCTTGAGGATCTCTCATTCTTTCTTATGATCTCAATTATACATTAGAAAACAATTTTGTTATATTTTATCTAGCATTTTAAGGTGTTGGAAGGGTTTCTCATTAGCCTACTCCACCATTTTTCTAGAACTAGAGGTTTGGTCATGCTCTTTATTGGTTTATGCCCACACATCAGAGAACAGTGTGAAATAGGATTACTGCATCAGTTCCCCATGTTGAGACACCATTCTCTGGGTTCTAGCTGCAGGCTCCAGATTCCTGACTTTCTATTCAAATTTTATCTTGAGTTTCTGCTTATAGCTAAATTTTTAGCCCAGCTGAACACAGCCTATTTTTAGGACGGTATGGTGATAGATTGATTTTATGCTGATGGGGAGATAGGGAAGTATGCCCTGGAGTAGCTGGTAAAGGATCCTGCCTTATGGAAAGAAGAAACCACCTGGAAATGTTCTTTCCATTATACACTTCCTCCAGAGGCCAAGGAGAAGATATGTTAAAATATTCAACTTCTTTGGCTGAAAAGGAGAATTGAGAATGTTCTTCAAGAATTGCAGTGATTGTATTGAAAGTATAGTTAGAGTCTTTCTTCCCTGGTCCTGAATCCTTTGGTTAGGCCAGAGATTTCCTAAGGATGTTTTGTTTTCCCTGCCTGTAATTGCCTGCTGCAGCTACCTTGTTCACTCCCAACACTTGTTTTCACATTCTCAGGTGAATTACCCTGCTTTCTCTTTTTTTATCTTCTACGGTAGTCAGAATACTCCTCCTCTGGTAACCCTTCATCACATCATTTCCCTGATGATTACATAACAGTTGATCCTGAGTATATATTAAAGTTAAATTCTTTAGCCTGTCACTCAAAACAGGGGTCTTCCAGCCCTCTCTGTAATTTTTTTGTTGTCTTCTTTTATAAGCTGGCTCTTTATCACCTCTTCAACTGTGACTTGCTATGCTAATTCGTATATCTTGTTTTTGTTTACACTTTCTGCCAGGTCCTCTTAGGTCATGTCTATTATTTTCTTTAAGATTTCTTCCAGAAGGTCTTCCTTGTTTTATTTTCCTTATTCTTTCTTTCTCCTGCCACATTATATAATTGTCCTATGTTGCCATACATTTGTGTTGCTCTGTTTTTGTTCTGAGAACGTTCATGAAGTATCTTTTTTTTTCCCCATTAGCTTGTGGACCATTGCCATTTAATCCCATGAAGGACTGGAACTGTCACCTTTTGTACCCTTCCTTCCCACAAAACAAGCACTGTCAAAATAGAACAGTGAAGTAGGAAATAAATTCCCTTTTTTCTGTTGAGTTGTTTTACAGTCTGAATAGATAAAACAATGAAACAATGAGCCCATAAAACCTTATATAATTGTTAGACTATGTGCTCATGTTTCTAAGTACCTCTGGAACTAGAGAAGTGTTTTTGAAGGTCTTGTTTTGTATATAATTTTAGAAGCAGAGAAGATTGCACAAGTGGCAAAAATTCGGTTTCAGCAGAAGGTGATGGAGAAAGAAACTGAAAAGCGCATTTCTGAAATTGAAGGTACCTCAGGGAGAAAAGAGGCTCTGACCATCCTGAACTGCTTCTCTGTCTCAGGGACTGGGTCTGGGTTATGGTGGGTGGTCTGGAGGAAGTAGCTGGCCTGATATTCTAGACAAATTTTTTTAAAATTGCCATTGCATATCTAGCTCTTTTGTTTGATTTGTGACTATGGGAAACCCAGCCTTTCATTTTCCATCCTTAAGGTGGGGCTTATTTGTTCTCAGGTAAAGTAATCAGTTTTAAAGAATATACAAGATAAGAAACCCCACCACCACCAGTTTCTTTTCTACCTGTCAACCAAAAAAATAACCAAACAATTAGCTGGGGGAAAAAGAAGCCCTAATTTTCGTAGAGGCTCCCAAACTCTTGATTACACATAGCAGGATGTCGATGTTCTTAGCTCACAGTCTTGAAGACCAAATATTCAACCTCTTTTGCTTATACGATGATGCTTCCTATCATTCTACATTAGCTGATTCTGAATCAGATTTGAAGGGGATGGAGACAGTGCGGTAAATAGAGCAGAGCTCTCATGTCTGGACTTAATTATTAATACTTAAAGCCTAGAGCCTGGGTGGGGTGTGAGGCTTTAGGTGATGAGGGGTGGAGGAAAGAAGGAGCAGCTTAGGGTGGAAAATGAAGTGGGTTCAGACGAGCTGAGAGTTAACTTGACATTGACAAGAGTATTCCCCTTTGAGAAGGAGTTGTCTGGGGACTGGGATTTGAAAACTGCTAATGTTGTTTTATGCCTTTAAAGTAAAGTGAATGATTGGAATATCAAGCAGTGGATAAAGGGGCTTCTATTTAAGGTAGAGTCTGAACTCTTACCCAGCTGAGGAAATGGATTGCAACTTTGCTCTGTTTTAAACACCCTGACTGTTTTGCTTACTAGATGCTGCGTTCCTGGCCCGAGAGAAGGCGAAAGCAGATGCTGAGTATTACGCCGCACACAAATATGCCACTTCAAACAAGGTGACTGGCTCTCTGTGTCACTCTCCTAGTAATATAGGTTAAGTTTTTGCTTTCCCCTGTGGGGCTTCTAACACAATGGAGGCTATTTTATCCAGTGTCAAGGAAGGGTAGTTACCATCACACCCTCTAGAATCATCCAGTCACTTGGAAAGACATATGTTGCACATTCTATGGGTAGAGAACTTTGTATAGTTCTTCATAAAAGTGGGGAGCTAGGACAAAGGCAAGCAGATATATAAACCCAGGTCAAATGCCATAAATTCATACATTTGTACTGCTGTATAAGGGCTCAATAATCAGGAAAGTTAAAGGTCTTCTCCTGAAATGACAAGAGTGACAGGAGAGGAGTAAAGTTCATTTAAAATTGCTTCCCAGATCAGGTAGACCTTTGGGGTAGATGCTAAGCTTGTTTAGAGCAGAGTTTCTCATCAGACATTCTTAGCATCTTGGGGTGAGATACGTTTTCATTGTTGAAGACTCTCATGCATTCTGGCCCTTGCCTGCTAAACTGTCAGTAGTGCTCACCAATTATTTTAACAGTCCACACCCCCCACCACACGTACACGTTTCCGAATGCCCCCAGTTGAGTACTGCTTGTTGGTTGGATTTAAAAAATACTCTAGTCATGAGGAATTTCATGTGTGGTAATTTGAGAAAGGAAGTTGGGTGATGTGTGGGTGAACAATTTTTGTGTAGGGACTGGGGTAAGTTTAGGTCTAGAGAGTACAGACCTAGTTAGTAGGAATTATTTAATTAAAAGTCAGCTAGAACCCCTAGTAGTCTGAGAAGGGAAGGATATAGGGAAGGATATGACCAAGGTTTATAAGGTTATTAATTATACAGTAGAGTGGAACAGAGGAAAAGTTGAGAAGGAGGTTGCTAAGTTATATGATGCAGTCTGAAAGGTTAGAGTCAAGATTTAAGGCATAGGCAGGGCTTAAACTTTTTCCACTTAGGAAGGAACAACATAATCTATATTCAGAAGTCTGAAGATACGGTAGGTTGTCAGAAGGAGAGTCGTCAGTACTTTGAAATCCAGTGTAAATTTAGAAATAAACTTAACATATTGGAGGACACAACTCTATAGAAACAGAACGGAATTTGGTCAAGATGAAGGCAAGATGAGAAATTTCAGTTTCCAAACCAGTGATCCAAATCTGTCATGGGAAAAGCTGGCCAGGCACAAGTGTCAAGACTTTGTCATTGAGGTGAGCCTTACGCTGAAAGGGGCAGTAGTTTTATGCCATTCTGAAAAATGCTGTCAATGTGATAGCCACACTTCAAAGTGAGAGAGGGTCATTGGTAGCGATTCACAGTTGAGGAATGACATTCAGGAGAACAATAGGGAAAATCTGTGTAAGGAAAGAGAGCAGTGACTCTTGCACCAAAGTGTTCTGATGCCTTTGCTCTTGTTTGCCTCTCACAGCACAAATTGACCCCGGAATATCTGGAGCTCAAAAGGTACCAGGCCATTGCTTCTAACAGTAAGATCTACTTTGGCAGCAACATCCCTAGCATGTTCGTGGACTCCTCTTGTGCTTTGAAATATTCAGAGGTTAGGACTGGAAGAAAAAGCTCTCTCCCCTCTAAGGAGGCTCTTGAGCCCTCTGGAGAGAGCCCCATCCAAAACAAGGAGAGCACAGGTTGATGCAACAGGTGGAAATGTTCTCCCATGTCAAGATATGGCCCAAGGGGTTAAGTGGGAACGATGGTTATACGACTCTTCAGATTTACAGAGAACTCATGCTCGTCTGTTCTGCCTTTCCTGTGGTAATCCTGGCTTATCAGCTGATTGCAGGATAGAGCTGGCTGTCTGGCACCCAGATGGTCTTTTCAGGTGCAGTTTTATCAAATATCCTGTGTGTGTTCCTTTCTAAACTGGTACTCATGAATGAGGGAAAGTCTGATGCTAACATACTGCCTGCACTGGAATGTTAAACACTAAATATTTAACAAGCTGTGTTTTTCTAAGCTGAGATCTATTGGATAATGTTTACATTGGTCCCCGGGGAAATGTGTGCTCAGTCATTCAAGAGATAGGAGGTCAGAGAGAAGGCGGCCAGGATGTGGTAAGTGTAAAGAAGACTGATTATGCCAGGACCCAGGCTTTCTCTTTGGGGTCCAGTCCCAGCATTCATCCATGTGATTAGCATCTAGTCCGCTGAAGTTCCCCAGGAAATGATCTTCCACTTGAGCAACAATTTACTTGATACGATTTGCACCTTTTTGTTTTCCTAGAGTCAAGATGGTGGCCTGCTGGGACATGCACCTTGCCACCCAATCAGAGATTCTTCATAGAGATTCCTAATCATTAGTTTATTGCATTCGTAGGCTCAGAGATAGAGCTTAGTTTGAAGTTTTGGGTGAGATGAAACCTTTGCTTTGAACCAAAGCTCTGGGGGCCATACATACCCCTCCACTGGGTGATGGCTGTCTATGTCACTGCCCAGGCCATGTGTGACTAAGGTGCCTGGTTTTTAGGCTCAGACAACTCTTTCTGTGTCACCTCTCAGCTCTGGCCAAGAGTGGAACAGGACTTTAACCAGAAATAGAAGCAGCATCCAGTTCCTAGCTGTTCACTGCACAGTATTGTACCATAACTGCAGGAAGTTTTTATTTTTAAAACTGGATTTGGGGTACATTCATTTGCCCCAGTACCTCTGCCTAAAGGTCAGATCCTGGGGCTGCCATGGTTACTGGCCCACGGGTTCTCCTTCTCAACACTGATCAGGAGCCCACCGGGTGGATCAAGGAGTAACCTAGAAAGCACCCCTGGTCATCTTTGCCTCCTTCCCTCCTGGCCCTGAGATGCTGAAATCTAAGTTGTTCCGCAGCTTTCACCTCAACTAGGAGATCAGGATTATTCCACTGACTTCCTAGGCAGCCAGTGGATGTAAACTTACATGAGAGGATGACAGTTAGCCTGTGGCTATGGGAGATCTGTTTCATCTGGACGTTTTTTTAATCTTAAGATTAACTTTCTTGAATGAGTGTGCCCTGTAGTTAGGCCTGAGTTTACGCAGTTTAAGACACCATTTGTGTACACTGTGTTCAAGCCAGACAGAAAAGTCATGGGACCACTTCCAGAAACCGTTAAGCTAACTGTCAGTCTCATGACAGCTTCTGGGTTGTGCCAGACACTTAATACGGGAAAGGAGTCCCAGATGTGAGGTCTTTTCCCAGGGCCTTATCCTATAAAGGCATTTGTAATATGGAAAGAATAATTTTTTTGTTTTTGCTCATTTAATTATATACATTCTCTTTATGAATGAATTTTGTGTTCTCTAGCCCTTTTTAAAAGATTTTTGGAACTATATAATAAACTCTTTACCTGTCATGTATTGTTGCTGCATATAAATAATGATTGTTGTGGGAAATCTGGATCATTGACCTTTGTGCTTTCATTCCTAGAGATGTTTCCTATTCCCATGAGCTAAAAACTGTTGCCCCAAAGTGATGAATATGGGTTTTCTTACAAACCACAGGCTCTGGTGGCAGAGTTGAGGAACAGGGAAGTAGCACTGTGAAGTTCTCAAGAAAGGACTTCCGCTTAAACTCTCCAAGGAATGTGCTTCCCTGTGCTCACTGGGGCTCAAAGTCTGCCCCCCCCCCCGCACCCCCTTCAGGGATGTTCCTTTTGGTAATCTTGAAGTCTAAATTTATATGTGAAATGCTACCTTTTTTAAAAAAGAAACGAAATAAAATTATTTTACTATCAGTGATTTGTGTTTTTCCCATATGTCTCCTTTCTCTGTTGCTTAACCTGCTCCTCAGGCTGTCCTGCCCATTTCAGCTTGGGAGCCAGTTTATTTACTAGTTTAACTTAGCTAGAGACGCTCTCCTTACACTTTTCCCAGAAGCCTCGTGTAAGCATTTTGAAAGCAAGGTTTCCATTCTTTCCTGACTCATGGAATTTAACAAAGGGTGTTTTGATTCCTTGTGGGATGCAGCCAGCAGCAGAGGAGGGAAGAGGGAGGGTGGAGCATCGTGCCCCTTGGAGGCTGCCTGAGAGCTGAAGTACTTACACTGAGGAGGGGAGGGGACATTATCCTGAGGTGGAGAAAAGACAAACTGTATAAATTATAACTGGCAATGGTCTAATATAATTAACCTCACTAATTCAGATGTTAACCCAGGAGCCAGGGTTGGACCTGCTCTGCTCAAGCTCTCAACATTCCCTCCTGGGGACAATTTCACAGTGCTGTTGGGGCATCAGGGCTTGATAATTGGGAGTTCTGGGGAAAGCAGCCCTTTTACTCGGGTTCCTGTGGGATCCAACCCATAGTATCCTGCATCTGTGGCTACAAACCAGGGAAATTTAATTCAAACTAATTATCCTGTAGGCTTTTGGTACATCTTAAAATGAAGTGATTTAGAATTAAGTGATTTTTGCCTCTTGCTGTGGGGAAGGACTTCTGTGAATTAGACGTTGTGGCTTCTGATTGCTTTAGGATTAAGTCCCAAGTGTGTACACACTGACCTCTCCAGCCCAGGTCCTTGAATGTACCTTCTCTCTGTCCCTTTGCATGTATTATTCCATCCACCTGGCGTACTTTTTCTCCCTTATAGTTCCAACTTTGCTAACTCCTAAAGAGTCTTCACTTCTTCAGAGAGGTCTTCCGGAACTGCTTGCTCAGGTCAGCACCCCACGTTTCCCTGTTTGTAACACTCCACACGCCTCACATTACCTGCTTAATGTCTGTTCTCACAAATGTTTAGCTCCCTGGGGGGGCAGGGACTGTGACCATGCTCTTCCCTGGGATGGTATCTGTTGCTCATGCCTTGCACAGTGCCTGGCCCATATGAGTTGGTCAGTTATGTTGTGTGAAAGAACAAAAGGATGAATGTGAAAGGCAGGTAAGTGAGTAGTGGGGGAAAAAGGACAGAAGTTAGGCTAGAGTGTCCACGTCAGGGCTTAGTGTGTAACCATGGGAAATTACCTAATATCTCTGAACTTGTTTACATATTCTTACAGAGCTCTTCAGTGGGTTCAGCAAGATCTGTTTATGCACCTGGAATAGTGATTTGCACGTGGTGTTTGTTGGGGTGCATTAGTTCACCCAGCCCATTGGAGTCGATATATGTTTCTGTCTCTGAGTAGCCTGTAAGTTCCTGTGATGGACAGAGAGCACAGTGCCTGATACATACAAGTGCATCAGAAAACACACACTGAATTATGTCTTCAGCAGCAGTGACCTAAGCTAGCTGGATTTTAAACCTCAACCGCAGCCCTCCAGGAACATCTCAACAAGCTGGGCCAGCTTCTCGGCTATCCTCTGGGCTCTTGTCTTTGTGTAAGCATTTTAAACTAATTTACTGTTAATCCATTGCTCACTCCCCCAAGTGTCCATTATTATATAACTCGGAATGACATTTTACTTGTTTTCCTTACCACGTTTCTTTGGAATTAGTGCTTTTCATGTTTTTCTCCTAGTATCTCTTTCTATCCATTTTTCTACCTTCCATCTGCTACAGGCTGAATGTGTTCCCCTAAAAGTCATGTTGAAACCCTAATGCTCCATTTGATGGTATTTGGAGGTGGGTGGGGCCTTTGACAGATATTGGGTTGGCCAAAAGGTTCGTTTGCTTTTTTCCGTAAGATGGCTCTAGTGGCGCTTAGTTGTCTTTAAATTCATTCGAAACAATTTTGTTAGACTGTATTGTGACAGCTGTCATATCAGCGAACGTTGAAGAAAAGTTTATCAAAATTGGTGAATTTTTATGTAACCATTTTAATATTGAAGATGGAAGAAAAAAAGCAACATTTTCAGCATATTATGCTTTATTATTTAAAGAAAGGTAAAAACTCAACTGAAACGCAAAAGAAGATTTGTGCAGTGTATGGAGAAGGTGCTGTGACTGATTGAACGTGTCAAAAGTGGTTTTCAAAGTTTCGTGTTGGAGATATCTTGCTGGACGATGCTCCACGGTCAGTCAGACCAGTTGAAATTGATAGCGATCAAATCGAGGCACTAATTGAGAACAAGCAACATTATACCACGTGTTGAAAATCATTTGCACCAGCTTGGTTATGTTAATCGCTTTGATGTTTGGGTTCCACATAGGTTAAGCAAAAAAAGCCTTCTTGACCGTATTTCCGCATGCGATGCTCTACTGAAACATAATGAAAACGTTCCTTTTTTTTTTTTTTTTTTTTTTGGCTGCGTTGGGTCTTCATTGCTGTGTGGGGGCTTTTTCTCTAGTTGTGGTGAGCGGGGGCTACTCTTCGTTGCAGTGGCTTCTCTTGTGGAGCACGGGCTCTAGGTGCAGGGCTTCAGTAGTTGTGGCTCGTGGGCTCTAGAGCACAGGCTCAGTAGTTGTGGTGCACCGAAAACGTTCCATTTTTAAAACAAATTGTGATGGGTGATGAAAAGTGGATACTATACAATAATGTGGAAAGGAAGAGATCGTGGGGCAAGCGAAATAAACCACCACCAAGCACCCCAAAGGCTGATCTTCATCCAAAGAAGGTGATGTTGTGTATATGGTGGGGTTTGAAGGGAGTCCTCTACTATGAGCTCCTTCTGGAAAACCAAACAATTAATTCCAACAAGTACTGCTCCCAGTTAGACCAACTGAAAGCAGCACTCCACGAAAAGCGTCTGGAGTTAGTCAACAGAAAACACATAATCTTCCGTAAGGATAACACAAGACCACATGTTTCTTTGATGACCAGGCAAAAACTGTTTCAGCTTGGCTGGGAAGTTCTGATTCATCTGCTGTATTCACCAGACATTGCACCTTCACATTTCCATTTATTTGGTCTTTACAAAATTCTCTTAATGGAAAATATTTCAATTCCCTGGAAGACTGTAAAAGGCATATGGAATACTTCTTTGTCCAAAAAGATAAAAAATTTTGGGAAGTTGGAATTATGAAGTTGCCTGAAAAATGGCAGAAGGTAGTGGAACAAAATGGTGAATACGTTGTTTAATAAAGTTCTTGGTGAAAATGAAAAATGTGTCTTTTGTTTTTACTTTAAAACAGAAGAAACTTCTTGGCCAACCCAATAATTAGGTTAAGGTGGAGCCTTCATAAATAGAAGTAGATGAGATGTCTTCCTATAAGAAGAGATGTCTTATAAGACATCTCTTATAAGAAGAGATGTCTCGCTGGGCCATATGAGGACACAACAAGAAGGAGGCCATCCGCAAACCAGGAGGAGAGCTCTCACCAGACACCAAATCTGCTACCACTTTGGTCTTGGACTTCCCAGTATCCAAAACTGAGAAATGAATGTTTGTTGTTTAAGCCACCCAGTTTATGGTATTTTGTTATAGCAGCCTGAGCAGACTAAGACGCCAGCTATTTCAATTTTTTATCTTCAACTATGTTTTTTTTTTTTTTTTTTTTTTTTTCTTTTTTTTGCGGTATGCGGGCCTCTCACTGCTGTGGCCCCCCCCCCCCCCCCCCGCGGAGCACAGGCTCCGGACGCGCAGGCCCAGCGGCCATGGCTCATGGGCCCAGCCGCTCCGCGGCATATGGGATCCTCCCAGACCGGGGCACGAACCCGTATCCCCTGCATCGGAAGGCGGACTCTCAACCACTGCGCCACCAGGGAGGCCCTTCAACTATGTTTAAATCTTTCCTTCCTATAAATATTTACTAGGTATCTAGTATGTGCTAGTTGCTGAGGCAACAAAAAAGACTTTTAGCCTTCTGGTGGAGGGGGGTGCGGTTTGGGTGGTACGGCAAATAAATAGGCAAGTATGATAGTGTGGTAAGTACCACAGCAGGCAGAACACTGGATGCAAGGAGTACAGGTGGGGGTCAACACAGCCTGGTGGTTTCTAGGAGGCAGTGTCAGATCTGAGCCACATTTTTAAGGATATACAGGAGGCAGCCAGGCAACTGAAGAGAATGATGGTAATGGTGGAATGTGTTCCAGGCAATGGGAGCGCCAGATGCTATTGTATTTTAAAATGCAGTTCACTGGGTCCCCATGCCTCAACAGTGCCATGCAGGCAATTAACATGTTGTTTTTCACTGCAGGGTTCCTCCCATACTATGGAAGCTGCAGTCATTCTGCAGATGTATTCAACTCAGATATGCACAAGAATTAATATCCCGAGGGACAACCCTCAACCAATGGAAGAGAGGAGAACAAATGGTCAGAGAGGAGGTGACCCCTAAAACTTCTCAGTGGAGACAGCAGTCCTCCTGACACAACAGGAGAAACAATGTGAGCATCAAATTGAATACAATTCAAGTGTTCAAGTGGTATGTGCCAGGAAACCTAAAATGTGTTAAATATTGGACCAACAATGAACAAAACAGTGAATAAGACATATAGTCTTTGTTCTCTTAGAATCAACAGTCTCATGGGAAGGTAGACCTTAATCAAAGAATTCCAACTACGATGAGGCTATACAAACGGGAAGACTGTACTACTGGTAGTGTGAAAAATGAGATGGGGGAGATAAAGAACAAGAAGGTACGCTAGCCAGTGAAAGATCAGGGAATAACAAAAATTTTACCAAAAAAAATTGTTTTAATGAGCAAAAGATCTCAATAGACATTTCTTCAGAGAAGATATACAAATGGCCAATAAGAACATGAAAGATGTTTAACATCATTAGTCATTAGGGAAATGCCAATCAAAACCACTATGAGATAGGACTTTATACCCACTGGAATGGCAATAACAAAAAAGACACAATAATAATTGTTTGCAAGGATGGGGAGAAATGGGACTCCTCGTATACTGCTAGTAGGAATGTAAAATGGTACAGCTACTTTGGAATATGTTTTGACAGTTCCTCAAAATGTTAAGCAAAGAGTTACCGTAAGACCCAGCAATTCTGCTTCTAGGTATCTACCCAGAAGAATTAAAACATGTCCACACAAAGTGAACTGTATACTTTAAAAGGGTGAATTGTATGTGAATTATATCTCAATAAAGCTGTTACTTTAAAAAATGAAAGCTCACATGTGAAGCCTTACAACGTGAAGACCTCAGTTGAAGAACCTTCCAGGAATGGACCAAAGTCTAGTACAGGTGTAACATTATTAGTGAGAATAGGAGCACCAAAAAAAGACTGGTGAGGTAGGTGTCAAGAGGGGAAGAGGATCATGGTGGGCCTTCTGAGTCTTGTTACATACCAGTGATTTTTCCAAAGGTTAGAAATAAACCTTTCAAGCAAAACATTTCAGAATTTAAAATTTAATGCACAATACCATTTATATTAGCACCCCAAACTATGAAATAGGTATAAATCTAACAAAATATGTATCTACAGGATCTATATGAGGAAAACTACAAAACTTTGATGAAAGAAATCAATGAAGAACTAAATGGATGGAGAGGTAGTCCACGTTCATGTATAGGAACACTCAGTATTGTCAGGGTGTTACTTCTTCCTAACGATCTATAGATTCAGTGCAATCCCAAATCAAATCCCAACAAGTTATTTTATGAATACTGAAATACTGATTCTGAAGTATATATGGAGAGGTAAAATACTCAGAATAGCTAGTATAATAATGAAGAATGAAGTTGAGGCCATGACCTAACTTCAAGACTTGTTATAAAACTACAGTGATCAAGACAGTGTGGTATTGGCAAAAGAAGAGACAAGTAGATCACTGGGACAGAAAAGAGTCTAGAAATAGACCCACGTAAATATAGTCAACCGATCTTTGACAAAGGAACAAAGGCAGTATGGAGAAAAGATAGTCTTTTCAACAAATGGTGCTGGAACAACTGGACGTACACATGCAAATATACCACTCTGGTTCAGGACTTTCATGGTGGGAGGCAGGGAGTATATGGGAGCTCTGTATCTTAATTTTGCTGTGAACCGCAAACTGCTCTAGAAACATAAAGCCTTAGTAATAAAAGGAAAAGTCTATTAAAAACCAAAAATTAAAAAACCCTTTCAGGATTTTTAAGCAGGGAAATTGATTAGGTAATTTTAAAACTTCCCTTTTCCAACATGTTTACCAGTCCACTCTGTTTATTCACTTGCTTTCAACGTCCAAAACATTAAAGTTCTAACTTTTTGAGCATTTCAAAGTCAATAATTTACCTCACTGTGGAATGTCTGTAAACAAATGCTTGCAAACAACTGAGCATAAGCATCAGTGGACACTGGTTTCACAGAAAGTGCCAGAAGGAATACAGCAATGTATTAATAATATATGAAGTCCCTAAGCTACCTATGCCTGGGTTCTTCTTGCACAAACCCATTATCGGCTATGGCTGCATCCCAGCCTAGTGGCCCCACAGCTAAAGGATATATGAATGCAGGCCAATAAGGTTGGTTAATGGAAGCAAATAGTCTGCTGTGGGAAAATACAGAGAAATAGATGGCTGTGAAATTAGTGAAAAATAGTAAAGTTGAAACAATGAAGAATTTTAGTGCTAAATAGACTTTTTTAATGTTTTCTGTAATTAGTAGGAAACAACAGTAGACTTTTTTTTAGATTTTGAAAAAGATTTATTTTAACAAATTCCCCATAAGATAATATCTAGATTCTGAGACATTACTATTAATAGTAAGATTTATCTAAAAGCATAAATAAATAAAAGCATTAATTACCTTAAATGCAAATACAGGTGAGATAACGTTTTCAAATACCAACTAAGTAATCGGGTTTTTTTTCTTTATTGTGGTAAAATATACATAAAATATACCATTTTAGCCATTTTTAAATGTACAGGTCAGTAATATTAAATACGATCGCAATTTTGTGCAATCATCACCATTATCCATTTCTAGAACTTTTTTTAATTAGATAAATTAATAACAAAAATTTTCCCACAAGGAAGACATCAGATTGTTTCACTGTGGCATTTTATCAAACTTTTCAGGAAAAATAATACTAACCTTTTAATTAAAAATTTAAAAAGTTTTACTAAAAAGAAAAAAATGGAGCACTTGCCTACTTATTTTATCTGGCTGTCATAAACCTGATATTAAAACCAAACGCATTACAGAGAACAAAATTGCAAACCAATATTCCTCATGTACATAGGTACAGAAATCCCTAACAAAGTAATGGCAAATCAAATCCAGCAAAATAGAAAAGTTTTATTACATCATGAGAAACAAGAGGTGTTCATCCTAGGAATATAAGGTTAGTTTAACACTTAAAAATCAATCATTGTAGATTGCAATTTAAAAAAATTTTTGTTAGCTTTTTTAGCATAAATTTATTTATTTATTTATTTATTTATTGCTGCATTTGTTCTTCATTGCTACACACAGGCTTTCTCTAGCTGTGGTGGGGAGGTGGGGGGCTACTCTTCATTGCGGTGCGCGGGCTTCTCATTGCAGTGGCTTCTCTTGTTGTGGAGCACAGGCTCTAGGCTCATGGGCTCAGTTGCTCCATGGCATGTGGGATCTTCCCAGACCAGGGATTGAACCCGTGTCCCCTGCATTGGCAGGTGGATTCTTAACCACTGAGCCACTAGGGAAGCCCTTTTTGTTAGTTTTAAAAAAATTATTTATTGAAGTATAGTTGCTGTACAATATTATTTAAGTTACAGGTGTACAATATAGTGATTCACAAATTTTAAAGGTTAGGGACTTCCCTGGTGGTCCAGTGGTTAAGACTTCGCCTTCCACTGCAGGGGGTGCGGGTTTGATCCCTGGTCAGGGAGCTAAGATCCCACATGCCTTGTAGCCAAAAAACCAAAACATAAAACAAGCAATATTGTAACAAATTCAATAAGGACTTTAGAACTGGTCCACATCCCCAAAAAAAATCTTTAGAAAAAAATTTTAAAAGTTATACTCTTTATAGTTATTGTAAAATATTGGCTATATTCCCTATGTTATACAATATATCCTTGTAGTTTATTTTATACCTAATAGTGTGTACCTTTTAATCCCCCAGCTTTATAGTTAATGAATCATTAGTGCTAAAAGGAAATAGTACATGTAATGGAGAGGCTTAAAAAATCAAAAGTTGCAGATTTTGTGAACAAGAGGTAGGAAAGATATGAATCCTCCCTAATCTCAAGCTTCAGGAAGGTAAATACTGCCAAAACCAATTCCAGGGTGTTTTTTTTCCAAGCCCAAGAACTCAGACCAGCCTTTGGCTGGCAGGTCATACCCCGGGTGTGTACAAGACTTTGCTAACAAGCAATCCAGACAGTTACCAACATCGAGTGGCTGAGATGGCACTGCTGGAAATCACTACTCTTGCTCTTGTGATTTGTGCCACTTGCCTGGTTTTCCTTTTTGTGTGGAAGAAAAGTCACAAAGGGGGAAGGTTTCCACCTGGCCCAACTCCCCTTCCCATCATTGGGAATCTGATGCAGCTAAACCTCAAGGACGTCCCTGCATCTCTCTCCAAGGTAAGGGGGTTTCATTAGAGGCTGGTCATCTCCAGGTAAGGGGGGGTCATCCTCAGGTTATCTTCATGTCATCTTCAAGCTTTCTTAGTTTTACTCACCACTAAGACACTTTGGGGTGTCTATTTCTGTATTAAAGACAGATATCTTTTTTTTTTTTTTTTTCTGGATTGGATCACTTTAGAGCAGGTAGTGAGGTATGTTGACCTGACCTGAGATACAGGTTGAATTCTAGTGAATGGGAAAATTCTGAAGTCAGAACATACTTTGACTGAAAGGCTTCCAGTCCCCTCTGCGTGTAACACTTACCAAAAGGCAAGCCAAGCAAATGTAATAAGTGTCCTTTTATATTATTATTACTATTTTATACTAATCTGTGGGATACTTTATGATCCTCCTTCTAAAGAGTGATCCCCACATCTTGTTCTGACACAGCCCAGCTCTGCTACCCTGACTGACATTGACTCCTTTGGAAATATTCTTTGGGAAAAAGTATTATCTCAATGAGTTCATTGTGCAAGCATATATTCTCCAGAACAACCCTAATTACTGTCCTCTGATGAATAAAGAAAATATGATGCACACACCCAGAGGAGTATTATTTATCCTTAAAAAAGAAGGAAATCCTGCCATTTACAACAACATGGATGAAACTTGATATTATCCTAAGTTATGTAAGCCAGACACAGAAGGACAAATACTATATGCACTCTTAATGTGGACTCTAAAAGAGTCAAACTTGTAGGGAGCAGGATGGTGGTTGCCAGGGGCTGGGGAAGGGGGAAAATAGGGTGATGTTGCTCAATTTTGCTGTAAAGAGGAAAGTCATGTTGCCATAGCTGGAAAGGACTAGAATCCAGTGCACAAGTTGGAGAATTGGGCCTTTTTTAGGAGCATGGAGAGTCATTTATATTAACAGAAAACTATGTACATGGGCACAGATTAAGGTAAACAAGTGGATGCTATGGCAGAAGCATATGGACATTCTCTTCTGGTTATTTCTATTATCTCTGTGAAATAGGGAGCAAAGTCATCAGCTGAGGGTGAGGTTGGGAGAGGAGGACCTGGCATTTTGTGCCCCAAAATATAGAGACACGTTCAAAGGGAACAAAGGAAGTACGTTTCATTTTCCTGGGACAGAGAAAAGAGGTACAAAATGGCAAAACTCTCTACCATTTAAGTTAAAAAAAAAAAAAGGCAAAAAAAAATGGTGTCAAGTTTTGCTTCTTAGAAATAATTATCATAAAAAATGGAGGATTATAATATACAAATGGATTTTTTTAACAAATGGATTTTTTTTTAATTTTTGGCTGCTCCACACAGTTTGCAGGAGGATCTTAGTTCCTCAACCAGCACTCGAAGCCGCGTCCTTGACAGTGAAAGCACGTAATCCTAACCACTGGGCCACCAGGGAATTCCCTAACGGATTTTTAAACATAATTTTATTTTTCAACAATTTAATTTAGAACTTGAACATGTTTCTGCACCATCGTACATCCTCATATAAGTAATTTCAAATGGCTGCTTTGAATTTAACTGCATGGTTGTAAAATACATCTGAAAACACCCCGAGCTGTCAGATGTTGTAGCACTCTATTTTTCCCCTTGGCACAATGCTATCATAAATATATAGATGTCATCCTTTTTAATACCTGTTTAGTGAGCTCTCCTTCTGGCCCTTATCCTGGCTGCTTCCTTCTCATCTTTAATTTTACCTTAAGTGTTACCTCCTCATAGATTCCTCATCTATTTTATTGTTTTCCCATTATCATCCAACATAGTACATTCTTTATCGCTTTCATAGAATTATGCTCAGTTTCTATTGCAAATGTAGTTTGTTCGGCTATTTACTGCCTGTTACTTCCACTAGACTCTAAGTTCCATGAGGGTTCCTGGCACAGTGTCTGACACAGTATAGGTGCTTAGTAAATATTTGCTCAATTGTTGCATGTATAGATGAAGGAAAGAATGAATCCATGACTGTACCCTAGGTTAAATTCCTGAAAGGAAATTAACGGAGCAAAGTCTAAGTTACATGTGAATCATTACTTAATTTCCACTGAAGCCTCCAATGGAGAGATTTCACAATAGCCCTTACAGCCACTTGCATCTCTTTCCAGCTGGCCAAAGAGTATGGCCCCGTTTACACTCTGTACCTTGGATCCCAGATCACTGTGGTCTTACATGGATATGAGGCGGTGAAGGAAGCTCTAATTGATCAAGGTGATGAATTCCTTTACAGAGGACATATTCCAATTATTGATGATAACCAGAGAGGATATGGTATGTTTCAAAATAAAAGTTAATTCTTTTTAGCAAAAAAGTCTGATTAACCTAATGAGTGTTCTGCAACAAGCTACAAACTAGATGCTGCAATACTGCACTGCAATTCTGATACTAACTACCCAGAGTTAGTGCAGACTCCATAGGTTAAGGACATCATTCCCAAGAAGACTGCCCTCACTTCTGATGTCAGCCACAAGTTCAGGAGTCTCCAGGTTACCCACACTTCTGACCAACTGGCTAAAAATTCGGGGTTTCCGTGGCCACCTCAGGTTCAGTAATTTGCTGGAATGACTCACGGAACTCAGGAAGTTGCCATACTTACAATTACAGTTTTATTTATATGAAAGATACAAATGGAGAGACACATAGGGCAAGGTTTGGGAGGGCCCAAATGCAGAGCTTCTGTATTCTATTCCAAGGAAGCAGAATGCATTACCCATTTGATGCATTGATGTGTTCACCAACCAGGAATCTCACCAGAGCTTGGTGTCCAGATTTTTTCATTGGAACTTCATTACTTGGGCACGATTGATTGAGTCATTGGCCGTGTGATAGAACTCAGTCTCTAGCTCCTTCTATTCCTTGAAAGTCAGGAGGTCAGGCTGATATCACTTGGCTAAAAGCTCCAATTCTCTAAATACAAAGTTGGTCTTTCTGGCATGGCCCACCCCACCTCGAAACTGTCTAGGGATCCACCATGAGTCACCTCACTATCATAAACTCAAGTGTGATCCCAGAGACTCAGCATGAATAACAGAGACACTTCTGTGTTAGAAGTGGGCATGTCCAAGGGTTTAGAAGCTCTCTCCCAGGAACCAGGGACAAAGACCAGACAAATTCTTTTATTATTCAACAGATGCTCTGATAACTCTATTGAGATAAACATCAAAAACAGACTCCAAATTCCCTTTAAGGTAAATCTGCAAATATGATTGTGATAAAAAACAATCTGGGAACATTTTGAAAAAAAAAGTTGTTACCCAGAGGTCTTAGGGTTTAGGGAGCTGGAGAAGCCATGCTTGGGGTTTCATTTCACAGGGTACAAAGGCTGCAGTGGCATAGTGGCAACAACAATAAACAGATGACTAGGTATAGAAATTACTGTGTTTTCGATGTCAGCCTGGTTTGGGGATGAGGGGGCGGTTGGGAGGCGGTGGTGAGGGAGCTGGGAGAGGGTGGTAGGATCAGAGCGGTGACACACAGGGAGCTACAATGGTCTTAGTGAAGCTCAACTTCTTCAGTGGGACAATAGGCTCACAGATAATTATTTTATTATTATGTTTCAAAACTTAGACATATGTTACATATATTCCTTCATATGTATGAAGTATTACGCACACAAAAGCCTAGGACAACCTGAAAGTCTCCTCCAATCCACTTCAAATTGTAAAATTGCAAGCCCCAAAGAAATAGAAACTTAATTCTTTTCAAAGCATATTTATGAATAATTAATTAAATATTATACAGTGTACTAAGTGATAAAAGAGAAGCAATTTTTGATCTCTCTTACATAAGATCAGGATGCATTTGCTCACCTAAGAAGCAACCAAACCTTCCCTCTACTACTTCCCTTTTTTCTAAACATGTTGATTACATTGTCTGTGTGTAAGCTTTAAAATCAACTTTTTTGTTTTCTTTTGGCTGCGTTGGGTCTTCGTTGCTGCACGTGGGCTTTCTCTAGTTGCGGTGAGCGGAGGCTACTTTTCGTTGCGGTGTGCGGAGGCTACTCTTTGTTGCACTGCGCGGGCTTCTCACTGCGGTGGCTTCTCTTGTTGCGGAACACAGGCTCTAGACGCGCGGGCTTCAGTAGTTGTGGCACATGGGCTCAGTAGTTGTGGCACACAGGCTTAGTTGCTCCGTGGCATGTGGGATCTTCCCGGACCAGGGCTTGAACCCGTGTCCCCTGTGTTGGCAGGGGGATTCTTAACCACTGCACCACCAGGGAAGCCCCTAAAATGAACTTTTAATTGGAGCGGGAAGCTTGTGGGTTGGATTGAGCTCAAGAGGGAAAAAATTATTGCTCAAAAAATTGCCGTTTTCACAACTCTGAGAAAATTGGTTTCCAAACTTCCTCTAAAATCCTTGTTACTGCTCCTTACTTGCCTGTAATGGGAACAGATAACTCAGCTCTTCCTTTCCTAAAACTTTCTATCTTGGAAAATAACAAAAAGAAGAACCATTCATTGATATTTTAGTTTTCCTTCTGCATTAGTTTCCTGGGGCTGTCATAATAAAGTACCAAAAACTGGGTACAAACCTTACGGCAACAGAACTTTATTGTCTCACAGTTTTGGGTCCAGAAGTCTGAGATCAAGATGTCAGTGAGGTTGGTTCCTTCTGAGAGCTGTGAGGGAGAATCTGTTTCATGTTTCTCTCCTAGCTTCCGGTGCTTTGCTGGCAATCTTTGTTGTTCCTTGGCTTGTAGATGTATCACCCCAATCTCTGATTCATGTTCACATGGCATTCTCTGTGTATATATGTCTCTGTGTCCAAATTTCCCCTCTTTAGAAGCGTACAGTCATATTGGATTGGGCCCGCCCTAATGATCTCACTTTAACTTGATTACCTCTGCAAAGACCCCATTTCCAAATAAGGTCATATTCACAGATACTGGGGGCCAGCGCATCAACATATTTTGAGGGGAAACAAACCCATAACACCTTCAAAAATGAAATGTCTGCTAAAATACTAGATAGCTTTCTGATCTAGTGAACTTTGAACACTATAATACAGTGCTGAGGATTTGTGTCTAATCAAGTTGAAACATTTTCTGTTAACTATCAACTCAATATTTTGTCTAGTGTCTTAATCTTTAAATATTTATCTCATTGACAGATTGCAACAGCTTAAGCCCTTACTTTATCTTTTTCTTTTTTTCTGAAAAAGTTTTATTGTGCACAGAGGGTAAGGGCTCAGTCCTTCTTGGCTGCTGCCTTCCTCATGGCGGCCAAGGCATTGCTCAGCTCTTCTCTCTTCCTCTTGGTATGGATGTGTGTCCCCACCCTTTTCTTGATGAACTTGAGGGCCCGCTTGTCCTTGGAGACCTTGAGCAGCTCCATGGCCCGCTGCTCATAAGGGGTGAAGCAGCACACTTCCTAGATCACGTCCCGCACGAACTTGGTGTGCTTGGTGAGGCGCCAGTGGTGGCGTCTGTGCTTCGGCTTGCTCAGGTCCTTGGTCAGCTTGTGGCCCTTGTTGAGGCCCAAGGCCATGGGTAGCACAGAGCCATGGCTGCTGCTCTGCAATGGCAGCCACGGCGGAAGGGCCTCCGACACGCAGAACTCTGGGATTTCTACCAACACGCGGGCAGCAAGTGCCAGAGAGGCCCTCTTACTTTAACGTATTCATTCAATCCACACACTAGTTTTAGATGCCATTGTTCAGTCGCTAGAATGCAAAAATTAAAATAACTTAGTGCTCTTAAAGGTATGGATAAACAGCCATTCATTCTTTACCTGGAGGAGTGCAATGCTGTAACATTTTTGGAAAGTACTATATCTATGGCCATATAAACTGTAGAGACCTACTGAGGAATCTAGTTTACATAAACAGAAACAACCAACTATGTGATTATTCACCCATGCACGTACTTGCCCCAGTGCAGTGGGAGTGGAGAGGGCATTGCTTCCTTGGAACAGTCCACGCCTGCAGGGATGCAGGTGTGGTAAAGAGAAAGAAGTATATTTTTTCAAAAGATATTTACATAATGGGTATAGATTCTGAACAAAGTGAGAAAAATAGGAAAGTATCACAGCTATCTCTTGTTGTGTAACAAACCACCCCAGACTCAGGGATGTAAAACAACAACTCCCTAGCCCCCACTTTTTTTTAATGCTCATGGATTCTGTGATCAGGAATTTGAACACGGCACAGTGGAAGGTGTTTTCTCTGATCCACAAGGCCTGGGGCCTTAGCAGACATCCAATTTTGTTTTTTTCCAAATAAGGCAGCTAAGGGTGATTCAAATAGCTGAGGGCTGAAATCATCTGGAGGCTTCTTCATTTATAAGTCTGGCTTCTGGGCAAGGATGACCCAAAGGCTGAGCTCAGCTGGGCCTGTCAACAGAGCATCTCCAAGTGGCCCACTCATGTGGCTTGGGCTTCTCGCTGGTGCCTGGAGTCCAGGAGGGGGCATCCTGAGGGGGAGCTTCTGGAGAGTGAGCATTCCAAGCTGCAAAGCTTCTTCAGACCAAATTTTAGAACATAGAACCATTTTATTCATTGCAAGTAATTCCAAAAAGCCAACCCAAATCCAAATGGACAGGAATTAGGCTTCCCTTCTTGATGGGGAGGTGGTGGTGGTCACACTACAGAAGAGAATGAGGGATGGGAGATATTGTTGTGGTTCACTCTGGAAAACACAATCTGCCCACAACAAGCAGGTAGAAGAGGAAAGTATCACCTCTGCACTGATAAGGGAAAACTTGAACAACAGAAGTTTAAGCGGGAGCCAAGTGGTTCTGCAGTGGAAGATAGGATTAGAGAGCCTTCTGCATTGAGTCACAGACAACCCTGGACCAATGCTGAACTCCCCATGTAGAAAAGAAGAGACTGACTACTGTATGTGAGATTCGTGTGTGTATATGTGTACATTCCCAGATTTGGACTCCCAAAAGCATTTCAGTTTCAGAATAGGGCAATAGAAGATGTCAGATTTTCCTCTGAAATAGATATTGTCAAGAGCCTTGACCTTAAACTTTTAACTGACAGCATCGGTGAATCAAAGCAGCCTTCACATAGCTCATTCATTGTCATCAGAACCTAGAAAATATATTGGCACTGTCTCCCGCCATCACATTTACATGGCATATACTCCAACATTGGAAGAATTCAACCATCTTCTTCTCTGTGCTTGTGTCCAGAAGATAAACACTGCTAGAGAAATTCTCTCAGTAATTACACTGGCTTCCCTTTAAATTAATACTTTAAACCTCAATTAGACTCTTAATACAACACGTTCCTCTGATTGGCTCCCTTTTCCACTCTCAGAGACTCCTTATTCCTCCTATTAACACCCCCATTATACATTTCCTCTCTCAGAACCACTGTATCATAACTCATTGTAACAACAGAAGTATCAGAAAGGAACTCTTCAGTTTCTTAACATTTTATCTATGGGTCTATCTGCCCCTGCACCCACATTCTCCTTTTTTTTTCTCCTGTTACAATTGAAAAAGTGTCCCTTTCTTGACAGGGAAAATTTCCACATGTGCCCTAGATCCTATAGCATCTCACCTTCCCAAGGATTTTACTTCTTTGGTAATGCCTTCTCCATCCCTGATTACCCATCTCTCTCCACTTGTCTTGAAAGCCACTCCTCTCTCTTCCCTACTGGCCCTGGTTCCCAGTGCTACAGTTACTGCAAGCTGAAATTCCCACACTCTTTCAACAGCTGGCTCTGACTGGGATCAACCAAAGAGAGGCACTGGCAAGAGATTGGGGAGTGGAAGGAGAGCCAGAGGGCCCCCTCTCTCTGTGCCTCAGATAGCATCTCTTCCAAGAGCTGCACATCCCCCCGTAATAACTCCAGGGCCACTTTGGTTCCTGGCCAGGTAACCCCAGCCACTGAGCTCCTTTGTCCCTTCCATGGGGAGATGGTAGCAGTTTTCAGCTGTTGATAATTACTAGTTGTCTCACTGTCCCTGGTTTGGCCTCTCAGTGTTTCCATCACCTTAAAACCAATTCCCTGGATTAATTTTCCTCTGTTTTAAATATTGAGAGAGGCTTCTCTTTTGCTGGTTGGACTGTGACTGATAAACTCACTCTCCAGTGAATCATTCCCAGGAGTATGTGAATATTCCACAGCACTCTCCTCACAACTCCCTTCGGTTACTGTTCCTGGTTTCTTGCCCCTTAACAACCAAACTTCTCTAAAGAGACATCCATAATGATGGAGTAATTCTCCTTTAGAAACCTATCTTGAGAGATAATACAAGATGTGGGAAAAATTATAAACAAGATTGTTCACGGTAGTAATATTTTTAGAATCTGGCATACAGCCGGTGTCAACCAAAAAAAAATGCACAGTGTGAGAGTTGTGAGTTTACTTTTATTTGGGAACTTACTGAGGACTATAGCCCAGGAGACAGCATCTCAGATAGCTCTGAGAAACTGCTCCGAAGAGATAGTGGGGGAGGTCAGTATATATATGATTTAGCGAAGGGGGTATGTGCAATCAAGCACCCATCTCAGTAGAAGGCTGCTGCTAGTCACGAGGAACAGATGTCTCGCATCTGTTCCTTTTATTTATTGTCATCAATAAAATCATTGATGTCTCAATGATTTTATTGCTTCGCTAAGTATGAGGAAATGCAAGAAATTGAGTTCCTAAAGTTTTCTCCTGAAAATATCTAACTATCTGAAGGCCTGTTCTGTCAGTTTCCCCAGAGCACAAAGTGCCTCATTCCTGATCTCCCCGCTGAATTCCTTTCATGGTCTGTTGAAGGTCAGTGACTGCAGTGGCCATTGACCTAATCCTTGTAGAGCTGGATGGCAAGTGACATGCTTTAGTTGGCACAGGATAGCAATGAAAATTTATTAGATAAATGGAAGAATAAATGAAGAGAAAAAAAGGCAACATGTAAAAGTCTAATTAAGGATTAAATAAAAATTTTACCAAATTTGTAATTGCTTTTTGATTTAAAGGTGATGCAAAAACAGTTAAAAATTTAAAGAGATAAAAATATTCCTAAAATTCAATAATAATAATAATGTTATTATTAATTATTATAAACATTAGATGTTATAATAATAATTGGGATATTATTGAATTAGTATAATAGCTATAATTATATAATATTAGCTAATATCTATTAAATACTTCTTATGTGCCAGGTACTGTGCTGGGCGTTTCTTATGTATTACCATATTCAGTTAACACAGTGGCCCCATGAGGAAAATGTTTTTTATTTCCATTCAACAGATGAAAAGCTGAGGCAAGGGCCTCCCTGGTGGCGCAGTGGTTGAGAGTCCGCCTGCCGATGCAGGGGATACGGGTTCGTGCCCCGGTCTGGGAGGATCCCATATGCCGCGGAGCGGCTGGGCCCGTGGGCCATGGCCGCTGAGCCTGTGCGTCCGGAACCTGTGCGTCCGGAGCCTGTGCTCCGCAACGGGAGAGGCCACAACAGTGAGAGGCCCGCGTACAGCAAAAAAAAAAAAAAAAAAAAAAAAAAAAAAATGCTGAGGCAACAGAAGTTAAATAACTCACCCAAATTAGAAAGTTTTGGAGTAGAGATTTGAGTTCAATTTGCCTAACTCTAGAACCCAGAACCAGTAACCATAGTCTCAATACACTAACCTATTCTTAAATTTTTTTGTTTTTTAATTTTTTAATTGAAGTATAGTTGATGTAACATATTTATTTTTATGTGCCATCTCCCAAATGTTGTTCATATGCACACATATTTTACATAGTTGTAATTATAGTATAGGAATATTTGTGTACTGATTTTTCTTTTAAATATTAACATTTCTGCTATTTTTACATAGTTTTCATAATCATCATTTTAACAATTGCTTACTTTTCCTAATATTGATTTACTATCATTGTATAATTATGCAAAAAATTACCCTATCGTTATCATTTAGATTGTTTACAAATTTCTTAATAAGTCAGTATAGATGACATTGCAGTGTACACCTTTTAAACTTTTGCTGAATTATTTCTTTGTGTAAATTCTTCGGAAAGCAATTAATGGATCAAAGACAATTTTAATAGTTTTTGCTATAAATATTGCTTTAATTTCCAAAATAGGTCGTGATATGCAAAGAGGCTAAACAATGCACCAAATTTGCCACAAGCTTGATTGCTTTAGGTACAAAATTTCTTTTTAATGCTTGCTAATTTGGTAGATGTGAAATGAATATTTAAATTATTGTGTATTGAACATCTTCTATGTGCAAGGTAAGAGATCATCATGTGTCACAGGAAATATTTGGAGAGATGCACCAGTCACTTAACTAAGTAAAATCTAGTATAGGAAGTAACACAAGTAAACAAATTGCTGTAATACAAGGTAGAAAAGATAAATTGTATTAAAGCATCACGCAAGCCAATTCAGTTAAAGGAAGGCAAGATTACCTCCAGTAGAGGATAGGGAAGACTTCAAAGAGAAGGTTTTCAAGATGGCTCTTAAAGGAAAGCTAGAAACTCAACAAAGCAAATAGGGTGGGAACAGACTTGTCAGCAAAAAGGAGAGAATGAACAAAATGAGGGTGCAAAACAATGTAGTTGCATTTAGTGAACAGCTGTGATTGGTCTATAAGCTCAGAGTTAGAGCCAAGGGAGAGAATGATGGAACTGTTTGAGGTTTTAAAGGTGTCAGAATGAGACCGGGGTGGGGAGGTGGGGGTGGGGTAGAGGGACTCATTGAATGATTTTTAGCACCAGCCTAATTGTCCCTGTATTTGATTTTGAGTAACCTGGAAACTGTAGATTTAGAGGAGTGAAAGGGGAAACTGGTTTGAAGATGATTAGAACTTTTAAAATCTGTAAAAGTCTTAGAACCTGAAGTGTGGTAGCATAGTATAAATTGATAAGAAGGGACAGATGAGAAAGACATTTTGGAGGTGAAATCGACAGGACTTACCAAGAGCAGATGTATAGGGTAAAGGGCAAGAGGGATGTGAAGATGCCCTGAGGTTTGGATTTGGGGCACTAGGAAACTGGTGGCACATTAAGGAAATTCAGGACATGTAACTGTTTTTTTTGTTTTTTTTGTTTTTTTTTTTTTTTTTTTTTGCGGTACGTGGGCCTCTCACTGTTGTGGCCTCTCCCGTTGCGGAGCACAGGCTCCGGATGCGTAGGCTCAGCGGCCATGGCTCACGGGCCCAGCGGCTCCGCGGCATGTGGACCAGGGCATGAACCCGTGTCCCCTGCATCGGCAGGCGGACTCTCAACCACTGCGCCACCAGGGAAGCCCACGTAACTGGTTTTGTACAGAGGAAGGAATGAAAAAACACTGGTGTGAACATACTGAGTTCCTTTGCTCCTGAGTTTCTTCTTGTTCAGATTAGCTAACATTAGCTGTAGTAAATTCAGAGGCCAATGGAAACATATATTCCCTATTGCTCTGCTTTCCAGTTGCTTATCCTCTAATAGAGAAAGTCACAGGTAGAATTAAACCACAAGTTAGAAGGATATTAAGTGTAAAACAGACACTCAGGAAAGAGGTTTGTGAGAACACATGCCAGTCTTTACTACTTTTAACAAAACCAGACAGAGGGCCCTTCCCACACTTGGGAATGTTCTCTACCTGCCAGTGATCCTGCCTCCTGACTCCATCACCCCTGCCCTCTGTTGACCAGAGCTTGGGTTTTATTTTCTTTGTGACAAATATTTCACCCAAACCAAAGAATATGTTGTGCTCTTCAAAGGCCAGTTGCTAAATCCCTGATAAAGGGCACTGGCAACAGTGCAGGGTGGACACAGGAGATAAGCTTCAGGGAAAGTCGGACTCCATGATGCAAAATTCTTTCCTGCTCTTTGCTTCTTTTCCTAGGAATCTTTTTCAGTAATGGAAACAGGTGGAAACAAATGCGGCGCTTCTCCCTCATGACCCTGAGGAACTTTGGAATGGGGAAGAGGAGCCTCGAGGAGAGGGTCCAGGAGGAGGCCCAGTTTCTGGTGGAGGAGCTCAGGAAAACAGAGGGTGCGTTCCATCGACCATCCTTTGGGGCAAGGGGCTTCTACACACAGAGCTTCCCACCAAAGCTCCTCCTTTGGGAGGCACGCAATAGTCCACAATCTGCTCTATGAGTCAGGATGTTGACTAGGAAAAAGGCGGCAGGAAGAAAATGACCCAAAACTGTTACTTAGGACTCACGAATCCCATTGTTTGGATTCATCTCCCAACTTCGGTACTTACTGGATGTGTAAATTTGGACAAGTTACTTAACTTTTCTAAAATGCAGTTTCCTCATGTGAAAAATGGGGCTAAAAATCAAACCTCAGAATGAGGGTTAAATAATACAGTTTGCAAAACATTTACACAGTATCCAGCATGTATAATACTCCATATTACTTGTTGCTATGATGACTAATACAGTATTCATTGAAAAACATAATAATTAGTAGTAGTAGCATAGTATAATACTATAGAGCATGTAGTACTATTAGAAGATCCCTACATCCTAATTTGAAGAAGTTTAGAGAAAATAAAATATGGGTATCAATCTGAGCAAGAGGGAGGCCCTGTTCTTGAAGCCCTAATGCACACTGATGAAAATTCTAAATGTTAGAATTGTTTTTTTTTTTTTTCTCACATCAGCTCAGCCCTTGGACCCTGTCTTCACCCTCTCCTGTGCTTCCTGCAACGTGATCTGCTCTGTCCTCTTCAACGAGCGTTTCCACTACAACAATAAGACGTTACTCTCCCTGTTGAGTTTGTTAAATAAAAATTTTAATCGAATAAACTCTCCCTGGATCCAGGTAAAGCCAAGTCTGCATCTGCCCTTGCGGTTGATCTCATGGGGGCACTGGGAGCCCATAGTCAGGGTAAAGGGCTGCGAGCTCCTCACCCTGCCCCATGAGCACGTGCCAACACAAGCACTGTCACCTTCCCACCACGTGTGTCTTGTCGAGTGGATGAGTGCAGTGTTGCTTACCCCAGCACCTATGGAAGGCTGCCCTCTGCTTGTTTCTGTGAGCTGACTCCCACAAAAGAAGACATCATGTTCCCAGTTGCCTACGTTTCTTTTTTTTTTTTTTTTTTTTTTTTTTTTCTTTTTGCGGTATGCGGGCCTCTCACTGTTGTGGCCTCTCCCGTTGCGGAGCACAGGCTCCGGATGCGCAGGCCCAGCGGCCATGGCTCACGGGCCCAGCCGCTCCGCGGCATATGGGATCCTCCCAGACCGGGGCACGAACCCGTATCCCCTGCATCGGCAGGCGGACTCTCAACCACTGCGCCACCAGGGAGGCCCCCTACGTTTCTTTTAAGGCCCCTACGCACATTCTCCCCCTCTTGACTCTGAGGTTGGCCAAGGGTGGCTGAGCAAGGAGATGGGAAGGGGCTGCTCTCTCATGTACGTGATGGTCACCCTCCCTTCTCTTCTGCTCGGAAGCTGGAGGAAGGGATTCTGCCTAGCCAGACCACTCAGAGGGTTAGGTGCTCCACTTAGAAACACTGGTCTCTCTTCACAAACTGAATTGCTGATGTATTATTTTTCTCATTTTAGATTTACAATCTATGGCCAAAACTCATAAAGTATCTCCCTGGAGAGCACAAAGCATTCTCAAAAAGGCTTGATGATGTTAAATATTTTATTCTGGAAAAAGTGAAGGAGCATCAAAAGTCCCTGGATCATAATAACCCTCGAGACTACATTGACTGTTTCCTCAGCAAGATGGAGCAGGTACTGTATGTGACATCTTTCCCTGATACTATATTTTATCAGTCCATGGAAATGCAGGAAAGCATAATCACACCATGTAGGTAATTCTTTTTTTTTTTTTTTAATTGGGTTGTGCTGGGTCTTAGTGGCGGCAGGCAGGCTCCTTAGTTGTGGCATGTGAACTCTTAGTTGCAGCATGCATGTGGGATCTAGTTCCCTGACCAGGGATCGAACCCAGGCCCCCTGCATTGGAAGCGTGGAGTCTTAACCACTGCGCCACCAGGGAAGTCCCCATTTTGGTAATTCTTAATATTTTGATATCTTATGGCAATGGGGTACACTATTAAAAATAACAGAAATTTAAAAATAGTCCAAAGCCCTCTTTTTCCTTTGTATTTCTATTTACTTCCTACACTTGGATATTAGCATTTAATGAAGTGTTCTCGATATATATTTACAAGGAGCTACATATATATATATATAAACATGCATATATATATATATATATATATGCATGTTTCTGAACATATATTTATCTTGGGGTGGCTAAACACACATGCATCTTCTCTACACATTATTTACACATACATAGTCAGCCATTTTTGCCACAGTGCTTCTCAGGTAGCATGTCATAGACCAATACATTATAAAAACTGGATTGTGTTTTCCCATAGAACAATCTTGTTATTTGAAACTGGTGATGGATAAAGGGTTCTAAAACAAATACATTATACATTAACCATGGATGGTATTAAACATATTGAATAGCAAGTATCACATAGCCACCAACCCTCAGAACATCACTGACATAAAATACTAGCATGAGTGTCCAACAGAACATCAGTAGAAAAACAGTCAAGACTGTGACAAACAATAGGTTGTAAAAAAAGATATTTAAATGTATATACACATATAACAGCTGAAAATAATTCTTTGAGCCCTATAAAATTAACCTCATTTATGCCAAATTTCCCCAGATATATATAAACAAAAGAAAAACACCACTCAAGTATATCATAAATGTGCAAGTTATAGAAAACAATTAATAATAACTTGTTTAGTCTTCTTAATCTCTAGGAGGGCTGATTTGGAAAGCTTGATTTCCTTAGAAAACATATTGAACGAAGGCATGTTGATGTCCTTTTTTCTTCTCAGAAATTTCCCTGGGGTCAGTAGAGTCATTCAAGTTCATTCCACTTATCAACAGTGTACATCAAAATAGCCTCTTCATTCTGATGGAAAAGTTTGTTGTTGGCTCTCAGAGGACTAAATGTTTGTCTGGAAAAGAGAGGGAAAAAATAGCCAAGTTTTTAATTCAATCATTTAAAGATTTTATTTAGCACCAACTCTGTATCAGTCATGGTGCTTGGTAAAGGGAATAAAATGATGAATCAGATACTACCCTGTAATTTTCTTTCATAGCACTTATCATAGTTTAACAAAATATTTATTTAATTTACCTCTATATTCTCCACTACACTGTATACTCCAAAGGGCTGGAGTATTGTCAATTTTTCATGCTTTGTATCACCAGCAACTAGCACAATGTCTAAAATATTGTAGATGCACATAAATATTTATTGAAATAATTAATTAATTAATTAATTAATTTAAAAAGATACAGTCCTTGACTTAATGGAGCTTACAGTCTAGTACAAAGATCATGAAAACAAACAGTAACAATGAAGTGCTGATAGGGGAAGTACAAGATTGTTATGGGAGGATGTGGCAGGAACACTAATGCTAGTCTAATTCGAGTCAGGAAGGGACTTCTAAACCAAGGCCCAGTGGATACATCCCTGCTCACATAGGTGAACAATTGAGCTGAGAGCTGAAAGGTGAGTAGGGATTATCTGCATAAAAGTAGCAAAGAAAAATATACCAAGCAGAGGAACAAGATGTACAAAGGCCCTGAGGCAGAGGGAAGCTTGGGGATATGAGGGGTAGACAGAAAGTCAGTGTGACTGGAAGGGAGGGAGCAGGGGAGAGTGGTGGGAGAGAAGCTGAAACAGCAAGAGGTCAGCAGGCAGACCATTCATGCAGGGCCTGGCAGGACACATTAATTAGTTTAGCTTTTATCCTAATATCAGTGAAAATCATTTGCAGGGTCTAAGCACTGTGTAAAGGATGACCATATTTGTGATGTGGAGAACAGATTGTAGGGGTCAACAGTGGATGCAAGGAGAACAGCTAGGAGTTGTTTCAGGGTAAATTTCCTGGTAGCAGAGCCTAAAATAGGGATTTGTGTGGAAGTGATTTATTAAGGGAGTGCTATCAGGAGAAACTTCTATGTATGTGAATGAGAGAAACAGGATAAGGAAGGGGAAAAATTAAAAATAGATGTGGTTTCAGGTGAAGCCTAGTCTCTACCTGATCCTACAGGGGGCTCTAGAGTATAAATTGCACTGCAGAATTTGTCCTTCCCTGGGGCAACGGAGCTGGGCTTTTGTACTCTTGCACCTATCAGTCATTGGTCACAGGCAGCCCCATGAGGGTGGTCTGGGAGACTGATTCCCTCCCAGGCTTCTCTTGTCATTGTGGCTCCAGTGTCCAAGGGACTCTAGAGAAAGTTGGAGGTGTGAGCCAAAGCAGCTGTGAGGTAGGTTATCAGAACCAGTAAAAGGGATCTGAGCAGGGCACCAATAGCATTTTCTGTACGAGATGATTGCACTGGCCCAAGGCAAAGAAGATGGCTAAGGGTACTGGTGGTGGAAATGAAGAGACGTGGATAGATTTGAGATACTTTTAGGAGGTAAAATTAACAGTCTTGGTGGTGAGTTGGTAAATGCAAGAGATGAGGAGCTGTGTTCCTGGCTTGCCTAACTGGATGGAAGCTGGGGCCATTCACCAATACAGGAAACACTGCAAAGGGACCACGGACAGTTGTTAGCATACATACCAAAGCCTTGAGATCCTCTGAAAGAGCCTAGAGGAAGGAACAAAAGAAAGTTGATATGCCAACGTCTGGATTTCAACCATTCCTTCCTCTCCTCCCCTCCACATCTATTTTTCCTTTAAGATAACTATCAATAGAAAATGGGTAGAAACTCTGAAGCATTTCTGCTTTCCTGTAAGTTTTGTTGCATTATGTTTTAATCTCTAAACCTTACTACATAACAGATTTGGGTGTGTTAAGAATTAAACAAAATGGTGGAGTTCATTCTACTTAGTTAAATTACAGAGTTAGAACATAAATAGAAGATATGTTGATATTTCCATTTTCTCCCTCACTCTCTTCCCAAGCAAAGGTTTTTAAAAACCTACTGGACTTTCTGTTGTGAGGGAGTTATTCAAAATGCTCAGTATTCCAGATCAAGGCAGTAAGAACTATAGGTAGGAAGTGGCAACATGCCTAAAAACTTGGACATCCATATGCAGAAATCATCCCATTTTGAAATGAACAGGAGAGACATGGTATAAAGAAACTGAGTTAAGAAAAACTTGATTCAGAGCTTTAAAAGTAAAGCTAATAGTTAAAAGAAGTGCTCTAATACTTTTCTTAAATTTAAAAACAGTGGTATTGGGCTTCCCTGGTGGCGCAGTGGTTGAGAGTCCGCCTGCCGATGCAGGGGACACGGGTTCGTGCCCCGGTCCGGGAAGATCCCACATGCCGCAGAGCGGCTGGGCCCGTGAGCCATGGCTGCTGAGCCTGAGCGTCCGGAGCCTGTGCTCCGCAATGGGAGAGGCCACAACAGTGAGAGGCCCGCGTACTGCAAAAAAAAAAAAAAAAAAAAAAAAAAAACAGTGGTATTAAAAGCCCACCAAAAATTAATCGGCAATGAAATAATTTAATTATAGTGAAAAATAGAGATTTTATTAGATTAACTAGTTTATATATATTAAACAATAATTTATTCAACAAATTCTTAGTGCTGGCTATTATGCCAAGGGTTGGGGATACATCAACGAAGAAGATTCAATCCCTATTATTTTTAGTATAGTAATTGTAAAATAGAAAGCTCAGAGATTGGTTCAAGATGGCAGAGTGGAAGGACATGCACTCACTCCCTCTTGCGAGAGCACTGGAATCACAACTCACTGCTGAACAATCATCAACAAGGAGACACTGGAACTCACCAAAAAAGATACCCCACATCCAAAGACAAAGGAGAAGCCACAATGAGATGGTAGGAGGGGCTCAAGCACAATAAAATCATATCCCATAACCGCTGGGTGGGTGACTCACAAACTGGAGAACAATTATACCACAGAAGTCCACCCACTGGGACTTCCCTGGTCACGCAGTGGTTAAGAATACGCCTGCCAATGCAGGGATCACGGGTTCGATCCCTGGTCTGGGAAGATTGCACATGCTGCAGAGCAACTAAGCCCATGCACCACAACTGCTGAGCCCACATGCTGCAACTACTGAAACCCATGTGCCTAGAGCCTGTGCTCCACAACAAGAGAAGCCACTGCAATGAGAAGCCCGCGCACCACAACGAAGAGTAACCCCAACTCACTGCACCTAGAGAAAGCCCGTGCAACAATGAAGACCCAACACAGCCAAAAATAAATAAATTAAAAAACAAAAAACAAAAAACAAATTCTTTAAAAAAATTTTTAAAAAAGAAGTCCACCCACTGGAGTGAAGGTTCTGAGCCCCAAGTCAGGCTTCCCAACCTAGGGGTCTGGCAACAGGAGGAGGAATTCCCAGAGAATCAGACTTTGAAGGCTAGCAGGACTTAACTGCAGGACTTCAACAGGACTGGGGGAAACAGAGACTCCACTCTTGGAGGGCACACAGAAAGTAGTGTGCACATCAGAACCGAGGGGGAAGGAGCAGTGACCCATAGAAGACTGAACCAGACCTACCTGCTAGTGTTGGACGGTCTCCTACAGAGGTGGGGGGGCGGTGTGGCTGTGTCTCACCGTGAGGACAAGGACACTGGCAGCAGAAATTCTGGGAAGTACTCCTTGGCATGAGCCGTCCAGGAGTCCACCAACAGCCCCACCAAACAGCTTGTAGCCTCCAGTGCTGGGTCACCTCAGGCCAAACAACCAACAGGGAGGGAACTCAGCCCCATCCATCAGCAGATAGTGGATTAAAGTTTTAATGAGCTTCTGCCCACCAGAGCAACACCCAACTCTACCCACCACCAGTCCCTCCCATTAGGATGTTTGCACAAGCCTCTTAGATAGCCTCATCGATGAGAGGGTAGACAGCAGAAGCAAGAAGAGCTACAATCCTGCAGCCTGTGGAATGAAAACCACATTCACAGAAAGACAGACAAAATGAAAAGCCAGAGGACCATGTACCAGATGAAGGAACAGATAAAACCCCAGAAAAACAACTAAATGAAGTGGAGATAGGCAACCTTCCAGAAAAAGAATTCAGAATAATGATAGTGAAGATGATCCAGGACCTTGGAAAAAGAATGGAGGCAAAGATTGAGAAGATGCAAGAAATGTTTAACAGAGACCTAGAAGAATTAAAGAACACACACCTAGAAGAATTAAAGAACATACAAACAGAGATGAACAATACAATAACTGAAATGAAAACTACACTAGAAGGAATCAATAGCAGAATAACTGAGGCAGAAGAATGGATAAGTGACCTGGAAGACAGAATGGTGGAATTCACTGCCCCGGAACAGAATAAAGAAAAAAGAATGAAAATAAATGAAGACAGCCTAAGAGACCTCTGGGACAACATTAAATGCAACAACATTCACATTATAAGGGTCCCAGAAGGAGAAGAGAGACGGAAAGGACCTGAGAAAATATTTGAAGAGATTATAGTCAAAAACTTCGCTAACATAGGAAAGGAAATAGCCTCCAAAGTCCAGGAAGCACAAAGAGTCCCAAGCAGGATAAACCCATGGAGAAACACGCTGAGACACATAGTAATCAAACTGGCAAAAATTAAAGACAAAGAAAAATTATTAAAAGCAGCAAGGGAGGGCCTCCCTGGTGGCGCAGTGGTTGAGAGTCCGCCTGCCGATGCAGGGGGTGCGAGTTCGTGCCCCGGTCTGGGAGGATCCCATATGCCGCGGAGCGGCTGGGCCCGTGAGCCATGGCCGCTGGGCCTGCGCGTCCGGAGCCTGTGCTCCGCAACGGGAGAGGCCACAACAGTGAGAGGCCCGCATACCGCAAAAAGAAAAAAAAAAAAAAAAAAAAAAAAAAGCAGCAAGGGAAAAATGACAAATAACATACAAGGGAACTCCCATAAGGTTAACAGCTGATTTCTCAGCAGAAACTCTACAAGCCAGAAGGGACTGGCTGGACTGATATATTTAAAGTGATGAAAGGGAATAACCTACAACCAAGATTACTCTACCCACAAGGATCTCATTCAGATTCGATGGAGAAATCAAAAGCTTTACAGACAAGCAAATGCTAAGAGAATTCAGCACCACCAACCCAGCTCTACAACAAATGCTAAAGGAACTTCTCTAAGTG
Organism: Mesoplodon mirus; assembly: GCF_964341445.2. Taxonomy (NCBI): domain Eukaryota; kingdom Metazoa; phylum Chordata; class Mammalia; order Artiodactyla; family Ziphiidae; genus Mesoplodon; species Mesoplodon mirus. The sequence goes on along the minus strand of NC_138977.1, from coordinate 202,081,877 downwards.
GGAAACACAAGAGAAGAAAAGGACCTACAAAAACAAACCCAAAACAATTAAGAAAATGGTAATAGGAACATACATATCGATAATTACCTTAATGAATAGATTAAATGCTGAATTAAATGTGAATGGATTAAATGCTCCAACCAAATGACACAGGCTCACTGAATGGATGCAAAAACAAAACCCATATATATGATGTCTACAAGAGACCCACTTCAGACTTAGGGACACATGCAGACAGAAAGTGAGGGGATGGAAAAAGATATTCCATACAAATGGAAACCAAAAGAAAGCTGGAGTAGCAATACTCATATCAGATAAAATAGGCTTTAAAATAAAGAATGTTACAAGAGACAAGGAAGGACACTACATAATGATCAAGGGATCAACCCAAGAAGAAGATATAACAATTATAAATATATATGCACCCAACATAGGAGCACCTCAATACATAAGGCAACTGCTAACAGCTACAAAAGAGGAAATCGACAGTAACATAATAATAGTAGGGGACTTTAACACCTCACTTACACCAATGGACAGATCATCCAACAGAAAATTAATAAGGAAACACAAGCTTTAAATGACACATTAGACCAGATAGATTTAACTGATATTTATAGAACATTCCACCCAAAAGTGGCAGAATACACCTACTTCTCAAGTGCACATGGAACATTCTCCAGGATAGATCACATCTTGGGCCACAAATCAAGCCTTGGAAAATTCAAGAAAATTGAATTCGTATCAAGCACCTTTTCTGACAACAACACTAAGAGATTGGAAATCAATTACAGGAAAAAAACTGTAAAACACACACATACATGAGGCTAAACAGTGTGCTACTAAATAACCAAGAGATCACTAAAGAAATCAAAGAGGAAGTCAAACATACCTAGAGACAAATGACAACAAACCATGACAATCCAAAACCTATGGGATGCAGCAAAAGCAGTTCTAAGAGGGAAGTTTAGAGCAATACAATCCTACCTCAAGAAGCAAGCAAAATCTCAAATAAACAATCTAACCTTACACCTAAAGGAACTACAGAAACAAGAACAAACAAAGCCCGAAGTTAGTAGAAGGAAAGAAATCATAACGATCAGAGCAGAAATAAATGAAATAGAAACAAAGAAAACAATAGCAAAGATCAATAAAACTAAAAGCTGGTGTCTGAGAAGATAAACAAAATTGATAAACCTTTAGCCAGACTCATCAAGAAAAAGAGGGAGAGGACTCAAATCAATAAAATTAGAAATGAAAAAGAAGTGACAATGGACACCACAGAAATACAAAGCATCATAAGAGACTACTACAAGCAACTCTATGCCAATAAAATGAGCAACCTGGAAGAAATGGACAAATTCTTAGAAAGGTATAACCTTCCAAGACTGAACCAGGAAGAAATAGAAAATATGAACAGACCAATCACAAATAATGAAATTGAAACTGTGATTAAAATCTTCCAACAAAAAAAGTCCAGGACCAGATGGCTTCACAGGTGAATTCTATCAAACATTTAGGGAAGAGCTAACACCCATCCTTCTCAAACTCTTCCAAAAAATTGCAGAGGAAGGAACACTCCCAAACTCATTCTATGAGGCCCCCATCACCCTGATACCAAAACCAGACAAAGATACTCCAAAAAAGAATATTACAGACCAATATCACTGATGAATATAGATGCAAAACTCCTCAACAAAATACTAGCAAACAGAATCCAGCAACACATTAAAAGGATCATACACCATGATCAAGTGGGATTTATCCCAGGGATGCAAGGATTCTTCAATATATGCAAATCAATCAATGTGATACACCATATTAACAAATTGAAGAATAAAAACCATATGATCATACCTCAATAGATGTAGAAAAGGCTTTTGGCAAAATTCAACACCCATTTATGATAAAAACTCTCCAGAAAGTGGGCATAGAGGGAAACTACCTCAACATAATAAAGGCCTCATATGACAAACCCACAGCAAACATCATTCTCAATGGTGAAAAACTGAAAGCATTTCCTCTAAGGTCAGGAACAAGACATGGATGTCCACTCTCACCACTATTATTCAACATAGTTTTGGAAGTCCTAGCCACGGCAATCAGAGAAGAAAAAGAAATAAAAGGAATCCAAATAGGAAAAGAAGAAGTAAAACTGTCACTCTTTGCAGATGACATGATACTATACATAGAGAATCCTAAAGATGCCACCAGAAAACTACTAGAGCTAATCAGTGAATCTGGTAAAGTTGCAGGATACAAAATTAATGCACAGAAATCTCTTGCATTCCTATACACTAACAACAAAAGATCAGAAAGAGAAATTAAGGAAACACCTCCATTCAGCACTGCAACAAAAAGAATACAATACCTAGGAACAAACCTACCTAGGGAGGTAAAAGACCTGTACTCAGAAAACTGTAAGACACTGATGAAAGAAATCAAAGATGACACAAACAGATGGAGAGATATACCATGTTCTTGGATTGGAAGAATCAATACTATGAAAATGACTATACTACCCAAAGCAATCTAAAGATTCAATGCAATCCCTATCAAATTACCAATGGCATTTTTTACAGAACTAGAACAAAAAGTCTTAAAATTTGTATGGAGACACAAAAACCCTGAATAGCCAAAGCAATATTGAGGGGGAAAAAATGGAGCTGGAGGAATCAGACTCCCTGAGTTCAAACTATACTACAGTGCTACAGTAATCAAGACAATATGGTAGTGGCACAAAACCAGAAATATAGGTCAATGGAACAGGATAGAAAGCCCAGAGATAAACCCATGCACCTATGGTCAACTAATCTATGACAAAGGAGGCAAGGATATACAATGGAGAAAAGAGAGTCTCTTCAATAAGTGGTGCTGGGAAAACTGGACAGCTACATGTAAAAGAATGAAATTAGAACACTCCCTAACACCATACACAAAAATAAACTGAAAACGGATTAAAGATCTAAGTGTAAGACCGGACACTATAAAAGTCTTAGAGGAAAACATAGGAAGAACACTCTTTGACATAAATCACAGCAAGGTCTTTTTTTGACCCACCTTCTAGAATAATGGAAAGGAAAACAAAAATAAACACATGGGACCTAATGAAACTTAAAAGCTTTTGCACAGCAAAGGAAACTGTAAACAAGATGAAAAGACAGCCCTCAGAATGGGAGAAGATACTTGCAAATGAATCAACAAAGGATTAATCTCCAAAATATATAAGCAGCTCATGCAGCTCAATATTAACAAAACAAACAACCCAATCAAAAAATGGGCAGAAGACCTAAATAAACATTTCTCCAAAGAAGACATACAGATGGCCAAGAAGCACATGAAAACCTGTTCAGCATCACTAATTATTAGAGAAATGCAAATCAAAACTACAATGAAGGGGGCTTCCCTGGTGGCGCAGTGGTTGAGAGTCTGTCTGCCGATGCAGGGGACACGGGTTCGTGCCTCGGTCCGGGAGGATCCCACATGCCGCGGAGCGGCTGGGCCTGTGAGCCATGGCCACTGCGCCTGCGCCTGCGCATCCGGAGCCTGTGCTCCGCAACGGGAGAGGCCACAACAGTGAGAGGCCCATGTACCGCAAAAAAAAAAAAAAAAACTACAATGAGGTATCTCACCTCACACCAGTTAGAATGGGCATCATCAGAAAATCTACAAACAACGAACTCTGGAGAGGGTGTGGAGAAAAGGGAACCCTCTTGCACTGTTGGTGGGAATATAAATTGATACAGCCACTGTGGAGAAAAGTATGGAGGTTCCTTAAAAAACTGAAAATAGAATTACCATATGACCCAGCAATCCCATTCCTGGCCATATACCCAGAGGAAACCATAATTCAAAAAGACACATGCACCCCAATGTTCATTGTAGCACTATTTACAATAGCCAGTCATGGAAGCAACCTAAATCCCCATCGACTGACAAATGGATAAAGAAGATGTGGTACATATATACAATGGAATATTACTCAGCCATAAAAAGGAATGAAATTGGGTCATTTGTAGAGATGTGGATTGATCTAGAGACTATCATACAGAGTGAAGTAAGACAGAAAGAGAAAAACAGATATCGTATATTAATGTGTATATGTGGAATCTAGATGAATGGTACAGATGAGCTGGTTTGCAAGGCAGAAATAGAGACACAGATGTAGAGAAGAAATGATGGACACCAAGGGAGGAAAGTCGGGTGTGTGTGTGTGTGTGATGAATTGGGAGATGGGGATTGACATATATACACTAATATGTATAAAATGGATAACTAATAAGAACCTGCTGTATAAAAAAATAAATAAAATTCTAAAATTCAAAAAAAAAGAAAAAATTTGGAGAATATATGCCAAAATATTGTCAATGCTTATTACTTAAATGATAGGATTAATTTTCTTCTAGCTCCCCTGTATTTTCTAAATTTTTACAATGTTCATGTATTTTTACACATATAATGCATTCCTGTATGTAACACTACAATGTATTTGTATTTCTATGATGTATATGTATTACTTTTGCAAAGTAAATGTAGATATATGAAAAAAATAAGAATAAAAATATATTCTTGATTTAAACATTAGAAGGGTGCAAAAAAAAAAAAGAAAGAAAGAAAGAAAGAAAGCTCACTCACTGTTTTTAAGCCCTGGATCAGTTTATTTTCTAAAGACTTTGTAGATCCCATGCAAAAAATTATAAGTCAAAATGTCCTATACGTACAAGTACAATCTTCATATTAGAAATGCCAATAATGGGGGTGGGTGGGAGGGAGGCTTAAGAGGGAGGGGATTTATGTATACATATAGCTGATATACTTTGTTGTACAGCAGAAACTAACACAACATTGTAAAGCAATTATACTCCAATTAAAAAAAAACGCCATTAATAATGATATGAGAGTCACATCAGTGTCATATGTGAGAATGTGGAGCTGTGAATACCTAAGTCTTTGTAAGTGAAGGAAACAGACCAGTCCCAAACCAGTGATTTCTCTACATTGTGCTCACACAGAGCTTATCATCTAGTCTTTTTCATTAAATATAATAAAAGAAGATACCATTCACTGAGTATTTGTATATATGAAGAGTTTTTCCAAGATCTTCCACCAATTAATTCTTTTAATCTTTATAATAACCCTATGGGGTATGTTCTGTTTTTTACCCCAATTTCACAGATGATGAAATTGAGTAAAAAGGTAAAGTAACTTGCCAAGGGCACACATCTGTTCATTGACCAACCCGGGATTTGAGCCAGAAGTTTCGATTCCGTGACGGATTTCTTTATCTACCATCCTACCGTGCACAAAATGAAGCCTATTGCTAGTGATGGGGTGTGATCATAGAGCTCTGATAAGCCACTGCCTTCTTTTTAACTCACGTGGCCATTAACTCTACCATCTACAGGAGAAACAGAACCCAGAGTCTGAATTTCACTTGGAGAACTTGATAACCTGTGGATCAAATCTGTTTTCAGCGGGAATAGAGACAACCAGTATCACTCTGAGCTATGGACTCCTGCTCCTCATGAAATACCCTGAGGTTCAAGGTACAGCAAATATCCTAAGTATTTATGTAGGATAAAATATCAGCTCCTGGCACTGGTGAGGGTGGGAAGATACTACTGGCAGTGACGACTTCTCTTTCTTTGGACTGCCTTGTAGAACATCATGCAAAGGTTCATCCATGCGGTTTGATTTTATAGATCAGAATTATATCAAATGATGCTGATAAGAGAGACCTTTACGAACCCAAAGACTTTCATTTAAGTTTAAACACAGAGGAGCTTCTGAATCCCAACTCTTCCATATGTGATGCAATGCTGAAGAGTGAGCCCCATTTAGATGAGGGATGCATGGATTCCCATGGTGGCTTCTCATTCTCCGCCTGCCCATACCTGGCTGTGTGACCTCAAACAAGTTATTTCACCTCACAGGCCTGTGTTTTTCCATCTTGAGAATGGATCAGACTCCCCAAAGGGAATTTTTAGATCCAATGTAATTTAAAATTAAAAAATGAAATTGTAGTAGCGTGATTTTCTCAAGCACGTTCTCAGAGCACAGGTCTTAGAAAGCCAATGTTTATACTGCTTAACAAAATGGTGTTTGCCATTGCCACAAAATGTGTAGGAGACTGGATGAGGCTGACAAAGGAGATGCTCCCACTAGAGTGAGGATTAAACATTTCCTCTCCACAGCTGCTTTGCCAGGAATCTGGGGTAAACCTTAATCCCTGCCACAGAGGTCATCTCCTCACCTGTACAGGAGGACAAACCAATTCAGGCATGAGGCCAAGGACATAGCTGATGCAGCTTTTATGTTTCCTGCAGTAAAATCTCTGGTCTTTTAGACCAGAAAATAGAAAATAGAAATTCTGTTGAGGAGCAGACCCGTGGGCTGTTTAGCAGCACGTCTTTGACCTTGGGAGCCTTTTCTAGGCCACTTTCTATTATACATCGTAAGCATTTCCAGGTGTCCAGGGGACACATCTCTTGAGTAGCATTCATGATTCATGTCTTTGCAGCCAAAGTTCATGAAGAAATTGACCGTGTAATTGGACGCAACCAAAGCCCCTGCATGAAGGACAAGATAAAGCTGCCCTATACAGAGGCCGTGCTTCATGAGATACAAAGATACATCACCCTCCTTCCTTCTAACATGCCCCATAGTGTGGTCCGGGACACGAAATTCAGACAGTACTTCATCCCTAAGGTTAGAGGTGTCTGGGAAAGCTGGCTGGGATAGAAGGGGCAGCATGATACCTCAGTGGGGCCTGTTAGAGGCATCTCAGTTCTGTTTCAGGAAGAGAGGCAATTGAGAGACATGGAAAGAACACAAGGTCAGAGTCACACGGCCTGGATTTGAAATCTGTCATTGCCATGCAGTGCACCCTCAGGCCATTATGTCACCTCTGTGGTCCTGTCTCTGCCTTCCTGGAATGGGGAAGCTGACCTGGGGCTCCCAAGGCCCCTCACACTCTCATGTAGAATGTATTGAGGGAGAAGTGATTTGCATTAATGTGAATGTTGTGGGAAAATAAACCTGATTTTCCATGATGGATTTTAAAAAGGGGGAAGAGATGGAAAATGTATCTGCAGCTCTAAAGTAATCAAGTCAAATGTCAACTTTCTTTAACCCGAATTCTTTCCTCTGAAGACCTCATATACCAGGACATTTGGGATATTGCTGCCCATAACAATTAACAATTATCAAAAGAGTAGTCAGTCTTCTGTAGTCAGTCTTCTGTAGTGATTAAGGGGTTGGGTTTTACATTTAATCCATTCAAGAGTATAGAAGAGGAAGAAAAGGTGACAGAACACTGCAAAACTGAAACAGCCCCCAACCTTACTGCCAAATGTCAATGCAAAAGTCTATTAACACATAAGTCTAGCATCACATTAAAAATACTACATCAGGGCCTCCCTGGTGGCGCGGTGGTTGAGAGTCCGCCTGCCGATGCAGGGGATGCGGGTTCGTGCCCCGGTCTGGGGGGATCCCGTGTGCCGCGGAGCGGCTGGGCCCGTGGGCCATGGCCGCTGGGCCTGCGCGTCCGGAGCCTGTGCTCCGCAGCGGGAGAGGCCACAACAGTGAGAGGCCCGCGTACGGAAAGAAAAGAAAAAAAAAAAAAAATACTACATCACCAGCAAGTGAAGGTAATCAGGAACACAGGAATGGTCTAACACCAGAAAATCTGGTTTATTAAAATTCACCATATAAATAGAATTTAGAGAAAAATCACATGATAATCACATTTGTACAGAAAATGCTTTTGATAATATTAAAGAGTTTAACCCTTAAAAAAATAGGAATAGATAAATACCTCATTAGCCACGGAAAACATATTTCCCAAATCATGCTTTTTGACTAAAAGCATTCCTATTAATATCAGGAATAAGGCAAAGCTACCCACCATTACCAGTATTTAACTAGAATTAGAAAAAGGTAATGAGATAAAACATTTAAGAGGCGGAGTCGATTTGTAGGTGACATAATTGTACCTGGAAAACTCAAGAAAATTAACTTAAGTACCACTGCAAAAATAGAATTTTCCCGTGGTTGGGTACAAATTTATTATTAGAAAAATCAATTTCTACCCTATATAAAATAAAAGCTATGTTTTAAAAACATAATGAATAAAAGCTTTTCATTGATAAAAATGAGGATAAAATACTTAGGAATATACTTGATAAGAAATTTGCAAGATTTATACCAAAAAATAACCCCTTAAAATGTTAATGAAAGATATACAAGTTTTGAATAAATTAGAAGACTTATTCTGTGTTCAGGTAGGAAGATAGCAGTTACCCTGAAATTAATCTATGCATTTATGAGATCTCAATGAAAATATAAACTAGATACTTTTTTGGAACTAAACTAACAGATCTCAAATTTGATATGGGAAATTAAAAAATAAAGAATAATCAGGGACAGTGTCCTACCAAATATTAAAATATAATATAAGGTCACAGTTATTAAAGCACTATAATACAGCTTCTTGAGTAGACAGATCAATCAAATAAAGTCTAGAAATAAATGTAATTATACATGGAAACTTAGTATATGATAAAGTGGCTTTTTCCTTGTAACTTAGAGGAAAAATATTGATTATTCAGTTGTAGAATTCCCAGGGGAGTTGGAAAAAAAAGAATAATAAATCCCTACCTCAAACTTTCATATAAAATAAATTTTATATGAAAATTTATTCTTGGTGGTTCAATTATATACACATAGAATATTAAACTATAAAAGTGCTAAGGATAAAAGCAATAATTTTTTTGAGAATTTCAGAGGGAAGAAAGACTTTCTAACATTGACCAAAGAAAAGAGGAATAAGAGGGCTATACATTTAAAAATGGATAAATTTTGTTACATGCAAATAAGAAAAATCTACCTAAGATAAAGAAACAAAGTCAAAAGACAGGGCTTCCCTGGTGGCGCAGTGGTTGAGAGTCCGCCTGCCGATGCAGGGGACACGGGTTCGTGCCCCAGTCCGGGAAGATCCCGCATGCCGCGGAGAGGCTGGGCCCGTGAGCCATGGCCGCTGAGCGTCCGGAGCCTGTGCTCCGGAGCAGGAGAGGCCACAACAGTGAGAGGCCCGCGTACCGCAAAAAAAAAAAAAAAAAAAAAAAAAAGTCAAAAGACAAATGACAAACTGAGACAAAATGTTTCATAGTTCATAAGAACGAAGAACTAATTACTGAAAAATAAAATGAACTCCTACAGTCAGCATGAAAAAACCCCAGAACCAACAGATAAAATGCATGGGAGACAAAATTTAAATTTTAGTGAAAGTAATTACAAATGTTTTTTAAATATGTGAAAATATACTTACACAATAAAATATATTGAAAATAAAAATGATAAAGAAACATGTTTTCACTTGTCACAATATGTTGGCAAGATATTAAAAAACATGTTTTTGCTAGTAGTATAAATTGGTGTAACTTCCATGGAAGGCATCATTGCAATTTATATGAAAATTCAAAACGTGCATAGCAATTTGAAAAGCAGTTCCACTACTAGGAATTTATCCTTTGTGTATATTTCCCCCCAAATAATATTCATTGCAGCAATATTGGTGCTGAATATTCATTTAAAAAGGACTTAAAATTATTATTATTATATTTTTTGGCCATGCTGCATGGCTTACAGGATCTTAGATCCCCGACCAGGGATCGAAACTGGCCCCCAGCAGTGAAAGCACCAAGTCCTAACCACTGGACCGCCAGGGAATTCCCTAAAAATTATTTATGTAAAGTAGAATACTAAGCAAGCTACAGAACACTACAGGATGCTACTATTTGTGGAAAAAGTAGGAAATAGGTGTGTACCTTTTTTTTTAATCCATAAGATATCTCATAAAGGATATCATACACTGGTAACAGTGATTACATTAAGAAGGAAACCAGGGACTTGAGTATAGGAAAGAGACTTATTTTCACTTTGTACCCTTTTGTACTTTTTTTTTTGTATTTTATACCATGTGCATGTATTACCTACTCCAAAACTTGTGAAATAATGTTTCAGGAAATCCAAAATGAAGTAAAAATGGGAAGAGGAGGCTTTCACTTAAACAGGGGTGCTTTATGACCCATAGATAGATGGGTCAAATTCTAACCATGCCACTTACTAAAAGTATAACCTCAAGTAACTTATTTCTTCTCTCTGAATCTCAATTTCTGCATTTATACAATGTGAAACAAACAAACAAACAAACAAAAAGAGCCTACTGGATATGGTTGAAGTGAGAATTAAATTTATAAACTACTAGACACAGTGTCAGGTAAATGTGAAGCATTCCATATCAATGGTCATTATTATTTTGTCATTGAAATCTCACAAAATCTAATGGGGCAAAGAGGAAAGCCTATTGTTGTTACCCCACCCCATTTTACAAGTGAGGGAAGTGGGGTTTGATCCAATAGATTTTATAGGTTACAAGTTTCCATCTCTCATTTTCTTCCATTCACACTTGAATTCAGAAAGAAAAAAATTATAAAATGTGAGCTCTGGGCTTCCCTGGTGGCGCAGTGGTTGAGAGTCCGCCTGCCAATGCAGGGGACACGGGTTCGTGCCCCGGTCTAGGAAGATCCCACATGCCGCGGAGCGGCTGGGCCCGTGAGCCATGGCCGCTGAGCCTGCGCGTCCTGGGCCTGTGCTCCGCAGCGGGAGAGGCCACAACAGTGAGAGGCCTGCGTACCGAAAAAAAAAAAAAAAAATGTGAGCTCTTTCAATTTGAGGCAACAATTCCAGTAAAGCACATGTCTAGACAATATGGGTTGCAAACCTTAGCTTTTTAATAATTGATTATTGCACATTGACCATAACAGTGCTCTTCCCACAGAGAACCATCTTATTACTTGATAAAAGATATTGTATGGTAATGTGTGTAAAAGAGCCATCACATGAGACAGTCCTCTCCAGGCAAACTTAAGAGTGCTCGATCCTATTTAATCCACTGTGATTAAAAGTGTTAGACTTTTTATGAGCCAAAGGTAAGCATCATAATGTGCCACTCCACTCTCCATTTCTTGGTTCCAGGGCGCTACTGTATTGCCATTACTGTCTTCGGTCCTGTACGATTGCAAGGAATTTCCCAACCCAGAGAAGTTTGACCCAGGTCACTTTTTGGATAAAAATGGCAGCGTCAGGAAAACAGCATACTTCGTGCCTTTTTCCATGGGTAAATACAAATACACCCCATCCAAACCATACACATGAACCTTTTGGATAACTTTTAGCTTTACTGAATATGGCATAACTAAGTAATCTACTGATGATAGCAAAGTCAATCAAATCAATCTGTTATAAACCCCCAAATCGGGATGGATCCATTTAAGTCTGTATACCAGTAGGATCAGGTAAGTCTTCCAGAGACTCTTTTGTTGTTTGGTGATTGAGTACAATGCTAGTTTTTAAAGAAACCAAGGCAAATCAATTTAATTCAGATGTCACACATTATCAGATAACAAAGGGACCTCCTTTTACAAACTCTTGCCTGTTGATCTCCCTTTCATAATATGACTTTTTCAAAACAAAATGTTCAAGTTTCTCTCTTCTTATAAAATTATTAACCATTATTAATTTTCTGATTCTTAGAGAGGCCATCAGAGACACCTTGGCCACTTCATCCTCTTTCTTCTCCTCTGAAATCTGGAGCCCCACATACGCTCGCCTCTTTGCAAGCGCTGGTTGGCTCCCAGTTGCTAGTTCTCATAAAGTCATAAAGACAACTTAGGATTGCTCAGCACCCATTCTTTTTCTTTGTTACCCTAGTCAATCATTTGATTAGTATTTTCAAAAATAACAGTATGTCTTATTTCTAATTACAGTGATAGTAAGTGTTCAATATAAAAGATGGAAAATGCAGAAGAGCAAAAAAAAAAAAAAAAAAAAAAGAGAGAGAGAAAGGAGGGACTTCCCTGGTGGTGCAGTGGTTGGGAGTCCACCTGCCAATACGGGAGACACGGGTTCCGGCCCTGGCCCGGGGGCTCCCACATGCCAAGGAGCGGCTGAGCCCATGCGCCACGGCTGCTGGGCCTGCGCGCTGGAGCCCTTGGGCTGTGGCTGCTGAGCCCGCGTGCCTGGGGCCAGAGCTCCGTGACGGGAGGAGCCGCTGCGGTGCCCGCGCACCGCGGCGAGGAGTGGCCCCTGCTCTCCGCAACCTGGTGGTGGCGGGGGGGGGGCGCGGGGGGCGGGGCGCCAGCAGCCGCGAGGACCCAGCGCAGCCCTAAATAGATGGATGAGTGGATGGGTGGATTTGTAAAAAGGAAAAAAAGAAAAAAGCAAAAGGAAAATCATTTGCAATTTCAGACTATAGCCTGGATTTCAGATTCAGGCTATAATCGCTGTTAATATTTTGCTATATATACTCCACAAAATTGTCTAGATATACATAATAAATGTATATTTTATTTAAAAAAATCAGGCTCATTCTGTACAATCTATTTGATAACCTGCTTTTGCTTAGTGTGTTGTGATATAAGACAGTATTAAGTAATCTTCCGTGCAAACATGTTTAGGTTGTGTTGCATGATAGATGCACAAGGATTTATTTAATTAATCCAGTATAGGTGGATGTCTAGTTTTCAACTAACTCATCAGTGTCATAAATAACAATGCAAGTGACACCCGCATAGGTGAATCTCTAATTCCTACAGATAAATCCCCAGAAGGAGAATTACTGAATTAAGAGTGAAAATTTCTTTAGAGAGTTTTGATATGTATTGACAAATATCCGTCTAGAAGAACTGTACCAGTTCATTGTCCTCCAGCAGTTTCTTAGCCATCCCTTTTCTGATCAGTGTTTTCATTGGCTGTTAGGAGTGTATAGTATTTGAATACGAGCTATTGTATTTGAATTTGGAGCAAGCTAATGGAACTGTCTCCTCCTTCCAGGGAAACGGGCATGTGTTGGAGAGGGCCTGGCCCGCGTGGAGTTGTTCCTGTTTCTCACCACCATTCTGCAAAACTTTGTCCTGAAACCCCTGGGGGATCCAAAGGACATAGAGACCAAACCCATTGCTACCGGGTTTATCAACATCCCACAACCCTACAAGCTGTGCTTTATCCCTAGACAAAAGAACTTTCTCTTTTAACAATTTAAATCAAAGTAATTGCTTTTTCCTCTCATTCCTTCTCCCACCCCATAGTCTCTTTTCATTTTAAATACTGCCTAGTACAGAAACACTACTCACTAAAAGCTTGATGGACATTTGTTTAAACCTACAAATCCCTTGCCAAAAAGGATCTGGGTCCTGAAAACTCCAAGGGTAAAACAATATAGTTATATCCTATAGAGTACTTTATAAACCATGATCCAGCCAAACCAGGCCCAGGCCCACAGAAGGGCTTTACTGAGTCAACTGGCAAATAGTGGAGCCTTCACTCTTTCTGTGGCTTCGGAGATATGCTGATTTTCTATAGTTTTTCAAAATAGAGAAATTAATAAAATGGCCTATGTGTATTTTTTCCTATTTCCAATGGAAAACACTTACATGATTTCTGCCACATTCACAAAATAAATCCTTTTTTTCCACAATAGATTTTCTTTGAATGTTGACTTTATATCAAGTCTCAAAAATCCCTTTCCTTGAGCTATGGGCACTCTATAATTAGAATATCATAAACAGATGAAATAATAATCCCCACCACAAATCTCTCCCTGCCCCACCCCATCTATTTGCAGCCATTGATTTACATGGGGGCCCAAGGAGCCCACTTGGATAAAAATTAAAACCATGTTCATAGGTAGGATTCAGACATGCATAGTTACATCTTCTTCAGAAAGTGATGAGGGGCAGGGCTGCGGGTTGGAGAGCAAGCGGGCAGATTGCAAGGAAAGACTGAGTATTGCTAAGAGAACAGTGACCCAGAAGGGAATGGCTAGAACAGCTGCCACAAAAGGATGGCTCAAATGCCAGCAGGCAGCCCAGGCTCCAGGACACTGGGAGGGAAAGAAGCTTTAAAAGCAGAGCTTGGCTCGGTGCTTTGTGACCGCCTGGAGGGGTGGGATAGGGAGGGTGGGAGGGAGACGCAAAAGGGAGGGGATATGGGAACATATGTATATGTATAACTGATTTAATTTAAAAAAAAAAAAAAGAAACTTCATTTCTATGTACAACTGACTGTGATATAACAGAGCAACCCCAATACATATGGATAAAAAGAAAGCTGTGAACAAAAAAAAAAAAAAAAAAAAAGCAGAGCTTGGGACTTCCCAGGCGGTACAGTGGTTAAGACTCTGTGCTCCCTAAGTAGGGGGCACAGGGTTTGAACCCTGGTCAGGGAACTAAGATCCTATATGCCACACGGCATGCCCCCCCCCAAAAAAAAGTAAAAGAAAATAATAATAAAAAAATAAAAGCAGAGCTGAGTTTCTGGTTGTATACTCAAAAGAACTGATTTTTTTTAAGTTCTCTCCAACAGATATTTGTACCCCCATGTTCCTAGCAGCATTATTCACAATAGCCAAAAATGTGGAAACAACCCAAATGTCCATTAGTGGATGAATGGATAAACAAAGTGTGATTATATACATACAATGGAATATTATTCAGTCTTAAAAAAGCAGGATTTATAGTCTAACACATGTTACAAATGGATGAACCTTGAAGACATTATGCCAAGTGAAATAAGCCAGTCACAAAAGGACAAATATTGTATGATTCCATTTACATGAGGTACCTGGAATAGTCAAACTCATAGAGACAAAGTAGAATGGTGCTTGCAGAGGGAGGGGGGAGAATGGGGAGTTATTGTTTAATGGGTACGGAGTTTCAGTTTGGGAAGATAAAGTTCTGGAGATAGACGACGGTTATTATTGCATAACAATGTGAATGTACTTAATGTCACTAAACTGTACACTTAAAAATGGGTAAAATGGTAGGTTTTACATCGTGTATACTTTACCACACAAAAAAAGTAGAGCTGAGGTCCTTGAGGTGGGGATTTTGAAGCTGTAAATTTTGGATCTAAATGTTAATGTGATTTGCTAACGTGAGCGTCTCTGTTTTCTTCCCACCCTCACACTCCTTTCTAGCTAACAAGAGTTTTGTCTTTTGTCACTCGGAGTCTCCTCCTTCCATGCATTCTGAGAAGTTTTGAATTTGCCAGCTAGGTTCCCTAACTTGGGATGCAGAACTAGTAGAATGAAGAGAGACCAGACAGAAGAGGAAACTAGTTTGGGAGGTGAGGTTAAATTCCATAATAAAATAATATAAAGATGGGACTTCCCTTGTGGTCCAGTGGTTAAGACTCTGTGCTCCTGGACTTCCCTGGTGGCTCAGTGGTTAAGAATCTGCCTGCCTATAGGTCATTCCATCCAAAAACAGCAGATTACACTTTCTTAAGTGCACATGGAGCAATCTCCAGGATAGAGCACATCTTGGGTCACAAATCAAGCCTCAGTAAATTTAAGAAAATTGAAATCATATCAAGCATCTTTTCTGACCACAATGCTATGATATTAGAAATCAATTACAAGGAAAAATACATGAAAAACACAAACACATGGAGGCTAAACAATACATTACTAATAACCAGGAGGTCACTGAAGAAATCAAAGAGGAAACCAAAAAATACCTAGAGACAAATGACAACAAACCATGACAATCCAAAACTTATGGGATGCAGCAAAAGCAGTTCTAAGAGGGAAGTTTAGAGCAATACAATCCCACCTCAGGAAACAAGAAAAATCTCAAATAAACAATCTAAACTTACACCGAAAGGAACAACAGAAACAAGAACAAACAAAACCCCAAGTTAGTAGAAGGAAAGAAATCATAACAATCAGAGCAGAAATAAATGAAATAGAAACAAAGAAAACAATAGCAAAAACCAATAAAACTAAAAGCTGGTTGTCTGAGAAGATAAACAAAATTGATAAACCCTTAGCTAGACTCATCAAGAAAAAGAGGGAGAGGACTCAATAAAATTAGAAATGAAAAAGAAGTGACAATGGACACCACAGAAATACAAAGCATCATAAGAGACTACTACAAGCAACTCTATGCCAATAAAATGAACAACCTGGAAGAAATGGACAAATTCTTAGAAAGGTATAACCTTCCAAGACTGAACCAGGAAGAAATAGAAAATATGAACAGACCAATCACAAGTAATGAAATTGAAACTGTGATTAAAAATCTTCCAACAAACAAAGGTCCAGGACCAGATGGCTTCACAGGTGAATTCTATCAAACATTTAGGGAAGAGCTAACACCCATCCTCCTCAAACTCTTCCAAAAAATTGCAGAGGAAGGAACACTCCCAAACTCATTCTATGAGGCCCTCATCACCCTGATACCAAAACCAGACAAAGATAGGACAAAAAAAGAATATTACAGACCAATATCACTGATGAATATAGATGCAAAACTCCTCAACAAAATACTAGCAAACAGAATCCAACAACACATTAAAAGGATCATACACCATGATCAAGTGGGATTTATCCCAGGGATGCAAGGATTCTTCAATATATGCAAATCAATCAATGTGATACACCATATTAACAAATTGAAGAATAAAAACCATATGATCATACCTCAATAGATGCAGAAAAGGCTTCTGGCAAAATTCAACACCCATTTATGATAAAAACTCTCCAGAAAGTGGGCATAGAGGGAAACTACCTCAACATAATAAAGGCCTCATATGACAAACCCACAGCAAACATCATTCTCAATGGTGAAAAACTGAAAGCATTTCCTCTAAGGTCAGGAACAAGACATGGATGTCCACTCTCACCACTATTATTCAACATAGTTTTGGAAGTCCTAGCCACGGCAATCAGAGAAGAAAAAGAAATAAAAGGAATCCAAATAGGAAAAGAAGAAGTAAAACTGTCACTCTTTGCAGATGACATGATACTATACATAGAGAATCCTAAAGATGCCACCAGAAAACTACTAGAGCTAATCAACGAATCTGGTAAAGTTGCAGGATACAAAATTAATGCACAAAAATCTCTTGCATTCCTATACACTAACAACAAAAGATCAGAAAGAGAAATTAAGGAAACACCTCCATTCACCATTGCAACACAAAGAATACAATACCTAGGAACAAACCTACCTAAGGAGGTAAAAGACCTGTACTCAGAAAACTGTAAGACACTGATGAAAGAAATCAAAGATGACGCAAACAGATGGAGAGATATACCATGTTCTTGGATTGGAAGAATCAATACTATGAAAATGACTATACTACCCAAAGCAATCTAAAGATTCAATGCAATCCCTATCAAATTACCAATGGCATTTTTTACAGAACTAGAACAAAAAGTCTTAAAATTTGTATGGAGACACAAAAACCGCGAATAGCCAAAGCAATCTCGAGGGGGAAAAAATGGAGCTGGAGGAATCAGACTCCCTGAGTCTGACTGTACTACAAAGCTACAGTAATCAAGACAATATGGTAGTGGCACAAAACCAGAAATATAGGTCAATGGAACAGGATAGAAAGCCCAGAGATAAACCCATGCACCTATGGTCAACTAATCTATGACAAAGGAGGCAAGGATATACAATGGAGAAAAGAGAGTCTCTTCAATAAGTGGTGCTGGGAAAACTGGACAGCTACATGTAAAAGAATGAAATTAGAACACTCCCTAACACCATACACAAAAATAAACTCAAAATGGATTGGAGACCTAAATGTTAGACTGAACACTATAAAACTCTTAGAGGAAAACATAGGAAGAACACTCTTTGACATAAATCACAGCAAGATCTTTTTTGATCCACCTCCTAGAGTAATGGAAATAAAAATGAAAATAAACAAATGGGACCTAATGAAACTTCAAAGCTTTTGCAAAGCAAAGGAAACTACAAACAAGACAAAATGACAACCCTCAGAATGGGAGAAAATATTTGCAAACAAATCCACAGACAAAGGATTAATCTCCAAAATATATTAACAGCTCATACAGCTCAATATTAAGAAAACAAACAACCGAATCAAAAAATGGGGAGAAGACCTAAATAGACATTTCCCCAAAGAGGACATACAGATTGCCAAGAAGCACATGAAAAGCTGCTCAACATCTCTAATAATTAGAGAAATGAAATCAAAACTACAATAAGGGGGCTTCCCTGGTGGTGCAGTGGTTGAGAGTCCGCCTGCCGGTGCAGGGGACGTGGGTTCGTGCCCTGGTCTGGGAGGGTCTCACATGCCGCAGAGCGGCTGGGCCCATGAGCCATGGACTCTGAACCTGTGCGTCCAGAGCCTGTGCTCCACAGCGGGAGAGGTCACAACAGTGGGAGGCCCGCGTACAGCAAAAAAAAAAAAAAAAAAACAAACTACAATGAGGGGCTTCCCTGGTGACTCAGTGGTTATGAATCTGCCTGCCAATGCAGGGGACACAGGTTCGAGCCTTGGTCCAGGAAGATCCCACATGCCGTGGAGCAACTAAGCCCGTGAGCTACAACTACTGAGCCTACATGCCACAACTACTGAAGCCCGTGAGCCTAGAGCCTGTGCTCTGCAACAAGAGAAGCCACTGTAATGAGAGGCCTGTGCACTGCAATGAAGAGTGGCCCCCTCTCACCACAGCTAGAGAAAGCCCATGTGCAGCACCAAAGACCCAACACAGCCAAAAAATAAATTAAAAAATAATTTTAAATCATTAAAAAGAAAAAGGCTCTGCACTCCCAATGCAGGTGGCCCAGGTTCGATCCCTGGTCAGGGAACTAGATCCTGCATGCCGCAATGAAGATCCCAGATGTGGCAACAAAGATCCCGCATGCAGCAATGAAGATCCCGTATGCCACAACTAAGACACGGCACAGCCAAATAAATAAATATTTTTAAAAATATAAAAAATAAAATAACGTAAAGATAAGGGAAGAGGAAACAGAAGGATGATGATTGCAGGGAGAATTCAGTTTGACTTGGTGACTTTGGGGAGACAGGGATAAATTCTAGGGGAGCTGCTGAGAGCAAGGTAATTGAGAAGGAAAAGGAAGAGAATTGAAGTATGTTTGTGGCTTAATGTTCTTTAAAACACAGAAATAAATAATGGAGTTCCCTTTTAATTACTTTTTTAAAATGTTATTTATTCACTTATTTAATTTTTGGTTGCATTTGGTCTTCGCTGCTGCACACGGGTTTTCTCTAGTTGCTGAGAGTGGGGGCTACTCTTTGTTGGGGTGCGCAGGCTTCTCATTGCGGTGGCTTCTCTTGTTGCAGAGCACAGGCTCTAGGCGTGTGGGCTTCAATAGTTGTGGCACACAGGCTTCAGAAGTTGTGGCTCTCAGGCTCTAGAGTGCAGACTCAGTAGTTGTGGCGCATGGGCTTAGTTGCTTCACGGCATGTGGGATCTTCCCCGACCAGGGCTCGAACCCGTGTCCCCTGCATTAGCAGGCAGATTCTTAACCACTGCACCACCAGGGAAGCTCCCTTTTAATTACTTTTGACAGTTAGACTATTCTCTTCACTTGCATGTCCCTTCAGAGACTAAACCATGGGCATCAGCTTCAAGATTTTCTTAGCCCCACACACAGGCTATGAAATTTGGAGCCATTTGGATTGCAGCTCTAATCGTCCATTTGTACACTGCCGAGGTAAAATCAAAGAAATATCACTTTCAACAAGTCCCGTAACATTTCCCCAACTTGATTTCCTCATTCGTAACATGGAGATCACAATACTCACTTTCAGAGTGGTTATGAACATTAAATGAGTTAATGTTGCATTAAGGCAAAATCATTCTCTAAAGATGTGTAATAAAATGTGTGGGTTAAAATGGAACTCTCTGTCTCCATTTCAGCTGGGCCGCCCAGGCAATAGTTACCAAACATGACCGCATTCCAAGGCATGGTGCTAGATCACCAATCAGGAGTTGCTGCAAAAATAATTTGCTAAAAATAGTTGCTTCAAAAATAGCTTCTGAGCCTTAGCCTCTCATCCTCCTGGAAATTCTCATAAGATTGAAGTTGAGAAACAGTATTTCTTAGGAGTGAGTAGTCAGAAGGTTGTGTGTTTCGCTACTCTCACCAAAAGGAATAAAACGAGGATGCTTCCCCCTCATGGCAAACCAAGCAAGGGGGACTTCATGAAAACAATTTAGAGAGTTTGACAAGTGTTCCCAGGACTGGGGTAGCACAATGTACTGAGGGCTGAGATACACCTGGGGAAATCTTTGAGAGACCATGGCTGCCGCTAATTGGGAATGGCCTATACTCTCAGAATTCCTAAGGTCAAAGGGTGTGTGGGCATTTCCCACAGATGAGATGTTAGCCTGGGAGAGAGAGATCTTAAAGGGTTTCTGCCCAAGAGAATAGCAGGTAGCTTTGGATTGTGGGCATGGTTGGCACCTCCTATATTAACAAAGTTAGGTCAGAAAGAGTCTCATATAACTCAGCAATAAAAAGACTACCCAATTTAAAAATGGGCAAAGGATTTGTATAAACATTTCTCCAAAGAAGATATGCAAATGGCCAATAAACACATGAGAAGGTTCTCAATATCATTAGTCACCAGAGGAATGCAAGTCAAAACCACAATGACATACCACTTCACACCTACTAGTAAGGTAAAATTAAAAAGATAATAGCAAGTGTTTTCAAGAATGTGGAGAAGGTGGAATCCTCATATATTTCTGGTGTGAATGTAAAATGGTGCAGCCACGTTGGAAAACAGTTTGGCATTTCCTCAAAATGTTAAGCATAGTGTTACCATATTACCCAGCACTTTCACCTAGGTGTCTACCCAAGAGAAATGAAAATATATGTAAACACAAAAACTTGTGCAAGAATGTTCATAGGATGATTCATAATAATTAAGAAGTGGAAACAAGCCAAATGTTCATCAACTGCTGAATGGATAAACAAAAGGTGTTTTGTCCATACAATGGAATATTTTATGGCCATAAAAAGGGAATGAAGTACTGATACTTGCTACAACATGGATGAACCTTGAAAGCAGCCAGACACAGAAGACCACGTATTATATGATTCCATTTATATGAAATGTCCAGAATAGGCAAATCCATAGAGACAGAAAGTAGATTAGTGATGGTGTAGGTCTGGAAAGTGAGTGCGAATGGCTAGGGAGTTTTTTTGAAGGGTGATGAAAATATTCCGAAATTAGATTGCAGTGATGATTGCAATACAACTCTGTATTTTCTAAAAACCACTGAACTGTACCCTTAAATGGGTGAACTTTATAGTATGCGAATTATATCTCAATAAAGCTGGTGTTTTTTTTTTTTTTTTTTTTTGGCTGTGCCGTGCAGCTTCTGGGGTCTTAGTTCCCCTACCAGGGATCAAACCCGGGCCCTGGCAGTGAAAGTGTCGAGTCCTAACCACTGGACCACCAGGGAATTCCCATAAAGCTGCCTTTTTTGAAAAAAAGAATATATACACAAGCACAAAAGCATCAATAATTAGCATACATTTTCATGATAAAATAGAAGCATGATGACTAGTAAGTACTTTCTGGCTCAGAGGTGTCTTCTAAACACTGCCTCAGGTCATGCAACAGTCCAAACTCAGTTTCAAGACAATATCCCAGGTCAAAGCAAGCTAGGACATCAGAAGTCTAGAATTGGAACAGGCTAGTAAGGGGAAGGGAACATCCTAGTTTCAGGCACCGTCAGAACTGGAGGCAATTGGGCCACTTACAGAGTCAACAATTCAATCTAGAATTTTCAAGGGATCTTGGTAAACTCAGGCTAGATTGAAGTTGATGCTGTTATAGGAGGAGGAGACAGGAGAGATGGATTCAAGTGCATGCATAGGCCCTGTCTTATTGGTATTACTACAGATTTAAAATCACAGCAAGAAAGGTTTAGGACAAAATGCCTTTAGGCTTAGAGATATCAACTTTTAAGTCTCAAAGGCCTTTACATAATAGGTACAAAAATTATATTGGGTGGTCAGTTCTAGCTCTGAATTTTCAGTGAAGCTGGATTTAACTTCATAGTTATGGTCATTTAGGATGAAATGACCCTCATGAATTTCCATTCTCAGGGCCATTATAAACAAAACCCAAGAAGCTTGCTCAGGACTCTTTCTTATTTATCTTCTCCATTAATTTCAAACACAGAAGGAATATGTTTCTTCAACGATGATCTAGTTGCTCAAACTGAAAAAAAAATTATTTTGTTCTTAGGTAACAATTAATTTTATCTTTAGGGTCAGTGCTTTCTTCAGGAGGGAGCATAGAATAAAATAAAGGTAATAGGTTTTATTTATTTATTTCTTAAATTAATTTTGATTGGAGTATAGTTGCTTCACAATGTTGTGTTAGTTTTTACTGTACAGCAAAGTGAATCAGCTATACGTATACATATATCTTCTCTTTTTTGGCTTTCCTTCCCATTTAGGTCACCACAGAGCATTGTGTAGAGTTCCCTGAGCTATACAGTAGGTTCTCATTAGTTATCTATTTTATACATAGTATCAATAGTGTATATATGTCAATCCCAATCTCCCAATTCATCCTAACCCCTTTTCCCCCCTTGGTATCCATACGTTTGTTCTCTATGTCTGTGTCTCTATTTCTGCTTTGAAAATAAGATCATTTATACAATTTTTTGGTAATAGGTTTTAAAATCTGATCATATCTGTTGTATTCTAGCTGTGTGACGTTGGGCAGGTCCAGACTTTCTCAGATCTTCATCTAAAACATGGAATTAACACCACCTACCTTCCAGGTTAGGAGGGTGAGGATTAATGATAATGTATGTATTTTCCCTGGCAATTAGGAAGGGCTCATAAATGATGGTTTTTATTATCAAGTCACTGAAAATTCTCCCACAGTCAATGCAAATTCAAGCTTTTAGCCATTCATTGCTTTTTCTACTCTGTTTCCTGTTTTAATGTGTGATATTCCATGCTCAGTTATAATTAAATCAATTAATATTGGTTATTATATTTCTCTGGTATAATTGTGATGTTGGATTTCTCTTATACTTCTTATTATAATGTTGTATTTCTCTGAATCTAAGATGCCATCTGTTTTAAGATACATTTCTGCTTCAGAAACATTAAAATGTGAAATCAAGAGCACCTTAGAATCAATGAAATATAGTTGCCCCCTACTACATTTGGACCCATAGACTGTTACTGGTCCAGTTAACAGGCTGCTCAAAGTCTGATGTATGTTGGTCCCTTCATCGCAGATGACCAGATCACTTGGATTCAGGCTCCTCTTTTCCAGTTAACTTAATACCCTGATACCCTCATACCTCACATGATGTCGTATCAGTAAACACACATTACATTAGTTTTTTCAAACTCAGAAAGAACTTCTTTACTCCCAGTAAGGATTACACAGGTACAGGCTATTGACAAATTAGGCAACACTGGTATACAGAACGGATTCAGAGTCCATGCCATGCACATTTTCCATCAGCTAGAGGGCAATCTGAATCAACGTGTCACTAAACCAACAATTGCCCTGTTGGAAGCAGGGTTAGTGGGAGCATGTGGAAGAGCCTGGATTTCTGGAATTCCAGTGAGTCATTTCCTGCCCTTTTATAAGGTCAACAAAATGTGAATAGAGAGGAGATAGTTCATTTTTTGTTATTGCTCTTCAGAATTTGTTTAATCCCTGTTGTATACCAACTATAGGTCAAGGACTGGGAATCCAGAAAGAAGATATTGTCCCTGGTCTTAAGGGCCTTATGCTTTAATCATGGAAGACAAACAAATAGACCAAAAGTGACAGCATAATGCTATGTTTGTAGAGAAGTACGCACAGAGTTTTCTAAGGAAACACGAGAAAGGTACCACAGAAGTCAGACCAGAGGTAAGTGATAGAAAAGTTTTATAGAAAATGATGCCTGCACTTGGTTTTGAAACACAAATAGGAGTCAGCTAGCTTCCAAATGGAGGAAGAGGAGTTGTTTAAACACTCTTTTATGCTGGTGTATTTTACCATAAGTTTTTAAAATTGGAGGGGAAAAAAATGCAGTCTTTTGAAAGACTGCTCATTGTTTGGCAAAGCCAGCAGGAAGGAAGGGTGTTAGGGAAGAGAGGTGAGAAAGACAATGGTCGCCAGGTGCTGGAGGGCCTTGTTTCCGGGTCAGATGTTTGGAAGTAACTGAGGAGAATGGAAAACCAACAAAGGGTCTGAAGGGTAGAAGGGAGGGGCGAGCGGGAGACGCGACGTGGTTGCGTTGAAGGAAGAGCACGAGGTGTGCAGCTGGCGTGGGTGAGTTCCAGGCAGCAGGGCCGGTCCAGGCAGGGGTGAAGGAGTGCAGAACCAAGCAGTGGCTGTGCAGGGGAGAAGCAGGAAGCGTGGTGAGGATTGGCAGCAAAGAAGTGACAGGGCTTTGAGGGTGAGTAAACGCGGGGGGTGAATGAGAAGGGAGAATTTCGACCAGCTCCCATGTTTTCAGCTTGGGCAACAGGTGGTGCCGTATCCCAGGAAGAGCTGCTCTGGGGGCAAACAGGCGGCATTTAGATTTAACGGGTTGCGCCTGAGGGCCCTGAGGAAGGGGCAAAGAGGGAAGGCATCCTAGTCAAGGCAATACGGGACATAAATACAACTGACATGTGCACAGCACTCTACAGATTATACAAAACTGTTATTGACAAGTGAGACGTGACTGGAGCAGATAATGTGTGTTGGGGGGCGAAGTTCTGAGGGAAGTTATCTGGTCGGGAGGAGCAGCTTGTTTATAGAGAACCGTGAACATCCAACCCTGGGGGTCCTGCTAGATCCAAAAATAGAAGAAACCCCGGAAGGGTTGCATTTAGGGGCATGCATATTCAAGAATATTTCTTCTGGCAAATTCCAGTTAAAGATAGCAGGGAAGGGGCATTTTGAATTCACTTCCAAGTCCTGAAACCAACTGAAAGCAAAATAAAGGAGCAAAAGTAAAAAAGAAACTTCCACCTTCAATTAACAAGGCAAAAGTTATAAAACAAAACTATGAAGAATGGCTGCCAAATGAAGAGAATTTTGACCTAAAATATATGAGAACAGAGCCAACACATCCCTGCACAGACTCTGGGAAAGAGATCAGTTTACCTAAAATTAAGTGTCATGTTCCTGAGAAGTACATGCAGTGATCCTCTGCAGGTAGATGGACAAGGTACAAGGTCTGACAAAGGGTGGGTCAGAGATGGTCAGTGTTCTGTAATATCTGTCCTCTCTTTTTACTGTAAGAGAACCTCTGATTTTTAAAAATTGAAGTAGAGTTAATTTACAATGTTGTGTTAGTTTCTGGTGTTCAGCAAAATGATTCAGTTATATATATATATTATATATATATTGTATATATATATAATATATTCTTTTTCAGATTCTTTTCCATTATAGCTTATTACAGCACGTTGAATATAGTTCCCTGTGCTATACCAGGACCTCTGGTTTTTTAGCTGAGCACATGGCTGGCTGGCTGGGATAAAGACTGCATTTGTTAGCTTCCCTGCATGTGGGCATGACCATGTGACTGTTTTCTAGCCTATGAGATGTAAGTGGGAGTCATGTGTAAAACTGTGGAAAGTTTGCTTTTGTTTTTATTTTTTAAGCAACTTTATTGAGATATAATGCACACACCCTATGTAAATGGAATCATACAATATGTGGGGTTTTTGTGACTGGTTTCTCTCATTTAGCATAATGTTTTCAAAGTTCATCCATGTCTCAGCATGGATCAGTACTTCATTTCTTTTTATTGCTGAATATGTATCTAGCACATTTCATTTATCCATTCTTACCAGCAGGGTGTGAGGGTGGGAAGTTTGCTTTTGAAGGAAGAAGGTGTGCTCCTTCCTGGTGGCTGGATTGTGAATGTGACAGTGGGGCTGGAACATCTGTCTGGACAATAAGTTAAGTGTGTGTTGAGATAGGTAGAGCAACAAGCTATAAGGAGCCTGGGCCATTTGATGAGCACAACACTGGTCTTGAACCTATTGCTTCCAAGGTCCATTTATGTAAGAAAGAGGTCAAGCTCCAATCATTTGGCATTTTCTATCTAGTCCTGAAGCTTATAGGGTGTTGCAGGAAGGGAACACTGATGAAAATCAGAGAATATAGAGAAAGCCATTCAGGAAGGCAGAATAGCAGGGAGGTGGCAAAAGGAAGAGTTCAGGAAGAAAAAGAAAAGAAAAAAAGAAGAGCATTACAAAGAGCTCAGCACAGCCTTGGAGCATCAGGAGCACATGGCTTTTTATAAGAGACACTGACAGCTTTGATTTTGTGGCGGGTTTTGATGAGTAAATGAAACTTACTGCAAAGGGCAGATAAAGGCACTTTGAAAAGGTATCAACCTAATAATCTTGAAAATATAAATTTCATTTAAGTTTAAATTGCTTTTGTTACACTCTTTTTCCTTCTCTACAAATGTTGTTGAAAAAACATAGCAACATAATCACCATCCCTTAATGATTTCTGGGTTTTTTTTTCTTTAGAGCCATTAGTTGACAACTAGTATTTCGTCTTGTGAAGAAACATTTTTCCAAAGGTAAGTGATTCCTTCAGCTTTATTTCAGCTTCTCTTTCTTCTGTTAAATATATGTTCAATGTAGTAATTTTTATTTTTAAAAGCATAAAGACTATGATCCTTTTTTGTAAAATTATCTATCCCTCTATCTGCAAATTCATTCTTTTACAAATATTTAGTGAGCACCTAGTATGTGTTAAACATTATGTTAAGCGTTGAGGACAAAGTAGTGAGAAGAAAAAAAAAAGAAAAAGACCAAAAAAAAAAAAAAAAGCAAGACAGTAATCCTTGCCTTCATATAACTTACATTTTAGTGGTAAATACAACCCCCCAAAAAAGGAACAAATAATTATATAGTTTGCCTTTAGATAATGATAAGTATTATGAAGAATAATCAAGTAAAGAAATAGAGAATGGTAAGGGGTGGCAGCCAGGGACTAATTTAGGTGGGAAGGTCAGGGCTAGCCACTCTAAGCTGGTGGTATTTGAGTGTGGACTTAAGTGATGTAAAGGGAAAACACTTAAGATAAGAGCATGCAAACATTTAAGATAAGAAGGTTCCAGGCAGAAAAAATAGTAAGTATGAAGGCCCTGGGGTAGATGTAAGCTTGGTATGTTTAAGAAATTAAAAGGATTTTGTGACCGTTGCTTAGTGGCCCTTTTTGCTATTGTAAGAATTTTTTATTTTAAGTATGGGAAATCACTGAAATGTTTTGAGTCAGAAAGTAATTAAGTTTATGTTTTTAAAACACTCTGGCAACTGTGTAGGGAATAAAACTAGTAGGGCAAAAAAAAGTGGAAATG
Source organism: Mesoplodon mirus (assembly GCF_964341445.2). NCBI lineage: Eukaryota > Metazoa > Chordata > Mammalia > Artiodactyla > Ziphiidae > Mesoplodon > Mesoplodon mirus. The sequence goes on along the minus strand of NC_138977.1, from coordinate 202,054,675 downwards.
GAGAACATTTGAGGAGGCTTTTGTCATTGTGCAAACAAGAAATCTATGATGGGGCTACTGTCACCATTCAAGCAAGTAAGATATGGTCACCTGGACTAAGATGACAGTGGTCAAGGTGAGAGAAATAGTCGGTTTCCAGACATACTTTCAAAGCAGTCTATATAACTTGATGATATGGGGAGTGAGATAAAGAGAGGGATTATGGATGAATCCTAGGTTTTGGTCCAAGAAATTGGATCAATCATGGTAACATTTGCCAGTTTGGGGAAACTGAAAAGGGAAAGAACAGATTTTAAGAGTCATCACAATAAGATTGATTGTCACCAGTTGATTACAGTGTCCTAGCTGAGGGGGTATGGGCGTAGTATCTTATTTTTATCCTCATACTTTTCTATGTTTTCATAACAAACATACTCATTTTTACATAAGCATATAAAGTTATTTTTTATTTTATTTTATTTTATTTTATTTTTTTGCAGTACGTGGGCCTCTCACTGTTGTGGCCTCTCCCGTTGCGGAGCACAGGCTCTGGACACGCAGGCTCAGCAGCCATAGCTCACGGGCCCAGCCGCTCCACGCCATGTGGGATCTTCCCAGACCGGGGCACGAACCCGCGTCCCCTGCATCGGCAGGCAGACTCTCAACCACTGCGCCACCAGGGAAGCCCTAAAGTTATTTTTTAAAAGAAGGATTTTTCAGTTACTCTTAAGAACTGGAAGCCAGATTAGAGGCAGTTTTTGTGATGTAACCAGGCCCACGTGGTGGAGGCATTTGGTGTTATCGAAAGCACCAAGCTTTGGAGTCAGAAGGCTAATTTAATCTCCAGATTTTCTAACTATACTTTATATGAGCTGGGAAAATCATTTAAATTTTAGGGATCTTCATATATGTAAGTGGAATATAATGGTCTCAAGAAAGATTGAGGTGAGGTTCAAATGGGATTATGTAGGTAAAAGCATTTAATCATTCAATCATTCACTGACTCCACAAATATTTAGTGGAACTTACTACTTGCCAGGCCCCAGTCTAATTGCTAGAGACACATCAGAAAATAAAAGAGATCAATTCTCTACCCACAAGGTGCTTATATCCTTATAGGGAGAGAAGACAATAAACAGACAATTAAATACAATTTGTCAGATGGTAAAAAGTGCTTTGAGGAAATATTAAATAGGGGAAGGTGAAAAGCGAGTGCTGGGGACATGGTTGGTTTCTCCTCATCCAATTGACCCATCACCAATTGGTGTCACTTGTGGACACAGTTTGTATCTGTAAGGCTCTGTCTGGCTCCAGGGACTGGAGGGGGGGTTAGGGGCCTTAGGAATGGGTACCTATTAGAAATCCTCATGGAGGTATGAGGTATGTAGCTGGAAGTACAGTTTTGGAGTTCAGAGAAGTAGAAGCAAGAAATATAAATTTGAGGGTCATCAGCTTATAGTGGGATTTGTCAATGAGATCATCTGGAATTAAGTGCTGATAAAGAGAAGAAATTCAAGAACAGACCCCAGCAGACTCCTACAGGGTCAGCGTTATAAGGAGGGACCAATAAGCTTCACCCCTCTTAAAACTCTCACCAAACACACACTCCTCTACCGTTTTTAACCTGGTTAACATCTATTCATTTAGATCTCAGATCTCAGTTCATACATTACTTCCTTCATTTTAAAATGTATCCAGCATAGGGCTTCCCTGGTGGCGCAGTGTTTGAGAGTCCACCTGCCAATGCAGGGGACACGGGTTCGTGCCCTGGTCTGGGAAGGTCCCACATGCCGTGGAGCGGCTGGGCCCGTGAGCCATGGCCGCTGAGCCTGCGCATCCTGAGCCTGTGCTCTGTAATGGGAGAGGTCACAGCAGTGAGAGGCCCACGTACTGCCAAAAAAAAAAAAAAAAAGTACCAGTGTTATATGTAAGTTACATCTCAATGAAGCTATAAAAAAAAATTTTTTTTAATATTATATCCCCCTGACACTCAAGTTCCTTCTACTTCTGGTTGCTTTGAGAGACATTGTATGCCCTCTGGCTTCAGGGCATATGCTCTGGTACTCTATGTGAAATTCCAGGGAAGGAGTGTCAATCTCAGCCCTGATGTACAGAGGGCATTCCCTGTTTACAACCCGAAGTTCATACAAGCAGGGAGGGTACATCCCTCTCCTAGAGAATGGTGTCATCTGTTTAGCATGAGTGAGGTCACCATAAGAACTAAAGACACATTTACCAGAGAAATGGGAATTCTTCTGCAGAGGAACAGTTTGGGACTATCTAAGGACCACTAAGCCAAGCCTTCAATAATGACAGTAGATATTGTCCTGTTGACAAAAATTCAATTAATTATCAAGTTAAAAGGGGAAAAAGGGGGAATCTTATTCAAGCCAAACTGAAGATTGTAACCCGGGAAGCATATTCTTTTTTTTTTTTTTGAATTTTTGAATTTTATTTTATTTATTTATTTTTTATACAGCAGGTTCTTATTAGTTATCTATTTTATACATATTAGTGTATATATGTCAATCCCAATCTCTCAGTTCATCCCACCACCCACCCCTTCCCCCCTTGGTGTCCATACGTTTGTTTTCTACATCTGTGTCTCTATTTCTGCCTTGCAAACTGGTTCATCTGTACCATTTTTCTATATTCCACATGTATGCGTCAATATACAATATTTGTTTTTCTCTTTCTGACTTACTTCACTCTGTATGACAATCTCTAGGTCCATCCACGTCTCTACAAAGGACCCAATTTCGTTCCTTTTCATGGCTGAGTAATATTCCATTGTATATATGTACCACATCTCTATCCATTTGTCTGTCGATGGACACTTAGTTTGCTTCCATGACCTGGCTATCGCAAATAGTGCTGCAATGACAATTGGGGTGCATGTGTCTTTTTTTTTTGAAAACTCTCTCTTGGTTCTTTCCAACAAGATAGGCAATGATTTATTTGAGATCACCAAAAATAACATCTTACAGAAAGGGAACTATAACATCACACAACCAAGTGTAGCTATAAAATCTCAAACATTCAGGCAATGCTTTATCTAGATCACCAAAAATAAGGTTTTATAGAAAAGGAACTGTAACAGGCAAATATATAGCTGCAAATTTTCTTTTGCGATCAATATCAACTCCCTCTGAAATATTCTGGGACTACTCTTTGGTTTTCAAGCAAAACTAATGTTTTGTTGCTCAGCCTCATCACAAGAATGAAAATGGCTTGCAAAACGATTTTGTTTAATGCTAACAAATAACTTAAAAAATGTGGTTATTGCTAACAAGTAACTCCGTCTACTGAAACAGCCCAACCTACACACACTTTCGTGAACATTTCACTGTGAACACAGCTGCTCTTTTCCTGCCGTCACAGATGACAGGTACCATGGCACGGGTCACATGTTGGAGGCTGTTCAGGCACCTAGGAAGTAATCCTTAATAGAAATAATTACGGAGCAGCTCAAACAAATGGGCCCGCCACAGCCCCCCAAGGGGTGTATCGCATTTGCTCTGCCTGTAAGGAAGGCCCACCAACTCCCTAGTTCTTTACTGGGGACTGAGAGCGCAAAGCTAGATAGAGAAGCTGTTCTTCCAGAACCATCAAAACCTTAATAAATCACCCTGGGGTTCTTCGTGCTGTAGTGCACCTCACAGGCAGCAACATAGGCAGACTCTGGGAAAAAGTCATCATGGTATTCTGCTAAAAACCTCAGAAAGAGATCAAAGTGCTTCAGTAAAGCCTTCAGATTCTTCTCAGAAAAGGACATCTTTCCAAGGATTTCTGGAAGTTTCATGAACAATTGCAGGAAGTGTTGCGCCCCATAAATGTAAGAGAGTGGAGGTGGCTGGTCACCTGGGGGGTAACTGTCAGGTACAAGTTTCCAGGAGAGGACCTCATTTATTTCATTAGTTCTTCTGCCTTCAAAGCCAGCAAACACCACACTTCCTTCCTTGCTAGGGGTCAGAGGAACAGGTGAGGATGATCTGCTATGAACAGGTGTCTTCTTTTCCAGGTGCAGTAACAGCTTGGACGTGCTGGCAGACGTGTCCAGCTGCCGGCACTTGGGCTGAGGCGAGCTGCTGCTCTCAGACAGTCTGTCGCAATTGGCAGAGTGGCGTGTGGACCTCCTCAGAGACTGCAAGGCTTCCAGCTCGGCTTTGCACCTTTTGGGGGCGGCTGGCTCGCCTGTGGTTGGCTGACTCTCTGTGGGCTGTGGCGTGGATGGATTCAACAAAGGTGGGCTTGGAGAGAGATTCTCCGGGTTTCGATTAGCATTTGTGGTACTTCCCTTAATCGGAAGAAAAAATTTGGACGAGGTCACCTTTTTATACTGAACTTGTTCATATGGATAGAGCCAAACCAATGGGAGAGCGTAATCAAAGGTTATTCTTAATCCATCCACCATCTCCTTACAAAGGTCAACGTTCTTTTCTGCTGGGATATAATGCGCACTCATGTTGGCGTGTGGCACAGCCTGATGGTGATGAGGTCTCTCACTGGCTGAAAAGGCTGTATTGATAGCAAAATGCTTCACGTACGATTCCAAAATAGTTATGATGTTGGTCTGGCATGAAAGTTTCACTAACCGTTTCCTCCTGTTGATACAGTAACAATCGTCCTCAGGCTTCTTCAGAACTTCAGGGATTTCTACAGCTATTGCTCTTTCTTCCATTTCCTCTTTTGCGTGCAGCTCTGGTTCTTCCATCACTTCAGTCTTCTCTTCAATATCACTTTCTTCACTTATTTCTTCATCCTTTTCTTCACTACTGTCATCAGAGGAACTGCTTATTAAGTTTTCAACATTTTCATCTTTTTCTTCAGCAAGGAGGCTTTTTAAGACAGTGTCCACACCTGGCAGCCTGCAGCGCTTCCTCTTTCTTCCTGTGCTTCTCGGGGGAGCTACAGCTTTTCTTGCCAGTTTACGCTGTAATCTCCAATTTTCATCGGTGTCATGAAGGACATGATCTTCAGCTGCCCATCTATCCCAGCTTCTGTTCCAACTATTCAAATGGATCAGATATTCTGGAATCTTTCTGCCTTTTTCGTCTTTACCAACAATAACATCGACAATCTTGGCATCGTCCAGCACTCGTGCCTTGGTGGGGTCAGGCTCGAAGCACAACACTTTCTCCCCTGAGTGGAATTTAAATTTCACGCCCTCTCTGGTGCTCATTTGCTCATCGTGGCAGAGGGCGAGGCTCCGGGGTGGGCGGAGCATGCGCCGCATGTGTCTTTTTGAATTATGGTTTTCTCAGGGTATATGCCCAGGAGTGGGATCGCCGGGTCGTAAGGTAGTGCTATTTTTAGTTTTTTAAGGAGTCTCCATACTGTTTTCCATAGTGGCTGTATCAATTTACATTTCCACCAACAGTGCAGGAGGGTTCCCTTTTCTCCACACCCTCTCCAGCATTTGTTGTTTGTAGATTTTCTGATGATGCCCATTCTGGGAAGCATATTCTTAGAAAGCTCTGAGAACCGTTCCACCTGTTAGGAGCCTAAGGCACAGTCACATACGTTTTCAAGACAAAGGATTGTACATCAAAATGACATATTGATATTTTACATAAAGTTCACCAAGGATACATGGTCCACGTAAGCACGTACAAAGCGAGCAACACGTCACCACGACCCCCTACAGAGCTGGGAAAGAACAATATTCTTTTAAGAAGTTACATTGCTAGGAAAAAAAATGATCTTTACTGTAGAGCAGGCCCATCTTTGAGGAGCTCTGGTTAATGTGTAATGTGGATGCACACTGCACATGAGGGAGGGAGAGAGGAGGTCCAAACAAACACACAGAGAAAATTTTGTTTAATTTTTTCTTGTCCTGCCTTAAAATATAAATTTTATTTCATCAGTCCTAGATCAAGGACTTAATGTGTAACAGCATTAGTGATGTCCTTTCAGCTTTCTCTCTTGATGCCTGCCCTCACCACCTGGGGTGTCAGGATCTCATCAGAAAATTATGGGATTTTAGCAGTGGGTGCAAAATCCTGTGGTTTTTACTCTGTGGTACTGCTGATTTGGTACTGATCTTGGGCCAACTCTCTAGACCATCTGTGGGCCAGACTGGTCTGGCTATAGTTCATTCACCCAAGATAACCAAGAGTTGATAGCTGTCTTTACTGACAGGTGACAAAAGCATAGGATTTCCTTGGAAAAGTTTGCTGAAGCGCAGGAGGATGCAAGAGGAAAGGTCAATAATGGGTCTATTCATTCATTCAACAAATGTGCACCCGTGCCAGGCTGTGTGCTAGAGGCTGACGATCATCCTGGGGGGCAGGAACAATGCATCAGCAGGGCTGCCCCCTATCCTAACACCTAAAACCTAGCACAGTGGATAAGTGCATAACAGGCAAAGTCATAAGATTGGAGATACAAAGACTGATGGTAACAGCAATTGCAAGGGGACATGAGGAAGACCCAGGGTTTGGAGCTGAGTTAAGCTACCTGGGGAAAGAACATAAGCAAAAGCAGGAAAGCAGGTGATGAGGGCATGCTCAGAAGACAGTAGGCACTGCAGTGGGGCTGCACTGGAGTGAGGTCACAACTGGACCTGGTAGGAGTGACTTGAAAACCAGGCAGGAGCATTTGGATTTTACACTCTAGCGCATGAAATTCCACTGAAACTTTGTTTAAAAAAAAGAAACTTTATTGGAGTATAATTTACATACCATAAAATTCATCCATTTTAAGTGTGCAACTCAATGATTTCTAGTAAATTTACCAAGTTATGCAACCATCACCCAGTTTTAGAACATTCTCATCACTCCAACAAGATCCCTCATGCCCATTTACAGTGAATCTCCTTTCCCACTCCCAGCCCTAGTAAGTCACTATTTTACTTTGTCTCTGTAAGTTTACTTTTGCAGGACATTTCATATAATTGGAATCATACAATAAGAGGGTTTTCTGTGTTGGCTCCTTTCAGTGAGCATGGTGTTTTTGAAGTCCATCCATGTTGTAGCATGTATTAGTATTTTATTCCTTTTTATTGCTGAATAATGTTCAATTATATGGATATACCACATTTTATTTATCCATCAGTTGGTGGACACTTGGGTAGTTTCTACTTTTTGGCTACTACAGATAATGCCACTATGAATATTCTTGTGTACAAGTCTTTGTTCTCTTGGGTAGGTACCCAGGAGTGGAATTGTTGTGTTGTATGGTAAATTCATAGTTAACTTTTGGGTGACTGTACTTAATTATTTTTATTTATTTTTTAAAAGCACCTTTACTGACATATAATTTGTATACCATAAAATTCATCTACTTCCCGTTTACATTTTCACTCCTAGCCCTAGCCAACCTCTAGTTTACTTTCTGTCTCTATATGTTTGTGTTTTCTAAACATCTCCTATGAATTGGATCATATAATATGTGATCTTTTGTGTCTTCTTTCACTGAGCATAATATTTTTAAGGTTCATCCATCTTGTACAGTGTATCAGTACTTCACTCCTTTTCATTGTCAAATGATATTCCATTGCATGGATATGCCATATTTTGTTTATCCATTCATTAGTTAATGGATATTTAGATTGTTTCTACTTTTCTATTGTGGATAATACTGCTATGAACATTTACATACTAGTTTTTGTGTGGATATGTGTTTTCATTTCTCTTGGGTAGATACCTAGGAAATTGCTGGATTGTATAGTAAATATATATTTAAACTTCTAAGAAACTGAAAAACTGTTTTCCAAAGTGGCTGCACCATTTATATTCCCATCGGCAATATATGAGGTTTCTAGTTTCTCCCTATTCTTGACAACACTTGTTATTGTGTCTTTTTGATTATAGTCATTCTAGTGGATGTAATGTGATATCTCATTGTGTTTTTTTGGTTTTTTGTTTTTTTGTTTTTGTGGTACGTGGGCCTCTCACTGTTGTGGCCCCTCCCGTTGTGGAGCACAGGCTCTGGATGCACAGGCTCAGCGGCCATGGCTCACGGGCCCAGCCGCTCCATGGCATATGAGATCTTCCCGGACCGGGGCACAAACCCGTGTCCCCTGCATCGGCAGGTGGACTCTCAACCACTGTGCCACCAGGGAAGCCCTCATTGTGGTTTTAAGTTGCATTTCCTTAATGACCAACAGTGTTGAACATCTTTAATGTGCTCATTAGTCATTCATATATCTACTTTAGTTGAATAAAATGTCTATTCAAATCTTTTCCCCACTTTTAAATTGGGTTGTTTGTTTTATTACTGGGTTGTAAGAGTTCTTGATTTATTCTGGATATATTGTCAGATACATGATTGGCAACTGTCTTCGCCCAACCTGGGGCTCACCTTTTCATTTTCTCAATGGTATCTGTTGAAGATTTTTGAGGAGAAAGGGGCCAAGACAGAGCTGTGCTTCGGAAAGATAGGATATAGAATGGATCAAAAGGACAGAGTGTTCTATTTTAATACCCTTTCCTATATTGTAATATAGGGAACAAGGACAGGCCAAGCTTCTCAAAATTCTCCGGGAATCAAAGGGTTATAAGCAGCTATTTATTGAAGCCTGTTTACAGTCCAGTTAATCAGTAAACCAGAATCAGTGAAACTACCCAATCTGAAGAAGTGCAAAAACCTTTCAAAAGGTTTTCATGGATTAGGAGAGGCAGAGAAATGGGGGAGGGGAGATGAGTGCCTATTCCAGAGCTACATAAATAACTTCTGGCTTTGGAGGGACAGTTCTGAACTTTCTTCACAGGCACTGTCACACTGGCGTTTACTGGCGGGAAACTAGGAAAAGCTGGTTCTTGGCCCTTGGATTTTGACTGGTTACTGGGAGAAGCGGGGCCCATTTTAGTGGGTCTCTGAAAAAGCCCAGCAAGATGTCAGACCTGGTCTCAATTTTCCTCCAGCTCCTTCTCTTCAAGTTGGTTGCCCCGGTGACCTTTCGCCACCACCGCTATGATGACCTCGTGCGGACGCTGTACAAGGTGCACAATGAATGCCCCCATGTCACGCGGGTTTACAGCATTGGGCGCAGTGTGAAGGGGAGACACCTCTACGTGCTGGAATTCAGCGACTACCCTGGAATCCACGAGCCTTGTAAGCCCTGAGCATGTGTCTTAAAGTGTGTGTGGGCAGGACCCTTCCCTTACAAATCCAGTAATTGGGGTGGTTTCTGGGGATGTCCCTGGACCCCTCCACCCATAAAGTATCATCACTTCCTCAGCCTGGGCTAAGTATTTCCTTGCTTAGCCTACAAACTGGCCCTGCCTCTGGGGAGCTGCAACCCTTGTTCAGGCTCCAGTCTGCTCCTCCTTTTTGGGTTCTGTTTGCTCAAGACCTTAATGGTAAAAGGTGAGTCTTCTTCCCTGCTCCCTTCCCATCCACCCCGCCTTCCCTCCCATTACCCTTCTTTCTTCCTTGCTGTTACTGTTCTGCCTTTCCCTATCCAATGCCTCTGGAGAAACAGTTAGCCCTTCTAGTTCTGCCAGAGTTTAGGGATAGCTCTTTGGGGAATGACGGTGTACTCAGAGTATGGGATCCTGGAGAGAGTTTGAGGTTTGGGGTATTCATTTTATTCATTGCATTATTTGTTGTTAGTTTGTTTCTATTATAAAAGCCATCCATGTTTGGATTAAAGTAGAAATTAGATAAGGTAAAAACCTCACCCGTAATCCCACCACTCACAACGACCATCGTTAACATATTGATGTATCTCCGTCCAGACTTTCTTCTATGCATGTTTAAGCCACTTCCCCTTACATACACATCATTTTTTTAATAAAAATGGAATCATACCATATCTGCTTTTCTCATTTCATAGTCTTTGATGAATAGCCTGTCTGTAAATATAGATCTACATTATCATTTTTGGCTGCATAATATTCCATGGTTGCAGGGTTGTATTTAGCAGTTCATTTATTGATGGGTATTTAAGTTGTTTCTACTTTACTGCTTTACTTACAGCAATTGTGACATTCAAGTACATCAGTTCCTCCTTCAAACTGTCAACCTCAAGTCTCTTTTCCTCTCCACTTCCTCACCCTTCCCCCAGCCCAAATTCCATCACAGCCTGCCTAAATGATTGCACCAGGCTCCTGACGTTCTCCTAAGGCCTAACGGCCACCACTCTAAACCTTTCATTTAAGACACAGATGCTAGATGCCCAAATACTGATATAATCCCCTCCCTCCCTTGCTTAAAAACCTTCAGTGGCAGCCTCACACCCAGTGGATTCTGTCCATGACAGCTTCAAACTCTTAAGTGGCCAGTTCGGGGGAGGGGGGAGAGGGGGGTGGGAGGCTGGCTCAAGGAAGGCTACGTGATTAGGCGAGGACAAGGGCCTTGCTTTGAAAATGCACTTTCAGAGCAAACACCCTGCTTTTACTCAGGTCGTGTGTTCATTGTGGAAGCTTGTGGGTGCTAATGGACATTGTAGGCTTAGCCCCTCACTCCATGCCCCTTTCTTGGTGCCCTGTCTACTTTCTAGCGTTCAGTGCCTTTCTTGAAGCTTTTCATATTATTGTACCTCACCGATCCCTCTTTTCTCTGATGCCCTATCAATGGTACATCCATTCATTCCTTAATTATTCCACAAGTATTACTGATGATCTACTCAATGTAAACACTTTGGTAGACTCTGAATATAGCACAGAGAACAAAACAAAGACTCTGCCCTCAGGGCCTTAATTCTACAGAGGTAAGACTGGCAATAAATAGGTAACTAAATAAATATATATTATACCAGATGAAAATAAGTGCTATTGAGAAAAAGAAACCAGGAAGGAGAGATAGGGAGTTGTGGACAATTGTGGGTTGAGTAGGGGAGGGGGTGTTGCTTTTTAGGAAAAGCTTCTCCTTCGAGGTGATTTTTGAGTATGTGATTGAGGTGCCATACTGGTTCTGGGGAGGGAAACACCGCACAGAGGCAAGAGTCAGAGCACGCTTGGCATGCGTGAGGAGGCCCCTGTGGCTCCGGGACAGTGAACCACAGGAAAGCAAGGTCAGAGCAGAGTTGTTGGGGATACCGGGCAGGAGGAGATCACGTGGGGCCTTACAGGCCTCTGCAAAACTTTTGGCTTTTGCTCTGAGTGAAGTGAGAAGCCGTTGGAGGGTTTTAAGCAGAGGAGTGATATGATCTGACTAAAAATTTTAAAAGGTCACTCAGAACAAGAGTCAGCAAACTAGAGCCTTGAGGGCCAGCTACCTGTTTTGGTAAATAAAGATTCACTGAAACACAGTCACACCCATTTGTTTTTGTATCATCTATGTCTGCTTTCACTGGAAGCATTGAGTAGCTGCAGTGAAGACAATATAGCCCAGGAAGTCCAAAGGATTTACTATCTGGTCCTTTACAGGAAACATTTGCCAAACACTGACTCAGGAGAATAGACTTGCATGGCTGGGCAGATGCAAGGACTTCAAGTAGGAGATTTATTGTAGTAATGCAGTCTTGCGATTGTGGGAGCTTGAACCAAAATGATGACAGTGGTTGTTAGGAGAAGTGGTTGTATTGTATTCTGGATATCCGGAAAGTAGAGACAAAAGAATTTTATATTGAATACCTCCTAAGAGCAAGGCACTACGGTAGGTTCTACAGGGCAGTGGTTCCCAAACTTATGGATTTCACACGCACATACAAATATATATATATGGGAGATCAGAGGGGACTAAAATAGATTTTCCAAATTTTATTTTACTGAACAAGGATGTTGAAGAATACTACCTGCCATCTGCTATCACCTTCCTTTCGTAAAATAAAGTATAACTTAACACCAGGAAAAGTAAGAAAGACATGATAAGATTAAAGAAATATACTAAGATTAAAGAATGTACATGATAGAAAATCCACCACACAGTCCTTATGGGTTATAGACATTCCTTTGGGAAAGACTGCTGTAGCAGATAAATAACAATGGATTGTATCCTAAAGAAAGTTAAAAATGGCATACATTGCAAAGGCCAGGTCCAGTAAGGAAAATAGGACATGTGCAAAATTAGCCAAAACTCAGAGTAGAAAGTGGTATCATAAAAGGGAAGTTTAATAGCGAGTTCACTCCCAGCAAGGAGATTCCAAGATGGCTTCACAGAGTAAGGAGCATTTGAGCCTAGATGGCTGGTGAGGAGGGCATGGAAATGTGAAGATGAAGAGACACAGAATCAGAAAAGGCATGAAGGCAAGAGAATGCTGGATGGGGGCTTCCCTAGTGGCGCAGTGGTTAAGAATCTGCCTGCCAATGCAGGGGACAGGGGTTCGAGCCCTGGTCCGGGAAGATCCCACATGCTGCGAAGCAACCAAGCCCGTGCGTCACAACTACTGAGCCCGCGTGCCACAGCTACTGAAGTCTGCGTGCCTAGAGCCTGTGCTCCGCAACAAGAAGCCACCTCAATGAGAAGCCCGCTCACCACAAAGAAGAGTTTCCCCTGCTCGCCACAACTAGAGAAAGCCCGTGCACAGCAACGAAGACCCAACACAGCCAAAAATAAATAAATAAAATTAATTAATTAAAAAAAATAAAGAGTGCTGGGTAGAAGGGAAGTCACTCGGCAAGGGCTTTTCTCCTTCCTTTTAAAACAGGGCAAGAATGATTTTTTAGGTGGTTCTAGAGGCTCCTCTTATGACCTCAGTTCTAACTTCAATTGAACAGTTAACATAGCCAAAGAAAAGACTAAGGAATGAGACATACATAGACTCCTTCCTACTCTGTGCCTCAAGACACAGCACTCTCAGATATGAAGGGGAGATTTTAACCTGAGTACCAAGAAAATTAAATTTTCAACTGGTGCAATTAGGAACTGTTATGCTATAACCTGGAGGACTTTAGGCCAGCAAATCTTGGAAAAGCACTATCCTTATCCTGAAAAGATTTGTCTCTGAGAAGCATTAAGCTACCTCAGTGCCACCTGGGCTTTGACCTCCATTATTAATCTGCCAGGTGACCTCAGACAAGTTACTTAACCTCTTCCATACCCAGTACCCTCATCCTGAGGCTAATAATGCCTACTTTACAGGTTTTCTGTGAAGATTAGCAATAACATAAATGCTTAGTACACAGTAGGGTTTTAATCAGTAGTAGACATTATTATCCGTGGCATGAATTTTTGTAGCCTTTGTAGTTGCAGTTTGTTCAAAGGGGGCACAGGGGTTATTGGAAAAGACCTAACAGAAGCGTGAGGTTTTCTTTTATTCATTACTGAAAAAGAGGGGAAACGTCCCTTTGCATGGTTAGGAATTAACTGCACTCGTAAGCTTTCCCCATCTTCTTTATGTGTGTTTCTCTCACTTGCAGTGGAACCGGAAGTCAAGTATGTGGGGAATATGCACGGCAACGAGGTGCTGGGCCGCGAGCTGCTGCTGCAGCTGTCGGAGTTTCTGTGCGAGGAGTTCCGCAACAGGAACCAGCGCATCGTCCGGCTGGTGGAGGGCACGCGCATTCACATCCTGCCGTCCATGAACCCCGACGGCTACGAGGTGGCCGCCGCCCAGGTACCGAGCCCCAGGGGGAGGCCCTGCAGAGAGCAGAGCCGTCTTAGAGAGTAAGGAAAAGCCGGGGGACCAGGTGTCCTCTCTGTCCCACTGTAAATGCCATGATGTGATAGAGGAAAAGCTGGAGAAATAGAATGAAGTGTGAAGATGGATTCAGCACTGTAGCACCCTAGGCAATGAATGGGGGGTTCTCTCTGAGTCTCAGTTCCCTCCCTCCCCCGCCTTTCCAGCTGAGTTCTCCATTTCATTGTGAGGATCAGTGAAGCAGTATCAGTGACAACATTTTATCAACTGGAAGGTACTGAACAGGTGTGAAGGGATATTGCAAAACGGCCCTCCTTCCCTGAGCTTTTAGCTGCCAACCCTAAATCCTCTTCTTCCTCCCACACTACACTTACATTTGCATTTGGGGGAGAAAGAGAAAGAATGAGCTTTTCTCAGAATTGTGGGTTGGCGGGTTAGTCCTGTTATAGATTCTTCATACTTTATTCCATCTCTGTACGGCTTTTTTCCTCTACTAGTATAGTACTCAGCCTTTGAATTCTTTATTTTAGAGTTACATTGTTCAGGGGACAAATAAAAAAAAGTGTTTATGGGCTTTATTTCCTAACATAAATTCAAAATATCAGTGTGCCTAAAACTTTAAGTCAGTGATTCTTTTGTGGCTGTGCATCAGAATTGTAGGTGAAGATTTTTGAGATATAGGTTCTCAGGTCCTCTCCCCACCCCAAATCTACTGAATTAGAATTTTCAGTGGGTGAGGGCAGGCATCTGCCTTACACAATGGATATGTTTCTTTAAAAGCTCTATTTAAACCTGGTTTGTTTGGGGGTTTTTTGGGGGGGGAAGGGGTGTAGATGAAAGATTTTTTTTTCCATTTAAAAATATGTTTATTGGGGATAGTCTTAAAATGTTTTTTATGTTTAAGACTAGACTTCACTACTATACTTTTTTTTAAAATTTTGGTTTTATTGTGGTAAGAACACCTAAGATGAGATCTACCCTCTTAACAAAAATTTAAGTGTACAATACACTATTGTTGATTATAGGCAAAAGGTCATACAGCTGATCTCCAGAACTTATGTATCCTGTTCAACCAAAACTTTATACCCCCTCATTAGTAACTTCCCATTTCCCCCTCCTCCCAGCCCCTAGCAACGACCTTCCACGCTCCGATTCCATGAATCTGACCATTCTGTCCCATACAAGTGGAACCACTCAGCATCTCTCCTTGAATGGCCCATCCTGGTTTAAGCCTACTAGAGGACAGGGCTGAGGGGTGAGGAGAAGCAGGGAGGGTAATGGAGCCAAGATGTTGAGCCAAACACAAATTCGACCCTTGCAATCTTACAACCTCCAGCTGACATGACTCAACAGATGAAAACAAAAAACAAAAAAACTTTGTCTCCCCCCCCGCCCCCCACTAGAAATCAGAGAGATGGACATGAACATGCCTCGAAACTTGAGTTTCCAAAAGAACAGGACAATTTGAGAGCGTTGTAGGGGTGAACCCAGCCTGGCCACCTTCCTTCTAGTGGCCCTTCCCTGTATTGCAGTGGGGAGACTGGAGAAGCCCCTCAGACCTGCCCACATCTTTTGTGCAGTGAAGTGGGGGTGGGAGGAGGTGGAGAAAACCCCTGCCAAATCCTAGAGCTGTCTCTGGGGAGCCAGTCACCTCTGCTCACCTGCTATGTACTTGTTCAAAGGGAGCAGATCTTGAACCTGAACCCAAGAGAGGACCCATCGGGTTCTCAGGTTCCCAGAGCTACGTGCCGTACCCAGAGGAAACCTGTCTGCATGGCTACACAGGGAAGACCTGCCTGGCCACCTAAATTTAAAGCCATCTGTAGGTAAGGTAGAATAATATGGCTCCACCTCCCAAAGATAGTCAAGTCCTAATCCCTGGAACCTGTGAATATGTTATGTTACATGGCAAAGGCAATTAGGGTTACAGACAAAATTAAAGTTGTTGATCAAGTGACCTTAAAATACCCTGGATTATTTGGGTGGCCTAGTGTAACCAATCACAAGGGTCCTTTAAATGTGGAAGAGGAAGGCAGAAGGTCACAGGCAAAGAGAGATTTGAAGATGTTCTAGGGAAACAGATTCCCCTAGAGACTTCAGAAGGAACACAGCCCTGCTGACACCTTTAGGTCTCGTGAGACCCATTTCAATCTTCTGACGTCCAAAACTGTGAGATCATAAGTTTGTGCAAGGTTAAGCCCTAAGGTTGTGGCAATTTGTTACAGCAGTAATAGGAAGCTAATAACTGAACCCTGTTTATGGAAACTTCTGTTAAAGGAAGTCCTTACTGCCAGCTTAACTAATGACCCGGTGTGAGTAGTAAGTCAGCTGATAGGTAAATTAACATAACTGTTAATATGGACAGTTATGAGTTAACGCTGATATAAATCAGCAAGCAATGAAAACCCCTGGAAGCATAATGAAAATCATTATCTCATAGAAGTGAAAAATCAAACTCCAAATAGAAAAATCATATAAATGTTTTCCACTGGAACAGAATTGATGTAGGAGACTTAAGAGAATGTCAAAAAATATGTTTTCAATGAGATCTAAGAGTAAAATACGAGCACGATGCCACGAAAATAGAGAAATCCTAGAACAATAAAGAGTTCTTAGAAAAATACTAGAGTAGTAGTACATCTGTGAGTTTTTAGCCTCCTGGTGTCCATGCATTCACCCTACTTCCAGTAATGACCACCAATTTGGGCTCTCCCCTCTCAGTCCACAGGGCTCCAGTGGACACTATTCTCCTTCTCCAATGCCAAACAAAACACCAAACAGAATTTCAGTTTTGCAAGAGCCTGTGAACTTATCTCTATTCTACTGCTTTATATATTTTAATTATTTATGTAAATATCTATCTCCCCATATATACCATGAATTCCTGGAAAGCTAGCATAATGTCTCATGATCTCTTTCCCTAGTATCTTTCAGGGGACTTTGAATAGAGATAGACCTAAATAGTTGTGGATTGATTAAATGGATGGATGAATGAATGAATACATGACCAAATAAAAGATGAAATGTGAAGTGTGAGCAGAAAGATTAAGGGATCCACGAAGTTGATATTGCTCAGAAAAAAGATAATCAAGGATCCTAAGTAAAAAAAAATAAATAAAGGGGAGGATGGTTTCCACTTTGGAAAACAATTTAGCAGTTTCTGAAAAAGTTAAATATGGACTTACTTTATGATCCAGCAGTTCTACTACTAGATATTAGAAATGAAAACATGTGTCCACACACAGGCTTATACACAAATGTTTGCAGCAGCATTATCCACAATAGCCAAAAAGTGGAAACAAACCAAATGTCCATGTACTGGGTTTAATAGTATCCCCTCTGCCCCCTCCAATTCATGTCTACCTGGAACCTATGAATATGACCTTGTTTGGAAATAGGGTCTTTGCATATGTAATCAAGTTAAAGTGAAGTCATACTAGATTAGGGGACCTAAGTCAAATATAACTGGTGTCCTTATAAGAAGATAGCAATTTGTACTCAGAGACACAGACATACAGGGGAGAAGACTATGTGAAGATAGAAGTAGAAATTGGAGTGAGGCACCTACAAGCTAAGGGACGCCAAGGACTGTCAGCAACCACCAGAAGCTAGAAGAGTCAAAGAAGGATCCTCCTCTAAAGCCTTTAGAGAGCATGACCCTGCTTGATTTCAGACTTTTAGCCTCCAGAACTCTGAGAGAATACATTTCTGATGTTACAAGCCACCTAGTTTGTGGTAATTTGTTACAGCAGTCCCAGGAAACAATACAGTCTATTAACTGGTGAATGGATAAACACAATGTGATAAATCCATATCATGGAATTATTCAGAAATAAAAGGGAATGAAGTCCTGATACATGCTACAACATGGAGGAAACTCAAAAACATTTTGCCCAGTGAAAAAAGCCAAACATATAATATATGATCCCTCTTACTGAAATGTCCAGAAAAGGCAAATCCATAGAGACAGAAAGTGATTACCTAGGGGTGGAGTAAAAATGAGGAGTGACTGTAAATGAGCATGAGGTTTCTTTTCAGGGTGATATAAGTATTCTTAAATTGTGGTAAAAGTTGCACAATTCTGTAAGCATACTAAAGTTCTTTAAATTGTATGCTTAAAATGGATGAATGTTGTGCTATGTAAGCTACATATATCAATAAAACCGTTTTTAAAAAATAGGGGTTCCCACCCTCCTACACTGTTGGTGGGAATGTAAACTGGTGCAGCCACTATGGAAAACAGTATGGAGGTTCCTTAAAAAACTAATAATAGAGCCACCATATGATCCAGCAATCCCACTCCTGGGCATATATCTGGAAAAGGTGAAAACTCTAATTTGAAAAGATACACGCGCCCAAGTGTTCATAGCAGCACTATTTACAATAGCCAAGACATGGAAACAACCAAAGTGCCCATCAATAGACAAATGGTTTAAGAAGATGTGGTATAAATATCCAATGGAATATTACTCAGCCATAAAAAAGAATGAAATATTGCCATTTGTAGGAACATGGATGGACCTAGAGATTGTCATACTAAGTGAAGTAAGTCAGACAGAGAAAGACAAATATTATAAGTGATAAGTGATATCACTTATATGTGGAATCTAAAATAATATACAAATGATTCTTTATATAAAACAGAAACAGACTCAGACATAGAAGACAAACTTATAGTTACCAAAGGGGAAAGGGATGGAGGAGGGATAAATTAGGAGTATGGGATTAACAGATACAAACTACTATATATAAAATAGATAAGCAACAGGATTTACTGTACAGCATGGGGAACTGTAGTCAATATCTTGTAATAACCTATAATGGAAAATAATCTGAAAAAATACATATATAACTGAAAAAATTATACTTTCTCACTGCACATACCTCTGTCATTCTGATTAAATAGACATAAACAATTTTTTAAAAATAGGGGTTCCCATTATCCTGAAACACCCTCCTTTTGTTAGAGCTTCTCCTGGGATCTCTACCTCCAGCATGTGGTTTATAGGGAAACTTGAACCACGCCACTGGGACTTTGGATGAGTTAAAGGAGAAAATGCTATATTGTTTGATAGATCGAGCTAATGTGTAAAAAAAAAAACTATACAGTGTTCTTCAAATAGAGCATTCAGTCTGAAACCTTCATCTTTCATTTCTTCCTTTTCCCACTAGGACAGGGACATTTCTGGGTATCTGGCTGGCAGGAACAATGCAAATGGAGTGGACCTGAACCGCAACTTCCCTGATCTCAATACCTACATCTACTACAATGAGAAGAACGGAGGCCCCAACCACCACTTGCCCCTTCCAGACAACTGGAAAAATCAGGTATAAGACAAAATTTGCAAGCAGAAGCAGGTAAATCAGCATCTGGAATTTCTTCCCTGAATCTTCACATCAACTAAATATGCAATAATAAAGCATCAACCCAATTCTGTGCTAGTCTGTCCAGATCAATGCTAACTGTAACGTATGCTTCTTTTTTCCCTCCCTGAGCATAGAGCCCTTCACTGAGCACGTGATATTTGATGTTAGTCGTGAGAGTGGCAAAAGAGGTGAAAGTGGTATCATACCACTGCACAGCACTTCATAATTTTATAGAATTCTTTCTCAGCTAGTGTTTCAGTTGATCATCGTAACACTCTGGTAAATGCAACAAGCAGTGTTATCCATCCCCGTTTTACAGATAACACTTATAGAAAAAATAATTTAAACTCACACAGTTAGTAATTGGTGGACTCAAGATTAAAACTCAGGTCTTCTGACTCCTCATCCAACATTCTTTCTACTGCACTATACTGTCGACAGAGAACTGTAGCGCTCTAAAGAGAAATCTCTCTTGCATGTGATGAGCTGTACACTTATCAACAATTAGCTAGAGAAAGAGGTTCAGGGAGTCTCACCCTTAGAAGAGAAGTTTTTCTTCTTCTCTTTCTGTATGACCCTTGACTACGTTACCATACTCTCATTTCCCTTACTTTCTCAATCAAAGGATCCTATTTGCTGCTCCCAGACCTCTTGCCCCTCCCTTGGTAATGCGAATGGTTTCAGCCTGATGGTCGTCCTGTTCCTGGGAATGACTCTTGTCATCCTTGGAGCATCACCACCACCCTGTTTCTTACACTGTATGGGCTAGTTCTAAACATTTTCTGTGAGTATCTAAACTTAGAGACTGGGGAGAGAAAATTAAAGCAGGTGGAAGGCTTTATATTGGGAGTTTCTAGATGGAATATTATCAGTTTTTTTCCCCTTGGAATTGAAGCAAAAGTCATGCCAACATGTTTAGATTTTGGATAGCAGCTATGCTCTTGGCTCAAGGAAATAATACATCAAAAATAACTTTGTACTCGTTGACATATCCAGCCAGAAGGATGTTCTGATTTATTAAACTTGTCTACAAAAAATAAGGTAATTGAGCCAGTAACAGTTAGACTCCCACTGGCTCCTCTGTCTGCATCTTAGAAGGAAAAAAGACAATGAGAAGTCCCTCTTGCTCTTGAGGGGCCAGGAACAGTGAGAGGCTGGCCTCCTTCTGATGGATGGAGGGTTAGGACATAGAGAAAAGACTGCTTTAAAGAATCTGAGCCCTGGTCACAGAGCTGGACTGGTGCCTTTGGGATTATATCCATTCTGATTGGGTGAGACTCAACATTATTCATTCAGTCTCCCTTGGAATAGAAAAGATGGAGGCCTTCACAGCTGACCCTTGGTCCAGGACGAGCCGTTAACACATTAACACCGCATAACCTCTAAGCACATCCATCTTGAGGGGAGGAAAAACAGTGAAGACTGTAAATTATTTACTTACAAGTCCAGTAGATTGAAGGCTTTCTTTAGAATACTGTCACTCACTAGCAATATAATCTGCAATAGAAATCTGCAGTAGAATGGGTGGAATCTCACTACTTAGCCAAGACTGGCCCATATTACAGTATGTCTAATTCATGAAATTTGGGTATGACCACAGGACAACGTTCTACATGTCAACAACACAGCAGATGTGTTGGGGAAAGGAGGAGGTTGAAAACCATTGCTGTAAACCAACAATTTTCAGATATATTTACTAGAACCCTAAATTTCTGCAGATGAGCTCCAGAAGCTACTGGAACCGTGGGTAAATTGGAGGACCCTTTTTTGTTGCCAGAGAGAGGCCAAACTGGGACTCTGCGCTCTCCAATTTATGTTACCCATCTTCAAACTGCTCTTTTTCTCCCTCTCCTTCTCTCTTTTTTTTTTTTTTTGATAGACTTCATTTTTGAGCAGTTTTAGGTTCACAGCAAAATTGAGTGGAAAGTACAGAATATTACCATATATTCCCTGCTTCCCATTATCAACATCTCCCACCAGAGGGGTACATTTATTACAATGATGAACCTACATTGACTTGTCATCATCACACAAAAGTCCATAGTTTACATTAGGGTTCACTCTTCATGTTGTATATTCTGTGGGTTTTCACAAATGTATCATGACATGTATCTACCATTTTGCATCATGCACAATAGTTTCACTGCCCTAGATGACCTCTTTTTAGCTATTGAATACTTAGTTTCCATATGAGATTTCATTTTAAACAAGTGTTCCATTCACTTAATTTGTTGAACTATCACGCAAAAGATCAAAATTTCCCCATCTGCACTTCTCATATCTGGTAGGATTCTCTTTGCCTTATTCAGACATGCCATCCTCTCAGGCTATACTCCCTGTCAGACATGCCATCCTCTTGGGCCACAATCTGACAAACTCATGTAAACAGACATCTGGCTTCAGTTGCAGCTTCACTGCCAAGCTCTCATCTCTCCTCAGGTGGAACCCGAGACCCAGGCAGTGATCCAGTGGATCCGCTCCTTCAACTTTGTCCTTTCAGCCAATCTCCATGGAGGGGCAGTGGTGGCCAATTACCCATATGACAAGTCCCTTGAGCACCGGGTCCGAGGTTTCCGCCGCACTGCCAATACCCCCACGCCTGATGACACACTTTTCCAGAAGGTATGCAGAATGGCTGCCTGTCCAGCCAGAGGAACTTGGGGCTTAGGAGTGTGACTGAGGTCAAATCAGTAACACAGGACCCTGTTAGGAATGAACGAACAGAAAATGATTGAAAACACCTCCTGCTCATTAAGAGCTTACAATCTAGTATATTACATTTTGTTTTGAGTGATAAGCCATAAATTCATGAAAAAGTAAATAAATAGGAAAGCTTTTTACAGTACAGTTACCAAAATGTAAAAAAATACTTAAGCTAATGACAAGCAAGAAATATGCCAAAAGCCTAATAGTGCTGGTGGTAAGCTAGAGCATTAAAATGTGAATTTGGGGGCTCTAATTTACGGTTTTATGGTAATATGGCTATATTAATGAAAAATAGACCATGCACATGAAAAAGGTTTACATAATAGTTCAAAACAGCAATAGAATAAAGTTAACAGATCAGTTATTTTATAGTTAATATTATTGATAATATATAATTAATATAATGATAACATTACTTAGTATCTCAGTTTTTTTGGGGGGGTGCTGTATCTCTTGGCTTGCAGGATCTTAGTTCCCCGACCAGGGACCGAACCTGGGCCCCAGCTTTGAAAGTGTGGAGTCCTAACCACTGGACTGCCAGGAAATTCCCCTGTAATGATAACATTATTAATTCAACAGTTAATGAATTACATAGAGAATAACACCAGTTGTTGCTTTGCAAAGCAAGTATATTATTATATTTTCTTCTCTAGTAATCTCATTTTGTCCACTTATAAAATAGTAATGAAAGAGAATTATAGAGATTTTGAATATATTCCTCTCTTTCCACCACACATCTCTCACAAAGGCCTCTGTCACAAAGGCCTATCTTTCTTTCTTCTTGATTTCTCTTATAAAACTCAGCTGGAAAATGAGGTACACCTCATTGAGGTACACCTAGAAGGGAGCTTATACATTATCGAGTGCTACCTCTCACTTTGCACTTGAAGAAATTTAGGCCCAAGATAGTGGGAAAATCAGAAGATAGGTCTCCTAACTCTAGTCCACTCCACGCACACACACCCCATCTCTCTATTCCTTCTGGTATTTTCTTTCGCTAAAGCAAATAATCAGTTGTTATACCTAGTGGGGTTCTTGGCCTCACCCTTCTTCTGAGTATGAGCATTGCCACATGAGTTGGGGATACTCAAGGTTGTTTTCCACCTGCTTTACCTGTAGCTGGCCAAGGTCTACTCCTATGCACATGGATGGATGCACCAAGGTTGGAACTGTGGGGATTACTTCCCAGATGGCATCACCAATGGAGCTTCCTGGTATTCTCTCAGCAAGGGTAAGAAGAGTGCTAAGCACAAGAGTGCTGTAAGCTGAAGTAGAATGGGGTTCATTTCTCCTTTTTAATTATCATTCTTTTTCACAGAGAAATGACAGGAATGCTATTTTGCATTCAAGTAGAGATCTGAAAAATGGGAAGTCTTAAGTTGGCATTTAACATCATCTTGTGATTCTTTAAAATGGAGGTCGGGACACCTTGTGGTCCGTTAAAACTGGTGGTTTACAGAGTGGATTAGGGCATAGGAGGGAATAATGCAGTCAAGTGGTTAAGAGCATGGGTTCTAAGGATACACTGGGCTGGAACCACGCTTGCCCATTCACCAGTTATGTGGCTTCAGGCTAATTACTAATTAATTAACTTCTCTGTGCTTCAGTTTCCTCATCTGTACTTTAAGAATAACACTACTTACATTGTAATTTTGATGTAAGTATTAAATAATGCACATAGAGGATTTGGAAATGCCTGGTTTATAGATGTTAAGGTTTTCCCGTAGTAACATGAGGTATGCCTCACGTACCAAAGAAGGAGAGATGCAGGCCTGGACAAAAACAGTTCCTCTGATATGTGCTCTCTGTACCCTGCCTACCCATCTCCCATCAGAAGGGGTTTGCTGTGGACAGTGGCCATTGATAACATAGCAGAAACCTCCAGCAAGAGGCTTCTCTCTCTATTCCCTGGGCTTTTCCCATCACTGAGGGTCAAGATAGAACCTCTGTTCACAGACCTTCAGTAGGTAGGGAACCTAAGGTTAGGGAGGAGGCTGAAGCAGGAAGCCAGGTTCTCTTAGGATTCATGTTGCAGCAGCTGTCTTTCCCCATCTTCTCACATCTGACCTGTCAGAGCCCAGGTAGTAGAAAACTCACTGGAGAGGGCTGAGCTGATGGCTGGTCCTATGGGGAGTGGGCAGGAGGAAGGTGAGGGAGTCATCATGTACTGGGAAGGCGGTAGACTTATCATGGCTGAAAACTCACTTGAACCCAAGGCAAGAAGATTTCTTTTTTTCAAAGACAGATATACACTTATTACCTTTTGTTATGGAAAGTTTAAAAATCACTAAACAAATACGATAATTTTTTTAAACACCTTACCTTTAATATTCATGTGGAACATCAAGTAGCATTATGTATTACTGGAAGTTTATAAGACTAGGTAACAGATTTAAGAATCATCTTCCTTGTCACTTTACTACATCTACCAATATCTACCAATAGTTTACTGTTAATTTAAGCCAAGGCAAGAAGATTGAACTTTACTTTCTTTAGTTTGCATTAGGAAAGCAATAAGTACCCCCTCCCAAATTTAAAATATAAAATATACTTTTTTGAATTATACTTGTTCCTCCCTTTCCCTTCCCATCCTCTGGGAAAACATGACCCACTGCCTCCACTGAGAATCATTACCCTAAAATAAAGGGGTGCAATTCCAAGATCATGAAGTTTGTATCAAAATGATAGTATGGTCTCTAGACCAGCATCATCAGTGTCACCTGGAAACTTGTTAGAAATGTAAATGTTCACTGAATACATACTGAATCAGAACCCTCGGGTTAAGCCCCAGCAATCTGTATTTGGCATGGGGTGTTGGGTGGGAACCTGGTTGTACAAATCTGCCACCGCCCTCTTTCCCTTAGGAATGCAAGACTTTAATTACCTCCATACCAACTGTTTTGAGATCACACTGGAACTGAGTTGTGACAAGTTTCCGCGGCAAGAGGAATTACAGCGTGAGTGGCTGGGTAATCGGGAAGCCCTAATTCAGTTCTTGGAACAGGTAAATCCCATTCTTTAACTTTCCTGGTTACAGAAAGGGAAGTGTTTTCTGATGGTAGGCAAGGTATTTTGTGTGACTCAGGTCTGACTTTTGCTCTGACTCATTACAATAGATCTCAGCTTCTCTATCAGTGAAATTAATTCATTCAACATTGTTGAGCACAACTATCTGTCAGAGACTGTACAATACGCTCGGGATTAAGAGTAAACAAACAGGGCTTCCCTGGCGGTACAGTGGTTAAGAATCCGCCTGCCAATGCAGGGGACACAGGTTCGAGCCCTGGCCTGGGAAGATCCCACATGCTGCAGAGCAACTAAGCCCATGCACCACAACTACTGAGCCTGCGCTCTAGAGCCCACGAGCCACAACTACTGAGCCCCAGTGCTACAACTACTGAAGCCTGCGCGCCTAGAGCCCGTGCTGTGCAACAAGAGAAGCCACCGCAATGAGAAGCCTGCGCACTGCAACGAAGACCCAACATAGCCAAAAATAAAAACAAATAAATTAATTAAGTTTAAAAAGAAGAGTAAAGAAACAACAAATATCTCTGTATATATGCAGCTTATATTCTAGTGAGGAGAGACAGACAATAAAGAAAAAATAAAATAAATTTTATAACATGTTAAATGCAAAATGCTATGAAGAAGGCCTTACAGAGAAAGTGACATTTAAACAGACTTAAAGGAGGTAAGGGAGTAAACCACAAAGATATCTAGGGGAAAAGGGGCTCCCTGATGAAGTCACAATTGCAAATGCAAGGCCAACAACAAGTAGATGAGAAGATGCTCAAAATCCTGAGGGAAATGTAAATCAAAGCCACAGTGAGATACCACCTCACACTCATTAGGATGGCTGCTATAAGAAAAACAAATTTACAAACAATGACAGAAAATAGCAAGTGTTGGCAAGGATGTGGAGAAATTGGAACCCTGGTGCAGTGTTGGTGGGAATGTAAAATGGTGTAGCCACTATGAAAAACAGTGTGGTGGTTCCTGAAAAAATTAAAAATAGGGCTGCCATATGATCCTGCAAAACTGCTTCTGGGTATATATTCAGAAGAACTGAAAGCATGATCTCAAAGAGATATTTGTATACGCATGTTCATAGCAGCATTGTTCACAGTAGCCAAAAGGTGAAAGCAACCCAAGTGTCCATTGATGGATGAAGGGATAAACAAAATGTGGTATAGATACACAGTGGGCATACAGCCTTAAAAAAGAAGGAAATTCTGTCATATGTTACAACATGGATGAACCTTGAGGACATTATGCTAGGTGAAATAAGCCAGTCCCCAAAAAAACAAATATGGTACAATTTTACTTATATGAGATATCAAGAGTAGTCAAATTCATAGAGATAGAAAGTAGATTAGTGACATGATTTGACTTAGATTTTAACAGGATCACTCTGACTGCTCTATTGAGATTATTGGGGATTGGGGTGAGACCAGAGAGACCAGTCAAGGGTCTATCACCATAATCTTTGTGAAGATCAAGTGCAGAAACACATGGGAAAGGGCTTCGTGGACTCTCAAACACAGCACAAAGGTTTTATGAGCATAACTATACACTATAAACTTTCCTACAGGTACACCAAGGCATCAAGGGAATGGTGCGGGATGAGAATTATAATAATCTTGCGGACGCTGTCATTTCTGTCAGTGGGATTAACCATGATGTCACTTCAGGTAGGTGGCCACTGCTTAGTGGGGTGAGAAGGAAGCTTTCACTCCCTCACTGTCTTCAGCCTAATCAGGAGGCCAATTTGTAAGCCAGTGAGACCAGCAGGGACATCAAGGACATGGGGTGGGGGGTGGATTGAAGGAAGGAAGGATAACAGGATTGAGGACAGGAATTAAGAGGCAAGGGCCAGGAAGATGTAAATGTAACATCTCTCTCAGCATTCAGGAATCACTGCCTCATACAACTTTGTTAGGGGTGTTTCCTGGGTTTGAGGCTATTAATAGCTCACATACTGGTGTGGAATGGGCTAGAAAAAAAAAAAGACTGTAAAACTGATGTTTAGTCTTGTCCCTGAGCCAGGCATTTCTCTACACCTCTGTTCAGGGAAAAGTTAGTAAAAAGCATTCCATAGGCTCACTGCAGGGCAAGATTGATGGTGGGGGCAGATCTCAGAGCCAACTTGGAACCTTCTAGAATGGTACAGAATATCTCATGGCACAATGGTGTTACCAACTGCCCCAGCCCAATGTGATCAGGTTTGGGGTTGTTTGTTTGGTTTTTAATGTAGAGCAGTAGCTCCCAGTGGTTAGGGGCAGATGAGATTTGCCTCCCTCCCCCAGCCTTGATACCAGCATGCTCAGCCACATTTCACTGTGCAGGCTTTACCAAGCAGGCATCTTACAGCTCAAACAGTCTGTTTAAACTAGATGAATCTCAGCTTTAAGGTGATAACATATTCTTTAAGGTGATCCCAACACGTCTTACATGAACAGTTCATTCAAGGCAAAGGCAACAACGTTCTAAAGGCAGAATTTTGTAGCCCCACAGTCAAGCATCAGACACCAGAATCCTCCAGCCCAGTGAGTGGAGCCAGGACTGTATAGGGAACCAACCTTTGAAATCCGTAAGAGCTTCAGGGCTTGCTAGATTCTTTATTTTAAATTAATTAATGAATTTATTATTATTATTATTATTTGGCCGTGTTGGGTCTTCCTTGCTGTGCGCGGGCTTACTCTAGTTGTGGCAAGCAGTGGCTACTCTTCGTTGTGGTGCGTGAGCTTCTCACTCTGCTGCCTTCTCTTTGTTGCAGAGCATGGGCTCCAGGCATGCGGGCTGCAGTAGTTCTGACATGCGGGCTCAGTAGTTGTGGCTCGCGAGGTTAGTTGCTCCGCGGCATGTGGGATCTTCCTGGACTAGGGCTCAAACCCATGTCCCCTGCATTGGCAGGCAGATTCTTAACCACTGTGCCACCAGGGAAGTCCCATAGATTCTTTATTTT
The DNA here is from genome assembly GCF_964341445.2 of Mesoplodon mirus. Classification (NCBI taxonomy): domain Eukaryota; kingdom Metazoa; phylum Chordata; class Mammalia; order Artiodactyla; family Ziphiidae; genus Mesoplodon; species Mesoplodon mirus. The sequence continues at coordinate 202,027,190 of NC_138977.1, read as the reverse complement.
TTTTAATTTATTTTTATCTTTTTATACAGCAGGTTGTTATTAGTCATCCATTTTATACACATCAGTGTATACATGTCAATCCCAATCACCCAATTCATCCCACCCCCACCTCCACCCCCGCTTTCCCCCCTTGGGGTCCATACGTTTGTTCTCTACATCTGTATCTCAATTTCTGCCCTGCAAACTGGTTCATCTGTACCATTTTTCTAGGTTCCACATATATGCGTTAATGTATGATATTTGTTTTTCTCTTTCTGACTTACTTCACTCTGTATGACAGTCTCTAGATCCATCCATGTCTCAACAAATGACCCAATTTCATTCCTTTTTATGGCTGAGTAATATTCCATTGTATATTTGTACCACATCTTCTTTATCCATTTATCTGTCGATGGGCATTTAGGTTGCTTCCGTGACCTGGCTATTGTAAATGGTGCTGCAATGAACATTGGGGTCCATGTATCTTTCTGAATTATGGTTTTCTCTGGGTATATGCCCAGGAGTGGGACTGGATCATATGGTAATTCTATTTTAACTTTTTTAAGGAACCTCCATACTGTTCTCCATAGTGGCTGTATCAATTTACATTCCCACCAACAGTGCAAGAGGGTTCCCTTTTCTCCACACCCTCTCCAGCATTTGTTGTTTGTAGATATTCTGATGATGCCCATTCTAACTGGTGTGAGGTGATACCTCATTGTAGTTTTGATTTGCATTTCTCTAATAATTAGTGATGTTGAGCAGCTTTTCATGTGCTTCTTGGCAATCTGTATGTCTTCTTTGGAGAAATGTCTATTTAGGTCTTCTGCCCATTTTTGGATTGGGCTGTTTGTTTTTTTACTATTGAGCTGCATGAGCTGTTTATATATTTTGGAGATTAATCCTTTGTCTGATGATTCATTTGCAAATATTTTCTCCCATTCTGAGGGCTGTCTTTTCGTCTTGTTTTTGGTTTCCTTTGCTGTGCAAAAGCTTTGAAGTTTCATTAGCTCCCCTTTGTTTATTTTTGTTTTTATTTCCACTACTCTAGGAGGTGGATCAAAAAAAGATCTTGCTGTGATTTATGTCAAAGAGTGTTCTTCCTGTGTTTTCCTCTAAGAGTTTTATAGTGTCTGGTCTCACATTTAGGTCTCTAATCCATTTTGAGTTTATTTTTGTGTATGGTGTTAGGGAGTGTTCTAATTTCATTCTTTTACATGTAGCTGTCCAGTTTTCCCAGCACCACTTATTGAAGAGACTGTCTTTTCTCCATTGTATATCCTTGCCTCCTTTGTCATAGATTAGTTGACCATACGTGCATGAGTTTATCTCTGGGCTTTCTATCTTGTTCCATTGATCTGTATTTCTGGTTTTTTGCCAGTACTATATTGTCTTGATTACTGTAGCTTTATAGTATAGTCTGAAGTCAGGGAGTCTGATTTCTGCAGCTCCGCTTTTTTCCCTCAAGACTGCTTTGGCTATTTGGGGTCTTTTGTGTCTTCATACAAATTTTAGGATTTTTTGTTCTAGTTCTGTAAAAAATGCCATTGGTAATTTAATAGGTATTGCATTGAATCTGTAGATTGCTTTGGGTAGTATAGTCATTTTCACAATATTGATTCTTCCAATCCAAGAACATGGTATATCTCTCCATGTGTTGGTATCATCTTTAATTTCTTTCATCAGTGTCTTATAGTTTTCTGAGTACAGGTCTTTTACCTCCTTAGGTAGGTTTATTCCTAGGTATTGTATTCTTTTTGTTGCAATGGTAAATGGGAGTGTTTCCTTAATTTCTCTTTCTGATCTTTCGTTATTAGTATATAGGAATGCAAGAGATTTCTGTGCATTAATTTTGTATCCTGCAACTTTACCAGATTCATTGATTAGCTCTAGTAGTTTTCTGGTGTCATCTTTAGGATTCTCTCTTTTTTTTTTTTTTTATCTGCAAACAGTGACAGTTTTACTTCTTCTTTTCCAATTTGTATTCCTTTAATTTCTTTTTCTTCTCTGATTGCTGTGACTATGACTTCCAAAACTATGTTGAAAAATAATGGTGAGAGTGAACATCCTTGTCTTGTTCCTGATCTTAGAGGAAATGCTTTCAGTTTTTCACGATTGAGAATGATGTTTGCTGTGGGTTTGTCATATATGGCCTTTATTATGTTGAGGTAGGTTCCCTCTATGCCCACTTTCTGAAGAGTTTTTATCATAAATGGGTGTTGAATTTTGTCAAAAGTTTTTTCTGCATCTATTGAGATAATCATAGGGTTTTTTTTGTTTTGTTTTGTTTGTTCTTGCGGTACACGGGCCTCTCACTGTTGTGGCCTCTCCTGTTGCAGAGCACAGGCTCTGGACATGCAGGCTCAGCGGCCATGGCTCATGGGCCTAGCCATTCCGCGGCATGTGGGATCTTCCCGAGCCAGGGCACGAACCCGTGTCGCCTGCATCAGCAGGCGGACTCTCAACCACTGCGCCACCAGGGAAGCCCGATCATAGGTTTTAATTCTTCAATTTGTTAATATGGTGTATCACATTGATTGATTTGCGTATATTGAAGAATCCTTGCATCCCTGGGATAAATCCCACTTGATCATGGTGTATGATCCTTTTAATGTGTTGTTGGATTCTGTTTGCTAGTATCTTGTTGAGGATTTTTGTATCTATATTCATCAGTGATATTGGTCTGTAATTTTCTTTTTTTGTAGTATCTTTATCTGGTTTTGGTATCAGGATGATGGTGGCCTCATAGAATGAATTTGGGAGTGTTCCTTCCTCACAATTTTTTGGAAGAGTTTGAGAAGGATGGGTGTTAGCTCTTCTCTAAATGTTTGATAGAATTCACCTGTGAAGCAATCTGGTCCTGGACTTTTGTTTGTTGGAAGATTTTTTTTTCTTCTTTTTTTGCGGTATGCGGGCCTCTCACTGCTGTGGCCTCTCCTGCCGCGGAGCACAGGCCCCGGACGCGCAGGCCCAGAGGCCATGTCCCACGGGCCCAACCGCTGTGTGGCACGCGGGATCCTCCCAGACCGGGGCACGAACCCGTGTCCCCTGCACCGGCAGGCGGACTCCCAACCACTGCGCCACCAGGGAAGCCCTGTTGGAAGATTTTTAATCACAGTTTCAGTTTCATTACTTATGATTGGTCTGTTCATGTTTTCTATTTCTTCCTGGTTCAGTCTTGGAAGGTTATACCTTTCTAAGAATTTGTCCATTTCTTCCAGGTTGTCCAATTTATTGGCATAGAGTTGCTTGTAGTCGTCTCTTAGGATGCTTTGTATTTCTGCGGTGTCTGTTGTAACTTCTCCTTTTCATTTCTAATTTTATTGATTTGAGTCATCTCCTTCTTTTTCTTCATGAGTCTGGCTAATGGTTTATCAATTTTGTTTATCTTCTCAAAGAACCAGCTTTTCGTTTTATTGATCTTTGCTATTGTTTTCTTAGTTTCTATTTCATTTATTTCTGCTCTGATCTTTATGATTTCTTTCCTTCTGCTAATTTTGGGTTTTGTTTGTTCTTTCTCTAGTTCCTTTAGGTGTAAGGTTAGATTGTTTAATTGAGATTTTTCTTGTTTTTGAGGTAGGCTTGTATAGCTATAAACTTCCCTCTTAGTACTGCTTTTGCTGCATCCCATAGCTTTTGGATCATCGTGTTTTCATTGTCATTTGTCTCTAGGTATTTTTTGATTTCCTCTTTGATTTCTTTAGTGATCTCTTGGTTATTTAGTAACATATTGTTTAGCCTCCATGTGTTTGTGTTTTTTATGTTTTTTTCCCTGTAATTCATTTCTAATCTCATAGCGTTGTGCTCAGAAAAGATGCCTGGTATGATTTCAATTTTCTTAAATTTACTGAGGCTTGATTTGTGAACCAAGATGTGATCTATCGTGGAGAATATTCCGTGTGCACTTGAAAGACAGTGTAATCTGCTCTTTTGGATGGAATGTCCTATAAATATCAATTAAATCTATCTGGTCTATTTTGTCATTTAAAGTTTGTGTTTCCTATTAATTTTCTGTTTGGATGATCTGTCCATTGGTGTAAGTGAGGTATTAAAGTCCTGCACTATTATTGTGTTGCTGTTGATTTCCTCTTTTAGAGCTGTTAGCAGTTGCCTTATGTATTGAGGTGCTCCTATGTTGGGTGCATATATATCTATAATTGTTATATCTTCTTCTTGGATTGATCCCTTGATCATTATGTAGTGTCCTTCCTTGTCTCTTGTAACATTCTTTATTTTAAAGTCTATTTTATCTAATATGAGTATTGCTCCTCCAGCTTTCTTTTGATTTCCATTTGCATGGAATATCTTTTTCCATCCCCTCACTTTCAGTCTTTATGTGTCCCTAGGTCTGAAGTGGGTCTCTTGTAGACAGAATATATATGGGTCTTGTTTTTGTATCCATTCAGCGAGTGTGTGTCTTTTGGTTGGAGCATTTAATCCATTCACATTTGAGGTAATTATTGATATGTATGTCCCTATTACCATTTTCTTAATTGTTTTGGTTTTTTTTTTTTTTTTTTTTTTTTGTAGGTCCTTTTCTTCTCTTGTGTTTCCCACTTAGAGAAGTTCCTTTAGCATTTGTTGTAGAGCTGGTTTGGTGGTGCTGAAATCTTAGCTTTTGCTTGTCTGTAAAGCTTTTGATTTCTCCATCGAATCTGAATGAGATCCTTGCTGGGTAGAGTAACCTTGGTGTAGGCTCTTCCCTTTCATCACTTTAAGTATCTCATGCCACTCTCTTCTGGCTTGTAGAGTTTCTGCTGAGAAATCAGCTGTTAACCTTATGGGAATTCCCTTCTATGTTATTTGTTGTTTTTCCCTTGCTGCTTTCAATAATTTTTCTTTGTCTTTAATTTTTGCCAGTTTGATTACTATGTGTCTCGGCCTGTTTCTCCTTGGGTTTCTCCTGTATGGGACTCTCTGCACTTCCTGGATTTGGGTGGCTATTTCCTTTCCCATGTTAGGGAAGTTTTCAACTATAATCTCTTCAAACATTTTCTCAGGTCCTTTCTCTCTCTCTTCTCCTTCTGGGACCCTTATAATGTGAATGTTGTTGCGTTTAATGTTGTCCCAGAGGTCTCTTAGGCTGTCTTCATTTATTTTCATTCTTTTTTCTTTATTCTGTTCCACAGCAGTGAATTCCACCATTCTGTCTTCCAGGTCACTTATCCGTTCTTCTGCCTCAGTTATTCTGCTATTGATTCCTTCTAGTGTAGTTTTCATTTCAGTTATTGTATTGTTCATCTCTGTTTGTTTGTTCTTTCATTCTTCTAGGTCTTTGTTAAACATTTCTTGCATCTTCTCGATCTTTGCCTCCATTCTTTTTCTGAGGTCCTGGATCATCTTCACTATCAATATTTTGAATTCTTTTTCTGGAAGGTTGCCTATCTCCACTTCATTTAGTTGTTTTTCTGGGGTTTTATCTTGTTCCTTCATCTGGTACATGGTCCTCTGCCTTTTCATCTTGTCTGTCTTTCTGTGAATGTGGTTTTCATGCCACAGGCTGCAGAATTGTAGTTCTTCTTGCTTCTGTCTGCCCTCTGACTCCCCATAGATTCTTATACCCTATTCATGCAAGGGTGGGGAATGTCTCATTCTAGCCAATCAACATACATTTAATATCACCAATTTCTCCAATAAGAGTCCACTTCCAACACCCATTATGCTAAATTGACAAATTACTCATTTCAGCAACAGAAAAACTCATTGCTATCATTCATTATGCTACTTAGCAAAGCATCTAGTGTTGCTAAGAGATGAAGATAGCTGAAGCCCTTATAACAGCTGCATCTGGAATTGGGCCTTTCTGGTACAATGCTAGCTAACCACTTCTGGGTGTGAGCCCCTAATTAAAAAAATGACAGCCTCTAGGGTATAACAAAGTATCCAACATATGTATTAAAATACACTGCTTTTGCTAAAGAATTTTAAAGTAAATTACATTTAATAGGGGGCAGAGAAGAGACTTCTTCATTATTTATTATCTGTCACATTCTTGATTGCATTTATTTCAATTATTCATTACTGTACAATTAAAAGAAATTTTAAAGACACAGTCATAATTTATTCTAAAGAGATATAAAGTCATTAGCCAAAATGCTACATCCCTGCCATGAGAAACATGCTTTCTTTTCAATTTCATTTTCCCCTTTTGATGGTGGTGGAGGAAATATTAGAAATAGGGTTCTCAAACTCAGATATTTAGTGGAGCACCCCCACTCAATACAAGATTACACACATACAACATCGCTGACAGCTGGTTGTCCAGACCATGTCCATTGGTGGGGGTTGTGCACTGCACGACATAAAGCAATCCATTTCTTTTCTGGTAGCTCATATTTTGTCAAAAAAGTTTTTGCTTCCATCCTCATTATTTCTTTAAGTAGATGTCATTTCTTCACAATGACTTTTCAAACATTGAAACAGAGATTTCACGTTAGTCTCTTTACCAAGCAAAACATTCATAAATCTTTCGGCCTTTCTCCTAGTAACCCTTTACTGGACATGAGTTTGTGTTAAAATACAGGGTCTAAAATTAAACACAGTACTCTCAATGCAGAGCACAGTAAAACTTCTGCTTCCCAGGAGCTGAGGCCCATGCACTTACAACGTTATGACAACCTGTGATTGTTTTAGATCATTACCAGTTTCATCATGCTATTAAGAAAAATCAAGCTTGTGGTCAGCTAAAACCCTCAGATCATTTTTTCATATCAAGGCCTCACCTGGGGCAGATTTCTCATCAGCAGGCTGAGTTATATCCTTGTGACTTTTAGGTGACCATGGAGATTACTTCCGGCTGCTGCTTCCAGGTACCTACACTGTCACTGCCACAGCACCCAAGTTTGACCCAGAGACAGTGAGTGTGACCGTGGGTCCTGGGGAACCCAAACTGGTGAGTTAGGCTGACCTTTACAGAGCACTGTAAAGATCACTTATACAGAGTTACAAATGATCGATTGTATAGTTCTAATCTTTGCCAAGCTGCCCTCTTTCACCACCTAAAAAAAAATTCATTGCTCTCATATGCTAATTTTTCTTCTGTCATTCTCCTATTACATCCTTACCCACTTCCTTTTGGTTTTTCCTTTTCCTTCTGTTTAACATAGCATAATGATTAAAACACTACCTGATTCTAAATCCAGCTCATTTGTCCACAGATCTTGGACAAGCTACCTGATCACTCTCATTCTCAGTTTCTTCCTCTGTAAATTGGTAATAATAGTGCCTCCTTCACAAGAGGTTGAAATGAGAAAGTGCATGCAAAGCCTTTAGTACAGTGACTTACACGTAGAAAGTGCTCAACAAATGTTGGTTCGTAAATCCCAGAGACCCTGCCCAGATACACAGGCTTACGTTCTTCTGCGCCATCAGCAAGGACTACCACCAGATGGCACTCTGCCCCCTTCTGGTGCCCATGTGCCCGGGCAGCCTTGCTTTCCACTCACCTCAGCAAAGAGCCAGCTGCTCTCCAATATTCAACTCTCCAAAAGGCTTTCTTTTATAGATAGGATGAGAAGCAAAGAACTGTTTTGATCTACAGCCTGGACCTTTTTAGCTTTGGTTGTATTAGATCGTGATCTCAGAGGCAAAGAGGCTCAAAGATCATGGACACTAATCCTCTGGTTTCTCAAACGAGGAAAAGGTAATGATGGCATCCTGGTTAATGAGCATCTATGGACCTTTTTCTCATGTCAGGTCTTCCCTCCTCAGTCTGTCCTGTTCCTTCTCTATACATCCCAGGAGCTTAGCAGACCCTCCCTCCCCTTTCCCTGTTAACTCAGTGCAGTCAAGTATCTTGCCTTTTCAAATAGTTAGAGGTACTATTCATTGAACAGCCACTATGTGTCAGACATTATCTGAGAGCCTTTCAGAATTATCTCATTTAACCTTCATAACAATCCTGTAAGGTAGATCTACATATCCCCATTTGTGGCTGAGGAAAGTGAAGCTTAGAGAACATAAGTAACTTGTCCAATACCACACAGTGAGTAAGTGGGAGCCATGATTCCAGCCTCTGTGGGGCTTTCAGGACTGCCTTCTTAGCCAGTCTGTTACAGGGCCTCGAGCTAAGCTCACAACCTGTGTTCATAATCCCTTATTTATTTATTTTTTAACATCTTTATTGGAGTATAATTGCTCTACAATAGTGTGTTAGTTTCTGCTTTATAACAAAGTGAATCAACTATACATATACATATGTTCCCATATCTCTTCCCTCTTGCTTCTCCCTCCCACCCTCCCTATCCCACCCCTCTAGGTGGTCACAAAGCACCGAGCTGATCTCCCTGTGCTATGCCGCTGCTTCCCACTAGCTATCTATTTTACGTTTGGTAGTGTATATATGTCCATGCCATTCTCTCACTTCGTCACAGCTTCCCCTTCCCCTTCCCCACATCCTCAAGTCCATTCTCTAGTGGGTCTGTGTCTTTATTCCTGTCTTACCCCTAGGTTCTTCATGACATTTTTTTTCTTAAATTCCATATATATGTGTTAGCATACGGTATTTGTCTTTCTCTTTCTGACTTACTTCACTCTGTATGACAGATGAGGTGGATGGACCTAGAGTCTGTCATAATCCCTTATTTTAACACAAGGATGAAGGTCAAGAGCTCCTTAAATCCTTTGAAAATTCCTCTGAAATTTCTAGACAGTTCCCCCTTTCCCCTCCACTCCCATCTCCTGCAGGATATAAACGACTTCTACTTGCAGATGCAGGAAACAAAGAGTAACTCTTCCCTGGCAGCCTGTTACCTGGTCCCAATTTCCCTACCAATGCATCCTCTTTCCCTTTTTTCTTGTTATCCCCCTGCTCCACATCTACCTTAAAATCAAACGACTGTTATGCAGCTGCTTACAGAAGTCTTGCACTACATACAAGTCTATCCAATTGCAAATTCAAACAAGGACAAATCCTCTTAAATAACAAATTCTGCTTCAAAAGATCTCATCTCCTTTGTCATATAGCCTTTAAATTAATTAACATAACCCATCGTTGTATCAAATATAACTCAGAGGGGGGAAAATCTGTCTTTTGGATACAATTCTTAGATACAGTCACAACTAAGAATACATTTATTGATCCCAGCTGAGTCTTTTCCCATTCTAAAGCAGAGATCCATTTGGTTGAGGGAAGAGAAAAGAAAAACGATCATTTACTAGAGGGTTTTCATGCTGCAATTAAAACTCTTTAAAGTATCTCCGAGAGTCCAGTGTTTTCCCCTTGGCTTTCCCCACTGCCTTCCAGATGTCCCGCTCCTTTAATTTCCTCTGTCCTCCCCTCATTTTGTTGTGTGTGTGTGTGTGTGTGTGTGTCTCTCTCTTTCTTTCTTTCGTTTCCTTGATCCTTATATTACTATATAGGAAATAGTACTGATACACTGTAATTGGCTCTGATTTCTCCCGCTTTGGGAGAGCTAACAGAAAAGCTGGCTGTGGTTTGTTGTGAAAGGGGCAAGAAATAACCCTGTGAAGAGGTCTGTCTGTCACATGTTTTCCAACTCCCCGCTGGCTTCAGCAGCTCACACTGTTCCCAGGGCCTGAAAGCCAAGGATGCCTCTGGGGAGTGTGGTTAGAACACTGTGCCACACCCTCGCCTTTTCCTTCCTGGGACAGCTCTATGGCTTCTGCACAGCCAGCACATCCCACACTTGTCAGTCAGAAGCATCTTTACCTCTGAGTGCATGGCCAGAAAGGAAGTTTCAATGTACTGCTGGAAACAGTACATGAATGCACATGGACACTGGGAATTTAAGAATCCATACTAATAATCTATATCATCTCTACTATCTCTATTTCCAAACAATTATGACAGAAAGTTTAGTTCTGAAGGTCTGAGGCATTCTTTGGCATTCCTGAGCACAACGCCTATGATTCCCAGAGTCAGCATAAAGGGGATTATTGTGGCACCATCGATCTCAGTTCTTGTGCTGAACAACAGTATCGGTAAAATCACGGTTTGAGGTGTAGATATAATTTTTTCTATTACAAATAAATAAATGTACATTAAGTTCATGTCGATATACCCTATGTATCACCAGTGATTATGTGCCACTTTGAGGGGAATATTAGCCAAGCCTGTATGACACCACCAATGCTGCTCTGGGTGGTTGCTGTGATATTCTCCTTGGTCCCTTATCCTCAGAACCCGGAACCATGGTAAAACAAGGTCCAAACTGGTCTTCTGATAATTTCAATCCTAGGAAATGGAAAACTGATTCCTGTGCTCTCCTAGCTTCTTTTTCTTTTTTCCAGGTTAATTTCCAACTCAAGAGAAGCACTCCTCCAGCAGCCCCTAAGAGGAGAGGCCCCAACTCAGGGCATAGAGGCAGAGTCTTACCAAAGAAAGTACAGCCCCGGGCAGCTAGGAAAAAAGAAATGATGATGAAACAGTCCCAGAGAGTCCCTGCCTGAAATCCACAGTCCCCGGGGCAACACTTTAGAAAGGCTTTGTTCCCACTCTCACACCAGATGAAGCATTCTTTCTATTTTATTATCTGAGACATATTTAAATATAAACATATTCACAACAATTCAGAATGGTCTCCATCTGTTCCAAGGGTAAACCCTCTGATGCAGCAGTACATACATGCAGTGGTGTTCAGTAAGATTTTCTGATTCTGAGGGTATGGTTTAGGTCCAGAAGGCTCTATGCCAGTCTACGCTGTGTCCAGAGACTGGTTCTGGCTGGTTAGTCACTCTCTAGCAGAGAGCCTGCAACGCAGTAAGTACCCAATGAAGGTTTCTGGATGAATGGCTGAAAGGCTGAAATGATCCATCATTACATAGCAAGACCAGGTGACCAATTCTTCTGAAATCCCAGAGGACTGTTTCAACAAGAGCCAATAGTTTCTTATTAAGAAAAGGATTTCACACACAAACACCTAGTCCTGCTGCTTCATACATGGGCATTTTAAACAATACGCCTCTTTCAAACATTTTCTGGGCATATAAGTGTAATGCAGATGCCCCTATGGAATGACTGTGTCCTGACCCTGTGCCAGGGATACACAGCACTCTCCACCCCACTGAGTTCTCCAGAACGAACCCATTTGTACTAAAAGTGTTATTAAGCAAAGTAGATGTCATTGACTATTTTGAAGGCATGTGTAGTCTTTCATCACACATCAGGCGAGTTCATAAACCGCCACTGGGCCTGCTGGGGTTCCCAAGTACCCTGTCCCCAGGGTTTGCTGGGGGTTCTTTACCCATCATCACCCATTTCAGGGAGCCTCAGTGAGACGGGGCAGAGGCTCCATTTCCCCTGACTTGCTCTACCTCCCCCAAACGTGTCAGCCTCCCCCACTGGCGCCCCAGCCTCTAACTCACCCAGACCTTTCTTAACATTGAGCAAAGTAGCTGCTCCCAACAAGTATGCCCACACCCACCAGAAACCAAGTGGTGCTACAGCTGTGACAGTCCACCCTCTGTAGGAGGCCGTTCAAGATTAGGATTAACACATGATTTACCTTTGTTACTTGAGCAATCTCTCAATCTGCGGTTAAAAGGGAAACAGAAGAAAAATATACCTTTTCCCATTTAAAAAGGAAATTCTCTCCTCAGGTGATGTTTTCTTTCTTCCCAATTTTAATCCCATATCCCTTGGTTCCCTTCTTATTGTTAGAAAGAAGGAGCTACTTGAGAGGGCTCTTTTCAATTCAGTGAGACTTTGTGCCTGAGGTTGCCATATGCAGTCGATTTTTCCAGATTGTCTGAATATCACTTACTTTGATTTCACCTTCCCTTGTACATAGCCATTTAACAGAGCTGATGTTTGCAAAGTATGGTTACAGTGCTTTCTCTGGTCCAACCGTATGCTTTTATTTATTCATTTATTCATTCATTCATGCAGGGGATATTCACTGAGTCCTTGCTCTCAATAAATGCAGAGAATACAAAGAGAAATAAGATACAGCTCATTATCTCAGGGCTGCCGTGACCTAGTTGGGAAGACAAATAGGTCATTACATTGCCTTGTGATAATTGCTGTGATGCAGTGAACTCTGGGGCAGGGGGATGGGGAGACTGTGCAAAGGCCCCTACCATAGTCTCGGGAAGATCAGGAAAGGCATATCAGAGTTCATGAAGTCTACGGTGAGATGTAATAAGGTCAGATAAATAGGCATTGGCCAGGGGAAGAGAAATGGGGGAGCAAGAGTTAGGTTGAGGGGACTGCAAGTACCGAGGGCTGGAGGCTCCGGAGAGGGCGGCCTTTGGGGAGCTGCAAGAAATTCAGCACAGGGGGAGTGAGTGAGGTGCCCAGAGAGGCCAGTGGGGTGGGGAGGGGCCAGACCGTGCAGGACCTTTGAACCATATTACAGAGCTTGGACTTTATCCTGAGAAGAACAAGGAGCCGTTGGAGGGTTCCACTGAGAGGAGCAACAGAATCAGATTTAGAGCCATCACCCTGGCTGCGGCCTCAAGAGCTGGCTGGAGCAGCAGCAAGGCTGACTCAGTGAGAAGGCTGCTGAGAGCCGGGTGAGAAGGTGGCCCAAACTGGGGCTGGGCAACAGGGGTGGGGACCACCAGACAACTCATGAGTTACCCAGAGGGCTTCCTGTCAGCCCCCGATGGCTTCACTGTCCTCTTCAAGATTTGCAGCCATCTCATTCAGGCACTCCCAGCCTGCCATCCTGAGGATTTTAAGCACTAAAGGAGATGCAGGTTTTCAACCAAACCTTAAAGACTATCCTGAGTAAAATTCACCCAAGCAGGAGGTGATAATACAGACAGACTATTATATGGAAAATACAGGGTCTGGCTGTGACTGTACAAAAATTTCTCAATATGGAGGAAGGATGTGAAATCAGAGCTGATGGGGGAGAGAGAGGGCAGGATTCAGAGGACAAGAAGGAACGTCCTCCAACTTTGAGTCCAGCATTCTCCTGGCCAGGAGCCTTTCTATTTTATGTCTAGGATCTTATTTTAAAGAGGAAGTCTTCTGCACAAAATGCCAGCCTAGATAGATAACGTTTCCCAAAGGGGTAGAATACTGTAGTTAAGGGCATGGATTTTGGACTCTGACAGACCTGAGTTTTAATCCTAGCTCTGTTCCTTATTTGCTGCATGACCTTGAACAAGTAACTTACCTTCTCTGAATCATGGTTACTCATCTGGAAAAAAGAAATGGAGATAATATCTACCTTCACTTGGGATTAAAGGTGAGACTCTCATAAATCAGTAGGGAGGGGAAGGCAGCTCCTGCCCTGGACCCTCCTCAGAGGATTATCACTCATCAGACTAGTCGATTGTAAACCAGTGAGGCTGACAGGGACATCGTGGACTTAGGGGTGCAAAGGGGAGTTTGGAAGTGAGGCAGATCCCGAGGAGCTGAACCCCGCCTACCCTGTCTCTCTCTCTCTCTCTCTCTTTTTTTTTTAAATCTCATGTGCTGGAAGGTCTGTGTTTGTTCCGTATTCTTCCTATAGCACTTTTCCTTCCAGATTGAAGACTTTTTTGATACAGTGATTTTCCTCATGTGACTAGATAGGAGAATTTCCAATTTTCAGACAGGATGATACCTAATGACTGTTGGACCTGGTACTGGTGCCTGAAGAAGTTTCTGCTCTGGTAAGCTGTGACTACCTTACCTTTTCATTTTACTCCGCCCAGCACTCAGAACAGTGCCTGGTATATAGAAACACAGCAAACATATTTGTTGAGTGAATGATTCCAGGATTATTTTCACATTTTTTCCTCCTCCTCTCCTCTTTGACCATTTTTCTTCTTTTATCTAGTATAGTTTTGAGCATGCATTTTTTGTGTGTGTGTGGTTCACGGGCCTCCAACTGTTGTGGCCTCTCCCATCGCGGAGCACAGGCTCCGGACGCGAAGGCTCAGCGGCCATGGCTCACGGGCCCAGCCGCTCCGCAGCATGTGGGATCTTCCCGGACCAGGGCACGAGCCCGTGTCCCCTGCATCGGCAGGCGGACTCTCAACCACTGTGCCACCAGGGAAGCCCCTGAGCATGCATTTTTAAAATTATTATTATAAACCATGGTAGGCAGAATTCTAAAATGAGTCCCCATGACCCTTGCCCTTGTATAATCCCTCCCCTTGTAGGTGGATGTGACTGTGATAAGATATCACTCCCCTACTTATGTTCCACTATATGGCAAGAGGATTTTGCAATGTGATCAAGGTTCCAAGCCAGCTGGTTCTGAGTTAATCAAACAGGAGATTATCTTGGGTGGACCTAACCTAAACTGAACAGCCTTTTATAAGCAGAGAGTTTCTCTCCCAGGCCTGGGAGGAAGAAAGCAGACAGATAGGTTGTGAACTGCCTGTGAAGAGAAGCAGCCCTAGGAGATGTGAGTGGTGCCAGGCAACAGCTGGCAAGAAAATGGGGACACAGTTATACACCACAAGGAAATGGATTGTGTCGACAGTTTGAATCAGCTTGAGCCCACACTTGGGTGCAGCCTTGTGAGATGGCAGCAGGGGATCCAGCTAAACCATGTCCAGACCCCTGACCAGTAGAAACTGGGGGATAATACACTCATGCCATTTGAAGCCTCTACATTTATGCTAAGTTGTTACACAATAATAGAAAACTAATATACAAACTATCTCAAATTGTTTTGTAAATTAGGATATAAACCAATAAAACATAAATAACCAATTGTGATCACCCTACGGAGTGGTATGGCTGCCATGCTTCTACCTCAAATAGAATGTATGTGAAACAAAGAACAGGGAAAAACAAAACCATACAACTCTTTTTAAATAAGATGGCTGGTATAGTCAAGAGTTCAAGAGTACATGTCTGTGACAGCAGGGACTTCAGCCTTTGGATAACTGTAGTTTCTTGCTTACAATAGTTCCCATTATTTGCACCAAATTGTTTGTTACTAGATTGTGGAGATGTACCACTGGCACAAATACTAAAGCAAGAGAAAATTTAAAGCATGTCCAGAGACTCTGTAGACAGAACTCTTCTTTAAATGGAGGCTCTTCTGCCCTTCCCAAAGAGCCAAAATCAATAAACAGTGTGTGACATCCTAAACTCTTCTACTCACCTTCAGGACACTTTGAAGGAAAAGCAGGACAGGAGCCCTCGTTAAGTAGCCAAACGTAATTTCTCCCAGTTGGAAATTTTATTCTAAAACAAAAAAATCCCAGTACAGTGGTGTCAAGTTTTTTATCTACGAAAGACCCAAGATATGGATTCAGAGCAGTTCATTCATCTGACAGATAGTTGAGTCCTTTTATGAATCAGACCCTGTGTTGTCTGTGTTAAGAGCCAGGGAGATGGTGGTAAACCAGAGAGACACGGTTCCTACCTATTTGGATTCTGAGGGTTTGAGGGAGAGACAAAGAATAAAACAAGTTCGTTAAACAAATACATAAAAAGAATTACTAGCTGAGAAGTGGTACTGAGAGACGAAATGCCAGGGGATCTATTGGAAATAGGATGGTTAGGGAAGACTTCTCTGAAGAGGTGATTTTTGGGCTGAGATACAAAGGATAAGAAAAATAAAGGCTTATAAAGAATAGGAATGAAAAGTACAGGCAGAAGGAGTAGCAAGGCCAAGGACCCTGCAGCAGGAAAGAGCCTGGCTGCTTCGAGCAGCTGCATCTCCTGGGTCTAAGGATGTGTGTGTGTGTGTGTGTTTGTGTGTTTAGCTTCCCAATCTATGATCTAACATCCTAGAAGCCTAACCCAGCATAGGTCCAAGACACAGCATAGCATCCAAACCACATTTAGTCTAGTCATAAATGAGCCAATAAGATTCACTTTTTCCATGGCCACAGAAAACGTCCCTAACAAGACCAGCCATCTCAAAAACAAGGATTGAGAAAGTGGAACACACTGGTTTGGGACAAATCTGCCACCAGAACAGGAGAAGTCAAAGTTCATGCGTCTGGAGCATCATCTTCACATATGTGGTACGATGATTTGTCTAATACACAGACTCCCAACATATACCCTGTGCCAACACTCCGTCATGCCCACCTTCTGCCTAGCATATTACTTCACTTCAACTTTAACACTAACTTCATTCTGGCTATTAAGCCTGAGTAAACATTCCTCCTGGGCAAATGCCTAAGCAAACATCACTTCTCTCTCTCCTCCCAAAAGTTAAATTCCACTATGTGTAAAGGCTTTTTCCCCTCTCACTTTCTCTTATTCCTCCCCTCTGCACTTACCGTTCCTGCCCGCGCCCCTTCCCCTCATGGATCTTTCCCTCTCCTACCTTCATTCTCTTCACTTCCCACACATTCCCTGCACCTTTGCCCTCACCCCATCAAGGGCCCTGCTGCATGTGGGATGTGGCTTCACCTAGAAGCAAGGGACCTGGAGCCATTGCCACATGGGTGACCAGCAGCTAAGGAGAAGCCTTCAGGGGTGGTGCCTATTTCTGCTGACACATCACTTCTTATTGCCCAGCCCCAGGGAGCAGGCAGATAAAACTGTCACTTGGATCCATGCCTACCCCACAGGAGGAGGGAGGAAAGGCCTCTTTGACTTCCTTTCAGATTGTCTCACATGAGGCCTTTGGAATGAAGAGTCCATCCTGGGCATTAGATCAAAGGAGTCGAGTGAATTTCCTTAAATCCTTTCTGGACTCAGTTGAAGTACAAATAAACTGAGAAATAAAAGGATCACAACTTTATTATTTTTTGTATATCCAAATATAGTATTTTACATACACTGTAGTTTATAGCAGACTTATTTCACAGACAGTTTAAAAAGAAATTTCTTTAATGGAAGGTGCTATGGACCGAATGTTTGTGTCCCCCCCAAATTCATACATTGAAGCCCTAATGTGATGGTATTTGGAGATGGAAACTTTGGAAAGTCACTAGGTCACCAGGGGGAAGCCCCCATGATGGCACTGGTGTCCTTATAAGAAGAGGAAGAGAGCTAGCTCTTCCACTCTCCCTGCCACGCGAGGCTACAAGAAGGCCATCTCCAAGCCAGGAAGCAGGTCTTCACCAGAACCTGGCCATGCCTGGCATCCTGATCTCAGTCTTCCCAGCCTCCAGAACTGTGAGAAATAAGTGTTTGTTGTTTGAGCTACCCAGTTTCTGGTAATTTGTTATAGCAGCTGGAGCAGACTAAGACAGAGGGATAGATAAATGGTCTGCTAACTTTCCATTTTAGACTAACTTTCTATTAAGGACTATTAGAAAAATACAATTGCAATCTACCATCACCATCAATTCATAAACACTCTAATGCCAAAAATTAGAAAGATATAATCTCAGAATTAAAAAGTGTTATCAATGAAATTATTTTTCTCATTTTGCTAGGGAACTGTAAACATTTCATCTCAGACTAGCACTTCTGAACCAGTAGTTTAAAGATGGGACTGTTAGTCGTTCAAATAACTAAAAATTTATAAGAAGGGTTTTCGGACACGGCTGGATCCAGGTGCCCCAGTTATGTGGGCTGAAATCTTTCTCCACTTCTTTATTTCATTGTCTTCAGTGGTGGCTGCCTTCTCACACAGGTGCTCTCTTGAAGGACTAGATTACCCACAGCAGCTTCAAGTTTGTATTCTACCAGGCTAGCAACAAACTATTGATTCTAGGGCCTGACTCTCAAGAGCACAAATTGAGTGACATGTCTGTCCCAAAAACCGTCATGGTGACTCTGATTGGTCAATCTGGGGTTGTATGCCCACTCCCAGAAGGCAGAAGGTAGGTATGGGAAACCAGTGTAGGAGAGTTGGTTCCCGTCTTTTAAAAACAACAAAACACTGTTACCAAATAAAGAAGAATGGATGATTGTGGACAATAACAACAAAAGAACATTACAATTTTATTAAAATCAAGCACTGTTATAATTTTACTATGACTCTTAACTCAAGTGAACTCAGTCATTTGACAAACATTTATCAGACACACCTATGTGCCAGGCACTTTGCTAGGCAATAGGACACAAAGATAAATCCACTAGTCTCTGCCTTTGATGAACTCAGCTAATGTGAGGAGAGGGAGAGGTGGACAATTTTTACAACAGTGTGTGAAGCGACTAGATCAGCCCTGTCAAAGGACTGAATCATAGTCCTTGTTAGTTCCTTAGTTTGCTTGACTAATACAGACCTGACTTAGTACAGCTTGAAGTTGGATGACTCCTTTATGTGAAACACTTTACACTAATTTCAAACAGATATATATCATGTAGGAGGTGGGGGTAGGAGGGACATGAACTTGACCACAGTTCAATAAGAGACAGCTATGTGGTCCAGCTCCTTAGGCAGGTAATACATTCCCAGACTGTGTTCAAAAGCACAGTGTCATATCAAAAGAGCACAGTTCCACCAGGCCACACAAGAGTCAGCCTTCCTCTGGAGTGTGATTTATAGTTCCCAGAACATTTTCAGGAAGGACATTGAAGGTCATGATGTCACTAAGTCTCATGGATGCACCAGGATAAAACATTGCCAAGAGAAGAAAAACACGGCCGCTTCAGAGAAAAGTTCTGAAACTATCTGAGTGGGGAGCCCAGATTGCACGGTGGAAAGACTTTGGCAGATGGTGGTTTGAACCCTAGCTTTGTCATTTACAAGATCTGTTATCTTGGGGGTAAAGTATCACAAGTAGTACTCAAAATATTCTTTAGGACAACTCAAGTGGTGCATGAGCCAGTTTTGCTTGATGTTCTGATCAAGCAATAAATTACCTAGAAAGTTATTCTTTACATCTTTCTGAATATATCAAGAAGAAAGTTTCTCTTTGGTTCTAACTTTCTAACACTGACTAGTTTCGTTTTTTCTTTAACAAATGGAGAGTAGCCCTCAAGCTCAGAATTAGAATTTAATAACCATTTTGGGGCTTCCCTGGTGGCGCAGTGGTTAAGAATCTGCCTGCCAATGCAGAGGACATGGGTTCGAGCCCTGGTCCACGAAGATCCCACATGCCACGGAGTAGCTAAGCCTGTGTGCCACAACTACTGAAGCCTGCGTGCCTAAAGTCCATGCTCTGCAACAAGAGAAGCCACCGCAGTGAGAAGCCCACGCACTGCAACAAAGAGTAGCCCCCACTAGCCGCAACTAGAGAAAGCCCGCGTGCAGCAACGAAGACCCAATGCAGCCCCAAAAAACTAATTAATTAATTAATTAAAAATAAATAAATAAAAGAACTAAAAACATTTTAAAAAGTAACCATTTTGTTTTCACTGTATCTGTTTTAAAGATTACCTCCTATTAATTACAATCTATATACTGGTTTTACATTTATGGGAGTGGTACAAAATTTCCCTTAAAAAGTGAAGTGAGTAAATTTAAATAAAAATATTTTAAAAGTTAGAAAGTTGGTGTGCCATTTAGTCAAGAACTATTGTGATGGTTTTCTGAGAGTGCAAGATTATGGCAAAAAGTGGTATAGGAATGACTAAAGTATGGGAAGTGTGGAAAGCACTAGGCCAGCTGTTTAACCCCAGGGAGCCTCAGTTCCTCATTTATAAGCTAAAGATAACAATTACTTGCTGGGTTGTTGTCATGATATGTGCTAAGAAAAAACAACCAATATTATTTGGAGAAGGAAATGATTACCTTGATTATTTTTCTTCATTATTGTAGACAACCTGGGAAAGAAAATAAAGACGGTTTATAAATTAATTTTCAAGAATTATTGATTCTATTCAAATGGGGGAACCCAGGTTCTGTTTCTTGGGGTAATAACTTTTTTTGTGATTAATAAAAGAAAAAAGATAGGGACATCTCTGGCAGTCCAGTGGTTAAGACTTTGCCTTCCAATGCAGGGGGTGTGGGTTCGATCCCTGGTCGGGGAGCTAAGATCACACATGCCTCGAGGCCAAAAAACCAAAACATAAAACAGAAGCAATATTGTAACAAATTCAATAAACACTTTAAAAAATGGTCCACATCAAAAAAGTATCTTAAAAAAAAGAAAAAAGATAATATATGGTAAGTTCTTAACATAAGGCTAGCTCTCAATAAACATTTACTATAAACTTGTCTTCAGTATTTCAGCTTCCCTTTTCTTTCCTTCCCCTATCTCCTTCTAGATCCCCAAATATCTTCTTTCTTTCTTGTCTCCTCATGGAAATAGGAAGAGATCTGATAGTGTCACTTAAATATATTTTGATGGATACACAAGAGAATGAGTTTTTTCCAAAATATTACCTCAACTAGGCATTAACATTTTAAGGTAGATTTGTTTGTTTTCCAGTTTGATTTTTACTTCCAATTATGAAAGAATTTCCTGTTCCTCATTAAACCAATTTCAAGCTTCTGCAAGCAGATAGGAAGAGAAGAAGCCCCTAGGAAACACTATATTAATATGTAAGAAAAACCCTTAAGATAAACATGATACAGTCCTTTTTTTGAATTCAGAACTTCCTTACAAAACGGGAATTGGCTTTACTTTTGCCAACTGGTGTCTATTCCTATATGGAACCAAATGGCCTCCATTGTCTTCTTCTAGGACCTGGCCTTGCCTCCGCGCAAGTCCACTAGACAGATACCCTCCCTCAAAAATCACCCTGGACTCCTCCCTTCCCCAAGAGAGAAGCAGACTTCCCCCAGCCTTCCTTCCTCCACTCAACTAGAGTCCCCTCCTTTCTGTCCCGGTGCATTCTGGCACCAGTTTAATGAATAGTTATTAGTGTTTCCAAGTGCTATCTCTTCTTTCTCTGACATAGAAGACTAAACCTATGCCTTCTATATTCTACCACTAAGTTGTTCCAGAGGGAAACCTTGGGGAGTTGCCTTTAATTTGCAGCAAAACCATGGACACTGTTAGTGACGCAGTCCATCATGACAGCGATGGATACTTGAGTGTGTCCTAACACGCTGGATTTAGATTCAGACGTGGGATCAAAGGATGACACGCCTAAATAATTTTGATGAGATTAATCAAAATGCACAGGAATTGATTTTGGTTTATTGAGGATTATCCAGGGAAAAAAACAAACTTCTTAATATTGCACATGCAGATACTATTATTATTGCTAACAAAGAAGTTCCACATACATTTACCTCTTTTGATCCTTTTCATTTCAGTCCCTTCAGTTGAGGATATTTTATAATGTATCAATACATTGACTTAAAATGAAATTCAAACTCCTTATCATGGCCCATCAGGCCCAGGATGATCTTCACCCTTGTTTGTTTTATAATTTCATCCCATAGTACTTGCTTTCTTTCTCACACAGCCTTCTCTTCTGTTCTGAAACTGAGAAAGTTGTTTTCCACTTCAGAGCTTTGAACCTTCAGTTTCTCCCACCGGAAAGGTACTTCCTCAACTCTTTACACAGCTGATTCCTTCTTATCATTTTGGTCTCAAGTAAATGTTATGTCCCCAGAGACTTCCCTGACCACCAACCACTGTATTCAAAGGTTTCCACTTCTTCTTTTGGCCCTTATTAGACCAGATCCTCATCTAAACCACAGCACACAGTGATTCTGTACTCACTTCTCTCAAGGACTGTGTATAACTTGTACCATTCCCCTTGCATGGGAGAGACGTTAATTCATTACATACAATGGATGCCTAGGGCATTAGGGTTTAATTCTCTACGATCTAATTTATCATATCATCTAGGTTATTTCCTTCACAGCATTCACCATACCCTGTAATTATTTGGCTTACTGTTTGTTTATTTATCTATTGTCTATTACCCTACTCTAGAATGTGAGCTCCATGAGAGCAGGGTGCTTATTGGTTGTCTTTGTCAGGCTGAATCCCAAACATCCAGCATGATGCTTGTCGCATTGCAAATGTTGCATTGTAAATCTTTGTTGATGAGTGAAAGAATATTATTTTGATGATTCAGAATCTTCACGATGCCCTAGGGCAGTGGTTCTTAAACTTTAGTGTACTCACCAAAGAACCCACTTCCAAAGATTTAGATTCAGTAATCAGATCATTCTGAAACTGACTCTTTTAGGTAAAAGAAACAGGTCCCAGTCGGGCTGGGTGTACATTAAGACATCCAAAGTTCTTTTCTTTTCTTTTCTTTTTTTGTAGCCGTGCTGCACAGCTTGCAGGATCTTGGTTCCCTGACCAGGGATCGAACCCGGACTCCTGGCAGTGGAAGTGTGGAGTCCTAACCACTGGACCATCAGGGGATTCCCAGTTGTTTTCTTTTTTAAATGAAATGCTTGATTTTAATTTTATTTTGCTTTCATGTGGCATACTTTTTAAAAAATTTTTTATTGGAGTATAGTTGATTTACAATGTTGTATTAGTTTCAGGTGTACAGCAAGGTGAATCAGTTATACATATACATTTATCCACTCTTTTTTAGATTCTTTTCCCATATAGGCCATTACAGAGTACTGAGTAGATTTCCCTGTGCTATACAGTAGGTCCTTATTAGTTATCTATTTTATATATAGTAGTGTGTATATGTCAATCCCAATCACCCAATTTACCCCTCTCCCCTCATGTGGCATACTTGAATCTGTCCAAAAACCATTGAAAAATATATCCCCAGAACACAAACAAAATTGTGGTTAACTGAAAAGGAACAGTATCTTCAAAAATAAAGGCAATGGATTTGTAACGTTAATTACTTATTACTGAGAGAAGAAGTCACTGTCTTACAGGCAAATGAAGCATTTGCTGACAAATTTGTCAAAATCCAGAATATTGATATTTTACCAGAAAGTTTTCTGCCCACAGTGTGCACATGCATCAAAAAGCAAAGGAGGAAAACAGTATGGCAGTTCCTCAAAAAATGAAGCATAGAATTATCATGTGACCCAGCCATTCCATTTCTGGGTATATGCACAAAAGAAATGAACACGGGGATTCAGACAGATATTTGTACACACATGTTCACAGAAGCATTATTCATAATGGCCAGAAGGTAGAAGCAAACGTTGGATGGAAAACATTCATTGACAGATGAATGTCTAAACAAAATGTGGTATTTGCATACAAGGTAATATTATTCTACCTTAAAAAGGAAGGAAATTCTGACACATGCTATAACATGGATGAAACTTGTAGACCTATGCAAAGTGAAATAAGCCAATCACAAAAGACAAACACTGTGAATTCCCTGGCAGTCCAGTGGTTAGGACTCCAGGCTTTCACTGCCAAGGGCCGGGGGTTCGATCCCTGGTCAGGGAACTAAGATCCCCCAAGCCACGCTGTGTGGCAAAAACTAACAAACAAACAAACAGAAAACCCAAAAGACAAACACTGCATGATTCCACTTAGAAGAGGTACCTGGAGTAGTCAAATTAATACAGACAGAAAGCAGAATGGTGGTTGTCAGGGACTGGCAGGAGAGAGGAATGAGGAGTTAACGTTTAATGATTACAGTTTCAGTTTGGGAAGATGAAAAAGTTCTGGAGATGGATGGTGGTGATGCAATGTGATTGTACTTAATGCCATAGAACCATACACTTAAAAACGTTAAAAATGATAAACTTTATGTTACATGTATTTTAACACACACACAACACCAGAAAGGAGAAATAGCTGATGAAAAATTTGAAATACAGATCTTCCTCCACTTACAGTGGGGTTATGTCCAGATAAACCCATGGTAATTTGAAAATATCCTAAGTCGAAATACATTTACTACACCTAACCTACCCAACATCCTAGCCTAGCCTACCTTAAACGTGCTCGGAACACTCACATTAAACTACAGTTGGGCAAAATCATCTAACACAAAGCCTATTCTACAATAATGCATTGGTTATCTCATGTAATTTATTGAGTACTGTACTGAAAGTGAAATCCAGAATGGTTGCATGAGTACAGAATGGCTGTAAGTGTATCGGTGGTTTGCCCTCCTGATCCTGTGGCTGACCGGGAGCTGCCTCACTGTCGCTGCCCAGCATCAGGAGAGAGTATCCTAGAGCATATCGCCAGCCCGGGAAAAGATTGAAATTCAAAATTCTACTGTGGTTTCTCCTGAGTGCCTACGATTTTCTCAGCATTGTAAAGTGGAAAAATCTTAAGTCCAACAATTTTAGGTGGGGACCATCTGTAGAGGTTTATCTGTTATACGTTCACAGTGACAGACTTGTTGCATCTTCTTCAGCATCCCTCAGGTAGATCCCAGAAACTAGGCACAGAAATTCAAGCAACAAACCAAGCAGTGTGACTTTGAGGCCATTAATACACAAAAGGAATCCCGCGAGGATTCACGAACGAGTTAAAAGCGTGCTCTCAGCCCTGCCTAGTTCTTGCATTCTGCTGTTCGTTGCTCTTAAATTCTCAAAGGTGTCCTGAGAGACTTTCCTCAGAAAAAAATGAACAGACCGAAGTGAACGCCGAGTATTTGTCAGGTGATAAAGGAAACTGCCTCCGGGCAGCACAGAGGACCGCACCACAGGCAGGAACTGCATGCGGCTTCTCTAAATGGTATTTAACCCTTTTCTAGGTTGGAGGGGGAGTGTGGCGGGTGAGGGATCGGCAAGGGAGGAAAGGAGCTTTCGATCAGCGGGAGCTGCTCGTAGAACTGAACGCTCCGCGAACAGCCGACGCTCGAGCTGCCCTAGCAGGGTCGGCGCCGCGCCGCCCGGTGCCTCAGTTTCCCCGAATGGAGGTCCTGGGGCACCGCCCCCTCTGACGTAATGGGCGGGCGCATCTAAGGCTGGCCGTCAGGGAGTGCGAGAGCGGGGCGGGCGCCTGAGGGGTGGGCGCGCGGGTAAGGAGCGTGGCGCCCCCGGGCCGTGCGGGCCGCGCGAGGCGGAAGCTTGGGCGGGAGGCCGGAGGCGGGGCCGCCACGCTGAGTCACGCAGGATTGACCCGCCCGCCGCTTCCAGGGGAGGAGGGGACAGTGGGCCTGGGACAGGCGGCCGTAGCTGCCTGCCGCGCCAACGGACCACCAGGCGGCGGAGAGGTGGTCAGGGGCCGGGCGAGGCTGGGCAGGGAGCCCGCGTCGCTGTCCGGGGACGGCGGGCGGAAGGGACCCGCGCCCCGAGGAACGCGCCGGGCGGCCAGGCCTGCTCCGCCCCTGCCCCGCCGCGGCCGCTGCCCCGGCCGGGAGCCCCCGAGGGGCAGCAGGGCGCCGGGCCCTCGTCGGAGTTCTCCGGTCCAGGTCAGTCGGGCCCAGGGAGGTGCCGGGGAGTTGGAGGCCGGGGGGCCGGCAGTCAGAGGGATGCAGACGTGGGCTTTTTAAATGGTGTCAGGCAAGCCCAGGGCTCTTTTCACTGCACCACCCTGCCACTCCGGCAATGAGGCGGAATTTGAAAGCTGGAAAAGAATCCAGCATTCGTCCAGCCCCCTTATTTAACAGATGAAGAGATTCTTCTGGCTTGCAGAGTTACATTCAGTCGGAATAGGAGTCCGTGATTCTGTGTCAGGGAGACAAGGGAGGAATGGCTTACCGAAGCAAGAGTAAGACCTGTTTGGCTAGAGATGCAAGTTTGGTTATGGTGGAGTTTTGTACACCTGCATTCCTGCCGCAGGTACTAATGTCCACCAGGCATCAATTTCTCAGAGTATTTAACCTTGAAAAAGGATGTCAGTGCTGTCAGTTGAATAAAGGAATATTGGGGTTACAGACAGGCTAGGTCTGCTGCAAATTAGGTGCCGTGGGGAATGCTTGGTGTATCGAGTTAAATTTTAAATGAAAAAAACCCCACTTTAAATGGAATCTCATTATCCTTTATTGTCTATGCCATTTATATTGATATAATAATGAAGAGCACTCACAACATTATTCTGTAATTGATAACTTGCCTTTAGGTCTATTTTTACAGTAATTCTTTTATAGTAATATGAGAGTCTTGTGTTGAAACACTTTCATAATCACTGATGCTGTGGTATGTGGCAAGCCAGTGGTAGCACCAATATTTAGCGTTTGAGCATAGTTTAGCTTCGCGTGTTTGTATAGCTGAAGTTACAGAACTGATTAATCTGTGGTTGTATACTGAAAAGTGAAGTACCTGCCAGCATACAGGTGTGGTTTCTTAGAGTTGGTGCTGCGTTTAGTACTCTCGTAGCATAGAATAGATTCCAGGTGATGAGCAAGTTAGTTTATCCCCAGCACCTGTTTTTCTCTAAATTATTGAATCAAAGGATCTCTAAGACTACCTTCTATCTCCAAAGTTCCCTGATTTTTACGTGTTGATTTGAAACATATGTCACTCATTGTGTCAACGACACAAAGTTTTGAGAAAACATGTTTTTAAAAAATTCTGCGTGATGCATAGTGAATCTTCAAATTCACTGTTGTTCTCAACACTCCCAGTCACTTTATCATTATTGAGCGAACATAAGTGAAAAGAGATTTTTCAGATTACCTCAGTGCTAAATTCACTGAAGTCAGAGACTGGAATAGAGTGCTTTGTGTATGGTGGAGAATAGCTAAAATTTGGCCTGGGGATGGGGTCTGTGCAGCACACAGATAACTTTTGCAATAAACCGAGAACATTCTGCCTCAGAAAATGTGATAAGATGTCTTTTATACAGTGTTCATATTGTGTGAATTTTTTTTTTTGTGGTACGCGGGCCTCTCACTGTTGTGGCCTCTCCCGTTGCGGAGCGGAGCACAGGCTCCGGACGCGCAGGCTCAGCGGCCATGGCTCACGGGCCTGGCCTAGCCGCTCCGCGACATGTGGGATCTTCCTGGACCGGGGCACGAACCCGTGTCCCCTGCATCGGCAGGCGGACTCTCAACCACTGTGCCACCAGGGAAGCCCATATTGTGTGAATTTTCAACTGAGATATGATAATAATCTTCATAGACAATCTGTCCAAACATGTACAAGTTATTTTGTCTTGCAGCCCCAAAGCAGAGCCTTTCCCATCTCTTGTTTCTTCTTTTCTGGGTCCTTTCTTCTTAGGGTCCCTCTTACCTCGAGAGACCCTTTCACATTCCTTTTTCATCCACACGAAAGAGGCAATTCAGAGCCTCTCTCAAGCACTGATTGAACTTATACTACTTTTTCTCCTCTTAAAGTACATGATAAATCATAATTCTTTTTTTTTTTGCGGTACGCAGGCCTCTCACTGTTGTGGCCTCTCCCGCTGCGGAGCACAGGCTCCAGACGCGCAGGCCCAGCGGCCATGGCTCATGGGCCTAAACGCTCCGTGGCATGTGGGATCTTCCCGGACCGGGGCACGAACCCGTGTCCCCTGCATCGGCAGGCAGACTCTCAACCACTGCGCCACCAGGGAAGCCTGATAAATCATAATTCTTGAATCGTCATTTAGATCTCCTAAAAACTAAGAGTGGGTGTTCATTTTTAGAACATAGTGCAAGACTCCATGAGGCTCTGGTTCTGAAAAAGGGTTAAATGGAATGTGTTTAGATTTTTATCTTCCCTAAACGTGGAGACTGCAATTTAGGAAGCCCCCAGAGCCAGTAAACTCATTTCTCTCTGCCTCAGAAGGAAACCCTTTCTGCAGAATGCATAGTGAATCTTCAAATGCGTTATTCTTCTCGACCCTCCCATTCACTTTATCAAGTTTGGGCTAAATAAGCAAAAAGTGATTTCTCAAATTTCAGACACTTCAGTGATTGTTCAGATTACAGGTACTTTTTAAATTTGGGGAACTTTTTTAAATGATAAAAGCAATTAAATTACAATGCAAATGGAGGCTTGCATACCCACTGCCAGGTATAAGGCTTGAATTTTTTCTGGGTTTATTATTCTGCCGTTTCTGAAGTCGGTTAATGTATTACCTACCCCACAGCATTATTACAAGATTATCTGCTTTGAAATTCTCAATTGCTCTTAATCTTCAACTAAAGCATCCTTAAAATTCATTCAGAATACTTATGAAAAGTTTTAAACATAAATTCAATTAATATTAAATAGTTTCTTATTATGCCTTGCTTAGGAAAACATCTGAATAAACTAATCTTCAAGATTGGATAACTTAGTCTCGTTTAGTCTCGTTGGCCAGGAGCTAATTATAAGATATAAGTCTTTTGCCTGGAAAGGCAGAAAGGTCTAAAGTAGCAGTCATGAAATCAGATCACAGATCAGCCCTGTGATGAAAGAGCTGTTAAACCAAGGCTCAGCAAATAGTCATGGAGCACCTGTATCTGTTCTTGGTGCTGTGGATACAACTGTGAACAAAGCAGACAAAGCCCTGCCCTCATGCAGTAGATATTCTGGTGGTGTGGAAGCAAACACGAAATAAATATGTGAATGGATCATGGTCACACGATTGTAAGTGCTGTGGAGAACCTGAAGGAGGCGTAAGTGAGAAAAAAGAAGTGGGGTGGGGGGAGTACACACAAAGTGCACAGTGGTCAGAGAAGGCCTCTACCGAAATCACTTTTGATCTAAGACTTGAGAGGAATGAGAGAGTGAGCAGGAGGCGGAGGGATGAGCAAGTTCCAAGCCCCGATGTAGGAGCATGTTTGGCATGTGTGAGGGATGATGAGGTCACAGTGGCCAGGCGGTCCCCATGTGGGCGAGGGGAAAGTGCAGCAGTTGAGAGGCGGTGGGAGTGGGGAGGGGCACAGCAGTGTAGGCCGTTTTGTAAGGATTTTGGCCTTTCCTCTGAGTGAGGGGGGAGCCAGTAGAGGGTTTTGAACAGAGAAGCTTCTGATGACTTATGTTTTAACAGGATCACTCTGGCTGCTGGGCCAGAGAGACAGAAGGGGGACAAGGGCACAGTCAGTAAGAGCTTCCCTTTCATACCAGCTGTGTGAGCCTAAACCGCAGTCCTCCTCTGGCCTGTGTTTCCTCATCTGTAGAATAACCAGGTGCTCTCTAGCTCTAGAATTTTTAGATTTTAAGTAGTGTGGAATCACTGTGAGGAGGCCAAAAGATTGTATATGAAGAGGTTCTGAAAGTAAATAGTTTCAAAGGACATGAAAACTTGATGCCAGCAACGTGTCTTGAGCTGAATCACTCCTAATCAAGAGGTGATCGGGTCTTTTCAGTCAGGTTGTCAGGTCATGAGAACAAAAACACTGTTTCGTGACTATTTTCCACTGATCCCTTTAGTACTCTGCTGATCCCTGAATTTTTCCCTTCCTGCTTGAAAAAGGATGAAAAGCTGTTACTCATCAACAGAGCTGGCAACCAAAGTTGCTTTTGTTGTTAGGAAAGTTGGAAACTTAGGGGAAGGAAACAATTCTAATTTTATTTTTATCATAGGTCATTTGAATTCTTTTTTAACATGCAAGGAGCCTAAAAGATTTCTTTTGTTTTGATTCCCTTCTCCTCCTCCCATTCACCTCATGCTTCACAGGTGCTTATTTGAACACATATAACGTTTCTTTTTGTCTGTATAGGATCTTGCAAAGTGGGGATATTTGTTTTATATGTATTTTAATTTGTAATGTTGTATTTCATTTTGCTTCTTTTTTCTCTGAGTACTGTTTTTAAGATACACCTGTGTTTCTACATGTACATCTAATTCTTTGCTTCCAGATGCTGCATTATATTCCATGCTGTGTGTGTGAACCACAGTTTTACTTATCTCCTCTCTGTGTGATAGATACTCAGGTTGTCTCTACTTCCTACCACCACAAACATTGCTGCAATGAGCAACTTCATACCCGTCCGTTTATAAAGCTGTGTAATACACTTGTGGGATATACACTTCGAAGGGAATCACTGCGTCATAGGTTTGCATGTCCTGAATTTGATCACACTGTGCCAGATTCCTCCTCACAATGGCTGCACCACTCTCTCTCCTGCCAGAAGTGTTCGAGGGGTCGTGTATCCTCACGTCCCAACCAGCACTCAGCTTTCCTCTAGCTCTCCACCTTTTATAATCTCATAGGTGCAAAGTGATACCTTGTCATTTTTATTTGTATTTCTTTGGTTACTGATGATTGTGAGCATCTCTTGTGCATATAGTTTCATCTGTAAATTACTTATTCCTGTCTTAGCCTGTTTCCTATTGGAGTTACTATCTGTGTTGCTGTTGACTTGTGGAAGACAGTTTATAGATGTTCACTTATCGTAACTTTGCAGATATCTTCTAATATGTTAATTTTGTCTTTGTTGTCCTTTCATCAAGAAAAATTCTTAATTGCAATGTAATCAGGTAAATAAATTCTTTGGCTCAGAGTTTTTTTGTTGTTGTTGTTGTTTTTGCGGTACGCGGGCCTCTCACTGTTGTGGCCTCTCCCATTGCGGGGCACAGGCTCCAGACGCGCAGGCTCAGCTGCCATGGCTCACGGGCACAGCCGCTCCGCGGCATGTGGGATCCTCCCGGACCGGGGCACGAACCCGTGTCTCCTGCATCGGCAGGCGGACTCTCAACCACTGCGCCACCTGGGAAGCCCCCGGCTTAGAGTTTTTAAAGTTTTGTTTAAGAAGGCCCTCCCAGTCCCTAGGTCATAGCTATTTCTTTAATTCATCTAGAGCCCACATTGCACGTGGTGTTAGATAGGAATCCAGCCCTATTATTCTCCATTTAATGAGCCGGTTTTTCCAATTATATATCCAAAAACCCCATGCTTTCCTCCATTACATTGTGGTACCCTCTTTCTCCTATATGGTTCCCATGGATACACCAGTCTATCTCTAAGCCTCTATTCTGTTACATTGGTTTGTCAGTTCTTGCTCTGTTTTTTATTGCTCTGATTTTATTACAGTGATTTGGTAATACATCCTCATGACTGGCATAGCAAGTGCCCCATCTCTGTTCTTCATTTTTAAGTTTTCTTAGCTACTTCTGTGCCATTATTTTTCCATATAATATTTGGAATATGTTTATCAAGTTCCTCAAATGTTTTGAGGAATTTTTATTGGGATTACATTGAATTTATCAATTATTTGGGAGAGGCTTGACATCTTTTTGATATTAACTTATTTCATTCAAGAGTATGTAATGTGTTTCTCCATTTATTCAGCTTATTTTTTTCAGAATTTTTGTTTTATTTGGAAATAATTTAAAACTAACAGAAGAGTTCTAAGATTAGTACAAAGAGCTCCTGTATATCCCTTACCTAATTCACCAGATGTTAGCATCTTGCCATATTTGCTTTATTACTCCCTCTCTTCAGTTCTATGCATTTTTCTGACTCATTTGAGTTATTAGTTGCAGACATCATGACCCTTTACCCCTAAATACTTCATCAGTTCACTTCTAAGTCCTTTATTAGAACTTCAAAGTTTTCTCCATAAAGGTCTAAGAGTATATTCTTGGTTAAATTAATTTCTAATACTTGATAGTTTTGTTGCTATTGTGAATCATGTCTATTTCTATTACTATTGTTTTCTAGTTAGCTATTGGTAGTTTAAGAGAAAAGGTATTGATTATTGTAAGCTGATCTTGTATTTCACAGCCTGGCTTCACTGTCTTACTCAGATAGTCTCCTGTTTCCTGTTGTTTCTTTTCCCCCATAGTTAATCATATCCTTTGAAAATAGTGATAGTTTTGTTGTTCCTTTCTCATCCTTATACTTCTTATTTATCTTTCCTTTACAGCGTTGACCAGAACTTCCAGGACAATGTCAAAACAGTTGCTATGCTAGTGAACATCTGTGTCTTGTTCTCAGTCTTAAAGAGAACGAGTCTAAGGTTTCCCCATTTCATGTAATGTTTGTTTTAGGTTTTAGGTGTACCTTTGTCAGGTTAAGGTGTTCTCCTTTATGTATTCCTAGTTTACTGAGCATTTTCATCATAAATGTGTATTAAGCATTGTCAAATACTCTTTCAGGATTTGTCTCCAAAGAAATAAGATGGCATCAGGTGGCTGCAACCCAAAATCCTAAGCTAAGCTTAAGCTTCAAGCATAAGAAGATTAATAAAAGTCTTCAATATTTCTGAACCCTATGTATATAAATTTATAGTAAACATCTCACAATTCCAATATAAGCTTATTTCACCATTAGATCAGCTTTTTCCTCCTGCTTTGAGTCAGAATTTAAAAAGCTGTTGTGAAGAATGAGAGCGCCATATTCAGCATAACTGTAGTCGTCAGCATGATTATAAATATAAGATATGTAAAATTATAGTTTCCTTACTCTGTGGATCACTCTCTGCTCTGGGTATAAATCTCACCTAAGTGTATCTCACAAAATATTGACATGGTTCAGCAGGTAGCTCTTTAGCAGCCATAACTGCTAGGGTGTTGTGCAGTAGAGTCTCAGGGCTATCTCTTTTGGTTCATGATTGGGTTTTTTTTTTTTAACTATTTTCCCCTTATTATAAAAATTATACCTCTTAATTGTAGAAAATTTGCAAATAGAAATGCAAATCTTTAATCCTGCCTTTTAGCATCAACCCCTGTTAAAATGTTTATTTCTCTCTCTCTGATCTTTTTTTGGGGGGTGGGAATAGAGGGGCTACTTTGTGGAGGAGGAGAATGCACCTAACATTGGGCTATATAATTTTTTAGCACCCCTCCTTTTTCAGCCTTAGGCCATCAACTCTTGTTTGTCTTGCTTTGATTGATCTTCCAAAAAAAAGCAATAAGAAAGATATGATTAGCTTATAGGGCTGGGGTTACAGTTTGCTGATGACTTGGACATTTCGAACAGGCTGTGTGGGAGTGCACAGGCAGTCCGGCCTCAGAGTATCGAGAAGTCATAGGCCACGTGCCACCAGACCGAAGACTAGCTTGGAGGAGAGGAAGGGGAGAAGTCTATTTGATGTCACTTTGCTTCAGTTCAGTTAGCACCTTCCTTCTTTAGGCCACATTTGCATTCATCTTTCAGAAAATAAAAAGTATGAAGAAAATAGTTGTAATTTATTTTCTTTTGACCCTGAAATAAACCCAACGCTGTTGTCTTGTTTCCCTAATCACCTTCTGCTAGTGTGATGACTGGTGAGGGAGAGTCTTAATAAATTGCAGGAAGTGACAGAATTTTTAAGTTAACATTCTTATCAGCTGGTAGATTCAATATCCAACTGCCCTCTCCTCCTCACTCCTCATCCCTTCACCCTGCTTTTTCATTTTGCCAAAACATCTGTCACTTCCTAAAATGCTCTTGTCTGCCCTCCCCATCCCTCAAGGAGGAAGTTCTTCAAGGGCAGGAACCTTTGTTTCATTCGCTGATAAATCCCAAGCACCTTTTAGCCTTGCCTGGTACATAGCATGCCCTCAACAGATGGAACCCACAAAATGAGTCAGTCTGTAAGGAGGCAGCTCTGTGATACAGAGAGGAGAAATCTTAAGGGAGGGGTAAGGGAAGAAAGTTCTCTTAGCCTCCTTTAAATGCATGGGTTCAATAAACTAGTAGAGTCCACATTTCTTCCTTGACCTTGTAAGTGTAACTGTCAACCCAGCCACAGAGCTAATCTCTCTACATCTGTTTTAGCCGCTCCTGTGGGGTCTGTGGTTTCTGAAAGTGGAGTGTGAATGTCTGTGTTGCTGACAAGCACATGGTGGGAGTAGGGCCCCAGAGAGAATAGTCACTGCTGACGTTCTAGCCATGGGTTCTGGGCCCAGCACACACTCTGCATTGTTTTCATGAGGTGATTGATTCTCTTACGATAAACGATCTGTCCCATCAGCAGAAAAAGTTGCAGTGAATGTGCCGAGTTGTGCTGAGCTCCTAGCCTCACACCCCGCGTCCTCCCGCTTTCTAGTTTATTCTTTCCTCCCACCCCCAGCCATGCAGAAACCTTTGGCATTTCTGTCTCATTTCTGGATCTGGTTCAGGATTGTCATGATGAATAGTCATGCTGCATATACCTGGTCACTTTATTATAAAGCAAGGCTCAATCATATGAAATAGCACTCTGTAGGGTGCTAAAAAAACAAAACAAAACTGGGTTGCCACAAATACACCAAAATGCTGTCCTGGAGCCCAGTGCCATAGACACAGTCTATCTTGTACAGACCATTGTCTGAGTCATGGCCCTGAAATACTACTTTACTATTATTTTGCTTTTATTCTACTGCTTGACACTTGTTACCTGGCCCCCGAATCTGATCCAGACTGTCCAAATATATTCTAATTTACTTCCATGTCCCTATTTTCTACTCAGATGTCTCTTTTTATTTCCTACAACAATGATGATAGCAATAAGTATATTATTAATTATAATTATGGATATGTCTTTGGTTTCACTAGCAGTCTGAATTCA
Source organism: Mesoplodon mirus (assembly GCF_964341445.2). Taxonomy (NCBI): domain Eukaryota; kingdom Metazoa; phylum Chordata; class Mammalia; order Artiodactyla; family Ziphiidae; genus Mesoplodon; species Mesoplodon mirus. The sequence goes on along the minus strand of NC_138977.1, from coordinate 201,993,318 downwards.
AATGAAGGGAAAGGAATATAAAACAACAACAATAATATAATAACAGCAGCTAATATTTTAGCCAGTCATAGTACTAAATGCATTCCTATTTAATCTTCAGAACAATTTTATAAGGAAGGTGCTGTTGTAATCCTCATTTTGCATATGGAGAAACTAAGGTACAAATTGGTTAAGAAACTTGCCCTAAAGTTTATATTGCTGTTAAGTGATAGAACAGGAAATCAAACTCACATCTATTTTTCTCCAAAGCCCACCCTCTTAACCAGTGTGCTATAGCAGGCCTCAGGTAAGCAGGTGACTGAAGAACAGGAGTGACTTATATGGTCACATGGTTATTGACAGTTGTGCTTTTTTCATGTTCGCCGCACTACTCACCAGTGCTCTGTGAGATGTGAAGGGGCTGGGAGGATTTTGTCTGCAGCTGGGACTGCTCAGGGAGCTCCTCCCCAGATCCTGTGTTGTTGACTCTACAGTCAGAAACGGGTGGCACCTCAAAAAGGGAAAGGCTCTGAAACTACAAATCTAGGTAGCATTCTTTGGCTTTTTGACCTTTTCCTAATAATGTATTGAAGATTTGCAAAAATGAGTAAAGAACAATACAATAAATGTCCATGTATCCAAAACCCAATTTAAGATGTAGAAAGCTGGGTTTCTCTGGTGGCGCAGAGGTTAAGAATCCGCCTGCCAATGCAGGGGACACGGGTTCGAGCCCTGGTCCGGGAAGATCCCACATGCCACGGAGCAACTAAGCCCGTGGGCCACAACTACTCAGCCTGCGAGCCACAACTACTGAGCTCGTATGCCACAACTACTGAAAGCCCGCGCACTGCAACAAGAGAAGCCACTGCAGTGAGAAGCCCGCGCACCTCAATGGAGACCCAGTGCAGCCAAAAATAAATTAAAAGAAAAAAAAAAGATGTAGAAAACTGAGTTGGTTCCTATGTTCCACCTCCCTTTGCTGTTCTGTAGATCCTCTGGTTCTAGCGACTTAGAAAACAAAAAGGATTCCCTTTTATTTATATATGACAACAGTACCATTACTGTCACCTAAAAAAAAAGCAGCAGTAATTCCTTAATACGATCAAGAAACTAGTCAGTGTTCAAAATTTCTGCCATTTGTCTCAATTTCTTAAACAATTGATTTGTTTGAATCAGGATCCAAGAAATGGCACCCATTGCATTCAGCTAATATGTTTCTTAAGTAGCTTTTAATTGATAAGTTCCTTTCCTTCCATTTCCATTTGAATTTTTAAAAATTAATTAATTTATTTATTTTTGGCTGTGTTGGGTTTTCGTTGCCGTGCGTGGGCTTTTTCTAGTTGCGGCGAGCCGGGGCTGCTCTTCATTGTGGTGTGCGGGCTTCTCTTCATTGTGGTGTGCGGGCTTCTCGTTGCGGTGGCTTCTCTTGTTGCGGAGCATGGGCTCTAGGCGCAAGGGCTTCAGTAGTTGTGGCTCACGGGCTCTAGAGCACAGGCTCAGTAGTTGTGGCGCACGGGCTTAGTTGATTCACTGCATGTGGGATCTTCCCGGACCAGGGCTTGAACCTGTGTCCCCTGCATTGGCAGGTGGATTCTTAACCGCTTTGCCACCAGGGAAGCCCTTCATTTTAATTTTTTTTTTTTGCGGTACGCGGGCCTCTCACTGTTGTGGCCTCTCCCGTTGCGGAGCACAGGCTCCGGACGCGCAGGCTCAGCGGCCATGGCTCACGGGCCCAGCTGCTCCGCTGCATGTGGGATCTTCCCGGACCGGGGCACGAACCCGCGTTCTCTGCATCAGCAGGCGGACTCTCAACCACTGCGCCACCAGGGAAGCCCTTCATTTTAATTTTTCATTATAGTTTATTTTGTTAAAGAATTTTGTCATATAGTTTCCCACATTCTGGATTTTTAAAAATGGTTTGTGATGCAACCTTATTGTCCTCTTGTGAGTTAATTTACATTTTTGTCAGTCACTCTAGGAGGTTCCAAGTTATTCAGCCTCCATAAATAGAAAGGATTCACCAGCCCACATATAGCTTGGTCTGACCCAGAGGTCATTTCCAAGGAGTCTTCCAAAATGTTCCAGGTGACAGGGAATGACATAATCAACAGCAGACCATCTCTATTTAAAAACATTTTGCCTCAGAAGGAATTTTATAACTTCTCTTTGGCAAGACATTTTCGTGTTCCCTAGAGTCAGAGAAGAGATTAGAGAAGCGAGTGAGTGGTCTGGTTTTCTTCTTTTAGACAGTGTCTGTTGCTTTAAGGATTTCTGGGGCTCAGCGCCAGAACCTCCTTGGGATATTATCGTCTTACAGTTTAGATCTGCTTATCAGGAAACAGAATCCCTGGAGGATCAGGTAAGAGGAGAGTGAGTTTACATTAAAACCAGACCTTTGTTAGTTCCTATTGGGGGTCCTGTATTGTATTCTTGAGCATCTAGCCAGACTGTGGAGCATAATACTAATACGTATGGTCTTCAAACCTATAGTGTTCATTACCTGGTCTTTTTGCTGCCACTGTCTAGATGTTGTTCAGTAATTATAATATCTGGACCACTGTAGACATGAAGAAGTCCAGTTTTGTTTTGTTTCTCTTGTTGTCTTGCTGCTTGACCTGCTAGTCAACTGTGGTAATTCTGCAGGGTAATCAGTCAACATTAAAGTAAAAAGAATGAAAGTTGTTGAAGTGTGACACTATGTTTGGCTTTATTTAGTGACTTGACGATTGTAAGAATAAAGTATCTCAATGTCAGTATTTTCATCTAGTTTTAAAGCCGAACAGTTAATTAACCAAGGCTAAAAATCTAACATAGAACGAGAAGGACATTTAATACATTTGTTACAGCCCTGCTTATACTTTTATTTTGAGATTAACTGGTTATCTTAAGTAAGAGGTTTGCTTTAATTAAAGGCATTAATAACAGTAAATTACTGGAAATCTTTGTGTTGAATTTTACCAGTATGTTCAAACTTCATTCTTTTTTTTTTTTTTTTTTTAATATTTATTTGTTTGGCTGCACTGGGTCTTAGTTGGGGCACGCGGGATCTTCACTGCCGCATGCAGGATCTTTAGTTGTGGCATGCGAACTCTTAGTTATGGCATGTGGGATCTAGTTCCCTGACTAGGGATCAAACCTGGGCCCCCTGCATTGAGAGCGTGGAGCTTTAGCCACTGGACCACCCGGGAAGTCCCTCAAACTTTATTCTTATATTCCATAGGTGGGAATCAGCCTTGGTCAGCATTCTCTTCTGGTTACTCCAAATACTTAAAAAGTAAAATATAATTATTATTCACAATAAAAGTGTCAGTCAGACACTGGCAAAAGTGTCAGTGATTTGCTAGTTATTGATGGCTCTTCCTTGCAGTGATCAGTTAACAAAAGTAAGCACCCTGATCACAGGAAGCAACAGCACACACATGAGATCATATGTTTGAAAAGCAGTCTGTAGATGTATTGTGTTCTAATAATATGTGTTACAAAGCTGTACTGCCTTGCCGAGAACTGCCAGTATTTTGATGAGGCTAGAGTTTAGGGTGTATGGTGGGTGGAGAATGTCCAGAAATGAGGCCAAACTTATGCATGGGGACCAGATCATGAAGAGCTTTGTGCAATCTGCACAGGAGTTTTAGATACTTCCTACCAGTGATGGATGGGAAGCTCTTGTGAACTTCAAGCAGTAGAGAATTATGAGATTTTGTATTTAAAAACAGTGATCCTAGTTGCAGTGTGGAAAATAGAACAGAGGGAGATAAGACTGGTAGGTAACCAATTAGGAAGCTATTGCCATGGTCCCAAAGAAAAGATGGTGAGAGTCTAAAGTAGGGCAGTGGCAATCTTAAATTGTAAATGTCAAGCCAAAGAACAGTTTTTCAAAGGTAGTTGAGTTTGAAGGACTCAACAATAGTGTTAATGTTTTTCCTAGAAGTAGAGGGATTTTTTAGAAGAGTAAATAAATTAATTTCATATTCCTCTTCTATCCCTGGAAGGCATTTGGCAAAGGTTTTCTTAGACCCATAGGCAAGGATCTTGTAAGTGAAACTGCTGCCAAATCCTTGTGGGAATACACAGTTCACTTAGAGCTTAGGGTAGAAGGGGATGTCAATTGCTATGTCCTTGTGACCAGTAACAACAAAGAGTCACATTACTCCCCCTTCCTCTCAAAAAGATAGTAACCGTTTTGAGCAGGTAGCCCCACCCAGAAGTTGCTGCCTCATCTGTAGTATTGTTACAATCAGTCTGCCGGACGATTTGCCGGACGATGACAGTTCTCCTTCTCCTCCCCCTTCATCCTCATCATCATCACCATCCTCATAGGTGACATTTACAAAATACCTGAGTGCTTACTGTTTACCAGGAAGTGTATTAAATGTTTTACCCACATGATAGAACTTAATCCTCATAACACACCATGAAATAAATTACTGTTGTTATCTTCAGTTTACATATGAGGAAACAAAAGTTCAGAGTGGTTTAAGTGACTTGCCCAAGGTCACATAGCTTGACAACCGGCAGAGCCAAAAACTGAACCTAATTCTCTCGGACTTAAGTCTGAGCTCTTAACTGTTGTGAATGTAGTTATTACTTAATACAATTCAGTAACAAAAATGATTTCTCATCATAAATTTACTCCTTTATGTAGCCATGCCCAGTGAAAGTCCACATAATCAAACACTGTATTACCTACCCTCCATTTGCAGCTAATAGTGAGGACACATTTTTAAAACATAAGTACAGGAAAAACTTGGGGATGGGGTGGGGCAGAAATAGGGAGGCTATTTAAATTTCTAGCTTTTTTCAAGGCAGGATATCCATGTATGCGTTCACTAATTTTTACTTGAAGTGCAGCAGTTTCTGAAACAAGAGAGCCACTCAGTTTTTAAAATTGAGATATAATTCGCAAACCGTGAAATTCACCCTTTTAAAGTATGCGATTGAGTGGGGGTTTTTGGGTACATTACAAAGGTGTGCAATCATCACCACTATCTAGTTCCAGAACATTTTCATCACCCTGAAAAAGAACCTTGTATTCATTAGCAGTCATTCCCCTCTTCTTTCTCCTGAGACACTCATTTTAAAACTTATTAAATACCAAAACACATCCCAAAGCTATGAAAAAGATTTTGAGACTATCTATCCATAATCTCCTTCTCTTTAATGCAGATGATGATGATAACAACAGTAATAATAATAACAGTTAACCCCTGTGTAGTGCTTACTATATGTAAGGTACTATTCTAAGTGCTTTATGTATACTAACAAATTTAAATTTCACTGTGATCCTGTGAGGCAGGTTCTATTACTAAACCCATTTTATAGGTGAGGAAATTAAGGCACAGAGAAGTTAAGTAACTTGCCTCAAATCACGTAATTTTTAAAAAATTTATTTATTTTATTTTTGGCTGTGCTGGGTCTTCATTGCTGCGCGCGGGCTTCTCATTGCGGTGGCTTCTCTTGTTGAGGAGCATGGGCTCTAGGTGCGCGGGCTCAGTAGTTGTGGCTTGCAGGCTCTAGAGAGCAGGCTCAGTAGTCGTGGCGCACAGGCTTAGTTGCTCCGCGGCATGTGGGATCTTCCTGGACCAGGGCTCGAACCCGTATCCCCTGCATTGGCTGGCGGATTCTTAACCACTGCGCCACCAGGGGAGCCAAATCACGTAATTTTTAAAAAATTAATTTATTTTATTTATTCCTTGTTTTTTTTGGCTGCATTGGGTCTTCGGTGCTGCACGTGGGCTTTCTCTAGTTGAGGTGAGCGGGGGCTACTCTTCATTGCGGTGTGCGGGCTTTTCACTGTGATGGCTTCTCTTGTTGTGGAGCACGGGCTCTAGGCATGCCGGCTTCAGTAGTTGTGGCACATGGGCTCAGTAGTTGTGGCTTGTGGGCTGTAGAGCGCAGGCTCAGTAGTTGTGGCATACAGGCTTAGTTGTTCCGTGGCATGTGGGATCTTCCCGGACCAGGGCTGGAACCCATGTCTGCTGCATTGGCAGGTGGATTCTTTTTTTTTTTTTTTTTTTGGCGGTACGCGGGCCTCTCACTGTTATGGCCTCTCCCGTTGCGGAGCACAGGCTCCGGACACGCAGGCTCAGCGGCCATAGCTCACAGGCCCAGCCGCTCCACGGCATGTGGGATCTTCCCGGATGGGGGCACGAACCCATGTCCCCTGCATCGGCAGGCGGACTCTCAACCACAGCACCACCAGGGAAGCCCCCGGCAGGTGGATTCTTAATAATTGCGCCACCAGGGAAGACCATATAACTTTAATATGGGGTGGAGATAGGAGATAAATCCAGATAGTCTGGTTTTGTAATCTGTGCTCTTAATTATTCTATGCGTTTTAAGCTTTGTATTTGAAAATTACATGAAGACCTTGAAAATACCATACTAAGTGAAAAAGCCCACCACAAAAGACCACATATTGTATGATTCCATTTATATGGAATAGACAAATCTTTCTGTCTATAGAGACAGAAGATTACTGGTTGTCTAGGGATGGGATGGATGGGGAGTTTTTTGGAGGGAAATGGGAAGTGACTGCTAATGGGTATTGAGTTTATTTTTGAAATGATGAAAATGTTTTAGAATTGATAGTGGTGCAGGTTGCACAACTCTGGGACTTTACTAAAACCTATTAGATTGTACACTTTGAATGGATTAATTATATAGCATGTCAATTATAACTCAATAAACCTGTTTTTTAAAAATGATATGAAGGACTTCCCTGGTGGCACAGTGGTTAAGAATCCACCTGCCAATGCAGGGGACACGGATTCACTTTGGCACACCTTCCTAATGTGGAAATGAGTCCTAATCCACCTTCCTAATGTGGAAATGAGTCCTGTGAGATCCTGTACAGCTCTGTGTGAAAGAGGAGCATGATCATTGGGAATATGAATATATATTTTGATATATAACTTAAAGTAGTTCAGTGTGTTAAATCATTAATTCTGCAACTATCTATGGAGGGCCTGCTACATACCAAGCAGTGCTCTAGGTGCTTGATATACATCGGTGCATAAAATAGATGAAAAGAATCCCTGCCCTGTAGAGCATGTAGGAGATAGGGACTAATTCTGTAGGCTTTATAGAGTAGGTATCATGAGTTGGGTCTTAGAAGATAATAGTTTACCCAGATAATAAGAGGTATGCATGTTTGTTGGAAAAGTGAAGTGCTCAGCTGATGCAGTCAAAACAGCTAATATCACACTGTGTCCGTTTTTTGTTGTTTTTTTTTTTGGCTGTGCAACAGATAACTTCAAAATCTCAGTGGCTTATTACAGCAGCCATCTGCTTTCGTTTTCATAGGTCTGAGAGGGCTGAGATTTGTAGGTCAGAGTGAAGGAGGAGAGACAGCAGCAAATGGATATGGGGCAGGAATCTTCTTGGGGATTTATCTCAGGTCTTTGGCCAAGGGCTGGGCCGGGCATGCACAGGGCAAGCCTCTGTGAGGCCTGAGTCAGAGTGGCTTCTGTGGGGCTGAGAGCTGAGCAGAGATACCTGAGGGTGCACAGTGCTCAGAAATATTGGATTTCTAGTCCGGCCAGAATAGAGAGATCTTGATGAGCACTACAGACATTCCTTTGAGACCCCAGCTAGGACAACTTTAAGAGTAAGAACAATACCTACAATAAATGCTGTACCTTAAGACTCAGGACAAAACCCGACCTACATGATATAAAACCAAGCCTAACAGGATCAAGAGGATCTTCCTGTAGTTTAACTGAATGTCAAAACAAAATTCAACACATTAAAGGAAGACAGTATAATCCACACCATCTATAATGTATCATATACAATGTATATCATACACTAAAAATTACTAGAATACAAAGAAGTGAAAATATGACAAGCAAAAATGTGACACATACTGTAGAGGAAAAAATGTAACTCATTGTGTGATGACTGAGCTGATGGCTTTAGCTCATGAGGAATTTAAAACAGTTAATGTAAATATGTTCAGATATTTAAAAGAAGAGATGGCCATAATGAATGAATAGATAGGGACCATCACCAGAGAAATGGAACTATTAAAAAGAGCCAAATGGCAATTCTCGAATTGAAAAGTACAGCAGCTGAAATAAAGATTAACTGGATGGACTTAAGAGAGCAGGAAGGATACTGCAGAAGAAAGGGGCCAATGAACTATAAGACAGATAAATAGAAGTTATACAAACTGAAAAGAAGAAAGATTGGGGACGGGGAGAACAGAGCTGTAGTGACAGTGAGACAGTATCAGGTAATTTAACATGTCTAATTGGAATCACCTAAAGAGAGGAGGAACGATGAGGAAGAAATATTTGAAGAAATAACGACCAAAATTTTCCCAAATTTAGTCAAAAACATCAACCCATAGATCCAAAAATCTTAGTGAACCTCAAATAGGGTAAATATGAAGAAAACTACACCTAAACACTTTAGTCAGCTGCTGAAAACCAAAGATAAAAAGAAAATTCTTAAAAGTAGCCAGAGAAGGGCTTCCCTGGTGGCGCAGTGGTTGAGAGTCTGCCTGCCAATGCAGGGGACACGGGTTCACGCCCTGGTCTGGGAGGATCCCACATGCCGCGGAGCGGCTAGGCCTGTGAGCCACAACTACTGAGCCTGCGCGTCTGGAGCCTGTGCTCCGCAACAAGAGGCCGCCATAGTGAGAGGCCTGTGCACCACGATGAAGAGTGGCCCCCGCTTGCCACAACTAGAGAAAGCCCTTGCACAGAAACAAAGACCCAACACAGCCAAAATAAATAAATTAATTAATAAACTCCTACCCCCAACATCTTCTTTAAAAAAAAAAAAAAAAGTAGCCAGAGAAAAAAGATATTACGTACAACAAAGAATGACAGCTGACTTCTCATTTGAAATAGAAGACAATAGGACAACATCTCTAAAGTTTGAAAGAAGAAGAATAAAACCATCAATTCTAAATACTATACTAAGCAAAATATCCTTGAGAAATGAGAGTAAAATTAAAATATTTTCAAATTTGAGCAGATTTGTTGTCAGCAGACTTATACTGCAAGAAATGCTGAAGGATGTTCTTTAGGCTGAGAGGAAATGATACCGGGAGGAAACTCAGATCTATAGAAAGGAATGAAGAGCACTAGAAATGGTAATTGTACAGGCAAAATTGAAAGACTTTTTTTCTTTTCTTAATTAATTTAAAGGACAACTGATTGTTTATAACAAAAATGGCATTGTATTATGGGATTTATAATATATTGCATTAATTATCTATTACTGTATAACAAATTTTCTCCAAAATTACTGGCTTAAAACACTAAATATTTATTATCTTACAGTTTCCATGGGTTGGGAATTCAGGAGTGGCTTAGCTGGGTGGTTCTGGCTCAGAGTGTGTCACAAGTTACCATCAAGATGTTGGTGGGGGCTGCATTCATCTGAAGGCTTGTCTGGGGCCCTAGAATATCCTTCCAAGATGCTTGCTAACATACTTGTTAGCAGGAGGCCTCAGTTTTTTACCATGTGGGCTTCTCCATAAGACTTCCTGAGTGTCCTCACAACCTAGTCTTGGATATCGCACACTGTCACTACCACCTCATTCTGTAGGTTAGAAATGAGTCACTAGTATGGCCCACACTCAGGAGGAGAGAAGATAGGGAGTCGTATCAAAAAATTTTTGGATCTACTTTAAAGCTACCACAAATATGTGGAAATAATATATATGGCAACAGTAACACAACGGACAGGATGGTGTGGTAAATGGAATTATACAGTTAGGTATTTCATACATTGTATGTACAATGGTATAATATTAAATGTAAATAGACTGTGATAAGTTAATGATGCATATTGCAATCCCTAAAACAACCACTTGAAAAATCCAGTGGTATAAATAAAAGCCACTAGAGGAACTAAAATGAAATACTAAAAAATATTTGATTAACCCAAAGAAGGCAGTAAAGAAGGAATAAAAAAATAGGACAAATAGAAACAAATGCAAGATCAGTAATTACATTAAATGTAAATGGTCCAAATATTTTAAAAGTATAAATGATCAGACAACAACTGTCTAAAAGAGATGCACTTTAGAAATTCAGAGGACGACAAATAACTATGTGATCTCATTTGTATGTGGAAACTAAAAAAAAGCCAAATGCGTAGAAAAAGAGAGTAGAGTGGTAGTTTCTGGGGCTGGGGGGTGGGGGAAATGGGGAAATGTTGGTCAAAGAGAACAAACGTCCACTTATAAAATGAATAAGTTCTGGGGATCTAATATACAGCATGGTAACTGTAATTAACAATACTATATTATATACTTGAAAATTGCTAAGAGAGTAGATTTTAAATATTCTCACCACAAGAAAAGAAATTGTAATTATTTGAGGTGCGTGATGTGTTAACTAACCTTATTGTGGTAATCATTTTACAATATATGTGTATCAAATCATCACATTGTACATGTTAAACTTGCACAATATTATATGTCAATTATGTCTCCATAAAGCTGGGAGGAAAGAGAGATGTACCTTAAATATAAAGGCATAGGCATGTTGAAAGCAAAAAATAATAATAATAAAATAAATAAAAAGAAAAAGGTATACCAAGTAAACAGTAAGCATGAAAAGCTGGCATGGCTATATTTATGTCAGAGAAAGTAGACTTTAAGGTAAGGAGATAAAGAGGGACATTTTGTTATGATAACAAGGTCAGTTTATCAAGATGATAGAAAAACTCAAAATGTGCATTTACCTAGTAACAGATCTTCAAAATACATGAAGCAAAATTGACAGAATTAAAGAGAAAAATCCCAATAAGAGTTGGGGATTTAACATTCTTTTCTCAATATTAATAGAGTAAGTAGATAAAAAATCAGCAAGGGTATATATGAGATGGAATAACACCATCAATCTTCTCAACCTAACTGATGTTATAGAACACCATTCTCAACAACTGCATTCTTTTCAAGTGCACATAGAGCGCTCACTAAGATAGACCATATGCCAGGCCATAAAGTATCTCAATAAATTTAAAATAATATAGAGCATGTTTTCTGACCACAGCAGAACTAAACTGGAAATTAATAACAGAAAAATCTCTGGATATTTGAAATATTTGGAAAGTAAATGCCACCCTTCTAAATAACCCATAGTTAAAAGAAGAAATCAAATGGGAAATTAGGAAATTTTTAGCTGAATGAAAGTGAAAGCACTGTATCAGAATCTGTGTAGCTAAAGCAGTGTTTAAAGGGAAATTTATAGCTTTTGATGCTTATATTAGAAAAGAAGAAGGGTTAAAAATCTAAGTTTTCACAGGAATGAGAAGAACAGATTAAACCTAAAGTTGAAAGAGGGAAATAACAAAGATACAATAATAGAGGAAGAAATCAATGAAATAGAAAACAAACAAACAATAGAGACATTTAGCAGAGTCAAAAGTTGGTTCTTTGAAAAGATGAACAAAATTGATACACCCCTAGCACGACTAAGAAAAAAAGAGAAAATAGGGCCTCCCTGGTGGTGCAGTGGTTGAGAGTCCGCCTGCCGATGCAGGGGATACGGGTTCGTGCCCCGGTCTGGGAGGATCCCATATGCCGCGGAGCGGCTGGGCCCATGAGCCATGGCCGCTGGGCCTGCGCATCCGGAGCCTGTGCTCCGCAACGGGAGAGGCCACAACAGTGAGAGGCCCGCATACCGCAAAAAGAAAAAAAAAAAAAAAAAAAAAAAGAGAAAATACAATTTCCAATATCATTATAGATCATACAGATATTAAAGTCAATATAGGAATATTTTGAACAACTTCATGCAGCAAATTTGACAGCTTGGATTAAATGGACAAATTTCTTGGAAAAATACAACTTAACAAAATCAGTACAAGAAGAAATGAAAAATTTGGGCAGCCCCATATGTGACAAAGCTATTGAATTTTTAATGAAAAATCTTTCCTTGAAGTTCTCCAGGCCCAGATTATTACTGTAATGAATTCTATTAAATATTTAAGGATGAAATAATACCAATCTTACACAGAGTTTCTCAGAAATTAGAAGATGAAGGAACATTTTCCATTTCTTTATGTGGCTAGCCTAACCCTTATTGGCAAATCTGACAAGGACACTTGAAAGAATATTACAGTCTAATATCCTTTGGGAAACATAGGTGTAAAATCTTCAACAAAGTAAATTTGCAGTATATAAAAAGAGTAATAATACATCACGAGCAAGTAGGGTTTATTCCAGAAATGGCAGGTTGACTTAGTATTTGAAAATCAATGTAATTTGCCACATCGACAGAATAGAGGGGGAAAAATGATCATCTCAGTAGATGCAGAAAAAGCATTTAATAAAATTCAACACCTATTCATGGTTTAGAGAAAAAAAAGCCAAAACAAAATAGTATGCAGAACTAGAGCAAAGTCCTGACCTATTTCCTTCATTCCTCTTGGTAGGAATCATGATGATCTGACATGCTAGCTGCCTAGATAGCCCAGCAAAGGACTCTGAAATCTCTAGAATGTAGCTAATTAATTGGACTGTGATTTGTATGTACTTGCTATTTGTTAGGGAATTAGTATTCTAGCTCATATCAACTACCAGACACTACTTTTGGTTAGTTTCTGTATCGATTTTGTAATCTTATTATTAAAATATCGTCTTTGTTCTTCATCTCTCATGGCAGCCTGTAATGTAAATCTCCCACCTGTTTGTTTCTCCCTTTTTCTTATCCTAGCTACAGTTCCTAATGTTTCACTCCTAGATGCACATGATTCTATGTAGGTACATTAGTTTCTTTACACATCATACCATTGCCCTTCCTTTCCTGTGAGAGATCTCTTTTAAATCAAGTGAACCTTTCCATTGTTGAATTTTAGGTTTGAACATCCTGACTTAGGACATTTAATCCTCATTGATACCATCTAAGGAATCCACCATTCACCAAGTTTGCTGTGTCTTGGCATAACTCTCTGGTTCATCTTGGATAGAAACTACCAGGAGATCCATATATACATTTTCCTTTCAAGTATAGTGACTCTAGTTTCTATAACTAGAAGTGTTAGTTTTTACTTATTTGTATAAAGCTGCTGGTCCCTCTCTTCCACGGTCCTTGGAAGTTGGTACTGCATAGAATGATCTAGAATCACTCACCCTGAGAATGGTCTCAATTATTTTTAACTCCAGCTGCACAGTTTCTTTCCTCCCTATTTTTCTTTCTCAGAATCTTTAGTTTTCTAAATTCCTTTCCTGATTCTTTCCTACAAAATATCAAGAATATTTTGTACTGTAAAAAACCTGAAGAGTAGAGAAACTCCTTGTCTTTTAAATCTTTTTTAGCCAAAAAACTAGCCTGTGCTTGAAAGAGATAAGGAAAAGAAAAAAGATGCTTACCTTGCAGATCTCTGTACTATTAATCCTCATAGCTTGGGTTTATAAATTTTCTTGGCATCTCCTGGAAACTGTCCTAAAAACTGCCTGTTATCACATGTTTGTTTCGTTCTTTGTTAACTGCAGCTTCACCCTGAAGTTTCACTTTATAGTTTCAAGTTAATCTGCACTTCTGCAGCTGCTGTCAGTTGTATTATCTGGGCATTTATTGTATACAAAACGTATCACAGCTGTTAATTTTAATAAAGCTACTTAGCTCAGACATGTCCAATGTATTTACTTAGGAGTCAGTGATGCTTAAATTTCATAATTGAGATTCATGCAGGATTTAAGAAATGGGAACCTGAGCAAGCACTTAAGGAACTCTTAGGTTGACCCATTTGAAAAATGTTTCTTTAATGTAAATGTCCTCAAATTTGGTAGTCCTAAAATATCAGTCTTGGGACCTTCCTCCACCAGTGCAATTTGTCAAAAAAGACAAAATTGACGTAGTGATATATAAGCAATTTAAAAAATAACTAAAATGGGAGAAAAATATCAGCTTAATGTGGGAGAGAGAGAGGGAGGGTGGAATCCTTCAAGTTAGTTGAAACAGCTATCCCGTAAGAGTCAATCCTGAAGCTTTCTAAATTTAAATTGTCTTTTGGAAAAAAAAAAATTTAGTTGTTTTAGATGAGAGGTGTTCCGTTTAAATCCTGAAGAGGACTGAAGGGCCCTCCCATGATTGGCAGAAACTCTGATCTATGTCCTGTTCCATCGCTGAGGTTGTTGCCTTCCAACTTGAGACAAGTTTGAAGTAAGCAAAATATAATATAAACTGTAAGACAGTTTACAATAGCAGATTCCTTTTCTACCCTCATTTCTCTGATCATCCCACCTAAGTCAGAACAGGCTTTTTATTTTTCCTTACAGTCCAACATTCCGTAACCTGTTTAGCAAAGTACATGTGAGTCAGTGCCGCTGTCATCAGGAGAGCAGAGTGGGTTGGAAGAAGAGACTTGTTGGAGGACAGCTAGCCCAGGCCATGCTGCTCAGCTTCATGGGGGCCACCATGGTCAAGATGGGTTCTGCTTTTCCTCTTCATCTGTTGCTAGTTCTCTCAGTAATCACCTGGCAGTGACTGCTCATCTTCTGTCCAAAATGAACTCTAGTGACATAAACCAGAGGAGGAAATGATGTTTTCCTAGCTTCTCTCATTTCCTTCCGGAAACAGATTTAGACTTCATTTTCTGACACCTCTTATCCTTTCACCCAGAGGAAAGAGCTCATTCTTTTTAGTCCTATATTGCCAAGAATAAGAGAACTGTGCAATTGCTTTTGAGGTTAAATATTACTTTTCATTGCTTGGACTTGAAATTTTTTAAATGGATTTCCATTCCCCAAAATGTTTTATGGAGGGTTCAGTTTCAAGACATAAGGAAATTTCCAGATGCTCGTGAAAGCATATTCCTTTGAAGGAACCTATACTGGAGAGTCCCTACGAAGAGGACTCTCTTGCATCTCAGGTTGACAAAGATATACCTGTGATGCTCCAGCACACCCACTTTGTAGGAGCAAACAAGAAAGGAGAAACTGTCTTTCAGTTAAGGAAACCCCTTCAGAAATTTTCTTCTGAAAGTCCAGAATTTAGACTTATACTATGAATTGGGCAATATTAGGAAGAATGTGCAAGGTGTCATCAGTGCTATTTGAAAGAATATAGTAAATTTTCAAAGCTCTCACACATTGTGTCCTACTCTCCTAGCAGTAAAATAGGTCGCTCAGAATTTCAAAACAATTTAGAGTCTGGGTCCGATGCACCAAATCTGTCAAAAAAGTGAGGATTTTTTTGAAGGGTGGGTGCACAGGACCCCAGGCATCAATACTTTTCTAAACATGTTTTAAGCCTTCAAAATTTATATATCTACCTCTTATCTCTCACCTAGATTTAGAATGGTAGATTTAGGAAACTCTATAGTTTCCTATGTTTTCTGTCTCTATTTTCTTATGCATAGTTCTCATAAATTCAGAAAATCCTTTTGGGCATGTATCTGTCAAGGGCTCAGCAGAATATAGAAGGCACACTCAAATTGGATAATTTGAGGAGGTCCCACTTAGAATGGAATGGACAGGTTTAGGGAAAATAACAGAGAATTGTACTGTACCCCAGGGATAGCAGGTGAGCCACCCAGACCTCAGGGGCAAGAAACTGGGTGTTTACCTAACCCAAGAGAAAGAGCTGTTTTGAGGGGGCTTTCTGATGGTGGCTGTGGCCTTTAGTAGAACAGTATAGCCAACCCACAGCCCAGCAGGAAGGGACACATGGGAATAAAATACCCAATCTCACCATCCCTCTGCCTTCAGATCTCCTCCTGGTGCCACCCATTGGCTGAACCCAACTGAAGCCAGAGGTAAAAGAGCACCTTGATGCAGATCTTGCGGGTCAGCCTTGTGGAGCACAGAGCAGAGCAGAAGGGTGGAGGAGAGACCTGGAAGGGGAAATGGAAGACACCCAGCACTGGCTTATTGTTCAGTGTTCTCAGTCTATCCCAGGTTTGATATCAGTGTCTATCAGGGGAAAAGTTTAGTTTGTTATCTCAGGAGATTTTTTTAGTAAAGTCTGTCTAGACTTGCAGATATGTTTCTTATCAAAAATTATTGAAGTTTACCAGGGCTTCTTTCACCTTCTCTCACATTTTATGACATAGATTTTTAAAATCCTTTTTCTTTTGGTAAATACATATATAACATAGAATTTACCATTTTTACGTGTACAGTTCTGTGGCATTAAGTACATTCACATTTTTGTGCAACCAGTCACCACCATCCATCTTCAGAACTTTTCCTTTGTCACAAACTGAAACTCTGTACCCATTTTCCTTCCCCTCATCCCCTGGTAACCACCTTTCTACTTTCTGTTTCTATGGGTTTTACTACTCTTGATACATCATATAAGTGAAATCACACCGTTTTTGTCTTTTTGTGACTTAGCATAATACGCTCAAGGTTCATCCATGTTGTGTTATGTGTCAGAATGCCCTTCCTTTTTTTTTTTTTTTTTTTTTTTTTTTTTTCTGTACGCGGGCCTCTCACTGCTGTGGCCTCTCCCGTTGCGGAGCACAGGCTCCGGACACACAGGCTCCGCGGCCATGGCTCGCGGGCCCAGCCGCTCCGCGGCATGTGGGATCTTCCGGGATCGGGGCACGAACCCGTGTCCCCTGCATCGGCAGGCGGACTCTCAACCACTGCGCCACCAGGGAAGCCCTGCCCTTCCTTTTTAAGGCTGAATAATATTCCATTGTATGTATATGCCACATTTTGTTTACGTGTTCATCTTTTGATGGACACTTGGGTTGCATGATATACTTTTTTAAGTGTTATTTTTATTTCTGAGTATGTTTTCATTAATACATTCTCTCTCATGGCTGTAACTTTTACGTGTCCAGTTTGATGTCTCACAAATCTACAAGGTAAATAAGAGCAAGGGAGCTGAGACATGAAAGGTGGAGGTGGGCTTGAGCAAGAGAGAAGGGCATCATCTGGAAGCAGAGAGTGGGGAGAGTTTAAATGTGTAGACAGACAGTGGAACCCACCATGGAAAAAAGAAACAGCATGTAAACAAAGAACAAATTCTGGACAGAAAGTGCTTTATGGGAGCAGAGAGCATTTTGATTGGCTAGGACTGCACAAGGACTATTTATGAATAAGTGGGGTGAGAAACAATTTAAAAAATTTAAAGTTTGACCTGAAAAAAGTGTGCTTTGCCAGATAAATTTAGGAAAGCTGGATTAAAAAGTTGTTCTTGCCTGGATTGACTCAGTCTTTATTTTTTATGCCCCTCCAAGAGAGAAATATGGCTTATAGCCTTTCCCAGGTTTATAATGACCATAGAGCTCTTGTATTTGGGTGCAATATGATTAGTGTCCTCAGAATGTATTTTGGGGAAATGGTGGGGACTAAGCTAAGCTTCTTGGGGGCAGGAACTACAGCTTATCTCATATCATCTTGAATATTCCTTGGTACATCAGGGGAGCAAAAATGGATTAAGAGGTATCTGCCAAGGTCTTCAGTCCGTAGAAAGTGTTAAAATATCCTTGCGGCACTAAAAAAAAAAATCACTGCAGATTTAAGAATCAGGGGACTTCCCTGGTGGTGCAGTGATTAAGAATCTGCCTGCCGAACACTCTGACATAAATCACAGCAAGATTCTTTTTGACCCACCTCCTAGAGAAATGGCAATAAAACCAAAAATAAACAAATGGGACCTAATGAAACTTAAAAGTTTTTGCATAGCAAAGGAAACCATAAACAAGACGAAAAGACAACCCTCAGAATGGGAGAAAATATTTGCAAATGAAGCAACTGACAAAGGATTAATCTCTAAAACTTACAAGCAGCCCATGCAGCTCAATATCAAAAAAAACCCAACCCAATCCAAAAATGGGCAAAAGACCTAGATAGACATTTCTCCAAAGAAGATATACAGATTGCCAACAAACACATGAAAGAATGCTCAACATCATTAATCATTAGAGAAATGCAAATCAAAACTGCAATGAGATATCACCTCACACCAGTCAGAGTGGCCATCATCAAAAAATCTAGAAACAATAAATGCTGGAGAGGGTGTGGAGAAAAGGGAACCCTCTTGCATTGCTGATGGGAATGTAAATTGATACAGCCACTATGGAGAACAGTATGGAGGTTCCTTAAAAAACTAAAAATAGAACTACCATACGACCCAGCAATCCCACTACTGGGCATATATATACCCTGAGAAAACCATAATTCAAAAAGAGTCATGTACCACCATGTTCATTGCAGCTCTATTTACAATAGCCAGGACATGGAAGCAACCTAAGTGTCCATCAACAGATGAATGGATAAAGAAGATGTGGCACATATATACAATGGAATATTACTCAGCTATAAAAAGAAACGAAATTGAGTTATTTGTAGTGAGGTGGATGGACCTAGAGTCTGTCATACAGAGTGAAGTAAGTCAGAAAGAGAAAAACAACTACCGTATGCTAACACATATATGTGGAATCTAAAAAACAAAAAATGGTCATGAGGAACCTAGGGTCAGGACATGAATAAAGACGCAGACGTAGAGAATGGACTTGAGGACACAGGGAGGGGGAAAGGAAAGCTGGGACAAAGTGAGAGAGTGGCATGTACATACTAACAAATGTAAAACCGATAGCTAGTGGGAAGCAGCCGCATAGCACAAGGAAATCAGCTTGGTGCTTTGCGACCACCTAGAGGGGTGGGATAGGGAGGGTGGAAGGGAGGGAGACACAAGAGGGAGGAGATACGGGGATATATGTATATGCATAGCTGATTCACTTTGTCATAAAGCAGAAACTAACACCCATTGTAAAGCAATTATACTCCAATAAAGATGTTAAAAAAAAAAAAAGAATCCGCCTGCCAATGCACGGGACACGGATTCGATTCCTGGTCCGGGAAGACCCCACATGCTACCGAGCAACTAAGCCCACGCGCCACAACTACTGAGCCTGTGCTCTAGATCCCACAAGCCACAACTACTGAAGCCTGTGCGCCTAGAGCACATGCTCTGCAGCAAGAGAAGCCACTGCAATGAGAAGCCCACACACCACAATGAAGAGTAGCCCCTGCTTGCTGCAACTAGAGAAAGCCCATGCACAGCAATAAAGACCAAACACAGCCAAAAAAAAAAAAAAAACAGTTGTCTGCTCTCTAGATCTCTCCCTCATTGAAAGATAAGCCTGAGTATCTCCTTCTAAGATAGTGGTCAGGTTATCTGCAGGGTCTTATTTTGTCCTGTGTAGGGTAGATACCTTGGGATAGGAGTTGAGTTGCTTAGGACAATAGAGGAGAGTTTAAATGCTCCTGTCAGTCACCAACAGAATTAGAGAATAAATATTTAAAGAATATAGGGTTAAAGGGTCATCAAATGATTAGTCTACCCAGCAGAGCCAAATTTTTAGCCTGCATGGGAATTTTTTTTTTTTTCTTTTTGCGGTATGCGGGCCTCTCACTGTTGTGGCCTCTCCCGTTGCGGAGCACAGGCTCCGGACGCGCAGGCCCAGCGGCCATGGCTCACGGGCCCAGCCGCTCCGCGGCATATGGGATCCTCCCAGACCGGGGCACGAACCCGCATCCCCTGCATCGGCAGGCGGACTCTCAACCACTGCGCCACCAGGGAGGCCCCGCTGCATGGGAATTTTTTTTTTTTTTTTTTTTTTGCGGTACATGGGCCTCTCACTGTTGTGGCCTCTCCCGTTGCAGAGCACAGGCTCCGGAAGCGCAGGCTCAGCGGCCATGGCTCACAGGCCCAGCCGCTCCACGGCATGTGGGATCTTCCCAGACCGGGGCACGAACCCGTGTCCCCTGCATCGGCAGGCGGACTCTCAACCACTGCGCCACCAGGGAAGCCCTGCATGGGAATTTGATTGACTCTGTTTGACTGATTAATATTTGTTGAATATGTGAATGAATTATAGAGAGTAGGAAAACCTTGTAAATTCTTAGCAACTGTTTAATATGTAAAGATTGACAGTTTAAAAGATTAACCAGGTTCACTGACAGATGAGTGGGGAGAAAAGAATTGTATCTTTAGCCAAGAAGAGAGGAAAATGGTACTTCCCAAAAAGAAAACAAACTGTAAACAAATAATAAACTCTAGTTAAGACATATGTTGAAGTACTGGGGGACATGTCTGTGCTTTATTTTGAAATGCATCAAAGATAAAATAAAAAATATTTGAAATGCATCAAAAAATAACATGGATTGATAAATGGATAAAGAGAGAGATGATATGTGATAAAGTGGCTGCGGTACCCTGTTAATGGTAGACTGTAGGTGGTGGGGGTAAAATTCTTTCAACTTGGCTGTTTGAAGATTTTCATAATACAATATCGGAGAACTAAGGAGAGGAAAAAGGAAATCTAGAGATTTTGGAGGAAGAACCAGTGAGATTTAAGAGAAGTAACATTTATAGTAAAAAGAACATGGGCATTGGAGTCAAACAGACCTGAACTCTGGTTCTGGTTTAGCTCTTTGCCAGAGAGCTGAGCCTGCTGTGTGTGGGCTGTAGAGGATGAAGAAGTGCAAGATTTTAACGTTTGATCTGAAAGATTTATATGACACTGTTACTCAAGCTGGAAGGTAAAACTGTGGAGAAGAAGAGATGGTTACTTTAGTTTCAGGTAAGTGGAAGTAGAGATTTTGATATGAACAGTTCCATGTATTTTCCTAAAGTTCAATAAATCATTTGCTCACCAAAAATTACTCATTGAGCATTACTCCAGACCAGTGAACAAAACAGACAAAAATCTCCTCCTTCATAGAGTTTTACGTCCTGTAAGGGTTTGAAGAATGAAGGGTCTTTACACCTCAAATGCAGTGACTCTGCAAAGGTGGAAGGGCTGGCATTCACCAGCAAGAGAAGAAGCGTTGTTTTCATAGCAAACTTTCTGATGTCCCAGACTTTATGCCATACAGGCATTTATTTCCTCTGCTTTCTCTCATGCCCATCTGCTTTCTGATTTCCAATGTAGTTCTTTTTACCTCCATCTGAAGTTGGTGGAACAGTTCATATATAAGCTAGTTATGATTGAGTTTCAAAATATATGTTCTGGGGGTTTTTTATGGTTTGTTTTTTCTTTCTTTTTCTTTTTTTTTTTTTTTTTTTTTTAGCTGTACACGGGCCTCTCACTGTTGTGTCCTCTCCCCTTGCGGAGCACAGGCTCCGGACGCGCAGGCTCAGCGGCCGTGGCTCACGGCCCAGCTGCTCCGCGGCATGTGGGATCTTCCCGGACCAGGGCACGAACCCGTGTCCCCTGCATTGGCAGGCAGACTCTCAACCACTGCGCCACCAAGGAAGCCCTGTTTTTTGTTTTGGCTGCACTGTGTGGCTTGCAGGATCTTAGTTCCCTGACCAGGTATTGAACCCGGGTCACGGCAGTGAAAGCACTGACTCCTAACCACTGGACTACCAGGGAATTCCCAGTCCCGGCTTCTAAAATGGCCCAGACAAAAACAATAACTGTTGCTTTTTATAGTGTATACAGAGAAGACAGATGAAGTTCATGATATTCCACATAAAACAGAGGACATAAAGATCTCCTCTGTGGTCTCACCCACAAATCATGTAGTTTAGCCAGGCTCTGATTTCATCACCCTTCCAGGGTGTGTATTCCTCAGCGATTACGCACTCCTTCCAATAGGGTAGGAGGTCAGTCAGTAAAAGTATTTATTGAGCCAGACCCTCCTCTGCTTCTGAGTCATATTCTGGTAAAGCAGGAAGGTTCTCAGGGAGAAGCTTTAACTCTTTCAAATAACAAAAGTTACTCCTCCATGTAACAGGGTAGGTCTCTAAGTTATCCTGTGGGGCTTATGCTAATTCTTTACTTGATACTTTAGATAATGAGGTATATATTTAGTCTGATAGTGAGATGGAATTTGAGAAAATATAGTGGTAGAAGGAAAATAATATCTACCTGGCTCAACCTTGAGGAGTTGTTTTAATAACATAGATGGCTAAGGGTTTTGAAAAATATTGTTTGTTTTAGGGAAAAAATATTTATGACACCACCCTTATGTGGAACTTTGACATCTGGCAACTTCAGCTGTCTGGAAGACAGCCAGAAAATAAGAAAGGGGCCTCAGAGCACATAAAAAATAACTGTTGAAGGACTCTAGCATTACCACGTGTACTCTACCACTGCAGAAGAGTTTGTTAGCCTCTCATTTGGCGCATGTTTACTTTTGATTCATCTGGAAACTTTAAATAAGTTTGGTGGGGTGTGTGTGCTCCTCCCACCCCCCAGCAGATTATAAACAACAATCTAGAAAGAGGTAGAAAAGCTGACTGAGGAAATAAAGTGATAGCAAAGGGAAAGCTGACATTGAAAGAGAAAGACCTAAAAGTTACATAGAAGTGGTATTTTGTATTACAGCAGAGTACAGTAAGGTATGGTCTTAATAATGAACTTACTAAGTTCATGTTCAGTGTCTTTTCTTCTACTGAAGAAGGCAAGGGTGTATATAATTTGCCTATTTTAAAACATGGTCAAAGTTAACCACATTTTGATATGTTGAAATGGTAAATTCTGTAGCGTTTATATACTTGAAATACCACATTCTGGTGATGCTGTATTGGTGGCACACATTTGATCTTGTAGCTGATTATGAGAATGTTTAGTAATAACTGCTAACATTTATTGAGCACCTAGGTGCTGGCTTAGGTCCTTTCACACTATTAGTATACTGGTTAAGGCTTTGGAGACAGGCAGATCTGGGTTCCTTTTCCATGTCCGACTGACTTTGTGACCTGGACAGGTTATATAAACTCTCTGAGCTTGTATCCTCACTTGCAAAGTGGGAACCAATTATATACAATAGGGTTGTTGTGAGAACTCAATGAGGGAATTCATAGTACAATGCATGGCACATAGTAAGTGCTCAATAAATGTTAGGCATTAGTATAATTATTTTTATCATTATGATCATCCTCTTGATGATTATTATGAAAGTATGATTATCTCCATTTTTCTGAAAAAGGAAGCTGAAGCCCAAAGAGTTTAAGTAATATATCCAAGGTGAAAAATCTAATAACTAGTGGAGCTGGGATTTGAACCTTGATTTCTCTGACTCAAGGAGCCTCGTACTTTGCATTCACATTATGCTGCCTCCTCAGTGTGTGATTTTAACTCTCTATATTTTTTAATACTTAAAGAAAATATGTGGTGGGAGAGGATGTGGGGAATGGTACTAGCTACTTCTCTTCTCCATTGTGTACCCAAGTCATCTCATTATAGGAAAAAAAAGTTTCAGTAACGCAAAGATAAGCTCTTTTTACTCAACAGTTCAAATTAAATATGTAATATGTGTGTTGCATGTGCCATTAAAATCTTCACATTAACAGACTGAACAGTTTATTTTGTGCCTAAATGTCCACATCATTCGTAGACTGTAAACTTAAAGCTGTAACTATCCTTTTTTGTAATTAGGCATTTAGTGCTTTTTGTTGTTGTTTATAGTTATATGTGAGATGAAAGTTAGAATCCTCATCTCTACCAACACCAAATGATACTTGAGGCAAATAAAGAAAAATAGGCTTGGGGCCTGGACACTCTGGAGGTCTTCTGCCACTCCTTGCAAAAGACCTTGGAGGAAGTGTAAGGTAATCATGGCTGAAGGTAATCATGGCTGATGGTAATCATGGCTGATGGCATATGCCCTCTATTTATTGCCTCCCTTTCTATTGCTTAACATGTCCTTAGGCTCCCTTGGCACAAAGTAACAGACACATTGTCTTATTACAGCACAGACACCATAAGATAGTATGCAAGTTTGGGCCGTAGGCGTCTTTGAACCGAAAACACATTTTTTTTTTTTTTTTGCAGTATGCAGGCCTCTCACTGTTGTGGCCTCTCCTGTTGCGGAGCACAGGCTCCGGACATGCAGGCTCAGCGGCCATGGCTCACGGGCCCAGCCACTCCGTGGCATGTGGGATCCTCCCGGACCAGGGCACGAACCCGTGTCCCCTGCATCAGCAGGTGGACTCTCAACCACTGCACCACCAGGGAAGCCCCCGAAAACACATTCTTGATCTGGTATAGTGTACTAAAGCTTGTCTGGAGGCGCCATCTACATAGCCTTTTCTTATTCTTTTTATGGATTTGTCTTTTTCAATGCATTTTAAATCTGGGCCACTGAGGTATGGTCCTGCTGCTGTTCTTCAGGTCAAACTGTTTTTTTTTTTACAGGCACAGTCTCAGTAGGTAGAGGCCGGAATGCACTCAATCTGAATCCTGGCCCTGCTGCTGTAAGCTCTGTGATCTTGAACAAATTTTCTAACTTGCTGAGCCTCAGTACCCTCATCTTTAAGATAGCTGTGGGGAGGGACTACACCAAATTAAAAAGCTCTCAATCACTTCCCCCAGTGGTTGAGAGTCCACCTGCCAATTCAGGGGACACGAGTTCGAGCCCTGGTCCAGGAGGATCCCACATGCCGTGGAGCAACTAAGCCTGTGCACCACAACGACTGAGCCTGCGCTCTAGAGCCTGCGAGCCACAACTACTGAGCCTGTGTGCCACAACTACTGAAGCCTGCACACCTAGAGCCCATGCTCTGAAACAAGAGAAGCCACCGCAGTGAGAAGCCCGTGCACCGCAGCAAAGAGCAGCCCCCACTCGCTGCAACTAGAGAAAGCCCGCACGCAGCAACAAGACCCAATGCGGCCAAAAATAAAATAAATAAAATAAATTTATATTAAAAAAAAAAGCTTTTGTACAGCAAAGGAAACTGTCAACAAAACGAAAACGCCACGTACTGAATGGGAGAAGATATTTGCAAATGATATATCCAACTCAACATCAAAAAAACAAGCAACCCTATTAAAAAACAGGCAGAGGATCTAGACATTTTTCCAAAGAAGGCATACAGGTGGCCAACAGGCACATGAAGGGAATGCAAATAAAAACTACAATGAGATGTCATCTCATACCTGTCGGATTGGCTGTTAAAGATAGTAAATAACAAGTGTGGGCGAGGATGTGGAGAAAAGGGAAACCTTATGCACTGTTGGTGGGAATGTAAATTAGTACAAACACTATGGAAAACAGTACGGAGTTTCCTCACAAAATTAAAAATAGGACTATCGTATGATCTAGCAATTCCACTCCTGGGTGTTTATCTGAAGAAAGCTAATTCAGAAAGATACATGTATACCTGTGTTCATTGCAGCATTATTTACAAAAGCTATGGAAGCAAGCTTAATGCCCATTAATAGATGAATGGATGAAGAAGATGGAATGGAATATTCCATGCCAATGGAATATTATTCATAAAAAAAGAATCTTGTCATTTTCAATAACATGGATGGACCTAGAGGGTGTTCTGCTAAATGAGTAAGTCAGAGAAAGACAAATACTGTATGATTTCACTTATATGTGGAATCTAAAAAACAAATGAACAAACATAAAACAAAAAAAGTCATAGATACAAAGAACAAACAGGTGGTTGCCAGAAGGGAGGGGGGTGAGGGGAGGAAAGAAATAGGTGAGAGAGTTTAAGACGTAACCTCCAGTTGTAAAATAAAAAAGTCACGGTATAGTGGGGAATATAGTTAATAACTAATATCTGTATGGTGACATATAACTAGACTTATCGTGGTGATCATTTTGAAATGCATAGAAATATTGAATCGCTAAGTTGTGTAACAGGAACTGACAGTGTTGTAGGTCAACTATACTTCAAAAATAAACAAACTCATGGAAAAAAAGATCAGATTTGTGGGTACCAGAGGCTGGGCGGGTGGAGGGGCGGGAATTGGTCAAAGACAGTCAAAAGGTATAAATTCCCAGTTATAAGATAAATAAGTACTAGGGGTGTCATGTACAGCATGATCAATATAATTAACATAGCTATATGTTATGTATGAAAGTTGTTAAGAGGGTAAATCCTAAGAGCCATCCTCATAAGGAAAAATACATTTTTTTCTTTTTCTTTCATTTTGTTTCTGTATGAGATGATGGACATTCACTAAACTTATTGTGATCATCACTTCATGTTGTATGTAAGTCAGATCATTATGCTTTGTACCTTAAACTTATGCAGAGCTGTATGCCAATTATATCTCAATAAAACTTGAAGAAAAAATTAAATAAATAAAATACATGTGGAAATACAAAGGGAAAAAGATAAGCAAAAAAGATAGTTATGGGGAATAGATGAAATGCCATATTTAAAATCCCTACTTTTTAAATACCATATTTTAAGAGTACCCTCTTGCCTGGTACCTTAAAAATGTTAATTCCCATGTTGCCTTCTTCAAGCATATTGGAAAGTCTGCATTTCCAAGTTGCATGTTTTCTATTCCACATAGCTATAGGTCACTTTTTTTTTTTCAATTCCAGAATGACTTGGAGAATTAAATGAAAACGTATGAGGAAATCATTGTTTTTAAAGAAATGAGACAGTATTTTGATTTTTTTTAAAGTACAGACTTCTTATTTGCTTAGCTTTGACTTCATTATAAGTAGTCATATATACTTTATATCCTAATAATAATTTATTATTAATAGGATACTTTATATCTTAATGATAATTCTCAAGATACCAATCTATATTACAGTGTCTTAAATACTTATGTTTTCCCATTTCTTTTGACCTTTCTTTCCAGGTTATAAAAGATGGAGGCTGGCTCAGTGGTTCGAGCCATCTTTGACTTCTGCCCTAGCGTATCAGAAGAACTGCCGCTCTTTGTGGGAGATGTTATTGAGGTGTTGGCAGTGGTGGATGAATTTTGGCTTCTAGGAAAGAAAGAGGATGTGACAGGTAAGAGGTTCATAATTCCTCACGTACAAAATAGACCACAGACCCTCCCTTCTTTCCATATTAAAAATAAAGGTTTAATGGGAAGCCCAATAAATACACTTCAGATCCTTTTGTGTTTTCTGTGTGTGTTTACTGTGGTTTCTACCAGCAAGGAGAGAATGTCTGTTATCACTGCATCTCTCCTTACTGGTTCCTTTAAAAGGTTGACATGGTTAGGTACCAGCTGCCCTCCTAGATTCGTGGGTGTCCTAAATTTATTAAATCTGCCCTCTACCCTAGATGCACTTAACACCCACTTTTCATGCACTTGGTTTCCTTTTTTCTATTCTTGAAAACATGTTAGCACCAGTTTATTTCATGAATTTGCCAGGGGAAGGCTGGAAGTTTTTCCCCCGCACTATGCATCTATGTTAAATCCAATCTTTAACTTATATATATTTATGGAAATCTGGGCTGGAGTATATCATACAGTCCTTAGAACAGACTCTTATTGTTACTTAAGCCACATTTGGGAGATAATAGATTATTTCCCAGTAGAAGTGACATCTCAGTTGAGATAAAAATGGTGAGTAGGAGTTAGCAAGGCAAAGAGGATAGGCAGAGAGAATTGCTTATTCAGAGGCCCTGGAATGAGAGAGAAAGAATGTGGAAGGACTGAGAAAGTTCAGTCTGGCATGAAGTGTGAATGGTTGAGCGGGGGGAGATGGCATGGGGAGATGAGCAGAAGCTAGATCATGGAGGACAGCGCATGCCATGGAAAGGAGTTATGGAAACAGGATACTGTAAACGTGCTTTAAGCACAATCAGATTTGTCTTTTAGAAAGCTCGATGCTGCAGACTGAAGAATGATAGGAAAGGGCAAAGCCAAAGGCAGGGAGGTGGGATGGGAAGTGGTTGCAGTAATCCAGGTGAGAGGTGCTGATGGTTTGGACCGAGGTGGTGAATCTGGAGATAAGTGGACAGATGCAAGAGATAGTTAGAAGGTGGAATCAACTAAACCTTCTGATGCATTCCACCTGACAGGCCCTGTTTGTCTAGTATTACTTGTTAAAAACCTGCCAATCTTCAGATTCAACTGTAGTCTTTTTCATAAAATTTTTCATGTTCTTCCTGACCCATTTCCCACCTTCTCTGAACTTCCATAGCAATTTGTGTAGCTAGGATGTGACACTGGATTTCAAACTGAATTATTGTTTATGTCTGAATTAGATTTTATGTCTGAATCAAATTTTAAGATCTTTTAGGGCCAAGACTGTCTTACTCATTTTCCCCTCTGCAGTGTGCCTTTGATAGAGTGACACCCAGTAAATGCTCATTGAATTGAATTGCACTCTCTGTGTTCTGCATGCACCTAATTTTGTGCACTGCATGTTTTCTACAATATATTCTCCAGTGATGAGTGCTCAGTGAGTTTTCAATTCAGGGTTTATAAATGGGCTCAGAAAAAAGTTTTTTGTCCTGGTACACAGACAGAAAAAAGGAATTTTAATACTGGAAATGTTTGCTTTTATTTTCAGGACAGTTCCCCAGCAGTTTTGTGGAAGTTGTTACCATTCCCAGTCTAAAAGAGGGCGAGAGACTGTTTGTCTGTATCTGTGAATTTACATCCCTAGAATTGAACAGCCTTTCCCTCCATCGAGGTAAGTTGATCATCCAAGAGTAGACTGTTTAAAATAAGATTGGTGGAGTCAGTCCGTTTTGACAACTAGATCTTTTTTTTTTTGAATTTTTATAAGTGACTAACCTCTAGAGAGTCTTCAATAATACCAAGATAGTGCTGACCATAATAGTGCCTTATATTTGAGTAGCATTTCATAATTTCCACAGCATTTTTTCTCACAAATACATTCTCATTTCATTCTCAGCACAGACCTGGCAGGTAGCAAAGTGGGTATTATTAACTGCATTTAAAAAATAATGAAGGGCTTCCCTGGCGGCGCAGTGGTTGAGAGTCTGCATGCCGATGCAGGGGACACGGGTTCGTGCCCCGGTCCAGGAAGATCCCACATGCCGCGGAGCGGCTAGCCCCGTGAGCCATGGCTGCTGAGCCTGCACGTCCGGAGCCTGTGCTCCGCAATGGGAGAGGCCACAACAGTGAGAGGCCTGCGTACCGCAAAAAAAAAAATTAAAAAATTAAAAAAATAATGAAAATGACTTCCTCCACTTACCAAAAAAAAAAATGATAATAATAATGCGAATGAGATTCAAAGAATGTTACCTGCAGTTGAGAAGTTTTGGCCTCAGAATGTGAAGTTACATCACCTGATTATTTGTAAGTCCAGTATTCTCTTTCTACTGCCCCAGGTTATAGCTACACTTCAGACTACAGTTATCTTTTTTTCCCATAAAAATTGATCTGACTTTGCTAACAACATACTATTTATTAATGCATAATAGTAGAGCAGGAATTACGGTATGCAAATTAAGAGAGAGATGCAAAACAGCCCCTTTGCTATTCAACTATTAGATAATGTTATTAAAGTTCTCATCAGAACCAGTTTAAAAGGAAGTGGTTTAAAACGGATGGTCATAGCCATGTCTCAGTGATATTCCAAGTATTTCTCACTTCTTACACTCTGATAGACATATGAATGTCTAAAGAGTGACTAAACCGTTTCGGCACATGTACTTAAGATTAAGTCCATACATTTCTGCATAAGCACAGAAGCCAGTAGTGTTCCACAAACTGAAGCTTATGATCAGTGCAATTTTATGATGACTCACAACAGTCATCACAGTTGTATAATTTATTAGGTATGTTATTACTATTGTTACTTACTCTTTCGAGTATGGCACTAAAGGGATAGGCTTAATTTCTTAAACCGTGTACACATATGGGAGAGAGAGAGAGCAGAGGTGGGGAGAGAGACCTAGCAAAGTCCCTAACCCTTAGTCAGTGAGAAGAAAGGAATATTGGGCTTTGACCTTAATCCTCAAAATCAGCTTTCAGAGTTTCTTGCCTTCACTTTACACTAAGCCTCTACCTCTGTTCTGTGTGCTTTTTTGCTAATCCGCGTTGGGAAGACAGACAGAAATAGATGAAGATGTTATAGTAGGGAGCCTCATCTGTCCCTACTCACAGCTCTCCCATAGGAGGGCTGAGTCCACGTCAGACCAGTCAGAGGGTCTGGTGGAAGCCAAGGCACAGTGGCTTCCACCAGAGCTGTGCAGAGGATGTGGGTGGCCTGGCATTGTTTTTTCCTACACCTGGTTCCTGGAGCAAATACTGTGTATAACAGTGTACTATGTGGGAATATACAGTATGTCTACAACATTTGAGGAATTTGAGGAAGTGGCTTCTGGAATTAGTTTTTTTGCTTCATAATATATCTTGCATAGTCAAGTCTTAGGTATTAAACAGATTTTCTGCTGAATGCCTCTCCTGGGAAGACTGGACTGATGTGTTCTGAACTTGATTTGAAGTTAAAATCCACCTCAGGAATCCCAGAGCCATGTGAGATTCTCAGGAAAACCCTGGTGTGGACCTTTCAGCCACAAGTCACCTCTACCAAGACTGACTGAAGGTCAGGCTGGGTCCTGGAGTCTGTAGATCTTATCTTGACTATCTTTTAACAAGTTAAGGCTGGGGAGCTGAAAAACATAAGCAGAGCTCAAAAGAAGAGGATGCAGGGCAGGGGGGATACATTGGAAAAGAGAGAATAGAAAGAGATGTACTAATTATTAGTGGTTTTATCTTCTGTGATACTGTGCTGCCAGTAAACACATTGACTATTCAGCTCTCTTTCCTTCTATGCTGTTCACATATTTTAGCTCTGTATGTCTTCCGATTTGAACATAATAGAGCCTTTGAGGATGAGGAAAGTAGGTGTATCTATACAATTTGTCTTTTTCTAGGAAGTTTAGCTTGAGACACAGAAATGATTTTAATTCCTCTTGTTTTCTATATGTATAACAGATATTTTACTAGTTAGAAACAAAATCACTAAAAAAAAATGAAAGTATTGTTTTATACTATATATAGTTTATGACTTGAATCTAGGTCTACTGCTTGGAATGGCCCTTCTACTTCTTAGACTGAAAATGGCCCTTCTGCTTTTTCCATTAGATCAGTGTCTCCGCTCATGAGTATATACACTCCTTTATCCCTGTCCTCTAGTACTATTAATCCAGTTCCCTGTTGTTTCTTTGCCTTTCCTTTGGTCCTTCAGTGTAGCAGTGAAGCTTCTCCTCTTCTGTGATTTAATATATGTCAGGAGGGATTTGGCAACCTTTAAGAGCATGTGGGATAATGTTTGAGATCTGTTTTTTGGGGGGTTTTTTTTTTTTTTTTTTTTGCGGTACGCGGGCCTCTCACTGCTGCGGCCTCTCCCGTTGCGGAGCACAGGCTCCGGACGTGCAGACCCAGCGGCCCTGGCTCACGGGCCCAGCCGCTCCGCGGCACGCGGGATCCTCCCGGACCGGGGCACAAACCCGTGTCCCCTGCATCGGCAGGCGGACTCCCAACCACTGCGCCACCAGGGAAGCCCTGAGATCTGTTTTGTTTTACCATGCTGCCTTTAGTTGTTATTTACTTACCTTTCAGAAATATTGAGATTTGTAAGAGAAAAAATTATATATTTTAACTCTAAAATTATATTATTAAAAATATATGTGTATTTAGGGCAGGCAGTATAGTTTAGGGGATAAGAATTCTGATGGCCTTAGATTTAAATCCAACTTCACAATTCAATAACTGTGATTCTGTACTAGTTACTTAAGTTCTCTTGGCCTCAGTTTCCTTGTCTACAAATAATAATACCTACATCAGGGTAGTTGTGAGGATTAAATGAGGTTATACATGGAACGCATCTGGCAGAGGTAAGGACTCAATAAAGATCAGCTACTTTATTATTCTCAACCTGGGATTCTTGGGGTTCATGGATGTGCTTCGGGGGACCTTATTTCCTGATAATTATGTGAAGTTTTGTGTGTATGTAAATTTTCCCTGAGAGATTCTATTTCGAATCCAGACTACCGGTGGTTCTTCCAGCAGGTGTCACCCTTTCTCCTTTTCCCGAAGCTTTCCATTTGTTTTGGTCTGTTCCCTGTATTTTGAGTTATATTTAAATTCAGAAACAAGTTTGTCTCTTAGATCAGTGTAGGTGCTGTCCTAGAAAATTAAGAGGGGGAAAAAGAGGGAAAAAACAAAAACAAAACAACAAGGAAAAGACAGAGAAAGAGGAGAGAAAAAAAATTAGTGGGAGCGATGAAATATTTAATTGCCTGACACAACACAGAATGCTTATCCCTTGCCTATAAGCTCATGCTTCTAGGTCACCTCTCAACCCCCAGAAAAGACCAATGAAAATTAAATTGATAAATTTATCTACAAATAAATAGATAAATGATACTTATCAGTTAAAGCACTCGTGTCATAAATCTGTGGTGCCATGTGTGTAAGATATCAGGATTAAGGTTCTGATATGGCTCGTGTGGAAACCCAGGTAAAGAGTGGTCGGTCTGCATAGAGTACAGAGTCCCTGGGCAGTAGATTTCAGTGAGGGACTTTATACTGCAGGGTCAAACTACTTATATTCAGATTCTAGGACATTCATTCTTTCTTATCATCTTATTCTTAATGCATTTCTTGTTCGAATAAAAAAATCTAACCAGAAGAAACAAGCAGCGTGGTGGCTGGGATTAATCGTGCATAAGCAAAAGGCTCAGGCTGACCCTAAGAGTCACCCCACTTCCTATTTTTTTGTTTTCAAAATTTGGTCACTCTATTCCAGGAGTTCCTCATATTGTTGTTTTTGAAGTTTAGAAATGATCACTAAGCAGCCTCTATTCCTAAGGCATAGGAATGCAAAAAACTCAGTAACAGGGCTATAAAATAAAAGTGTTCACCAAAATTATCTCTAAAGTGCTTTTCAGGACCTTAATTGTGACTTAAAAAAAAAAAACAAAACCTTTATTATATAGAAATAATCAACAGAATGACAATCTGCCAGGTAATAAAGCTTATCAAAAGTCACCCAGGGAGTTCCACGGTGGCCTAGTGGTTAGGATTCCAGGATTTCATTGCCATGGATCAGGTTCGATCCCTGGTTGGGGAACTGAGACCCTGCAAGCCGCATGGCACGGCCAAAATAAAAACAAACAAAATTGTTTTCGGACTTCCCTGGCAGTCCAGTGGTTAAGACTCTGTGCTTCCAGTGCAGGGGACATGGGTTTGATTCCTGGTCAGGGAACTAAGACGTGCAGCATGGCCAAAAGAAAAAAAAAGAAGGAAAGGAAAAAAACAGTCACCCAACTGAAAATAGGAAAACAAACCCTATTATAAGGGTTTCATGAAGATTTGGTAAAAACAAGAGTATATTCTAATTCTGCAGGTTTAAAAAAGCCAGTTCAGGGACCTCCCTGGTGGCGCAGTGGTTAAGACTCCGCCTGCCAATGCAGGGGACAAGGGTTCGATCCCTGGTCCAGGAAGATCCCACATGCCGTGGAGCAACTAAGCCCGTGCACCACAACTGCAGAGCCTGCACTCTGGAGCCCGCGAGCCACAGCTACCGAGCCTGCGTGCCTAGAGCCCGTGCTCCACAACAAGAGAAGCCACCGCAATGAGGAGCCCACACACTGCAACGAAGAGTAGCCCCTGCTCGCTGCAACTAGAGAAAGCCCGCAATGAAGACCCAATGCAGCCGAAAGGGAGGGAGGGAGGGAGGAAGGAAGGAAGGAAGAAAGGAAGGAAGGAAGGAAGAAAGAAAGGAAGGAAAGAAAGCCAGTTCATTTCAAAGCCAGGAGAGTGGGAGTTTTGGCACGCTTTTATTCTTTTTCTTTTTTTTAAATTTATTTATTTATTTTTGGCTGCGTTGGGTCTTCGTTGCTGCACACTGGCTTCCTCTAATTTTGGGTAGTGGGGGCTACTCTTTGTTGTGGTACGCGGGCTTCTCATTGCGGTGGCTTCTCTTGTTGCGGAGCACAGGCTCTAGGCGTGCGGGCTTCAGTAGTTGTGTCACGTGGGCTCAGTAGTTGTGTCACGCGGGCTCAGTAGTTGTGTCACGTGGGCTTTAGACCATAGGCTCAGTAGTTGTAGCACACGGGCTTAGTTGCTCTGCGGCATGTGGGATCTTCCCGGACCAGGGCTCAAACCCATGTCCCCTGCACTGGCAGGCACATTCTTAACCACTGTGCCACCAGGGAAGCCCACGCTTTTATTCTTAATCAGCAAAAGACCTACTATGTCTGAACAGTAGCCATGTCTCCAGTGAATTCCTTCTGTGGTCCTGATGGAATGGCCTTAGAACTAATGGGGGAAAAAGTCACTTGTAATTCTCAGGACTCCAAGCTCTGACCAATGGATATTGAATCAGAAATTAAAGGAAAATAGAAATACAGGACCAAGATGTCCCTATTTTCAGGGACATCTAAGCAAAACAGTATGAAATCAGTGAAAATGTATTGGGTGCCTACCAGTAAATGCAAAATCTTACATTAGAAGTTGTGTAGTATATAAAAATACAAGTGTCAAAATTGTTGATATAAGTGATAATTTCTTTAGTAGGCTACAGATGGCCAAGATGTGTGTAGGCTTCTAAGGTTTATCAGGGAAGCATGCTAAGGTTTCAGATGGAGAGGCTTCTATAGGAGACAATGAAAATCCCCTTGTGTGGAATAGGGTCTCAGAGGTGAGATAATATTGGATAGCTGGGGATGGGGCAAAGGGAGGTTGTCACTGGATGTGAATACCAGTTTGCAGTGAGGTGAAAACATAAAAGTAGCCTTTTGGTAGCTTAGTTAACTAAACCTCTCTGGAGAGTGTCCACAGCAAACTTTTTTTAAAAAATATATTTCAGGTAGTAAGAATAGGATTATTAGAGTAGAAGCCTTAGGCAGTAGGAAGAAGCCTTCATGCCTCATGGTAAATGTTAGAGCAGGGGAGGGATATGATGAAAAGGGTACATTTGTAATCTTAGTTTGGCATGAATCATTTGGTAGACTGGAAGAGACAGTGTCTGGGGCGAGGTTTAAAAGAGTGAGATGATGGGAGTTGGATGAGGTAGCAAAGAGTAAGTGACGAATGGAATAAATATTTTGAGAGAAGAAATTAGAGGACAAAAGGAAGTTAGAAGCATGGAGCTAGTTTAAAAAGTTAAAACTGATGATCTACAAAATGAATAGTTCATAATCAGATAATTAAAAGTTTGCTGCAAAACAATTTGCTGCAAAACTATAGGGTAATTTTTTAACTGGGGCAAATCCTTGCCTCACCTCCTTCAATAATAAGGCAGATGCTAACTGTTTAGCTTATATTTTGTGAAGATAGCCTGAAACAACAATATTGGAACTACTGGTTATTTTCAAAAACAAACTGCCGATTACTAGAACATTCTTCTAAGATTTCATTATGATGTATTTTCAGGATAAGGATAGTTCAAGAAGGGCTCTAACAAAGTGAGCGAGTGGCACGGACATATATACACACTACCAAATGTAAAACTGAGCTAGTGGGAAGCGGCGCATAGCACAGGGAGATCAGCTTGGTGCTTTGTGACCACCTAGAGGGGTGGGATGGGGGGGTGGGAGGGAGGGAGAGGCAAGAGGGAGGAGATATGGGGATATATGTTATATGTATAACTGATTCAATTTGTTATAAAGCAGAAACTAACACACCATTATAAAGCAATTATACTCCAATAAAGAT
This sequence comes from Mesoplodon mirus, assembly GCF_964341445.2. Lineage (NCBI taxonomy): Eukaryota > Metazoa > Chordata > Mammalia > Artiodactyla > Ziphiidae > Mesoplodon > Mesoplodon mirus. The sequence continues at coordinate 201,958,056 of NC_138977.1, read as the reverse complement.
GTTTAAAAAAGAAAAAAAAGGGCTCTGGAGAAAATAAATGAACAGTTTGTTGTCCATACCCTGCACTTCCAACCCATTCCTGAAGATTTCTTTCTTTGTTCGATTTTTGATATTGAATATAATTTAGTGTGAGAAATTAGATCCATCTATTCAAAGGACTATAGTGGCCATGAATATATTCTTCATCATATATAAATGAATCCAGTGGTACAGACTATTGCTGGTAGTAGCATTTCTCAAACTTTTTGATCTTAGGATCCCTTTACATTCGTAGAAGTTTTTGAGACCCTAAAGAGCACTTGCTTGTGTGAGTCTATTGATATTTACCATATTAGCTGTTAAAGCTGAGAAATTTTTTAAATTATCAATTTATTTTTAAAAACTCAGCACTAATAACATAAATAACAGTTTATGAAAAATAACTAGTTTCCTAAACAAAAAAAATTTAGTGAGAAGAGTAACATTGGTTTGCATTTTTGCAGATATTTGGTTTAATAGAAGAAATCTAGATTCTTTTACTTGAATGTATATTCTTTAATATATTCTAAATAAATCTTTAATATTTGGTTTAATAGAAGAAATCTAGATTCTTTTACTTGAATCTATATTCAGTTTGCCACGTTACATTGTTTTGACTGAAGTATATGAAGTGTATGAAGAAAATATGATAGTTTTGACCTCACAGACCCTCTGAAAGGATCTTAGGGACCACCCCCAGGGTTCCACAGACCACATTTTGAAAACCATGGGTTTACAGGAATGTTCACTATATTGTCACTAAACTGTCAAAAAGTGTTCATGCGCTTAAAACTCTAGGTTTATACTCCCTTGAACTTGGTAGCTATTTAAGATGACGAGTTGCACTATTAGTTATACCAGTATCCTGCTGAGGTGACAACCGAGGTCATTATCTTTGCTTCTCTTCTCTTCCTTCAGGTGACCTAGTGGTTCTCGATGGCACGCCCACTGCCGGCTGGCTGCAGGGCCGCAGCTGCTGGGGTGCCCGGGGCTTCTTCCCATCCTCATGTGTCAGGGAGCTCTGCCTCTCCTCGCAGAGTCGGCAGTGGCACTCACAGAGTGCCCTTCTCCAGATTCCCGAGTATTCAATGGGACAAGCCCGGGCACTGATGGGGCTCTCTGCCCAGCTGGATGAGGAGCTGGACTTCAGAGAAGGGGATGTGATTACCATTATTGGAGTTCCTGAACCAGGCTGGTTTGAAGGGGAGTTAGAGGGTCGAAGAGGCATTTTTCCGGAAGGTTTTGTGGAGCTTTTGGGGCCCCTGAGGACTGTGGATGAGTCAGTAAGTTCTGGAAATTGCGATGACTGCATTACTAACGGTGAAGTAGATACCAGCACAGGAGAAGAGAGACAGCCAGAAGAGGAAGGCGAGCAGCCAGGCACCTACGGGATTGCCCTCTACAGATTCCAAGCCCTGGAGCCAAATGAGTTGGATTTCGAAGTAGGCGATAAAATCCGAATCCTGGGGACCCTGGAAGATGGCTGGCTAGAAGGATCGCTGAAGGGCAGGACAGGCATCTTTCCTTACCGCTTTGTAAAGTTATGTCCTCAAACAAGGGTGGAGGAAACCATGGATCTGCCACAGGAAAGCAGCCTCACCAACATCCCTGACACATCTTTGGATTGTTCAGAGAACTTCTTAGAAGTGGAAGGAAAAAGACATGAATCTCATGAGTATAAAGCAGAGAAGTCCAACTCAGTTATTTCTGAAGCATCCACTTCCCAACTGGAACATCTGACTTCTGAGTATGAAGAAGACAAAAACTCTCACTGGGACGTGGGCACCTCAGAAGGGCCCCCAAGAAGCACAGGTTCAGGGCACGAACAGCTTCTTGCCAAATACTCTTCCACAAAGGATCCTTCAGAGGTGGTCAATGGTGTTGCGTCCCAAACTCCAGTACCTTTTCATCCCGAATTGCAGAAAAACCAGTATTATTCTATAGGAGGAGGAAGCAACCCCCGCCCCAACCAGTACTCTGACCCTCTTCCTCTAGAAGCAAGGACTAGAGACTACTCCAGCCTACCTCCCAGAAGAACATACTCCCAGCCGAAAACCCTTCAGAAGCCAGTGCCACCTCTTCATAGCACCTTTTCTCGTTTAGCCTCCAGGGCAGTCAGACCCAGCCAGTTGAGCCCTCAGCTCCAGGGCATGGCGAGGTGTGTGAAAAAGCACCTCACACCCAAAGAAAATGCTTCCAGCTTTTGCTCTGCATCAGAGAGATCAGAGATGAAGCCTGGTCTGCAAGACAGGGCACCTGCTGTGGAAGCAATGGCACTTTCACAGGGAGACGGCAACACGGACCTGGATTCTAAGTTGACACAACAACTGATAGAGTTTGAGAAGAGCTTGTCAGGGCCCGGCACAGAACCAGATAAAATTTTGCGCCACTTTTCAATCATGGACTTTAACTCTGAAAAGGATATTTTCCAAGGTTCCTCGAAGCTAATCATCCAGCAGGAGCTGCCCGAGAGGAGAAAGGCTCTAAGGCCACCGCCACCCCGTCCCTGTACTCCAGCATCCGCTCCTCCCCTTTTGCCAGTGGACCAGAGCCTGAGACCGGAACCACCCTTGGCAATGCGACCCTCTCGCCCCGCTCCCCTGCCTCCCTCGGCCCAGCAGAGAACGAATGCAGTACCCCCCAAGCTCCTAACTTGTAACCGTCCTGGCTGGGAGACCCTAGAAAAGGAGGGCCCTGAGAACATGGAGAAGACTTTGGACCAGACTTCCCAGTGTCCCTTAGTCTTGGTGAGGATTCAGGAGATGGAACAGGACTTGGATATGTGCTGCAGGGCTCAAGAAGAGCTGAACTTACTGCTGGAGGAGAAGCAAGAGGAATCACTAAGGGCAGAGACCCCTGAGAATCTTGAGTTCTACGAGAGTAACATTGAGAGTTTGAACATGGAACTCCAGCAACTTAGAGGTAAGTGATGAGGAGATAGTATATACTTGTTTCTGGACATCCACAAGTCCAAGTAACAGCCTACCCAGGTTTTTAGGGATATGTTACCATCTATGATGGACAATTAAGGAATGGTTTGCTTTTTATTACCTAATTTCTCACTCTGTCACCACAATTAGATGGCTCTGTCTGAATGTATCCTATGACCACTGTAGCCTCCTAACTCCATTTGCTGCTCAGGTAAAAAAGCTCAGACCTCAGTGACATTTATACCTCCTGTACCTCTGTGACATCCATAGCAGTTATGCAGATGGAAGTCCCCAGATATAACTTTCTTTAACCAGACTCTGCTCAGGACTGAAGACTTCCAGGCTAAGATTCATGAGAAAACGGTATGTCGTATCTTTGTGGTCCAGGGACTAAGTTTCAATAATAATAATAATAACAAACATTTATTAATGTATTAATAAGCATTTGTCACAGAGAATCTTCACAGCTACCTTGAAGGTACTGGGTTAATTCATATGGCTACTTTATAGATGAGGAAACCAAGACTTGTAGAGATTAAGTAGCTTGCTAAGGGAACCGGGCATTGAGCCCATGTCTTTAACTACTATGGTTTACTGTTTCCCACCTTGCACATTCAAAAATTGAAATGCTGTCTGTTAACTTGGGGGTGACCAGGCTCTGGAGACTTCATTTCTATTCACCAGCGTATCAAGAGAAATAATTTATAAAGTAGGAAGAAGAAAAGAGTGAGATAATAGCAACTGGTCTAGGGCCTGAGGAGAGCATGACTGCATGCCCTTTGGCATGCATGCCAGAGAGCTCTGAACCTACATGTCCTTAGGAAAGTCAATAATAAAAAGCACTCTGTGGATCTAGGAGTTTCAGGATCCTAATAAATAAAAACAAGGTAATGGTGGCCCAGAGAGACCAAATCAAGATGGCAGACCAGGTACACATACCAACTTCCCCTTGTCCTTTAGATCTCTAAAAGTGAATGAAAAAATAATAATAAAAAATTCCAAGAAGAAAGAGTATTATCAGAAGGCCAGAAATCGAGTAATTTTCTGAAAGATAGAAAGCAGACGGATTACAGAAAGAGAGGAAACCTCTGTCTAAAATATGCTCAGGCAAGAATTGCTGTGCAAGTGGGCACAGTTCTGCGGGAACTCCAAACTCAGAGGCATGGCCCCGGGAGGGTGTCCTGGAGCACATGCAGGGTGATGAATTAGGGACCAGCCAGATCACTGGGCCCCTGGGTCATTTGTGCTCAACAGGGCAGTGGTGACATTTGCTCTCAAGGTAAAGCATGAGGGTGAGCACCTAGACATGTCCTCAAGAGGGTGTTCATTTAATATGAGTATCTGAACTCTTGGGGAATGCCAGATACCTTGACGATTTCAGAGTGCCTGAAAAGGAATCCTGAGGGAACTTTGGCTCAGCGCTACATCCTCAAAGCCATAGCAAGCCCCAGATTCTCCATCACCTTCCATACATACAAGTTTTGAGATATACTTGTAAACTGTTCTTGCATTAGATATACAGGTGACAGAACAAAACTCTCCCAAATTCCAGGTAGCAAAAATTTCTCAGTAATGATACTTATTAGAATTAGTAGTGTTCCAGAGAAATACTATGTCTTCTATGCATAAAAACAGTGTGCAGTGTTTTTAAAGGACTATATGGAGTAATGGACTGGTACTGAGGGATGAAATTGGTATTCTTTTTTATTCGATTGACCTTTTTCAGGACTAATAATTCAGCTGGTGTTCTTACTATGTTTTTTGGGTTTTTTTTAAGTTCTAAAAGTTTAATGCTGTGAAAGACCTGCAGTAGGTGTGTATAGTCTTAATCAGGAAACTTTTCTTTATTTGCATTCGCCAAATACAGCATTGGCTGTATTAATATTGACTTGATTGCTTTTCAATAGGTGTATTATTTGTATCAATTGCTAGTATGATGAAATTACTTATTTCTTGCAATCACTGACAGCTCCTCTTAAGGTCATCTTTTTCTGTCTTCATAAAAAGTATATCCAGCAATATAATCAGTCCCTTGAAAGAGGCAGAATTAATCAGTTGGAGCACCAGGCTTTACCCCTCCAATCCAGTCCCATACACTCTCTAGCCTTGAAATTTAAGGCATAAGATTTAAAGAACTTTTGATACAGTATTTATCTAATCCTGATTGATATTGTATTTAGTTGTTTATATGCCTCTCGATGAAAATTTTAAGCCTAATGGAAAGACAGATACTGTACATTAGTTGGTTTGTCATTTCCCACACACCTGGTATAGTGTCCAACAGGTAGTAGACTCAGTAAATACTTGGTGAATTGAATTTAGTTTAACTGAATGAAATTGAAGTTTCTGCTCTACCTTCCAGAACTTTCAAAGATCTCCTTCCTCCATTGTTACTTTGAACTTGGACTACTGCAGAGCTAAGGACTGTCGGTGCTGAGATGCTGGTCCCCTTGTCAGACATAGTTAATGGTAGCAAAATAGTCCAGTGCTGTGCCAGACCCAAAATTAGGTTCTTTATTGTAGCTATTGCTCCTCCTTCCTCTTCTTTTTTTTTTTTTTTCTTCTTCTTTTTTTAAATAAGAAAATGTTTGGACAAATGCCTAGCTACACTTATCACGTGGTAGGCATTTAATAGGGCTTTGAGAAATTAGAAGAAAATATAATTAAGAAGCACTTCTAATTGCAAGAGTTAAGTATAAGAAGAAAGGGTATGGCTTTATTTATTTGAACTGTAGTCAACTGAGGGCTCTGGTTTGTGCTTGGTGGTTTTAGAGCAGGGTACACATGACGGTTTTGTTTACATTCACCTCCACCTTATGCATATAAGTGTGAATCTAGTTAGATCAACAGGGAATACATTGAATGGATTCAATTTAAGTATAGGATGGTATATAGATTTACATGTAGCTCACACTTAAATATATATAGCCTTTATACTATTCTTCATATTGCTCCTTAAAACTCTGGAATTATGACGTCATGAGGACTCATTTCCTAGAAGCTGTATTTTTTTTTTCAAATCTGATATGTTACCTTTTATAGTTTTCTGTTTCCTGTAGGTATCTTTCAGCTTGTTTTTTATTTTCTTTACCTATGGTAAGAATAGTTATTTTATAGTCTGCATATGATAATTCCAAGATTTTAAGTCTTAGTGGGACTGTTTTGGTGTCACATGGTTCTCGTTCATGTGGTCTAGACTCCTTGTGTGTCTGGTTACCTTTTACTGTGTACTAGTCATAGTATTTGGAAAACATTAAGACCGGAGATGAAGACACCTGTCTCCAGAGAGGGTTTGCACTTATTTCTGTCAGCTGCTTCTGGTCAGCTAATGTTTCCAAATTCCTGAAGGATAGTAATCTTTGAGATTCAGGAACAAGAAATTGGAATTCCTGAAATTATAACTTAATCTGTATTTAAAAAAAACTCTTTTATTTACATGTTCTTAAGTAATAACAGTAATGCCTATAATAATCAACAGTGAACAATTTTCCTGTGTTAGGATTATACTAAAAGTTTCAGAGATTTTATGTATATATACACACATATATGAAATAAATGCATAATTTTTTATTATTATGAACCAAAATATTATGAGATTATATATTTTAATGACATGTAAAATTATTCTCTACCTGATAATAAACTTTGAAATATTTTTTACTTTTTTTTTCTTTTAAATTTATTTTATTTATTTTTGGGTGCGTTGGGTCTTCGTTGCTACGCAAGGGCTTTCTATAGTTGCGGCGAGTGGGGGCTACTCTTCGTTGCGGTGCGCGGGCGTCTCATTGCGGTGGCTTCTCTTGTTGCAGAGCACGGGCTCTAGGCGCCGCGGGCTTCAGTAGTTGTGGCTCGTGGGCTCCAGAGCACAGGCTCAGTAGTTGTGGCGCGCGGGCTTAGTTGCTCTGTGGCACGTGGGATCTTCCCAGCCCAGGGCTCGAACCCGTGTCCCCTGCATTGGCAGGCGGATTCTTAACCACTGCACCACTAGGGAAGTCCCTATTTTTTACTTTTTACTTTAAAATAATTTTGGATTTATAGAGAAGTTGCAGAAATAGTAGAGTTCCCCTAACCCTAATATCTTACATAACTCAAAAATATTTATCAAAATTAGAAAATTAACATGATACTAGACATCTGATAATATAAAACATTAAAAGAAGGGAATATTAACACAAAATAAATGTTAAATAAAAATAATTTAAAAACTGTAAAATCATACCACAAATATTTAGTATTTAAAGTGATTTTTAAAACAAAATTTTAAATACACAACGTGTTAGTTGCCCTATCTGATGGGATTAATCTTTGTTTTGTGACTAATATTCCAGACATAGAAAAAAGTTTCCTTTGATGTTGGTTGAATGTTAAGAATGTATCCAAAAACATCTTCAGGTGGGGCCATTAGGGTACATGTTGCTTTGCATAAGCTCATAATCTTTCTTTTTTTTTTTTTTGTACAGACAGGTTTTCTTTTTTTTATTTTCTAGCGACTATTTGCATTGAATATTTCTTTTTTTTAAATTTTAATGAAGTATAGGTGACTTACAGTGTTGTGTTAATTTCTACCGTACAGCAAAGTGATTCAGTTATACATATGTGTTCTTATATTCTTTTTTAACAGTGAAAATATTTTGTCTACTTGCTCTGATTTTGACTTTGCCATTGGAATCAATATTGTTTTGCTAATTCAAATTTGTGACAATACTCACATCTTTAAAAAAATTTTTAATTGAACTAATTAACATACAATATGATGTTAATTTCAGGTAATACAACATAATGATTCAATATTAATATTCACATCTTCTCTGCATTTCTCTTGTTAAAATACTTACAAAGAACTATAACCTATAGCAAATACAAACACTGGAAAACACTGAGCAAACATTTTTTGAGTAGTACTAAAATAATGGAACATTTGCCTCTGAGCAAGATTCAACGCTACACAGAATCATGTGTCAGAATTGCCAATTTAAGGACTTATTTTACTTCTAAAATTTGATATTTCTTGGACCATCACTTACAAGGTTTATATAAAATATACTGTGCAAATAAGCTTATTAGTATTTATTTTATTTGCAAGAGTGACTCACTGTTAGCACACAGGGCCATGAACACACATGCTTTATAAACACATTCATAACATAGCAACAGTTACAAACAATACTAACTGATTAGATCCTAGTCACTTTTCTCCTATGTACTTTTGTCCCGGCCAACCTTAATCTTTACTCTGTGGGTCAGTATTTTCTGCTCTTGCTTTCAACTTGACACTGGTAGATTCTTTCAAACCAGTAATGTCTCTACATTTATTGTTAAGCTTTATTCTCACAGAGAATTATAGTATTTTCTCCTTTTTTTCCAGATTTCTCTGCTGATTTTTTTCTTTCAATTCAGAAGGACATGTAAATTCCCTAAGCAATGCTGAGGAGGAATTCCCACATGGAAACGATATCATTCTCAGTCCACCTCCACCTTAAACTAATTTCAAGGCTTAAAGTACCTTGGTCGGTGAAGGTATTAGAGCCTGAGATGTAATTTTGCAGGAGGGCTGGTCCAGTTCTGATTCTCTCTCAGGAGTCTCTGGAATCTTAGCTTATTATAGAAAAGGTCTCCTTTTAGACTCCTTACCTTGCCTTTTGGGCTTTGGGTTATTGACCTCTTCTCTCCAGAGGACCATTGAAACAAAAGCTGAGTTTTCTGGGACTGGTAGATGCCCCAGGGCATTGTAGTTTCTGTGGTTATTTGCCTCTCTGGATTCTAGTTTTCCTTTTGGTTTTGGCCTGTACTCTACCATCTTGTCATTGTGTTGATAGTTTTAAGATTTTTAAATAGTTCGTCTAACTTTTTAAGCTTTCTTTCTGTGAGATGGTTGGCCTAAACTTCAATTATTGGAAATAGAAAGTCCATTATTAGTAGTTTTAGATAAGCTAGTGTTTGGCTATGTCTGAGAATTAGGAGTTTTAAGTTTGGAATTATGTAGAGTCAGGGTAGAATACTAGGAGGCATTTGTGAGTATAGTGTGTTGGGGAATGATATGTCATTGTAGGCTTCAGGATGGTATCGAGTCAATCACTCATTCATCCAGCAAATGCTGGTTAAGTTTTTACCATGTGCCAGGCACTGTGTTAAGGGCAGCGTATATAGTAATAAACATAGATGTGTTGTCTGCCTTCCAGGAGCTTCTGGTCAAATGAGTTGCTAATTAATAAGTAGAAGTCCATATCTAAAACACAGTACCTTACTAGTTTAGGAAAGAATTCTTATACCTGAGGCATTCCAAGGAGTCTTCAGAATAATAAATTGCTTAATAACTTAAGCATATAATAATAATTGAGTTCCCTGGTGGCCTAGTTGTTAGGATTCCGGGCTTTCACTGCCATGGCCCGGGTTTAATCCCTGGTCGGGGAACTGAGATCCTGCAAGCTGTGGGGCATGGCCAAAACAAAAACAAAACCAAAAATGGTACCTTCAAATCTGATAAATAGTTTGGCTTCTGAAGCAGTAGAAATATTCAGCGTTAGTCCACAGACTTTTCAGATTTACCAGTACAAGTTACTTTTAGAAGCCGTTATTAGAACTACATCCTGTGGCCCTGAGAGAATCTCATTTTAGCATATCATAGTCCTTTTCTACCTCGAGGAGAGGTTCACATGCCTGAATTGGACAGTCAGGATTGTACATTCATTTCTTTACTCAGCAAACATTTCTTCAGCACATAGTATGACCCAGGCACTGTCTATACACTGATTAATAAAAAGGATATAGTCATAGTATCATTCATATTTGTGTATCTTTGAAACTCTATTGATCATACTGATATTGACCTCTATTTAATTACACTGTCTCTCTGTCTTGCTGCCTTTGAATTATGGCCATAGTTAATTTCCGTGTGGGCCAAGACCCTGTTCTAAATCAGTGCAGTGGTTGGTAAATTGTAGAGTCAGCCTCTTCCGCATCAGGAACCTTGCTCTTAAACGTCTCGCCTTAAGGTAATGCCAGGAAGAAGGTTGACCAGAGACTCTCGGGGTAATTTTTAATTTGAATTTTAAATGACTGTTGCACATCGGATCAGAATATGTTTTTCAGGAAAGTAACATTTTCACCAAGATATTGGGTGAGATCTAAGGTCCACTAAAGAGAGCCATTAGGTTAAACAGTTGGAGAATGACTGATATGGAATAATAACATCTTTACACTGAAGTGATACATAATATTCCAGACAGATTTTTAAAAATTGAAAGTATGGTTTTTCTACATACAGAAGCAATTTATTATTCTGAAGGCTCCTTGGAATGCCTCAGGTATAAGAATTCTTTCCCAAACTAGTAAAAGGTAATAGAGTTTAAAAGGTAAAACGTATTCTGGTCTTTTAAGATATAAAAGTTCATGTAAAAGAAATAATGATTTTTCTTTCTAGTTTGTCAGTACATAAGAAAAAAACCAATATCCTCGGCTTTTGTAACATCTAGTTCAGGGTGTTGGCTCAGTAAAAATTAGCTCAGTTACTTGTAATGGATTTTATCTTGGTATAAATCCATAAAACAGCAACCATAGTCAGAAGCCATTCAGAGCCCATGTTGATTCAGGACAGAAGCTAATTTTCCTTTTAGGAGACAGGGTTTAATGTATGTCAAGAAACGTAGCTAGGAATGGTTAACTTACTTATAATTAGCCCGTGACTCACTAGTCTTTGCAGTTTGTAGTGTGGCTTTGTGAACATTTCTTCACCTCAGCTCCAGGCAGAGGGGTGGAGAAACTGGAATAGCTCCAGGGACTTCAAGTATGGGTTTCAGATTTCACCCAGGCTTTGCAGCACTTAGTGAAAGGACCTGCCTCTAGCTAGCCTCCTACCTGAGCCACAGGCATTCCTGCTGCCACTGGTTACCTGAGCGTGTTGACTCCTACTGTTCACTTTGCCAGATGTAGCAAGACCCCAAAGATGAAAAACTCTGGGGCAGTCATTTATTCAATAAATACTGTTGAGCTCCTGCTATATTCCAGGCAGTGTTCTAGAGTTATAGCGGTGATCTCTGCCCCCATGGGGAGAGACAAACAATAAGTAAAAAATATGCGTATTATTAGGAGGCAAAAGAACCTATGGAATCAGGGAAGTGACTTTTGAGTGAAAATCTGAATGATTGTAGGAAGCCAGCCAAGCCATTTTGGGGGGTGGGGGAGATTATTTCAGGCAGCTAGAACAGCAAGTTTAAGAGTGTGCCTGTTGTTTGAGGAATAGCAAGGAGGCCAGTTCAACTCGAGCAAAGGCATGGGCTTTGTAGCCCATCATTCGGAGTAAGACGAGAAGCCCCAGGAAGGTTCTGAGCAGGGGAGCAACATGATCTGACTTAGAACTTTACAGAGTCACTCTGGCTGCGGCGTTGAGAAAAGACAGAAGTGCAGAGGCAGAGAGACCAGTTAGGAGGCTACTGTAATGATCCAGGCAAGAGGTGATGGTAGCTTGCACCAGGATGGCAGAGTGGGGAGGAGAAGTGCTCAGTTATTTTGAGCATCATGTATAAGGTATATTTGAGTTGGAGCCAGTAGGACTTGCTGGTGGGTTGGATGTGAGGTGAAAGAGATGAGGATGACCCTGAGATTGAGCAACTGGAAGGATTGGAGTTGCCAGTAATTTCTCAATTAATGGTGAAGAGTGCAGGAGATGCTGGTTGGTGGGGGAGGTGGGACAAGGCAGAGGTCAACTGCACAATTTGATACACAGGCCAGAGTTCAGAGGAGTTAGGCCTGGAGACATAAATTTGGGACAAATGAATTTTGACAGCACACAGACAAAATTCTTTCAGCACATAGACATTATTTAAAGTCATGACATTTAATGAGATTACTTAAAAAAAAAAAAAGTATAGATAGAGAAAAAGAGAAGAGGCCCAGAGGGTGAGCTGTCTGGAAGATAGGAACTGAAAGAGTAGGATGATGACAGCAGTTATAAATAATTGAGCACTTACACTTTGTCAAACAATGTGCTAGGTGCTTTTATACACTTTTCCCAGTTCCCCAAATTGTCCACATCTGACAGATGAGAAAACTGAGGTTTGCCCGAAGTCTCACAGTTGGTAAGTGGGAGAGCCAGGATTCAGATTCAGGTGGGTTTCACTGTACAGCTTTATGTACATTCTCACTGTGCCACAGCGAAGTGCCAGCGTGTTTTGACTTAAGGAGGGATTGCTTGACCTCTGAGAGTGGGTGGTAGGAAGCAACAGTTGGAAAACTCAGATCTACAAGTGCTCAAGGTGGAAGGATCCCAACTGACTCTTGCCACCTTACTTCCAAAATAATTTATGCCAGCAGTAACATTTTTAGTACTCTCATTGGTTGAAAGCTATTTGCTAAATTACATATATCTGTGGATTTAAGAGCATAGATGTATGTATTGACATATATATTTTTAAAATATTTAATCCTTCCTCACAGATATACTTTTGACTGTTGGCTTATCAAGAAGTTACTTAAATTTCCAAAGTGTTTACTCATTCATACTAGTAACATCCCCAAGCTGCTCACGGTTTCCAGTTTCTCTATTTGAACCCTCACCTAACTCACCTTTAAGTTCATCAGAAGGTTTAAACTCTAAAACATCTTGAATGCTTCTCACAGCCCTGTCCATTCAGAACATTTACATCCTTCAAAGTATATCAGATCCCCCCAACACCTCTTATTTTCCTGTATTCCAGTCTTCATTTCTTTTTTACAGTGCTCTCAGACTCTTTTCTCTGTGTTTCTGCCTTCCCCTATCCCAGTCAGTTGTCTTTTCATTAGTCCATAGTCTCTTCCTTTACTGGGGAACTTACTTTTTGATCTTAAGTATCTGTCTTCTCCCTCATTTCCAGACCCTCTTCCCACTTAGCTGGAGGCTGTTGCTGTATTGAGATCCCTCGAGCTACTTTAACCTTAATGATAGGGTCTTCTTTACAACTCCTCCTAATTAACCCTTAGGGCGAGAGGCAGCTGCACTAAGAGTGGAAACAACATTCCTAGTCAAGGAATTTCTTGAATTCCTTCTGTGTGCTAGGTAACTGGGTACAAAGGAAAAGACCAGGGGCAGCCAATGTTTAGGAATGTGGAAGACAAGGGAGATGAACTAGCAAAGGAAAAGGAGCAGCCAGTCAAGTGAAGGAAGAGCTTCAAGAAAGAGAAAGTAACTGTGTCCAAAAGCTACTGAGAGGCCAAGTAAGATGAAGTCTCAGAAATGACCGTTGCATTGGATGACCTTGTCAAGGGCAGTTTCAGTAAAGTGATAACAAAGGGATAAAAGCCTTATTGGAATGGATTAAAGATAGAGTGAGAGGTAAGGAAATAGAGTCATTGAGTATTTGGCTTGCTCAAGTCTTTCAAAGCAGAAGTTGTTTGTAAGATGGGAAACAGGACTACCCTGGTGGCACAGTGGTTAAGAATCCGCCTGCCAATGCAGGGGACACGGGTTTGAGCCCTGGTCCGGGAAGAGCCCACGTGCCACGGAGCAACTAAGCCCGTGTGCCACAACTACTGAGCCTGCTCTCTAGAGCCCGCAAGCCACAACTACTGAGCCCGCGTGCCACAACTGCTGAAGCCCATGTTCCTAGAGCCCGTGTTCCACAGCAAGAGAAGCCACCACAGTGAGAAGCCCGCGCACCGCAACAAAGAGTAGCCCCCGCTCACCGCAACTAGAGAAAGCCCGTGTGTAGCAACAAAGACCCAATGCAGCCAAAAATAAATAAATAAATAAAATATTTTAAAAGATGGGAAACATTCATAGGCTCATGAGACTGATGGTTAGAGTGGGCACACTGAAGAGCAGGAGAGGGAGGGCCTAATTGCCGAAACAAAGTCTTTGAGGGGTCAGGAGGGAGTGGATCAGTGAACCAACAGAGAGAGAGATTGGCCTGTTATCAGAGCAGAGACAGTTCTTCCATTCTAACAAGAGGGAAAGCAGAGCAGATGGGTACAGATGCAGGTAGGATGGTAGATTTGATGGTGAAAAGATGAAGAAACAGGCTTAGAGAGCTTAAGTAACTTTCCCAAGATTATACAGCTAGTTAGTGGCAGAGTCAGGATTCAGAAGAAAGCACAGTGCTTTTAACTTGTAAGCTCTCCTGCCCTCTGCCTCGCATCTAGCATGTGCCCAATAAATGTGACCACAATCAACTCATTAAACATGGGAGTACCTCTTGTGCCCTACGTACAGAGCTGTGCTGGAGATTGGACGTGGTCCTTGCCCTCAAGCTTTCAGTGTAATAAAAGGAGGTAAACAAGTATAATAAAGTAACAGGTAAGATGAGAGGGATATTTGCATGGTGCTCTGGAAAATAGCAGGAACTGTGGGAATCAGCGTCACTGGGGCAGTCTTAGAAAGTGAGGAGGAGTTGATCATCAGGCTGGAGGAACCACGTGGGCAGTTACAGAGATACTGTGAAAAGTTTAGGTAATTACCTGTTCTTACTAGACTTATTGATTGATTTATTTTTTTCTGTCTCCTCCCTTTTGTTCCTTTACCTTTCCTCTATTTTCTGCCTCTTTTCTCTCATCCTCCAAATCCTGCTGCCCCACCTTCACTTCTAGCATTATGTTGGGAGAATTTCTATCCACGGATGGTCATTGTAGCTGATCACCCACCCTATAGTAACAAGTAACAAACATCATGGCAGAGTGCTGCTCAGGGCTTTTGAAGAGGGCCTGTGGAATGTGACTGTTGTTTCAAGTGAAAGGAAAGATAACTATCTACAAAGTTGTATTTCACCAGTAGGACTAGGACTGGGAAAAATGGGAAAGTTATTTCTCCTTTATGCTCCTTGTTCCCTTGGGCCACATTTCTTTGCACACAGATTTATCACATGAAAAGAGCAACCCTTTCACAGCTTTTGATTAGTTCTGGGTCTCAGTAATGAGGCAAACCTGAGGCAGTTTACATTTTTATACAGGCTATATCTTTAAAAGTCCCACAGGCAGTAGGGCTTAGAAAGAGAGAAGAGGGGGTGAGGTGGGGAGAGGGGAGCTCCATATTATAACCAGCTTTCACTCTCCACTCATCCAAAGATCATTTCTTTTTACCTTTGTGTAACCTTTACTACTGGATTGTTTTATAACTAGTATCCTTCTTACCTGTAATTTATCCTCTTTTTTTCCTGTTCTCTTGGCCGATTTACTAGGTGTGTTTCTTATCATGCTAGCTTTATCAAAGACTTTTAAGTTGCCAAAGGAAACTCTGTTTTCCATAACAGTTAGGGAAAGATAAATCTTTACTTTTAACTTAGAAATAAGTAAGATCGTAGAATTTTAGATTTAAAGTGGCAGAGAAACTATTAACTTCTTCATTTTACACATAAGAAAACTGACAGCCAGAGAAGTTAAGCACAGCTACAAACTGGTTATTAGCAGAAATTGAACTTCTAGAAGCTAGCTGTCCTAATTCCTCCTCCCACGTGCCCTCTTTTACACTGTTCCTCTGTATAACTCATAGTCAAAGCTGTCCTCCCAGATTATGTTGTCATCCTATTGGTTTGTGAACCAAACCACAGTCTTTATTGGGTTTAGGCAGTGGGTTTTAGATTATTGAACCAGTCGATACTGGAAAGTCTTTCTGTTACTGTGCTGGTACAAGTTCTCATCGCAGTTGGGTGGTGAGGGTCAGCACTGGGGCAGGGTGGAAGTAGGCCAGGACTGGAGACAAAGGGAATGGCAGTGTGGAGCGAGGTGTGTGCACACTTGCCTCGGCAGTGGTCCACCCCTGAATTAGACCATGATAGAGTGTACTTGTTTGTTTACTTGGTTTGAGGGAAATTAAGGCTTTCCTACTTTTTTTTTTTTTTTTTTTTTTGCAGTACGCGGGCCTCTCACTGCTGTGGCCTCTCCCGTTGCGGAGCACAGGCTCTGGACGCGCAGGCTCAGCTGCCATGGCTCACAGGCCCAGCCGCTCCACGGCATGTGGGATCTTCCCGGACCGGGGCACGAACCCGTGTCCCCTGCATCAGCAGGCGGACTCTCAACCACTGCGCCACCAGGGAAGCCCTTTCCTACGTTTTTGAGATACTCCTCTGAGTCTAGTGCCGTAAAGTCAGACAGATCTGGGTTCAAATTATGGCCCCTCCTTGTACTAGTTTATGTGATCTTGGACAGGTCTTTCAAAGTCTCAGAGATTCTTTCTTTATCTGTGGTAAAATAAAGATAATATAATATCCTCCTTGCAGTTAGTGAAGATCAGAAAACATTTATATCAACTTCCTAGCCCCTCATCCTGATCCTGGCACTTCGTACACACTTGACAAGAGCGGCGGCTGCCAGGGCTGTTGCTACTACTGCAACAGAACTGTGGAACAAAAACCTTTGCATGAAACTCAGATTTAACAATCTAGAGGTTCGTTCAGTAACCATTAGTGCAGAACCTAAAAGGTGTGTAACAGCACATTAGGTATTTGAGGAGAGGAAAAAGGAGTTTCGAGGAAAATAGAAGCATGGATTTTTAAAACTGAAGGAATCAACCACGTCATTGAGGCCAGCTGCCTCATTTTATAGATGGGTGGGTTGAGCCCCTGAGAGAATAAGTGGTTTGCCCAAGAGTAAACATCTCATTATTCACAAAGCATATAACCCTGGTCTCCTTAGGGTACTTACATTGTTTCACAAATAGGGATTAGATAAAAGTTCAGGGATACTTGATAGATGACCAGATACCTAAAAGAGTAATCTTACTAAAGACTCTCTTAGCTTGTCACTCCCCTATTCAGAAACCTTCAGTGACTCTTTATTATCCATTGAATAAAATAAGTGGCATTCGAGTCCCTTGGGATCTGCTGCAACCTACCCCTCCAGCATGATCCCTGTTACTTTTTCCCTGTTACTTATTCTTCAGTGTTCCCCATTACCTAGTTCTCTATATGTGGAAAGTCTTTGGAAACCCTGCTTATGCTTGAAGGCACAGCTCAAATGCTACTACTTCCATGAAACCTCCAGTTGTCCCACCAGGGACTTCTGCTTTGTTGCCGTTGCCATTTGTGTTTGTTACAGCACTTTTCACATGCAGTCTTACTTTACAGCGTGTTGCTCCTGCAGAGGGTAAGAGACAGAGACCAACCTCATCCTTTTCTCTTCCACAGTGCTTCGCATCAAATAATCTAATGTTTGATGAATTCAAAATGGTATTTTTATGCCCACCTTTCTGATTTCCAGCCTCATTCTCCAGTTCCTAAATATGCTATATGAATTAGATAGAAAAGAGATTTAGGAGATGAATGGTTTTGATGCTTCTCTGGCATGACACGTATCAAGGAAAGTGTGAAAACATATATAACTGTATTCCTCCGGGAAAGAGCTTTTACACTATAAAATTCCATACACCAGATCAGAATAACAGACGTACTTTTTCTTTCCTGAGTGGGATAAGCCAGTGTGTCTGCCGACAGGAGCTTGAACAGCTTGTGATTTGAGTATACACTAATGGGTAACCTGAATCCCATAAAAGCAAAGCTCTCAAAGGCGGAAGAGTCCTGCCGCTAACTAAAGGGAAGGGAGTCCCGAAGAGTTTCAGATGTCCAAGGAGAGTAGAAAGCCAAACTTGGAGGACAGGTAGTGGAGGTCCCGTTTGAGCTGCACATGAAAGCATTTATTCATACCCCTGATTACTATAGGATTAAAGAGGCAGATGAGACTGTTACATGATCTTACCTCGAGCTTTTAAAGGGGGCTGTTTCTCTTTCACTCTGCTTTTTCTGCAAAAAAAAATGCTTCTTACCTTCAGCTTATAAAGCAGCCAAGCCAGTTTGACCAGCTTGAGGGAAACACCAAACAAAGCTGCCAACTCCAATCATGTGAACGCTAGTTACTAATTACCTTCTGGGCTCCCTGGGGAAAGATAGAGCAGCCCACTGATTGGATCCTGAGGTCGAAATAACCTCACATCTCCCCGTGCTCCAACTGGAGTAGCAAGAAGAACGTTTAAAGTACTTTGGGAGACATTTTAAGACACTTTAAGAAGGACAGATTCATCCTTAGGCTACACTGCACCTGTCCACGTCTCAGTTCAACCCAGGCCCATGGAAGAGAGCGATAAAGCGTGTGTCTTTGAGCACAGTGAATATGTGTGAAACCCATGAGATGAGGAAAGAAAGAGAACTGGAGGAGAAAGGGCACTGGAGCTCCAGCTCGGAGTATGAAGATTGCAGAAGTCTACAGAAAAGGGACCTTACAGCGCTGGATGGACTTTACAGAGAAGGTGACTTGGATTCCAGATACCAGTCCACAGGGCAGAATCGACCCTACAGAAAAAGGCATTGTGGATACTGGGATTTTGAGCAGAGTGAACCAAGCTATATGGACAATGAGGAAGCAAAGGAAAGTAGAAAGGACTGTATGTACCACGGAAGTGTGACTCCAGGCTGTAATGATTATAAGAATCCAGAAAACGTAGATTATGGGAATCCGAACCCTGCGACTAAGGATGATTGGTTTGCAGGAAGCCCAGATGTAACCTCGAAAGCTGGAGGATATGGGGAGACGAATGGCTGCATAAATCGTAAGAATCTGAATCGTAATCCTGAGGACTCTAAAGAAACTGGACAATGGACTGGCTACAGGGGTCTGGATGATTCTGTGGAGAATTTTGGTCAACCTCAAAACCGGCATATTGATCGCAGGAATTTTAATTATGATCTTGAGGATTGTAAAGAAACTAATTTTTATTATAGCGACCTCAATGATTTATGTCATGTTCCTGGGAATTATACTAATGGTCAGTCTGCGGACTTCCCAGACTTGAATGGTGTCAGTGAAGGTAATGAATTTGTCAAATACTGTGACAGGGACAGGAATGTTTATCAAAATGATAAAATCGATCTCAAAGTGAAGACTCATGCCGGGGATCAGAGTAATTTTGATATAGAGAATAGAGGCTCTGATACTCTATTTGCAAACTGTGAATATAAATTTCAGAATTACAGAGGAACAGATTCTCTCCACCAAATGAAGACTTTGGAGTGTAATGGCATTGACAGACTAGGAATGATGGCACCTGGGAGCGGAGGGGTCATCCCGGAGGGTCTGCGGAATCAGTGGACCAGGGGGAGCCAAGGAGAACATCATCGTGGCGTTCCTCGGGGCGATCCATTAGAGAAGAATAGCTGGCAGTTAGAGGAAGAGAGAAAATTAAATGGCCCAGAGACTTGGAAAAGGAATAGCCGCTTCCGCAGCACAGCACCCAGCACGCTGAGATGCTCAGAATTTGTGCAAAACAGGAAGAGAGCCCAAGGTATGAACTCAGCCAGCCTTCTTAGAGGATAAGACCTGGAAATAGATAAAAGGGGTGATGGTTCTACCAGGTACCAGGTACATTTGTATACTTAAGGAACCTGGCCCCCAAAATTCTTATTAAGTGTATCTTGAGTGAGAACAGCCTTAGAGATTTAATTCTTCTGGGTGGCACGTTCACAGAGCGAGAGCGTGCATAGCGCTGTAAATTTGTGACATGGCTTTCAAAATCAGACTGTTGTCATGGGAACTCTCCTTTACCTTTCTTGGTTTTTGTCAGGGTCTCTAATCCCAGGTATCTTTCCTTTTTTACTTTAATATCTTTTGTTTGTCTTATGGAGACGGCAAGTTCTTTACCAGGGCACCAAGTGAAAATTTATTTTCCTGGCGTGTTCTTTCTCTCAATCCCTGCACTTTAGACATTAGGGGGAAAGAAGACTTAACTTGTTTTATAGTTTGTTCATTCCTTGACATTCAGGAACCTTAAGTGAATGGTGAGCACTAAAACCCTTGTGGATATGAGAAGATTATTTATATTCTTCATGGTGCTTTGTACACCATGAAGGTATTCAGATGGCTTCAGATGGCTTCATCTCACTGAGCTTTAACTAAGGTATCTGTAAAATGGGGATATTAAGAGTCTTTTATCATTAGAGGTTCGTTCTTTCTTGCCAGTTTGTCTTCTCTTCTCCAGGTCTCAAATGAACTATGTTTATTTTATTTTGTTGTTGTTCCTGTTAAATCTTTAATTTTTTTTTTTTTAATATGTGTTATACTCATGCCAAGCAGACTTTCTGGTTTTGGCCAATTTGGGGGGAGTCCAGCATATGATGAGAGGAGAAGGATTAGAGTCAGAAAATGTGAACGATCTGGAAAATCCATGTCACACATTCCTCCCAAGTGAAGCTTTCTCATCCAGGTCTCCTTCAGAATAGGCCCACTGGTTAGATTTGTGGTGGGGGCCACTGAAAACGTAAGTCCCTGGTGTGATCCTGGAACTGCCAGTGGGTTATCCAGTGGTCTTTCAACACAGGCTTGACGTAACTTGAATTTCCAGGGCACCATTTTGGACAAAGCAGGCTTTCTACCTGTATTTATAAAGATAAAAATGAAACCCGGCTTTAGTTGGGAGGCTGAGATATTTAGCAGCTAGGTGTTTTTTCCTAGGTGCATTTTTGCTCTGAAATGATAGGGTTTGGATGACTTCTAAATTCCTTCCAGCTCAAAAACAAAAAAAATCTGATTCTGTGATTCCTTAGGTTAGTTTTTGCATCGTTCCTTTTCCCTTCCCCCACAGCCATTCCTTAGATGAACTTTGTTTCCTATCTTTAGCTCCTTATTGTATTAAGCCTCCTAACTGTGTTTATTCTGTTTGACTTAGGAGTCAAACCCTTCTCTCGGGAGTGTTGTAATATACCCTATGAGCTCTCTGAAATCAGCTCAGTTCCACCTTACACCATTTCCATTTTTACAACTCTCTCTCTACTTGAGGACTTAACTAACTTTTGATAGTATATTCATATTGACACCCCTTTTTATACTGCTAATATCCTCCTTGACTTGTAACAAAATCTTAGTCTGTCCCAGAGATCTTTTTGTTTTCTAATGTTCTTTGCTAGCTGTTTTACAGCACATGTGCCACTGCCCTTCCTGAAAGTTACACAGTTACAACAGTTGATAACAGAAAGGAAACAAGCTTTGGAGTTGGTCTTCTGCCTTGAATGCACATCTCAGCTCCACCATTTACTAATAGTGTAACTTTAGAAGAATTACTTAGCTTCTCCTAGCTTTGGATTTCTTATTTGTAAAGTGAAGGTGATCATACCTGTCTCATAGTGAGATAATATAAATAAAACACTTAACATGTCTGGAACATAGTAGGTGCTCATAAGTTATGATTTCTTCATCTTTTATCTACCCACCTCTCTTCCCCCTTACAAGTCCTTCCCCTACCGTCACTGCATGGTCCCCGCCCTGCTGAGATCCAGGCTGACCCCCCCTCCCCCAACTGGACAGACATCTGCCCTCAGACCCTGTGTTTGCAGGTGTAATTATCCAAGTGGAATGCCCGTGCCTTCCTCTCCCCCACTCTTCCCCACCCTCCACCTGCTGCATCTGAGAGACAAAGCGCTGTTCAGTGCCTGCTCCTCAACCATCTCCCAGGCTAGAAACCAAGTTGTTCTGCCAGGGTTTTTCCTTCCCCTCACCTGTCTTATCAGTTTCTCCTGTGAAGGCCTCAAGCTTAGATTTTTGTTAGGGCAGGTTTGTTATGGTTTTGCCCTTAGTCCTAGGGTGTGGCTCCTCATCCTGGGAGGTGGGCCTTACTCCTAAGGTGCAGCTCTGCAGAGGTTTCTAAGTGGAACACTGGACATATTTATTGAACTTCCTGATTTGAAGGGACTCCGATTTCAAACTGTCTTCCCAGCTGCAGAGAGTTGTGAATATCTGCCGGGCTCTTCAGCCTCCAGCTGTTATCGCTTTCTGCTGGGTTCCCTGGAGTCTCATCACTGCATGCACAGTTCAAGGATTTGAAGGGAATTTCTGCATAGATTTTGAGGCTGTCCTCTCTGCAGCGTCCTCTTCTGCAGGATTTCTCCCTTAACATCAAGCCACTTCAGAGCCCCAGAACCTTTTTGACTCTGCAACCCAGTAAGATTACCACTTCTTGGATGTCAGTTTTTGCTTTATTCTCCAGCATGCTGAAAGACTAGGGATTGCCTTGGGGTAGGGGGAAGAGGTATCAGGTAAATAGGGATCTTACCTAGTTTTCTATCCATGTTTCAAGTCGTATCCCCTCCAGTTTCTGGCTGCTTTTGGTGGCTTTCTAGTGTCTTCACACAGTTTTTTTTTTTTTTTTTTTTAATCTTTTCCAGAGTTGCTAATAATTTTCAATAGGGAGGTTAGTACAATGTACGTTACTCTACCATTACTAGACCAAAAGTCAACACTAGGATTTTACACTTGCTAATAACATAAATAGTTATGATGGGAAGGGGACCTGGTGCTTCAAATTCCATGTTAACTAGGTTAATTTAAGTGATATTAAGATATCTAAATAAAGAACTCTTACAGAGAGAAATCGGAAGCTGGAATTCAGATGTGAGTTAAGGCTAATGGTTCAAGGTTGGAAGGCTACAACACAAAATCCTCTTATATTATTACTAGAAGGAACCTGACATTTCAACAAGTCCAGTATTTTATACATGTGGGTAACCACCCGTGATTGGGTTTTGAAGTCTATTTAGTGGGTTACAACTAGCATTTTTTGAAAAATAAAATAGAAATGAATAGAAAGTTTCAAGTACATCTCATGTAGTAAAAGTAAGCATGTAATACTTCTGAGTGTGTGTATATACACATACATACATGGATTAGATAAATGTATGTATGTATCTACTGAACCACAATGTAAAATGTGAGTCACAGTATGAAAAAATACTTAAATCCAACTCACTCAGTTTATAAATGAAGAGACAGAGCTCAGAGAAGTTGAACCATGTGGCCAAGGTAACTGGTCGATCCTTAGACCAGGAATAGAAACTGGGTCTCTTGATGCCCAGACCAGTGCTTTTACTACAGCACCACAGTTAAAGCCAGAAGTGCAGGTTTAGATTCATTTCAAATAAATGAACTTAGAAGAACAGAAAAGTATTGTGTTATGGGAGCCAGAGAAGGGCTTCGAATGGAGTGGGTTCAACTGTGTTACATGCGACAAAGCTATGAGAGGATGTGTTCTAAGTAAAGACCTTTGCATTTGGGACATGAGGTGAGGAATAGGAGCAACAGAGACACAAGGCATATTACGGGGAGTTTAGGAGGGAAGTGGTGATAAGGGATATATAGTCATCTCTTGGTATCTGTATCTGCGAGGGGTTGGTTCCAAGACCAACACCCTACCCCCACCCTCACACCCTTGCAGATACCAAAATCCACAGATGCTCAAGTCCCTTCGATAAAATGGCATAGTATTTGCAGGTAACCTAATGCACATCCTCCCATATACTTTAAATCATCTCAATTACTTATAATACCTAATACTCTGTAAATGGTTGTAAATGCAGTGTAAATGCTGTGTAAACAGTTGCCAGTGTAGCAAATTCAAGTTTTGCTTTGGAACTTTCTGGATTTTAAAAATATTTTCGCTCTGCACTTGGTTGAATCGGCAGATACAGAACCTGTAGATACAGAGGGCCTACTGTAAAAGCGATTCCTTAAAAGTTTGCATAGTAATTGCAGTGGAGCAAGAAAATTTTCTTGTTTTGTTTTTCTCCCAAGATAAAAACCTGTGCAGATTTGAAGGCACTTTTCCCAGTGTTACACAGATAGTTCAAAGTTTTTAAGACTCTCAGAGTCAAGGTTTCTTTTCATTGCAAGTATGTGAATATATCTCTATAGCTACAGTCTGTATTCAAACTACTGGAATAAAATATCTGCCAGTCAATCCAAGACATTAGCTTTTTTTTTTAATATTTATTTACTATTTATTTGGTTACATTGGGTCTTAGATGTGGCACACGGGATCTTCATTGTGGCATGCGGGATCTTTCATTGCGGCACACAGGCTTCTCTCTAGTTGTGGCATGTGGGCTCCAGAGCACGGGGGCTTAGTTGCCTCGCAGCATGTGGGATCTTAGTTCCCTGACCAGGGATTGAACCCGCATCCCCTGCATTGGAAGGCGAATTCTTAACCACTGGACCACAAAGGAAGTCCCCAAGGCATTAGCTTTGTATCCTTAATTTCATAGGCTGATTACAAGCCATGAGCATAGCAGGTGCCAAGAGGTCTCTGCCCCTCCAGAGACCAGGGGCCTGCTTCTAGGAATTAACTGGGCAGTAACAAAAGTTCAGCAGAATGAACTGTGGCATTTCATCATCAGCAGTAGTAATAGTGGTACCACTTTAATTTACATGCTTTACAGTTTTCAGAGCCCTTTTTGCAGCTTTTATTCTAATTTGGTTCTGTTTTAACAAACATGAGCCATTCATGTATCTTTATCTAACAAATTTACTGAGTACCAAACACTGTACTATGTTCTGGTTAGACAGAAATGACCGTAAGACCCTGAGGAGAGCTAAGGCTGTTGTTCTAGTACAAGTGAACTGACGCCAGGTACCCCGTGGACCGACTATTCCCTTTCTCTGTATCCCTCTCTCACGGGCCATCTTTCCTCGAGATGTTTTTGCTGTTCTCTGAGCCTCCGACTTGGTCTTCTCTAACCACAGACCAACACCTTCCACTTATATTTTCTACTCCTTCACTAGATTGCACATAACCATAGTTGTCCCAACACTCTCTGGGGCATTCTTGCAGCTTCTGCCTCTGTTCTATCTAATCTGCCTGGTAGTTCTTTTTTTTTTTTTTTTTTTTTTTGCAGTACGCGGGCCCCTCACTGTTGTGGCCTCTCCCGTTGCGGAGCACAGGCTCCGGACGTGCAGGCTCAGCGGCCATGGCTCACGGGCCCAGCCGCTCCACGGCATGTGGGATCTTCCCGGACCGGGGCACGAACCTGTGTCCCCTGTATTGGCAGGCAGACTGTAAACCACTGCGCCACCAGGGAAGCTCTGCCTGGTAGTTCTTAATTCAAATTGCCAGGAGAGAGTATAATTGACTCAGCTTGAGTTTTTTAGTTAGGCCTCATCATATGTATTAACTGTTCATTGATTAGGTATCCATCCGTGGTCCAAATGGCAGTGGTGAAGGCTGGGATGGGGAATCACCTAGCTTAAATCAGAGCTCTAGGGACTGTTGATGGTGCCGATTTGGTATGTAGAGGGCTCTGGAGGCGGCAGGCTTTCTGAGGCTTGGCGAGCTCAGCCCCAGCATTTGGAAATGGGTGGAGATATCTTTTGGTTGTCACAATGGCAGGGTGCAGGGGACTACTTGCATTTATGAGGCAAGGACCAGGGACACTAAATGTCTTCAGGGTGTAGGACCATCCTACACAGTGAAGAATTGTTCTGCCCCAAATGCAAGCCGTGTCCCTAATGAGACATTGGATAAGATGAGTAAGACTTGTGCCTGCCTTCAGGAACTCACAGTTTTAAACAGAAAGCAGCATATAAGCAAATGATTCAAATACAATTTTATAACTGCAATAAGAAGAACTGTTAGGTACCTTCCCCCACCTTGGCCCTGCTACCTGTGTAACTTTGTGTAAATTAGTTATTCTCTCTATGCTGCAGTTTCCTCATCAGCAAAACCAGATAATGTACATACATGATAGTATTATGAGGAATAGGTGAGTTTATAGATGTGCAAATATTCAGAATAGTGCAACAGAGCCTGGCACATAGTAAATGCTAAATAAACATGAGCTGCTATCATCATCATCATCATCAATCATACTATACCAGCACACAGATCCCATATCCCCTTTGAATGCAGTTCAACAGGTGTTTATTAACTAGTGTTTGTACTTAGCACTGTACCAAGCATTGGGGTATCCAGGGAAGGATACCTCCCCACCATGGGAGTTTATAGATCAGTTGAAGAGACAAAATGTAAAAATATGAATAATTAAATAAAGTACAGAAGTATCTAGCATAGACAGTTAATGCTATGGACAATCAGAAGAGGAAAAGCTCAGTTTTTACTTGAGTTAATGGAAAAGACTTTAGGAAGATGTTTGAATTTGAGCTAAAACCTAAAGGAGTAGTGGGGTTGAGATAGGAAGAGAGAAGCAAGGAGAAAATTCCCAGTTGGGGAAAGCCTATGAGCAAAGATGCAGAGTTGTGGTGACAAAGAGGAACACAGCGTGGGGAAGAACTAGCGTATTGAAATCTTACAAACTAGATGGGAGTTTGGACCAGAACCTGAGGAAGAAGTCAGAGCTGGACCTGCACGTGGTGATTCACCCTCTGAGACGTGATCACTGACACTGTGAGTGGATGACTCTCTGAGGATGGGAATGGCTGGGGAAAGCACAAGCGTCTGAGAACTGGGCTTAGGGGACACCCACAGCGTAGGACAGGAGGAGGAGAGATGGGCAGGAATACTAGGGGAGGGCAGAAGAAAACCGGAGGGCGTAGAGTAGGAGAGAATGGCCAACACTTTCAGATGCTGCAGGGAAGTCAAGGATGATGCCGTGGATTTGTTGAGGTTATCGGTTGACTAAAAAGGCAATATTACTGGAATATAGTGATGACACAGAATTAATTGCAAAGGATTTAGATGGGGGAGGGAGGTCATAGAGGGAGGGCATGAAGACCACTCTTTCAAGACCTTTCATAGAAAGAATCAAAGAGGTGTGACTGTGGCTGAGGGGGGGCACAGAGTTGAACAAAGTTTTCGTGTATTTACTTTTTAAAATCAGGTGTCAGTGCTTGTTTGAAGATAGATGAGTAGGTAGGAAGCAAAGAAGAGGGAATGAGAAAATATGTGGAGGCAAAAGGAAATAAATGAAGGGCCCTATTTTGTTAAGAGTTGGGAGATAATCGAAGCTTTAGAGAAAGTAAGGCGGTCCTGCCTACTGGGATCATGTGTGGTAGTCTCAGTAAGCTAGACTGCCTGCTTTCTCCACAGGCTGTTACCTACATTATTTTTATGTAATGTTTCATCATCAATAAAGGAATATTGCTCTGGGAAGATCCCAGATCTCTGTAAAAGCAAAAAGATAACCAGGAAAGGCAAGAAATTGAGGTAGGATAGGAAGAGGCAGTATTCTAGGGTATTGTCATTCCTGTGGACCTGAGGATGTTGAAGGGGGGCAGTGGGAGGGGGGTGAATCCAAGCAGCTAACTTGCAGTGCCATGGCAGGCCCAGCCTTCAAAGGAATGTTGGGCTGGGAGCTCAGAAACTTGACACTCCCACCCTAACAACACAGAGTTTTCCAATTTGATATTTCCTGAGAAACCAGAAAGTGCCCGAACTGTGTAAACATCAGGCTGTCAGGTCACAGGGGTGTGACAGTGCAATGCAAGTCATTTCTGGTGGGAAGATACACGTTTGTGTACATGGCCACACAGCAGGGAGCAGGGCTAGATTCTAGATCACGGACCTCATTCCATGGTGTGGCAAACAGATGAAATATATTGCATTTCATTGAATCTAAAACACCTTCTGTTGTAAGACACTGAATAATTTATGTAGCATTAGAAAGAAAGAAGAGGGAATTCCCCAGTGTTCCAGTGGTTAGGACTCAGTGCTCTCACTGCCAAGGGCCCAAGTTCAATCCCTGGTCCGTGGCTGGGGACAAGCCGAGTGGCATGGCCAAAAATGAAAAAAATTTTTTAAATAAAAATAAATAAATAAATTTTTAAAAATTAAAAAAAGACTTCTAATTAGAAGACTTTATTTTTTTAACTAGTTTCTTTTTAAAAATAAATAAATAATTAATTAATTTTTTTTTGGCTGCCCCGGATCTTAGTTGCAGCACGTGGGCTTCTTAGTTGTGGCACACGGGATCTTCGTTGTGGCATGCAGGATTTTTACTTGCAGCATGTGGGCCCTTAGTTGCGTCATGTGGGCTCTTAGTTGTGGCGTGCATGCAGGATCTAGTTCCCCAAACAGGGATAGAACCCTGGCTACCTGCATTGGGAGCATGGAGTCTTATCCACTGGACCACCAGGGAAGTCCCTAGAAGACTTTAATTAACATGCTGTTGATTGGAAAACACATTTCCATTTCTGAAATGTTAAAATATGAAAAAGTGTGCATCTTAGCATCTACTGAAATATGGAGATGCTTCCACTTACCATTGACCTCACAGCAATACTTAGACAAAAATTATTGTAGAACTCCTCTAGTCCTTTCCTCAGTGATTTGGAGATATGGAATTCAGTTTCCTCTGCTCTCCACCCTCCGCCCCTCAGGGGAAGATTGAAACCTTATTTACCCCAGTGTCATAGGTATGGCAGCTAAGTACTTAAGACAAACAAAAATTAGGATATTTAATGATTTTTTAAAATCTTTGCATAGTGTTTTTCATTACAATCATGCAGAACAATGTGTAGGGCACTCTAAATAATAATAATAATTGGTGCCTTCTCTTAAGTGCTGGTTGCTGTGTTACCTACTGTAGATTAGGTACAGATTAGGTATGCAGAAAAGGTGAGTAGACTCTAATCTCCATGATGGCAGTGAAGGTGGTGTTTCCAGACCCTTACATAGTGTATAGTAGGTACTCAATGAATATTTGTTATCCAGTGAAATATTCTATTTGAGGGCACAGAACGTGTACATCAAAAGATAAATAGTAAGTATTATTTTGTGTTGTTACTCAAGAAGCAAAGTTTAGAGAAAAGAGTAATCCAAGGACTAGAGAAGCCTTCATCTAACTGGGCTAAAAGGACAGTAGGTAAGCAGAAAAGCACAGAGACAAGCTGAGCTTGTTATGTTCAAGGAATAATAAGGAAACAAATACTTAAAATATGTTGTGCTATGTTCCGTAATAGCGCAGACCTGGGGAGAGGAAGTGACTAACTGCCCAGGTTAGTCACTAAGTGACACTCCTGTGGAGCTAGTTAGAGACTAGTGTAGTTATACCAAACCAAGAGGAGTAAGTGAAGTAACAGAGTAGGAAAGTACATAAGATTTTAGAGCCTGGAAGTAACCAAAGAGGCTCAACTGCTCTGTTATACACACCTGGAAACAACAGCCCAGAGAGGTTGTGTAACATTTCAGGTAAGATGGGCGCAGGGCTAGATCCCGGATCTTCTGACTTGTAGTCTGAGGACCTTAATTCACTGAGCCTGCTGCCCTCTCAAGATCTAGAAGCAGCTCCACATATGTCCCCAGAAGTGCAAGCCAGGGGAGATATAGGGGAACAGAGTGACTATTGGGATGCCGAGAGCTCACTGAAGCCTGTACAGCATGAATGACTGGGGTCCCGCGGAAAACCCAATTTATGTTCCCTCATATTGAGGTTTTGTTTTTTTCCCCAGGTTTCAGCTAGAAAATAAGATAGTACTAACTGATATCCTAGGCTTAATCAGATTCTACCATAAATATATTGGATCACACTTGGAAAGAATCCTTATTTTGAAAGACTGGGTTCACCCTTTTAAATTAATGTAACCAAAATACATAATGCTTAAGTTCATTCTATTTTGTATTATTGTTTTATTTCATGAATTTATGTCTAAGACCACCTAGTTTCACCCCACTTGGTTTGCTGTTCCTGAGGACCAGACAGATGAAGTGACTTGCCTGAGAGGGAAGAAAGCTTTAGAGGGCTTTTCAGCTTTCTGTACTTGCCCCATCTCCTAGGAGTCTGCTTGGTAGCTCTCTATTCAATATTTTCATATATTTTTGTAATTAAAACTTTGAACAGGATTATAACTCAGATCAACTGGTTTTTGTTTTGTACACAGTTCTAAAAGATACATAAAATGTTGTGAGAACAAGTGGAAGGAATGAAAGTGAACTATCTAATAGAAGCTGAAGAAAATCTGGTTTTCTAGAGTAGGATAGAAAAATAACCAGAGGGTCCTGTTAATGAGCAAAATTTGAGACATCACTGTAATGTTATTATCAAAAATGGAAATACAGTGCAGGAAACAGCCACACTCATATCAAAAAGCCATGCAACCCAGAACAGGCCTTGACATTTGATGGAAAGCACTGGTTTGAGATGCTAGTTTTGAATAGTTATTAGCTGCGTGGTCTCAGGCAAGTCATTTCATTGCTTTTTGCTCTCATTTGTAAAATGAGAGCAATAATACCTTCCTTCAAGAGACCTGGTAAATAAAACATCAGAAGTGTGTCTGAAAATAAAGTTTTCATGTAAAGTTTTATTGGCTGATTGTAATCAAAATTTGCTTATTAAACAGTGATGGTTTATTTCTAATTATTATTTTACAAAAACTATCTTTGCCTTCTTGATTATTTCACTTCTGCTGCCTAAAGATTCAACAATAATAATAACTTCATAGTTTTAAGCACCCTAACAGCACACCTTTCTAGGATTTGGTGAGTGTTCAAAAATGGTGTTTCAGAGGATCTAGTGTTAATTTCGCTATCCTGGCAGCATAAGAAGTTACAGACTCTTGTACTCTGGGCACTTGACTCTTGTTTGCTCTTCTTTTAGAGGCCTGGGTAGGCCCTGGTAGGAGAAGGGGGAAATGGGAAGCTTTGAGCTAGGTTTCCAGATGTGGAAACCCTCCCAGCAGGGATTGTGCTGAATGGAGGCTACTTGCCAAAATAGGCAAGGCAGTCACTGAGCAAAAGGCACAGGGAAAGTTTTTTCAGTTACTGTTGAGATTTAGGACCAAAATATAATAGATTTCTTCCCTGAAGTCTGGTGATCCGGGAAAAGTCTGCTATGAGTCCTGCAGAAAAGCCAGGGACCACAGTGCTGAAAGTTTAACATTGAGCAGGATAAACTTTCTCCAAAGACAAGTAACATAGGTGCTGAAGGAAAAGAAGTGGTGGGGCTAGGTGGGACGGCTGCAGTGATGTGGTCACATGGAAAACCAGGACTTAATGATCCTCCTACTTGGCCTGGTGGGAATATGAACAAATTTACAAAGATCGCTTCCTCTCAGTTTTCTAGACAGATTGCTAAGCAGGTGGGATTTTTTTTTTTTTGCTTTTCTTATTAGACTAGCAAATTGTTATTTCAAGTGTTTTATTACCCATTTTCTTCAGCAGTTTGAAGGGATTAGGTCAGGAAAGAAATCTCAGATTATAAAAAAGTGAGGAAAGAATTTGAAAGGGAAATAACAGGGTAATTGAGAGAGGACTGAGTAGTAGAGTATTCTTGTTGTTTAGCAAATGTTCTTTTCTCCACCTTATTATTTGTCATGTCAATATTATATGTTCACTAGAGAAAAACTAGAAAATACAGTAAGTTGAAAAGAAAAGAAAAAAGTCAGAATTTTGTCACCAAGGCTTTTTCATTTTCAAATATGTGCATTGAAAATATTTTTCCCTTTTTAACAAAATTGCAATTCTTTCACAAACTCTTTTGTAACCTTTTTCCATTTAACAACACACATGAGACAATGTTCTGTATTAATGAATATAAATCCGATTCTCAGTGGCTGTAATAGTATTCTATTATGCAGATACACAACAATTTATTTAACAGGCTCCTTTGGGGAGAAATTTTGGTGGTTTCTAAATTTTCCTTATGCACTGATAAACATCCCTTCACTTGCACATAATTTCTGCCATAAATTGTCTGGAATACTATTGAGTATTTACTGTGTATGACACTGCTAGATTTGATTCTGTCTGGGGGATTATTTACATTATACTGAGTAGGGTTTTACAGCTATAATGACGTGAACATATGTATATGTGATTAAATACATAATTGTTCACAGTCTTAATGGTGGGTGACCTGTGGCTATACAGAGGTTAAGTGTGCTTTAAAATCACATCATTTTATCATTAGCTACCAGGTAGTCACCAAAACCCACAAGTAGATTTCCAGGTCACAGTTCCCAAGATTTGCCTGCCTGGAAAAAGCACTAGAGGCAGAGTAGCAATTGCAGGCTCTGGAGCCAGTGTGGGCTCACATCTTCCACATACTTGGCCTGTTACTGAATTTCTCTTCATTCATCAGTAGTGAGATGGGGATGATAGTAGGATTGTGATGAGGATTAAATAAGCCAGTATTTGTAAAGTGCCTGAACAATGCTTGACACATAGAGTAAGTGCCATATAAATATGTGGTAAAATTTAAAGTTAAAAAGAGCTCCATTTGATGGTGGAGGGAAGCAACAACCGGGAGTTAGGCACCATCCAGTAAAGCCTCAGGAGTCAATGGTGCCACCCTAGTAGCAGTGGGATGGCTCTTTACCAAAAGTTCTTCTCTCAGATTGCTTAAAATTTCACTAGTAGAGATGAATCTTGGCTAGCATGACAGTTTATCTTAAATTACTGGCAATACATTAATAGATTCTTGTGAGATTAAAAAGTACTGATTCAGCTCAAGTCCCCATTGATCCTTCCATCCCAAATCCCATTTCCCTCTCTGAGGCAAAACTCTCTGACAAGTTTAGTGTATTCTCTTCCCAGACCCTTTTCTGTGCACTTACGTATTATATGTGTGTATATGGAAATATGTAGAGGTTTTTGCATGTTTTCTCTCCCTTCTCTCTCCTCCTCTTCTTCCACCTTCTTTTTTTAAACAAAAATGGCATGTTGTTCGGCAACTTTCTCTTCCTCGCTTTCTTTTAAAATGTAAATGTTTGTGAGCTGTGAGCATGGCTCCCAATTCCAGTGAATTACTCTGTGCCGTTCTTGCTGTCCTGGGACCAGCCAGGTAAGATCTGCATTCTGATGGCTTTAGGGTAAGGTACGTAGAGTAGCAAGCCCCGGGGGAAAGTGAGGCCTGTGCCTGGCCAGGGAGAGGGACTGCCTGCCGAATGAGAGGTCCTAAGGGCAGAAAAGTAGACAAATGCTGCCCCTTTACATCTTTGCCTCTTATCATAAGACTGCTTCCCTGAAAAGAGTATCCAGAAAAACACAACATGTAGCAAGGGGTAGGAAAAAGAGATAAAACTCGTGATTAAAAACTCCTGAAGTGGGCTTCCATGGTGGCGCAGTGGTTAAAAATCCACATGCCAATGCAGGGGACATGGGTTCGAGCCCTGGTCTGGGAAGATCCCACATGCAGCGGAGCAACTAAGCCTGTGCGCACAACTACTGAGCCTGTGCTCTAGAGCCCACGAGCCACAACTCCTGAGCCCGCCTGCCACAACTACTGAAGCTCGTGCACCTAGAGCCCGTGCTCTGCAACAAGAGAAGTCACGTCATTGAGAAGCCCGTGCACCGCAAGGAAGAGTGAGCCCCTGCTCACTGCCACTAGAGAAAGCCCGCACACAGCAACAAAGACCCAATGCAGCCAAAAATAAAATAAATACATTAAAAAAAAACAAACCTAAAAAGAAACCTCCTGAAGTGGAGTTATGGCTGTTTTAGGACTAGGAAAGGAAAGCTAATAGGGAAAAGGCGTTGAGTCTGAGCAGAGCTGGGCCCACTCTTCTGCATCTCAGTCCAGGAAGTGGAGGATTCCAGCTCCGTCCTTTAGAACAGGCCCTGTTGTGATAGCCCGGAGGACTCGGGACGATTCATATGTAAATATGGGAAAGCCTGGGGGAAATGCCTACCCTATTCAAAGGATTTTAGGGGGTTGTGGAGCATTCCAGAGCTCTGGGAAGATTCTACTCTGCCTGCCAGCCCTTCCACCCGTGGGAACATTTGCAACAGAATTTTGGCGCTGCAGGTACGTTCTGGGGTTGCTGGAGCCTCACAAAAGCAGGTAGAACAGTTAGCCGCCTCATTCAAGTGCCGCTTGGGACCTCGCCGGGGTTCAAAGATTTTCCCCAGCAAAGACGGAGCCAGCTTTCAAAGGCAAAGGAAGAGTGAGCGGCTTTTCTCTTTAACTCTGCTTTGGAATGTGGTTGGTAGAGTTGTGGGAAGCTGCAGGTTAACTGAATCGCTTCCTAGGAACACTGAGGTATGAGCCTGGGACCATGCACTAACCTGAGGGGGCGGGGATATCTTGAGAAGGAGTGGAATGGGGACTTTGCGGGGGAGGGGATGGGGTGGGACAAAAGAAAAAAAACAACCTATCCCTAATTGCTTTATCACAGTAGTAAGTTTGTGCAGTCAGCCCCATCTCCTAACGCCTCCCGGGCCGACCTAGGAATAAGTGGGGCTAGTCTGCAACTTTTATTGTTAGGCTGGTTCTGGGCCTCAGTTTCCTCCATGTGCTTCCACATCCCCAGATTTTATTGTTCTTACAGAAAAGTGGAATTTTATGGTATCTGAACCATTTCTCTTTGGTGCATTTTACCTTAACCTGGTACAGGTGGCATTTTCTGGCCCATTGTGGGAGAAGTAACTTGTGTTGAGTAATTACTTTGTTTAATTTGCTCAACAGTTCTGCAAAACAGGTATTATTATCCTCATTGTACGTATGAGGACGTTGAGGCCCAGAGGTGAAAATGGACTTTCTCAGGGTTCCCCCAGT
Organism: Mesoplodon mirus; assembly: GCF_964341445.2. Lineage (NCBI taxonomy): Eukaryota > Metazoa > Chordata > Mammalia > Artiodactyla > Ziphiidae > Mesoplodon > Mesoplodon mirus. The sequence continues at coordinate 201,923,951 of NC_138977.1, read as the reverse complement.
TAAAGAGTGGGGGAGTGCCGGATTCAAAGGCTTTCAGGGTGAGGGGCCCACTCTCTCACTTTGGTGTCCCAGATAGTAAAATTGTAGATCATTTTTCTTCCCCTAGGCTATATTTGGAATAATGGAAAAAACAGTTTTACACTTGCAGCTATTTCAAGCCAGGTATTCCTAGTTTGATTTAATCCTTGAGTATTAATTCATGTGTGTGTGGAGCCTGGAGGTCACCTGCATCTTCAGAAGCACCTAGCATTTTGTTAAAACTGCAGATCCACCCAGGTTTGCTGAATCAATCTCAGGGGTGGTGCCCAGGAAACTACAATTTAGCAAAAACACCCCACAGGGATTTTTGATTGAGCTAAACTGTTTTCCTTTTTGTTTTTAAAAGCCTGTTCCAGAGTTTATAAATCCACCTGCAGAGGAAAAAAATAGCATGCTGATATTTTAGAAGAATTGTTACCATTTCTTTTTCTCTTTTTAAATATAAATAAAAATCTAATTGAGTCTCTTAGGTTGTAAGTTGCTGACTTCTAATTGATGAGTGCTTGCTGGTATTTTATGCTTTCAAGCATTATAATTAATAGAACTTTGATTCCTGAGAGATAATAGTTTCCAGGGAATTTTTAAGATGTGCAGCAAATAGGCCCTGACCTTTGTAAATGGAGATTCCCGGCTAGAGAGGCAGAATGGTGCAGGATTAAGTGGATTTAAATACAGGATTTGGATTTAAATATATTTAGATTCAAATTCCAGAACTGCCATTTACTCACTACATAGGCTGGGACAAGTTGGTCAGTCTCTCAAAGCCTAAGTTTTCTTATCTGTTAAATGGGAATAATAATACTACTTCAGAGTTTTGATGTGAATATTAAATGAGTTCAGGGACATAACACATAAAGCGCCCAGCACGTGGTAGGAATTCAGTGAGTGTTCTCCCTTTCCAGAGCTTTTTAGTCCTGTGTTTAAGGTGAATTTCTCTTCTCAACTTACTGCTTCTGAAACCATATTTGGGACTGAAATTCTGTAGCTTTGAAATCACGAAGAAAATTTAAAATAAGGCCATTGAAAATAAATTTTTTGTACACTACAATTAATTTAATCATAATTTACTTAATTTCTGATGAAATAAGAGTTATGCTTGAAATTTTGTCATTCTACCAAAAAAAGAAAGAAATTTTCTAATTATGTCTTTTTAAGTTTTATTTTGAATAATATCAAATTTATAGAAAATTGCAGTGGTACACAGATCCTCATTTATTCACATTTGCCAGTATTTAACATTATGCCATATTTTTTTTTTTTTTTCTAGTAGGTCTGTGTCTTTATTCCTGTCTTACCCCTATGTTCTTCATGACATTTTTTTTTTCTTAAATTCCATATATATGTGTTAGCATACAGTATTTGTCTTTCTCTTTCTGACTTACTTCACTCTGTATGACAGACTCTAGGTCTATCCACCTCATTACAAATAGCTCAATTTCATTTCTTTTTATGGCTGAGTAATATTCCATTGTATATATGTGCCACATCTTCTTTATCCATTCATCCGATGATGGACACTTAGGTTGTTTCCATCTCCGGGCTATTGTAAATAGGGCTGCTATAAACATTTTGGTACATGTCTCTTTTTGAATTATGCTTTTCTCAGGGTATATGCCCAGTAGTGGGATTGCTGGGTCATATGGTAGTTCTATTTGTAGTTTTTTAAGGAACCTCCATACCGTTCTCCATAGCGGCTGTACCAATTCACATTCCCACCAGCAGTGCAAGAGTGTTCCCTTTTTTCCACACCCTCTCCAGCATTTATTGTTTCTAGATTTTTTGATGATGGCCATTCTGACTGGTGTGAGATGATATCTCATTGTAGTTTTGATTTGCATTTCTCTAATGAGTAAAGATGTTGAGCATCCTTTCATGTGTTTGTTGGCAGTCTGTATATCTTCTGTGGAGAAATGTCTATTTAGGTCTTCTGCCCATTTTTGGATTGGGTTGTTTGTTTTTTTGTTATTGAGCTGCATGAGCTGCTTATAAATTTTGGAGATTAATCCTTTGTCAGTTGCTTCATTTGCAAATATTTTCTCCCATTCTGAGGGTTGTCTTTTGGTCTTGTTTATGGTTTCCTTTGCTGTGCAAAAGCTTTTAAGTTTCATTAGGTCCCATGTGTTTATTTTTGTCTTTATTTCCATTTCTCTAGGAGGTGGGTCCAAAAGGATCTTGCTGTGATTTATGTCATAGAGTGTTCTGCCTATGTGTTCCTCTAAGAGTTTGATAGTGTCTGGCCTTACATTTAGGTCTTTAATCCATTTTGAGCTTATTTTTGTGTATGGTGTTAGGGAGTGATCTAATCTCATACTTTTACATGTCCCTATCCAGTTTTCCCAGCACCACTTATTGAAGAGACTGTCCTTTCTCCACTGTACATTCCTGCCTCCTTTATCAAAGATAAGGTGACCATATGTCCGTGGGTTTAACTCTGGGCTTTCTATCCTGTTCCATTGATCTATCTTTCTGTTTTTGTGCCAGTACCATACTGTCTTGATTACTGTAGCTTTGTAGTATAGTCTGAAGTCTGGGAGCCTGATTCCTCCAGCTCCATTTTTCGTTCTCAAGATTGCTTTGGCTATTCGGGGTCTTTTGTGTTTCCATACAAATTGTGAAATTTTTTGTTCTAATTCTGTGAAAAATGCCAGTGGTAGTTTGATAGGGATTGCATTGAACCTGTAGATTGCTTTGGGTAGTAGAGTCATTTTCACAATGTTGATTCTTCCAATCCAAGAACATGGTACATCTCTCCATCTATTTGTATCATCTTTAATTTCTTTCATCAGTGTCTTATAATTTTCTGCATACAGGTCTTTTGTCTCCTTAGGTAGGTTTATTCCTAGATATTTTATTCTTTTTGTTGCAATGGTAAATGGGAGTGTTTCCTTGATTTCACTTTCAGATTTTTCATCATCAGTATATAGGAATTATGCCATATTTTTGTTTTCATTTTCTCTCTCGCTCACTTTCTCCCTCTCTCTACACACACACACACACACACACACACACACTTTTTTTCTTTACTGTTTGAGACTAGGTTGCATATATCATGCCCCTTAGTAAGTGCCAGTGTGTAATATGGATATTTTCATACATGACCACAATAGATGTGCCATTTCAGGAATTTTTTTTATTTAAAAAAATTTTTAATACAATTTTTAAAGGTTACTTTCTATTTACAGTAATTCGAAAATATTGGCTGTATTCTCCGTGTTGTACAGTACATCCTTGAGCCTATTCTATACCCAGCAGTTTGTGCCTCCCACTCCCCCACCCTTTTATTGCCCCTCCCCACCCACACTGGTAACCACTAGTTTGTTCTCTATATCTGTGAGTCTGCTTCTTTTTTGTTATATTCACTAGTTTGTTGTATTGTTTAGATTCCACATATAAGGGACTTCCCTGGCAGTCCAGTGGTTAAGACTCAGAGATTCCAATGCAGGGAGTGCAGGTTCAATCCCTGGTCAGGGAGCTAAGCTCCCATGTGCCGCATGGAGTGGCCAAAGAAAAAGATTCCACTTTTAAATGATATTATACAGTATTTGTCTTTGTCTGACTTATTTCACTTTGCATGATGCCCTCCAAGTCTTATCAGTGTTACTGCAAATGGCAAAGGTTTGTTCTTTTTTATGGCTGAGTAGTATTCCATTGTGTGTGTGTATATATGTATACACACCACATCTTCTTTATCCATTCATCTGTTGATGGACACTTAGGTTGCTTCCATGTCTTAGCTATTGTAAATAATGCTGCTATGAGCACTGGGGTGCATATATCTTTTTGAATTAGTGTTTTTGTTTTTTTCAGATATATACCCAGGAGTGGAATTGGTGGGTCATATGGTAGTTCTGTTTTTAGTTTTTTGAGAAACCTCCATACTGTTTTCCACAGTGGCTACACCAGTTTACATTCCCACCAACAGTGTAGGAGGGTTCCCTTTTCTCCACATCCTTGCCAACATTTGTTATTTGTGTTCTTTTTGATCATAGCCATTCTGACAGGTATGAGTTAATATCTCATTGTGGTTTTGATTTGCATTTCCCCGTGATTAGTGATGTTAAGCATCTTTTCACATGCCTGTTGGCCATCTGCATTTCCTCTTTGGAAAAATGTCTATTCAGTTCTTCTGCCCATTTTGAAATAGCGTTTTTGGGGTTTTTAAAAAATATTTATTTATTTATTTGGTTGCACCGGCAGGCTCCTTAGCTGTGGCATGCGAACTCTTTGTTGTGACATGCATGTGGGATCTAGTTCCCTGACCAGGGATCGAACCCGGGCCCCCTGCATTGGGAGCGCAGTCTTCTCCACTGCATCACCAGGGAAGTCCTGCGTTGTTTGTTTTTTTGATGTTGAGTTGTATGAACTGTTTATATATGTTGGATATTAATCCCTTATCGGTCATATCATTTGCAAATATTTTCTCCTTTCAGTAGGTTGTCTTTTCATTTTGTCAGTGATTTCCTTTGCTGTGGGAAAGCTTTTAAGTTTAATTAGGTCCCGTTTATTTTTGCTTTTATTTCCTTTACTTTAGGAGATGGATCCAAAAAAATTTTGCTGCAATTTATGTCAAAGAGTGTTCTGCCTGTGTTTTCCTCTAAGAGTTTTATAGTATCTGGTCTTACATTTAGGTCTTTAATCCATTTTGAGTTATTTTTGTATATGGTGTTAGAGAATGTTCGAATTTCATTCTTCCACATGTAGCTGTCCATTTCAGGAAATTTTTAATTGGTTTAATCATACACCCAATCTATAGTCTATATTCCAATTTCGTCAGCTTGTCCTATTAATGTCCTTTGTAGCAGTTTTTCCCCAGATCAGGATTGAGTTCAGGATCACATATTGCATTTATTTGTCATCTCTTCAGTTATCTTTTCTTCCTTCTTTCTTTCTTCCTTTTTTTTTTTTTTTTTTTTTTCCCCTGGCTGCGCCATGTGCATGTGGTATCTTAGTTCCCCAACCAGGGATGGGATCCTCCTGCAGTGAAAGCTTGGAGTCTTAACCACTGGACCACCAGGGAAGTCCTTCAGTTACCTTTAATTGGGAATTGCTCCTCAGGCTTCCTCTTTTATGACATGACTTTTTAAAAAAAAATAAATTTATTTATTTATTTATTTGGCTGTGTTGGGTCTTCGTTTCTGTGCGAGGGCCTTCTCTAGTTGTGGCGAGCGGGGACCACTCTTCATCGCGGTGCGCGGGCCTCTCACTGTCGCGGCCTCTCGTTGCGGAGCACAGGCTCCAGATGCGCAGGCTCAGCGGCCATGGCTCACAGGCCTAGTTGCTCCGCGGCATGTGGGATCTTCCCAGACCAGGGCTCAAACCCGTGTCCCCTGCACTGGCAGGCAGACTCTCAACCACTGCGCCACCAGGTGAGCCCCCTATGACGGACATTTTGAAGGATGCAAACCCCTAGGTTTGTCTGATGTTTCCTCAAGATTCATTTCAGATTATGCATCTTTGACTGGAATTCTATATAGGGATATTGTGTTATTTCTAGACATGACATTTGGAAGCACATGATGTCTATTTGTCCCTAAATGGTCGTGTTAATTTTGATTACTAGGTTATGGTGTAACCCACTTCTCAACTCTAGAGTCACTTTTTCATTTTTGTAATAAATAATTTATAATAACTAGTTCAAAGCTATGTAGATATCCCAATCATCATCAAAACCCTACCACCAACACCAGAATCATTCACTGATGGTTTGTGCCTGAACCAAATTTTATTCCGATGATTGCAAAATACTGATTTTTCTAATTCCATTGTTCTATATTTATTAGCTGACATTCTGCCATAAGAAAGAGCTTTCTCTTCTCCCCCATTTATTTATATACTTATATACTATCAATAAGAGCTCGTGGATTCTTATTTTAGTCAATGGATTACAATGCTTTGCTGTGCTTAGTTATTTTGATACTCAAATGTACAGATTTGGCCAGTGGAAGCTACTTCAAGTTGGCTCCATGCCCTTTTCACATGAAGAATTCTGGTTCCTTTTACTGAAGAGTGGTTTTTAGAAACAAGAATCTGGGTTACACTTTTTAAACATTGGAATTCCTAAATTCTTAGAGAAGGAGCAGTGGGGAAGGTTTTTGGAGACTAAAATTTGCTGTGAAAGCCTAGTTTTCCGTAAGTAGTTTGAACACTTGTGTTTTTGCTTCTTAAATCTGGGTAAAAATATTTTTGTAATCATACTCAGACTTGCCAGTATGTTTACTTACCAAATTTGTCATTTTTTAAAGTGGATCTTAAGGAATTTGAAATAAACGGCAGAGATTGTTTCACTGTTGAAATTTTCTCAGTTGTTTATTTTAGCATTTAACATTCATTTTAAATGAACAAATGCCATCTCATCTTATGTATAAGATAATAGTTCTCTCCTCATATGTATCTAAGTAACAGGTATTTGTAAAAGCTAATGACAAAATACATATTTGTTTTCATTCTTAGATCATGTGGTGTGGTTCTATAGAGGTTTTTTTCATTGAAAATACTATTAAAGAACTTCCTACTTATAGGACATTTGTATCTTCCAGGACATTTGAAGTAACAAAACTTGCTTGTGAGCCTTCATTAATGTTTTTTTGGTGGTGGTTGTTGTTTTTTTATAAATTTATTTATTTTTTTATTTTTGGGTGTGTTGGGTCTTTGTTGCGGTGTGCGGGCTTCTCATTGCAGTGGCTTCTCTTGTTAGGGAGCACAGGCTCTAGGCACGTGGGGTCAGTAGTTGTGGCTTGCGGGCCCTAGAGCGCAGGCTCAGTAGTTGTGACCCACGGGCTTAGTTGCTCCGCGACATGTGGGATCTTCCTGGACCAGGGCTCTAACCCGTGTCCCCTGCATTGGCAGGTGGATTCTTAACCACTGAGCCACCAAGGAAGTCCCCTTCATTAATGTTTTGATAGGGAGAATCTAAACAATTTTTACATATTTTATTACATGCTAATATTAATCCACCATCACAGTAACTGGAATAAGGTAGGCCCTACAGTCACCCACATCTCAGACAGATAATTCCTACCTAATTTTTGTCTTTCCCTTAGTTGGCATTATTATATTCCCCATAATATTCTTTTTAATGTGCTGTATCAGTATTTGTAACTTCCAGCTTGGTATTTCTGCTGCTAAGTTCATGAAACGGGTTTTATACCTGACTAAGTGAAAGCAGTTCTTTTTATTTATTTATTTATTTATGGCTGTGTTGGATCTTTGTTGCTGCACGCGGGCTTTCTCTAGTTGTGGCAAGCGGGCTACTCTTCATTTCAGTGTGCAGGCTTCTCACTGTGGTGGCTTCTCTTGTTGCGGCGCGCAGGCTTCAGTAGTTGTGGCACACGGGCTCAGTAGTTGTGGCTTGCGGGCTCTAGAGCTCAGGCTCAGTAGTTGTGGTGCACGGGCTTAGTTGCTCCCCAGCATGTGGGATCTTCCTGGACCAGGGCTCGAACCCGTGTCCCCTGCATTGGCAGGCGGATCTTTAACCACTGTGCTTTAACCAAGCAGTTCTTTTTAAGAACAGCACCTCTTTCAACCTCTTTCCCAAGGAGGTTGTAGACACTGATTTGTCCTAATAAACTGGGCCAGCTACTTGTTTTTAGGACAGATTCTAGAAATGGTATTGCAGATGGGAGAAGTTCTTTCTGCAGGGATGGCTTTCTAAGCTTTTCATCTTCATGATTAGAACTGACTTGAGGATCAGATTTCCTGATGGTTGACAATTGCGAGACCTTTGGTTCTCAAAGAATGTGTTCTTTTCAACTGAAACTATTGCAGAGGCCTGCTTTTACACCCAGAGCTACTGACCAGTTCTCTTTTCCTTTCTAGAAATGACACTCCTCTCCTCCCAGTCTTCAGCACTAGTGGCCCCTTCTGGGTCTGTGTCCACTGAAAGCCCAGAGCAGAGGATGCTGGAGAAGAGAGCCAAGGTGATAGAGGAACTTCTTCAGACGGAGAGAGACTACATTCGGGATCTGGAAATGTGTATCGAGCGGATCATGGTACCCCTGCAGCAGGCACAGGTGGGAACTGTGGGAGAAAGTTAGCTTTGCCTTGAACGTGCTTCTCCAAGCCTGATGCATTAGGGTACGGGAGCTTTCACCACAAAGACTTATTGGGTTTGAAATAAAATTTATTGGGTTTGCTGCTCTTAATTCAAGGGCCCCAGTTTACATATGCCATCAACTTAAGCCTTCACCATCCTGTCACTTATCAAGTCCATTATTAACTTATTAAGTTACTGCAATAATTCCTAGGACATTTCCTGTTTCTGTGGCTCCTGAAAACAGTTCCAGTGAGTCTGGGATTGTCACTTTACTGGGAGGCTGTGCAATAATATAATGAAGTCTGGGGATGGTGGGTTACCTGGCTGTAGCACCTGATTGTATAAGGTTTATTCCAGAAAGTCTTACTAATATGTGCATGCTAGACACTCTCTTAGATGCCGAAGACGGAAAAAACATTAATGGTATCCCAGGGATTTACAGTCCTATTGCTTGTTACTTGACCACTTGGGCTCAGCTTGAGTGTGGACTCCTGGAGCAGTCACTCACAGAACTTCTCTAAGAAGTGGACGGTGCCATCTGATTTTGGGTACTGGGTGGAATTTGCGTCCCAGTACAATTATAGAAATTGGTTCTACGGTCATTTTACTATGGTAGTGGGGGAGGGGGGAGCAGAAAGTATTTGGATCAAGGACAGACGGTGACACTAAAGGCGATGTTAGTTGTTCCCATTCTGGAAACTTCATGAGAGTGAGTGAAGATAACCTTGAGCAGCTTTTGTATCATCCTTGAAGAGATGTTCCTAATGTGAATGATATGCCATTAATTTTATTTCTCTGCATCTTTGTTTTGTTTTCCTTTCTCAGATACCAAACATTGATTTTGAGGGACTTTTTGGAAATATGCAGATGGTGATTAAGGTCTCAAAGCAATTATTGGCTGATCTGGAAATCAGCGATGCCGTAGGTATGAGCCCCTGCCATTGTTTCAGAAGCAGGTTTTTTTGTTTGTTTGTTTTTTTAACTTCATAGGTAGGAGGCAGGGGGAGAAGGGCCCAGCTGGTACTGAGTAGTTTTGCTAGGAAAATTAAGTGTTAGTTACTTAGTTCAAAGGTTATTTGGTCCCCTGCTTCTCCTTTTATATACCTTGAGGTGATAGAGGATGCTTGCAATAGAAGAAATTTTTGTTGTCACATGATATGATGTTTTTCAGACCAACAGTTGCAGCCTGTTAGTGGGTCATGAGATCAGTTTAGAACCCAGTAACACAGTGGGTTTATCTTACAGCTAAGGAACCAATCACACTTAGATAAACCCCAGTATTATAGCAGGCTGCTGGCAGATTCGTCCAACTTTGTGCAGGAAGAAGACATTGTTATTCTGATCAGGAACAAACCTGCCGTCTGTCCAGGAAGGAGAATCTATCTCTATCTTCCAAGGCTTTCTGTTTATGTAAACATCCTTGGAAATCTAATCTGGGACAAGAGCTGTCCCAAGTCATGTAGAAATGCCGTAGAGAATTGATCTTCAAAAAGTTGCCTTTCTTGGGAATTCCCTGGCAGTCCAGTGGTTAGGACTCTGAGCTTCCACTTCAGAGCACCTGGGTTCGATCGCTGGTCAGGGAACTAAGAATTCCTCAAGCCATGTGGCCAAAAAAAAAAAAAAAAGATGCCTTTCTTTATTTATAGTCTTATTAATAAAACAAAAACTACTGAATGGTCTCTAAAAAAAATTAGCACCCAATATATATTTTTCCACTAAAATAAAATAGAAAATATCAGAATGTACTGTAAATAATAACTATAGTGTTTTGAAACTTTTTTCCAGTTCTTTGTATATGTGTACTGAGTCACGATTTTTTAAAAATTAATTAATTAATTTTATTTTTGGCTGCGTTGAGTCTTCATTGCTGCACACGGGCTTTCTCTAGTTTCTGTGAGCAGGGGCTACTCTTCGTTGCGGTGCAGAGGCTTCTCATTGCGGTGGCTTCTCTTGTGGAGCACAGGCTCTAGGCTCGTGAGCTTCAGTAGTTGTGGCACGCGGGCTCAGCAGTTGTGGCTTGCGGGCTCTAGAGCGCAGGCTCTGTAGTTGTGGTGCACAGGCTTAGTTGCTTCGCGACATGTGGGATCTTCCTGGACCAGGGCTTGAACCCGTGTCCCCTGCATTGGCAGGCAGATTCTCAAGCACTGTGCCACCAGGGAAGCCCTGAGTCATGATTTTAAATGTATTTATTCATGTGGGTCATTGTCAAAATGTTTGAAAAACAATTATTTCTTATAAACAAGGGAATTGTGTTATCTATTGCTGTGTAACAAACTATACTAAAATTTAGTGCCTTAAAACTAGAAACGTGTTAGGTCACTTTCCTGTGGTTCAGCAATCTGGGAGTGGCTTAGCTAGGTGATTCTGGCTCAGGATCTCTCATGAGGCTGGAGTCAAGCTGTTATCTGGGCTGCTGTCATCTGGGGCTCAATCAGTGATCCAGTTCGAAAAGCTCACTCAGCTCATCAAGCCTCAGTTCCTTGTCATGTGAGCCTCTTCACCATCTTCATGACCTCAGGACATGGCAGCTGGCTTTCCTCAAAGTGAGCGATCCAAGAGGAAGAGGAAGCTCAAGATGGGAGCCAGTGTCTTCTTTTTTTTTTTTTTTAATTTATTTTTATTTTTGGCTGCTTTGGGTCTTCACTGCTGTGCGTGGGCTTTCTCTAGTTGCGGCGAGTGGGGGCTACTCTCCAGTGGGGTGCTTCTCATTGCAGTGTCTTCTCTTGTTGCAGAGCATGGGCTCTAGGTGCACGGGCTTCAGTAGTTGTGGCACACAGGCTCAGTAGTTGTGGCTCGTGGGCTCTAGAGCACAGGCTCAGTAGTTGTGGTGCACAGGCTTAGTTGCTCCCCAGCATGTGGGATCTTCCTGGACCAGGGCTTGAACCCGTGTCCCCTGCATTGGCAGGCGGATCTTTAACCACTGCGCCACCAGGGGAGTCCCCCCACTGTCTTCTATAACCTGATCTCAGATACTATATACCATCACTTCTGCCATATTCTGTTGGTCATACAGACCAGCTCTGGTGCCTTGTGGGAGGGGACATCCTATCACTTTGCTGTATTATTGGAATCATAGTGACAAAATGCTACCACAGTTCTAGCCATTCCACTACACACATCACAACATCTAGCAGAAGGAAAAATTGACCCTGTGTCGTTTAAGAGTAAGCAGTCTTTCCAGAGCCCCCTCACCAGAATTCTCTTTGTTTCTCATTGGCCAGAGCTGGGTCACATGCATATGCCTACACACATCACTAGAGAGGGGAGTAGGCTCATGATGTTGACTTAGGCTAGGTGGTATTGACCTGACTTTCCTGGGAGAGAAATGGACATAAGAACAGTCAGGGCTCTGCCCTCCTGCAGGAATGGCTGCGGGATGTTAGGTGATAGTGCAACTTTGTTAACATTTCTCCGGTGTTTATTGTACTCCACACACCCTTTCAAGGTATGTCAAGCTTTATCACACTTGTTGCCTACAATAACCCTATGAGGTTTAGCTGCTGTTAATCTTATTTTACAGATTGGAAACTGAGACTTACAGCAGGAAGTAATTTGCTCAGGGTCACATGGCTAGTACTTGATGGGACTGACATTCAGACTCAGGTCTTTTCTGTCATCTCTGCACATGCTTTTAAATTCTGTACAGAACAGCTGCAAGAGAAACTGAAGCCTGGGGTCCTGCTCTCAGTTTAATTGGAGAGGTCAGAGGTCAGGGAGGTTGAGGAAGGAGAAGCACATTGATTAGAGGTAGCCATGGTGACCCCATTTTTATAAGGGTCACCCTATAAAGCATAAAAACCAATTTATAGGATTTCATAAGGCACTTGAAGTAAGTATGTATAGGTTATTAATTTGAATTATGAAAGAAATGAGAGAAACTGATTGGTATCTGAAAGGAATTAATTATTAATCAAACATTTTTTTTCAATTTATTTTATTACCTGTGTATTATGACAACAATAAAAGAGGAAGTGAAAACAGAATATCCATAATCTCACCCCCATACAAATCAACTGGTTTTTTAATATTTATTTTTTATTTTTTATTAGTTTCTGCTTTATAACAAAGTGAATCAGTTATACATATACATCTGTTCCCATATCCCTTCCCTCTTGCGTCTCCCTCACTCCCACCCTCCCTATCCCACCCCTCCAGGCGGTTGCAAAGCACCGAGCTGATCTCCCTGTGCTATGCGGCTGCTTCCCACTAGCTATCTACCTTACATTTGGTACTGTATATATGTCCATGCCTCTCTCTCGCTTTGTCACAGCTTACCCTTCCCCCTTCCCATATCCTCAAGTCCATTCTCTAGTAGGTCTGTGTCTTTATTCCTGTCTTACCCCTAGGTTCTTCATGACATTTTTTTTTCTTAAATTCCATATATATGTGTTAGCATACGGTATTTGTCTTTCTCTTTCTGACTTACTTCACTCTGTATGACAGACTCTAGGTCTATCCACCTCATTACAAATAGCTCAATTTCGTTTCTTTTTATGGCTGAGTAATATTCCATTGTATATATGTGCCACATCTTCTTTATCCATTCATCCAATGAGGGACACTTAGGTTGTTTCCATCTCCGGGCTATTGTAAATAGAGCTGCAATGAACATATTGGTGCATGTCTCTTTTTGAATTATGGTTTTCTCAGGGTATATGCCCAGTAGTGGGATTGCTGGGTCATATGGTAGTTCTATTTTTAGTTTTTTAAGGAACCTCCATACTGTTCTCCATAGTGGCTGTACCAATTCACATTCCCACCAGCAGTGCAAGAGTGTTCCCTTTTCTCCACACCCTCTCCAGCATTTATTGTTTCTAGATTTTTTGATGATGGCCATTCTGACTGGTGTGAGATGATATCTCATTGTAGTTTTGATTTGCATTTCTCTAATGATTAATGATGTTGAGCATTCTTTCATGTGTTTGTTGGCAGTCTGTATATCTTCTTTGGAGAAATGTCTATTTAGGTCTTCTGCCCATTTTTGGATTGGGTTGTTTGTTTTTTTGCTATTGAGCTGCATGAGCTGCTTATAAATTTTGGAGATTAATCCTTTGTCAGTTGCTTCATTTGCAAATATTTTCTCCCATTCTGAGGGTTGTCTTTTGGTCTTGTTTATGGTTTCCTTTGCTGTGCAAAAGCTTTGAAGTTTCATTAGGTCCTATTTGTTTATTTTTGTTTTTATTTCCATTTCTCTAGGACGTGGGTCAAAAAAGATCTTGCTGTGATTTATGTCACAGAGTGTTCTGCCTATGTTTTCCTCTAAGAGTTTGATAGTTTCTGGCCTTACATTTAGGTCTTTAATCCAGTTTGAGTTTATTTTTGTGTATGGTGTTAGGGAGTGATCTAATCTCATACTTTTACACGTAGCTGTCCAGTTTTCCCAGCACCACTTATTGAAGAGGCTGTCCTTTCTCCACTGTACATTCCTGCCTCCTTTATCAAAGATAAGGTGACCATAAGTGCGTTGGTTTATCTCTGTGCTTTCTATCCTGTTCCATTGATCTATATTTCTGTTTTTGTGCCAGTACCATACTGTCTTGATTACTGTAGTTTTGTACTATAGTCTGAAGTCCTGGAGCCTGATTCCTCCAGCTCCGTTTTTCGTTCTCAAGATTGCTTTGGCTATTTGGGGTCTTTTGTTTTTCCAAACAAATTGTGAAATTTTTTGTTCTAGTTCTGTGAAAAATGCCAGTGGTAGTTTGATAGGGATTGCATTGAATCTGTAGATTGCTTTGGGTAGTAGAGTCATTTTCACAGTATTGATTCTTCCAATCCAGGAACATGGTATATCTTCTCCATCTATTTGCATCATCTTTAATTTCTTTCATCAGTGTCTTATAATTTTCTGCATACAGGTCTTTTGTCTCCTTAGGTAGGTTTATTCCTAGATATTTTATTCCTTTTGTTGCAATGGTAAATGGGAGTGTTTTCTTGATTTCACTTTCAGATTTTTCAACATTAGTGTACAGGAATGCCAGAGATTTCTGTGCATTAATTTTGTATCCTGCTACTTTACCAAATTCATTGATTAGCTCTAGTAGTTTTCTGGTCAACACCCCACATTCACCAATGAACAGATCATCCAAAATGAAAATAAATAAGGAAACACAAGCTTTAAATGATACATTAAACAAGATGGATTTAATTGATATTTATATGACATTCCTTCCAAAAACAACAGAATACACATTTTTCTCAAGTGCTCATGGAACATTCTCCAGGATACATCATATCTTGGGTCACAAATCAAGCCTTGGTAAATTTAAGAAAATTGAAATTGTATCGAGTATCTTTTCTGACCACAATGCTATGAGACTAGATACCAATTACAGGAAAAGATCTTTAAAAAATACAAACACATGGAGGCTAAACAATACACTACTTGGGCTTCCCTGGTGGCGCAGTGGTTGAGAATCTGCCTGCTAGTGCAGGGGACACGGGTTTGAGCCCTGGTCTGGGAGGATCCCACATGCCGCGGAGCAACTAGGCCCGTGAGCCACAACTACTGAGCTTGCGCGTCTGGAGCCTGTGCTCCGCAATAGGAAAGGCCGCAATAGTGAGAGGCCCGCGCACTGCGATGAAGAGTGGCCCCCGCTTGCCACAACTAGAGAAAGCCCTCGCACAGAAACGAAGACTCAACACAGCAAAAATAAATTAATTAATTAATAAACTCCTATCCCCAACGTCTTAAAAAAAAAAAAAAATACACTACTTAATAACGAAGTGATCACTGAAGAAATCAAAGAGGAACTAAAAAAATACCTAGAAACAAATGACAATGGAGACACGACAACCCAAAACCTATGGGATGCAGCGAAAGCAGTTCTAAGAGGGAAGTTTATAGCAATACAATCCCACCTTAAGAAACAGGAAACATCTGGAGTAAACAACCTGACCTTGCACCTAAAGCAATTAGAGAAAGAAGAACAAAAAACCCCCAAAGTTAGCAGAAGGAAAGAAATCATAAAGATCAGATCAGAAATAAATGAAAAAGAAATGAAGGAAATGGTAGCAAAGATCAATAAAACTAAAAGCTGGTTCTTTGAGAAGATAAACAAAATTGATAAACCATTAGCCAGACTCATCAAGAAAAAAAGGGAGAAGACTCAAATCAATAGAATTAGAAATGAAAAAGGAGAAGTAACAACTGACACTGCAGAAATACAAAAGATCATGAGAGATTACTAGAAGCAACTCTATGCCAATAAAATGGACAACCTGGAAGAAATGGACAAATTCTTAGAAATGCACAACCTGTCAGCTGTTTATTTTTGTTTTTCCCTTCCCCTTCTTGTCCCAAGACAACCGAGGATTTAGGTAGCCGAGTGAGATGAGCTGAAGGCATGCGGAGGATGGGGGAGGAGAGGACCTAGGAACCGGCCGGCTCAGAGCTTTACTAGGAGGGACAGTGTGCAGTGACCGTGATATGCAATAGGTGAAGCCGAGGTTGGATGAGAGCACCAGCCTGGGGGCTGCAGTCTTGGTCCACCAGGAGGCCAAGCAGTGCATTCAGTGGGGAATTAATAAAGGACAAGGTTTTGAATGTCTGTTAAGGGAAGGTTCTGAGAAGTCGGGGAAGGCAACTTAAAGCTTCGCTGAGCCACTAGCAAAGGGCAGGTTGACATGAATTGCATGAGCAATGTTGTATTTTGCTTAAGTTTAATTCATTTTAATATATAATACATATTATATATATATGTGGGGTTTTTTGTTTTGTTTTTTTTCTGGTACGCGGGCCTCTCACTGTTGTGGCCTCTCCCGTTGAGGAGCACAGGCTCCAGACGCGCAGGCTCAGTGGCCATGGGTCACGGGCCCAGCCGCTCCCCGGCATATGGGATCTTCCCAGACCGGGGCACGAACCCATGTCCCCTGCATCGGCAGGCGGACTCTCAACCACTGCGCCACCAGGGAAGCCCTGTGTATATTTTAAATGTAACTTATTTTTAATACATTCACATGGCACAAAATTTGAAAGGTACCAAGAACTGCTTAATGAAAACTCTTCTATCTGTCCCCTGCCACCCAGCTCTTCTCAACCAGAAGCAACTAATGTTACCAGTTTTCTTATATCACCTTCCAGAGATAGTTTATCATAACAGCAATTACATATGTACTTCTCTACCCTGGTCCCCCATCCCCATTTAAAAAATTTATATAAACAGTAGCATACTATTCAAACTGTTCTGCACTACGCCTTAACTCGCCTTTTAATAAAAGTATGCCTTCCAAGCAGTTTTTATGACCCAGGAATAAAAATGGAAAAGTATACAGTGAGGGGATAACTTGGTAAAAATCCAGGGTAATCCAGGATGCTGGAAAAAGCATCATTGAATTAACTTATAGGCCTGATTGGAGAAGGATTCTAGTTACAGCCAGGACAGGGTCCACAGGGAAGGAGAGAATGGTAGGTGTTCAGGGCTTGGATGATTTAGAAGACGAGGAGGTTGAGATGAAGAAGAAGTACCAGGAGACTCTGGATATGTAGTAATATCTAAGGAACTGGCTTTTTTTATTATTTTAAACATGTCCCACAGAAAGAAATACATTTTACCTAATGACCAGGATACATGTTTGTGTGTGTGTGTCTGTGCTTACTTTTACTATGTTCAATGTTTTCTGTTATTTTCTTTTCTATTCCATTTCATTTCCTCAAAAATGTGCTGATCATACCCATAAAGTAGATTCCATGACCCATTCATGGGTTTTGACCCAAATTTGAAAGACACTGTAAATTAAGTTGTAGCTTTGTTAGTTTGTAGTTGATGTAGAAGAGTCACCGTCAAGGAGGGTAAAACCCATGAATGGAGGAGGTGCAGAGTAACCGGTGTGAGAGTGAGGGTTCTGGGAGTGCTGGTGGGGAATGGATACGAAGGGGAGAACACAGGCAAATACCGGATGGTGAAACTGGATAAAGACATTGGTGGCTCAGGGATTCCAAAGTGGCCCTGAGGGTCAAAAGGAAGCAGCCCCACTCTTAACTCCTGTGCTTGTTGAGTCACAGGATTAGACAAAGAAAGGCTGCCAGTTGGACAGCAGTGCGAGTGTGGTTTGTGTGGACACAGTCAAGGCTCTCTTTTGGAAGGAGCTATAATATAATTAAGGAAATACATTTCATTTAAATAGAAGGTGCTCTGCACGAGAATAGGGAATTCCATAGGACACAACGTGGAGGGAACAGAGGTGACCTTGTAGAGAAAGGGATGGGGTTCCCTGAGGGAAGGGGTGTATGCCCAGAGCAGCTGGGAGAAATAGTTATAGGGGATGCAGTAAATAGGGTCATATTTTGAGGGAGGAGCTCAAGGATGAGAGGACGTTGTCTTTTGGGGAGCAGTGCAGGCTGAAGAAGGAAGGACCAAGTACACAGAGGGAAGAGGGGCAAGAGGAAGAGCAGTTTTAACAATTCAGGGAATCGGCACATTCAGGCAGCTGATCTAAATGAAATTGCTCTGGGGAAGTTTGCTTAGGAATTATTCCTATGCCCAAATGGTGTAGACCAGGGGTCCATGAGTAGATTTCAAGTAGTCCACCAACTTATATAGAAGTTTCTTAATTTATAACAGAAATTTAGCATTGATTTAAAGTATGACTGTAGGGAACAGTGACTTTGTCACTAACTGAAGTCACATGCTCATATCACATTAAGTTGTTGCAGTATCTCGAAATTCCAGCAATGACCAGAAACAACACATGTTATACCAGTTTCTTGTGTCACTCATCATACTTTGAAATTATGGTGATTATTAGATTCATTGCTATGTTCTGCTATTCAGTGCTTTATAAAGAAATACACATATTATTATATCATAGATTCAGGGGGTTTTATATTTATATAATATATTATTAATATATTTATATATTAATTTATATCATAAATTAATATATTAATTTATATTATAAATTAATATATTTATTAATATGATAAACTTCATAGTCCTGTGTATTTACGTGCAAAGAAACGGTTGGAAGCTGCTGCCGTAGAAGGATCTCTTCACCCCTGTGGAGATTTGGGGCTTAGAGAGCTGAGGGGTCTTTACAGGTTCTGATCACATGCCTATATGGAGAGTACTTGCAAATGCCTTACTCTGCCTGACGGAAAAGGGACTGGACTCTATTTCAGGGACCAGCTGTGTGTGTGTGCACGCACGTGTGCATGTGTATGCGTTCTGAAAAATAAGTACACGGATGAGAGAGTGCTCTTAAATTTTGCTTTAAATAAGTAGAATTTTAAGCTGTTACATGGAAATATATTAATTTGAATGATAGTCTTATTCTCATTTCTTGTGATAGGATTATCTGGTATTAAAGTTTGGTTATATACCTTCCATTTAGAATGCTGAGAAGAAAGTTACTAAAAAACACTGTATGTTTGTGTATATTCCAAAGGACCAGTGTTTCTTGATCACCGAGATGAGCTTGAAGGAACATACAAGGTTTATTGCCAGAATCATGATGAGGCCATCTCATTGCTGGAAATATATGAGAAGGATGAGAAGATCCAGAAGCATCTTCAGGACTCCTTGGCAGATCTTAAGTAGGAGTTTTGAGCACTTCATTCCATCATAGCTCTTTAGTTCTGCCTTTTGGAAGTCACTCCCATGTCTATGTCTAGACTTCTTATGACATTTATGGATCTATCATATTTTAAACATAAGTGATACATTATCATAGGTCCTGTTATGTAACTTGCCTTTTCCCATTCTATATCATGGAAATCTTAAGTAGCTTCCTGCCTGTAGTTTTATCCATTAAAATCACTTTTATCTATACACACAAAGTATTAAGTTAGTATTTTCAGGTAAGAAGCTGCCAGGAAGATAGTTTGGTCCAAATGAGAGAAAAGGTAAGAAGATAAAGTCAGTTATTCTTGACCATCAGGTGAGAGTCTCCTGTCTTAGGGAGGCAGGCTATAAGGATATAATATATGTCTAAGTAGGTCAAAGTGAAGTTAAGGGCTTATTGACTTTTTTTTAATAGACTAGATATGCCACCATAGACATTCACAATTCCCCTTCTATCCCATGTGGTTTTTGTCTGCCCAGCTAATAGGCATTAGTTGGACTAATATGTTCTGAGAGGAATGTGAAAATCAGCATCAGTATTTTCTTTAATCCGCTGTTTCTTCTTTTCATGCTCACTGCCCTGTAGGAGCCTGTACAATGAATGGTAAGTTCTTGCCACTTGATGCAGAAGCTCATTTCATTATTTTCTTCCTTTATAGACAGAAACCTAGAAGTAGACCTGCCTTGCTGTATTTTCCTCCATAGCACTTACCACCAAATGACACTTCATATAATGTTTGTTTGATTATTGTCTGCCTCTTTCCACCAGGGCAGGGACTTTTTTGGGTCACTACTAAATCCGCAGCACCTAGAACACTGCCTGGTGTTTATTAGGTGCCCAGTAAATGTGAATGAATGAAGTTGGGAAGTAGGGTGAAAGAACAGAGCTATATTAGGAATAACAGATACTATCTGTAGGCCCTGTGTTACTGACAGTTGACTGAAGTCTCTGTTTTTCCTTCTCTTGAAGGGGATGCACAAATTATATTAACCTGGGCTCCTTCCTCATCAAACCAGTGCAGAGAGTAATGCGCTACCCACTGCTGCTGATGGAGTTGCTGAATTCCACCCCTGAATCCCACCCAGATAAAGTGCCTTTAACCAATGCAGTCCTTGCAGTCAAGGAAATCAACGTTAACATTAATGAATATAAACGTCGAAAGGACCTGGGTAAGAAAAGTATACTTGCTGAAAAGGAGGTATACCCTTGAGAATGTTCTCCTTCTCAAAAGAATTAATTACTTCACCAGAGGTGGACAAGCAGATGGTAGGTAATAGAGCTGTGATGAAGAAATGGTAATAGAATTTGGGGAAAATGAGATAATGAAAGAAAAAAAGCAGTGATAATAATAAAAGCACAACCATGCATGTTGGAAATAAGGCACCTGTGATAAAGCTTATAGCAATGAGTCTTTCCTAAGAGATATAAAGACCTGTTAGAGAATGGCTGATCAGGAGAGTTCCTTCAAGCATGAGTGATTGCCTTCTCAACTCATTGAAGGCAGTCCTTTTCAGTCCATGCTTATATGTGTTTGCTCCGCACGTCTGGTTGGATATTTTAGTGTTTCCACTTAAGCTAGAACTTTTTTGTGTTCTTTCAGAAGACCCGGGTTTGCCCACCTCCCTGGTCCCATCAGTCCTGCCTCTGGTCTGTGCCCCTCCCCTCCCCCACAGAACTGTGCAGTCAGTTGCCAAACACCCTCTCTTTCTTTATAATATAGAACAAACTGAACCATTTCTTTTGTCTCATCAAATCTCTTGTCGAGGCTTTCATTTTGAACACTCAATGAGTATAGCATGGTGACCGTGCTAAACTGATTTATTATTCATATCCTCAAAGAATCTATAATATAACCTCTTTGCCTTTCTCTCCACTATTCTCCATATTTATCTAAAATCATTTTCCCCTTCTGCTTCAGCCACGACACCCGTGTTTAATGTTGACTGTGGATGTTAAAGCTCTCTGGCCATCTGGCCCTTTGTCTTGGTTCATATCTCCTCATGTAGTGTCATCTTCATCTCCTACAACAGTAAAGTGTGCCTTTTTGCTACCACCCAGCCTTCCCTTGCTACCCTTTTACTCTTATTTCCAGGCTTTTCTGCAGACTGTGCCTGATGCATGACACATAGATTAATCAAAAACTCCTGCATAGCATTTCACTATATGAGACGATTGTATATAAATATCTCATTTGTATATGAGACCATTTAAGGTGGTCTTATAAGTCAGGTACTGTTACTTTCTACATCTTATTGGAAAGGAAAATGGGGCTCAGAGAAGTTAAGTGGCTTATTTAAGGCCACACCTTTTTTTGTGTGTGGCCATACCACATGGTTTGCAGGACCTTAGTTCCCTGACCAGGGATTGAACCCAGGCCCTGGCAGTGCAAGTGCAGAGTCCTAACCACTGTACCACCAGGGAATTCCCTAAGGCCACACCTTGGTGAAATGACAGACCCAGGCACTGAACTCAGAGGTTTCCTTGACTCCAAATCTTAGGCTCTGTTCCTTACACCTCTGCGACCTTCTTTCCTTGTCTCTAACCTTCTCCAGTCTGCGCACAGCCTCTGCTGTTCTCCAGGTATCTGATTTGTCCATAAATGGTGATTTGGATTAATGTTTTGTGAACTCAGTTATAAGCTCATTGAAAACAAGCACTAGCTCTAGTTTGGGTTGTTAGTCTCATTTGTAGTCTGTCCATGCTCAGAAGAGGGCTTTCTTCACTCACCAATTTGACTCACTCCCCAGTCCTCAAGTACCGAAAGGGTGACGAAGATAGCCTCATGGAGAAAATTTCCAAACTGAACATCCACTCCATCATCAAGAAATCCAACCGGGTTAGCAGTCACCTGAAGCACCTCACTGGCTTTGCCCCACAGGTGAGGTTCCTGTGCTTGAAGGTTCAGCCTGTCTTTGGCTGCTTTTCAGGGCTCCACGGGGCAGCCTGCATGGTGTGAATTGGCAAGATTCCCCTCTTAGTACCTCCCCTGGTGTTTGCTAGCTGGTGGATACAGGACCCTGCAGCTACTGTTTATTTAAATCCATCCACCCAACCCTCCATCCGAGCCTTGGTGAGCTGCTTACAGTGTGTATAAAGGCAAATCAGGAGGCCAAATCGGTCACTGTGTAATAGTTATCATGGTTTTAGACACCCATAAGGAGCTTATAATCTATTTGGGGAGACAAAATTAAAATTGTAGACATGTTAAGCTAGAAGGGATTTAAGAGATCACCTTGTTCAACACCATATGTCACACATGAGGAAATGTAAAGTCTAAGGTTTGGATGATTTGTAAAACAGTTATCAACAGAGTAGATCCAGTCTCCAGACTTCATGCACTGAACGATGTGTATGTGATACAGTCAGTGGAAAATACCAGATAAAGAATCAGTTGCTAAGCTTTGTAGTTTGTTCTCTACACGCTATGGTACTTAAGAAAACTGGAGCTCCGTGAGTGTGCTTTATGTTGGCAAGAGATTTAATCTGAGTCTTAAAGGAGAGGGGCAGGTTTGGCATAGGGAGAGAGGGGGGCAGACGAGGCAAGGCAACAATACTGGTGAAGCAAACAGCCTGACCAGCAAAGGGTTTCCATCAGGAACAGAGGGGGTCAGTTAGAGCCGGGAGGGCCTGTGTGTACTTAGGAGCTCTGTCAAATCCAATTCAGTATGATTCAGGGAAACATCAAAGGCTTAAAATTTAAACAAAAGATGCTTTTAAGAAAGATGCTTTTGCCAATAACATCTATTGAGGGAGAGTCCCAATTTGCTAACAGCACTTTTTTATTTTGAACAGATTAAAGATGAAGTATTTGAAGAAACAGAGAAAAACTTCCGAATGCAAGAAAGATTGATCAAATCTTTTATCCGAGACCTGTCTCTCTACCTCCAGCATATCCGGGTGAGTAAAGACATCACTCTCATTAGAATCACATACAGTGGGGAATTCCCTGGTGGTCCAGTGGTTAGGACTCGGCGCTTTCACTGCCACGGGCCTGGGTTCAATCCCTGGTCAGGGAACTAAGATCCCAAAAGAAAAAAAAAAAAAGGAATCACATACGGTGTAATTCCATCCGCTCTCCTGTTCATCCAGCATATTGCTTAATGAATGTGGAATAACCTGGACTCAAATGACCAGTATGCCATGGCAAACTTTTTATAGGGATTCTTACGGATATAAATACTGAACGAATATCCTCCTGTTTATGTATGTATTATGTATGTATGTATGTATGTATTTATTTGGTTGGTTGGTTGGTTGGTTGGTTGCCGCAGGTGAGCAAGTTTTGGCTCGTCAGCTCCTTAGTTGCGACACGTGGGCTCCTTAGTTGTGGCATGCAAACTCTTAGTTGCGGCATGAGTGTGGGATCTAGTTCCCTGACCAGGGATCAAACCTGGGCCCCCTGCATTGGGAGCGTGGAGTCTTAACCACTGTGCCACCAGGGAAGGCCCTCTTACAGGTTATTTAAAAGTTAAACAACGTCAGAAGATCAGCACTGTTGTATTCATAGTAAAGAGACCTAGCTCTTTCCTCCCTCTCTTTCGATCTTCATCACCCTGTCTCCTGTACCCAGTTATAGAAGAAGCACTTGTGACAGTTCATTTTGTCAAAATCATTTTGAAGATCAAATAGTAAGAGAATGGTTCCTGTGGGGTGTGCTTCCTAATAATAATATTTATTTACAACTGTACATAGGCCTCTAAGGTTGTTAGAGCCACGAATAGGTCTAGAGAGTTGGAAGAACTTGGGAGATCAGGCGGGCCCTGGTCTTCCTTCCCTCAGGCAGTGCTTCCTTCATGAAATCAGAGCCAGGACTAGAATCCTTTCTCTTAATACCTGTAATTTCTCTGTTGATTTAATAGAGTAGTGTTTATATAAGTACACCATATATCCCTGTCCCTCACACAGGAAAGTCTCATCCCATGAAACAAATAATCTCCTTTAAAAGAGATCCTTTGCTTTTAAAAAATCATTATTGTAATTATTATTATAATTTTTTAACTAAGTAAAATGGTACAAAATTCAAAAACTACCAAAGGGATAAGTATAAAGTAAAAATAACTCCTCCCCCTCTCCTGTCTCCTAGTCATCTATAGAGGCAGACACATCTGTCAGATTCTTCTGTCAGAGATACGTGTGTGAGGGGGAGAGAGAGAGAGAGGGACACATGCACTGTTGAGCATCTTGGGTTTTGCATTTTGGAAATCGTTCCATATTTGCACACACAGAGCTGCCTTGTTCTTTTTTACAACTGCATAGTATTTAATTGTCATGGACATGCCATAATAAATTTAACTAGTCCCCATCGATGGATGTTTAAGTTGTTGCAAAAAATTAGAAACATTGGCACGAGAAATACCCTTGCGCGTAGATCATTTTTCTGATCTATGTGAGCATATCTGAAGGCCAGAGTACTAGATTTTCTGAGCCAAATCATACAGCAATGCAAATTTCATAGATATCATACCAGTGAAAACTCCCCACCAGCAATGTATGAAACAGTTTCCCCATCCCTTGCTAACAACATACAGTGTTATCAAAATCAAAATGCCTTATCTTTGCCAGCAAGAAAGGTAAAAATCGCTATTTTAATATAGTTTGAATTTACATTTCTTATATTATGAATGAAGTTGAGGATATTTTCGTATGTTTAAATCATTATATTTCTTTTTCTGTGATTTGTCTATATTTGGGGGCACTTATTTATTGATTTATTGTTCTTTTTCTTATTGACTGGTCGTACCTTTGTATATGTTGGAGAAAAGAGCCCTTCTTCTGAGATGCTGGCTTACAAATACCCCCTACCCTAGTTTGTTGACTTTTGAATTTGCTTAAAAGGTTTTCTCTGTGTAGAGGAGTTTTATTTTTGTGTAGTCTAACTAAACTTTTATGGTTTCTTAGTTCTGTGTCATACTTTAAAAGGTCTTTCCCATTCCAAGATAATTTTAAAAAGATGTCCTATGTTCCAGTACTTTTATCATTTTATTTTTTTATATTAAAGTCATCAATCTAGCTGGAATTTACATTAGTATATAAGGTTTGAGGTAGGAATCCAACTTTTTAGTTTTTATCTAGTTATCTTTCATTATCATTTATTGAGTAATACCCACTGATTTGAAGTGCTTCCGACACTTCTTTTAAATAGCAAACTCTCTCCCTTCATGTTTTGAAAATGTGATCAAGTAAAAATGAGGGCTTATAAGACTTTCCAAGAACACATTGGTTTAAAGTGAGAGATTTGACCGAGTATGGTTCCCTTGCCTTAGGACTTTACCCTACAATTCCTCTAATTTTGATATCTCCCTATTGGCTATTTTCTCCCCATGTTATCTAAATGTGTAGCAAGTATACACCTGAGCACCCAACTCTTAAAAAGGCTTGTCTCCCTAGCAATGGGTGACAGCCCTTGGACGGGCAGGTCAGTTTGGTTCTGACTGCTAACTGCTATCTAGGATGAATGATGGAGGCTAGAAGTTCTGTCTGGTCTTACCTGTGTTTGTAACTGGCTGCAGGAATCAGCATGTGTGAAGGTGGTGGCTGCCGTGAGCATGTGGGATGTGTGCATGGAGAAGGGACACAGAGACTTGGAACAGTTCGAGAAGGTGCATCGCTACATCAGTGACCAGCTCTTCACAAATTTTGTAAGTGACTCTTCAGCCCACTTTTTTCAGGCTGGGCCTCTTCCCAGGGTTCTCTCTAACATCCAGCTCATGGAAAAGTTAATTCCATAGAGACACGCTTCCATGGACCAGGAATCCTAGTGTCCTTTAGCTAAGTTCATATCAGAATTTTATATTCAGAACCTGACTTCCAATCAGCTGAAAGGACAGATAGGACCTGCATGTATGCAAATAGATTTTTTTATAGCTTGTGATCAGCCCAGTTTCAGGGGATAAAGGAAAACCAGGAAATTTAATCTGGTATCACTACTGATAACTGATCAAAAGAAAACAACTAAAGAACTAATAACTTAAAATGGAATATTTATGCATAGTTAAGAGATTAACAAATAGATTTTTGAAATGGCACAAACTATTTTGTAAAGAATACTAAATGCCAAATTGCTTGGGAAATTCTAAATATATATTCTATATATATCTCCTGAGTAGAAATGGGTGGGCTTTGATAGTTTCTTGGAGACCTCTGGATGCTTGAAGCATCTTTAGAAAACATTGGGAGAACTTGGGGGAACGTACAGTTATTCTAACAGTAGCATCTTATTAAAAGTAATTTACTAAGCACCTACTTATGTTCTTTTGTGTCAATATTGTGCCCTTTGTGTCTATCCCTCTAGAAAGAATTAGACAAAAACTTTTGAAAAGTGAAAACAGATTATTACTAAGTAGTTATGAGTAGAAGAGGTATGATGGGTGTGTGAAAGTTTCTCTACCCCAGATTTATGTAACAACTAAATCTTTTTTTAACTTATTTCTTATTGATGTATAGTTAAATTACAATGTTATGTTAATTACTTCTGTACAGCAGAGTGACTCAGTTACACATATATATGCATTCTTTTTTATATTCTTTTCCATTATGTTTTTTTTTTTACACCAAAGAAAAATTTATTAAAGTATAGATTACTGGTTATTTAAAAATACATGAGAAAAGACAAACGTACAAAGGCATTATCATACAACTGATTTCTAAACTCAATACTTTTGAAATACAAAACAATGATCATTACCTCCAAAAGTCAATTTGAAACAAATTGATTTTTAAGTTGGCATTAAATTCTTTTTTTTTTTTTTTTTTTAGTTTCTGCTTTATAACAAAGTGAATCAGTCATACATATACATCTGTTCCCACATCCCTTCCCTCTTGCGTCTCCCTCCCTCCCACCCTCCCTATCCCACCCCTCCAGGCGGTCACAAAGCACCGAGCTGATCTCCCTGTGCTATGTGGCTGCTTCCCACTATCTATCTACCTTACATTTGGTACTGTATATATGTTCATGCCTCTCTCTCGCTTTGTCACAGCTTACCCTTCCCCCTCCCCATATCCTCAAGTCCATTCTCAAGTAGGTCTGTGTCTTTATTCCTGTTTTACCCCTAGGTTCTTCTTGACATTTTTTTTCTTAAATTCCATATATATGTGTTAGCATACGGTATTTGTCTTTCTCTTTCTGACTTACTTCACTCTGTATGACAGACTCTAGGTCTATCCACCTCATTACAAATAGCTCAGTTTCGTTTCTTTTTATGGCTGAGTAATATTCCATTGTATATATGTGCCACATCTTCTTTATCCATTCATCCGATGATGGACACTTAGGTTGTTTCCATCTCCAGGCTATTGTGAATAGCATTATAATTCTTTTCATTCAATTTTGCTTACAAATGTTCTAGGTTTTTCAGTTTCGTCACATATCAGAACTTTTTTTGACATGTTTACTTCTCAAAGTAGAATATAGTTATTTCTTGCAATTAATGTCAGCAACTATAGAAAGCTTCTTTTAAGTCACAAGGATTCAGTATGGTTGCTGCTTTGGAAATAGTTACCATTCTGAGTTATCTATATACTAAGACTCGTGTATCGACAGGCAAAATATTAATGGGCAAAATATGGAGATTGAGAGCAGGAGGACTAAGAAAAGATATCTTTTACTGCAGACCTGCTAAAAAAAGACTCCATTATTTACTCGGATAGTATTGCTAGAGAAGCAGTTTCTGCCAGATCACAGGTTGGCTATGTAGTTGTCCATTTTAAATTTCCATTGCTAAAGAATGGCAGACTTCAACAATCAGATTGCTCAACCAAATAAGCAGAACTTTAAGTTACCATATACTTTAATTACAAGAAATAAATTATTTTCTTAATTGGTTTAGCAGCCTTGTATCTGGAAAGGCAGCAAAACCCACTTTGTTCCAAAATTAGAAGGCCAACTCAGAGGCTGCTTCTAAGATGCCTAACTATCTTCTATCATCAATTAGTCATGAAGGTGGACCTTCATGAACTCAGTAACTTAATAAATGTAAAAATCAACACAATGTTGAGCCTGCAAAACCAAAAAGTACATTCATAAGGTAGGAATTGGTTTGTATAAAACAAGAGGGTATATATCCTCTTATATAACACAAGAGGAATATGCATGGTAATAAAAACAATCTATAATAAACTTGTAAAGAAATGATTCTGGTTTACATGTAACCCTGCTTAAATTGACCATGGCTGAATGATTAAACATTTTCTTCTCCTAACATAATGCCCATTCATTATAAGCTAAGCTGGACTTAGTTTCTTATAAATCTCTTACTTCCTTGGATTTATCTACTACACCCTTACTTTATAGCCATTTAACTTATAAGCTGGGCCTGCCCAGCCTGCCTCTAAAGCCCCTCTTCAGAAGGATACCAGATGCATTAAACAGAGGCATCTTCTCGTAAGAATCTGCACTTCAAAACAGCATATGAAGAACCAGCAATTGGCTCTCCAGTGTAGCTACCTCTCATGTCACATTATCACAGAAACAGTGCAGTTTACTAACCACTCCTTCCTTACAGAAAACTCAGTAGCTGTAAAAATTTCTGTTCATTTTAGAACACATTTCAATACTTATTAATTCCAAAGATCCGAACACCATGTAGCTGTGGCATTTTGGGAATTAGCACACTCAGGAGAGAAGCTGTGTTTATGATGAAGTGAGTTGGATCCTACTTCGTATAGAAACTTGCCAGAAAACATAGAATTATTGGAGAAATTGTGAAAAACTTCCTTGAAGATGTAAACTGTACTCCATAGTCCCGTTGTTCCCAATGAGTTAGGAGCCTCGCTTTACCCTGGTCAGGAGTTTCAAATGGTGTTCCTTTTACCGCATGCAGAAATACATACATGCCCAGATTATGTATAACATTTGTTAAGGTCCAAGCAACAGGAACACTGAAGAAGGGAATACTGAGTAAAACAATATGAAGCAAGCCAACTCCCAATGCCTATGTCAGCCACATACCCTGGCTGTTCATTACACGGGTATTTGGATTCACCTCACTGTGGGCAGCTCCAACATTCATGTTTGCGCTGCCGCCCCACTCCCGGCGGCTGGCTGGCTGGCTCGGAGCAGTATCAGCTCCGCGGCAGCTGCAGGGCTGACGGCGGCATCTCCTCCATTATGGTTTATTGCAGGATATTGAATATAGTTCCCTGTGCTACACAGCGGGACCTTATTGTTTGTCCATTCTCTATATACCAGTTTGCATCTGCTAATCCCCAACTCCCAATCCAACCCTCTCCCACCTCCTTCCCCCTTGGCAGCCACCAGTGTATTCTCTATGTCCCTGATTCTGTTTCTGTTTCATAGGTAGGTTCATTTGTGTCATATTTTATTTATTTATTTATCTATCTATCTATTTATTTATTTATTTTTGGCTGCATTGGGTCTTTGTTGCTGCACGCGTACTTTCTGTAGTTGCAGTGAGTGGGGGCTACCCTTTGTTGCAGTGCATGGGCTTCTCATTGGGTGGCTTCTCTTGTTTTGGAGCACAGACTCTAGGTGCATGGGCTTCAGTAGTTGTGGCATGCCCGCTTAGTTGCTTTGCGGCATGTGGGATCTTCCCAGACCAGAGCTCGAACCTGTGTCCCCTGCTTTGGCAGGCAGATTGTTAACGACTACACCACCAGGGAAGTCCTGTGTCATATTTTAGATTCCACGTATAAGTGGTATCATGTGTTACTTGCTTTGTCTTTCTGGCTTAGTATGATAATCTCTGGTTGCATCCATGTTGTTACAGATGGCATTATTTCATTCCTTTTTATGGCTGAGTAGTATTCCATTGTATATATGTACCACATCTTCTTTATCAGTTCATCTGTAAACAGACATTTAGGTTGTTTCCATGTCTTGGCTATGGTGAATAGTGCTGCTGTGAACATAGAGGTGCATGTATCTTTTTGAATTATGGTTTTGTTTGGGTATATTCCCAGGAGTGGGATTGTTGGGGCATATGGTAATTCTATTTTTAACAACTAAATATTAAGTTAAATTCAAGTTATATATAGACACATACACATAAGTGATACCAGACAGATGGTCACAAATGGGTTGTAATGCAAACATCATGTTCATGTATGTAGTTTAGCATTTGTTATCAACTGTACAGCTATTTTGCACACTCTTTGGCATGAGCAAATTGTTGGGTGAAGAGTTATAAGCTGAGAAGCTTTGTGGAATATGTACGTACATCTGGTGTCGGATAAGCAGAACACTGTTGGATCT
Organism: Mesoplodon mirus; assembly: GCF_964341445.2. NCBI lineage: Eukaryota > Metazoa > Chordata > Mammalia > Artiodactyla > Ziphiidae > Mesoplodon > Mesoplodon mirus. The sequence goes on along the minus strand of NC_138977.1, from coordinate 201,894,111 downwards.
GCATGGGTTTAGCTCGTGCACTAGGAGCAAAGCAGGTGGTACAGGACATAACAAAATCCACCTGAAGAGAGTTTTGAGAATAACAAATTCGGGACACTGAACACCGTGCCTTTCTCATCCCCACAGAAGGAGAGGACAGAGCGGCTGGTCATCTCTCCCCTGAATCAGTTACTGAACATGTTCACGGGGCCCCACAAGCTGGTGCAGAAACGCTTTGACAAGCTTCTGGACTTCTATAACTGTACAGAACGGGCAGAGAAGCTGAAGGACAAGAAGACCTTGGAGGAGCTGCAGTCGGCCCGGAACAACTACGAGGCCCTGAACGCCCAGCTGCTGGACGAGCTGCCCAAGTTCCATCAGTACGCGCAGGGCCTCTTCAGCAACTGTGTGCATGGCTACGCCGAGGCCCACTGTGACTTCGTGCGCCAGGCGCTGGAGCAGCTGAAGCCGTTGCTCTCGGTGAGGCCTGCCCTCCCCATGGAGAGGTAGACTCCCAACTTCTGGAGTTTTTCTGGGAACACACAGCCAGGTTGTCAGAGACATTATTAAACTAGGTAGATTAAGTATGTCACTAGGTCAGGCCTGTCGGGAATCAGAATTCTTGATCCCTTGATGGAGCCGGGGAACCCGTGGCCTTTAAATGGCTCTCTTTCCACCCTGAGAGATCCCGGAGGAGCCAGCCAGCTCGGGCTGCGGACACTGGGCTGCGGTGTTGGTGGCTTACACTTGATGAGTTTTAAGGAGACTGTGCCAGTCCTGGGATCGTTCACTTGTGTTCTCTTCTTTCCTCTGTCTCTGCTCTCCCTGTGCATGGACTCCAGTTACTCAAAGTCACCGGCAGGGAAGGGAACCTGATTGCCGTCTTCCATGAGGAGCACAGCAGGGTCCTGCAGCAACTCCAGGTTTTCACCTTCTTCCCAGAGTCTCTTCCTGCCACCAAGAGGTCATTTGAGAGGAAAACTATGGACCGCCAGTCCACCCGAAAGCCACTCCTGGGCCTGGTGAGTGGAACTGGAGAGGCTCATATGGCCTGGTGGTTAAGGTGTGAACTCCTGAGTGAGACCGCCTGGGTTCAGATCCCAGTTCTGACAGTGACTCACTCTGTGTCCTTGAGCAAGTGCTTCATTGGTTTCCTCATGTCTAAAACACAGATAATAGTTATACCTACACCATAGAGTTGTTTTGAGATTCAAATGAGTTAAAATATGTAAAACACTTGGACGTTGCCTGGCACTATTATTAGTTAGTGTTATTCAAGTAAGCTATCCTCATCATCATTATTATTATTAATATTGATGGACTCAGCTCTGTCTCTACAGATGAGCAATTTAATAGGAGTTTAAATATTTTATAATAGTTGGAGAATAAAGGTTATTGAGTTCAAATCTCTCATGCTCTCACTCATTCATTCCTTCACTCGCTATCACTAGGCACCACTGGTGTGCCTCCTGGTACAGACTTCAGAACGCCCTCTGAAAAGCATTCTTGGATCCTATCCTACACAATGAAAGGAGTTAGTAAAGGATTAATATTAGTACTTTGATCAGTCAAAGGAACTGGTTTAAGGGCATGTTAATTCTGCCAGCCTCCCTATTTTTGATCATGTATTGGAAAAGGTGCTTATCTGATATACTGCCAAACAGTTAATGGCTGACCACTTTTTAACCTGGAGTTATTTTCTTTTTGAACTTGATTCTTGCATACTCTGAAAAGTAATATACCAGATTACATGGGGTAAAAATCTAAAGGACTGCTGATTTATCTGTGCTTACAATATTTTTGCCCCATGTAATCCCATAGACATTAATTTATATGATCTAAAAGAGGGAATCAGATTTTTTAATCACATTTACTTTTTCTTATTTTTGTGAATATTGTTTTTATAGATATGAAGGCTAGATAAGGAAAATCTCAGTAGTTTAGATTCATACAGTAAAATACAAGAAGACCTACTCATATTACTTAGATATTTTGATTCTTTAGGTGGCACTTTAATCACATATTTTTGTCACAGGATAACAGATATAAAACTAAGGGTGTGTTAAGTTTTCTTACTACAAAGGCAGCAAAACGTGACCTAAGAGATTACGATTTTTACCTAGCCACATGGACTGACTCAGGCACAAAGGCATCTGATGGGAGTAGGGAGCTGGCTGTCATTGCCTCCATTTCTGACTGACTGACAGCATATGGGATTAAATACGGCTGCTGGGATAACGGCCGGGAAGGGGTTTTGATGATTGTATTTCTTATATTGCCTTTCAGCCAAGTTACATGCTTCAGTCGGAAGAACTCCGGGCCTCCCTCTTGGCAAGGTATCCCCCTGAAAAGCTCTTCCAAGCAGAACGGAACTTCAATGCTGCCCAGGACCTGGACGTCTCACTTCTGGAAGGTGACCTAGTGGGCGTGATTAAGAAAAAGGACCCCATGGGCAGCCAGAACCGCTGGCTGATTGACAATGGAGGTAAGAACAGTAGGCAACAGATTACTGTAACTCTAAATGAGGAAAGAGCGATTTGGACTGTGCCTGAATCCTGGGTCAGCCAGAGAAAAATATGAGAGTGTTCGATTAAAGGGAAAAGCAACCTTAAAAGTTCTCTCCATCTCTAGAGAGTGTAATGCTCAAGTCATTACTGAAACAAAACCAGTCTTTGATTTTGTTTTTGTTTTTTAAAAATTCCAGAGGAGACTCCATTACTTACCTTGCAAGATCTTGCCTTGCTTTAACTTTACAGGCAGTGAATCCTGCCTGAAGGGTCTTTTGCCCTCTCGATCCTAACCTGAGTGAACCACAAGTTTTGTAGGTGTGTTTTGTGAGCGTATAAATTTAAAACCTGTAAGAAGGGGTTTGCTTTTTGAGTCCTCCCCCAACCAACAAACAATTTTACTTCATGACTATTTAGGGAATGACTTTAAAAACAGCTTACAGCTTTTTTTTCTGGTGGGAGTGGGGGTGGGGAAGGCATACAGAATTTTTTTTCAACGTACAAAGAATAATGCCTATCCATAATCCTTTCTCCACAATTCCAAAATCTGAAAAGCTTTGAAATATCAGAGTGTTTTTTTTCAGAACTAATTTGCCAAAAACTCCCCTGATCTGAACTCATTTGGTGACAAAACCTGAACAAATGATGTGAGGCTGTTTATGATCATTACTTTTCCCTTTTGGTGTGGCTATAGAAACATGGATGGGTTTGACTATGGGGTGTTGACCCAGACCCTGCTGGGTATATCATGAAATCTATAGTGTAGTTGATTACCTTTCCTAAATCCCAAAATCCGAACTCCAAAACACATCCGGCCCCGAGTTTTTAGAAAAGGATTGTGGGCCTCTATAATAAACATCTATGTTCATACCACAAGAACTGAAAATTTTAACATTTCTCAGTTTCTTTAAAAGTGTTGTGTGGATGTTTTCTCCTCCCCCAGCCCCCTGTTCTGCTTACCCAAAATAATAAAGATTGAAGTGGGAAAGGAAGGATGAAGGATGGGGCCCCCAGGGTGATGACAGGTGAGAGCCACTGATAGACAAATGAACTCCTAGTGAAGATCCAGGCTGTTTGAGCCCCCCACCACCGCCCCCCATCCTTGGGGTTCTTCCTTATCTACTAAATCCTGGTGAGTAAAGTGGTAGCCAGAAGCTCACAGCATCAGCTCTTAGACCCTCCACCCCTTGGCATCTGCTCAGGGGACTCCTCCCCATTGCCCAGCAGATAGAACAAATGCAGGCCAGCCTTTTTTTTAGGTCCAGGAAACACTCTGAAGATCAAGACAGAGATGGCCCTTGCTCGAGTCGAGGTTACATACTCTGGGTCCCTGCCTTAACAGATAATTCTTTCCTAATAAATATAACAATTTTTCCTATGGATTAGGGATCTCAATCCCTAATCTATGCTTAATAGTTTTAGCTGAGGGCCCTCTCTGTCCTCATCTTAGGCAATTTATTGATATGAACATGTGTTAGATGTGTATTCTAACTAATATAAGCAGCTAGTTCTCACAGTATTCCCACCTCATTCCTAAACCAGGGACAGAGATTCAAGTGTGTGGTTGGAGAGGGCAGGGAGGCATATCCGAGGGGCTCTGTCATGCTGAGGATGGTTTTTAAAATCCCTTTTTACCACACTTGATGGACAATTGAACACATCCTTAGTTAAGTCTTCCCCTTAGCCTTTGTTCCCGTGGTCTGGCCCTTCTGTTCTCTTCATCTGCTCGTGCTCACTCAGACATGTGGTCTGTGGTTGTTTATGTTACTGTCTCTTAATTCTCAGCAAAGCCCCTTGTCACTCACCTGTTGTGCGGTTGTAATAGGTGTGAACTGGCAGGAGGCCACAGCATCTTGTCTCTACCACCCACATTGTGCCCTGGGATGGTGTCTGTTCTGTTGGTCTCTAGGATTCTTATTTTGTCTCACTATTGACCTTAAACCATAGTTTCTTCTCTCCTGATTTCCTCCACCCTCCTCCTCCCACGAAAAGCTCGTCGTGTTTGTTTTTCCTGCCCGCAGTCACCAAAGGCTTTGTGTACAGCTCCTTCCTGAAGCCCTACAATGCACGCCGCAGCCACTCCGACGCCTCCGTGGGCAGCCACTCCTCCACCGAGTCGGAGCACGGCAGCTCCTCCCCCAGGTTCCCCCGGCGGCAGAACAGCGGCGGCACCTTGACCTTCAACCCCAGCAGTGTGGCCGTGTCCTTTAGCTCAGGGCCTTCCCAGAAACAGCCTCCAGACACATCTTCACTGACGGAATTTGACCAAGGAACTCTCAGCGCATCCTTGAACTCAGAGAGCAGCCCTTCCAGATGCCCCTCGAACCCAGACTCCCCCTCCCAGCACGGGCCCTGGGACTCGGTAGACGCTGCCAGAGACCTTCAGCAGCCTGCTCCCTCTCTGAGGAGCTCCCAAAACCCCAGGCATCCAGAAATGCCTGGTTACCCCATGCCAGGGCAAAACGGGCAGGGTAGAGACCTCGTAAAAGGATGTGCAAGGACAGCCGTGTCTCTGGATGACAGAAACGGACAGCTGGAAAACAGCGAGGCGGAAGGCAACCAGGTGAGTGCAGCCTGGGTACTGTGGTTACTGCACCTGAGCAGATGCAGGTGATGCCCTCCCAGGAGTGGGCGAGTCAGAGGCCTACCCAGGGCCTGGGGGTGACCTGGAGATGGGCTCGCAGACAAATCCTTAAAGCATTCGTGGGAACTCACTGCTGTAAGAGTGGGCAGCTCCACCCCTTCTGGGCCCTTCCCTGGCTGACTTCACAGGCTGTTGTGTCTTGGGGTATTTACAAGGTTTTACCATGAAGCTTTTCCCACTCTTCCAGTGTGCTGATTTTTCCATTGTATAAAGTCTGCTGTTTAACTCGTCTACTTAGTTTTTTATTCAAATAACTATATGTTTATTTCTAGAATTCAGAAATAAAAGTCTGGCTCTGTTTCAGTTTTTCCTGTTCTTTTCATAATGGCCTGCTCTTGTCTTTGTATCTTAAACATTTTAAACCTACATATTTTAAAGCCACTTTCACATCCACAGCTGAGGAATCCCTGGCCACCTGCCTCTTGCCTTTGCTCACTTGCAGCAGTGAGTCTCTGTGTGTGTCTTACCTTCATCTGTGAGCTCTCTGTGGTTCTGTTACAAACCGCAGCCCAGGACGCACATCCCAGCTCTGGACCCCCCAGCAGTCAGTTTTCCTAGACATGATAAGGGAGGAAATGGCCCTTTCTTAGATTCTGACTTTGTGCAAGGAGCTCACTTCTAGCCTCATAAGCTCCAGTTTCTGAGTAGGTCCTAAACCCCAGCCTTCGGGTGTGTATTCATCCCTGTGCCCCCGTGGGCCTCCTGACTTCTCTTTCTGATCACTGAATACCACCCTTGCTTTGCATGATAGCTTTGTTATGGGCACCTGGAGAGCATCCTTTCTTACTTTGAGGTTAGTTGTGTTTTTCTTCTTTTTTTTTTAAGTTTTTTAAGTTCAGAATTTATGTTAGGGGTATGGAAGGGCATCCTCATGTCTCATCCATCTTCCATGCTGACTGCAGCTTCTTTCACTCTTTAAGGCAACTCTGAAAGAGTAAAAATATGTGAATTTTGGTTTTCTTTAAATCTGCCCTGTTCATTAGGGTAGCCACAAGCTGTATGTAGCTATTTAAATTTAAGTTAGGGGGCTTCCCTGGTGGCGCAGTGGTTGAGAGTCCGCCTGCCAATGCAGGGGACACGGGTTCGTGCCCCGGTCCGGGAAGATCCCACATGCCGCGGAGCGGCTGGGCCCGTGAGCCATGGCCACTGAACCTGCGTGTCCGGAGTCTGTGCTCCGCAACAGGAGAGGCCACAGCTGTGAGAGGCCCGCGTACCGCCCAAAAAAAATATTAAGTTAGGTAAAATTAAACAAAGTTTAAAATTAAGTTCTTTCATTTCATTAGGCATATTTCGAGTGCTCAATGGCCATGTGGCTAAGGGCTGCCATATTGCATGGTGCAGATACAGATGGTCCCCATCACCACAGGAACTTCTGTTGGGCAGCTTTGCTCCAAGCTGTTTCCCATTTCCTAACTCACTTTCTCTTCCTCACACAGGTCTATTTTGCTGTCTATACCTTCAAGGCACGGAACCCAAATGAGCTGAGTGTGTCAGCCAATCAGAGACTCAAGATCCTGGAGTTTAAAGATGTTACAGGAAATACAGAATGGTGGTTAGCTGAAGTTAATGGGAAGAAGGGCTATGTTCCATCCAATTATATCTGCAAAACTGAGTACACCTGAACCTGTTCTGCCTCCCGTTCAACCTTGCTGCCTTTGCTTCCTTCTGCTGAAGGGTCCTGGTGTCCACTGAGAGGGCGCCTGCTCTTGAGACACTGGCCCTGCCTGCATGGCTTAACCATGGCACAGTGGGGCACAAGATAAGTCTTGCTCTCTTTGGTTGGGTTGTCAAACCTTGATGCTTGCTAGAATTTCTAGAATTTGAAATGGACCCTGGGGCTTGCAAATGATTCAGTGACTGTGAGAAGAGAGGCCAATCCTGGGGTCAGCTTTTGGAAACGAGAAATTTCCAGTCAGGAGACCAGTATCCAACATATGCTGGAAGCTGTGCTATAGCATTAGAAGAAGCTGGAGTTGGTTGTGCCATACTGAGTTTGGGGTGGCCCCATGCACCATGATCAACTGACCGGAAACCGACTTGGATGAAAAGAATTCTCTGGGAGCCCTTTCAGGCTGCGCCTCTGCATGTGGCAAGGAGTTTGTCGACCTTGTACCAAATCTGGTGTTTTAAAACCTCAGTGTCTGGCACACATTCACAGACATACCCCTTATTTCTAAAAGTCCCTAAAACGCTACCACCTGTAATCTTTTTCTTATTTATTTCACTGCACTTCCAGTTTCCTTGGGCAAAATTCAACTACTTTCTTTCTCCTTTTAAAAAATATTTAGGGTCTTTCTCTTCCTTGAACCTTCATCTGAAAGGTTCTCTTCCCGTTAGGTGCTATCCTCCACACCTTGCTGACAGTCATCTCTACTTTATATGGTCTGTGCGTGATAATGTCTCCTGGCCTCTCTCCTGAAGCTCAATATCTGATAGACTTTCCTAGGAGAATAGGATCAGAGCTCCTGCCATTTCATTAGAGGGATTCATTCTGCGATGGGCTGAAGCCAGTCCAGCCTGCTGGGAGACTGGATGCCTCTCCCTTTCATCCAAGCACACTACTGTTCACTGATGCAGAAAACATAACATGTGTGTCTTATTTGAATTCGGATAAGCAGTCCCAGAAGTAGCTTATCCTAGACTTGGAAATAAGCATTTTCTGTTTCGTCAGCCCCTGTGCTTCAGAGACCGTGGTCTAAGCCAAGCAGAATCTAAAGTGCCTGATTGTGCCTCCCTCCACCTCAGGAAGATATTTACTAATCCTAACACTAAGAATCTCCCCCTGAAGTTTCTATCTGAGCAGGGCTCTGATTCTTAAGGTCTGCCCCAGATAGAAAGCCTACCTTGGAACAGGAAACCGTGAATTTTGTCTTTTAAGAAAGGGAATTAAGAACAGCCTTACAGCCCTTGCTCCTCCAAATGCACCTTTGCCTTAAAGTTATGATGAATTGGGAGATACCTGTGAACTCCTTGGCCCCCCTAAGTCTGCTGGTTGGTCAGAAGGAAGCAACGCAAGAGTCTCTTGTGAATAGTGTTTGTATCTAGAGATGTTTATATTTAAGTAGTTATTTTATAAATAAAAGCATTTCTAAGGGCCATGAGTATGTTTTCTTGATTTCCCTCCACGTTTAGCCTGAACCTTCTCACGTTTCTGGGGGTAACTTCTTGACAATTCAGTGATGCTCAGATCTGAAGAGATGGGAGAAACTAACTGAAGAAACTCAGGTCAAAAATTCATTTTGTCGGGACTTCCCAGGTGGCGCAGTGGTTAAGAATCCGCCTGCCAATGCAGAGGACATGGGTTCGAGCCCTGGTCCAGGAGACCCCCACATGCAGTGGAACAATTAAGCCTGTGTGCCACAACTACTGAGCCTGAGCTCTAGAGCCCGCAAGCCACAACTACTGAGCACGTGTGCCACAACTACTGAAGCCTACACGCCTAGAGCCCGTGCTCCGCAACGAGAAGCCACCACAATGAGAAGCCTGCACACCGCAACGAAGAGTAGCCCCTACTCGCCACAACTAGAGAGAGCCTGCATGCAGCAATGAAGACACAGCCAGTGATAGATAAATAATTATTTTTAAAAAATTCATTTTGTCAAATATAATTTCAGCAGAATCACTGTATACTCAAAATATGTCTATGCTGCAGGCCTCCTCATTAAGCCATTTCCTATGATAAAATCCTAGCAAAACAGAGAAGCTGGGATCTCGAAGAGGTAAGTATTTCCCAGCCATGACAGATATGGAAACTGATGCACTAGTGATGAACTAACAAGTCCACACAGCAGCTCAAGCCAGATAGGGGGTGGGAGGGGGAGAAGTAGCAGGAGCACTAGCGGAGGTGGCACTGAGGACAGTGGGTGACAGAAGTATCACCTGATACTGTTAAGGAATAGACGGACTCCGTGGGAAAGAAACTTACAGGCCAGTGAGGCCAACTCTCATTTTATGAGGTAGGAAGATGGGGTCCAGTGACATTGTGACTTGCCCAAGTCTCACATCAGTTTTTGATGGATCCTGAATTTAAACGTATGCCTCAGGCTGGGCCTTTCCACCTTGTTCTGGAGCCAGACTGACTTCAGACACTTAAGAGCTTTGTGACCTTGGCAACTTACCTAACCTGTGCTTCAGCTTCCTCATCTAAGGTAGAGAAAATACTACTGTCTGCCTTACGGGGTTGTGGTACGGATGGAATGAGTTAATACATGGAGGGTGCTAGAACGCTGGTACATAGTGAACAATAAACTGGAGAGCCCCGAGGTCCAAGTCAAGGAATTTAGATTTCATGAGAAACTCCTTATTACCTAGGTGGATTCCTTGTTGTAGGAAAGGTAAATGATAGCAGGATGATTTGGAGGGAGGACAGATCGAAGGCCGGAAAAATCTAAGAAAAAGTTAACTGATGGGGCTTAAGATTGCTTGAGAATGGAAAAAAGCAGCAACATCCTATAAAGAATATGAAATTGAAGAAATGATGAATCCCTAACAAAGGGGAGATCATTGGGGTGGTAGCAAATTTATGAAAAGATGAGTATTGTAAACACTAGATGTCTGCTAGGTCTTTTTCTTTATTTTTATTATTTTTTATTGAAGTATAGTTAATTTACAATGTTTCAGGTTATACAGAAAAGTGATTCAGTTATACATATATATTCTTTTTCAGATTCTTTTCCATTATAGGTTATTACAAGATATTGACTCTAGTTCCCTGTGCTGTACAGTAGGTCCCTGTTGTTTATTTTGTATATAGTGATGTGTATCTGTTAACTCCAAATTCCCAATTTATCCCTCCTCCATTTTCCCCTTTGGTATACCATAAGTTGTTTTCTATGTCTTTGAGTCTATTTCTGTTTTGTAAATAAGTTCATTTGTATCATTTTTTAAGATTCCACACATAAGTGATATCATACAATATTTATCTTTGACTTCACTTAGTATGATAATCTCTAGTTGCATCCATGTTGCTGCAAATGGCATTTATTCTTCTTATTATGGCTGAGTAGTATTCCATTGTATATATTTACCACATCTTCTTTATCCATTCATCTGTTGATGGACACTTAGGTTGCTTCCATGTCTTGGCTATTGTAAATAGTGCAGCTGTGAACATTGGGGTTCCTGTATCTTTTCTAATTAGAGTTTTTGTCTTTTCCAGATATGTGCCCAGGAGTGGGATTGCTGGATCATATGGTAGCTTTATTTTTAGTTTTTTTAAGGAACTCTCCATACTATTCTGCACAGTGGTTGCTAGGTGCTTTTTTTAAAAAATATTTGTTTATTTAGGCTGCGCCAGGTCTTAGTTGTGGCACATGGGATCTTTGTTGCGACATGTTTAGTTGTGGCATGTGGGATCTTAGTTGTGGCACATGGACTCCTTAGTTGAGGCACATGGACTCCTTAGTTGAGACACGCGGACTCCTTAGTTGCGGCATGCATGTGGGATCTAGTTCCCCGATCAGGGATCGAACCCAGGCGCCCTGCATTGGGAGCATGGAGTCTTACCCACTGGACCACCAGGGAAGTCCCTAGGTGATTTTTTAAGTGTGGTCTTCAGACCAGCAGCATCACCATCCGTGTACCCTGGGAGCTCGCTGGAAATGCAGGGTCTACCCCAGGCCTACTGCATCAAGTTACCAGGTGATTTGTGTGCATGTTAAATTTGAGAAGCACCTGTGTAGGCAGCTATTTTTAGTAGAACTTTCTACTGTTGGAAAAGTAGGAATTACAAAAACCAAGGAAGGAAAGGGTGTCAGATGTTTCCTGCACAACAGAAGGAAATGTTGAAGAAAATTTCCAAATCCGGTTTGCCTGCTTACTTCCTGTCATGAATTCGCTCCCTTTCCTGCCTGGAAGTAGCTCTTCAGTTATGCTTTCTCCCAAGTGTCCTTGGAGAACAGGGAGTGGTGGTGGGAATCTATCATCATCTGAAACGTGTAGATTTCTGACCTCCCTCTCAAGATTGTTGTGAGAACAAATAAGATGATTCTGCAAATTTTTGTGAACTGAGTTCTAGAAATACATGGTTTTAGTAAAGATTGAATTTTATGTCAGCCTTTTACTTAGTTGTGAAGCTGGAACTCTGCATTTTGTTTCAGGGTCAGGAGTACAAACAGGCTCTAGAAGAACACAGTGTGCTCTGAATTGTTTCATTTGCAGAACCTTAGGCCTGAGGACTGAGAAACCTTGAGCATCATATACTTAATTCTAAATCCTCTCTCTGGTCACTACACACAACTCAGGATTTTAAACTCTCCCATCTATTAGTACATCCTATTGATGAAGTTCGTACTGTTTCATCTGGGCTGGGTGCGGCAGGCATTCAGTGCCTCAGAGCAGGGATGATCATCTCCAATCTCCAATTTGTGCTGCTTTGTTTCATCCAGCCCACTGTGATTGTTAGTGAAGATCAATAGTAGTGTTTTGTGAGTATCAATAAGGGAGTTTTCTACAACAAATTGCAGGCTTTGCAAGCTACATAGGAATATCTATTCCTTAGTACCACTCAGAGGTGACCCTGAAGGAGCAGGTAGTGCTTTCCCAGAGGTAAGTTGTACTGTGGTGGTAAGAGCGAGCAGTGTGTTCATTCGGGAACATGTACTGGTAGCAGGCAGGTGCGTGGGACTCAGCAGCAGACCGTGGGGGTCTGCAGACTCAGCAGGACCATGTCACGAGGCACTGCCTGTGCACCACCCGCCTGGGTGTCCCCTGGGACTTCAAGAGGAGTCAAGCTCTAATCCTTCCCCGTGGCAGCCCTTCCCCAGCTCCAGGATCAGGGAAGCTGAGAGTGAAAGATTACCGATCTGTCATGGCCGCCTCCTGTCGTCAGAATCACTGTGACTAATTTGAACAAAGGACCTTCCTGCAGCCTCTCAGGTGAGATCAAAAGATTGCCTCCAAATAGGGTTAAGCTGAATAAGATCTTTGCAATTTGATAGAAGGGGTGATAGCCATGAGCACTGAGACCATTTCTAGCTGGGCTTTAAAGATAACATAATCCTCTACAAACTCACACTGCAGTGGGGCTCAGTGAAGATCAATGAATTACTAAACTGCCTTCAGTTGGGGAATGTTGGCGATTTTAATCAGAGCTACTTGGGCTTATGGTATTGTATGAGTTTGCTGTTGCTGCTTTAACAAATTGCTGCTAATTTTGTAGCCTAAAACAACAAATTTATTGTCTTACGGTTCTGGAGGTCAGAAGTTTGAAATCAGTCTCAGTGGGCTAAAGTCAAGGTTGGTAGGGCTGGTTATTTAGAGACTTCAGGGGAGAATCTGTCTCCTTGCCTTTTCCAACTTCTAGAAGCTGCCTGTGTTTCCTGGCTTGTGTTCCCTTCCTCCATCTTCAAAGCCAGCAGCATAGCATCTTCAGATGTCTCTGTACCTGTCGTCACATCATCTTCATTTTAACTCTGACCCTCCTGACTCTTATTAAGGATCCTTGTAATTACACTGGGCCCACTTTGGATAATCTCCCATCTCAATATCCTTAATCACATCTGCAAAGTCCCATTTGCCATGTAAGGTAAATCCTCAGGGTTTTGAGGATTCAGACATGGAATCTTTGGGGACCATTATTCTATCTACTGCAGGTATGGAGCCACATGACATTTTTGAGGCAAATTGTCTTTCTGAGAATGGAAACATGATTCAGTCCAGACTACACTGTTGATTCTGGAGCAGTAATTGGCAAACCTTCTCCGTAAAAGGCCAGATAATAAATACCTTAGGCCAGCGGTCCCCAACCTTTTTGGCACCAGGGACTGGTTTCATGGAAGACAGTTTTTCCACGGACGGGGCGGGGATAGTTCAGGCGGTAACGCGAGCGATTGAGAACGGCAGTTGAAGCTTTGCAAGCTTGACCGCTGCTCACCTCCTGGGCGGCCTGGTTCCTAACAGGCCGAGGACTGGTATGGGTCCACGGCCTGGGGGTTAGGGACCCCTGCTTCAGGCTTTTTAGGCCATACAGTCTGTCACAACTCAACTCTGCCATTGTGACACGAAAGCAGGTATAGATAATACAGAAACAAGTGAGCATGGTTGTGTTTCAAAAAAACTTTATTTATAAAAACAGCAGGCCATATTTTGCTCTTATGCCATAACCCTAACTCTACGTCCCGCTAAAACAAAAGGGTTCTGTGCCACCATTAACATTGAAGCCACGTATGCAGAAAAATTAGACGCTTTGATGAAGGAAAATGAAAAGCTAGCCAAAGTGGAATTGGTTTACAGATTCGAACTAATAAATGTATCAGTCTAGCAGATATTTATGGAACTATGAGAGATCTTTATGATGCCAGAATGTAAACCCTGACAAACCAAATCACAGTTTACCTGCAGACTAACAGAGGAGCCAGCAGGCAGGAATGTTAGCACCAAGTACCAGGGGAGATATCTGTGCTCAGAGGTACAGCCAGAGGACAACTCGACAGGATTTTTTTTTTTTTTGAATTTTATTTTTTTATACAGCAGGTTCTTATTAGTTATCTATTTTATACATATTAGTGTATATATGTCAATCCCAATCTCCCAATTCATCCCACCACCACCCATCCTCTACTTCCCCCCTTGGTGTCCATATGTTTCTTCTCTACATCTGTGTCTCTATGCCTTGCAAACCAGTTCATCTGTACCATTTTTCTAGATTCCACATACATGTGTTAATATATGATATTTGTTTCTCTCTTTCTGACTTACTTCACTATCAGTCTCTAGGTCCATCCAGGTCTCTACAAATGACCCAATTTCGTTCCTTTTTATGGCCGAGTAATATTCCATTCTACATATGTACCACATTTTTATCCATTTGTCTGTCGATGGGCATTTAGGTTGCTTCCATGACCTGGCTATTGTAAATAGTGCTGCAGTGAACATTGGGGTGCATGTGTCTTTTTGGATTATGGTTTTCTCTCGGTATCTGCCCAGTAGTGGGATTGCTAGGTCATATGGTAATTCTATTTGTAGTTTTTTAAGGAGCCTCCATACTATTCTCCATAGTGGCACTTATCAATTTACATTCCCACCAACAGTGCAAGAGGGTTCCCTTTTCTCCACAGCCTCTCTAGCATTTGTTGTTTGTAGATTTTCTGTTGATGCCCATTCTAACTGGTGTGAGGTGATACCTCATTGTAGTTTTGATTTGCGTTTCTCTAATAATTAGTGATGTTGAGCAGCTTTTCATGTGTCTCTTGGCCATCTGTATGTCTTCTTTGGAGAAATGTCTACTTAGGCCTTCTGCCCATTTTTGGAATGGGTTGTTTGTTTTTTTTAATATTAAGCTGCATGATCTGTTTATGTATTTTGGAGATTAATCCTTTGTTGATTCGTTTGCAAATATTTTCTCCCATTCTGAGGGTTGGTTTTTCGTGTTGTTTATAGTTTCCTTTGCTGTGCAAAAGCTTTTAAGTTTCATGAGGTCCCCTTTGTTAATTTTTATTTTTATTTCCATTACTCTAGGAGGTGAGTCAAAAAAGATCTTGCTGTGATTTATGTCAAAGAGTGTTCTTCCTATGTTTTCCTCTAAGATTTTTATAGTGTCCAGTCTTAACATTTAGGTCTTTAATCCATTTTGAGTTTATTTTTGTGTATGGTGTTAGGGAGTGTTCTAATTTCATTCGTTTACATGTAGCTGTCCAGTTTTCCCAGCACCACTTATTGAAGAGGCTGTCTTTTTTCCATTGTATATTCTTGCCTCCTTTATCAAAAATGAGGTGACCATATGTGCATGGGTTTATTTCTGGGATTTCTATCCTGTTCCATTGATCTATATTTCTGTTTTTCTGCCAGTCCCATATTGTCTTGATTACTATAGCTTTGCAGTATAGTCTGAAGTCAGAGAGTCTGATTCCTCCAGCTCTGTTTTTTTCCCCTCAAGATTGCTTGGCTAGCATAGCACAGGGAGACCAGCTCAGTGCCTTGTGACCACTTAGAGGGGTGGGATAGGGAAGGTGGGAGGGAGACGCAAGAGGGAGGGGATATGGGGATATATGTATACATATAGCTTATTCACTTTGATATACAGCAG
This sequence comes from Mesoplodon mirus, assembly GCF_964341445.2. Lineage (NCBI taxonomy): Eukaryota > Metazoa > Chordata > Mammalia > Artiodactyla > Ziphiidae > Mesoplodon > Mesoplodon mirus. The sequence continues at coordinate 201,878,957 of NC_138977.1, read as the reverse complement.
AAACTAACACAACAATGTAAAGCAATTATACTCCAATAAAGATGTTTAAAAAAAAAAGATTGCTTTGGCTATTTGGGGTCTTTTGTGTCTCCATACAAATTTTAAGATTTTTTGTTCTAGTTCTGTAAAAAATGCCATTGGTAATTTGATAGGGATTGCATTGAATCTGTAGATTGCTTTGGGTAGTATAGTCATTTTCACAATGTTGATTCTTCCAATCTGAGAACATGGTATATCTCTCCATCTGTTTGTGTCATCTTTGATTTCTTTCATCAGTGTCTTATAGTTTTCTGAGTACAGGTCTTTTACCTCTTTAGGTAGGCTTATTCCTAGGTATTCAATTCTTTTTGTTGCAATAGTGTATGGGATTGTTTCCTTAATTTCTCTTTCTGATCTTTCATTGTTAGTGTATATGAATGCAAGAGATTTCTGTGCATTAATTTTGTATCCTGCAACTTTGCTAAATTCATTGACTAGCTCTAGTAGTTTTCTGGTGGCATCTTTAGGATTCTCTATGTATAGTATCATGTCACCTGCAAACAGCGACAGTTTTACTTCTTCTTTTCCAATTTGTATTCCTTTTATTTCTTTTTCTTCTCTGATTGCCGTGTCTAGGACTTCCAAAACTATATTGAATAATAGTGGTGAGAGTGGACATCCTTGTCTTGTTCCTGATCTTGGAGGAAATGCTTTCAGTTTTTCACCATGGAGAATGATGTTTGCTGTAGGTTTGTTGTATATGGCCTTTATTATGTTGAGGTAGGGTCCCTCTATGCCCACTTTCTGGAAAGTTTTTATCATAAATGGGTGTTGAATTTTCTCAAAAGCTTTTTCTGCATCTATTGACATGATCATATGGTTTTTATTCTTCAATTTGTTAATATGGTTTATTTCATTGATTGATTTGCATATATTGAAGAATCCTTGCATCCCTGGGATAAATCCCACTTGATCATGGTGTATGATCATTCTAATGTGTTGTTGGATTCTGTTTGCTCGTATTTTGTTGAGGATTTTTGCATCTATATTCATCAGTGATATTGGTCTGTAATTTTCTTTTTTTAGAGTATCTTTGTCTGGCTTTGGTATCAGGGTGATAGTGGCCTCGTAGAATGAGTTTCGGAGTGTTCCTTTCTCCGCAATATTTTGGAAGAGTTTGAAAAGGATGGGTGTTAGCTCTTCCCTAAATGTTTGATAGAATTCACCTGTGAAGCCATCTGGTCCTGGACTTTTGTTTGTTGGAAGATTTTTAATCACAGTTTCAATTTCATTACTTGTGATTGGTCTGTTCATATTTTCTATTTCTTCCTGGTTCAGTCTTGGAAGGTTATACCTTTCTAAGAATTTGTCCATTTCTTCCAGGTTGCTCATTTTATTGGCATACAGTTGTTTGTAGTAGTCTCTTAGGATGCTTTGTATTTCTGTGGTGTCCATTGTCACTTCTTTTTCATTTCTAATTTTATTTATTTGAGTCCTCTCCCTCTTTTTCTTGATGAGTCTGGCTAAGGGTTTATCAATTTTGTTTACCTTCTCAGACAACCAGCTTTTAGTTTTATTGATCTTGCTATTGTTTTGCTTATATTTCATTTACTTCTGCTCTGATCTTTTTGATTTCTTTCCTTCTACTAACTTTGGGTTTTGTTTGTTCCTGTTTCTGTAGTTCCTTTAGGTGTAAGGTTAGATTGTTTGAGATTTTTCTTGTTTCTTGAGGTAAGATTGTATTGCTCTAAACTTCCCTCTTAGAGCTGCTTTTGCTGCATCCCATGGTTTGTTGCCATTTGTCTGTAGGGTTTTGTTTTGTTTTGTTTTTTTGTGGTTCTCAGGTCTCTCACTGTGTTGCCTCTCCGGTTGTGGAGCACAGGCTCTGGATGTGCAGGCTCAGCAGCCATGGCTCACGGGCCCAGCTGCTCCACGGCATGTGGGATCTTCCTGGACCGGGGCACGAACCCGTGTCCCCTGCATCGGCAGGCGGACTCAACCACTGCGCCACCAGGGAAGCCCCATTTATGTGTTTTTGTTTTTGTTTTTTTACAGTTTTTTCCCTGTAGTTGATTTCCAATCTCATAGTGTTGTGGTCAGAAAAGATGCTTGATACGATTGCAATTTTCTGAAATTTTCTGAGGCTTGATTTGTGACCCACGATGTGATCTATCCGGGAGAATGTTTCATGTGCACTTGAGAAGAAAGTGTATTCTGCCACTTTCGGGTGGAATGTTCTATAAATATCAATTAAATCTATCTGGTCTAATGTGTCATTTAAAGCTTGTGTTTCCTTATTAATTTTCTGTCTGGATGACCTGTCCATTGGTGTAAGTGAGATGTTAAAGTCCCCCACTATTACTGTGTTACTCTCGATTTCCTTTTTTATAGATGTTAGCACTTGCCTTATGTATTGAGGTGCTCCTATTTTGGGGGCATATATATTTATAATTGTTATATCTTCTTCTTGGATTGATCTGATCATTATGTAGTGTCCTTCCTTATCTTTTTTTTTTTTTTAAGATGTTGGGGGTAGGAGTTTATTAATTTATTTTTGCTGTACTGGGTCTTCGTTTCTGTGCCAGGGCTTTCTCTAGTGGCAAGCGGGGGCCACTCTTCATCGCGGTGCGCGGGCCTCTCACTATCGCGGCCTTTCTTGTTGCGGAGTACCGGCTCCAGACATGCAGGCTCAGTAGTTGTGGCTCACGGGCCTAGTTGCTCCGTGGCATGTGGGATCCTCCCAGACCAGGGCTTGAACCCGTGTCCCCTGCATTAGCAGGCAGATTCTCAACCACTGCGCCACCAGGGAAGCCCCTTCCTTATCTTTTTTTTTTTTTTTTTTTTTTTTTTCCGTACGCGGGCCTCTCACTGTTGTGGCCTCTCCCGTTGCGGAGCACAGGCTCCGGATGCGCAGGCTCAGCGGCCATGGCTCACGGGCCCAGCCGCTCCGCGGCATATGGGATCCTCCCAGACCGGGGCACGAACCCGTATCCCCTGCATCGGCAGGCGGACTCTCAACCACTGCGCCACCAGGGAGGCCCTTCCTTATCTTTTGTAACATTATTTTAAAGTCTATTTTGTCTGATATGAGTATTGCTACTCCAGCTTTCTTTTGATTTCCATTTGCATCGAATATCTTTTTCCATCCCCGCACTTTCAGTCTTTGTGTGTCCCTAGGTCTGAAGTGGGTCTCTTGTAGACAGCATATATATGGGTCTTGTTTTTGTATCCATTCAGCAAGCCTGTGTCTTTTGGTTAGAGCATTTAATCCATTCACATTTAATGTAATTATTGATATATATGTTCCTATTACCATTTGCTTAATTGTTTTGGGTTTGTTTTTGTAGGTCCTTTTCTTCTCTTGTGTTTCCCACTTAGAGAAGTTCCTTTAGCATTTGTTGTAGAGCTGGTTTGGTGGTGCTGAATTCTCTTAGCTTTTGCTTGTCTGTAAAGCTTTTGATTTCTCCATCAAATCTGAATGAGATCCTTGCTGGGTAGAGTAATCTTGGTTGTAGGTTCTTCCCTTTCATCACTTTAAGTATATCATGCCACTCCCTTCTGGCTTGTAGAGTTTCTGCTGAGAAATCAGCTGTTAACCTTATGGGAGTTCCCTTGTATGTTATTTGTCATTTTTCCCTTGTTTCTTTTAATAATTTTTCTTTGTCTTTAATTTTTGCAATTTGATTACTATGTGTCTCGGCCTGTTTCTCCTTGGGTTTATCCTGCCTGGGACTCTGTGCTTCCTGGACTTGGGTGGCTATTTCCTTTCCCATGTTAGGGAAGTTTTCAACTATAATCTCTTCAAATATTTTCTTGGGTCCTTTGTCTCTCTCCTCTCCTTCTGGGACCCCTATAATGCGAATGTTGTTGCCTTTAATGTTGTCCCAGAGGTCTCTTAGGCTGTCTTCATTTCTTTTCATTCATTTTTCTTTATTGTGTTCCATGGCAGTGAGTTCCACCATTCTGTCTTCCAGGTCACTTATCCATTCTTCTGCCTCAGCTATTCTGCTATTGATTCCTTGTAGTGTAGTTTTCATTTCATTTATTGTATTGTTCATCTCTGTTTGTTTGTTCTTAAACAACAAACACCTAGAAGAATTAAAGTTTTCTAGGTCTTTGTTAAAGCATTTCTTGCATCTTCTCAACTTTTGCCTCCATTCTTTTTCGAAGGTCCTGGATCATCTTCACTATCATTATTCTGAATTCTTTTTTCTGGAAGGTTGCCTATCTACACTTCATTTAGTTGTTTTTCTGGGGCTTTATCTTGTTCCTTCATCTGGTACATAGTCCTCTGCCTTTTCATTGGGACTGTCTTTGTGGTTTTTGTTCCACAGGCTGCACAATTGTAGTTCTTCTTACTTCTGCTCTCTGCCCTGTCAACTTGACAGTCTTTACAGGTTAATACCCACACGGTTGTTTCCCAGTGAGAACAAGTGACTATGGGCTTGAGCAGCAAATAAACATTCCAAAGACTGCTGCTCCGACAGAGCCCATCATCCACTGGACAAGTGGATCTGAAATCAGTGACAGTGGTTATCAGGCAGAATAGCCAGATGGCTATCATGATGAGGACCAAGGTGACTATCTATCTATCTATTCAAGAGATTACCAGTGTGTTAACTGGGGCCTTGACTTTTAAAGTTGAAGAAAGGAGCAGTATTAGTCTTTTTTTTTTTTTTTTTGTAAATTCAGTGAGAACCAAAGTAGTCTTTTTTTTTGGCTGTGTTGGGTCTTTGTTGCTGTGCGTGCGCGGGCTTTCTCTAGTTGCGTCAAGTGAGGGTGACACTTCATTGAGGTGCGCAGTCTTCCCATTGTGGTGGCTTCTCTTGTTGCGGAGCACAGGCTCTAGGCATGTAAGCTTCAGTAGTTGTGGCATGCAGGCTCAGTAGTTGTGGTGCACTGGCTTAGTTGCTCTGCAGCATGTGGGATTTTCCCAGACCAGGGATTGAACCCATGTCCCCTGCATTGGCAGGTGGATTCTTAACCACTGCACCACAGTGAAGTCCCCCAAAATAGTCTCAAGCGAAATACTATATACTTTTTCTTCCCTCTTTTTTCTATTTCATTCCTAAGTACTTTTTCACTATAGCAGCTAAATTCTACAGCATAACCCATTATTTGCATACAAAGTCAAAAGGAATACTATGAAAATGGAGTGCTTGTTACGGCCAGTTCTTTCATGTATTTTTACAACTTTTGATTAGTCTTCAAACAATATGAAGCCTTTCAAAAACTGGTTTTAGTGTCTAATTTATGTGGAAGCCTAAATGCACGTTGATAGTTGAATATGGTTTTTACTAACTAAATCTAAGTTGCAACACTTTAGGGATTTAAATGTCAGTGTTTGTACAATATTGTATGCTAATTTTTAGGTATAGTCATGATCAGTGTGAATTTGTGATTAAATGTATTCATCTCTGTTACCTAAAAGGAACAAATTTCTTCAGAGGGTGTTTCAAAAGATACTTTTACAAAATTAGCTGGCAAAAAATTTAGGTCTGATTGGTATTACTTATTCTTTCTGTTGGAGTTACTTTGTCATCTTCAATCCTGTTGCTGTACTCTTGGCATACATTTTTCCCACTGTATTTTGTATAAATATTTTTTGAACACTCAAAAACAAGTGAGTAGCTACTGTATTCTAGCCACTGCAGATATAAAACAGAGTAAAAAATTGTTTTCAAGATGCTCATAGCTTAGTGAGGGAGATGCAAACAGAAAATTATCTAACAATACAGTAAAAGCAAATTAAGTGTGCTGAGGAGCATTATTTAGTTGTACACAACAATCCCCAACTCGTAAACTTAAGCAGAAACGAAGTTTTCAAATAATAATAGGTTGCTCACCGACTGTTTGGGAGGATACGAAAGCCAGATTTGAGTCTTTGAAGCCAGGAACGATGCTCAGTATCATACCACAACATCACAGGATCCTGCTACTAGTCACCACCCCTGCCTACCTCTGGACAATGACAGTGACTGTCACCTTTGCCAGAACACATTTCCCTCTTTCTTGTCTCCAGCATCTGAATCAAAATCTGGCACAGGTGTATCTGCTTATTGGATTCTATCACAGTGCTGCACCCTGGTCTCCCACAAAGAATCTTAAGTTGGAGGAGTCCATGTAAACTGAGGTTCAGGTGCAGAGTTGCCCAAAAGATTGAAAATCCACTGCAGTGCTGAAGCTAGCCTGGGGGTTGAGAAGAGAGGGAGTCAGGGAAGGCTCTTGGGAGAAAATGACTTCTTACTGAGTCTTAATGAGTTAGTTAGAGCTAGTAATGGGATTGCAAACAGAGGGGATAGATAAGGAAAAGGCTAGAGTCAAACAGTAATTGTGTGTATGGGGAATCTAGAAGCATTTTAATGTTGCTGGAGCTTAACATGAGGTACGGGAGTTGGAATAAATGAGACTGGATTGGATGTTAGGGAGCTTCGTTATACCATAGTAAGGAATTTTAACTTTATTCTGGACAGCTACTGAATGAAGGATTTACGCAGAAGAGTAACCTGGTCAGTTTTCCCTAAATCACTCTGGTAGCCATTGGTGGGTATATTTGAGGAAAAAAACACTGGAAATAGGGATACCTATGCCCTCAGTCCAGGATGGAAGTGAGAAACTGAACTATGGCAAAAACAGTAGGGGTGCAGAAGTAAAACTGGAAGGACTTGGTGGCTAATCTGGAAAGAAAAGGAAAAGTTGCGAGTGATACACAGGTTTTCATTTTGTAGGACTTGAATGGACAGTGATGTCACCACTTGAGTTAGAAAGTACAGGCAAAAAATCTTTTTAGAGGGGAGGAAGAAGTAGGTCTGGGCAGACTCTGGCAGGGCTCACGCCACAGAGTACTTCCCAGAACTGCTGCTGCCAGTGTCCTTGTCCCCACAGTGAGCCACAGCCACCTCCCGCCTCTGCAGGAGACCCTCCAACACTAGCAGAAAAGAAAACTTCTTAAAAGCATTGCAGCGACCAGTCGCTCCCATTAGGAAACTTACCTAAGCCTCTTAGATAGCCTCATCCACCAGAGAGCAGAAGCAAGAAGAATTACAATCCTACAGCCTGTGGAACAAAAACCACATTCACAGAAAGAGAGACAAGATGAAAAGGCAGAGGGTTATTTACCAGATGAAGGAACAAGATAAAACCCCAGAAAAACAACTAAATGAAGTGGAGATAGGCAACCTTCCAGAAAAAGAATTCAGACTGATGATAGTGAAGATGATCCAGGACCTCGGAAAAAGAATGGAGGCAAAGATTGAGAAGATGCAAGAAATGCTTTAACAAAGACCTAGAAAACTAAAGAAAAAACACCTAGAAGAATTAAAGAACAAACAAACAGAGATGAACAATACAATAATTGAAATGAAAACTACACTAGAAGGAATCAATAGCAGAATAACTGAGGCAGAAGAACGGATAAGTGACCTGGAAGACACAATGGTGGAATTCACTGCTGCAGAGCAGAATAAAGAAAAAAGAATGAAAAGAAATGAAGACAACCTACAAGACCTCTGGGACAACATTAAATGCAACAGCATTTGCATTATACAGGTCCCGAAAGGAGAAAAGAGAGAGAAAGGACAAGAGAAAATATTTGAAGAGATTATAGTCGAAAACCTCACTAACATGGGAAAGGAAATAGCCTCCCAAGTCCATGAAGCACAGTGAGTCCCATACAGGATAAACCCAAGGAGAAACATGCCGAAACACATAGTAATCAAATTGGCAAAAATTAAAGACAAAGAAAAATTATTAAAAGCAGCAAGGGAAAAATGACAAATAACATACAAGGGAACTCCCATAAGGTTAACAGCTGATTTCTCAGCAGAAACTCTACAAGCCAGAAGGGAGTGGCATGATATACTTAAAGTGATGAAAGGGAAAAACCTACGACCAAGATTACTCTACCTGGCAAGGATCTCATTCAGATTCAACGGAGAAATCAAAAGCTTTAAAGACAAGCAAAAGCTAAGAGAATTGAACACCACCAAACCAGCTCTACAACAAATGCTAAAGGAACTTCTCTAAGTGGGAAACACAAGAAAAAAAAAGGACCTACAAAAGCAAACCCAAAACAATTAAGAAAATGGTAATAGGAACATATATATCAATAATTACCCTAAACGTGAATGGATTAAATGCTCCAACCAAAAGACACAGGCTTGCTGAATGGATACAAAAACAAGACCCATATATATTCTGTCTACAAGAGACCCACTTCAGACCTAGGGACACACAAAGACTGAAAGTGCGGGGATGGAAAAAGATATTCGATGCAAATGGAAATCAAAAGAAAGCTGGAGTAGCAATACTCATATCTGATAAAATAGAATTTAAAATAAAGAATGTTACAATAGACAAGGAAGGACACTACATAATTATCAGGGGATCAATCCAAGAAGAAGATATAACAATTATAAATATATATGCACCCAACATTGGAGCACCTCAATAAATAAGGCAACTGCTAACAGCTATAAGAGGAAATCGACAGTAACACAATAATAGTGGGGGACTTTAACACCTCACTTACACCGATGGACAGATCATCCAAAATGAAAATGAATAAGGAAACAGAAGCTTTAAATGACACAATAGACCAGATAGATTTAATTGATAGTTATAGGACATTCCATCCAAAAATCAGCAGATTACACTTTCTTCCAAGTGCACATGGAACATTCTCCAGGATAGATCACATCTTGGGTCACAAATCAAGCCTCAGTAAATTCAAGAAAATTGAAATCATATCAGTATATTTTCTGACCACAATGCTATGAGATTAGAAATCAGAGGGAGAAAAACGTAAAAAACACACACACATGGAGGCTAAACAATACATTACTAAATAACCAAGAGATCACTGAAGAAATCAAAGAGGCAATCAAAAAATACCTAGAGACAAATGACAAAACATGATGATCCAAAACCTATGGGATGCAGCAAAAGCAGTTCTAAGAGGGACGTTTATAGCTATACAAGCCTACCTCAAAAACAAGAAAAATCTCAACTAAACAATCTAACCTTACACCTAAAGGAACTAGAGAAAGAAGAACAAACAAAACCCAAAGTTAGCAGAAGGAAAGAAATCATAAAGACCAGAGCAGAAATAAATGAAATAGAAACTAAGAAAGCAATAGCAAATATCAATAAAACTAAAAGCTGGTTCTTTGAGAAGATAAACAAAATTGATAAACCATTAGCCAGACTCATCAAGAAAAAGAGGGAGAGGACTCAAATCAATAAAATAAGAAATGAAAAAGGAGAAGTTACAACAGACACTGCAGAAATACAAAGCATGCTAAGAGACTACAAGCAACTCTATACCAATGAAATGGACAACCTGGAAGAAATGGACAAATTCTTAGAAAGGTATAACCTTTCAAGACTGAACCAGGAAGAAATAGAAAATATGAACAGACCAATCACAAGTAATGAAATTGAAACTGTGATTAAAAATCTTCCAACAAACAAAAGTCCAGGACCAGATGGCTTCACAGGTGAATTCTATCAAACATTTAGGGAAGAGCTAACACCCATCCTTCTCAAACTCTTCCATAAAATTGCAGAGGAACGAACACTCCCAAACTCATTCTACGAGGCCACTATCACCCTGATACGAAAGCCAGACAAAGATACTCTAAAAAAAGAAAATTACAGACCAATATCACTGATGAATATAGATGCAAAAATACTAGCAAACAGAATCCAACAACACATTAAAAGGATCATACACCGTGATCAAGTGGGATTTATCCCAAGGATGCAAGGATTCTTCAATATACATGAATCAATCAATGAGATAAACCATACTAACAAATTGAAGAATAAAAACCATATGATCACGTCAATAGATGCAGAAAAAGCTTTTGAGAAAATTCAACACCCATTTGTGATAAAAACTCTCCAGAACATGAGCATAGAAGGAACCTACCTCAACATAATAAAGGCCATATACAACAAACCCAGAGCAAACATCATTCTCAATGGTGAAAAACTGAAAGCATTTCCTCCAAGATCAGGAACAAGACAAGGATGTCCACTCTCGCCACTCTTACTCAACATAGTTTTGGAAGTCCTAGACACGGCAATCAGAGAAGACAAAGAAATAAAAGGAAAACAGATTGAAAAAGAAGTAAAACTGTCACTGTTTGCAGATGACATGATACTATAGAGAATCCTAAAGATGCCACCAGAAAACTACTAGAGCTAATCAGTGAATTTGGTAAAGTTGCAGGATACAAAATTAATGCACAGAAAGCTCTTGCATTCCTATACACTAATGATGAAAAATCTGAACGAGAAATTAAGGAAACACTCCCTTTTTCCATTGCAACAAAAAGAATAAAATACCTAGGAGTAAACCTACCTACGGAGACAAAAGAGCTGTATTCAGAAAACTATAAGACACTGATGAAAGAAATCAAAGATGACACCAACAGATGGAGGGATATACCATGTTCTTGGATTGGAAGAATCAATACTATGAAAATGACTATACTAACCAAAGCAATCTACAGATTCAATGCAATCCCTATCAAATTACCAATGGCATTTTTACAGAACTAGAGCAAAAAATCTTAAAATTTGTATGGAGACACAAAAGACCCTGAATAGCCAAAGCAGTCTTGAGGAAAAAAAAAAACGGAGCTGGAGAAATCAGACTCCCTGACTTCAGAGTATACTATAAAGGTACAGTAATCAAGACAATACAGTACTGGCACAAAAACAGAAACATTGATCAATGGAACAAGATAGAAAGCCCAGAGATAAGCCCACGCACCTATGGACAACTAATCTATGACAAAGGAGGCAAGGATATACAATGGATAAAAGACAGCCTCTTCAATAAGTGGTGCTGGGAAAACTGGACAGCTACATGTAAAAGAAAGAAATTAGAACACTCCCTAACACCATACACAAAAACTGAAAACGGATTAAAGATCTAAATGTAAGACCGGACACTATAAAACTCTTAGAGGAAAACATAGAAAGAACACTCTTTTACATAAATCACAGCAAGATCTTTTTTGATCCACCTCCTCGAGTAATGGAAATAAAAACAAAAATAAACAAATGGGACCTCATGAAACTTCAAAGCTTTTGCACAGCAAAGGAAACCATAAACAATAGAAAAGACAACCCTCAGAATGGGAGAAAATATTTGCAAATGAATCGACGGACAAAGGATTAATCTCCAAAATATATAAACAGCTCATGCAGCTCAATAGTAAAAAAAACAAACAACCCAATCCAAAAATGGGCAGAAGACCTAAATAGACATTTCTCCAAAGAAGACATAACAGATGGCCAAGAAGTACATGAAAAGCTGCTCAACATCACTAATTATTAGAGAAATGCAAATCAAAACTACAATGAGGGGCTTCCCTGGTGGCACAGTGGTTGAGAGTCCACCTGCCGACGCAGGGGACACAGGTTCGTGCCCTGGTCCAGGAAGATCCCACATGCCACGAAGCGGCTAGGCCTGTGAGCCATGGCTGCTGAGCCTGCACGTCCGGAGCCTGTGCTCCGCAACGGGAGAGGCCACAACAGTGAGAGACCCGTGTACCGCAAAAAAAAAAAAAAAAAAAAAAAAAACCTACAATGAGGTATCACCTCACACTCATTAGAATGGGCATCTCTCTTGCACTGTTGGTGGGAATGTAAATTGATACAGCCACTATGGAGAACAGTATGGACGTTCCTTAAAAAACTAAAAATAGAATTACCATATGATCCGGCAATCCCACTACTGTGAATATACCCAGAGAAAAGCATAATTCAAAAAGACACATGCACCCCAATAATCATTGCAACACTATTTACAATAGCCAGGTCATGGAAGCAACCTAAATGCCCATCGACAGATGAATGAATAAAGAAGATGTGGTACATATACAATGGAATATTACTCAGCCATAAAAAGGAACGAAACTGGGTCATTTGTTGAGACCTGGTTGGATCTAGAGACTGTCATACAGAGTGAAGTAAGTCAGAAAGAGAAAAACAGATATCGTATATTAACGCACAGATATGGAACCTAGAAAAATGGTACAGATGAACTGGTTTGCAGGGCAAAAATTGAGATACAGATGTAGAGAACAACCCTATGGACACCAAGCAGGGAAAGTGGTGGGGTGGTAGTGGTGGTGTGATGAATTGGGCCATTGGGATTGACATGTATACAGTGATGTGTATAAAATTGATGACTAATAAGAACCTGCTCTATAAAAAAAAAAAAAAAGGACATGTCTGTCAAAGTAGGGTGATTTGCATGTCAGACACCTGAAGGTTATCCAGGTGATAATACCAGAAGCAACTGAATATATGAATCTCAAAACTGGAGCAGAGGAAGAGGCTTGAAATGAGAATCGTATGTGTAGAAATTGAAACCACAAGGGTGTATGAAATCTATTACAGAGAAAACATAGAGGAACTGGGGGTCAAGGACAAAAACACAGGGACATCTTAATGCTTCAAGGATAAGCAGCGAAGAGGACCTCAGAAGGAAAGTAGGAAAGAGCGATCATGTTGTAAGTGGTCCATAGTGTGGATTGGGTTACCTGGGTCCTGGGCCAACAGAAGATCTGGAGGGGAGGAGTCATCAAAGTTTTGGATCCAGGCTGCTTCTGGTTCCCTCCACCTTCACTGGATGTCTGAGTCATCGCTACTGAGAAAAAGATACCACTTCCCCTCTCTTCTTCTGCATCCACAGGAGAAGGTAGATTGAAAACCCTCTCCCATTATAGGAAAAAGAAGAAATCATTAGATCAAATCAGGAAGTTGGTTTCTGGCCCTGGCTCTGCCATAAACACTCATGTTTTGACTCCGGATATCATATAACCATTCTCAGTCTGGTGCTTATCTGAAAAATAAGGGACTTGAACTGGATTATCTCCAAGGTTGTATCTATTCGGTCAGTCAGGAGACAAAAACCACAGGTTATTTTAACAGAACAATATAAAGAATCATTAAATAGACACTGAAGAAAGGGCCAAAGGAAAACAAGTATCAGAGAGCTAGCAAGGGCAAAAGCAAACATCACAGTTAGGGCCATGGGAACAAAAGGGAAGAGGCTGGCGTCACTAAAACTGAAACTGAAACCCAGACTTCCCAGAAGGGGGTGCTGCTCCGCTGGTGCTGGCAAGACCACACTGGTTTTGTGAGCATTGGAAAAACTGCCACTTCAGGGAAACCAACATTGCTAGAGTGATGCTGATGGGAATAGAGCAAATAGGAGGAAACAAGTCCCTTCCTCATCCTGCCTTGCAGCTGTGTAAGCCCCTCATTTAGGAAGTTTAAGTCTCTGAGCATCTGATTCAACAAATAGCTACAGTGATGAATAAATAAAAATCTTTCATAACTGCATCACTGAAATGGAGGTAATGAATATGCTGAACCCAAAATGATGTGACACAAAAAAACCTGGAAGGAGAAGAAGGGTCAAGGCTTAGGGTGACTTCTGAAACCTGGAGACCTTGACCTTTGTGGACAACAGAGGAATCTGAGGCAAGAGAGAACTCCGAGGCTGGCCAAAGATGGAGAAGCTACAAGGAGACCCTCTGACGAACCGAGCCTGAAAGGGCTGTACTGTGGCATACAAGTAAGTGAAGAATAAATCCCGCCACACGGAAGGAGTCAACAAGGCCACACATCCATCTCCAACCTGCTGCTGGATCAAGGGGAAGAAGCTCCCTTGAGATTCTGTAAACCACAAGCTGGCTCTCGCACAGGACTGTGGTCTGAAGTCCCACTAACTGTAAGGTTTGAAGCCCCTTAGTGAAGTATTTAATTCAAATTGGTTCTGGGTAATGCCCCCAGGTGGCAGGCAGAAGCTTTCACAATTCCTCTTAAGAGAGCTCAGATTCAACTCAGTCCTCAAAGAATGTCCACAGGTAAATGCTAACACAGTATTGCAAATCAGCTATACTTCAGTTTTTAAAAAAATGCTAAGGAGATTGAGCAACTTAAGGTAAACATTCACAAGGTATCCAAGGAAATAAAGCACTGTGAACAAGAACCAGCAGACACCGCATACGGAAACCTCAACGGTAACCAGGGAACTGTACATTTAAAAACCTCAAGGAGATACCAATTCATACTCATCAGATTGACAAAAATGTTTTGAATTGGCATTAACAGTTTGGCGTTACCTACTATATGCATTTAAACATATGCACACCTCCCATTCCTTTACGTTATGCCTAAAGAAACTCATACACATGTATCTTAGGAGTTATGTACCAGAATATTCATAGCAGTACTGTTCATAACAGGGAAAAACAACAAAGCCTGGAAATAACCCCACTGCTGACCAACCTAAATTGGATAAACTGGCGTTTTCACACACTGCTGTACTACAGAGCAGTGAGAATGAACCAGCCTCACGCATCGACGTGGATGAATCTCAAATATAATATTGAACAAAAGAAGTCATAGAAGAATACATGCAGTATGAGTCAGGCCATTCACATAAGCTAAAAAAATGGTACATGTTGTTTAAGGAAAGTGGTAAAACAAACAAAAAGCAAAGGAATAATTATCACAAAAATTAGGATGGTGGTGCTTTTTGTGGGGGGTGGGTAGCAAGGAGGTACGATCAAAGTCGATCATCAGGGGTTCTGATGTAGCTGGTAATACTCATTAAAAAAAATCTTGGCTGGAAGGGACGTGGGTGTTCACTTACGATCCTTATTTAAAACATACATTTTGCACACACTCTTATATGTATGATATGCTTCACAAAAAATAAGGAATGATCCTAATAGTCCTTCTCTAACCTGTAAGACTTGCTGTCAGAATGCTGTGCAGTTCGTATTTTCAATGCCAGCTTCTTGGGCCATAAAATAAAAGGGGCCAGTGTTTTTCAGCAGTTCTTCAGGGCTGCCATACTCTACAATCTTCCCATTGTCTAGGACCATTACCCTGAAACAAAAAAGAAAGAAGTCTTAGAAAGCATTGTCTCAAACCTTGGCATTTATAATAACCAGAACTAAGTCTCGATATTGTTACCAAGGCTGTTGCCCCAGAATCATACCCCTGCCCCTCCCTCAAATGGAAACCAAGTGCTCACATCTAAGTTTCAGGAGGAAGCTGCAAAGAGAAAAACAAGAACTGGTTAGAACAAACTAGACCCAAGGTGGTGGAAGGTTTGATTTCCAGTAGACCTTGGGCCTCATTATGCTCATTGTAATATATTAGCATGCTAAATGACACACATACCAGCACCATGATATGGACAGTTGCCATGACAACAACCGGAAAAGCCCAGACAAGGACTGAAAAGGAGGGTTGCATCAGTTCCCGTCCAAACCACACCCCTCTTCTCAGATTAGTCATAAATATTCCTCCCACTCTTTCCAATTCCCTCCCTTTTCCCTTCAACCCTCCTATATAAATGATGTCTCCGCCCAAATCGGGTTGAGAAAGTTGATTTGTGAACTAATTCCCACTTCTCCATTCTTTGGCCATTGAATAAAGCTTGTGCTAGAAAGTCTTAGCATAGGTTTTGTTATTGGCTGTGCGAATCTGAGCGGACAAAGAAGCTCCCTGGCCAAGACAAGGGGTCTCTAGGCTAGGACACCAGCGTGGGTCCAGGTGACCAATACGATAACACTATGTTTATTCATACCAGGCTACAACGCAGCGAGAATGACTGAACTGCGGCTATCTGCATCAACGTGGATTCCATGTGGAATACTGAACAAAATAGACTTATACTGCATATATTCTTATACTATTTACGTAAGTTTTTTTCTTTTTTTCTTTTTTTTAAGGATACACATTGTTTAAGGATACATTGATTTAAAAAGGGAGCCTTCCCCTTGGTCAAAAAAGGGAGCCTATTCTCTTCAGTTTTAAGATTACTGACCACCCCCCCTTTTTGAATTGTCAGATTGTCAGAGTTAGAAGGAACAGAAAGCTTCTGTTTACAGGGGGAGCAGCTGAGACCCAGCTTAGTTGGGAAGGTCTATGGAGCAATATATATATCACTCCTGGCTTGGGCCTCCACCCCCCATACTCAGTTAATAGTGTTTCCCATTTTACCTTCAAGACAGTTCCCTTAACCCTATTGGCCTTCATTAGCTTGATGTATAATTTTGGGCAAATTACTTGCAATCTCTCAGCCTCCATTTTTTCATCAATAAAATGATGGTAGTTAAACCTTCTGTAAAGAGACCTCACGGCTGAGGCTATCGCTGTTGACAACAGGTTAAGCCGTGACTATCAAGCTCTGTCCCCCCACTCACTTGTCACTGTCCATGATGGTGTGCAGCCTGTGGGCAATGGTGATGGTCGTGCAGTGGGAGAACTCAGTTTGGATGGTTGTCTGGATGAGATGATCTGTCTCTAGATCCACTGCAGCAGTGGCCTCGTCCATGATCAGAATCTTGGATTTCTGAAGCAGAGCCCTGGCCAGGCACAGTAGCTGCCTTTGCCCTATGCTGAAGCCAGTGGAAGAAACAAAGCATTAGCCCCTAAGGACCAAGGAATAACCTGGGTTGGGGGTTGGAGGGGCAGATTTCATGTTCCAGATCAGACTTTCAAAACCCACACTTCCAAATTCCCCTAGAATGCCTTAGCCTCTTCCACTAGCTGTTTATTGTTACCAAGGGCAATGTTTGCCAAACTTTCTCAATTAATTGGAAGACCCACCACAGGTACTTAATTTAAAAATTCCTATTTCTGGGCCCTGCTCTCAGTCAGAATGGGGAGGGGCCTAGGAACCTGTATTTTGAATACACCCCAGGAAATTTTCATGTTTAACAAGTTTGGAAAACACTAGCCCCGGAATAGTGCTTTGCATTTAGCTACAATGATATCTCAGTACACCACTTCTGCAGTATTTGACCTGACACCATTAGTATAGGGTGAAACCGCATGAGAATGCCCCAGTGGCATTTCTTAGTGGCCTTAGCAAATCCATTTGTTATTTTAATGTGTAATTCTAGTCTCAAGGCTAATTATTTGTTCACGGCCTTCTCCCTTGATTAGAAACAGTTGCTGTCTAAAGAACGTGATGTCTCCGTGGGAGATGCAATGTTTGTGGAATTTGAATATGCCTGTAAAATGCAAATCACTTTAAATTGCTTAAAAGCCAGTAATGAAGGCTGGACTTCTTACTTACATAAAGAACCTTTGGGAAATGATGTGGAGGAAATATTCGTGAATTTGGAATTGCTCTTTCCTGCTGTGGCCATTAGGGAACGTATCAAACAGGGGGTGGCTAAAGTTCTGTAATTCTCTCTAAGAAAATTTATGCAAGAGATGAGAAGTCACCCAAGATGAACTTCCAGTTTTTCTCTGTAATGTAAGAACAGAGACACTGAAAAACTATTTACTTAACGCTTCCCAACTCCCACCTGGTTCAGTTGGACTTCATAGTAACAGGCTGTTGCTGAGGCATCAATTTGGCTTTCGGCTGCTGACTCTCCCGAAGCTGACTGATCTCCAGTCTCTGATCAGAGAATTTTAGGTTTCAACAGCCCACCAGGTCTGAAATCAAGGCGCTGGTAATGCCAGGTAAGTTTCTCCCAGCATTCATAGAGGATGGTGTGATTCTGTTCTTAGGCCCCCATCACATCCTGCCCACATGGCCCTGCACACCTGCAGCATTTACTGCACAGAATTTGCTCACACGAGGTGTGTCTCCTCCATCACACTGTAAGTGCCAGGAGGGCATGGATGGGTCTATAGCATTTTCCTCTCTTTCCAGTAGGTGTTCAATATATGTTGACTGAATGTTTGAATGGCCTTTTCAATAGGCCTGAAGACCTGCTTCAGTCCTGCTAGTTCCTAGATCTGTCGCTGAGGGAAAACATGCTGGTGTTCTCTACCAAGGCTCACAAGTGTTCCCTGGGGCTACACACTGAAATCACCCGGGGCCCTGATTCAACCGGTCTGGGGTACAGCCTGGGCACTGGGACTTTAAGTTTCCCAAGTGATTCTAACGTGCAGCCTACTTAAGACTCAACCTTCTAGGCAGTGCATCTCATGCTGTAATGTGCACACAAATTACCTGGGACTCTTGCTAAAGGGCGGATTCTGAATAGTAGGATAGAGCCTGAGATTCTGCATTTATAACAAGCTCCCAGGTGAAGTCAGAGCAGCGGGTCCATTAATTGAGCTACTGAGCCTTCCCTTCTGAGCTCCAACTGCTAATGGTCCATGCCCTGTCCACCACTCTGAAGGCACCAGGGCTGCAGCAAGGCTGGCCCCTGAGCCACCAGCTTTGACTGAGAGCTGACCATCAGTGTGTGGAGGGAAAAAAGAGGTTGTTGTAGAGAAAATGCCAGGCCAACTTGTTAACTGACAGAAAATGTGAAGTGTCAACATATGAGGAAACACTTTGAAAAGGTAACAAGAACTGTGAAGCCAAAAGAGTCTTTGTGCTCGTTTATGGTGTTCCAAGGACCCTGCGGACAGCACATCTCCATCATCCACGTGCTCCTTAGATCAGGGCTTCTCAAACTGAGGTGCCTGTAACAACCCCTGGGGATCCTTTAGAACTCCCATCTCCAGCAATGCCACATACCAATTACATCAGACTCTCTGGGGCTGGACCAGGCATGGGGATTGTTTTCAGCCTGATTGCAGAGTGCAGCTGAAAACCCGCACAACGGTGGGATCTGCAAGCTCATGTTTGTAATGTCCTGTGAGGGTATGTTTACTGACAAAGTTTTTCAAGAGTTTCCAGGCACACTCACATCTATTTTAATCTTCACAACAGGTTCGTTTTACGCATTAGGAATTAGACCTGGAGAGTGAAAATTCTTTAATGCCAGGCGCCACCATGCATGAGTAACAAAAGTAGTGGTCCCCTCGCCTCCTCCACAGCCTGTGGGGGAAGTGGGTTATGAAACATTACCTCAGGTTATCACCGCCCTCTGTCACTTCGTAGGACAACCCAGCTTGCAGGCCGTCCACGAAAGATTTGAGGTGAGCAAGCTCCAAGGCCTTCCAAATCTCCTCGTCTGAGTAGTTGTTAAAAGGATCTAGATTCATCCTCAGGCTCCCAGAGAACAGGATGGGATCCTGCAAGTCAAGGGACGAGGGAGTTACTGGGGCTGATGTCAGAAAAGGAACCAGTAAGGACTTCCCTGGTGGCTCAGTGGTTAAGAATCCGCCTGCCACTTCAGGTGACATGGGTTTGAGCCCTGGCCCGGGAAGATCCCACATGGCTGTGGAGCAACTAAGCCCGTGCGCCAAAACTACTGAGCCTGTGCTCTAGACCCCGTGAGCCACAACTAGTGAGCCCATGAGCCACCAACTACTGCAGCCCACGCGCCTAGAGCCCGTGCCCCGCAACAAGAGAAGCCACCGCAATGAGAAGCCTGCACACCGCAATGAAGAGTAGCCCCCGCTCACCACAATTAGAGAAAGCCCCCATGCAACAATGCAGCCAAAAATAAAATTTAAAAATTTTTTTAATAAATAAAATAATAAACATCTGGCTTTTAATATATACATATACACATACATATATTTAAAATTTTTTTAACAAAGAAAAGGAAACAGTAATTCTTTGTGGCCAAGAAAGTGAGCAGGACTGGTCTGAGATGGAAAGCTGGTTAGTTAGTGGTCCAGCTTCTCCAAGATTTCCCCGCTGAAGGCTTTGAGCTAAACACGGGGAGCTAAACACAGCATTAAGAGAAGTCCTTGGTATTGTTGTTTTTCATTCTGAACTTCATTTATGGATTTCCAGATTTGCCTCAGCATCCCTTAAAAAGATGAGAGTAACGTCCCACACCCCCAAATGCAAACTCATGGTTTGGAGGTGGAGGGATCAGGGGCAGGCAGGGGAAGGGGTCATATAGTTACAAGAGAAGAATTTCTTACGCTCTTGAAGAGGCTGGAGAAAAGAGTGTAACAAAGGGAGCAAACACCAGACAAACCAAAGCCACCCCAGAGACTTGGCTGCAGCAAGCAGAGGACAGGTTCTGAGGACCCACATACCCCGAGAGCCTCCAGGGCAGTCCTTGTTTGGAAGGGTCCGGAGAGGAAGCTGCAGGGTAGACTTTCTTGCTGATGCACTAACCATTCCACTTATTGGTAAAAAACTGCCACAAATTCCCTCTCCTCTCTTTTAACCATATCAAATGGGGAGTACAAAGCTTAATAGTTTCAAGCGTCAGCAGCAAAACTGCTAATGCTGATTGCAAAGGTCCTGCGAACATTGATGGGCTGTAGAAATGCTAAACAATCATCTGCTCCATTTGACTTCTGCTGTGTTGCTGCCACCTACTGGTTAGAAACTGACAGTCACAAGCATATTACCAAAAAATGTAAAACTTATTTTGTAAGTTCTGGAAGCAGTGTGTCTTAGGGAACTAGCTTAGGTATCCCAGGTAGACAGCAGAAATGACGCCACCAAATGAACACACATCAAGAAGAAGATGCACATGTTTCCTGTAGAACAAGCTGCATGTGACAGAGTATGTCCTACAGCTCACCTGTGGGATGATGGTCAGTTTCTCTCGGAGGTCGTGGAGCCCAATGGAAGCAATATCTACCCCATCAATGGTGATCTGGCCTCCTGCAGCCTCTAGGATTCTGAAAAGGCTGTTTGTCAGGGATGATTTCCCAGCTCCTGTCCTGCCCACCACGCCAATCTGTAAATACAGTTCCTTTGCATGTTCACCATGTAATTATTGAGGGCAACAATTTAGCCAGGGGCATTCATAATCACAGGTGGAAAAAGACAGTGCCTGGCTACTTCATCTCTAAGATGTTAAACTGATATTGGTTTTGGTGGGGAAAACATACCTGGATGTCAGAAAAGGATGGCTTTCCCCATCCTGCCTCCTAACTTGTTGCTTGCTGAGAACTACATTGACTGCTGGAAATGTACACATCTGTTGCAATTATTCTTGGAAATTATAGATTTTTTTTTTTTAATCCTTGTTAAAAATGAGGAGAAGGGAAGGATTGGGTCTGCCATCAGGTCTGAGAAGCAGACCCTGACCTGGACCTGAGCATCAGTACCCAGACATTTTTTTGGCCCTGCATCAGACCCCAAGTCCTCAGAGAACAAGAAAACCATACCAGGACTTTGCAGACCAGAGGGAGAACTGGGCCATTGTCTCTGCAGGGACAAACCTCCACACAGCTGTTCCCACCAGTTCCTTCCCCAGGCCAGTGCTTCCTAACTTCCCCTCTGCAAGCCTTGGCGCTTACAGGAAATGAGCCCAGTCAGCCACAGGAGGAGAGGATGCGGGACAGGGAGATAGGGGAGGGCTGAGCAAGAGAGCCCTTACAGGCTTAAGTCTGTTTGACCCTGTGTGGATATCCTGCCCTCTGGTGGTGGCGCTGTGTCCCTACACCTCCCCAGGGCAGAGGAAGCACCCCAACCCTCTCACTTCCACCAGATTAATGAAAGCCCAGAGTCCACTGCTCTCCACCTCTATGTTCACAAGGACTCACCCAGGCCTTTCTTCAGCTCCACCTACCTTCTCCGTGCTCTTAATGTCACAAGTAATCCCTTTCAGTACCAGATCCAGCTCAGGCCGATACCGTACTTGGTAGTTGCTAAACTGGATCTCCCCTTTGCTGGGCCAGCCTTCTGGAGGCCTCTTATCAGTCACCCATGGTGCCTGGCAAGGCGACAGGAAGAAGAGTGCTTTACACGGTGACAGCTCGCTCAACAGCCCCCACAGGACTCATGTCACAGAACAGGGTAGCAGTGTGCCAGCCACCCGTGAACATCTGCATTGAATAGACTGAACTAGACTGGTACTTCCAGAAGGGTCCTACCTTATTCAATTAAAGAAACCCTATCCCACGAGGTTGTTCTGTGCATCTCCAGAATGAAGCCACCATTTAACTTGGTGCATCCCAAGACCTGACTTCTCCCAAACCATTACCTATTTTAGGTTTCAAGAAATTAGGTTCTTTCAGTTAGAGCAAGGGAAACTTCCAGAGAACCTTTATGACCCCATGTGAAATCTCTAGATAGGTGAAGATGCATTCTCAAAGTGGTGGCTTTTTTTTTTTTTTTTTGACCTTGTCCCTGGCTTCCTCTGATTCCTCCTTACCTCATTTTCCACGTTTATGTACTCATTTATTCGCTCAACAGCCACAATGTTGGTCTCTATTTCTGACGTCATCCTCACTAGCCAGTTCAGGGTTTGTGTGATCTACAGAAAAACTGGAAGACTAAGGATCATCTCAGGCTTAGAAACCAACCTAACCAGTTAAACCACAAGGTCAATCTAGTGCCTACTCTGCACCCAGCACTATGCCGGGCTCTACAAGAGAGCAAGGAGAAGTATAAGAGACAATCCACCCTCCTTGGGGGAGGAAATGAGGCCAGTGCATTGAACGGTGGGAGGACAATTAAGTGCTCAACTGTGTGGTGCTCACAGGAAAGGCACTACTAGCTTGGAGTGGCCTAGGGCCAAGGCTGAGGCTGGAGAGGCTGGCTCTTGGTGCGGGTCTCTGCCTGTAAGCCCTTAGGGGTTAGGGGTGGCATTCTACCAATGGGGAAAGCATAAGGAAAGACACAGGGTAGGAGAAGGCCTTCCAAATAGCTGCCACCTCTGCTCTCAACAACAGCTCCATTGAGAACCCAGCCCTCAAGGTGGGACGTCCACATGGACCCTTGTCCTCTGTTACCTCAATAAACTCCAGGTGCCTTCCTGCCATTACAGAGATAACATCTAACCACTAGGAGGATGATTGTCATGATCTGGGCCAGAGTCCAGGGAATCCATGGGTTACTCAGAGGCAAGCTTCTCACATGCAAGCTTTTTTTCAGGCAAAAATGTAGTCCTGGCACATACACACAGGGAATCTTTGTAGAGCACATGGTGATTAGAGAGAGGGAGAGCACAGGAGGCTGGGGACTACAAGTAACCACTTGGTGAAGGCTGGACCATATGAATTGTTGATATTTGAATGTTTTTGTTTTGGTTCAGTATAATAGTTCTCCAGCTCTTTGCCCCATCTGTCCTAGGTTAATAAGCTTAGAAATGAGGGGATGAAAGGGCAGTGGCACAAGGAACCCAGTGATTCTGGTAAATGAAAGAGTCCTTTTGGGTGTCCCACCATGATTACCTTGGGCCTTATTAATGCCAACTGAAAATAGCACCGTATAGAGCCTGCTGGTAGCTATGCAGACCCCCAGTATATTAGTTCAGAAAGAGTCCACAAAAGATGGCCAAATGACTCATTAAATGAGTATCATTCATTAAACATTTACCATAGTGCCAGTGGTAGGAAAGTGGCTGAGTGGTAGGAAATAACGTCTGATATCTATCCCTTAGTCAAATGGGGGATGCATTATATAGTTCTGTTAGACTCTATATTCTTTATTAAAATTAACTCCAATTATTCTGTGATTTAACAAAATAAACATAGAAGTTATTTGTTCAGAAGACTTTCTGGTTACTGCTGCATTATAATAGAAACTCATTTATTTTCTCTTTTGATTATGATCAAGCAAAGAGACAGGAAACTATTAGATTGAATCATCTGAGATTGCTGCCTTAACTACCCAGGGCAACAAAATTTATGTCCAGTTACCCAGATGACACTGGTACCTACTTAGAAAGGGAAAGGAGCCTGTCCATGGGTTACACAATTAGTAAGAGATGGAGCCAGGGTTTGAACCTCAGTCTCCCCTGGTCCCTCTGGATCTAGAAAGGAATCAAGAGCACAGACTCCACGGTATACCCTAGACTCCATTTAAGAATAATGCATTAATTCAACCAAACTCCCAGCCTTCAGACTCACACTGAGTGCATTGGACAGAACAAAGCCCACAGTGTCCCCACTTAGGGTATCTCTATAAATAACCATCATCAAGGATGAAAAGAAGATGATCAGGTTCCCAATCAGCTCCAGACGAACTGCAAGCCACCTGGAGGGCAACAGAACCAGAGAAAGGTGTCACTGAGAGGTGTCCACTTCCCTACCTTACCCAACAACCTAGGTGTTCCTAGAACATTCTCAGAGGGCTTGAGTTGGTAGGGCTGCGTTCTTAGGAGGTGTCTCAATTTGACTATGCCATGTGTTCCTAAAATCTTTTAAATTGGATTTTAGAAAATAAATTGCATTTTAAAAGGTACTAGAAGAGTTTGCTAAACTAAGGGAATCCTATAGTTCAATGTCTCCCAAACTTGCCAAATCATAAGAATCATCTGATGGCAATTGTTAATAATACACAAATTCATGCAAAAAACTCCTGGACTCTTCCCCAGGAGATTCAGGGAATGGGTTTTAGGAATCTGCCTTTTAACAAATGTTCCAAGTGAGTTCTTTTGATTAGGCATAGGAAACAATGGCATGAAGAATCCAAATGTAAGGTTAGAAAGAAATCACCACAGGAAGGTTCAATGTACCCTGTCTGATTTCATGATTTTAAAAAGGTAGAGAAGAAGCTGGAGGTGGAGGGAAATTAGGTGTGAGCTGATGACAGGGAGGTATGCTGGGCTTTGTAGAAAACTGAATAGTATGTAGATTGATGTAATTTATGAAAACTGACTTTCCAAGTAAAATGTATTTAACTAAATTTGAATAATTCTAGCACGTGTACACATAAATATGATACATATTCTACAATGGGGGTCCAACAGAAAATTGACTCTTATGCCTGTTTCCTTCTTGGAAAGTATCGAAGATATAAAATATCTTTACAATCAAATTTCTGACCTCTCCATGTTCCAGATAATACTAAGCATCATTAGCCTGCCCTTCACACGGCAAGACAGTGTAGAAGCCACTCAAGAGTTTTCACTTCCTGAAAAAAGACCTTCCTCCTCCAAGGACACATGACTTCTTGCCAGGGAGAAGCTGGAGAAATGAAGAATGCTCACCCTTTTTGGATTCACCTCACAGGATGTGAGCTTTTCATTTCTGTCATCACTGATTTTGCCTAAAATTTCCCAGCTTTCCTCCCTCCAACCTCTGCTTCTTTCACCACCCTACAAAGAGTGTCCTGCCCACGGAGAATCTCACATCCATTCTCAGGGAAGCAAACAGAGAATATCCAGTTCACCCAGCACGTGAACAGTATCTGGGTTATCAAATGCTCACAGATGTCATGTGACTTCCTCAATAAGCCTGTGTGGTAGGTTGTGTTCCAGCCATTGTACAAACAAAGAAAATGAGATTTTCCTGAGAGGGGTCAAGACAGTTCACCCAGCTTGGTAAGTGGCAGAGCAGACAGAGGGCCCCCCAGTCTCTGACTCCAAAGCTCATGTTTTCTCCTCTCTACTCCCATGACAGGTGTGTTTGGCAAGAGTGAATTTCACAACACTGGCCATGCCTGCCCTCCCACAGCTAATGTCAAAAGTGCAGAACCCCAAAGCACATATTTGGGTGAATATCCAGGGGCAGCCTCACCTGTTGGAGATAATCCAGGAAAAGACACATTTCTGGTTGGCGTCCGTCACCATCTCATTGTGCTTTAGAAATCGCTCCTGGTGCTCAAAAGCACGGATAACAGACAAACCTGACACAGTCTCGCTAAAGTGAGAGTAGATTGGGGACCTGGTGACAGAGTCCAGTCGTCTCAGCTGGCGGGAAGTAGCCACATAAAATATCTGGACCCAAAAAAATGAAGACTCAGTCATACAATCATATCACGTATGCTGTACCTCTTCCTTCATGGCCGTGGCCCAGTGTTCTTTACGTTGAGGCCACAGCTCACATCTGAACAGAGAAGCGGCTCTGGTCTCATCTCTGATTAGAGGAGAAATGAGAGAGGCTCAGAGGAAGAAGATGCTGGGAAGATCTGGGGTTGGAGGGAACAGGAGCACGAAAGTGAGGACAGCACACCTCAGCCCTAGAGGTTGGCGTTTTCAAACCACGTAAGGAGTTCTGTCAGCCTAATCCGTATGGTCCCAAGAATCTGCACATATTGTCTAAATGACAGTTTTGTAGTGGTTAGAAAAACAGTCTCTAAAAGATTTTGTAAATGCTGCTGGGAACCGAGGGGTGTGGAAAGGGGAGACAGGCAGTAAATGGTCCAAGAAAGGTATGCCAAGGTTTTGATAAACATTGAATAGAATCAGGTAAGTGACCAAAATTGTGCTTTGACAGTGTGTGAAGGTAAAGGTCGTTTGGAGGTATGTGGAATGCTGAGGGTCTAAGAACTGGAACTGGATGTAATAGCGCAGGCTGAGGGGGAGGTTCAGTGGGGTGGGGTAGTGGTGCTACTAGATTCCAAGAGGATTTGTTGAAACTAGGGAAGAACTGGGCATTTGAGAGTCAGAATTCAAAATGTTATACCTGGAAATTTCCTCAAAGATCCTGCCTCTTATTTGTTGGTTTGTTACTGACAAAGATGACGATGTTCCTGAGGAACTCAACACAAACACCAGGCGGTGTCAACTTACCACAGGCCACAAGTCTGCCCTTGACTGAAGCGCTTCAGAATTGTTTTCTCAAGGTGATCAATTCATCCCAAAGGTAAATGGTGGAACAAGAATTCTCTCCACAGCTTCCCTCCCCTCATCAGTTTTTATCATGGTCATGGAGCCCCTTACACTTGCTCTAGTTTTTCTGTGAGGCTTGGCTCTTAAGCTGTGTCCTCAAGAACACACTGGAATTGAGCCTAAGCCACCCACAGACACCCCAGGGAAAGGAGACCTGCCCTGAAAAGAGACTGGGCTCCTGCTGAGGGACATCTCCAAGTAGATAATCCTAAGCCAACCAAGGAAGCAGCCATAGCACAACTCTTCTAGAAGCAACCAATTACCTTACCATTGTGAAGGGTCTTACAGAGCTTCAAGACTCTGTCCAGAGCCAACCTCAAAGTAGTCTTGGATCCAAACATAAATATGCCCCACTTATACTTGTGGGGTGCAGGGCAGCAGTTAAGGTGAGATTGACTGTGAACTTCCACCCACCCGTCAGTGCTGACACTTCAGCTTCAGAAAGTGGCCTACGGGCTCCTTGGTATGTTAATATCTGGCTCAATGACGAAGATGCTGGAGAGGGGAGAGTGACTAGCAATAAACACAAGAGTCTCAGGAAGGAGCTTGGGCTTTTATGAGTAGAGAAGGAAGGAAACCTAGCCATTTCCAAACCTACCTGAACAGACACATAAATGATGCCAAGAGGGATGATGACGATGATGAAGACTGGAGTGGCCAGGCAGATCATGACCAGGGTGCTGATGATGCCCAGGAAGCACAAAATCCAGCTGCGCAAAGATGTGGGGAGGGTGTCATCCACCGTGGAGATATCCTAGGGACACATAAGAAGGAGAGATGGTGTGCTAATGAATTCCTATGACATTTTACATCTCGGTTCCAGCAGGGAATTTGCTCAGTCACATCAGAATGCAAAAACTATATGTCCAGGGTTGAAAGAAAAAAAGAAATCCTCACCAGCTATTAGTTCTATGTAGATTAATTTTGACCCTTACCTGGCACAGATTCTCCATCTTTCCTTCCTCCACCCCCTCCTTTATCTCCTCTTAAGGGCTCAGTCATCGGCTCCAGAGGACCCTAGGTCTCATTCTCCTTTATGGACTGAGCCACCTCCTCCACAAAACATACTGTATAATTAATGTCAGTTTCCTTTTTCATGCAAAAGCAGCAAAATATTACTGTTGCCTAAGTAAGTCACAGTAAGATCTCTGTGTTCTCTTTTTCGGAAGATTAATTATATATATATAACAACAGCGGAAAAGAGTGTGCAACATTTGCAAAATTCCTGTGAGAAATCTCCCCATCCAAAATTGTGTACTTTTTTAGGTTCTATTTAAGAGCAGAAAGCCCATTTAAGTTGTCTCCAGTGACATCATGCCCACCATCTTTGTTCCAGAGGAAGGTGACAAGTGGGGGCCTGCCCACTTTTGAAGCAGTCACCATGTCCCCAGAACCTGCCTGTGGGCTGGGAGCTAGACTTTCTGTGTCTGCTCCAAGACCAAACAAATAAGGGCTCAGAGCTCCTCAGACTTTTTTTTTTTTTAATGTGCACCCTCTTCTACAAACAGAAGACTGAAAAGTCTGTTGGTGATAGTTGAATATTATTCAGAATTGTCTGGTTTCCTCTGTTCCTGAAATTTCCACCTTATGTTCATTAAGAATCAATGACTTTGGTCTGGCCTATGGAAGAGAGCCATCTATATGATCTTAGCATTTACTGAGCATCCCAATGCCTAGTACAGTCCTTGGCTCATAGAAGGTACTCAATATATGTTGAATGAATGAATGCTAAGGGTCCCAGAATCTGCAGTCGATGGAGAACCCCATTAAAATCATAGGATTCCACAATCCGGACCTCATTTACTTATTTTTAAAGCATCAAAGATGGGAGTTTCAGGGATGGAGGCAGCAACCAAGCAAAGGGTTGTCCTGCTATCTTTTTTATTCACTGTCACAACTAGTGATAGTGCTTTTACTTGTGTTTTTCCCTCTGCAGGACAATCCTTCACATCCTGCTTCTGCCACTCACCCATCCCCTACCCCCACCATCTCCCTGGCTAACTTTTACGAGTTAAGTCTCTCCTTTTCTGACAGTTCCCACCCTCAGTCACCCAGGTTGAGCTGGTATCTCTTTTCTCTGTCACTCTTTTGTACTCCAAGAATGCCACTGTACACATCGTTGTTACTGGTTTATCCTATATTCTATCATAATCCTTTACTTCCTTGGCCGTCCCCCTCACTAGATGGTGAGCTACTTAAAGGGAAAGAGTTTTTCATCCCTGTAACCCCAGGATCCTTAGGACCTCACACAAGGTGTTCAAGAAATATCTGCATGCTGAGTGGACCAAAGAACTGGAACTGCCCAGTGTTGCCTAGGGGCACATGAGAATTCTTTCCCTGTCAGAAGTAAAAAGATCCTCAGCATATAAACACGTCTTACAGCCCTTGAGATACTTACACCAGCAAACCTGTTCACTATCCGGCCAATGGGTGTTGTGTCAAAAAAACTCATGGGTACTCGAAGGATATTGTTCAGCAGCTGTTTGTGAAGAATGTTTGCTGCATGGACGGAACCATAGATACTCCAGAGATTTGCTATGAGCACAAACGTACCTGGAAATGGAACCAGTTTAGTCAACACCATGCACAGGGATCCCTGAAGACTTGTGCAGGACATAATAGCAAATTTTTCATGAGTCCAGGCAAAGGACGTGGACCTGACAGACTGTCTCAGAGATGGCTGCCGTAGCTGTCACACATACCTTGTGCTAATCCCAGAGCTCCATAGACGCCAACTCTCAGGTCCCTCTGAGAGGCTGGATAGTTGGTGCTATTGAAGGTTTTAGAGTCACGGGTCCAAGCACTGAGCCAGAGGTTCGATCCAATAAAAGACACGGAATGGAGCACAAACCCAAAGATAATGAAGAATATTGAACACCATCCTATTGCTTGTAGGTATTTCAGGTAGATGGAGAACTTCACCTGCAAAGCCCCCACCTCAATATTAGTAGAGTTCCTAGCGGCTTTTGGTGAGGAATTATCTAGAATACCAATCATAGGGGGAGTACAGTCCTTCGGAAAGTGGATAGCAGGTGGCAAAATTTGGTAGTCTGTGATCACATTTCTGTACTGGGCCAGGATGACAATAATCAATGCTGAAATATAATGCAGGGTAAATAACCATCAGATTATTAATGAGCTTCTAGATGCAATTAAGAGGAAAAGATATAAAAACAGAGTGGGACAGATAAGGCTGTACCACAGACCTTGGAATTTGTTTTATTAATGTTTACGTTAAGATCTTAAATTTAAGAGCTTGGTTTTAAGTTTTATTAATTTGAATTGTGTGCTATGAGCTTGATACATTGGTGTTCTCTGGCTTCCAGAATTGTATCTCAAAGCATTTTTGTTTTTACCACATACCAGAATGGAATCAAACACTCATGAAGTGTAGTATGAGGATATTCACAGGAAACATGTCATTCTTCATGGAAATACAATTTGATAAAAAGCCCAGAGCCTCTGCTAACATTTCAATGACAAATTTAAAGACTGGCAAAGCACAAAAGACATATCCCTCTGTAGATATGTATTCAAGTCATCAAACTTAAAAATGTTCAAATCCCAAGCCTTATATCACCTCTAATGGTACTTTTTACTGTGGTGTTTACCTTTCCAGTTTGTATGAATTCCTTCTTAATTAGTTTTTGCCCTTTCACTGGTTCTTCCTCCTCCAGGATATTCACATTCCGAGTTTTCAAGTCTTTTAAGGGCTTCAGACGCCTGCTACTGGACCTAGAACTGAGAGATTGAGAGGGGAAGCTTTCCTGAGCATGTAGATGCATCCCGAGGGTCTTCTTGCAAGCAGGTGTCACAGTCACTCTGCTCACATCAAAGTGCATTTCAGAGCAGATGGTCATGGGGGAAACACACCACCCCAACCCTCCTCCACATGCACGGAAACAAAAGAAGAGCTGGGAGCATCCATGTGGACACTCAGAAAAAGTCCACAGAAAAAAAAGAGAATGATCAAGTGGAACTATGGAATTGATGGGGACTGCCAGCTGAATATATGACCAACCTGCGACTAAATGTTCGATGAAGACTGTTCTCTCTTTTCATGGACAAGGAGGCCACATCTTCAGGGATTTCCTCCACACTGGGCATCAGCCCATAGTCATCTTCTTCACTGTCCTCATTGACTAGGAGACACATCAAAGGTTAGGGAGATTGCTTCATAGAGCTGTCATAGCCCTATGAACAAGAAGAGAAGTCTTTTCTGATCTTTTTGGTCTTAATAAGAGATCCCAGATGTACACAAAGGTTGGAATATTTTACTCCAGAAATACTGTTTATTAGGACATCTCATTGAAAAATACCAGGATAAAGGAGAGGTGAGTTAATATTCCACTGGAAGAGAAACGATCAAAAAGGAGAAGAATATTCCCAGAAGCCTGTAAGTTCATTTGGAGCAGGAAAGAACTTTTAAGGATTACAGTAGACAAACAGAAGAGTCATAATCCCCAGAAATGACTACAAAGGTGAGTGTAAATTTAAAATGTTCTGCTTGAAATTCAAATAATTTGAGAAATTTTATTAATTTAAAGCATTTAAAAAAACATATCCTGAAAATAAAAGGTAAAACAGCTTAGTCTGTGAAAATGGTAGAGTTATGACCTCCAGAAGTTGGTACCTCTGTAAAAGCGGTGAGCATACTGGCCAAAAATTGTCAAAATCAAATTTTCCATAACTTTGAAATTAACCAAAGGCTTGCAACAATCCAAGGAGCATTTATTTAAGCAAAATGGCTAAATCTCAGAAAGAACAGTAAGTTTGTTTCTTCGTTTGTATGTTTTTTGGGTTTTTTTGCGGTACGCAGGCCTCTCACTGTTGTGGCCTCTCCCGTTGCGGAGCACAGGCTCCGGATGCATAGGCTCAGCGGCCATGGCTCACGGGCCCAGCCGCTCCGCAGCATGTGGAATCTTCCCGGACCGGGGCATGAACCCGTGTGTCCCCTGCATCGGCAGGGGGGCACTCAACCACTGCGCCACCAGGGAAGCCCAGTAAGTTTTGTAATAGTTTAATTTACCCTATTCCTATTCCCCTCTCCTTAGATCTGCTGTAGCCTAGAAAACCAACAGCCACACTATCATTGTAGCCATGAAAATCACCAGCCTAGCAGCTGCTGGAAGGAACAGAGTGGGTTCAGAACATGCTCAAAACCTCACTGCTGGAGAATTGTCATTATTTGACGTGTCTGGCAGTTCCCTGGAAAACTCCATTCACAGGGCTTGTCTTTATTGAACCTAACTTGGAGTTGGCTCTAACAATCAGCAGTAGTTGTTTAACATGACAGCTGCCTGAGGCAGTGATAACAGTTGGGGCAAAGAAGAAACTGACCGAGAACTTAAGAGGAAAAAAACCTGGGGAATAAGCTATCCATAGGGAGCTTTGATATCTTCAATATATTCCTGGCAATCGAGAATGTCATACACCTGTGCAGGGTTGCACACATGCCAACCCAAGAAAGACTTGAGAATGTCCTATTCTCTTACCTCTGGCTTACCTGCAGACTCTGTGCAAGCAGGGAAAAAAGGCTGAGGCAGAACTATAAATTGCCTGCTGGCATGTTAAACAGACATGTCCACCCCCACCCCCCATCCCCACAGAGCCCCTCAGCAAAGGCTGAGTGACATATCGGTTCCAGGCACTTGAGGAAATCTCTGTCCAATCGTTACCTGACCACTAAGCCAACCAAGCAGGGACTTCTGTGGCCACATGAGACAAAGAATGTAGACTTAACAGAATTAGTTCAGGAAACTAAACAGGAGGAACAACAAAAGCAAACCCTGGTTGAGGATGGAGGGGAGAGAGATCATATTTCCAGAATTGTTATACTATTTAAAATGACCAGTTTTTAGTAATCAAGACAGTATGGTACTGGCACAAAAACAGAAATATATATCAATGGAACAGGATAGAAAGCCAGGAGATAGACCCACGCACATATGGTCACCTTATTTTTGATAAAGGAGGCAAGAATATACAATGGAGAAAAGACAGCCTCTTCAATAAGTGGTGCTGGGGAAACTGGACAGCTACGTGTAAAAGAATTAGAACACTTCCAAACACCATACACAAAAATAAACTCAAAATGGATTAAAGACCTAAATGTAAGGCCAGACACTATAAAACTCTTAGAGGAAAACATAGGCAGAACACTGTATGACATAAATCACAGCAAGATCCTTTTTGACCCACCTCCTAGAGAAATGGAAATAAAAACAAAAATAAACAAATGGGACCTAATGAAACTTAAAACCTTTTGCACAGCAAAGGAAACCATAAACAAGACCAAAAGACAACCCTCAGAATGGGAGAAAAT
The DNA here is from genome assembly GCF_964341445.2 of Mesoplodon mirus. Taxonomy (NCBI): domain Eukaryota; kingdom Metazoa; phylum Chordata; class Mammalia; order Artiodactyla; family Ziphiidae; genus Mesoplodon; species Mesoplodon mirus. Next base: position 201,846,218 of record NC_138977.1, on the reverse strand, counting down.
ATTTGCAAACGAAGCAACTGACAAAGGATTAATCTCCAACATTTACAAGCAGCTCATGCAGCTCGATAAAAAAACAACCCAAACCAGAAATGGGCAGAAGACCTAGATAGACATTTCTCCAAAGAAGATATACAGATTGCCAACAAACACATGAAAGAATGCTCAACATCACTAATCATTAGAGAAATACAAGTCAAAACCACAATGAGGTATCACCTCACACCAGTCAGAATGGCCATCATCCAAAAAATCTACAAACAGTAAATGCTGGAGAGGGTGTGGAGAAAAGAGAACCCTCTTGCACTGTTGGTGGGAATGTAAATTGATACAACCACTATGGAGAACAGTATGGAGGTTCCTTAAAAAACTAAAAATAGAACTACCATACAACCCAGCAATCCCACTACTGGGCATATACCCTGAGAAAACCATAATTCAAAAAGAGTCATGTACCACAACGTTCACTGCAGCTCTGTTTACAATAGCCAGGACGTGGAAGCAACCTAAGTGTCCACTGACAGATGAATGGATAAAGAAGATGTGGCACATATATACAATGCAATATTACTCAGTCATAAAAAGAAATGAAATTGAGTTATTTGTAGTGAGGTGGATGGACCTAGAGTCTGTCATACAGAGTGAAGTAAGTCAGAAAGAGAAAAACAAACACCATATGCTAACACATATATATGGAATCTAAAAAAAAAGAAAAAAATGGCTATGAAGAACCTAGGGGGAGGACAGGAATAAAGACACAGACGTAGAGAATGGACTTGAGGACACAGGGAAGGGGAAGGGTAAGCTGGGATGAAGTGAGAGAGTGGCATGGACTTATATATACTACCAAATGTAAAACAGATAGCTAGTGGGAAGCAGCCACATAGCACAGGGAGATCAGCTCAGTTCTTTGTGACCACCTAGAGGGGTGGGATAGGGAGGGTGGGAGGCAGTCGCAAGAGAGAGGAGATATGGGGATATATGTATATGTATAGCTGATTCACTTTGTTATAAAGCAGAAACTAACACACCATTTTAAAGCAATTATACTCCAGTAAAGATGTTAAAAAAAAAAATTGTGTTGTTGGGACTTCCCTGGTGGTCCTGTGGTAGAGAATCTTCCTTCCAATGCAGGGGATGCGGGTTTGATCCAGGGTTTGGTCCAGGAACTAAGATCCACATGCCGCGGGGCAACTAAGCCCGCACGCCACCACTACTGAGCTCGTGCGCCTCAGCTAGAGCCCGTGTGCCACAAACTACAGAGCCCACGCTGTTATGAGTTATGAGACATACAAGGAATCAGGAAAGTATGGGACTGTATACAGGAAAAAAAGCAGTCAAAAGAAACTGTACTCAAGGAAGTACAGATGTTGGACTTACCAGACAAAGACTTAAATCAGCTATGATAAATATATTAAAAGAACAGCAGGAAACCATGTCTAAAGATCTAAAGAAAAGTTCTCACCAAATAGAGAACATCTCTATTAGGCCCATTAGCATGAGACCCTGATCCAATGTCTGATGTCCGTGTAAAAAGGGGAAATTTGGACACAAATGCACATAAAGCATAACACCATGTGAAGATGAAGGCAGAGATTGATATGAAGGATGCCAAAGAATGCCAGCAAACCACCAGAAGCTAGGAGAAAGACCTGGAATAGATCCTTCCCTACTGCTTCAGAAGGAACCAATCTTATTGACACCTTGATTTTGGACTTCTAGCCTCTAGAACTGTGAGACAATACATTTCTGTTGTTTAAGACACCCAATTTGTAGTGTTTTGTTATGGCAGCTAATTAGGAAATACACAGAGCCAATATTGATACAGGTTACCTTTGCCCTCCTGACCTTCCCTTTATTCTACCATCTTGTAGTCTGTACCTTGAGCCCCAGAACCGACACAACAGCACATCAGGCAGTGGGGCTTATACAACTTCTCAGAAATGGCCTATCAATGTTTCCCAGAGCAAGGGTTTAATGTGCTGTTTTGCAAACTGTCTTCTGTACACAAAAGATAGGATTTTTCAAAGGGACTGTCTACCCATGGGGGTTTATAAACAGAACTTAGAAACTCAGAAACACAAATCAGAAAGAAAAAGTTTAGAATTAGAAGGAGAAAACTGTCCAGGTTATGATGATGTGGCTGACTGAGCAGTAACTCAGGGGTATCCAGCATCAGACACTGCCCTTTGCTGGAGATCTTCAGTCCCCAAGCAGGTGCTTTTTGTTTTCTCCAGGCCTGTCCCAGAGCACATAAAGACTGATGGAAAGCTCTGACCCCTTCCTTTCTGCTGGAATCCCTGCCCCAGTTTCCTGGGCTGGGTCCCAGTCCCTATAGCCCACACCATCGTATTCTTTGTTCCCACCCTGTCCCACCAATGCTTACAGACTTCTTGGTTTAGGCTTTTCTTTCCGACTTTTGTGGTTTTAAACCATCACATGTCCTGACTTCAAGGCCTGACTGTGATCCCACTTGCAGGCTCTGTAGTTACTGCCTCTTCTGATTGACTTTCGGAATGCCCCTGTACCCTCCAGATCTTGCTTTCTCAGTCCTGACCTCCTGCTGATAATTGCTACCTGAAGCAGATACCCAGAACCATGCACAGGACTACTGCTGGCAGGTTCTTGGGAAGGACCCCAGAGACCAGGGCTCCATTACTGACTGGGGCTAATCAGCGACCCCAGTGGTGGTGGTATTGGGTAGGGGCTATTCCTGTGGCATACTGTGAGACTATGCAACTGCCATGATTTTTTTTTTCTGGTTCAAAACACCCAGTGGCTTTTGGTGTATTAGTCAAATCCCTTTGTTAGGGCTTATCAACAGTTTAGCAATACCAGGTATTACAAAGCTGTCCAGGAAGTGGTTTTCATGAATTTGGGTAGATGGAGTGGAATATGTGACTTGAGTCAATAGAAGCAGGGCATTCCCTAAAAGGGGGCCCCTTGTGCCACAGGTGTTTCTTCCACAAGGGCTAATCACCCCAAATCTCCAGTCATCCTCTAAAGAGTGCCCTTTGATTGCATTTCAGAGACCAGATGAGCAGGATTATCCCCCAGTTTGGCTCAAATATAAAGTTTCTTTACAGAGACACAAAACACAGAAAGAACAGATATTGGATCTCTGGATAACTCATTTCCAAATTTAGTTCACAATACTGAACAGCTCAGGAGGTAAATAGTGGTAGTTTACTACTACTGCCCCTCCCCTACCCACGTTCTATCCTGTTCCAATCCTCTTTACATACCTGTGGGCTCATCTTTAGGACCCGCCTATTTTATGAATGTCTTCAGATTCTTAGCAAACAATCCTTTCTTGGCCAACAGAGTGCTGTAGGATCCCTTCTCCATGATGGTGCCATTCCCCAAAACCACAATCTCATCCACTTGGGGAAGAAAGTGAATGCTGTGTGTCACCAAGAGTCGAGTCTGTAAAAACAACAGTAAGTTGTGCTGACTACCCTATGTCCACCATGTTCCTTAGCTAACTATTGAAAAGGAAAAACAGAGTCACTCTGGGGCTTTCCTTCAAAATGTGGTCCTGACCACTTGATCTCTTTTACTTCCTCTTTACTTCCCAGCACCTCATCCTAAAACCTGACCCCATGTGTAAGATGAGACTCCTGTCATCATGGATATATCCACAGTTATTTTCCTGTAGTGACAATGAGATTTGCCCTGCACACGTTTTCCTCCAGCTTCCTGGTAGCCAAGAGTTGGGCTTAGGGACGTCACTTGAGATCAAGGGCTGTCAATATAATTGAGGCATGCAAAACTAACTGCCCCCTCACTAAACAGGTAACTGATCTAACAGGAACTGCCCAGATTATTTCAGTATGTTAGAATCATTATAGGGCAAGAAATTGTGTCTTTGGCCCAGGCCCTCCCTGGCAAAGAAGACTTGGCATCCCTTGTATTCTTGTCTATTTATGGACTACATTGACTACTGAAACAGGGATTCCACTCAAAGAAAGACAAACACAGATCAGTAATGAGACTCAGATAGGGTCCAGGGGTTGAGATCTACCTCTAGAGAGACAGCCCAAGCCCACTGCCTCTGCTCTCTACTTCACAGCCCCACAGACACTAGGTTGCTCTTATCAGGAAGACTTGGGATATGCTCATCCTTTGAGTCTCAGCTCAAAGCCAGCTCTTCTGGTAGCCTTTCCTGAATCCCCAGGCAAGAATTGGGTATTCCTCCAGTGTTTCCACGGTAGTTTGTATATTCTGCCATTAAAAATGATTCTTGTATTATAATATTATTGTTTGCTTTTTGGTGTGTCTGCCAGTTCGATTGTAAGTTACTTGAGAGCAGGGATGAGACCTTTTCATCTGTGTGCCCAGTCTTTGCAATGAACCAGGCCCAGGGTGGGTATTCAGTTCATGAATGAATGGAGCCAATTAGCCTTAAGGACAGGAGTCAGGACCAGGCATAGGAGGGAGAGTGAGTTCCTGTTGACTCACTGATCCAAGAGAGAGGCAAAAGGCCTCAGTGGGACAGCAGCCCAGTCAACCCTGCCACCCTCTGACTGGCAGCATTCAGGAAACCTTGAAGGGAAAAGGCCAAACACAGATGGAGTGCTGACAGCCCTCACACTAGACTTGCTGCTGGTGAGAAGCATACTCAAACACTCAAGGGGCTCTGTCAGCCCCTCTCCCATTCAGCCTACTGTGCTAACTTGTCTATGGTAAGGAAAGCCTATGATCAGCTCCAGTGACTTGCTCTGGCCACTTTATCTGTACTATCTCACAGGGGCGTTGCAAGAATCAAATGAGACAATGCTATCAAACTGCTTAGCACAGGCCTGGGATATAATGAATACCCAAAACATATAGGCTTTATTTCTATATTCAGATTGAGTCATCATTTCCAGGCATAGTGCTCCTACATCCTGCAAGAGTTCCAGGAAAGTGCCTTCGTAGAGTAGAGCTCTAATACCTGCAGGATGACCTGTGTCCCAGCAAGGTAAATTGTTGGGTCCTCTGGCATATTTTCTGACACCAACCAATTTTGAGTGTCCAACAGTTCAATTCTGACACCAGCTACCCAGAAACCCACAGCTACCCAGAGCCCACAAGACTGCCCTGACTTCTAATGCTAACCGAAAGTCTTGGATCCCACCAATACTTCTGACCAACTAGCTATAAATTGAGGATTTTCATGGCCCCCTCCTCAGGTCTGATAATTTGTCAGAATGGCTCATAGACGCCAGGAAAATACTTTACTTACTGTTTACCAGTTTATTACAAAGGATACAACTCAGGAACAGTGAAATGGAAGAGATGCATAGGATAAGGTTTCGGGGGTGGGGTGCTTGTGCAGAATTTCCATCTCTCACCAGGTGTGCTACCTTCCCAGCACCTTAATGTTCTCAGCAATCTAGAAGCTCTCTGAATCTCCTTATTCAAGAATTTTTTATAACACAATCTCCAGCCCATCCTCCTCTCCCCAGAAATTGGTATGTGGGGCTGAAAGTTCCAATCCTCCCATCACTTGGTCTTTCCGAGGAACAGCCTTGTCCAGAGGCTATCTAGGGGCCCCTCCATAAGTCACTCATTAGCATAAACTCAGGTGTGATCTAAAGGGGCTCATTGTGAATAACAAAAGACATTCTTAGTATCACTCAGGAAATTCTAAGGGTTAGGAGCTCTGTGCCAGGACCTAGTGAAAAAGACCAAATATATTTCTTAGTATACCACAGATCTCAAAGGACTTTTTATCATAATTAATCATCCTAAAAGGCTCAATGTTGGAGCCAGAGAATAAGGCTCAAATTAGCCAGTTCCCACATAAGCTATGATCTCAAGATGGGAGCCCTCACCAAATCATCTCCTGGGAGACCAGTCTGACACTGTATCTCCTCAGCAGCCCAGGGGGCAGGTAAATAAGGAAATCTGCTTCAGTACCCAGCAGTCCTAGGAGACGTGTGCCCCTCCTCACGTCTTCATCACTTTAAATAATTTCTCACCTTGCCTTTCAACAGGCCATTGGGACCCAAGACCTTATTAAAAATATGTTTTCCCACATGAGCATCCACGGCTGATAGGGGGTCATCCAGAATATAGATGTCTGAATTTTGATAGGTAGCTCTGGCCAGGCTGATCCGCTGCTTCTGACCCCCACTGAGATTTATACCCTGAAGAAGAAAATAATTTCTATTAAGTACTGAAACTGAGTCCCACTAAAACTGAGTTCCTCTGCTGAATTTATGATTAACATCTCTATCCAAAACTTCATGCCCTTTCTTGTCCCATACCTGTTCCCCTCAAGGGAGTATAAAAGAAAAGGGGGGATTGAAACCAAGCAGGACAATGCGGGGCCCTCCTGTGTACAAAAAACACTCTGTGTCCCCCTTTTCTTCTTTGTAGAAACAAGCTTTGGTCTCCTAGGCCTTCCCTGAGTTCCAAGGAACAGACTCAAGCAGTTACTAACTAAGGAAGTGAGGGACTGCAGAAACAAAGGAAAAGCAGTCAAGAAACAATAGTTCAACTATAAAACAGAGTCCTAGCTCCTCTTCAAGGGGTATATGTAACAATTAGATGCATATCTTTGAATTGTTCTGCAGAAACTAAGATTCTAACCCAGGTTGAGGATGGTCACTGCATGTTGACCACAAGCACTTAGCCCCAGACTGGTTGGAATGAGAAGGTTGATAATTAAGATTCCTGAAACATCACCCTGCCACTTTACCACCAACGGATCAGAAGGAAGTCTACAAGCTGCAACCCTCAGGCCAAATGTTGCCTTTTTAAACCATTCCCTGGTGGTCCAGTGGTTAAGAATCTGTCTTGCCAACATTAAACACACCAACATTCGAATTATAGGGGTCTCAGAAGAAGAAAAGAAAAAAAAGGGACCGAAAAATATATGAAGAGATTATAGTTGAAAACTTCCCTAATATGGGAAAGGAAATAATCAAGTCCAGGAAGCACAGAGAGTCCCATACAGGATAAATCCAAGGAGAAACATGCCAAGACACATATTCATCAAACTATCAAAAATTAAATACAAAGAAAAAATATTAAAAGCAGCAAGGGAAAAGCCACAAATAACATACAAGGGAATCCCCATAAAGTTAACAGCTGATCTTTCAGCAGAAACTCTGCAAGCCAGAAGGGAGTGGCAGGACATATTTAAAGTGATGAAAGGGAAAAAACCTAAAACCAAGATTACTCTGCCTGGCAAGGATCACATTCAGATTTGACAGAGAAATAGAAACCTTTATAGACAAGCAAAAGCTAGGAGAATTTAGCACCACCAAACCAGCTTTACAACAAATGCTAAAGGAACTTCTCTAGGCAGGAAACACAAGAGAAGGAAAAGACCTACAACAACAAACCCAAAACAATTAAGTAAATGGTAATAGAAACATACATATCGATAACTACCTTAAATGTAAATGGATTAAATGCTCCCACCAAAAGACACAGACTGGCTGAATGGACACAAAAACAAGACCCATATATATGCTGTCTACAAGAGACCCACTTCAGACCTAGGGACACATAGAGACTGAAAGTGAGGGGATGACAATGTTCATTGCAGCACTATTTACAATAACCAGGACATGGAAGCAACCACTGTCCATCGACAGACGAATGGATAAAGAAGATGTGGCACATATATACAATGGAATATTACTCAGCCATAAAAAGAAACGAAACTGAGTTATTTGTGGTGAGGTGGATGGACCTAGAGTCTCTCATACAGAGTGAAATAAGTCAGAAAGCGAAAAACAAAAACCGTATGCTAACACATATATATGGAATCTAAAAAAAATTGTTCTGAAGAACCTAGGGGCAGAACACAAATAAAGACGCAGATGTAGAGAATGGACTTGAGGACACAGGGAGGGGGAAGGGTAAGCTGTGACAAAGTGAGAGAGTGGCATGGACATATATACACTACCAAATGTAAAATCGATAGCTAGTGGAAAGCAGCCACATAGCACAGGGAGATCAGCTCGGTGCACTGTGACCACATAGAGAGATGGGATACGGAAGGTGGGAGGGAGATGCAAGAGGGAGGAGATATGGGGATATATGTATATGTATAGCTGATTCACTTTGTTATAAAGCAGAAACTAACACACCATTGTAGAGCAACTATACTCCAATAAAGATGTTAAAAAAAAAAGTGAGGGGATGGAAAAATATTCCATGCAAATGGAAACCAAAAGAAAGCTGGAGTAGCAATACTCATATCAGACAAATAGACTTTAAATTAAAGACTATTACAAAAGACAAAGAAGAACACTACATAATGATCAAGGGATTGATCCAAGAAGAAGATATAACAATTGTAAATATTTATGCACCCAACATAGGAGCACCTCAATACATAAGGCAAATGCTAAGAGCCATAAAAGAGGAAATCGACAGTAAATAGTAGGGGAGTTTAACACCCCACTTTCACCAATGGACAGATCATCCAACATGAAAATAAATAAGGAAACACAAGCTTTAAATGATACATTAAACAAGATGGACTTAATTGATATTTATAGGACTTTCCATCCAAAAACAACAGAATACACTTTCTTCTCAAGTGCTCATGGAACATTCTCCAGGATACATCATAACTTGGGTCACAAATCAAGCCTTGGTAAATTTAAGAAAATTAAAATCGTATCAGGTATCTTTTCTGACCACAACGTTATGAGACTAGATATCAATTACACGAAAAAATCTGTAAAAATACAAACACATGGAGGCTAAACAATACACTACTAAATAACCAAGAGATCACTGAAGAAATCAAAGAGGAAATTAAAAAATACCTAGAAACAAATGACAATGAAAACATGATGACTCAAAACCTATGGGGGGCTTCCCTGGTGGCGCAGTGTTTGAGAGTCCGCCTGCCGATTCAGGGGACATGGGTTCATGACCCGGTCCGGGAAGAGCCCACATGCCGCGGAGCAGCTAGTCCCGTGAACCATGGCCGCTGAGCCTGCACGTCCGGAGCCTGTGCTCCACAACGGGAGAGGCCACAACAGTGAGAGGCCCGCGTACCAAAAAAAAAAAAAAAAAAAAAAAAAAACCTATGGGATGCAGCAAGAGCAGTTCTAAGAGGGAAGTTTATAGCAATACAGTCCTACCTCAAGAAACAAGAAACAACTCAAATAAACAACCTAACCTTATACCTAAAGCAATTAGGGAAAGAAGAACAAAAAAACCCCAAAGTTAGCAGAAGGAAAAAAATCATAAAGATCAGTTCAGAAATAAATGAAAAAGAAATGAAGGAAATGATAGCAAAGATCAATAAAACTAAAAGCTGGTTCTTTGAGAAGATAAACAAAATTGATAAACCATTAGCCAGACTCATCAAAAAGAAAACGGAGAAGACTCAAATCAATAGAATGAGAAATGAAAAAGGAGAAGTAACAACTGACACTGCAGAAATAGAAAGAATCATGAGAAATTGCTACAAGCAATGATATGCCAATAAAATGGGCAACCTGGAAATGGACAAATTCTTAGAAAAGCACAACTTTCTGAGACTGAACCAGGAAGAAATAGAAAATATGAACAGACCAATCACAAGCACTGAAATTGAAACTGTGGTTAAAAATCTTCCAACAAACAGAAGTCCAGGACCAGATGGATTAACAGGCAAATTCTATCAAACATTTAGAAAAGAGCTAACACCTATCCTTCTCAAACTCTTCCACAATATAGCAGAGGGAGGAATACTCCCAAACTCATTCTACAAGGCCACCAGCACCCTGATACCAAAACCAGACAAAGATGTCACAAAGAAAGAAAACTACAGGCCGCTGTCACTGGTGAACAAACATGCGAAAATCCTCAACAAAATACTAGCAAACACAATCCAGCAGCACACTAAAAGGATCATACACCATGATCAAGTGGGGTTTATCCCAGGAATGCAAGGATTCTTCAATATATGTAAATAAATCAATGTGGTAAACCGTATTAACAAAGTGAAGGAGAAAAACCATATGATCATCTCAATGGATGTAGAAAAAGCTTTCAACAAAATTCAACACCCATTTATGATAAAAACCTTGCAGAAAGTAGGCATCGAGGGAACTTACCTCAACATAATACAGGCCACATATAACAAACCTACAGCCAACATCGTTCTCAATGGTGAAAAGCTGAAACCATTTCCTCTAAGATCAGGAACAACACAAGGTTGTCCACTCTCACCACTATTATTCAACATAGTTTTGGAAGTTTTAGCCACAGCAATCAGAGAAGAAAATGAAATAAAAGGAATCCAAATTGGAAAAGAAGTGAAGCTGTCACTGCTTGCAGATGACATGATACTATACATAAAGAATCCTAAAGATGATACCAGAAAACTACTAGAGCTAATCAATGAATTTGGTAAAGTAGCAGGTTACAAAATTAATACACAGAAATCTCTGGCATTCCTATACACTAATGTTGAAAAATCGGAAAGAGAAATTAAGGAAACACTCCCATTCACCATTGCAACAAAAAGAATAAAATATCTAGGAATAAACCTACTTAAGGAGAAAAAACACCCACATGCAGAAATCTATAAGACACTGATGAAAGAAATTAAAGATGATACAAACAGATGGAGAGATATACCATGTTCTTGGATTGGAAAAATCAACATTGTGAAAATGACTATACTCCCCAAAGCAATCTACAGATTCAATGCAATCCCTATCAAACTACCAATGGCATTTTTCACAGAATTAGAAGAAAAAATTTCACAATTTGTACAGAAACTCAAAAGACCCCAAATAGCCAAAGCAATCTTGAGAAGGAAAAACGGAGCTGGAGGAATCAGGCCTCCTGACTTCAAACTATACTACAAATCTACAGTAATCAAGAGAGTAAGGTACTGGCACAAAAACAGAAATATAAATCAATGGAACAAGATAGAAAGCCCAGAGACAAACCCACGCACATATGGTCACCTTATTTTTGATAAAGGAGGCAAGAACATACAATGGAGAAAAGATAGGCTCTTCAATAAGTGGGCTGGGAAAACTGGACAGCTACATGTAAAAGAATGAAATTAGAACACTCCTAACACCATACACAAAAATAAACTCAAAATGGATTAAAGACCTAAATGTAAGGCCAGACACTATCAAACTCTTAGAGGAAAACATAGGAAGAACACTCTATGACATAAATCACAGCAACACCCTTTTGACCCACCTCCTAGAGAAATGGAAATAAAAACATAAATTAAAAAATGGGATGTAATGAAACTTAAAAGCTTTTGCACAACAAAGGACACCATAAACAAGACCAAAAGACAATCCCCAGAATGCGAGAAAATATTTGCAAATGAAGCAACTGACAAAAGATTAATCTCCAACATTTACAAGCAGCTCATGCAGCTCGATATCAAAAAAACAAACCAAACCAAAAATGGGCAGAAGACCTAGAAAGACATTTCTCCAAAGAAGATATACAGATTGCCAACAAACACATGAAAGAATGCTCAACATCATTAATCATTAGAGAAATGCAAATCAAAACTGCAATGAGGTATCACCTCACACCAGTCAGAATGGCCATTATCAAAAAATCTACAAACAGATGAAGGCTTGGAGGCTGGGGGAGAATGGCTTGCTCAGAGAGAACACAGAAGTTCTGTGCCCTTTCCTCAGACCTTGCCCTGTGCATTGCTTTCATTGGGCTGTCCCTCTTTGTAACAGAAATAAGAGTAATTCCAGGGGATGCCGCTTTACAGGGGCCAAACCTGGGAATGCAACATCAGAAAGCTATTTCCCTAAAGTCTGCAACGTCAAGGAGAGGTGGCATCCTTTAGTCCGTGAGTACCGGAATTGGAGTCAGATATCCTGAAGTCAAATCCCAGCACACCGAGAAGAACATGCTTACTTCATAGATCTGAAGTCTTGGATGAACTCTTCTTGTTTCCATCCACCTTCCTGAACAGCAGCAATGAACCTGCACCTCAGATACAGATGGATAAACCAAACTAATTAACATGGAACTTACAAAGCTTAAAGGGCGTGATCCCAGGAGGCCAAAGCCGTCTTTCAAAATCTTTGAGCTCTGAGCCGTGTGGATGAAGGGCTGTTGGTTCTGCAGCCAGGAGTCAGTGCTGTGCCTCTGACGTGGGAGAGCCAACTTCAGGACACTGGTCCACAAGAGACCTCCCAGCTCCACGTAATATCAAATGGTGAAAATCTCCCAGAGATCTCCATCTCAATAGCAACAGCCAGCTTCACTCAACGACCAGCAAGCTACAGTGCTGGACACCCTATGCCAAACAACGAGCAAGACAGGAACACAGCCCCACCCATTAGCAGAGAGGCTGCCTAAAATCATAATAAGGCCACAGAAACCCCAAAACACACCACCAGATGTGGACCTGCCCACCAGAAAGACAAGATCCAGCCTCATCCACCAGAACACAGTCACTAGTCCCCTCCACCAGGAAACCTACGCAACCCACTGAACCAACTTTAGCCACTGGGGACAGACACCAAAAACAATGGGAACTACGACCCTGCAGCCTGCAAAAAAGAAAACCCCAAACACAGTAAGATAAGCAAAATGAGAAGACAGAAAAACACACAGCAGATGAAGGAGCAAGATAAAAACCCACCAGACCTAACAAATGAAGAGGAAATAGGTAGTCTACCCAAAAAAGAATTCAGAATGAGAGTAAAGATGATCCAAAATCTTGGAAATAGAATAGAGAAAATGCAAGAAACATTTAACAAGGAACTAGAAGAACTAAAGAGGAAACAGCAATGATGAACAACACAAAAATGAAATTAAAAATACTCTAGAAGAGATCAATAGCAGAATAGCTGAGGCAGAAGAACGGGTAAGTGACCTGGAAGATAAAATAGTGGAAATAACTACTGCAGAGCAGAATAAAGAAAAAAGAATGAAAAGAAGTGAGGACAGTTTCAGAGACCTCTGGGACAACATTAAATGCACCAACATTCGAATTATAGGGGTCCCAGAAGAAGAAGAGAAAAAAAAGGGACTGAGAAAATATTTGAAGAGATTATAGTTGAAAACTTCCCTAATATGGGAAAGGAAATAGTTAATCAAGTCCAGGAAGCACAGAGAGTCCCATACAGGATAAATCCAAGGAGAAACACGCCAAGACGCATATTAATCAAACTATCAAAAATTAAAAACAAAGAAAACATATTAAAAGCAGCAAGGAAAAAACAAATAACACACAAGGGAATCCCCATCAGGTTAACAGCTGATCTCTCAGCAGAAACTCTGCAAGCCAGAAGGGAGTGGCAGGACATATTTAAAGTGATGAAGGAGAAAAACCTACAACCAAGATTACTCTACCCAACAAGGATCTCATTCAGATTTGATGGAGAAATTAAAATCTTTACAGACCAGCAAAAGCTGAGAGAGTTCAGCACCACCAAACCAGCTTTACAACAAATGCTAAAGGAACTTCTCTAGGCAAGAAACACAAGAGAAGGAAAAGACCTACAATAGCAAACCCAAAACAATTAAGAAAATGGGAATAGGAACATACATATCAATTACCTTAAATGTAAATGGATTAAATGCTCCCACCAAAAGACACAGATTGGATGAATGGATACAAAAACAAGACCCATATATATTCTGTCTACAAGAGACCCACTTGAGACCTATGGACACATACAGACTGAAAGTGAGGGGATGGAAAAAGATATTCCATGCAAATGGAAATCAAAAGAAAGCTGAAGTAGCAATTCTCATATCAGACAACATAGACTTTAAAATAAAGACATTACAAAAGACAAAGACGGACACTACATAATGATCAAGGGATCAACCCAGGAAGAAGATATAACAATTATAAATATTTATGCACCCAATATAGGAGCACCTCAATACATAACACAAATACTAACAGCCATAAAAGGGGAAATCGACAGCAACACATTCACAGTAAGGGACTTTAACACCCCACTTTCACCAATGGACAGATCATCCAAAATGAAAATAAATAAGGAAACACAAGCTTTAAATGATACATTAAACAAGATGGACTTAACTGATATTTATAGGACATTCCATCCAAAAACAGCAGAATACACATTTTTCTCAAGTGCTCATGGAACATTCTCCAGGATACATCATATCTTGGGTCACAAATCAAGACTTGGTAAATTTAAGAAAATTGAAATTGTATCAAGTATCTTTTCTGACCACAATGCTATGAGACTAGATATCAATTACAGGATAAGATCTGTAAAAAATACAAACACATGAAGGCTAAACAATACACTACTTAACATGAACTGATCACTGAAGAAATCAAAGAGGAAATCAAAAAATACCTAGAAACAAATAACAATGGAGACATGACAACCCAAAACCTGTGGGATGCAGCAAAAGCAGTTCTAACACGGAAGTTTATAGCAATACAATTCTACCTTAAGGAACAGGAAACTCTCGAATAAACAACCTAACCTTGCACCTAAAGCAATTAGGGAAAGAAGAACAAAAAAACCCCAAAGTTAGCAGAAGGAAAGAAATCATAAAGATCAGATCAGAAATAAATGAAAAAATGAAGGAAACGATAGCAAAGATCAATAAAACTAAAAGCTTGTTCTTTGAGAAGATAAACAAAATTGATAAACCATTAGCCAGAGTCATCAAGAAAAAAAGGGAGAAGACTCAAATCAATAGAATTAGAAATGAAAAAGGAGAAGTAACTGACACTGCAGAAATACAAAAGATCATGAGAGATTACTACAAGCAACTCTATGCCAAAAAAATGGACAACCTGGAAGAAATGGACAAATTCTTAGAAATGCACAACCTGCCAAGACTGAATCAGGAAGAAATAGAAAATATGAACAGACCGATCACAAGCACTGAAATTGAAACTGTGATTAAAAATCTTCCAACAAACAAAAGCCCAGGACCAGATGGCTTCACAGGTGAATTCTTTCAAACATTTAGAGAAGAGCTAACACCTATCCTTCTCAAACTCTTCCAAAATATAGCAGAGGGAGGAACACTCCACAACTCATTCTAAGAGGCCACCATCACCCTGATACCAAAACCAGACAAAGATGTCACAAAGAAAGAAAACTACAGGCCAATATCACTGATGAATTAGATGCAAAAGTCCTCAACAAAATACTAGCAAACAGAATCCAACAGCACATTAAAAGGATCATACACCATGATCAAGTAGGGTTTATGCCAAGAATACAAGGATTCTTCAATATACGCAAATCAATCAACGTGATACACCATATTAACAAATTGAAGGAGAGAAACCATATGATCATCTCAATCGATGCTGAGAAGGCTTTTGACAAAATTCAACACCCATTTATGATAAAAACCCTGCAGAAAGTAGGCATAGAGGGAACTTTCCTCAACATAATAAAGGCCATATATGACAAACCCACAGCCAACATCGTGCTCAATGGTGAAAAACTGAAACCATTTCCACTAAGATCAGGAACAAGACAAGGTTGCCCACTCTCACCACTCTTACTCAACATAGTTTTGGAAATTTTAGCCACAGCAATCAGAGAAAAAAAGGAAATAAAAGGAATCCAAATCGGAAAAGGAGAAGTAAAGCTGTCACTGTTTGCAGATGACATGATACTATACATAGAGAATGCTAAAGATGCTACCAGAAAACTACTAGAGCTAATCACTGAATTTCGTAAAGTAGCAGGATACAAAATTAATGCACAGAAATCTCTGGCATTCCTATACACTAATGATGAAAAATCAGAAAGTAAAATTAGGAAACCACTCCCATTTACCATTGCAACAAAAAGAGCAGAATATCTAGGTATAAACCTACTTAAGGAGACAAAAGACCTATACGCAGAAAATTATAAAGACACTGATGAAAGAAATTAAAGATGATACAAACAGATGGAGAGACATACCATGCTCTTGGATTGGAAGAATCAACATTGTGAAAATGACTCTACTACCCAAAGCAATCTACAGATTCAATGCAATCCCTATCAAACGACCACTGGCATTTTTTACAGAACTAGAACAAAAAATTTCACAATTTGTATGGAAACACAAAAGACCCCGAATACCGAAAGCAATCTTGAGAAAGAAAAACGGAGCTGGAGGAATCAGGCTCCCTGACTTCAGACTATACTACAAAGCTACAGTAATCAAGACAGTATGGTACTGGCACAAAAACAGAAAGATAGATCAATGGAACAGTATAGAAAGCCCAGAGATAAACCCACACACATATGGTCACCTTATCTTTGATAAAGGAGGCAGGAATGTACAGTGGAGAAAGGACAGCCTCTTCAGTAAGTGGTGCTGGGCAAACTGGACAGGTACATGTAAAAGTATGAGATTAGAACACTCCCTAACACCATACACAAAAATAAGCTCAAAATGGATTAAAGACCTAAATGTAAGGCCAGAGACTATCAAACTCTTAGAGGAAAACATAGGCAGAACACGCTATGACATAAATCATAGCAAGATCCTTTTGGACCCACCTCCTAGAGAAATGGAAATAAAAACCTAAATAAACAAATTGCACCTAATGAAACTTAAAAGCTTTTGCACAGAAAGGAAACCATAAACAAGACCAAAAGACAACCCTCAGAATGCGAGAAAATATTTGAAAATGAAGCAACTGACAAAGGATAAATCTCCAAAATTTACAAGCAGCACATGCAGCTCAATAACAAAAAAACAAACAACCCAATCCAAAAGTGGGCAGAAGACCTAGATAGATATTTCTCCAAAGAAGACACACAGGTTGCCAACAAACACATGAAAGAATGCTCAACATCACTAATCATTAGAGAAATTCAGATTAAAACTACAAAGAGATATCATCTCACACCGGTCAGAATGGCCATCATCAAAAAATCTAGGGACTTCCCTGGTAGCGCAGTGGTTGAGAGTCTGCCTGCCGATGCAGGGGACGCAGGTGTGTGTCCCGTTCTGGGAGGATCCCACATGCCACAGAGCAGCTTGGCCCATGAACCATGGCTGCTGAGCCTGTGCGTCCGGAGCCCGTGGTCCGCAACAGGAGAGGCCACAGCAGTGAGAGGCCCATGTACCGCAAAAAATAAATAAATAGAAATCTAGAAACAATAAATGCTGGAGAGGGTGTGGAGAAAAGGGAACACTCTTGCACTGCTGGTGGGAATGTGAATTGGTACAGCCACTATGGAGAACAGTATGGAGATTCCTTTAAAAAACTACAAATAGAACTACCATACGACCCAGCAATCCCACTACTGGGCATATACCCTGAGAAAACCATAATTCAGAAAGAGTCATGTACCAAAATGTTCATTGCAGCTCTATTTACAATAGCCCGGAGATGGAAACAACCTAAATGTCCATCAACGGATGAATGGATAAAGAAGATGTGGCACATATATACAATGGAATATTACTCAGCCATAAAAAGAAACGAAATTGAGCTATTTGTAATGAGGTGGATGGACCTAGAGTCTGTCATACAGAGTGAAGTAAGTCAGAAAGAGAAAGACAAATACCGTATGCTAACACATATATATGGAATTTAAAAAAAAATGTCATGAAGAACCTAGGGGTAAAACGGGAATAAAGACACAGACCTACTTGAGAATGGACTTGAGGATATGGGGAGGGGGAAGGGTAAGCTGTGACAAAACGAGAGAGAGGCATGGACATATATGCACTACCAAACATAAGGTAGATAGCTAGTGGGAATTAGCCGCATAACACAGGGAGATCAGCTCGGTGCTTTGTGACCGCCTGGAGGGGTGGGATAGGGAGGGTGGGAGGGAGGGAGACACAAGAGGGAAGGGATATGGGAACAGATGTATATGTATAACTGATTCACTTTGTTATAAAGCAGAAACTAAAAAAAAAAAAAAAACTACAATGAGATATCTCACACAGGTCAGAATGGCCATCATCAAAAAATTTAGAAACAATAAATGTTGGAGAGGGTGTGGAGAAAAGGGAACACTCTTGAACTGCTGGTGGGAATGTGAATTGGTACAGCCACTATGGAGAACAGTATGGAGGTTCCTTAACAAACTAATAATAGAACTACCATACGACCCAGCAATCCCACTACTGGGCATATACCCTGAGAAAACCATAGTTCAAAAAGAGTCATGTTCCAAAATGTTCATTGCAGCTCTATTTACAATAGCCAGGAGATGGAAACAACCTAAGTGTCCATCATCGGATGAATGGATAAAGAAGATGTGGCACATATATACAATGGAATATTACTCAGCCATAAAAAGAAACGAAATTGAGCTATTTGTAATGAGGTGGATGGACCTAGAGTCTGTCATACAGAGTGAAGTAAGTCAGAAAGAGAAAGATAAATACTGTATGCTAACACATATATATGGAATTTAAGGAAAAAAATGTCATGAAGAGCCTAGGGGTAAGACAGAAATAAAGACACAGACCTACTAGAGAATGGAGTTGACAATATGGGGAGGGGGAAGGGTAAGCTGTGACAAAGTGAGAGAGTGGCATGGACATATATACACTACCAAACGTAAAATAGATAGCTAGTGGGAAGTAGCCACATAGCACAGGGAGATCAGCTCGGTGCTTTGTGACCACCTGGGGGGGGGATAGAGAGGGTGGGAAGGAGGGAGATGCAAGAGGGAAGCGATATGGGAACATATGTATATGTATAACTGATTCACTTTGTTATAAAACAGTAACTAACACACCATTGTAAAACAATTATACTCCAATAAAGATGTTAAAAAAAAAGAAAAAAAGTCTACAAACAATAAATGCTGTAGAGGGTGTGGAGAAAAGGGAACCCTCTTGCACTGTTGGTGGGAATGTAAATTGATACAACCACTATGGAGAACAGTATGGAGGTTCCTAAAAAACTAAAAATAGAACTACCATACGACCCAGGAATCCCACTACTGGACATATACCCTGAGAAAACCATAATTCAAAAAGAGTCATGTACCACAACATTCACTGCAGCTCTATTTACAATAGCCAGGACTTGGAAGCAACCTAAGTGTCCATCGACAGATGAATGGATAAAGAAGATGCGGCACATATATACAGTGGATATTACTCAGCCATAAAAAATATGAAATTGAGTTATTTGTAGTGAGGTGGATGGACCTAGAGTTTGTCATACAGTGTGAAGTAAGTCAGAAAGAGAAAAACAAATACCGTATGGTAACACATATATATGGTATCTAAAACAAATGGTTCTGAAGAACATAGGGGCAGGATAGGAATAAAGACGCAGACAGAGAGAATGAACTTGAGGATACGGGGAGGGCGAAGGTAAGCTGGGACGAAGTTAGAGAGTGGTATGGACATATATACACTACCAAATGTAAAATAGATAGCTAGTGGGAAACACCCACATCAGCTCAGTGCTTTGTGACCACCTAGAGGGCTGGGATAGGGAGGGTGGGAGGGTGATGCACGAGGGAGGAGATATGGGGATATACGTATATGTATAGCTGATTCTCTTTGTTATGAAGCAGAAAGTAACATACCATTGTAAAGCAATTATACTGCAATAAAGATGTTAAAAGAAAAAAAAGTCTCTATTGCAATGCAGGGGACACCAGTTCGATCCCTGGTTGGGGAACTAAGATCCCACATGCTGCGGGGGAACTAAGCCCACGTGCCACAACTAAAGCGCCCATGTGCCGCAATTACAGAGCTCATATGCTCTGGAGCCCACGTGCCACAACTAGAGAGAAGCCTGCACACGCGCCACAACGAAAGATGACGCATGCCACAACTAACACCCAACACAGCCAATAAATAAATAAATATTTTAAAATAATAATAATAAAAAAAACATTCCCTGAAAGCCATTGAGGAGTTTGGGTCTTTTGAGCATGAGCTGACCATTCTCCTTGCTGGGCCCTGCAATAAACGCTGTACTTTCCTTCACCACAACCCAACGTCAGTAGATTGGCTGTGCTGTGTGGTGGGCAGCCAGACCCAAGTGCAGTTCAGTAACACAAGTTCCTTTATACAAATAAATATCTTTGATTCAAATAAATAACTTTAGGCCCAATAATTAAAAGCATGGCCAACTTACCATTTTATATCATATAATTTACTTATTTTGTTGTTGCTTCCTCCTCATGAGAATGTAGAGCTATATCAGGGTAGATTTTTGTCTGTTCGTGGATGTAACTCCAGCACTTAAAATAGTGTGTGGCACATAGTAGGTACTCAATAAAAATATGCTGAATTAATGAACAAAATCATTCTAGAGCTATATCTTCACTAGTCTTCTAACATCTCAAGATCTTTCCCCAAAAAACTACTATATTCATGTTTAGTAATGGGGAAAGAGTATAAAAACATCCCAAATATGTAGTAATCAGGGATTTCTAAACAAATTATACTATATTCATATAATTCAAAACAGTCATTAAAAATTAATTTTTAAGAAAGGCATTTGACAACATGAGAAAATAATATACTCTAAATTTCTATGTGTTCAAAGCAGATTATTAGAACAATACTCTGGTCCTCAATGGTATACAGAAGTAGAGTCAGGACAACTAGGCTCTGGTCTGCCTCTGGCCCTCCACCTGTGAGGTCAAATTTGGGTCAGCTGCTTCTTAGTTAACCTCTCAGGTCCTAGCCTCGTCATCTCTCCTTTAGATTACACAGTTCCTATATTTGCTTCTAGGTACAATATTTTAAATTTCTGAGTTATTTGCACAAAATATTGTGCAAACTCGTGTTTTCTGGTGTTTGTTCCAGGCTTGACCATCAAAATTGATCAACTATTTTACTGTCATGTACTTCTTCACCACCCTTACTCTTTTCCTTCAAGGCCCCTTGGTGTCCCAAGTACCTTCTCTCCAATCTCAGCCAGGTCTCCCCCAGGCAGCACTTCCAAGTCGGGGAAGAGGGCACAGGCCTCCAGAACTTGCTGGTATTTCTTTTCATCCAACTCCGACCCAAAAAGGATGTTGTCCTTTATGGTGCCGTTCTGGATCCAGGACTGCTGCGGGACATAGGCTACAGTGCCCTAGGATGGGAAGGGTCAGACCATATGACAGTTTTGTTCCTCTGGAAATGCAGTGTTGAAGGAGGGGGTGGCAGGAGTTGGGAGGAACAAATGGAATGTAGATTTTTAAAAAATGTATGTCAGGCTGACCGAGCAATTGATATTTATAAAGGTGCATGTATTTATTGCACCATCCAGGGAGAAAGATTCAATATCCTATGCATCATTTAAAGTCTCCTTTTTTGGACTATCACTCTCTAGCCATGATCCCCAAAATGGAGGATGACTGCACGTGCTGCTTCTAGAACAGGGTTTTAGTCAGACCCCAGAGAGTTTACTAGGACCAACAGAGGGCCAACACTGATGGGGGAATGGTATAGACAACATCTTAGGAAGCAACAACTAAGAGACTGAAATTTGGGTTCCAGGCTGATGCACGAAACAGATCGTGTCAAATGAGAGATGGAGCCTGATAAATGCCTGTGTATGAGGACACACTCAGTTACGAGTTAGCAAGAAAAAGCTTCCTGAAAGGAGTTAGGAGGCAGAATTCAATCTGTAGAGTCTGCTCTGCTACACTGCATGTTTATTTAATGCAAATTATCTCATTAGTAATCAGTAAATCAGGGAATAATGTCAGAATAATGTGGAAGAAGTGTTGGTTCTTAAAATTTTTCCAAGCATGTCAGTGGAAAGCAATTAGGGGCAAGCTTTCTTATAATTAAGAAGAAAGGCTTAGCAATATATGAAGATCTCAAGAAAAGCTAGAAATCTATAGACGTGCCTCTTTTTGGTGCGAGTAGTGGCTGGTTAAATGATTCCAGATACCTATAATTTCCCCTAAATTTAGCTCTCTGGGGAAGCTGAGAGTACTGATGGAGATGCCACGAAAACACTTCCTCTCTATTTAAAAACATTATAACTGATGACATCTATACTCTATGTCATGTTTTTGCACTGGAAGCCAGTGCCCCCAAACACCCAGCCCTCAAAGGAAGAGGTGAGAGGCCCAGGACTAACTGTGCGGCTGGGTGCAACTGTCAGTGGAGATTTTACGGCTGCTGTTTGTATGGTTATTGCTGTTGTTGTTTTTGTTGCTACCCTGTTTACAAAGTTACGTACGTTTTTAATGATCTGTTCCAACTCTTTCCCCCAGGTCTATTATTTTTATTGTACAGTTTCGCAGAACGTGAGGTTTTCAGAAACACAGATATAGTAGAATTACCTATACGTTGACAGAAGACATCTCTATTCAAGTTTTCAAACTTTAGCATGCATATGAGAATCACCTGGGGAGCTCATTAAAAATGCAGGTTTTTAGGGCTTCCCTGGTGGCGCAGTGGTTGGGAGTCCGCCTGCCGATGCAGGGGACATGGGTTCGTGCCCCTATCCCGGAAGATCCCACATGCCGCGCAGCGGCTGGGCCCGCAAGCCATGACCGCGGAGCCTGTGTGTCCGGAGCCTGTGCTCCGCAACGGGAGAGGCCACAGCAGTGAGAGGCCCGCGTACAGCAAAAAAAAAAAAAAAAAAAAAAAAAAAAATGCAGGTTTTTAGAATCTACCCCAGAAAATGATTATATATGTGGGGTGGGGCAAAGAATCTACCATTTACAAGTCTCCCAGATGTCTCCACGACCTCACCTACAGCAACATGACAGGAGTAGTTATCAGATTCTAGTTCATTCTCCCAATGAGAAGGCAGCGCCAAGAGAGTACATCTGAGTGTCAGAAGTCTTCTCCTTGGCATTCCTTCTCACCTTGACTGTGATGTGCCCATGGACATTTTCCATTTCTCCCAGCATGGCTGACATCAAGGAGGATTTCCCAGAGCCCACAGTGCCCAGCACAGCCACCAGTTGGCCTGGCATAATGTCTAGGTTCACGCTGAAAGAGAGAAGTGCACTTGAAGGAGGTGGGTGTGTAGAGGGGTGTTATTCAGGAGAAGTTCAAGCCACTTCTCAGACGCTCCACAGGAAGTCTGATTATTAGATTTTCCCTTAAGATTGGAAAATTTGTCTTGCATATACAATACTCCAAAGTATTTCTCTAATGATTTTTTTTTTCTGCTCTAAGAGTTTTGAGAGTAAGCCCTCATATATAAGTTGTTTGTGCCAAATGTGAGTTTTCACTGGAAAAATTATTTTAGAACCAACGTGGTACCCCTGAACAAGACCTTATTGGTTCAAGTCCCAAGTCTGCCACTGCCGAGCTGCGTGATCTTGGAGGGTCACTTCTCCTGGACTCTCATTTCTAAACTAATGGGGTTGGACCAGATTAATGTATCCCCAAGTTGGCCATTCAATGAGAATAACCATTCAGTAAAACACTTGCTGAAAGCACAGATTCCCTGCTCCCCTCCCCCTGGAGATCTGGCTGAGTCTGGCTGGGGAGGGACCCACACTGGACCAGGCTCCTGGAAACTCTCTGTTCTGGCCCTATTATTTGAGTCCCTAGAACATTAGGAACATGGGGAACTTGTTCACAGGCTTTCTGAACCTGCCCCTTGAGCTGGACTCCTTCCAGACTTATACTACTAACGAAGTGGGAGCTATGTCCACTCTGCTCTCTGCAAAGTGAGGCTTTCAGGTTGGGAGGGTTCAGAGGTGGGGCTTCTGGCCTGACACATGCTGGGGCAAGCTCCAGAGTCCATGTTAAAGGATCTAGGAATAGGAGAGAAATGTGGAAAGTTCTGGTTGTAGCAGGGAGATGATCAGGTATACTCAGCTGTGAAGAAAAAATCTGGCCTGCTTGGGCTCCTGCTGTACTCTGGGGTGCTGTGCTCAGTGGCTGAGTTGGGTGTACCAGTACACGCAGTGCTTAAGGAACACATTACACGCAGCAATGTGGCAAGAAAGGGTTGGCTTAAGGCAGGGGAATGTGAGAATGGGTTATGTAGATGAAAAATGCCAGATCTGAAGTTGATTATAGAGGCAGCTCCCAACAACCACTCTGGGCAAAGAAGGCAGATTTTTCTTGATTACTATTTTTAAGTGAATAAATGAACTTAAATTGAGTTCAGGTTCTTGTGTGTATCCACTACCATACCCAGAGACCTAGGCTACCTGCCAACCCTGCACTACCTCCATCCACAGTCTGGAGAATAAATGTCTTCATAGGCTCTCAGCTGGATGTGCACTGTCCCACAGTAGGAAAGCAGGGTAGCAGATGTAGTTACAGGGACAGGGGCTCAGGATCTTTGCTGTCAGTTCATCCCTCCAGGAGTTTAGCCTGCCCTAGTCTCTAACTGAACACATGCACATAGCTCGTTTCCCCATGTATTATATTACCTGGAATTTTTCAATAACAAGACTAGCAAGGAGAATCCTAAAAAACAGCAAGAGGAAAAGGAGGCAACTCACTCTTGGATTGTGACTTCCAAATCGTGGTCCCAGGTAAAGGATGCCTCAGAAAACTGCACAGCTTTGTCTGTTGGGAAAAAGTCCCCTCTTTAAGTCAGCTGTAGGTCCCCACACGTCTGTCTGCCCTTTCTTAGCCTTCAGGTGTCCCTCACTACTTCCTCCAGCAGAGCCCAAGATTGCCTCTGTCAGGTGCTGACTCCTGAGCTGACAAGAGGCAAATGAAAGCTCCTGGGATGAGACCAAGAGTTGCCTGCATACGATGTCCTTTTTTTACTTAGGAGTCCCAAGCCTGTTGGTAGCCCAGATTCTTGATCTACAGACAGTCTGGGTACATTCCCAGGCCCTCTGTTGCCTAGTCTCTTGTATAAATTCCACTTCCAAATATAAACTCAGCCCCTCTGTTGCCTAGTCTCTTGTATAAATTCCACTTCCAAATGTAAACTCGGCCATTCCCTGCCCTGGATTCCAGACCCACTGCTCCTTCTGGCTATGGATGCCCCCCAGTCCTTAAACCTTTAGAACTTGTGTGTTCTTTCACTCCAGCCTATCTTCCCAATTCCACATGCTTGGCTCCATCCGGACTTCTGTTTTCTAGATCCTTTGCAGGATTCCCTGCTTATCCTCAGAATAGCTGCCCCAGCTTAGCTTGGCAATCTGGCTAAGCAATCTGTTCTAAATGAAAGCATAATTTAAGTAATGACGGTACGCATAGTGTGCAAATATAGGTGCAAGGCAAGTCCCCTAGCTTTCCCTTTCCATCAGTTTCTTGCTGCAAAGTACTGGTGCCAGCGCTGTGAATATATATGGGATGCAACTTCCAAATTCACTTACCAAAATTGCAGTCATGTCGAATGGCAGACGTGTCCAAGTCATCCCCTCCCAAATATTTCTCTAGCCGTTCTACGGAAACACTGGCCTAGAGAAGGACATAAAAGATAAAAAAAAACCTCAATGACAAGCACAAGTAGAGGAGTTTGACTTCGTCATCAGCCTTGAATGTGGAAGCAGATAGTCAACCTGCCAGGCTTCTTGCCCATGATTTGCTATTTGCCACACCTGGAACCTCTGGCCCCCAACCCTCGGCCCCCCTCCCCAGCGTGATTAAGCCACACCTCAGCCCTGGGGGCCAGCCCACTCTGAACAGAGGGAAATTAAGATGCTCTATTTCAGCCCCTCAGAAAACTCACTGTGGTGAGTGGGGGGAGGTCAATTCTACTGCTCTCTTTGGACCTAGTTCCAGAAACTGTCTTCTGCCTTCTTCTAAGACAAAACTTCTGTCTGATTCTGGTAACTGGGCCCCTGGCATGTTCTTCTTTAACTGAGTCCATGACCCATACAGTGCCTCACTGCCCACATGCCATGGTCATCGGGCCCCTTTGTTATGCAGGGAGCTGTTACCTCTGCTGATCCTGCTTTTGCTCTCTATGCGATAAACTATCTGAATCTAAAAAGAGCATGTTATTTCTTTATCAGCCGAATCTATCAGCCTTCCTTAACACCCTCCAGTACCGGGAGAGGTCTTTTCCTAAACCCCAGTCCTTCCTACGGCCTGAGCTGTCTGAAGCCAGCCACCTCCAGGATGAATGCAGGTCGCCACACTTTGTCATCCTGGCTGCCTCACCAGTCTGCCACCTGCCCCGTGCACGTCCTCCTGAGGTCTAGTACCTGGTCTATCTCAGTGACTGTGCTCAGTTTTCAGGACCCAAACACTCCCTATGGCCCATTTTCTGACAGCTTGAGGCTCCCAGATTGCATTTGGTTTTACCACCATGTATGTGGCTTCATCCAAAGAGAAGTCTTTTCTCTCCTTTTGTGCCATATTTCCCTAATGCTACATAAATACCTCCCAAGGAGATGGATGAGACTGAGATGATTATCCTCAGTTTATAGTCAGAAAAACTGGGGCTCAATGAGCTTGTGATTTTACTAAATCAAACTTCTGGTCTCCAGAGACCAAAAAAATCTCTCTAATTGAAGGTTCACCAGCAGAAGCTAGAAATGAGATATGACAGACCAGTCATTCTGGACTCTAAGGCTTTTAACCAGAGCTAATCAGTTAGCAGTGAGAGTTCCTACCCACCTGGAGCATGGAGGAGACCATCATGGGAAGCATGCTCATGGGGAAGCGCAGGATATTGAAGAGGGTGATGGAGGTGAAGGCCTTTTCTGCATCCAGAATATTATTGCTGTCCACCAGGACGTAAACGGAAAATGTGATCACAGACACCTGGAAAAGCAAAGCCATCTGTGATTTATTCCTAAAAGGGATCTAGCAGCCTTGTTCTAAGTCTCAGGAACACAGTACTGTACCAGAGTCGAAGGAGTCTTAGGGATTATCTCAACCCTCCCATGTTACAGATGAGAAGCCTGAGCCCAGAAGAGGAGGAAATATATTGCCTGAGGTCATAAAGTCAACTAATGGCATTGCTGGGACCAGAGCTCGAGTCTCCTGGCTCCTGTTATCAGTGTTCCTTCCGCTACAGACCCACGTGGCCTCCCCAGGAAGATAAGAAGCCTTCCCACGCAGACCATGCCTGGATACCACATTCATGCTGAACCCCCTGGAAACTTGCTCTGGGCGACAAGACGACCAAATTGTGCACAAGGGTGAAACTAGATTTGGGGACATGAGGTAGGAATAGCAGCATGAGGACTTGATGAGCCCCTGGATTTCAGGGTCAGGCCTACAGGTGCAGGCAGTCTATCTAAACAGACCTTCTTCTCCAGGAAGCTGACCCAGCCCACTGACTCCTGTCACTCACCAGCACCGGAGTTAAGTATAAGAGAAATATCATCACAGACTGCAACTGCCCAAATGTCAGCAGGTTCCTGAGTTCTTTCTTACGAAGGTCGTGGACTTGGTTTTGGAATGAAGGTTCCCAGGCAAAATATTTCAGGATCTAATGGGATAGAAAAGAGCACAGCTTACACTGTTGCCCCAAAAGGACATCAGGTGCATAACATCCACCCATGTTTTAGGATATGCTCCCCCAAAATTGGGGAAGTAGAAATTCAGATTATAAAGTGTGATTACAGAAAGGTAACTTGTATTTGTTGATAACTTACTAGGTATACAACGTTTTATATACATTATCTTACTTAGTCCTAAGTGTGACCAACTGTCCCACTTTGCCTGGGATTAAAGGTTGCCCAGGATATGGGGCTTTCAGTGCTAAACCCAGAAAGTTCTGGGAAAACCAGGAAGAGGTAGCCACCTACTCTAACAGAATTACTGCATCCATTTTAACAATAAGGAAACAGGTTGAGAGAGACTAAGTAACTTGCCCAAAGCCACCACCCTAGCGAGTGGTAGAGCTGAGACCCGAAACCAGGTCTATGCTTTCATTTTGCCACATTGGCAAGAAGACATATAGAGCTCTGTGTGGAGAAATATCAGGATGTTCAAAGGGGCCTCTTTTTCATTTTCAAGAGGTTTAGGGTAATATTAAAGTCCATGAATTCAAAAACAACGTATATATTAAAAAAGAATTTATTGGTCACCTTTGAAGGATGAAAATGCATTATTTTGAAAACTAGTAAATAGATGAAAGAAGCTTGTATTTATCCTGCCTATCCTGTACAAACTTTATTTTAGGGTAACCAACTAGGTGATTAAAGATCATTCTTCATTACACAATTCCAGCTAAGCAATGCCAAAGGAATAATGGAATTAAAACATCACCATTTTGCAACTACTAATGAAATAATAGAACAAGGCAATGATCATCAGTGGCTGCTAAAACTTTTATGACAGTGGTTTTCAACCTTGGCTGCATATTAGAATCACTTAGCGAGCTTTAAAAAAAAATTATATATATATACACACACACACACACACACACACACATATATATGCCTGAGCCTCACCCCCAGAGAGTCCAATTAAAATGGTTTGAAGTAGGCCTCAAGCCTCAGTGGGTTTACAAACTTCCCAGGGGATTGAAATGTGCTTCCAGGGCCACAAATCACTGCCCTGGGTGAAAGAACAGCAGGAAACACAATAAGGGATGAGTCAGGCTGACAACGCCTGGACCCCATAAACACTCATCATCGCTAAGTTAGGAAGCAAGCACTCTCTGAAAGTATCCTTGCCCCTCAACCCCACCCCAAACAAACAAACACAAAAAACAAACAAGCCAAACTATACTCAAGCCTCTAGATCTAACCACCAATTTACGAGAAACATTGGAACAAGACAACTTGTTTTCTCTAAAATGACCAAATGACTACTGTAGATTAAAAGCACTATCAACTAATTGCCATGTGTGGACAGTTTTTGGATCCTTATTCAAACTAACCAATGGTAAAATAAAATTAAATTAAAAAGACATGTATGAGGTAATTGGGGAAATTTAATGGTATCAAAGGACTGGTTTTTTTTTTCAGCTATGCTATTCGTATTGTGGTTATGTTAAAAAATGAAGTTCTTATTTTAGAAATACATACCCAGTATTTACAAATGAAATGACAAAATATCTGAGACTTGATTTTAAATAATCTAGCAGGGCATGAAGTGGGGAGTGGGGATATAGATGAAACAAGTTAGGTCATGCTGATAATTGCTGGAGCTGGATGATAAATCCATGGGGCTTCATTAAACCATTCTCTTTACTTTTGTGCACATTTGACCATCTCTACAGTAAAATACAAAAACAAAACAGCCATTTAACATAATTAAATAGAAATCATGATCAAAAGAGGTCCTGAGAGGAGTACCAGGGGAAGAAACAGGAGACTTCTGGGTTAATGAATCAGAAGTCACAGGACACATCACAGGCCCAGAAGCAGAAGTCCACAACCTCTAGCAGGTTTGTTAAGCCCAAGAACCCACTGTTGCTGTCATTGTGCCCAGAGAGTCACCTACACTCAGCTACTCACCTTGATCCCACTGAGAACCTCATTCATGATCTTTAAACGTTTGTCTTTATACTTCATATTTTGAACCTGCCAGGAAAAAGTGAAACACAGAACACACTTCCATGTGAGAGGGTCCAGATTTGCTGCAGATACTAAATCTCACTGGTGCTGTGGCTGTCACTTGGTGAGAACTTGAGGTGCCCAGTGATGGGCTGTGTCTCTCCCACTCTCCTCCTTGCCTCCCCGCCCCTGCCACACCCACCTTCTTTCTGAACCCGAACAGCCTTGGCCTGACTGTGCCCTCCTCCTAGGTTGTTTTTTCCATGGCTTCCTCCTTCACATTCAGGTTGTTGTTGTCCAGAGCTCAGCTCAATGTCCCCTCCTCACAGAGGTCTTTCCTGATCCCCTAATCTAAAACTGCCACCCACCCGCTCACTAGCATATCACCCTGTTTAATTCTCTACATAGTACTTATCATAACTGACATTTTCCTTCTTTGCTTTTACTTGTTTATGGCCTGAATCTCCACCCCAAGTAGAACCTAAGTTCCACAAGAGCAAGAGCCTTGTCTAATTTGCTGCTGTGTTCCCCCCAAAATAGGATATACAAACAATATTTTTTAAATATTTGCAATTAACTGAATGCAAAACAAATGAAGGACTAAATGACATACACCATTGAGTTCACCCATCCAAAATATGGTTGCTGGCCTAGCTAACAACTGTCCACATGGAGCCCTGCTGCCTGGTGGTAGCAGGGTTGGTTGCCAGGATTTAGGCCTAAAGTTTGGGTCGCTCATGTGACTGCTCTGTGTGGTTGGTTTGCATTGCTATGATGGAGAAACAGGGCCAATAATCCCTGTGCTAAGAACAGCCCAGTGGAGCAGGGTGTAAGAGTTATAGGCAGGGTCCCTGGGTGGCTCTTCTCTTTCCAATGAGGAATATGAATCAAGACAGAGTATATAAACCCTAAGAGTGGTCAGAAGATGAAAAGGGAAGATAAAGCCAAGTTCATCTGGGACAGTGGCAAGTCTTCTACCAGCTTTGCGTTGCTCAAACTCCAATCACAAGTCAGAATAGAGGAAGTAAAAGACTTTAGACTTTGAAGAACATAAACATGTCCCCAGTGACTGTTTCTTTACCTGAATAGCCCTATTCTTGGTGGCAATTACCCCATTAATTGGGATTAGGAGCACCATCACCCCGACACCTGCTAAGACTGAGGGTCCCAACTCTGCCCACAGGAAGTAGATGGACAAGGAAATCTGTAGAACGTTTGACCACAGCAGGTGGATGAAGCTGGTCACGTCCATGAGCTTCTGGGCATCCACAGACATCAGGTTCACCGTTTCTCCAATGGTGTACTGCTTCCTGGCCTGGTTGGATAGAGTCAGCGCCTGAAAACAAAGATTGGAATTGGGACACCTGGACAGGGCCAAGGATACTGGGGAGTGAGAGGGGAAATTCAGGAAGGAAGTGAAAGACAGTAGAAGGATGGGCTCCATATGGACACAACTTTTCCAAGGAGCTGTGATCTTCTTGTCACTAAATCTTACACACAGCGTTCTCTCATTCTTGACCACTCTTTCCTGCTATTCCTACCTTCCCCAACATCTGTTCCTCCACACACACTTTTTTTGCTCAGAAAAGTCCTATTTATCTCTTAGTGTCAACTTAGATGGAACTTCTCAGAAGACTTCCCTGACTCCCAAGTTTAGTTTAGATGTTTCTCCTGTGTATGCCCCTAACACCCCTCTGCCCTTACATTCACCACACTGCACTGTGTAATTTTGTTTTTCTATTTCTCCACCAGTTGTAAGCTCTGTAAGGACAAGGGCTACATCTGTCCAATTCACTACCGCTTTCACATGCACACAGTAGGGAAATCAAATACTGAAGGATGGAAGGAATGGAGGGATGAAAGGAAGAAGCACGTATTCATTCTTGCCTTGCAGACTTTAATGTGGCAATGTAATTTGGAGCCATACTGTGAGGAGGTTGCAACCATTCCCAAGGAGGACAGAGATCTTAGAATGGTGAGGAAACCTGCGGGGTTCACACACTAGAAGCAAAATGACTTATTGTCAGGAATTTGAGGGCAATATCTAGATGCATGAATCTTGCAGCATGAGCCTCTTGTTCTCATGTTAGAGAGATCAGAAGGCTGAGACACACAGTCTGTCACTTACAGCAGTGCCTTGTACAAATGCTCCCAGACAAGGGGCTGGGGGGTGGGGGTGGCTGCATGAAACCAGCTTGTACTACGCTCACCAAGCCACCCTCTGGTGTGGGCTACATCTTTCCAGAGGAATGAAAGCCTTCTTCTAATTCCCACAAGGCAGTGTATGGGCTATGAGTGGCCCTAGAGATCACCTTCCTCCTCCTCCTAGAAGCTCTACTGTCATCTTAATCCATCAATAAAGTCTTTAGAATATATCAGGATTCTTGGTTGTACAGTAAAAAGAAGGATATTTCCTAAAATATTAGGCTACCAAGGTTCTAGAGACATCATTTCACTGCTATGCCTCCCCTTTGGTATTGAAAAACAAAAACAAAAAGTAACATCTAATTACCCTTCAAGGTAATCACTATACTTTTCTTTTTTCAATAAATCTTTGTAAAGTGGAAAAGTCATTAATTTAGTCCCAATAGCCCTTGTCTAGAGGCAGGTCCTGTCTATGTGATTCTAGGCATTGAAATGATCTAAGCCCCACTTCTCTGTAAAATAGGGGTAATGCAGTTACTTCCCAGGGCTAAGAATTGATAATGGATGTAAAAAATGCTTCATAATGTTTCATAAATGAAGCATAATCTAAACATATAAAATTAGTCAATTTTAAATTCTATTTTAGGGACTTCCCTGGTGGTCCAGTGGTTAAGACTCCGCCTTCCAATGCCCGGGGTGCAGGTTCAATCCCTGGTCAGGGAGCTAAGATCCCACATGCCTTGGGGCCAAAAAAACAAAACATAAAACAGAAGCAATACTGTAACAAATTCAACAAAGACTTTAAAAATGGTCCACATCAAACAAAATCTTTTAAAAAAATTCTATTTTAGTGGCAATATTTATTTGAATGAAGGTCTCATTAAGGGCTCTATTTTACACATTCCTTATGGATTGTAACAGTTGCAAAACCTGGAATATATCAATATATATTAAGAATCACAGTAGTGGAAATGAATCATCACAACTGTAAAAGTATATGTTCATAGAAATGTCTGAGACAGCCTGGTTAGTGACCTCATATCCTGCAAACCAGCAGAAATACAGTATCTCCAGAAGGAATAAGGGGATTAAAATTTTAATTTTGGTGAAGACAAATTCCAGTGTGAGGGTATCTGGGAGTTCAAAGAACTTGACCAGACTTCTGATCTTAAGACATTTGGATCACCTCTCTGGGTCTCTCGACGAGTCAACATCTACTCAGGAAAGACAAAAGACACACTGGAGTTTTAAGAGAGGAAAGCAAAGGATAAAATCAGGAACTGTAACAGAGAAATCACTATGATGGAACACTCCAGTTGTGGATGAAAAAGAGGAAGAAAAGGCAACCGACTGATGTTCTGACCTATAAAAATTATCATCTCCTAATGGATGAATTTTCTCCTCAGGCTTGTAGTCACTATTTTCATTTCTTTTTATTTATTTTTTAAATTGAGATATACTTGACTCTACTTTCATTTCTTAAGGGAAAAAATGAGAATTCACCTTGGTGTCTAGGACAGAGGGAAATAAAGTTGCTCTGAGAAAGTTAAATATTAAAAGCAACGTGTCAGAGGGAAGATGGGCAAAATCATCTTAAGGAAATGGAATAGCTCCCAAGTCTGCAGAGCTTAGTAACAAGTGTGAGGTATTTACAAATCCAAAAAAGGAATCAGGCAGAGGAAGTGTTGGTCGTTACTCAAGACTGAGAAAAAGAAGTCGCTAGGCAAAAGTCAGTCCGGGGAGATGGAGTCCTGGTTCACAGAGCGTTCTAGTCTATGGCAAAATTGTGATTTGAGATAGACACGCCAGGTCTTATGAGCCAAGTTTCATGCAGTATTTGGTTTAAATGTTGGTGATTTTAAGAGTCTGCCCTTGGCCAGCTTCTTTTCTGACTTTACATTCTGTCCCAAGGTGTTGTCACCTTGTGGAGAGAGGAAGGAAGAGAGGGATGGCATGCAAGCCTTCAAAGCTGAAGGGCAGATCCCGGACAGAGAACAGCTTGCCGGCTTTTCCCTGGAGTGCACCTCACCCCCCACACACAGACGCTCTATGTCTGTACACACACTTTTCATTTTCGTCTCCAAAGAAGGCTGTATGTTTAGCCAAAATCCAGTGTTGAGGTCAGTTATCATTTCCACCAAATTTTCCTCAATCTTGGAAGAAATGCTCATGTTTACAAAGAGGATTTTCTTTGGTGATGCCTGGCATATTCCACTTACCTTCTTATATACAGAAGCCATGATGGTGGTCCGTACTTTCATGCCCAGCATAAAGCACAGTTTAAAGTAATACTGAAGGCAGACAGACTGGATGAAGGCCACGGCGAAGAAGAGGATTGAATAGAGATACCCAGTCCACAGATATATATCATGGTCATTTGCAAAGGAGATCAGCAATCTGCCAGAGCAAAACCAAGTAAGTGGTGCCCATCAAGCCTCCGAGGGCTCTTCACCCTCCTTGTGCACAGCCAGCTACGCTATCCTACCCTGTTGGTAACAAAAGTGACCAGAATTGTTCAATGCTCTTGAAAGACTGAGCTCCACAGCCATGCCAGCGCTCTTGCCTTTTTTGGAGATGAGCAGCAAGGGCTAAGGGTTGACGACCCATGACCGTGAGACGGGATAACGTGTGCTCCACAAAGCTGCCACTGCAGTGCTTTCTTTGATGCTCTCTTTCCCTACCCTCTGGTAAAAGAGGCTGTTATGTAGCAAGTTGATTGATTCCTGGAAAGGAATTAGGACATGTATCCAGCGTGAGTTAGAAGGGTTTCCCCTGGAGGATAGTTCATTCCATAGATCCTGGCAGACTGAAGTCCTGTCGTGATTAACCCAAACCACCCACTGAATGCCTGACTGTGGAGCAATGAGGTTACAGAGACTATGTACAAGCCTCTCCTGGGGTATGAGGCCCACCTTTTGGACATGACTCAGCTCACAGCAGTTCTGTTTAAGAAGAAAGCACCCCTAAGAAGCACCTGGCTTCCTATGAGGAGAAGGACATGGAAAAGAGGGAGGCTAAAGGATCTAAGTGATTTTTCAGATCATTTTAGATCTTGAAAAATGCCTTGTGCTTTTCATGAACACAATGCTGTAAGGTTGAAGAAAATTATGAGCGTTTAAAAAAATGGAAACTTAATAATAGCCTCCTGCCTGCATATACAAGGCGCAAAAAGCAGAGTGGCAGAGGAGGCCCTGAAAGGACAACCCAGGGCCTGGGGACTCACTTCAGCAGCTGAGGATTCAGAAACACGAGGATGTCATACACCAGCTTCAGCAGGAATGATTTCAGGAGGATGACGTAGAAAGTTTTGAAGAGGGCTTTCACCAACCAGGACTTGGGAAAGTCTTTTGTGGTCTCAGACTTCTTTTTATTCTTTTTAGTTTCTTCCTGGGTACAAAACCAAACAACATCAGTGCTTGCAGAGCTGTGTGGTGTAAGACTTTGTCTTTACTGAACAGTTCCCAAGTGTTAGCCCCTGAGCCCTGCTGCCTTCTTTGTACAGGTTTCGGTCTTCTCTCCACTGCCTGGTCCCATTCACCCTTTTAGCTGCTATCACTGTTCCCCTCTCCCCCTCCTAACTGATACTTCGGATCTATTTTGGATTAGGAAAACAGGCAACAAACCTGGTGAGAATACCATGTAAAAACAAAGAACAGCTTCTGACTGGGGGACTGTGGGGCATCGTGGGAGGGAAGGGCACAGGCATGATTTTATATATATATATATATATATATATATATATATATATATTTCGGATGCTTAAAAGCCTTTTCATTCTCTTCTTGCTCACGGTTATTGTGGGATGTTATGGGTTGAATAGAATCCCCCCAAAAGTTATGCTGAAGTCCTAACCCCCGGTGCCTTAGAACGTGCCCTTGTTTGGAAATAGGGCCTTTGCAAATGTAATCAAGATGAGGTCATTAGAGTGTGTCATGGAATGGGTCCTACTCCAATATGACTGGTGTCCTTGTAAGAAGAGACACAGACATGGGGGAAGAGGCCACATGATGACAGAGGCAGAGAGTGGAGTGAAAACATCCACAACCCAAGGAACACCAAGGACTGCTGGTAAAACCCAGAAGGTAGAAGAGGTAAGGAAGGTTTCTTCCCTACATGTTTTAGAGGGAGCATGGCCCTGCCGATGCTTTGATTTCAGACTTCTGGCCTCCTAAGTTGTGAGACAATACATTTCTGTTGTTTTAAGCCACACGGCTCATGGTGCTTTGTTTCAGCGACCCCGGGAATCTACTACATGGGATATCACCACCCACTCTCCCGCCTCTTCCTTTTCCTGTCTCAGGAGTCCCCACCAGGCCCCCAGTTCCAGCTTCTCAGCCTCAGTGACATCCTCTTGTAATTTCTCTCACTGGGATCCCATCTGATCGGTCTCTTGCCTGAACAACTGCCTCAACCTGCTTGCCAGCTTCCACTTTTGCCTCCCAACCATCCGTTCTCCTGGCAGCTGCTTCAGTGGGCTTTTAAAAATGTCAATCTGATTGCATTACTCCTCTGCTCAAAACTTTCCACCGGCTTTCCATCAGAGTTAAAATAAAATCCAGACTCCTCACCATGGCCCATGAGGGTCTAAACCACTTAGTCCCGCCCCTTTCCCTGAGCTCACCTCACCCCTCACTCAGGCTCTCTCTCCATGCTCTCACATCCTCTTTCTCTTCTCCAAACAAGCCAACCATGTTCCCCACTCAGCTTCCCCCTCCTGCGCCTCTGAGTGAAATACGCTTCCTTCTGATGGGCTCTTTTCATCGCTTGGATCTTTGCCCAAATATCATCTCCTCTGAGAAGCCTCTCCTGTTACTCTGTCTAAGGAAGCACTTCACCCCAGATACATTAACATGTTTTCTAAATAGCACTTACTACTCTTTCAGAGTAATGTATGTATTTGTTTGTTATTTATTTTCCAGCTCGCTAAAGGTGAGGACTCTTTCAGGCTGATCCTTATACCTGTGCCCAGAATGGTCTCTGACACACAGTGGTACTCAATAAATATTTTCAAGTGAATAAAAAAATAAATTAGCTGCTAATGCTAAATCCCACCGACGTGCAGATTCTAGTAATGCTAAGGTATTCTTTTATTTTTCTATTTTAAAAAACATTTTATTGTGGAAAATTTCTAATATACCCCAAAGGAGAGAGATCAGTACTACATTATACTCCCATGTATCCATATAGTACTAAGGTACTGTTAGTATTGTGAATATTACTAATAATATAAAATGCACTGTAAAGTATAGAGTGCTGTCAAAATGTAAGGACAGATTCACCAGGACATTGGTGTCCTCTTGCCTAAGACAGACAGCACATTCGGACAGACACTCATGGGAAAGTTACCAGGACAAGGACATCTTGGCTTTGACTCTGGTTCTTGTCCAAACCATGCAGCCTGGCTCCAGGGTTCCGCTGGGTGTTCTTCTGCTGCCGTTTCTGGAATGCCTGCCTGGCCTTCTGCAGCTCTCCTGCCATGTACTTTTCAAACCTGCTGACTAGTGTCTTTGTTTTAGTCTCTTCATCAATATCCCAGATATCTTCG
Organism: Mesoplodon mirus; assembly: GCF_964341445.2. Lineage (NCBI taxonomy): Eukaryota > Metazoa > Chordata > Mammalia > Artiodactyla > Ziphiidae > Mesoplodon > Mesoplodon mirus. Next base: position 201,809,306 of record NC_138977.1, on the reverse strand, counting down.
AGCGTCAGAGGTTTCTTGAAGCCTTTCAGAACAGTGCTGGAATAAGAGTGACCCACAGGCTGAGGCCCTGCGGGTGGGGCCAGAGGCTGTCTCCTCGCTGCCTCTGTCAAAACCATCCAGTCCCAGGATGGAGGGATAGAAGAATGGGGCTTCTCCCTTGCTCTACTAGCCCAGCTCCTAGCTCTTGGAGCTTGAAAGAGGAGTGGGGAGAGCAGAAAAGGGAGTGGGTGGGGGTGATGGAAGGTGGGAGAAAACAAGAGAAGGGGAAGGAGTCCTACTGAATTGAGAGCCAAAAGAGCATCACCTCCCCCGATCCTGTTCCTTCCTTCTCAAACACTGGCTGCCTCTCTGCTGCCCTGGCATCTCCCTGAGGAGCCTCCACGGTGCCCTTAAGGAACTGAGCAGACCTGGAGGCCACCTGTAATACTCTCTCTCTCTAGATCAGGGCTCCTCAACCTGGGATTTGAGAACATGGATGGAAAATAAATTACATCTTTACTTTTATTAGCTTCTAACTGAAATTTAGCCTTTCCTTCTAATATGAATGTAGTCAACCCACCACAGTTCTAAAACAGAGTACTTGTACCTTTGTTACCAGGTAACAAAAGTCACAGATGTTTTCATGGCTCATTTACACTCATCACTGCTTTGAAACTATTAAACCCAGCTAGCATTAGGTCTTGATATTTAATGCATTAATAAAGAAGCACATGTATTACTATATCACAAATTTGGTAACTACATTTCAATATATTTGTTTCCCTTTATAATCCCATGTCTTTTATTGTACACATTTAAAACATCATCTGAGAAGGGATTCATGGGTGTTACCAGGCTGCCAAAGGGGTCCATGGAACTACAAAGGCCAAGGATGGCTGCTCCAGATCCTCTGGAAGCCCGGAACAGCTATTTCATCCCTTACCTGAGTCTGTGCCGCACTCCTTGCCCCCAAATTTCCCTCTTCCTGTCCTACTGCCTCCTTTTCCTCCTCTCCTTTTTTTTCATGGAACTCCCCAGGCTACCAAGAGCACATCCCCCTCCTTCCTCTCCTCAGCTTCCCCATCTGCCCAGTGAAGGGACTGCAGTAAACTGATCTGGATGTTTTAACATTCTCTGACTCTAAGTAGAGGAGAAATGGAAGCCATGGCAGGCACTTTTAAAATTAAGATTTCCATCACTTTCAGGAGAGTGAGGGGGGAGGGATATAGACAAGCCACACTCCAGGTATTTCCTACCTGTCATACCAACTAAACGTGATGCTACTCAGAAATGAAGCTGTGGTTGAAGGATGCTGCAAGACACACACAAAAAATCAGACAGTAAATCAATTAGAAACAGGAATTCTATGGAACTCTAAAATCAGAAGCTGAGTTTTCTAAATATGATGTTGTGCTAGAAATTAGATATGACACTGAAGTAGACTGGTCAACGTGTTTGTTTGGAGACCCTAAGGTCACCAGTAGAATGATAACCAGACTTTTTGGCATAGATGTATGAATTAACTGTCTATGCTGAAGCTTGGTGGGTCAATATAAAAGTGTTTCCAAATTCTAGTCACTTTGTTTCCTTACATCACAAAATGGACTATACTACTATATTCTGGGCTTGTGGAACCTTCATGAGACCTAGACATCTCAAAGTTACATCTGTCAAGATACCATCCAATTAAATAATATATGAAGTGGTCATATTTAGAGTCTCACTTTTGATGAGTCATTTTTTTCTGAAAATGCTGAAAGGATCAGGACCAGGATCTGGAATGCATAGCAGATGAAGAACACGCAGGAGTAAGCCAGATTAGAACTGCTTCCCTATGGGGGGGAGGGGACAAAGAAAATGAGCCTTTTATCTGAATTAAGTCTAAACAGCCCCTATGTATCAATGCTTGTGATTAAAATCTATTATCAAATCCCCTAAATACAATCCTACCCTGCAACTCAATTTACCTTATGTCATTTACTCCAACTTAGAAGTTGCCCAGCGGTACCTCCTCATAACACCATCTCTTTCCTCCTTACCCTTAAGAGTGTCCGGATCAGAGTCTGAAACTGGAAAGTGCTACAGAGTATTGAGAGAATCCAGAATAGGGACAGGAACCAAGAGTCCTTCTGTATACACCATCGCCTGCTGTGTTGGATCAGCAAAACCAGGATCTAGAGAGAAATTCACATCATGTTTCGAAAAGTATTGTCACTAACACCAAGGACAAGAAGCAAGAAGGATTTCAGAGAACAGGGGAAGAAACGGGGGCTGAAGGGGGAGATTGTTGCAACTAATCTGATGCCAAATAGTACATTTCCTCCCTGATACCATCCGACTTTTTCTTTCAGGACCCCAGTGCTCTCTCTGGAACTCCCTTCCCTATCCCATCTCTATTCACCACACTTGGGGAGGGAGTCAGACAAGAACGCAGAGGGTCACCACCTGCATCTGAATGGAAGCCAGATGGGAGCCAGAAAAATCTTTCTAAGGCCCAAGAAAATAATTTCAGTCACTACAGTAATCAGGTTGGGGAGGCAGATTCTGCTGAATAGGTGCAAGGTGTCTGTATCACAATATTTTCTAATAATATTAGACTAAGCAATTAACAACAACAAAAAACTTTGCCTCGCATTATTCACTTAGTTATAATTAATTAAATGTTGTTTTCCCAGACCCAGTGCTGTGCTAGTAAACTGGCATTCTGAAAACAAAGCCATGATTTGTGGCATGTGTGAATTTCCATGGTATAAATACTCCCACCGTGGTGGATTTCAATCTCCAACATGATGTCACCAAACGCAGGATTGGGAAGAGAGGCGCAGTCAGCTCCGTGAGCTGGCTCCAGTGCACTGCTGTCTAGACTCTTCTCTGTTTTATAACAACGGTGACAAAATGAAGTCCTTACAGGGGCCAAGCAGAGCATGCTACTGAGTGAAGTGAGGGTGGAGGACAGTATTGAGCACATACCTGGTCTAATGCAACCAACTGCTACTCAGTCCTAGCTGACCACTGCCCTGTGGGAATGTCGGCCCAAAGTTGCCAGGCATTCTGATTTTTCAAGAAAGTTTAGGAATCAAAATAATTAGGTTGTATGTTCCTCTTTCAAAATGATGGTAATGGGAATTCCCTGGCGGTCCAGTGGTTAGGACTTGGCACTTTCACTGCTGGGGGCCTGAGTTTGATCCCTGGTTGGGGAACTATGATCCCACAAGCTGCTCGACACAGCCAAAAATAAAAAATAAATAAATAAGGGCCTCCCTGGTGGCGCAGTGGTTGAGAGTCCGCCTGCCGATGCAGGGGATACGGGTTCGTGCCCCGGTCTGGGAGGATCCCATATGCCGCGGAGCGGCTGGGCCCGTGAGCCATGGCCGCTGGGCCTGTGCGTCCGGAGCCTGTGCTCCGCAACGGGAGAGGCCACAACAGTGAGAGGCCCGCGTACAGCAAAAAAAAAAAAATAAATAAATAAATAAATAAATAAATAAATAAATAAATAAATAAATAAATAAAATAAAATGATGGTAATGAATTCAATTGTTTTTTTAAACACTATACAGCTCTCCCTCCCCCCACAAAAAACCCTGCCTGTAGGAGAGACATAAGTTTCTGTCATCAAATTTACACAAACAAGTCTAGACTCAGTGATCCATTGATTAGAGTCACCAATCAATTTAAAAATAATGTTTACAGCATGTAGAAAATTCTTTTACATCAAGAAACTTGGATTTCATCTGTGATCCTTAGATGGCAAGATACGAGGGCATAAGTTACACATGTTAATCATTAAAGCTAATACTTACCTTAGGAAGAAGGCATTAAAAGTAGTGTTTAAAAGCAAATGAAAAGTTAAAATTGGTTTCACCCTATTACAACCAAGCTTTGCTTCATCATAGGTCCCTTGAAAAAGGTAGATGAAATTGGACTTTATTTCATTCCACAAGAGCAAATTTCAGCAGGATGGCTATGAGTAGAGAGAAGATAAACAGGATAGAAGTGATGGTGGGCCTCACCCATGTGCCCAGGTAGAGGCTTGGATTGGTATATCTAACGGCAGGGACTGTGGCTTGTCCAGTGTCTTCTGTGAGTGCAAGGGCCAGATCTATGGCTGCCAGAATAAGAAGAAACCCAACAAGCACCTGAGAAGGCAAAAAAAAAAAAACACTGTTAGGAAGACATCACTCTTAAGAATAGAATGGTTCCCAGTAATGGATGATAAAAATGGTAGGTAGTGCAAGATATGGAAGCAACCTAAGTGTCCATCAACAGATGAATGGATAAAGAAGATGTGATATACACACACACACACACACACACACACGCACAATTGAATACTACTCAGCCATAATAAAGAATGAAATTTTGCCATTTGCAGCAACATGGATAGACCTGGAGGGCATTATGCTTAGTGAAATAAGTCAGAGAAGGACATATATGTAGAATCTAAAAAATATAACAAACTAGAGAATTTATATTTATATTATATTCTTTTTGTTATCAAAAACGAAGCAGACTCACAGAGAACAGATGAGTTGGTTACCAGTGGGGAGAGGGAAGGGGCAATATAAGGGTAGGGGATTAAGAGGAACAAACTATTAAGTATAAAATAAGCTACAAGGATATACTGTACAACATGGGGAATATAGCTAATATTTTATAATAACTATAAATGGAGTATTCACCTTTAAAATTGTGAATCACTGTATGTACATCTGTAACTTATATAATATTGTACATTAACTATACTTCAATAAAAATGGTAGGCAATGATTCAGATAACACACTCAATAATTATGGAATCAATGGATATATATATAGTTCAAGTAATGGAATAAAGTTCAAAGTATGCTAAGTGTTGTTAAGGAATGTTGATTTTCATGGTTTTAAAATACATCCACAAATCCTCCAATACTCCTCCCTTCAAAAGATAGCTTAGTTCCCCTTCCCTTGAGTATGGGCTGAACCCTGACTCACTTGAAATAAATAGAATATGGCAGAAGTGACAGTGTGCAACTTCCAAGATTAGGTCATAGAAAACAATGTGGCTTCCTCTTTGTTCTCTCTTTCAGATCACTCACAGCAAGGTAAAGTTCCAGCCTCATCGTGAGGACACTCAAGTAGCTCTATGGAGAGGTCCACTTGGTAAGGAACTGAGACCTCCTGCCAAAAGCCATGTGGGTGTGTCAATTTAGAAGCAGATCTTCTAGCCCCAGTCAAGCCTTCAGACCTTAGGCAGAGCCTGCATATTAATAACAGCAACCTCATGACAGACCCTGAAGTCAGGTAAGCTGCTCCCAAATCTCTGACCCATGGAAACTGAGATTTTTAAAAAAAAAGTTTATTTTTAAGCCACTAAGTTTTGGAGTAATTTGTTACATAGCAATAGATAACTAATAAAATAGATTTAAAGGGGGAATTCCTCCAACCCAATTGGAATGGCACTATTCCCTTTCCTTGGTCATTATTCCCAGCCTTCTCCCCATATAAACTTTGAAGTTAATGACTGCAACTCTGTGACCCAAAGATGACTCCAAGTCTGTCAAATATTTGTACTATGAGCTCATAAGACATGATACACATCTTTTTGTTCTAAAGGACTACTGCCCACCCATCAGGAGGGAGAATTATTACCTCCACTGAGGAGGTCCACCAGTACCTTATCCCTCAAGATGAAGATCTTTAGTATCGGCTCCCCTACCTTCACCCCTCCCTACTCCCATCCATCTATGCTACTCATTCCATAAGCCTCATTCATCCAGAATGGCTCAGGCAGATATATTGGGCCCTTTATAATGAAAACCAGCAAAGAAAGCACCTTTAACTAATAGGATACGTGCTATTATTTAGCAAAGATTTCTTCATAATCAATCCCATTATTGCTAAAATAAAGGCTCTTTAGGATGATTAAAAGAAAAAATTAGGAAAATCTCTCAGAACAGAGGGGAAAAGAGAAAAAGAAATTCTAAAGAAAAGGAGGATCAATTCAGCGAGTCCAACATCTATCTAACAAGAAGTTCTAGAGATATGGAATTTTAAAATTAGAGGAAAGGAAATGAAAAGAATAATATAAAAATTCCTCAGAGATAAGACATGAGTCTTTAGGTTAAAAGTATAGAACCCATTGAATGAAAAAAGACCCAAGTAGACACTCTTATGAAATTTCAGGACATCAAGAATAAAGAGGATAAAGCTTCTAGAGAGGATAACAAGGAATGAGAAGAATTCTAACTTGGTAGCACAGGATTTGGGGGAACAACATAGCAACATCTTCAAACTTAAAAAAAAGTTTTTTTGAACCTAGCATTCCATAGTCAGATCAACATTTTCAGAAAGCAAGAACCTAGAGACTTTATTTACTATTGCTCTTTCTGAAAATTTTATTGGGAGCACTAAATCTCGTCTTACACAAAGGGGCATCGAGATGAGGATGTAATGTACAGCATGGTGACTATAGTTTAGAACTTTCAAATATACAATACAGTACTGTTAAGAAAGTAGATATTGAGGGCTTCCCTGGTGGCGCAAGGTTAAGAATCCACTTGCCAATACAGGGGACATGGGTTCCAGCCCTGGTCCGCGAAGATCCCACACGCCACAACTACTGAAGCCCGCATGCCTAGGGCCCGTGCTCTGCAACAAGAGAAGCCACTACAATGAGAAGCCCCCATACCACAACAAAGAGCAGCCCCCGCTCGCCGCAACTAGAGAAAGCCCGCCTGCAGCAAAGAAGACCTAATGTAGCCAAAAATAAAAATAAAATAAATAAATTTATAAAAAAAAGAAAGTAGACATTGAAAATTCTCATTACAAGAACAAAAATTATGTAACTATGTATGGTGATGGATGTTAACTGGACTTATTGTAGTGATCATTTCAAATTCTTATGCTGTACAGCTGAAACTAATATAATGTTATATGTCAATTATGCCTCGGTTTTAAAAAAGACTATAAACTGAAAAGAAAATCTCATTTGATCTCCAGAACTTTTTATCTTCTAACTGCAAGTCTGTCATGAACTTGTGATTATAGTCATAATACTGTATCAATACTTCAAAGTTGCTAAGAGACTAGATCTTAAATGTTCTCACACACACACAAAAAAGATAATTATGTGACATGATAGAAGTGTTAGCTAACAGTATGGTGGTAATCATATTGCAATATATAAACAAATCTAATCAACACACTGTACACCTTCAACTTATACAATGTTATATGTGGATTAAGGAAAAAGAAAGGAAGAACTAGAGCCTAAAATTGATGGCAAAAAAAAAAAAAAAGAAGGGGGAGGGGGAGTTCTCTGACGATCCAGTGGTTAGAATTCAGGGCTATCACTGTCATGGCCTCAGGTACAAACCCTGGTCTCAATCCCTGGTAGGGGAACTAAGGTACTGCAAGCTGTGTGGCACAGCCAAATAAATAAATAAAATAAAATTGATGGCAGATTATTTTTAGGTATAAAGGTAACCTACAGAAGAACAGAACATAATCACACAAAATTAAAAGGCTGAGAGAAAGAGGGATAGAGAAAAAGGAAGCTAGGGAGTTGGGTCAATGAGCTAAATCTTTGTCTTTCACAGAGGACAGAAATAGATATTTTTTGAAGTTGATGGATCAAGAAATACAGGGCTTCCCTGGTGGCGCAGTGGTTGGAAGTCTGCCTGCCGATGCAGGGGACACGGGTTCGAGCCCTGGTCTGGGAGGATCCCACATGCCGTGGAGAAGCTGGGCCCGTGAGCCACAACTACTGAGCCTGCGCGTCTGGAGCCTGTGCTCTGCAACAAGAGAGGCCGCGATAGTGAGAGGCCTGCGCACTGCGATGAGGAGTGGCCCCCGCTTGCCACAACTAGAGGAAGCCCTCGCACAGAAACGAAGACCCAACACAGCAAACATAAATAAATAAATTAATAAACTCCTACCCCCAACATCTTAAAAAAAAAAAAAAGAAACACAGGTATAAACACATTATTTGCAGATATGAAGGTAACCATCAAAATAATTTTAAATGGCAGCCTCTGGAGAACAGGACTAGAAGGTAGAGGGGTGAGAATGAGTCTTTTTCATTTTGTTTTTCTGTTTGTTTGTTTAGTTTTTTAAAAAGAGTAAAAGGAAACATCTCAAAATGTTAACAGGAGTATGTCAGAGTGATACAATTATCAATGATTTCCTATTTCCCTAGAGTCGACAAACTTTCTACAATAATGCATTCTTTTTATAATCAGAAACATACATATGCTTTTCTTAATCACAATCAGGGAAATATTGTGGTTGTTTAATGATTACCAAGTCCATAAATAGTCATTGCCCTTGATCTCTGAATCACTGGAGGAGTTTCAAGTGCACGTGGAGTTTATTGAACTCAACTTCCTAAAGAGACACAATATCATTGGTATTAAAAAAGAAAGTACGGGGACTTCTCTGGTGGTGCAGTGGTTAAGAATCCACCTTCCGGGCTTCTCTGGTGGCGCAGTGGTTGAGAGTCCGCCTGTGGATTCAGAGTACACGGGTTCGTGCCCCGGTCCGGGAAGATCCCACATGCCACGGAGCGGCTGGGCCCGTGAGCCATGGCCGCTGAGCCTGCACATCTGGAGCCTGTGCTCCGCAACAGGAGAGGCCACAACAGTGAGAGGGCTGCGTACCGCAAAAAAAAAAAAAAAAAAGAATCCACCTTCCAATGCAGGGGATGCGGGTTCGATTCCTGGTTGGGGAACTAAGATGCCAGGTGCTGAGAAGCAACTAAGCCCACGTGCCACAACTACTGAGCCTATGATCCACAACTAGAGAGCCTGCATGCCTCAACTACAGAGCCCACACACTCTGGAGCCCATGGGCCACAACTAGAGAGAAGCCCGTGTGCCACAATGAAAAATCCTGCATGCCGGGATTCCCTGGTGGTGCAGTGGTTAAGAATCCGCCTGGCAATGCAGAGGACACGGGTTTGAGCCCCGGTCCAGGAGGATCCCACATGCCATGGAGCAACTAAGCCCGTGAGCCACAACCACTGAAGCCCACGTGCCTATAGCCCGAGCTCCGCAACAAGAGAAGCCACCACAATAAGAAGCCAGTGCACTGCAACAAAGAGTAGCCCCCGTTCACCACAACTAGAGAAAGCCCGCAAACGGCAAGGAAGACCCAATGCAGCCAAAAATAAATAAATATTAAAAAAGAAAAAGATCCCACATGCTGCAACTAAGACCCGATGCAGCCATAAATAAATAAATAAATAAATAAATAAATAAATAAATAAATAAATAAATATTTTTTTTTTTAAAAAGGAATTCCCTGGCAGTCCAAGGGCCCGGTGCTTTCACTGCCGAGGGCGTGGCTTCGATCCTTGGTCCGGGAACTAAGATCCTGCAAATCATGTGGTGCAGCCAAAAAAAAAAAAAAAAAAAGAAAGAAAGTAAAGTGGTTTGGCCATATTTAATATCTTTCCACCTCTGCACAGTCCTCCTTTTCCCAGTGCTTTATGAAAGCACTCTGGTTGAACCTTCGACCCATTACAGAGGGTGTCTATTTCCATCACTTCCCTGGCAGACAAACGTCTAACTTCAGTTTCAGTATTTTCAGGAACTACATCCCCCAGCAGACCATTCTACTATCAGACAGTTATTACTATAAGAAAGTTCTTCCACCTTTGTAATGGTCTTTACAACTGAACTTATTTAAAACCGGCTCAAAGAAAAGTCAACTGATAAAGCTGTCTCAAATTTAAGTTCTTAAACTTTGGTACAGCTGAAAATAATTTACTTACCTTTGATTTTCTGTCTTTTTTAAGTTTATGTAAGATTAAGGGATAAAAAAGGTAAATCATCCACAAAAAAATTAAAAAAAGGAAAGAAAGAAAGAAAGTTCTTCTGTATGTTTGGCTAAAGTCAGCTCCCCTGGAACAACCTACACTGACTTACCTTGATCTTGCTCTCTGAAACTTTTCAGAATAAGCTAGGCAGTCTTCTATGTTATACTTCTACAAATACTTGAAGATGATTCCCATGTCTCACTAGCTCAACAATAAGTCCACTTTTGCTGCACATCTGACCTCAGCAGATCCACAACCTCCAGAACAATACTCCTCTTTTGTTACCCTGGGACTAAATGAGCTCATTCATTCATTCATTTTTTAATTCAATTCATTCAATTACCTACTATGCACAGGGTCCTTCGGGTAAGGGTGTACCTTTAAACAAACTGGTAGAGTCTCTCACTAGCTTAGTCAAGCAAATTGACTTAGTCCAGGTGAGGTAAACACTGCACTAATGACCAAACAGCAATGACAGTTCAAGAGAATCAGAGAGGAACAAACAGCCCAAAGGCGGGTAGAACAGGAAGTGAAGAAATGAAGTCAAGCTGAGGAGTGATCCAAGAAGAAGGTTCTCATATTAGAAGTGAATTTTTACTTTCTGAGGAATTATACTTCTGTTTCAGAAGAGAAACCAATTATTCTGAAATTTTTAAGAGGACGCTACTCTGTGCCTGTCACTCTCAGGGAGAAGGACAAAAAAAAGTATAAATTATAAACGAAGCTCCTGAAACTATGAGCAAGGGTGAGCGGATTATTAGCTACAGGGAAAAAAAAGCTAATACATTTCTTTTAATCTACAGAGTTTTATCCATAGAGATTTGTGTTTATAAAAGTTAAACATGATATATCCATACATTGGAATATGATGGATGAGCCTTAAACAACACGCATGAACCTTGAAAACCTTATGCTACGTAAAAGAAGCCAATAATAAAAGATCATGTATTATATGATTCCATTCGTATGAAATGTTTAGAATAGGGAAACTATAGCAATAAAGAGTATACTAGTGGTTGCTTAGGGCTAGGGGAGATGGGGAGATAGGGGTTGATAAAGGATTTCTTTTTGAGGGAAAAAAATGTTCTAAAAGTGACTGTGGTGATGGTTACACATATCATGAAAATACTTAAAAAAAAGAATTGTATTTAAATGGGTGAAATTGTATGATATGTGAATTATTTCTCAATAAAGTTGTTTATTAAAAGTTAATTAATAGCTATGAGAAAAATGGGATACTAATTTACTCATTACCCAACCTTTTCTTGGAAGCTCCAGAAAATGATAGAAGCCCTCTAACTTGACTGACTAAGGAAAAGCTCTGTCACATCCCCAAGGGTACTGAAGCATGCTGTTCAATGTTCAGTCTAACACACCTTGACTCAATCCCTCTTCCTAGAGTGCATTTAATACCAACATTCAACAAATGTGTACCAAGTGGTAGGCCCTGTGCTGGGCACTCAGGTCAGTGAGGGAGACAAAGCCCTGCTCCAAGCTCTCCCGGACTGTTCTTCTATCCAGAGTAGACAAAACACACCACCACCCCACCTCAGAGTGTCAATGCAAATCCAACTTCCTTTGGCCAAATTTCTTCCTTCCTTCTTTTTAGACTGCAGTAACCTGAGGTCATAGGCCTGTATGCTTATAGAACACCGAATCTAATTTGCCTCTCTAAAGCCCTGTTTAATAATCAGGACAGATAGAAAAAAACCTAGTGAAAAGAAGCAGATGATAGATTTTAAGAGGTAGTTTTACAATCTCAGTTGAGGATCTTCCGGTTCTCACAAGACTTCCTCTGCATTAATCAGTGCAGCTGGCTGAGAGGCTCCTACCCTCATTCCTCCTGCAGCCCGTTCTTTCCATTATTTCCCTACTCAGGCATGTCACCGTGAGCACACACCCTTCCTCCCTCTACTCTGAGCGACCATCCAGACTCAGGGTTGACTTTGGGAAAATGGAAGCCCTATTTCAGATCTAAGCCTGGGGAGAAGAGCAATGTTTGGATTGGCTGAGTGGAGCAGAGGACCCATTAGAGAGTTCATTTTTACCTCATGGTAGATGCCAACTGAATTATAGTCTCCTGATTACTTAGAACAGCGTGAAGATAGATAATCCAGCATTTGCTTTTCAAATGCTGAAAAGACCATAACTGTTCAACTGACTGATTACTCATCATTGGTGTTTCCAGAGTCCAATATCCATAAGATTTAAGAGTCATTATTCTTGGGCTTCCCTGGTGGCGCAGTGGTTGAGAGTCCGCCTACTGATGCAGGGGACACGGGTTCGTGCCCCAGTCCGGGAAGATCCCACATGCCACGGAGTGGCTGGGCCCGTGAGCCATGGCCGCTGAGCCTGCGCGTCCGGAGCCTGTGCTCCGCAACGGGAGAGGCCACAGCAGTGAGAGGCCCGCGAACCGCAAGAGAAAAAAGAAAAAGAGTCATTATTCTTATGCAAAAATCAAAGTAACTTAACTAAGAAGCATGGCAGGGTGCCAATGAAGCATAGGACAGGTGGAGACAGGGACATCCAGAGCATGGCTCTACCTGGAAAAGCTGGTTAAAGGCAGGGAAGAAGACATTTGAACCACCAAGAAAATGTCTCTGTCGTGTACCACAAAATTAATTAGAAAATAGTGGGGTTCCCATACCTGCTTAGCAAGGTAGAGTTTGGTTATAGAAGATTTCTTTGTCCTGGATCTATACACATAGAGAAGCTGCCAAGGGGCCAGGAGCCAAAGGAAGCCCAAGGGAATCCACACCAGAACAGTTTGCTCAAAACAAAGTGGCAGGTCCACCTCTGGGCTATCCAGGAATGAGGAGTTCTGGGGGACCAAAATGGAATGATTGTTGGATGCATGCATTTTAAAGAAGAGAATACCAGCCCCCAGCCCACACCCATCCCTACCCTTGCTTCCAAACAATTTTAACCCAGTTCTATATCCATATTTAGCCTGACCCTTTAACTAGCTGTATTTTCCTATCCAACTCCATTGATATAAATTCACCATTAAGTGTCATTTAGTGACTTTTCTTACCAATCCACCCTCTAAAAACCTTTCTTTCTGTGATTCTAAGTGAATTTCTCCACTATCTATTATGATTTAATTTCACCACCACATTTGCCAAGTTGTGGGAAGAAGAGGGACCATTCCTCAACCCAAAGGGGAGAACAGTCCTGGGATATAAACTTCTTATTCTAGTTTTTAGTATTGATTGAACTCACTGGCAGACACTCAAACCTAACCTGCAGGTAGCAGAATGCTTAGTCACACTTAGGCAATTAATCTCCTATAGCCCTAGGGGCTTATGTCGGATCGTGAAGAGGCCTTAGGTACAGGAGCAGCAGTGGCACATTGGAGGGAAGGCTTATTCCCAGCAAGTTTTCTACTGGTCTTTGCATTCTGCAATAAATAGAAGTATCTTGTGAGGTGAAGGTGGGGCACCAGTTCTTACATCTGAGTCATGTGAGGGTAGATTATTCTCTTCTTACAAATATTTTTTGCTTTGTTCAGCTGTTTGCACAGACTCTTTAAAGATAGAGGTGCCCTGACCAAGATAATCTGTCAGATGATTCTCAGAAAGAATTCTCTTGAGATGGCCTGGTGAGATCCTGAGGCACGTTAAGCCCTACCTTCCTGTGGTATACGTGTCCTGGCCTCGAGGGCCTTGGGTTCCAGGTTCTTTCTAGGATGGGAAGTGCTGTCCACGTGTTCTGCTATCTCATTCCTGCTCTTCTCCTCTCTCCATAAAATTATCTAACTTTAGAATTCAGAAGAATTACCTAAGATAGTTAAACCAGTTTAATAAGGACTCCAGATGATTCTGATCCTAGGAGTCTGCAGACCACACTTCCTCAAAACCCCTAAATTTCTATTCCACTAAACCATTTGATACTGATGCTCGCTGTTTTGAATTCTCTGCTTTAATGGTTCAAAAATTGTTTCAGTGTTCAGGATGCCCAAATTTGCATCCCTAGCCTCAACTTCTAGTCACATCACTAATTGCCAGTTCCTCTAGAACATATCAGTATTATTTCAACATCAACATTTCTCAGCAAGACTCAATCATAGACCTTCTCTTTGTCCTCATACTCCACAAACAACAATTCCCCCTCTTAACATTGATGAAATTGGAAGCCCTTCCCGTATTTCTCTTTAGAGAAGGCAATTTTACAGCTACCTAGTCTGAGAAAAGAGAAAAGAGTGGGATACAATAAACATATTTTAGAGTAGAAATGTATTATCTCTCCCACATAGAATATCCTAGGGAGATACTATGACTTATCTTAAAAAAAAAAAAAAAGAAAGAAAGAAACCCTGAACTTTAGACCAACTGCACATCTAACTTTTCTAGGTCTTATTAGTAGTCACTCTAAACTAATCTACTACTTGTTCCAAGTTGAGAAGAGTCAACAGTGAGGACAAGTGAAATTTCTTACCCAAAAAGTAGAGTTGCAGAACTTCTCCAGCATGATTCCTAGATCACTTCTGGAATGAAGACTCTTCTATTACTGTGTAGTTTCTTATTCACTCTTTTCCTCAGAGAAGGTGGAAGGCAAGTAGCAACATGTTATCTCCCATTCTGATGTTCTGATGTTCCAAAGGCAGGCCTTCTGACCTTTCATCCCAACAATTTAATCGTTAACCTTGCTGAGACACATATTTACATTACCCCAGTGGACAGACATGTGACTGAAGAGCCCCAGGGACAGGTAGACACACCAGTTCCCAAAGTACCAGAAGCCTCTGTAGATAGGTTCATACTTAAAAGGAACCACCGAAAGATGTCAGTAGAGCTGGCTGACAAATCAGGAGTGGGGAGCCTTTCTTTCTCCTGCAGACACATGACCTAAACAGAGAAGCATCAATGGAGGAGCATGTACCCCTAAAAGTGCCACTGCACTTCTGTCTTGAGGCCTTAGAGTTTACAGAAATGTGAAACATCCTACTTCTCTGCATTTTCAATTAAGAACATAGAACTTAAAACATGGTTAAAAATAGTGTAAACTTTGTTTGAAAAAGTCAGGTTATTAAGCAGCAAATCCAAATGTGAACCTACATATAATTTATGCATTTATGTATTTATGCAATAAGAAATCTCAGCTGTTAGGATTGTTGGTGATTTTATTTTCCTTTTTGCTTGTCTGTATTTACTGATGTTTCCATAATTATCAGGTATTATTTGTGTAATAATATTTTTAAAGCAAGTTTTTGTATTGTGGTAAAAAATGCATAATGTAAAATTTACCGTGCTAACCATTTCTAAGTGTTTCTAAACTGAAACTCTATAGCCATTAGATAACCACTCCCCATTACCCACTTCCCCTAATAAAGCATATGTTCTTTTAAAATCAGGGCACCCTAAAATAATAGCATCCAGACATGCTTGTCAACATCTTAAAGTGTAAACACCATCATTTGGAGGATCACGCAGAGCCATTTTGGTTGTCAACACAAAAAAACCCCACTTTGCTCTATGGGTATATACAGACTACCTACAGAGATTAAGACACATATTAATCAAACTATCAAAAATTAAATACAAAGAAAACATATTAAAAACAGCAAGGGAAAAACAACAAATAACATACAAGGGACTCCCCAGAAGGTTAACAGCTGATCTTTCAGCAGAAACTCTGCAAGCCAGAAGGTGGTGGCAGGACATATTTAAAGTGATGAAAGGGAAAAACCTGCAACCAAGATTACTCTACGCAGCAAGGATTGCATTCAGATTTGATGGAGAAATTAAAAGCTTTGTAGACAAGCAAAAGCTAACAGAATTCAGCACCACCAAAGCAGCTTTACAACAAATGCTAAAGGAACTTCTCTAGGCAGGAAACACAAGAGAAGGAAAAGACCTACAATAACAAACTCAAAAGAGTTAAGAAAATAGTAATAGGAACATACATACCAATAACTACCTTAAATGTAATGGATTAAATGCTCCAACCAAAAGAAGCAGACTGGCTGACTGGATACAAAAACAAGACCCGTATATTTGCTGTCTACAAGAGACCCACTTCAGACCTAGGGACACATACAGACTGAAAGTGAGGGGATGGAAAAAGATATTCCATGCAAATGGATATCAAAAGAAAGCTGGAATAACAATTCTCATATCAGACAAAATAGACTTTGAAATAAACACTATTAGACGAGACAAAGAAGGACACTGCATAATGACCAAGGGGTCAATCCAAGAAGAAGATGTAACAATTGTAAATATTTATGCACCTAACATAGGAGAACCTCAATACATAAGGCAAATGCTAACAGCCATAAAAGGGGAAACTGACAGAAACACAATCATAGTAGGGGACTTCAACACCCCACTTTCACCAATGGACAGATCATCCAAAATGAAAATAAATAAGGAAACACACGCTTTAAATGATACATTAAACAAGATGGACTTAACTGATATTTATAGGACTTTCCATCCAAAAACAACAGAATACACTTTCTTCTCAAGTGCTCATGGAACATTCTCCAGGATAGATCATATCTTGGGTCACAAATCAAGCCTTGGTAAATTTAAGAAAATTGAAATCATATCAAGTATCTTTTCCATCCACAGTGCTATGAGACTAGATATCAATTACAGGAAAAAAATCTGTAAAAAACACAAACACATGGAGGCTAAACAATATACTACTAAATAATCAAGAGATCACTGAAGAAATCCAAGAGGAAATCAAAAAATACCTAGAAACAAATGACAATGAAAACACAACAACCCAAAACCTATGGGATGCAGCAAAAGCATTTCTAAGAGGAAAGTTTATAGCAATACAATCCTACCTCAAGAAACAAGAAACACCTCAAATAAACAACTTAACCTTATACCTAAAGCAATTAGGGAAAGAAGAACAAAAAAACCCCAAAGTTAGCAGAAGGAAAGAAATCATAAAGATCAGATCAGAAATAAATGAAAAAGAAATGAAGGAAACAATAGCAAAGATCAATAAAACTAAAAGCTGGTTTTTTGAGAAGATAAACAAAATTGATAAACCATTAGCCAGAATCATCAAGAAAAAAAAGGAGAAGACTCAAATCAATAGAATCAGAAATGAAAAAGGAGAAGTAACAACTGACACTGCAGAAATACAAAGGATCATGAGAGATTACTACAAGCAACTATATGCCATTAAACGGGCAACCTGGAAGAAATGGACAAAATCTTAGAAAAGCACAACCTTCTGAGACTGAACCAGGAAGAAACAGAAAATTTAAACAGACAAATCACAAACACTGAAATTAAAGCTGTGATTAAAAATCTTCCAACAAACAGAAGCCCAGGACCAGATGGTTTCACAGGTGAATTCTATCAAACATTTAGAGAAGCGCTAACACCTATCCTTCACAAACTCTTCCAAAATATAGCAGAGGGAGGAACACTCCCCAACTCATTCTACGAGGCCACCATCACCCTGATACCAAAACCAGACAAAGATGTCACAAAGAAAGAAAACTACAGGCCAATATCACTGATGAACATAGATACAAAGATCCTCAACAAAATGCTAGCAAACAGAACCCAAAAGCACATTAAAAGGATCATACACCATGATCAAGTGGGGTTTATCCCAGGAATGCAAGGATTCTTCAATATATGCAAATCAATCAATGTGATAAACCATATTAACAAATTGAAGGAGAAAAACCATACGATCATCTCAATAGATGCAGAAAAAGCTTTCAACAAAATTCAACACCCATTTATGATAAAAAGCCTCCAGAAAGTAGGCATAAAGGGAACTTACCTCAACATAATAAAGGCCATATATGACAAACCCACAGCAAACATCATTCTCAATCGTGAAAAACTGAAAGCATTTCCTCTAAGATCAGGAACAAGATAAGGTTGTCCATTCTCAGCACTATTATTCAACATAGTTTTAGAAGTTTTAGCCACAGCAATCAGAGAAGAAAAAGAAATAAAAGGAATCCAAATCAGAAAAGAAGAAGTAAAGCTGTCACTGTCTGCAGATGACAAGATACTATACATAGAGAATCCTAAAGATGATACCAGAAAACTACTAGAGCTAATCAATGACTTTGGTAAAGTAACAGGATACAAAATTAATGCACAGAAATCTCTTGCATTCCTATACATTAATGATGAAAAATAGGAAAGAGATATTAAGGAAACACTCCCATTTACCACTGCAACAAAAAGAATAAAATAGCTAGGAATAAACCTACTTAAGCAGACAAAAGACCTGCATGCAGAAAACTATAAGACACTGATGAAACAAATTAAAGATGATACAAATAGATGGAGAGATACATGATGTTCTTAGATTGGAAGAATCAACACTGTGAAAATGACTATACTACCCAAAGCAATCTACAGATTCAATGCAATCCCTATCAAACTACCACTGGCAGTTTTCACAGAATTAGAAGAAAAAATTTCACAATTTGTATGGAAACACAAAAGACCCCAAATACCGAAAGCAATCTTGAGAAAGAAGAACAGAGCTGGAGGAAATCAGGCTCCCGGACTTCAGACTTTACTACAAGGCTACAGTAATGAAGACAGTATGGTACTGACACAAAAACAGAAATATAGATCAATGGAACAGGATAGAAAGCACAGAGATAAACCCCCACACATACGGTCACCTTATTTTTTATAAAGGAGGCAAGAATATACAGTGGAGAAAAGACAGCCTCTTCAATAAGTGGTGCTGGGGAAACTGGACAGCTAGGTGTAAGAGAATGAAATTAGAACACTCCCTAACACCATACACAAAAATAAACTCAAAATGGATTAAAGACCTAAATGTGAGGCCAGACACTGTAAAACTCTTAGAGGAAAACATAGGAAGAACACTCTATGACATAAATCACAGCAAGATCCTTTTTGACCTACCTCCTAGAGAAATGGCAATAAAAACAAAAATAAACAAATGGGACCTAATGAAACTTCAAAGCTTTTGCACAGCAAAGGAAACCATAAACAAGACCAAAAGACAACCCTCAGAATGCGAGAAAATATTTGCAAATGAAGGAACTGACAAAGGATTAATCTCCAAAACTTACAAGCAGCTCAATATCAAAAAAACAAACAATCCAATCCAAAAATGGGTAAAAGACCTAAATAGACATTTCTCCAAAGAAGATATACAGATTGCCAACAAACACATGAAAGAATGCTTGACATCATTAATCATTAGAGAAATGCAAATCAAAACTGCAATAAGATATCACCTCACACCAGTCAGAATCGTCATCATCAAAAAATCTACAAATAATAAATGCTGGAGAGGGTGTGGAGAAAAGGGAACCCTCTTGCACTGTTGGTGGGAATGTAAATTGATACAGCCACTATGGAGAACAGTATGGAGGTTCCTTAAAAAACTAAAAATAGGGCTTCCCTGGTGGCGCAGTGGTTGAGAGTCCCCCTGCCGATGCAGGGGACACGGGTTTGTGCCCCGGTCCGAGAAGATCCCACATGCTGCAGAGCGGCTGGGCCCATGAGCCATGGCCACTGAGCCTGCGTGTCCAGAGCCTGTGCTCCGCAACGGGAGAGGCCACAACAGTGACAGGCCCGCGTACCGCAAAAAAAAAACCTAAAAATAGAACTACCATATGACCCAGCAATCCCACTACTGGGCATATACCCTGAGAACACTGTAATTCAAAATGAGTCATGTACCACAATGTTCATTGCAGCTCTATTTACAATAGCCAGGACATGGAAGCAATTTGAGTGTCCATCGACAGATGAATGGATAAAGAAGATGTGGCACATATATACAATGGAATATTACTCAGCCATAAAAAGAAACGAAATTGAGTTATTTGTAGTGAAGTGGATGGACCTAGAGTGTGTCATACAGAGTGAAGTAAGTCAGAAAGAGAAAAACAAATACCGTATGCTAACACATGTTTATGGAATCTAAAAAAAAAAAAAATTGGTCATGAAGAACCTAGGGTCAGAACAGGAATAAAGATGCAGATGTAGAGAATGGACTTGAGGACACAGAGTGGGAAGGGAAAGCTGGGATGAAGTGAGAGTGGCATGGACTTATATACACTACCAAATGTAAAATAGCTAGCTAGTGGGAAGCAGTCGCATAGCACAGGGAGATCAGCTCGGTGCTTTCTGACCACCTAGGGGGGTGGGATAGGGAGGGTGAGAGGGAGACGCAAGAGGGGGGAGATATGGGGATCTATGTATAGCTGATTCACTTTGTTATAAAGCAGAAACTAACACACCACTGTAAAGCAATTATACTCCAATAAAGATGTTAAAAAATAAAAGACTCAAAAAAAAAAAAAGATGGACTTCCATACTTCTCTGTGTGTTTCTAACAGCAGAAAATGATTTAGGCCTTGAAATGAGATCCGATCCAGGATCAGATAAAGGCATGACATTATTATAGTGGCTTTGGAACAGACCTCTGACCATACAAACAGGAACAAGCTGGAAAGATGATATAATCATAGATTTTTAAAAATCCACCAATGAGGATACAAAGAAATCTAAATGAACCAAACGAGAGGTTGATTTGCCCCATGAGCCAAATTCATCTGCCCCTATTTTTGTCTGGTCTCGGAACTAAGATTGGTTTTTACATTTTTAATTGTAAAATGTGAAAAAGACTATTCAATATGAACAGCCTTTCAGTAAGAACTGCTCAATTTTGACTCTTGGGTCACACAGTCCCAAATATTTCCTATTTGACCCTTTAAAGAAAAGTTTGCCAACTAAACTCCAGAAACGACAAGACCTTTATAAGACAGAAGAGGGTCACAGCAGCTTTCATCTCTGCCTGAAATGGAGCAGGGAGTAGTCTACCATAAAGGGGGTTCAGCAGAAATCACTATCTTCTAAAAAACTTTTCCAGGCCATGTGTGGGGCTGACAGATTATACTCTAGAGGAGCCAGAGAAACAGTCAGAATGAAACAGGAGGGAAGGGGGCAGGGCACAACCCTTTAAGAATGACATAGCCGTTGTGGATATGACATAAACTGGTTAGAACCGATTAGGTCCAAGATGGCAGAAGATTCAACTTCCAGTAGACCTTGAGCCTCGTTATATGCTCATTGTAATACAGCAGCATGCTAAATGACAGTGCCACAGGCGCCATGACAGTTCCAAGGCTGACCATAAAAGGCTAAAAGTGGGCAGTGGCCCAATTCCTGGAAATCCCTGCCCCTTCCCCCAAATAGTTGGAATAACCCTCCCACCCATTAATCTGTGAGATTACCCAGTCCATAAAAACTAACCACCCCATATTTTGGGGCCTCTCACCTTTTGAGACGGACTGCATCCTGTCTATGAAATATGTATCTCTCTAAATAAACGCACTTCTTACCTATTACTCTGTCTCTCACTGAATTCCTCTGCGCTGAGACATAAAGAACCTGAGCTTCATTAAGCCCTGAGACCAGGTGTGCAATCTTAATTAAAAGACAGTGGATTCAGGGACTTCCCTGATGGCACAGTGGTTAAGAATCCGCCTGCCAATGCAGGGGACAAGGGTTCGATCCCTGGTCCAGGAAGATCCCACATGCCGTGGAGCAACTAAACCCATGCGCTACAACTACTGAGCCTGCGTGTCATGTGTCACAACTATTGAAGCGCGCGCGCCAGGAGCCCGCACTCCGCAACAAGAGGGGCCACCGCAATGAGAAGCCTGCCCGCCGCAATGAAGAGCAACCCCCGCTCTCCACAACTAGCGAAAGCCCGTGTGCAGCAACGAAGACCCAGTGCAGCCAAAAAAAAAATACATAATTAAAAAAGACAGGGCTTCCCTGGTGGCGCAGTGGTTGGGAGCCTGCCTGCCGATGCAGGGGACACGGGTTCCTGCCCCGGTCTGGGAAGATCCCACATGCCGCGGAGCGGCTGGGCCCGTGAGCCATGGCCGCTGAGCGTGCGCGTCCGGAGCCTGTGCTCCGCAACAGGAGAGGCCACAGCAGTGAGAGGCCCGTGTACCGCACAAAAAAAAAAAAAAAAAAAAGACAGTGCATTCGAGTTTCAGCCCATGGGGTTCAAATCCCAATCCGGGATTTGGCTGGGTTCAAGTCCCATCTGAGTTGTGCGGTTTCAAGACTGCACTGTCCCCAATTCTTTGCCACACTGGTCTTACGAAGTCCTGAGAACAGTACAACAAAATAGGAGAGCTGAGAGTAAACACCGCGACGTTCTAAGCTTTCACCGACGGAAAGTTAGGGCAGAGGCAGAAGAGCTGAGAGAAACCCCTCCAATGCAATTCCACCTTCACAGAGAGTAAGGCCACCCCAATCATGCTTGGAATGGGCAAGGAGGGCAGCAGCAGCAGGGCTGAATGAGATCTCCCAAGAAAACAGAAAGCAGGAAGCAGCAATGGAGGTGATCAACCCAGAGAGGTTTACCGAGACTTTCCCACCTGAGACCTATCATCAGAGCCAAGAGAAGTATACAGCCTGAAGGTAAACCTCATTCCAATGTTGAACCCATAGGCCCACAGCTCACCTTTCCTGGATCTTCTGGTGAGTGGTGTAGATAGCGATTGAGCTTTTTGGCTCTCACCAGCCAAGTCGCTTAGATTTGCATTTATCAAATTATTCTTCCCCTCTGGTGTCAGTAATGTGGGATTTTGGCTGTCTGACCATTCATCAGTGGCAATTTCTGTCAGGTGGCATTCAACAGGAAACCATTCCGTGGCAGGTAGCAGACAACAGGAAATCTTCATTTGTTAACCTTGCTTGCTTGCTTTTGTCTGTCAAAATTCTGGTATTTCTGTTACCGAACTAAACTTGGGTCTACTGGCCCGCGCGCAGTAAAGCCAATCTACTGACACTGGGTTGTGGTAAAGGAAGGTGCAGCGTTTATTGCAGCGCGTCAGCAAGGAGCGCTGCTGCTCAAAACACCAGAACTCCTCGATAGGCTTCAAAAAGCATTTTTAAAGGCTAGGTGAGGGAGGGGCTTCCCAGGGTATGCAATCAGCTCATGCACAATTCTCTGATTGGTTGATAGTGAGGTAACAGGGCGGTGTCAGAGGGGTTAACATTATCAATCCTTAGGCGCCAGTAGGTCTGGGGGCTACGTGCTCATGATCATCAAGTAGTTAATTTCTTCCATTTGGTGGTGGTTTTAGCATCTGTAAAAAAAAGCTCAGGAAATGTGCATAAAGGCTATTATCTGGGTACTTCAGAGAGGAGCTAAAGCAGAGGATATGGGGGAGGGGTCTGTCCTAGGAAGGCCCCACAGGGTCCTGTGGGGTTACATTTACTGGCATTTAAAATTTTATGTTTGAGAAGTTGTTATTTTCATGTGCTTCTGATCAGAGTTAGAATACACTGTGTATATTATACACCAGTGTGTAATTCTAAGGCTCAGAGCCTTCTTCTTTCCTCTAAACCATTAGCT
The DNA here is from genome assembly GCF_964341445.2 of Mesoplodon mirus. Lineage (NCBI taxonomy): Eukaryota > Metazoa > Chordata > Mammalia > Artiodactyla > Ziphiidae > Mesoplodon > Mesoplodon mirus. The sequence goes on along the minus strand of NC_138977.1, from coordinate 201,786,166 downwards.
TTTTTCATGTTTACCCATTAGTTGTCAATATCTGCAAAATGGAATTCCTTTACCAGGGATGATAAAAGTATGCAAAAACTTCTATAGGAACTTTTGACTTTAATAAAGGACAATATCTAAGGGGCCTTAGAAAGTCTCTAGCATGCAGGAGTCAGCTTTCTTTGATTAGCATACTAAAGCTTCTAAATTAACACAATTCCAATTCATGTCCCTTCAGGACTCTTTAAATAAGCTCAAGAGAGTGAGAAGAAACTGTTATTAAAATTTAGGCAATTAAAAAATTTAAATGAGGACCCATTATATAAATCAAGATTTATAAATTGTCAAACTCTAAGCAAGTTCTATTCTTTCAAAAAACATTGAAAAGCAACACCAGTATTGCAATTCTAACAAAATACCTGTTATTCTCTGACAATGATGTTAGACCTCTATTTCTCAAGCAAATGGAGGAGGATTTATTGACTGCATTTGTGTAGCAAGTAAGTTGTGAGAGCAAATTAGCTATGCTTGGTAATGTTCATCGAGATTTAGGAGAGGACCTGAGGAGTGGTATTCTAAAAATAAAATGAAACCCCCATGATGTCTCTTGCAAGTAAGAGGAACCAGAGGTGACTAATAGAGATTATAATCATATTTTAAAACAAGCAGGGGACTTCCCTGGTGGTCCAGTGGTTAAGACTCCGCACTCCCAATGCAGGGGGCCCGGGTTCAACCCCCTGGTCAGGGAACTAGATCCTGCATGCCACAACTAAAGATCCCGCATGCGGCAACCAAGATCCCATGTGCCACAACTAAAACCCGGTGCAGCTAAATAAATAAATATATTTTTTCAAAAAAAAGGAAGCAGGATTTGTACTTGTTTGTGCTTAAACATTTTGTGTAGCCAAAAAAAAGAGAAAGTGGAGGATCCAAATTTCATTAAAACAAATGCTTAGATTATAGAATACATACTGACACAGGTGGAATATACATATAATATTAAATGGAAAAAGAAGTGTGTGGTTCTGGCATGAAGGGCCGTGAAAGTTACTATTCCATTCTAACAAGTATAAAGCTAAACAAACTGAAAAGTCAAAAATTTTTCTCAGATGGATAAGAGAAGTGAGGTCACAGGGCAAACTGCTGTCCCCCAAATCAGAGAGACAGGCAAATGCAGAGAATCACTATTTACCAGAACAAAAATCCATGAACTAATATTTCTGTGGAACCAGTGCCAGGGTAGGAAAAGCTGAACTATAATTGACTAATTGATAGAAGCTCAGTGTCGGAGAGTCAGGGTCACTGAGAGGTTTTTGTTTTTGTTTTTTTAAGTATGTAAAATACTTATTAAGGGCTTTGCCTACAGAGGCACGACATAAATAGAATAAATTCTCCTGAAATGTAATTAGTGTAGCCAGTTGATATCATCCAGTTGATAATTTGTGGTGGAAAATGCAAGACCTGGGACTAGGTTCCCACATCTGAACTTGGGTAAGTGAAACAGAGAAGGACCCTATGGTCCTTGACCCCTATGTTCTCAGCCTGACTTTTGTCTGTGGAAAAACTTTAGCTAAAAAAGAAGCTTAATCAGAGAAGTGAGAAAATACAGAAACAGTCAAGGGAGACCAAATAATAATAATTTAGTCATTAAGCATAGTCAAGGACTTTTAGTTACTCTCAAGGGCTATAGATAATAATTCCGAGCCATATCCTGTGAGCTGTCTTGTAGATACTGAAACCCCTACCAGGTGGAAGAAGTTAACTACATGATGACCAGACTGTAGCCATGACTTAAGCTGCCACAGTTCTGAGAACTGGCCTCGAAGAAATGGGAACAAACCGACCCTGGAACTAAAGACTAACTGTACTTAAAACAATCAAGATGACACTGATCAGACCACTGATGGCCAATTTCAACATGACTGTCAGAGCTGACTGTGCTGCTTCTGCATGTAGCCCCCTCCCTCTGTCTATAAAGGTTCTTGCCCACTGATTGTCAGTGGGGGGGAGTTGGCCTTTGGACAGGCGTCCACCCCCTGCCCCAGTTGCCGGCAACCAAAATAAAGCAAACTTTCCTTTCCACGAACCTTACCTCTTTATTGGCTTTTGAGCTGTGAGCAGCTGGACCCCACTTTCTGTTACACAAGTGCATGAGCAAAGGCTCTGCTCCAGGAGCCACTCCCTGCAACTGCTATTCTGCCATTGCCTCTGCCAAGTCTGTTAGGCAAATACAAAAGCGCAAGCAGGACTTGCTCCACAAACAACCATCCCAAGGCAAGGGGCACTTAATTCACACCTTCAAATCCTTGTGTATCTTCCACAACCACAAGTTTCTCTCATAAATCTTCAAAGGTTTCAGTTGGAGATAAGTCAAGGCAATTAAAGAATGTGTGAGCTCTGGGAAGTTTTTCAGGACTTCTCCATTGTTATATTGTAAACAGCTGGGGACCACTGGAACCATAAAATTAGGCCAATCCATTCCTGGGTACTCAGGATGTTTCCGTGACAGACTGCAGTAAAACTGGATATGCTTCTCAGTGTCCATCAGCAGCACAGCCTTCCAGAACCACTGAATGACAGGGTGGTCTGGGCAGTAGTCCTTCTTGTATATAAATGTTGTCTCCAGTCTTTCACGTCCACATTGCCAAGGCTGCACATCAGCAACTCCAGCTTACTTTCATCAGCATTTTTAATCAGATCAGTAGGATGCAGTTCTGTGAATCCCTCCAAGATGGCATTCATTTGCTTCTGGATCTTGTTCACAAATCTCCACTTGATGACTGAGTCTCAGTCAAGTCCGAGATATCAAAAAGATCCACGGGGACTCAGTTATAGGGGAACACTGCACACTTTTGTGAGTTTTACCTTGAGGAGGTTCTCACAGTGAATATCGGAGAAAAATCTCCTAATGCTTCTGGCAGGGGGAGGGGAAAATTAACCATTTGAAATATACCAGAGCATTTTATTCTTCTTAAAGTCTGCCCTCAGAAGAAACTATTTAACCAGAGCTTAATCTACTGGGTTAAGCCTAACCAACCTGGGGGGAAGAGAAATACCCAACTCCAGCCCACTCTAGCCTTCTTGTCCCACCTAAGGGAGGGAGCTGAGAAGCACTTGTGAAGTTCACAGTCCAGAGGCACAGTCTCACTAAAAAGGCTGAGATCTAATCACTGGACCATAAAACATTTCCTCTCCCTCCACTCCTTTCCACCACATTACTAAAGGCCTATTTTCAGCTGTTCCTTTTACCCAGAATGTCATGTCCAGCTATAAAGAAAAAATTACAGGGCATACTAAAAGGCAAAAAACACAGTTTGAAGAGACAGAGCAAGCCTCAAATATGGCAGGGATGTTGGGATTATCAGACTAGGAATTTTAAACAACTATGATTAATATGTTAGGGTCTCTAAGAGATGAAGTAGACAGCATGCAAGAGCAGATGGGCCATGTAGGCAAAGAGACAGAAATTCTAAGAAAGAATCAAAATGAAATGCTAGAGTCAAAAGCACTGTAATAGAAATGAGTAGAAATAAAGAATGCATGTAATAGGCTTATTAGTAGACTGGACAAGCTAAGGAAAGAATCTCTGATTCTTTGGTCCAGTGGTAAGGATTCTGCGTTTGCACTGCAGGGGGGAAGGGTTCGATCCCTGGTCAGGGAACTAAGATCCCACAAGCTGCACAACATGGCCAAAAAGAGTAGAAGACAAAAACAAGAACAAAGAATAAGAGCAACAAGTATAAAACAATAACAAATATGGTAGATATTAATCCAACTATATCAGTAATCACTTTAAGTATCAATGGTCTAAATATACAAATTAAAATAGAGATTGTCAGAGTCAGTAAAAAACAAGACCTAACTATGTCTATAAGAAACCCACTTTAAATATAAAGACACATATAGATTAAAAGTAAATGGATGGAAAAAGATGTGCCATGCTAACACTAATCAAAAGGAAGTGAGAATAGCTATATTAATTTCAGAACAACTTCAGAAGAAGGAAAGTTATGTGGGATAAAGAGAGACATTACATAATTATAAAGGGGTCAATTTTTCACAAAGACATAACAATCCTTAATGTGTATGCACCTAACAGAGCATCAAAATACGTGAGACAGGGGCTTCCCTGGTGGCGCAGTGGTTGAGAGTCCAGCTGCCAATGCAGGGGACACGGGTTCGTGCCCTGGTCCGGGAAGATCCCACATGCCACAGAGCGGCTAGGTCCGTGAGCCATGGCCGCTGAGCCTGTGCGTCCAGAGCCTGTGCTCTGCAACGGGAGAGGCCACAACAGTGAGAGGCCCGTGTACCACAAAAAAAAAAAAAAAAAAAAAAAAGAGACAAAAACTGATAGAACTGCAAGGAGAAATAGATGAATCCACTATTATAGTTGTAGAATTCAACACCCCTCTATCAGAAATAGACAGATCCAGCAGGCAGAAAATCAATAAGGACAAAGTTGAACTCAACAATCCCATCAATCACTACATATAGTGGACATCTATAGACTACTTCATCCAACAACAGCAGGTTGCACATTCTTTTCAAGCTCACAGGAACATTCACCAAGATATACCACATTCTGGGCCATAAAACACACTTTAATAAATTTCAAAAAATAGGAATCATACAGTACTGCTCTCAGACCACAATGGAATTAAACTAGAAATCAATTACAGAAAGGTAGCTAGAAAGTGCCAAAATATTTGTAGATTAAACAACATTATACTAAATTACACATGGGTCAAAGAAGAAATCTCAAGAGAAATTTTAAAATATTTTGAATGGAATGAAAATGAAAACACAAATTATCAAAGTTTGTAGGATGTAGCAAAAACAGTCCTTAGAGAGAAATTTATAGCATTGAATGCATGTATGAGAAAGGAAGAAACTAAAATCAATCATCTTAAGTTTCCCCCTTAGAAAAATAGAAAAAAGAAGAGCAAATTAAAGCCAAAGTAAGCAGGAGAAAAAAAAATAATAAAAATTAAAGCAGAAATCAATAAAATTGAAAACAGGAAACCAAAATAGAAAATCAATGAAACCAAAAGCTAGTTCTTTGAAAAGATTTTTTAAAAATTGGTAAGCCTCTGGCCAAACTAATAATGAAGAATGAGAGGACACAAATGACTAATATCAAAAATGAATAGAGGGCCTCCCTGGTGGCGCAGTGGTTGAGAGTCCGCCTGCTGATGCAGGGGATACGGGTTCGTGCCCCGGTCTGGGAGGATCCCATATGCCGCGGAGCGGCTGGGCCCGTGAGCCATGGCCGCTGGGCCTGCGCATCCGGAGCCTGTGCTCCGCAACGGGAGAGGCCACAACAGTGAGAGGCCCGCATACCGCAAAAAGAAAAAAAAAAAAAAATGAATAGAGGCACTTCCCTGGTGGCCCAGTGGTTAAGACTCTGTGCTCCCAATGTGAGGGGGCCTGGGTTCGATCCCTGGTCAGGGAACTAGATCCCGCATGAAACAACTAAAAGATCCCATGTGCCGCAACTGAAAGATCCTGTGTGCTGCAACTAAGACCTGGCATAGCCAGACAGATAAATAAATATTTAACAACAACATCAACAAAATGAATAGCGAGGACATCACTACAGATCTCATGGACTTTAAAAGGATAATAAAGGAATTCTATGAACAATGCTATGCCCACCAATTTGATAACCTAGATGAAATGGACCACTTTTGAAAGACACAGTGGGCCAAAACATGCAGGAAGGAAGAGACAATCTAAATAGGACTGTATCTATTAAAGAAATTGAACCAATAACTTGTAACCTTCCAAAACAGAAATTGCCAGGCCCAGATGGGTTCTACCAAACATTTAAAGAAGAAAATATACCAATTCTCTATAGTCTCTTTCATAACATACAAGCAGAGGGAATATTTCCTAACTCATTCTATGAAGTCAACATTTCCCAAATATCAAAACCAGACAAAGACATTACAAGAAAACTACAGACTAATATCTCTCAGGAACATAGATACAGACATTCTCAACAAAATATTAGCAAGTCAAATCAAAAAATGTATAAAAAGAATTACACACCAGAAACAAGTGGGATTTATCCCAGGTATGCAAGGCTGGTTCAACATTCAAAAATCAATTAATGTCGGGACTTCCCTGGTGACCCCATGGTTAAGACTCTGTGCTCGCAATGCAGGGGACCTGGGTTCGATCCCTGGTCAGGGAACTGGATCTCACATGCCACAACTAAGAGCCCACATGCTGCAACTAAAGATCCCACGTGCTGCAAATAAGACCTGGAGCAGCCAAATAAATAAATAAATATTTGAAATAGTGGTTGCAAACTGGAGGTCCGTGGGCTGAATTCAGCCTTTATAAGTGTTGTGTTTGGCCTGTACAGTTAAAAAAATTTCTTAGAAAAGAATCAATTAATGTCATCCATCACATCAGGCTAAAGAAGAAAATAATCACATGATCATATCAATAGATAGATGTAGAGAAAGTATTTGAAAAAACCCAATATGCACTCATGAAAAAACTTTCAGAAACTAGGAATAGAGGGGAATTTCCTCACTTGATAAAGAATAACCACAAAAGACCTGTAGTTAACATTACGCTTATGGTGAGAAATTAGAAGCTTTCCCACTAAGATCAGGAACAAGGCAAGGATATCCCTCTCACTACATCTTTTCAACACTGAACTAGAATTCATAGCTAATGAAAAAAACAAGAAAAGGAAAGAAAAGATACACTGATTGGGAAGGAAGATATAAAACTGTCTTTGTTCTCAGATGGCATGATTGTCTATGTAAAAAATCCAAAAGAATTGAAAAAGAGCTCCTGGAACTCATAAGTGATTATAGCAGTGTAGCAGAATACAGATTTAACATACAAAAGTCAATCACTTTCCTATATACCAGCAATGTACAAGTCAATTTTGAAATTAAAAACACAATACCATTTATATTAGCACCCCAAAAAAGAAATACCTTGGAATAAATCTAACAAAATATGTACCAGGTCTATATGAGGAAAACTATAAAACCCTGATGAAAAAATCCAAAGAAGAAATATTTCATGTTCATGGTTAGGAAAACTCACTATTGTCAAGATGTCAGTTCTTTGTAACTTGATCTGTAGATTTAATGTAATCCCAATCAAAATCCCAACAACTTATTTTGTGGATATCGACAAACTGATCCTAAAGTTTATATGGAAAGGCAAAAGACACAAAATAGCCAAACAACATTGAAGGAGAAAAACCAAGTTGGAGGACTAACACCATCTGACTTCAGGAGTATGATGGAAAAAACTGACAAATAGATCAATGGAACAGAAAGCAATTCCAGTAATAGATCCTTATAAATATAGACAAAGGAACAAAAGCAATACAATGGAGAAAATACAGTATTTTCAATAAATGATGTTGGAACAACTGGAAACCCACATGCCAAAAAAAAAATCTAGATACATAACTTACACCCTTCCCAAAAATTAACTCAAAATTGATCAAAGATCTAAATGTATAAAACACAAAACCATAAAATCCTAGAAGACAACAGAGGAGAAAATCTAGATGACCTTGGGTTTGGCAATGACTTTTTAGATACAACACCAAAGGCATGACCCATGAAAGAAAACAAAAATTAATAAGCTGGACTTTATTGAAATTAAAAATTTCTGCTCTGCAAAAGACACTGTTAGCTGGAGGAATCAGGCACCCTGACTTCATGCTATATTACAAAGCTACAGTAATCAAAACAGTATGGTACTGGCACAAAAACAGAACTATAGATCAACAGAACAAGATAGAAAGCCCAGTAATAAACGTACGCATCTATGGTCAATTAATCTACAACAAAGGAGGCAAGAATATACAATGAAGAAAAAACAGTCTCTTCAATATGTGCTGGGAAAACTGGACAGCTACATAAAAAGAATGAAATTAGAACATTCTCTAACACCATGCACAAAAATAAACTCAAAATAGATTAAAGACCTAAATGTAAGACCAGATACTATAAAACTCCTAGAGGAAAACATAGGCAGGACACTCTTTGACATAGTTTAATTTCCTTTTTTGGCAGCAAGTGTAGTGTATCTTGAACTCAGCAAGGCACCTGACAAGATACATCATGTTTTCTATGGACTGAATGAGAGCATATTTACATGGACCTTTAATTGCTTGAACCACTGTATATTCAAAGAAATTAACAGAATGATATAAATGATATAACCGGAGGAAGATTTTTACTGGCATTCCAAAAGGGTCTGCAGTGGCTTCAGCACCTTCAACATTTTTATCAATGATCTACAGGCATTAAGAGAATTCACATTTAATGGACATCTTATATGTCAACCTCACATGGGTTTCTTAAATAACAAATACATTTCTATGTTAGGCACTCTAAAATTTTTATCTAATTTAATCCTCACAATAATCTTATGAGGTAGGTATTTTTACTCCAATTTTACCAATTAGGAAACTGAGGTTCAGAAAGGTTAAGAAAATTGTCCTACATTCCACAACTTACAAAGAATAATGCTCCATATTGGTACAGAAAAACATCAACAGATGTCCTCCCACACCTTTACAAGGTAGAAAAGACTGGAGAAAATATGCTCTGGGGAGAAAGTCCAACTAGAAGATCTCCAAGATTTTACGATTTAATGTATATAAAATTTTACACAAAGACAAAAATAGTGTGATGATTCCCTTTACAAAAGGATACACCACAGGATTTCTTTAAATCACAAGCTCTCTTACTGCCCTGAAGATGTAATCTGAATATGTCAAATACATGCACATTTTCAGGAAAGCTCCTATTCTGTCAGATGAGGTGTTCTGTGAATTCTCTCTTTTAAAGTGTAATAATTGATATTTAAAGACTGTACTAAGAAAGACTGCAGCAGGTAAAGGAGTCAGGAAACCTGGCTGGATTCTGGCTTTAGCTCTGATGGTCTTAGGTAAAATGATTTCTCCCAGATCTCTTCTTAATGGTTTCCAAAAATCTCTTCTTAATGGCTCAATGTGTGTGTTCTGTAAATAATTGATTGCATAGAGGTAATTCAGTAGGAGGGAACATTTGATCATAGTGACTCAGGGAAAAATATGCTCTATCACTTCTACTTAGTAAGCAAATGTTGATTAATAAGTGGTTGCATTTAAGTAACTTTGAAGAATCTACAAAAGTTCAGTGTTCAAGATAAACAAAGAGTTGCATACTTTTAGTTAATGATTGCATATGAACTTAAGAAAGGTTCTTTCTTGTGCAATATCTTAAAATAGATATCCAGTGGTAACAGTAAAAATATTTTTTCCCTTTGTATTTTTTAATTGGGTCTAACATTCATCTCCTATAGCATAAACTAAAAACTATAATATGAATTAATCAAATAATTACTTCCAAACTCTCCCAAGATAATCTGTACATTTTTGCGCTGCTAAAACAAAACAATTTAGAATAACCAGAGACCAAAAAGGATGTACAAGTAATTAATTTTTAAAATATTTTTACTTATGGTAAACCTATTTTTTTAATATTAAAACCTGAAATATATTGAAATTCTTCTGGAAGAATAAACAAATTGCAAAGCATAGATTTAAATAATTAATAAACTCATTGAACTAGATTTAAAGCCTACCAGAAAAAGAGTCAACTACTAAAAGATGTAGTTTTTAAAAAGAACATGTACTTTAAAAAATAGTAAAAGTTATTGACAGTACAGAATAATGTTCCTGGTAGAGTCAAAGAATAAGCTTTTAATTGTCGACAAACTAGAGAGAATTGGATGAGCAGTTCGATGTTTTTTAGACAGAAGCGTATTAGAATAAAAAAGAAGTAATTGAGAATTCTCTGGTGGTCCAGTGGTTAGGACTTGGTGCTTTCATTGCCCTGGCCTGGGTTCAATCCCTGGTTGGGGAATGAAGATCCTACAAACCACGTGGAGCGGCCAAAAAAAAAAAAGTAAATAATTTAGGTCTTTACTTCACATCATCCCATTAAATAAATAAATAAATAAATTTAAAATGTCTTCAAGGAAGACATGGGATCTTTTTTTTCCATAAATTTATTTATTTGTTTGTTTTATTTTGGGCTGCATTGGGTCTTTGTTGCTGTGCACAGGCTTTCTCTAGTTGCGGCGAGCGGAGACTACTCTTCATTGCGGTGCACGGGCTTCTCACTGTGGTGGCTTCTCTTGTTGTGGAGCACAGGCTCCCAGCACACGGGCTTCAGTAGTTGCGGCATGCAGGCTCAGTAGTTGTGGTACACGGGCTTAGGTGCTCCACGCATGTGGGATCTTCCCGGACCAGGGCTTGAACCCGTGTCCCCTGCATTGGCAGATGGATTCTTAACCACTGTGCCACCAGGGAAGCCCATAAAATATATTTTTGATAGGTCATAAAACAAGAGAAGAAAATGGGCTAGCATAAAAAGATGTGCACTGGAGAGAATAATACTCTTCTGAGTCCTGGAAAAAAAAAAGTGATATCAGAAAACAGAAAATGTCTACACAATTTTTTTTTTTAATTTTCAAGAGACTTTTAGAAAACAAATACAGTCAGCCAGGCCTCTGTACCCTTGGGTTCCACATTCACAGATTCAACCAATCACGGATCAAAAATATTTGAGAAAAAAAATTCCAGAAGGTTCCAAAAAGCAAAACTTGAATTTGCCATTCACTGGCAGCTATTTACATAGCATTTACATTGTATTTACAACTATTTGTATTTACATTGTATTAGGTATTATAGATAATCTAGAGATGATTTAAAGTATACAGGAGGATGTGGGTAGGTTACAGGAAAATACTACACTACTTTATACATGGGACTTGAGCATCTGCAGATTTTGGTATCCAGACCAGAGAGGTCTTGGAACTAATCCTCCCTAGATACTGAGGGAAACCTGTACTAATACAAAAGCAACCAAACAGGAAATACATCTGATAAAAATAACATGGAGGGGCAATATAAATAGTAATTATCACATGGAAAGCCACATAGCTTTACCAGCAATTAAATACGAGTAAATTATAAAAATTTCTGGAAGGATACAAAAGAAATTGTTAATGGTGGCTGCTTTCAGAAGAACTGGAGGAATGAATAAAATAAGCTAAAAGAAAGTACACATAAGGTGTTGAATTCTTTGGAATACTGGTTCCCCCAAAACAGTACCAAAACAACCCGTTAAGACAGAGCTGAGTTTATTCTTATCACAGTAAGAGATAGCACTACCTTAACATACACTGGCCTTTTTACTAGGAAGTTATTTAAATTCATAATACCAAATGCATTCTTATAATTTATGATTGGGCTAGTACTATTATTATTATTATAGACAGTTTTGTGAATTGAGAACATGAAAATGGCCAAATTAGTGAAAATTTGCTGGACAATATCTTTAAACCTACTGCCAAGACTGTAAAAAATGCATTTCTCTGTATGTTCATGTTTGTTCACACATATATGTAGAAATCTGGGGAGTGCTTTAAATAGCAGTTTCTTTACTTATTTGGGGGACATATATGAGAGAGATTACCAAGTGGTATTTGCAAAAGGAGTTTGAAGAGCCCCATATTTTATTTAAAGGAAAAATCTGTAATTTCAATCATATAATTTCAACTTTAAATTCTTTTACTATGGAGGTTGTATCCACAGAGCAGCAAGTACAGTGCTAGGCATATGGATATGAGCTATATAAATAAGATGTGCTATTCTCATAATCATTACTTTTGACCTGGGTTTGATCTGTAAAGGGAAGGGCCATCTCTTTTGCATCTTGTGAGTGGACCCCTGTGAATGGGTTGAAAGATCTCCAAATAGGATGACTTATTTATGGGTGTCCTTCCTATCTTCAAACACATAAACTGTAATTGACTTCAGAGCAATTTTGAAGTATAAAGTGCATTCTCTAAGATAGGTGTCTGAACTTCATTGAACTCTTTTTTTTTTAAGATTTAATTTTATTTATTTTTGGCTGCTTTGGGTCTTTGTTGCTGTGCGCGGGCTTTCTCTAGTTGTGGCGAGCGGGGACTACTCATTGTGGTGCACAGGCTTCTCCTTGTTGTAGCTTCTCTTGTGGCAGAGCACGGGCTCTAGGCATGCAGGCTTCAGTAGGTGCAGCACGCAGGCTCAGTAGTTGTGGTATGCGGGCTTAGTTGCTCCAAGGAATGTGGGATCTTCCCGGACCAGGAATCGAACCCATGTCCCCTGCATTGGCAAGCTGATTCTTAACCATTGCGCCATCAGGGAAGTCCCAAACTCTGACTGTTTTAATTAAGCTATAAAGAGGTTTAGAGGACTTTGAGCTCAGTCAAGCCAGTGGTTACCAGTAAGGTTGTTTTTCTAAAGATAGGATTTCCCTTGCAATTTTCAAACTGTATAGAGATTTGGAAAGTTCTTAACCCTATGCAAGAAGGTTGCTATGAAACCTTCATAGCAACTGCTGGAGGGGAAACTCACTCTCCAATTTTTTTTTTCTTTTAACCACCTTTACCCATTTTTTCCACCCCCACCTCTAGCAACCACCAATCTGTTGTCTATGAGTTTGCTTTTTTGTTTTAGATTCCACATGTGAGATCATACACTATTTGTCTTTCTCTGACTTATTTCACTTAGCATGATTCCCTCAAGGTCCATCCATCCCACCATATTGCTGCAAATGGCAGGATTTCTTTCCATCTTTTTTATGACTGAATAGTATTTCATTGTGTCTATGTGTATGTATGTGTGTATGTACCTTATGATTTCTTTTTTATTTTTTAAAAATTTTTATTGGAGTCTAGTTGATTTACAATGTTGTGTTAGTTTCAGTTGTACAGCATCTTACAATTTCTTTATCCATTCATTCATTGATGGGCACTTCTTTCCATGTATTGGCTATTGCAAATAATACTACACTGAACATGGATATCTTTTTGATAGTGGTTTCATTTCCTTCAGATAAATACTGAGAAGTGGAATTGCTGGATCATATGGTAGTTCTATTTTTAATTTTTTGAGGCACCTCCATACTGTTTTCCATAGTGGCTGCACCAATTTACATTCCCACCAACAGTGCAAGAGGGTTTCCTTTTCTCCATATCCCCACCAACAATAATTTGTCTTTTTGGTAATAGCCATTCTAACAGGTATGAGGTGATATCTCATTGTGGTTCTGATTTGCATTTCCCTGATTAGTGATGTTGAGCACCTTTTCAGGTACCTATTGACCTTTGCTTTGTCTTCTTCAAAGGAATGTCTATTTGGATCGATTCTTCTGCCCATTTTTAAATCAAATTGTTTTTTCTATTGAGTTGCACGGGCTCTTTATGTATTTTGGATTTTAACCCTTTATTAGATATATGATTTGCCAATATTTTCTCCCATTCCATAAGTTGCCTTTTCATTTTGTTGATGCTTTTCTTTGCTGTATAGAGATTTTAGTTTGATGTAGTCCCACTTATTTTTGCTTTTGTTGTCTTCGCTTTTGATCAAATCCAAAAAAACACTGCCGAAAATTCATTCTCCAATTATATTAGAACCCTTATAAAGGGTACACCCAACTTACTGTTGCTCCAATGAAAATATTTATTGGTTCACATAACCAAAAGCCCAGAGATAATGCAGTTCTCAGGGTTGATTTATTCCAATGGTTGTGCTCCATTTCCCTCTCATTCTTTTGGCTTTGCTCTCTTTTGGCATCAGTTTTATTCTCAAACAGGTAGTGGGACAGCTGCAAGTTTCAAGACTCATATTCACACATAACATATAGGAAAAGAAAGAAAGGGTCATTTTTCAGCAAGTGTCCTAGAAATAGAAGCCACTAGCAAACTTCTCCTGGCATCCCAATGGCCCAAATTTCTGAATCAATGCCTGACAAGGAAAATAAGTTTATCCTTAGATTACTCAGGCCCATCCCTGAAGCTGTGGGTGAGGTCGGCCTTTCCTAAATCACATGGGCTACATGCAGAGTGATTGCTACAACAAAATCAGAACTGGGAGAAGAAATGAGAGAGAGTTTCGGTAGGAAATCAATGATGTCCACTAGGAATAAACTCTTAGTTTTTTTCCAATTCAGATTCAGGATAATATGGGAAACAATGTCTACTATTTAGTGTCTTATTATAAAAAGGATTTTAAGCAACTTACAAAAATACACAAAATATAACAAGATAAAATGAGTAAAGAAAAAAAAGGATAGAAAAAGATAAAACAAGGGACAAGCCACTACACAAAATTTATTCAATATGATCCTGCTTACCTGTGGGATACAAGTTTGACTCTGAGCTTCCGTCAGTTGAAAGAGGAACTCTGAATCAGTAGCTGTATCAGTCAGGCCTCTTCTGGTTGCAAGTGTCAAAGATCCAAGTCAAACAGGCATAAATACAAAAAGGAAACTTATTGGCTCATTTAATAGAACACTCTGTGAATGGAACTAGCTTTAGGCACAGATGGGTCCAGAAACTCAAACAAGGTTCTCAGGACATTTACTTCTGTGTTGGTTTCATTCTCAAGTAGTCTCTTTTCACTTGCTGGCAAAGATGGCCTCAAAAGCTCTATGGTTTCACAGGTCTTACAGCCAGTGGTGATTCTAGTGAAAAGAGAGCACCAGAAGAAAATCCTTGGTTGGATTCTGTTTGGCCCTCTTTGTGTTGTGTTCCCATCTCCAGACTAAACAATGTGGACAAAGGAATGAGGCATTCTAACTTGTTAGCCTGGGTAAATGTGCCCTCTCCCATGAGCAGGGAGAGCTATATGATTGACAATCCTATCAGGAAAGCATTATCTTTCAGTGGAAGCTTCAGAAAGGAAAAGATAGGCAAACAAAATGTCTTGATAACAACGTAATTACATATACATAAGATATAAACAAACCAATTGTTCAGAAGCCCAGCTACTCCCCAGACGAACACTTAAGAAAAAATGTCTCCTCTAGGACCTCAACAACACAGTTGTATTTTGTACAACTGTCTTCTATTACATTTCCAATATAGACCAGTGGCATAATGCCAATGTGGTTCTTTTTTTTTTTTTTTAATTCTATGAGGGACTAGAGCAATGCAATCCAAACACAGAGCTCTTTGTGATTTTATCCAAGGATAAAATTTAGCATCTATACAGGAACAGATGGAATGAATATTCTTCAGGTGTCTTAGTCACAACTCTCAGTTGCAGGGAACAGAAATCCATTCAACCAGTGTAGCCATCTTACTGAGAGCTGTAAACTAAATACAAAACAAATAAGAAACGATATATTGCTTCTACCATTGTCTTCAACCATGCTGTATCAAAACTCTTTCTCTGCCCTTGACCACATCTCAGGCAGATCCTATAGCTTTTTGGTCTCTTTCAGGTTTAAAAGGTCTAAGCTAATTTAATCTAATTTAAAACTCTCTCACATTTACTTTTTTTTTTATTTAACAAATTTAATCAGTTATACATATACATATGTTCCCATATCCCCTCCCTTTAAAAAGCAGCTTTATTAAGATATAAATTACATACAATTCACCCACTTAAAGTTTATAATTCAGTGGTTTTTAGCATATTCACAGAGTTGTGCAACCATCACTACAATCAATTTTAGAACATTTTTACCACCCACAAAAGAAACTCACACCCAATTTAAAGTCCCTCCCCTTTCCTGGCTCAGGGACCAGCTACCGCTGGGGAGGGAAGTATCATTCTTTTTATCATTTTTCCTTGTTATTCAATTTCTCCCCTACAAATTCCAGGATTGGGGCAGGGAGGTGAGGACCCGGGGAAAAGAGGCAAAGGTAATTTTACTGATCTGGTAGGATGACCAAACTTGCCCAGTTTGCCTGGCACAGAGGAATTTCCTACGATATGGGACTTTCAATGGTAAAATTGAAAAAGTTCCAAGAAAACTGGGATGGTTAGTCACCGTATTGAGCTGGTGCTGTTTATAGTTCACTCTTGTTTGATCAATAGCTAACCATCACACTTTGTTACTGCCACTTTCCAGGTGGTCCAACCCTTAGCTCTTCTTTAAGGCACCTGGGTGACTTCCCAACTGCAATTTCCTAACACAGGTTATACACACTGGCTGACCTCTACCCCTCTCAAATCCTGTCTTTCAGCAGTATACTCTTCCATTGCTGGTAATGTTAAATTTGATTACTGGGTTAAGATGGTAACAACCATATAGCTCCATCATAATGTCAAGTTTCTACTTTCATGACTAGCAAATAACCCATAGGGTGATACTTTGGCACCATTTGGATATTCAGTCCCCAATCAACCTTTTACCTAATGGTTTCAACATTAATAGTCTCTGACTGATTTATTTCATTAGAGGTTGCAAAATGGTTATTCTCTAATTCGTGAAAGATGAGTAATGTTGCTGGGAATATTCATGTACAAATTTTTGCGTGGACATATTTTCAATTCTCTTGGAGATATATATATATATATATATATATATATATATATATATATATATATAATATTATATTATGCTATATAATATTAACCTAAGAATGGAATTGCTGGGCCATGTAACATAAAACTCTATGCTCTATGTTTAACGTTTGAGTAACTCTCAGACTATTTTACAAAGCAGCTCCACCATTTTACAATCCCACCAGCATCACACAAAAGTTCTACTTGCTACACATCCTTGCCAGCACTTGATAACGGTCAGTCTTTTGGGGTGTATAGTCATTCTAGTGGGTGGGAAGTGGCAGCTCAGTGGGGTTTTCATTTGCATTTCCCTAATGACTAATGATTTTGAGCATCTTTCCATGTGCTTGTTGGCCAACTGTACACCTTCTTTGGAGAAATGTCTACACAAATCCTTGTCCATTTTAAAACTGGGTTGTCTTGTTATTGTTGAATCCTAAGTATTTTTTATACATTCCGGATACAAGCCCCTAATCAGATATATGATTTGCAAATATTTTCTCCCATTCTGTAGGTTGTCTTTTCACTTTCTTGATGTTACCCTTTGAAGCATTATTTTTTCTTTCGTGACTTGTGCTTTTCTTGTCGTATCTAAGGCTTTGCCTAACCCAAGCTCACAAAGATTTATTAGTTTTCTTCTAAGAATTTTGTTTTAGCTCTTTTACTTAGGTCTATGATGCATTTGAATTAACTTTTGTACATGATGTAAGGTCCCACTTCATTCCTTTGCAAGTGTATATCCAGTGGTCCAGCACCATTTGTTAAAAAGACTATTCTTTCCCCAGGGAATTATCTTGCCACCCTGGTCAAGAATCAATTGCCTATAGTAAAAGGGTTTATTTCTGGACTCTCAATTCTATTGCATTGAGCTATATATTCATCTCTTTGCCAGTAACACATGGTCTCAATTATTGTAGCTTTGTAGTAAGTTTTGAAATCAGGAAGTGTAAGTCCTCCAACTTTGTTCCTTTTTAAGATTGTTTGGCTATTTTGGGTTCCTTGCATTTCCAGATGAATTTTAGGATTGGCTTGTTAATTTCTGCCACAAAGGCAGTTGGGATGCTGGTAGGGATTGCCTTGAATCTGTAGACCAATGGGAGAATACTGCTACCTTAACAATATTAAGTCTTCCAATCTATGAACATGGGATGTCATTCCATCTATTTATTTGTTAGATCTTTAAAAATTTCTTTAAAAAATGCTTTGTAGGGACTTCCCCGGTGGTTCAGTGGTTAAAACTGTGCCTTCCAATGCAGGAGGTGTGGGTACAATCCCTGTTTGGGGAACTAGGATCTCACATGCCATTGGGTGCAGCCAAAAAACTTAAAAAAAAAAAAAAAAAAAAAAGCTTTGTAGCTTTCAATGTACGGTCTTGCACTTGATTAAATTTTTTCCTAAGCATTTTGTCATTTTTGATGCTATCATAAATGAAACTATTTTCTTAATTGCATTTTAGGATTGTTAATTGCTAGCATAGCAATACAACTGATTTTGTGAATTGATTTTTATATCCTGCAAACTTGCTCAACTTTTAAAAATTTTTGTGTGGATTCTTTTCCACACAAAAGTATTTTCCATATATAAGATCTTGTCACCTATAAATAGATGACGTTTTACTTCTTTCTTTATAATCTGGATGCTTTTTATTTCTTTTTCTTGCCTAACTGCCCTGGCTAGGACCTCTAGTACAATGTTGAGTAGAAGTGGTAAGAGTGGACATCCTGTCTTATTCCTGATCTTAGGGAGAAAATATTAAGTTTGATGTTAGCTATATGTTCTGTTTTCTTACAGATGATCTTTATCAGGTTGAGGAAGTTCCTTTCTATTCCAAGTTTGCTGAGTGTTTTTATTATGAAAAGGTGTTAGATTTTGTCAAATGCTTTTTAAGTGTTGAGATGACCATGTGACTTTTGTGCTTTATTCTATCAATATGGTGTATTACATTGATTGATTTTTGGATATTGAACCAGCCTTGCATTCCTGGTATAAATCCTATTTGGTCATGGAGTACACAGTAAGTCCCCTATATATAAACCTTCAAGTTGCAAACTTTCAAACATGTGAACACGCATTCCCATGTCTAATCACGTAAATTAGTTTACCTGTCTGGTGTACGTTGTCACATGTGTGCACCCTCTACAAGTGGTTGTGCTTTTGTGTACTTTACCGTACAGTTCTGTTTAGAGTATAGTAGTACAGTATCTTTATTTCAAGCCCAGGATGTCCAGAAGCAAGCATAAAAGCAGTGGTGATGTAGCTGGTACTGGTATGATGAGAAAAAAAGAGCTACTACCCAGACATAACTGGATTGTTTTTTCAGGAGGGTAGATAAAATTGAATCCAGCAAGGAACCAGAACCTGTGCCATGAACGTCAGGCATGAGTGAAATGGCAGCTTGCCCTCTGTCTCCTATTGCTGACGATCCTTCAGCTCTACCATCTCCCACCTCCTCTCCTTCCTCCAGTCAGTAACTCTTCTTGTCTGGTGTTCACTTGATGCCAGCCCCTGTATGCCAGCTGTTGTACTGTACAACTGTACTTTTCAAGGTACTGTACTGTAAGATTAAAAATGTTCTCTTTATTTTTTGTATTTTTTTAATGTATTATTTGTATGAAAAGTGTTATAAACCTATTACAGTATAGTACTATATAGCCGATTGTGTTAGTTGGGTACCTAGGCTAACTTTGTTGGACGTATGAACAAACTGGACCTACAACTCGTATATGTAGGGGACTTACTGTAATTTTTTTTATGTTGCTGGACTCAGTTTACAGAACAAAGTGAAAAGTGGATCTCGATGGGGCAAACTGAAGATATCTAGCATAGTTCCCAAAGTCAGTAATCCTGATTCTCAATCCAGTGCTTTTTTTCCATTAGCAAAGTAAATCAACAGTATGAGTACACAATTGATGGTTGTAATGAGAAATGTATAAAAATATGAAGACATGGTTCCCTAGTCTCAAAATACTTATAATATTGATGAGAAGACATATATACATGAAATAATGAGTAAATATTTTAAAACAGGACTATGTGTAGAAAAAAAAATCAAGGTAAGGGGTTACCTTATACTTCTTTTATATTCACATAGTGGAGGGCACAAGCTATTGGCTTCAGTACTCAACACCTAGCTTCCTGGGAGGACTTTTAAACTATCAAAGACTGATACTAGGAAACTAACCTAGAAGAAAAGAACTTTAATGGGTACATACTATATACTTGGTGTTTTAATATATCCTTAAACCAGAAGCCATAGTTTAGTTATTATTCCTGATTTAAAGATAAAGGAATTAAAGTTCAAAAAATTAAGTTAACTTAAACTAGAAGTGAGGATATGATTCCAGGTGTGTCTGATTTGCCCAGGAGAATCGCTCTCTGTACTACATCCAGATACCAGAAGCATCCTTAAGCATAAGACTTAGAGGTTAGTAGCCTAGCATTCAAGTCTTGTAAACAACATTAATTTGTTATTAAATTTTGAGCAATTCATAGCACCTCTCAGATCCCTAGCTAATCTGTCTAAATAAAATACAGATAATAACATAGCCTGCTCTTATCTCTGGAGGATCATACAGTGAAGTCCAAGCATGGGGGAGGGTTAGGCCAAAATACTAAACATGATGTGTGTGCATGTGTACATGATACTTACATGTCTCTTTCTACATTCCAAAGCCAATATTAAAACTATTAACAGAAACCAATATTAACAGAAACCACTGAGGTTATTATTAATTTTTAAATAGTCTGCCTCTCATTTCTCATAAATTCCTTGGCAAATATTCTATGTTGAAATCGTACCTGAAAAAGTGAGGAAAGAAGTTAAGATTTAAAAGTGAGGGAAGGGGGACTTGCCTGGTGGTCCAGTGGTAAGGAATCCACCTTACAATGCAGGGGACGCAGGATCGATCCCTGGTCGGGGAACTAAGATCACACATGCTGCGGGGCAACTAAGCCCGCGTGCCACAACTACTGAGCTCATGTGCCTCAATTAGAGAGACTGCATGCCACAAACTACGGAGCCCACACACTCTGGAACCTGCGCGCCACAACTAGAGAAGAGAAAACCCGCACGCCACAACTAGAGAGGTGCCTGTGCACCATACCAAAGAGCCTGCGCACTACACCAAAAGATCCCACATGCCTCAACAAGATCCCACGTGCCACAACTAAGACCTGACGCAGCCAAAATAAATAAAATAAAAAAATAAATAATAAATCTTTTAAAAATAAATAAATAAATAAATAAAAGTGAGGGAAGGGGCACATTAAAAGAAAGGGAAGGCTTTTGGTATACACATTCATTGGTACCCAAGTTTGTGCATGCTATGTATAGAGGCTCCACTAACTAGCCTCATGACCAAGGGCAAGCTCTTCATATTATGATTCAGTTACTCTCCTAATACAGAAGCATCAGTGGGTAAGCTCTTCATATTATGATTCAGTTACTCTCCTAATACAGAAGCATCAGTTCTATTACCAGAGCGGTGTTTGTGTAAAATGAGATAATAAATATGGAAGTGACAGAAAAAACTAGAAATGAACCTCACCATTTGGGACCTGCCCATAGGAAAAGCAATTTTCATCACTAGAATTCAGTCTCCATATCTGTGGCCTCAGCGGAAAGAAACAGCTATTCTGATAACCTTCCTAACCTCTCCCAATTCTCTATAGATCTTTGTATATTGTTAGATGAACCTCATAGTTAAGCCATTTCTCTATCTGGGAGCAGAGGTAGAAGTAACCTGATGAACAACAGAGATCACTTCTGCCTTTCTAAGTCTGGGAACTTTTATATCCTACTTCCCAAGTCTAGGAATTTTTATGCTATACCATTTACTCTATATCCTTAGCATCCTGCCCAGGATCCAAAAAAGTACATAATAAAAAGAGAAAATAAAATTAAAAAAAAATCCTCCCTTTAATACTTGGCTACAGATAAGTAAGAGACTCTACCATAATAGAATGGCAATTTTTATTTTACAAATGAAAAGGCGAAATACTGCTACTGAGTTGACCATGAAGTCACATCTGAGTTGAATTTTCATACTTTGCAGTTGAATTTTCCCACCTTGCAGTTGAATTTTCCCAGCTCATCAGTTAATTCCACTGAAAACAGACTAAGCCTCCACTTGTGGAAGAAGCCTAGGCCAGATTTAACCATGATGATGGAGATGGTCGACAAGATTAAGCAAAGGAAATGACTGCATTCTGTTTCAAGTTCTTTTTCTTCTTGGAAACATTCTCCATGGTAATGTAAGACTTAAAACAAAGACTGTGACTGTCCTGGCCAGAGAAGGTTAAAGCTGCGTCATAGAGAACTGTAGACTATTCTTCTACCTTTGTCCAGTGATATCCATCTCTCTCAGAGAGGTGTGGCTAAACCAGAATATTCTTTGCAATAGCATTCAAAGTCCTTACTTGGGTCACATCTGTTACCTTTAGAGAATATTCTGATCTAGAAAGAGAGGCTCCCATAGCAACAGAGGAATTTCTGCAATAGAAGTAATAAAGGAACAGATAATTACATAAGTTGTTAAATGAGCTCTCCTACTGGCACTTCATTTTATAGGCAATTTCATGGCTCAAGAACAAAGTTAGGTCAAGGACCCTGAACTACTATATTTCATAATTTTTATTAATTACTTGAAACATTTAGTATCTAAATCTATCAGATAGTACACTTGATTTTATATCTGGAGTTGTAAATTCTAAGGCTCTTGCTTCTTTTACATTTCATTTTTTCCAACTTAGAAATAATCAACAATTAACTATTAAATATAGGAGTCTCTCAAGTATAATAAAAAAAAACATAATAGTTTAAATTCCTTAATAGTGATATAATTTCCAAATAACTGAAAATAGGGAATTCCCTGGCAGTCCAGTGGTTAGGACTCCATACTTTCACTGCCAAGGGTGCAGGTTCAATCCCTGGTTGGGGGAACTAAGACCCCACAAGCTGTGTGGCGTGGCCAAAAACAATAAAATTTTAAGAAATTAAAAAATAAAAATAAAATAACTGAAAATAGCAAAGGTGAGGAAAGACTTAAGTATTAACAGTAGGAAAGATAAAAATGACTACGGCTCTTCCATCCTTATATGATAGTTATTAACTTTGCTAAAGGAAATCACAGGTGAATGGCCACACATACATATCTGATTCATTTGAAGTTTAGCTGCTGAATTAGAATTTATTATTAACTGGTCTAAGTTCAGCAATGCCTTAAGGCTTTTTTTTTTTTTTTTTGCATTACGCGGGCCTCTCACTGTTGCGGCCTCTCCCGTTGCAGAGCACAGGCTCCGGACGTGCAGGCTCAGTGGCCATGGCTCACGGGTCCAGCTGCTCCGCGGCATGTGGGATCTTCCTAGACCAGGGCACGAACCCGTGTCCCCTGCATCGGCAGGCGGACTCTCAACCATTGCGCCACTAGGCAAGCCCGTGCCTTAAGGCTTTGAAGGTTAGCCTGTGTTCAGAAGAGCCTGCTTATTTAAGGCAGAAAAAGAACCACTCTGCAGTTAAAAAACTTCAAAAATGACTGTAATACTTACATACTAATCACAACATTCCATTCATTAATCATGCCATCAACTAAGGTTTTCCTGTTTGGGGAAGTAAAGATTAACTGCATTCATTTTTGCAGGAGTCAAAGAATATATTTTTACCGAAACTTCATTCCTGAATCTCTAGCCAACCGAGCGGAACAGTGGAATTCTGTAGCACCTGAACCCTCAAGGATCCTTTGTAGATTTCTGTCTGTTATGCCACCCCCTGTTGGAAAGAATAAGTAATATATTAAATAGAATATATTTTCATATAAGATTTAATGAATAATATGACTGCCAACTCTACCTGGAACCTCCATACTGAAATTTCTCATTGATTTGAGAATTATTCTCTCTTTACTCAGCTAGAATGAATTTAGAAAAAAAATGATGAAAAGGCAAGACTACAGACTCTGAAGAACAAAAGATAAGGTCAAAGAACCTTTATGACAGAATTTGACATGCCCACTGGTTTATATAACAGTGCTGTACGTTACTGATTTTAAATCTATAAAGATTACTCTAGGGAAAGGAAAATCACTGAGTGCTCTAACCCTGCTTCCCCTCAATTAAAGCAAAATCAAATTGAAGTGAAAGGTAAGATAGACTTGAGGAAGAAGTCACAAAAGCAAAGCCTCAGAAATGTATCTCAAAGAGAAAACCTCCAAGGTTCTTTCTCTGGCCCAGCATTTGATAAACACATAGATCTCACTGGAAATGGGAATAATGCAAGGTGTTATACAGCTTATTTATTATAATATCAACTTTTTGTTTCATTTTACAGAAGAATTTGATTCTACTTTATTAAAACTGCACAATCAAGTATTTTATGACTCATTTGTTTTAATGAACAATCTCTTAAATGTCTGTATATAAAGAATAATATTCTGAACTGATACCAGATTATAAATATAAAATCAGCTTATTCATCTTTATATCATTCTCTCCTAATATATAGGACGTATTCAATACATATTTTTAAATGACTGTTAAAATATGTACTTTTTATCTCAAGCTATTCAAGCTACTAAAATAACTTGACTTACACACTCTTTCAGACTCATTAACTTTTTCTTGGTGGTACAGTAATATCACTGAGCCCTAAGAAGCAGAAAGAACAGACTGAGAAGTCAGATTTAGATTGGAATCCTGGCTTTACCACTGTGGCCCTTCACAGCTATGTGATCTTAGATAAATTACTTAAATCCACTGAGCCTCAATTTTTTTCACCAAAGAGGGATAGTATTGCCTACTTCACAAACTTGTAAGGATTAAAAGACAAGTACATTATTTCCTTCTAATAAGTAACAAAATATCTGGCCACTGCTCAGTTATCAGAACATAAGTAATACATTTTCCAAACACAGACTAACAGGTGGGACTTGAAAGAACAGCTAGCTCAATATCCTCTCTTTATAAAGATAAGGAAACTGGAGCCTAAACTATATTGTAAACTTCATTATGAAAGTCCCTAGAGGGGAGTTACTAAGTTCTAGTTATCTTTATATTTCCCAATGATGGACACTCATTAGGCATTCAGGTTGACTTACCCAGGAATTTTTACTTGCTGGTAATTACTTACATGAAATTGTTATAATTTGTTTATAGATCTATTTGGTGAGCTCCTCAAGTAGAAGGATTACTTCATATACATTTCTGTGTTTTACACCTACCACAGAACCTGTCATATAATTAGCATTTTCTTGGTAAGGTTTGTTAAATAATCACAAATATTTTTGGATATAACATCTTCTTACCTAAGACTGTAAGCCTCTTGAGGAAGTAGTTTCTTGTGTAACTCTGTATCCCAAGTAGTGCCTTGCACATAGCACATAACTTAATAATTACAAATAAAGCAAAGGCAATCTTACGTTAACAACTGTCTGTAAGTCTGAGTATTAGTTGTCAAGTATAAATATATTTAGTCTTAAATGGAAATGCATCAGACTCAATTAAGTTTCTTTAACATTCCCTGATTCATCTACTAAGGGTCTCAACGTAACAAATAATATATGCTTTCTGTTTGCTCATGTTTCAGGAACTTGCTACAAGTCAAAGCTTTCCTAAATTTCTGACACTATCCATCTGTTTGGCTTCTTTTTAAAAGTTGGGCTATATCTCACTATCACCATTTTGACCTCTGGTCAGTCTTGGCATCATTGGTATTAAGACAACCAGACATTGTATGCCTTCTGATGTGATGAAATATGAAGTATTCAGAATTATCCATGAAGTATTCCTACCAAAAATTTTTAACCAGAATCTAAACAAGCAGTTTATAGGAAAATACAGAGGCTAGTCTAGGAAATCCATGCTAAACAATATCAAAAGGAAACAATCTGATAAATCCAGAAATTAGGACATTTTACGGGGTAAGTAGTTCAAACTTTTTAAATGTCATTTTTTTTAAAGCAGAAGAAGAAAAGGAAAACTTCTATATTAAAAGATATTAAGAAAGATAAAAACCAAGTACAATACTTGTTCCTTGATTGGATCCTGGTTTGAACATATCAGCTATAAAAAACATTCTGCGTATAATAAGAGAAAGGAGGGCATTGGCTGAGTATTAAATGGTATTAGGGATTTAGTGTTTATTTTGATAGATGTGATAATGGTATTGCGGTTAGAGTAAAATACCCTTATTTTTTTAGAGACGTATAAAGAGAAAATGTCATAATGCCTTTAATTTAATTTTAAAATACCTCAGGATAAAAAAAACATGAAACAAATGCGACAAAATGTTAAATCTAGAAATTGAGTACATGAGTATTCATAATGCTGTTTTCTTTTTTATACTTTCGAGAAATTTAATAAGAAAAAATTAAGATTGTCTTTATATTCATCTCATTCTGGATCTAGGTCATCTTATCTAATTCTTTAAAAACTGTTGACTTCTAATGAGCCATTATGTACTTCATTGATCTTAGAGTTATCATTAGGAGTATGTGATCCAACTGTTCTGACTACAAGGAAGAATTTCGTAATCAAAGATTTTCAGAAACTGAGTATTACATTATCCAGGGATATTACCTATGTTTGCTTATACCTTGTCAACAACTAGGACATTTGGCCCTAATGCAGCGTAGCAGCATCAAACTTGGTGTGCCTCACCAGAAATGAACATCTACATTCACAAAATTGTATACTTTGGGAAAGCAAACATGGAGAAACCCCAATCCTTATTTGCTCTTCTCTGAGCGAAACCCTACTAGAGTGTTCCTCATATAAAGTTTTAAATTGTAGCACAGATCCCCCAATCTTAAACATTTTAATCAAATTATATATTCTTTCCCAACACCATGGACTAATACTACCCCCCATACTGTCCTGCCTCTTTTGCTCTTTCTCACTATAGTGTTACACTAGTAAACAGATAGATAAATAAATACCTGGCATTACCACAATCCTGCCTTTTGCCTGAAAAAAGAAAAAAATAAACAATTTTAATATCCTTCTCTTACATGGGATAATAAGGCAGCAAAACAGAAACATAACTATATTAAATTTATTAAGTTACTACTAGTATCTAATTTTCAATAGACCTTTCTGTTTCTTTGGGATCTTGGGTAAGTAAAATGTTCAGGGTAGTAACTCCTTCTACCCAGAAAGGTTATTTTATTGTATTGCTTTAAAGACTTGTACTGTTACAAACACAAAGAATAGGAGAATAAAATATAAAAACTAAATAATCACACCACCTTAAGAAAACCCATTACTAGAGGCTCCCCTGGTGGTGCAGTGGTTGAGAATCCACCTGCCAATGCAGGGGACACGGGTTTGAGCCCTGGTCTGGGAGGATCCCACATGCTGTGGAGCAACTAAGGCCATGCACCACAACTACTGAGCCTGTGGTCTAGAGCCCACGAGCCACAACTACTGAGCCCATGTGCCACAACTACTGAAGCCTGCATGCCTAGAGCCCATGCTCTGCAACAAGAGAAGCCACCGCAATGAGAAGCCTCCCCACCACAACGAAGAGTAGCTCCCGCTCACCGCAGCTAGAGAAAGCGTGCGCGCAGCAACGAAAACCCAACAGAGCCAAAAATAATAAATAAAATAAATGTTTTAAAAAAGAAACAAAGAGGGCTTCCCTGGTGGCGCAGTGGTTGAGAGTCTACCTGCCGATGCAGGGGACGCGGGTTTGTGCCCCGGTCCGGGAAGATCCCACATGCCGCGGAGCGGCTGGGCCCGTGAGCCATGGCCGCTGAGCCTGCGCATCCGGAGCCTGTGCTCCGCAATGGGAGAGGCCACAACAGTGAGAGGCCCACATACCGCAAAAAAAAAAAAAAAGAAAAGAAAAGCCACTACTGAAAAATAACACTAATTCTGAGTTCTTGGCATGCGATGGAATGGAAGTAGTTGAATTTAAGTAAGATTTCAGCAGAAAAGAAAGAGGACAGCATAATCGTAAATTACTAGAAAAAATATCTGTTCAAATCATGTGTCCTCAACTAAATTCCCTAGCTTATTATACCAATTAAACAAAACCATAGGTCCATTTTATTGAATATTAAGTAATAAAACTGAACTATATGAATTGATTTAATTTCTGATAATAGGTGTTGAAATTTCCTTACTTTTATTCTAATTTTCATCCCATTTCCTAAATAAATTTCGGGGATACACCCAGTATCACTGAAAGTCAAAAGGAAATCACCTTTTTACAAATGCATACTCAGTGGAAACTCTAGTGGCAGGTAGGTAATAATGACAGAATAAAAATAACATATAATGTTATAACAAGCTCACTAACTTGCAGAATAATACCCTGATCAAATTGCTCTATCATGAAAGTGTTTATCAAATGTCACTTTACTCACTCCTCCATCCATCCAACAAATATTTATTAAGTGCCTACCGTATACCAGACACTGTTGTAGGTATGGAGAATACTGTGACTGAAGGGGTCCAAAATATGCCACTGTGGCATAAAAATTATTTTGAGCTAAAGGCTGAAATTCCTTATCTGCCTAAAAGCAGAGCCTCCCAAAAGAACTGAAAAAGAACTCAACTGTCATAAATCCCCTCACTGGAAGCAGCTCATCAGCACCACACCCAGACAGACAATATCATAAAACTATCCTATCTCCCATCTATTCTTCTAAGGATACAATAATCTTTCCAAGAAGTCATTTGTTTTCCCATAAGGGCCCTTTCTCCTTCCACTTCTAAGTCCCTAAGTGCTCTCTTCCCCCTCCTTCAACTCTTAGAAGATGGTATATAAGCCCCAAATTCTAAGCACCTCTTTGAGTCACATTTCTTTGTGAACTCCCATACATACATACACACGTGATTACAATCTTGTTTTCTTGCAAATCTATCTTTTGTCAGTTTACTTTGCAGGATCTCTAATACTGAACCTAGGAGGGTTCACTTTTTTTTTTTTAAAGAGGGTAAAGAAAAAGTTTTTCCTCCTTGACATCATGAGCAAGAGAAAGTTCCTATTCTCATGGGGCTTTCATGTTCAACGAAAACAGACAACAGATAGGTATATTTATAAAATATAAATATTTAAACATACAATGAAAAAAAAATAAAGCAAGGAAATGAAATAGAGAGTAAAAGGGAGAGGGGGCTATTTCATAAAATTTAATAATTGTCAGAGAAATAAGTGAAACAAGGCTGTTTAGTATCCTCAAACAGACTACAGCAAAATACCCACAAAACTAAATATTTACTATCTAGAACGCTGAAATGAGTTTAGGAGCAAAAAAGTCATATTTACTGTAACTGTTTCTTCCAACTGAAAGCTTTCTAAAACATGGACAAATGTTTAACGGGATGAATTCTATCACTTTTTTTTTTTTGGCCTTCCATGAAAGATTATTTAGAAGTATATGCTTACCTGAGGCTATCAAAGTGATTTACCAATACAGAGCAGTTGCTAAGTGTCAGACCTTGTGCTGAAGTAATCCACAACTATTCTAGGAGGTAGGCACTATTATTATGCTAACTTTGTAGGTAAGGAAACTGAAGTTTAGGATGGTTAGGTAAACTGCCCAAGGTCACTGTTAATAAGTGGCAAAACCAGGATTTAAACATAGACCTTTCTAATCCCAAATCCTATGCTTTAACCAGTATATTGTACTACTAAGTAACTGCTTCAAGAAGTAAAGTTAGCATGATCTCACTTCTATGTGGGATCTAAAAAAGTAAAATACACAGAAGCAGAGAATAGAATGGTGGTTACCAGGGATGAGGAGGTGAAGGAAATGGGTAATGTTGGTAAAATGTTGGTAAAAGGATACAAAGTTGCTATGTAGGATGAGTACATCTATAGATCAAATGTATAGCATGATGACTATAGTCAATAAAACTGTACTGAATACTAAAAATTTGCTAAGAGAGTAGATTTCAGGTACTTTCACCACACACACACACACACCACACAAGTTAACTATATGAACAGATGAATATGATCTTGACTGTAACCATTTCATTCTGTATATGTACATCAAAACATCATGTTGTACACCTGTTATATATACATATAATTTTTACTTAAAAAAAGTAAAGTTAGTGTATAAGCATATTTAACCCAGCTCTTCCTGCCAACCAGTGATTAAACTACAAATCTCTCTCTCTCTCTCTCTCTCTCTCACACACACATACACACACACACAAATATTTTGAAATGCAATATATGACTACAACAGTTATTCTCTACTCCATACTGAGTAGCCATTTTAAAATGGAAACCTGACTCATCAATCCTTCTATTTTAAAATCCTTTGGGCTTCCCCAGTGCACCAAGGATAAAATACAAACTCTTAAATAGTTTTCAAGGCTCTGGACAGTATTCTTCTCTTCACATTGAACATTATAGTCATTCTTCAATATCTTAATAAATTTTCACTTTTGTTTCTAGGCCTTTGCATATACTGTTTTGTCTACATCCCCCCCAACCCCACTCTCCCTCTCCCTATTCCCTTTTACATTGATGGCTCCTAATCATCCTTCAAATGAGTAAGACATTGCAGTGTGGATTTCTTTTCTTCTGGGAAGCTAACTACTGATAATCCCAATCCCTCAAATCTCGGGTTAATTCCTCTCCAATGTGCTCCCACAGCACTCTTTTTTTATATAGTACTCTATTAAAAGTGCCTGTTGTGCACTAGTTTGTAAGGGCAGTGACTACACACACACACATGCGTGCGTGCGCAGGCACCCCTTGGTCACCACCATAGTGCAAATGCCCTGCACCTTAATATATACTTAATAAATATTTATAAAACCAGTAAGTTCCAGTCTAGAAAAATTTATCTGATCCTCAGGTGAAATTTCTGAAAATTATTTTCATGGTTACAGAAAAGTAAACATAAGCAGATGTCTACACAAAAACACTAAATAATATTATTAATAATAGCAGTAATAATAATTACAGACACTAACATGTATTAAAATCTAATACATATCAAGCACTCTGCTAAGGCTCTTACCAAGAGCCTTTCTTATTTCTTATATTATCTCTTATCTCTACCAATCCTACCTGATCTCTACCAATCCTCAGAGCAACCCTATATAGGAGATATTAAACTTATCTCAATTTCACACAAGGAAACAGAGGCTTAAACACTAGTAATCTACTCAACATTATACAGCAACTGTGAAAACTGTCTCAAATCCAGAACATTCTCATCTCAAAGTCCACACTCACTAACTTAGAATGCCTCTGGACTGGTGTCAGAAAAACAGACATACCACAATTACAAAGCCATCTTCTGACTGTTCTACAAATGATGCGAACTCACAAGAGGAAATCATGTAAGAGAAAAATGTATTTCCTTCCTATCTTGGTAGTTGGGGAGAAATGAGAGAAGGATACAGTTTTAGTTTTTTTTTTTTTTTGGCCGTGCCATCTGGCATGCAGGATCTTAGTTCCCCCACCAGGGATCAAACCTGTGCCCCCTGCAGTGGAAGCGTGGAGTCTTGTTAATCACTGGACCACAAGGGAAGTCCCAGTTTTAGTTTTAGAATTCACCTCGAAATGATAATTTTCTCAAATTTTATGTGGGAACCCCTGAGTATACATAGGTTGACAGTAAGAAGATAGGGCTTAAACTATGCAACGCTGATGGCAGAAGAAAGGTAAAATTTGCTGTGGTTATCCAAATTAGATCAGTTATTTAGGCATTGTCTATAATTTGATCTTAAGAGCCTTGGCTACTAAAAATGCTCATGTGAAAGAAATAAAAATTAAAGAATATGTTATTTCCTGCTTGCTATGGAGTAACCACAGTCAGTAATACGTAGTTTCACAACCTCGCTGAACAGCAGAATATCAGAAGTAACCACAACAGAGTCTCAGGAAGAAAGGAAGGAAATTGTGTGTACCTGATCTATGAGTCGCTTTATTAGGGGTAGTCCTTCTAGTGCGGAACTGTCGCATCCACTGGTTAATACTCTTTCAAATCCCAAAGTTAAGAGGGTCTCTAGAGCTGCCATTGGATCATGAACCATGTCAAAGGCTGAAATAAATAAAACTGACATGAATTTTGAACAGATATCTCTAATACAGTGCTTTCCAAAATGTAGTATACACACAGTGGTATGCTGGACCTAGCTTGTCCTGGCTTGCAAGAGTCAGTTGTTAAATATTCAGGAATTTTGCAAGCATGACTGTCAATCCATTGGCAGCTGAAATTAGTCAAGGTGAAAGTACAAAACCACAGAAATCAACAAATGCTACAAATCAGGGCTCTTTTTCCCTGAGAACCAGTTTACCAGCATACCACAGTCAGCATGCCACCAGTGGTAGGCAGGATCATTTTAGATGGTACGCATTTGAACAGATGCATTTATTTAAAGGCAGATTAGAAGTGAAAAGTTTCCAATTTTCATTAGTTATAAAGTTTCTCTTTAAAATAAATTTACTTAAGATTTTAAGAAAATTATTAAATAAATTTGCACAAGCAGCCCTTGGATATGGTAAAATTGTAAACGTAACAGGCAAGTGACTCAAATTTGGGAGTCTGCTCTAAGGGTTCAAACAAACAGAATGAAAACATTACACTCACCAGTTCTAGAAAAAGCCTTGGGTCACATTCTCATTATTGACTAATATTTTATTCTAATCCATTTATCCCATGTACTCAAGACTCATAGTATAAGGATAGTTGTTTAGAACAGACTATATGAGGTTTCAGTTCCATCCTACTTTCTAAGAGACTTCTCTCCTCCTCACTGAGGAAACTGGCACTAGGAACCCCAAAGAAAACTACTTCTGCTTTGGTTCTCAGCACTGCTACATGGTACGCAAGTGCTAATCTATGGTGGATTAGGTGGTAGACCCCTTCCTTTCACCCTTTAGTGTATGTAGGCAGCTAAATGTAACACAGAGGATTTTCCTTTTTTGGTGGCAGTAACTTCTTAGTGATTACACTGTCATAATATTAAATACATGAGTGAAAAAAATGTGGAATACAGGACAATATAACAATAAAAAAACATGGAAATATTTTTGCTAAATTTATTGAAGGAAAAGACAAAAACTTTGAAATGATTTTCTTAGTTTAAGAACAGAAAAATATATTCTATATGGTGGGTTTATTTTGTTTGTTTGTTTGTTTTATTAGTTTCTGCTTTATAACAAAGTGAATCAGTCATACATATACATCTGTTCCCACATCCCTTCCCTCATGCATCTCCCTCCCTCCCACCCTCCCCATCCCACCCCTCCAGGCGGTCACAAAGCACCGAGCTGATCTCCCTGTGCTCTGCGGCTGCTTCGGTGGGTTTATTTTGAATTATTTAGCATATCAAATTTTAAACTATATATTTTTCAGATAAATGTTTACTAATTTAAATTACCTCATATTTTAAAACTTCTCTTTTTTTTTGGCTAGCTTCAAAGTTCTGACTTTTAAGCGATCTAACATCTTTTAGTTATTGCTAGTTTATGAGAAGCTTTGCTAAACAGCAAGTCAAGGAAGTTTTCTGGTGTTACTCATTTCATAAAGAAACAAGGATTACAAATGCTATATACCTAATTTCTATAAATGGATGCAAATCCTAGTGTCCACTCTCATCCTGATCTCTGGATGCTTACTCAAAAGGACAAAAAAAATTCAATAATTTCTCATGCATATCATCAAATAAAAAAAAAACCTGAAGACTTCTTTCTTTTCATGTGCAATGGCAGTGCCTCTGAAGGCAAAATTCACACCTGTTCCTCCATTTTACCAATGTTAGGCAAAAATGTATGGAAATTGTAACTGCCTGATTTAGAGATAAGAAGTATTTTCATATAAAATTACCAGATACTTTTTAGAAATCATTCTGATGCAGACAAGCTATCAATAATGTACAATAATTTTGTGCACTATAGTGAACATTTGTTCATTGATTATCCAGCACCTATTTCTTTCCTCTTCCTAATAGTACCCAATTCTTCATCAGATACCCACCCCCTCTCTGCCCATGAATCTTATATTCATCTGGGAAAGCTGACCTCACTCCTAGCTCCAGAATGATCTTATCTGGCTTAAGCCAAGTAGCACATTTCCTTTCATTGGCCACAGTGATTTATCCTTTTTGAGACTGCACATGACCTGAGGCAAACTAATAAAAATGAATCTCAGGATTCTTGCTTGGAAAGCTGTGACAAGCACATGCACTTGTAGGCGATGCTTACTCTCTCCCTCTATTATATGCCACCACCACCACCTTCTGCTTTTAACAACTTCTCATAACTAAGGCTTCATATTTTCTAGAAATTGTGCATCTCTAAATTTACAACTGTTAGTCCCATGACCAGTATAAAAAAACCAATTGGTAACACTGTAATGACACTATACAACTGTGTTCCAGAAAAAAGGTTGTGGCATTTGGTGAAATGAGAAAACTGACACCGTTCAACAGAACTTCTAAAATGGAAATGACTCACCTCGGTGGAAAGTGACTGGCAGAGGACGACAAATAGCTATATAAAGAAAATCACATGACAACATGAATGAAAAGATCATCACTGATCACTATTTACAGAATTCTCCATGTTAGAATGAACTTTTTAATACTTTCTTCTCTTAAGCGAAGACACTGGACTAAAATAATAAAAAAATGGCAACCTTCCAAATCCAAAAGTCCTATGTTTCCATTAATCTCTGATTTTCATTTAAAAAAAAAATAGTCATCCACTTCTTAAGAGGCACCAAATAAAAACTATATGATTTGGCAACTATAAGGGTAGCATTACATCTATTACTTACCCTTCTGAAAATCTTCAAGAAATACTCTGGCCTAGTAATATAAGTAGTTTGCTTCTGTCCTCTCTACATCTCCCCATCCTCACCAACTGTAATAGCTTTTCAACTTTTTGGTGCTGTGATTAAAGGAATCAAGGTAAATTTCCCTTAAACCCTAAAGGAACAGTAGCAGAACCCAATTGATAGTAACTGAGAGAGTCAGGAGGGCTATGTCACACATAGTCTCTACCCAAAACACCTAAATAGCTAGTGTTTAAAATAGGTTAGTATAAGTGTCTGCAGGTGTGAATGAAAAGTCAGTTTTGTGATTGCGTTTTTCTATATTGGGAGTATTCAATGCAATCATCATTAGAGGCTTTTTGGTCTCAGATACAAATTCTTACCCACAAGGGACATGCACAGTTCTTTGTCAATGTGTCCATCTTCAGTCAGTGCCCCAAATACCAAACCATCAGCACCATAAAGCTTGGCAAGACGAATGTCAGCCTTCATCACCTCAACTTCACGGTCTGAATATAAAAAATCACCTCCACGTGGCCGAATCATCACAAAAACTGGTATCTGGACATACTGCTTCACTACTTGAAGGACACCTATAAGAATAAAGCAGACTAATTAAAATTCAAATGTGAGCTAAAAGCTCAAGGAAGTCAATAAAATATTACTGTACTGGTCTTTTACATTTGCTCTGGTGTATCACTTCTACAAGAAATGGAAGAGTTGATGGAATAAACCATAGAAAGATGGATCTAAAGGAAAAAGGAGACACTGAGTAGAAAAACGTACATATAGTAGAAGTTACGTAATAAGAAAATCAAGGGTAAATAAAAAAGCAATTTAGAAAATAGAAGGAAGTTACTACATTTTAAAAGCACTTGTCAGTTGACTCAACTAAATTCTTTTACTGGAATGTGACACTTGAAAGTGTAATAACTACCAGGCTCCATGTTCTGCCAGTGTATTCCCTAAGATCCAGTTTCTCCTTCATAATGATTACAGCTCTATTTAAAACCTACTATAGAGGTGGTTACATAGTTCTAAAGTTTATGATTCCTTAATGGAAAACGGTATTTAGCAAAGCCTTTTTTTTTCTTTTTGCAGTACACGGGCCTCTCACTGTTGTGGCCTCTCCCGTTGCGGAGCACAGGCTCTGGACGCACAGGCTCAGCGGCCATGGCTCACGGGCCAGCTGCTCTGCGGCATGTGGGATCTTCCCGGACTGGGGCACGAACCCGTCCTCTGCATCGGCAGGCGGACTCTCAACCACTGCACCACCAGGGAAGCCCCAAAGCCTTTTTTTTAAATAAGAGATATGCAAAAGGGAGCGAAGTTGTACTTATTTGTGATTTTATGAGGAGATCTATGAATAAAAGTACCCAAATCTGACACAATTCGTGGCTAGTTCAGAAACACTCAATGGTATAAGATCTGTGGCAAGCACCATTAGTGTTTACCCAATGTGAATTTACGTCTTTTTCCTTGCTACAAGAACCCCAATTCTGCATGGGATAGCAATATGCCCATCACCAAGTAATGAATCATACATGACTGCTGTTGCAAAAAACAGACTGCACTCAAACAACAGGTATGTTCTAGGTATTTCACAGAGTGGCCAGGGAATGCCCTCCTTTATTTTAGAGAGAAGAGTCCAAAAGCCCATTGCATATATAAACCTTTTATACTAAATAACGCTATCATCCATCTCAGAGTAAAATATAGGAGTCAGAATTTCATATAGGGACTTGGGCTTCTGACCGAGACAGAGTAACAGGAACTGGATTTACCCTTCCCCCCATAAAACCAAAAAACAGACAAAACATACGAAACAATGGTTTGCAACAAAGGATAATGTTGCCTGAGAGATGGGAAACAAATGAGGTGAGCTCTCTGAATGACCCAGATTACCATCTTGAGAGTTTTCCAGGCCACAGCATAGGGAGGGGGAACCCAGGCGGAGGCCAGAGAATTCTCTGAGTTGAGGAGACAAAGCTGAGAGTCCAGGAAGACCAAGTGACTAGAGTTCACAGCAGAGAATAGCAGGGAGGAGAGAAAGAGAACCCTGGAGATCTGCACAGAACCACACCCCCCCTTCCCGCTAATATTCAGCTGAGTACCGATCGGCATATGCACGCAAGGAAACTACACAAAGCCAGAGAAAGACCCACTGAAAAGAATTAGAAGAAATAGTGCCTGTCATTCACACCAGGCCAGGAATAATGCCTGTTCCCACCAGCCACACAGGAAAATTTCAAGATTCATGGGGCACTGGGTAGAGTACACAGAAAGTCTTGCCTCAGTAGTGGGGAATAACACTATTCCAGACCCACTTAACAAATTTTAAAAACCCAATCCAAAATGAACAAACTGTTTCCAATACCTAACTGCTCAAGAATATTTATAGGAATACAAAAATATCCAGTATCCAGCAAAGTTAAATTCATAATGTCTTACATACAATGAAAAATTATCAGGTAGAAAAACAAGATACATCATTAGGTGAAAATCAATCAAACAAAACCAACCTAGAACTGATACAGATGTTAGAATTAGCAGCCAAGTCATTAAAATAGCTATTGTAACTTTATTCTATATGTTCAAAAAAGCTAAAAAGTGACATGAGAGATATAACAACAATCTCAAATATCTAGGGATGAAAACTACAGTGTGTGAGGTGAAAAATACACTAGGTGGGATTAACAGCAATTAGACATTGCAGAGAAAAGATCAGTAAACTTGAAAACAAAGGAATAGGATCTATAGAAAATGAAACAGAGAAAAAGTTTTTTTTTAAGAGTAGTTCATCAGTGAGCTGTGGAACAACTTTAAGCAGCCTTAAGTAAGTTAGTTGAAGTCTTTGAAGGAGGGAGTGGAGGACATTAAATGCTGAAAAATTTCCAAATGTGATGAAAAGTATAAATGCACATGTCCAAGAAACATGAAAAAAACTACACTCAGGTATATCATAATCAAATTGTTCAAAACCAAGAATAAAGAACAAAATCTTAAAAGTAACCAAGAGAGGGCTTCCCTGGTGGCACAGTGGTTGAGAGTCAGCCTGCCAATGCAGGGGACACAGGATTGTGCCCCGGTCCGGGAAGATCCCACATGCCGCGGAGCGGCTGGATCCGTGAGCCATGGCCGCTGAGCCTGCGTGTCCGGAGCCTGCGCTCCGCGACGGGAGAGGCCACAACGGTGAGGGGCCTGCGTACCGCAAAAAAAAAAAAAAAAAAAAAACAACCAAGAGAAAGACAAATTACACAGAAAAGAACAAAGGTTTGGATGGCAGATTTCCTGTCAGAAACAATACAAGCAAGAAGACAGTGGAGAAGCATCTTTAAAGTCCTGGCAGA
Organism: Mesoplodon mirus; assembly: GCF_964341445.2. NCBI lineage: Eukaryota > Metazoa > Chordata > Mammalia > Artiodactyla > Ziphiidae > Mesoplodon > Mesoplodon mirus. The sequence goes on along the minus strand of NC_138977.1, from coordinate 201,748,715 downwards.
ATAAAACTGTCAACCTAGAATTCTACACCCAGCAAAAATATCTTTCAAAAAATGGGGAAAGGTGTTTTCAGATATACAAAAGCTGAAAGAGTAAATCACCAGCACATTGTACTACAAAAAATGTTAGAAGAATTACTTCAGGCAGAAGGAAAATGAAACCAGATGAAAATATAGATCTATACAAAGGAAGAGCATCAGAAATGGTTAATTACACATGGGTAAATATGATGTCTTCTTATTATTTCAGCCTCTTTAAAAGATAACTGGCTCTTTAAACAAAATAATAACAATGCAGTGTGGGGTTTTTAACATATGTAAAAGAAAAATGTATGACAACACACAAAGACTAAGAGGGGTGAAATGAAGACAAAAGTCAGTATACCAAGGATGCCAGAATGGAAAGATAAAAAAAAAACACAGTCCTTCACATTACTGCAGAGCATATGAACCAATATTAACAGTAACTTAATCTCAACTTTATGATATATAAGGGAAAAAAACATCTATTTGATCACATCTGTGATAGACAAGTTTATTTGCAACCATAAACATTTCTAACTGATACAATATCCATGGCATAGTTAACATGTTAGTAACTTCAGTAAAAGATCCCAATGAAATAGATTATCAATTGTCTCCAGGCTCTATAAACTCCTATGAGAAAATCCGAAAAATGGACACTTACCCATGCTGGGTGTGGTTCCTCCTTCCACTAAGCCAGAACATAATTCAATGCGATCAGCACCTATAATAAGAAAAGCATTGCTAAGCATAATAATTTTTTTAATTAAAAAAATTAAGAAAAAATTTCAAAAGCATTGCTCAAAAGTTATTGTCCAAAATAAACTCTTATTAAACAGCAAACTTAACATTTTTTTCTAAATATAGAACAGAGTCTTAGAAACTGAGAGAAATAAAATTATAAAACTAGAGTAAAACTCTATTTTTAAACCCAACTATATTCTGCAACCCACATTGTTACTGACAAATTTAAGAGTTAATTCAAGTTAAGCTAGGTCTCTTAAAATTTTGTATTATAGGGTTGCTTCTCTATGTACAAGGAAGTGATTTACAATAAAGAAGTTTCTGGATTGACCACAGTGGAACACTGACTCTTCATTGATTAAAAAAATAGCAACTTTGGGGGCTTCCCTGGTGGCGCAGTGGTAGAGAGTCCGCCTGCCAATGCAGGGGACATGGGTTCGTGCCCCGGTCCGGGAAGATCCCACATGCCGCGGAGCGGCTGGGCCCGTGAGCCATGGCTGCTGAGCCTGCGCCTCCGGAGCCTCTGCTCTGTAGCGGGAGAGGCCACAACAGTGACAGGCCCGCGTACCACAAAAAAAAAAAAAAAAAAAAAAAAAAAGCAATCTCGGGACTTCCCTTGTGGCGCAGTGGTTGGGAATCCTCCTGCCAGTGCAGGGGACACAGGTTTGAGCCCTGGTCCAGGAAGATCCCACATGCCATGGAGCAACTAAGCCTGTGCACCACAACTACTGAGCTTGTGCTCTAGAGCCCATGAGCCACAACTACCAAGCCCACGTGCCACAATACTGAAGCCCACATGCCTAGAGCCCGTGCTCTGCAACAAGAGAAGCCACCGCAATAAGAAGCCTGCACACCGCAACGAAGAGTAGCCCCTGCTCACTGCAACTAGGGAAAAGCCCGTGTGCAGCCATGAAGACCCAGTGCAGCCAAAAATAAATAAATAAATACATAAATTTAAAAAAATAAAATAAATAAAATAAAAATAAAAGATGAAAATCAGTTTCTTCAACAAACTATAAGGAAAGAAAAGAAAGAATTAAAGAAAGAAAAAAGGGAAACATAGACTGAAACAGACATATCAAAAAACTATGTTTATATCTTGATTCAAAGAACTGTAAAACAAAACAAAACAAAACTGTGTGAGCCAACTGGGGAAAGCTGAAAACTAACTGGGTATTTTTGATGATATTAATATTAATATTAATAAATATTATTTTAAAAAGATGTTACTGATATTTGGGTTATTATTATTATTTTTAAAGGTTATTATTATTTTTTTTTAAACCTTTTAGAGATACTGAAATATCTGCAGATGAAATGACATAATGTCTGGGATTTGCCTCAAAATAATTTGGGGATGGGAGAGGGAAGGTAGGAATATAGATCAGAGGTCAGCAAGTGATGGTCTGCAGGCCAAAGGCTCACAAGCTTCTTTTTGTTATGGCATTCAAGTTTAACATGTTTTTGTGTATTTTTAAAATTTTATTTATTTATGGTCATGTTGGGTCTTCTTTGCTGCACACGGGCTTTCTCTAATTGTGTCGAGTGGGGACTACACTTCATTGCAGTGCGTGGGCTTCTCATTGTGGTGGTTTCTCTTTTTGTGGAGCATAGGCTCTAGGCACGTGGGCTTCAGTAGTTGTGGCATGTGGGCTCAGTAGTCACGGCTCGTGGGCTCTAGAGCGCAGGCTCAGTAGTTGTGGCGCATGGGCTCAGTTGCTCGGTGGCATGTGGCATCTTCCTGGACCAGGGCTCGAACCCATGTCCCCTGCATTGGCAGGTGGATTCTTAACCACTGCCACCAGGGAAGTCCTGTTTTCGTGTATTTTTAAAAAACATACATTTCATACAACTGACCCATATCATACAATTCACCCTTTTACAGTGTATAATTCAATGGTTTTTAGTATGCTCACAGAATTTTGCAACCATTGTCACCAATTTTAGAACATTTTCATCACCCCAAAAAGAAACCTCACACCCTTCAGCAGTCACTTTCCCTTCTCCCCATGCTCCTCAGTCCTCGGCAACCACCAATCTATTTTGTCTATAAAAAAATTGCCTATTCTGGATGTTTCATATAAGTCGAATCATACAATATGTGGTATTTTTTGACTGCTTTCTTCCACTTAGAATAATATTTCAAGATTCATCTATGTTGTAGCTTGATCAGTACTTCATCCTTTTTTTATTGCCAAACTGAGAATGGTTTTTACATTTTCAAAGGATTTTTTAAAAAAACAAAGAAGAATATATGACAGAGACCAAATGTGGCCAGCAAAGTCAGAAATATATTCTGTCTTGCTCTTAACAAAAAAGTTTGCTCACCCCCAATATAAATGAAAGATTGGCCATATACTGAAAATGATTAAAGCTGATGGGTACCTGGTGATTCATTATACTATTCTCTCTACTTTTGTATATGTTTGAAATTTTCTATATAAAGTTTAAAATTTTTTCTGATCCTGAAATGATGGGAATTCCTGTGCTTCCTGTTAAAGCAAGCTCAGGGTGCAAAAGAAACCATGAGGTAAAATATATCATGTTCAAAAAAAAAAGATTATGATAAAAGTCCTCACAATGAAAAAAGCATCAAATCTCTAAAATCAGTGGGCTGAAAAAAATTAAATCTTTGCTAAGTTCAATTTTTAAAAAGTTATTTAGGGCTTCTCTGGTGGTGCAGTGGTTAAAGATCTGCCTGCAAATGCAGGGGACACAGGTTAGATCCCTGGTCTGGGAAGATCCCACATACCATGGAGCAACTAAGTCCATGTGCCACAACTACTGAAGCCTGCCCACCTAGAGCCCGTGCTCCACAAGAGAAGCCACCGCAATGAGAAGCCCACGGACCACAACGAAGAGTAGCCCCTGCTCTCTGCAACTAGAGAAAGCCCGCATGCAGCAACGAAGACCCAACGCAACCAAAAAAAAAAAAAAGTTGGTTAGTAAGCACTATTATAGACACCTGACTCAAAATGTAACCTACTGGGGAAGAAAGACTAGATGATCAGTAGGTTTTCTAGTTGGTTGGTTGTTTTCAAAAGGATTACTGGGATCCTTAGAGAACACAAAGGTTCCTGAGGTCAGTTCACAGGATTCATTTTCAGACTTTTAAAAGGACTGACAATTGCCATGATTTTCTAATTTCTCTTACCTCCTCTTTCTGCATTTACAGCTGACTCCACTGAATCAACACACACCTCCATAAGAAACCCATTTGCTGCTCCTAAAATATACAGAGAACAATGAAATTTCATGATGATACTATCCATACAGACCAAGTGACCACAAATATTTTACATTTTGCTGCCAAAATCCAAATGTCTAATAATAGGTAAGTATGTAAGTACACTAGGGCTCATGAATGCAATAAAATACCATATTAATTGTTAAATTGATGTCTCTGGACTGCAAAATAAAAACACAGACATATGTATAAGAAATATTGAGAAATGCCCATCGACAGACTAATGGATAAAGATGTGGTACATATATATAAGGGAATATTATTCAGCCATAAAAAGGAACGAAATTGGGTCATTTGTAGAGATGTGGATGGACCTAGAGACTGTCAAACAGAGTGAAGTAAGTCAGAAAAACAAATATCATATATTAATGCATATATGTGGAACCTAGAAAAATGGTACAGATGAACTGGTTTGCAAGGCAGAAACAGAGACACAGATGTAGAGAACAAACATATGGACACCAAGGGGGGAAGTGGCAGGGGTTGGGGTGGTGGTGGGATGAATTGGGAGATTCGGATTGACACGTATACACCAATATGTATAAAACATAACTAATGGGCTTCCCTGGTGGCGCAGTGGTTGAGAGTCCGCCTGCTAATGCAGGGGACATGGGTTCGTGCCCCGGTCCAGGAAATTCCCGCATGCCGCAGAGCGGCTGGGCCCGGGAGCCATGGCCGCTGAGCCTGCGCGTCCGGAGCCTGTGCTCCGCAACGGGAGAGGCCACAACAGTAAGAGGCCTGCGTACCACCACCAAAAAAAAACACATAACTAATAAAAACCTGCTGTATAAAAAAATTAATTCAATTAAAAAAAAAGAAATTATACTGAGAAAAATATACACTGAATGCCAAGTTAATCTTCCTAAAACACAGACCTCATCATCACATTCCAGGTCAAGATTCTTTCGATGCTTCTCAACAACTGCAGAATATGTTTAAACTTCTTCATAAGGTATGTATGTTTAAGAGCAGGAATGGATCTCAAATCCTGACCAGACAACTGACTTGTGTGATTCTAGACAAATACTTAGCCTAAGTTTTCTATAAAACAGAATAGGTTTTAGTACCTACCTCAGAGTAGTGAGGATAAAATGAGATAATTCATTTAAAGTGTATAGTACCCACTAAGTATACAAAAAGTACTAGTTGTCATTCATTAACTATACATTATTTCCTCTGTATGCCTCAAGTTCCCCCTGATCCCCATCCTTGCTCTTGGTTATGCCATCTCCTCAATCCACAGTGCTTCCAGCTCTATCTTTGAATGCTAAAATCTTCCAAGGTTCATGTCAAATCACATTTCCATGATATTTCCTCTCCCAAAGTAGGAAATTGTATCTCCCTTTTTTGAACTCATATAACTCTTCATAAACTATATGTTCCTCTTTAAAACACTAACTCTATCTCTTTAATACATTATTTTCTCATATTATTATTTATGTAGATAGGTGTCTGATCACTCTTACTTAACCTAAACTTCCTAAGTAAAGTCTTTATGTGAGAAATCTTTATTATTACCCACAGTAAGGACATTGTCTACCACAGTACACAATAGACACACGAAGATTTACTAAAGGCTGAATATTTATAAATTCATAAAAATTCATGTATTTACACTAAAGAGTGTGATAAAACAGAGTTTTGAATTTTTTCTATAAGTTAAGCACATACTGTTTTAAAAAATTAAAACTACTGAATGCATACTTAATAATGCCTAAAAGAATGTTCACCACCTACTGATAATTGTTAGTACTAGGTGGTGAGATTTAAAATTACTTTTACTTTCTTCTTTTTACCTTTCTATATTGTTTGATTTTTTTCTACCCGATGTTGCTTTTATAGTTTTTTTAAAATCAATTTTCAATTTGAAAAACAAAAATCTGTCGTCCACTAACATCAAACTGTAACTGCCTCATTTATTTAAGAGAAGACTATCAGAAAGAGCTAAGTGACACTCTGTGCTCTTAACCAACAGCACTGCATTAATTCCATGGGTTTCCTGATAGCCACCCACACCAGCTGTCAGATCAATCTAACTGAACAGTGCTGCAGAGGTACCATTTGCCTCACACAAGAAAACACCTTGGTGGGAATTCCCTGGCGGTCCAGTGGTTAGGACTCCGCGTTTTCACTGCCAGGGCCCGGGTTCACTACCTGGTAGGGGAACTAAGATCCCGAAATCTTGTGGCTCAATCTTGGCCAGGAGAGGGTGGGGATGCACACTTACAGAACAAACTTACCAGGGGAGAAGGATGGGGGGGGGAGGGACAGACTGGAAGTTTGGGATTGACATGTACACACTGCCATGTTTAAAATAGATAACCAGGGCTTCCCCGGTGGCGCAGTGGTTGAGAGTCTGACTGCCAATGCCGGGGACACGGGTTCGTGCCCCGGACCGGGAAGATCCCACATGCCGTGGAGCGGCTGGGCCCATGAGCCATGGCCGCTGAGCCTGCACGTCCGGAGCCTGTACTCCGCAACGGGAGAGGCCACAACAGTGAGAGGCCCGCGTACCGCAAAAAATAAAAGATAATAAATAAATAGATAGATAGATAACCAACAGGACCTACTGTAGTGCACAGGGAACTCTGCTCAATACTCTGCAATAACATAAATGGGAAAGAATTTGAAAAAGGATACAGGAAAATGTATAGCTGAATCACTTTGCTGTACACCTGAAACTAACACAACACTGTTAATCTACTCTACTCCAATATAAAATAAAAATTAAAAAAAGAGTAAGGCAATTGTCCTAAAAAAGGAAGTTACTTGTAGGGATCAAAGAAGAGGACATTTGTTTGGAGCAGCAGTTCTCAAAGTGGGGTAGTCCAGTTAACTCTGGACTAGGGCACTCTAACACACTTTCAGAGTCCGTACAGTGAAAATTATGTTCATAGTAATACTGAGACTTTGCCTTTTTCACTCTCATTCTCTCACAAGCGGAGTGAAGTTTTGGGGAGGCTACTTGACCTGTCAGATTGAATGCAGAAGCAGGTATGAGAATTCCATTTAGCCAGATGTTAAAGAGATCTGCAAAAATACAAAACATTGGGACTATTCTCACTATTTTTTGTTTGCTCAGGAAAATGGTGATTTTTTTTTCATAAAAAATGTTGTGTTAACATGTAATGGGTTTATGTTTTTTTCTAGTTAATAAATATTTTTTTAATTCCTGTTTTAATTTCTAACGTGGACAATATCGATAGATTTAACCTATATAAATAAAAGGTCTTTGAGGGTCTGAATAATTTTAAGAGGGCCAAGGGGTCTTGAGATTAAAAAGTTTGAGAACTGCTAGTTTGGAGAAACCAAGAGTTTACGGAGGACGGATGTGCCAAATTCCCTAACACCCGCTATGCCAGCGCACCCTGGCCCGTTAGAAAGAACTCCGGGCTTGGGGCAGTTAAGCTCTGCCACTTGGGAGGGGTGTGGCTTTAGGGGCAATCCTCGACCCCGCCGCAGAAGCTACAGGTTATTAAGCGGTCCCCACAGGTTTGGCACTGAGCTCCGCGCTCGACACTGAACCATCACAGCGGTGCCGTGAGGGGGTACTGGTATCCTCAGTGGAGAAGGGAAAAGCGAGGCGGAGAGAAGAAGTTAACCAACTTGAATACGGTCGCACGACGAGATGTGGTGGCGCCGGGATTCGAACCCACATATCTGGCTCCAGAGCCGGGCCACTCTCGCCACCAGCCCCCGGGTTTCCACACGTTTAAAGCCGGAATGACAGAATATACCGCACGGGGGCGGGGGGGGGGTGGTTGCTGAGAGGAGCAGGAGCAAGTACTTCCAGGGATATCGCGATTAATCCCCTGGCCAGAACCACCGCCGGGCCCGGCCCTCACCCCGGAGCGAAGTTGGCCGACCGCCCCCTCCCCGCCCCCTTCCGCACCCGCCTTCCCGGACGGTATCCGCGCTCGCTTCCGCCCGGACGAGGCTCCCTGCCTCTTCATGCTGCACGCGTTCCTCCCACTTGCGTCTTCGGTTTCCACTCAAGAGTCCGGGTTCCAGCGCGCGCAAGCAGACAGGCGCGTCCTCACGGCTGCGCACACCCCAGCGCGTCCCCGATTTCCACGCCCCAGCAGCCCCCGCGAAAGCCCAGGAGCTAGCGCAGGCGCAGTCACTGCTCGCCCCGGCCTTCTGAAAAGGAGGGGCTCGTTCTGCGTGACCCGGTAGTGCTTCTCCAGTCGGTGGCGGAGAAAGGAGACCAGGGAGTGCAGGAGTGTGGCGGTGGCAGTTGTGCACTGTTCATAGTATGCAGCGATTACTCTTTCAGCCCTTAAAGGCAGTGATGGGGAGCCCGTGTCTCCGGCTCTTGATTCCTGGGGCGGCGCCTAGAACACAGGTACCGCACAGCAGCGGACTGAGTCGCGGAAGCTGGCATGGGGTGAAAGGGCCAGGACAGAGCTAATAATTCTCACATGTCACGTTTCCGTAGCTCCTTGGAGTTCACGACGCATTTACTTATGTCTAGGGCCCCTGAGTTCGGATCTGGACTTACCACTTAGTAGCTGTGGGCTATTAGCCAAGTTGGGTAACCTTTCTGTGCCTCAATTTATTCATCTGCAAAATGGGGATAATAGCACCTACTTCATAAGGGTTGTTGTATTAAATAATTTAATATACATAGAGGCTTGGCACATAGTAAAAGCTCAGTGATTTTTACCCATATATTTGATTTTTGCTCAAAGCTCCCGGATAGGCTAGGGACTATAACCCCATTCTACAGAGAAAAGTAAATTGAGGCTTAACTTGTCTAAAGTTACTTAGTTAATTAGAAGCAGAATAGGGAAAACATGGGTGTTTGGACTCTTAGAGATAGAGTCAGGAGAGGGCGTCTATTCGCTGAACTAATAATTATTGCGTGATTAATGTGTGTTAGGAACTGGGAAGCAAAAGATAAAATACCAAAAGTTTCCTGCCTTAGAAGAAGGCTCAGTTCATTCATTTGTAACTGATTTGTCAAATCTTTATTTAGGTCTTGTTATGTAAGGGAACTGTGTTTGAAACGAAGTGTGCAAGAGGGAAAGAGCCAGACTGACTAGACATTGCTGTCCCACAGCTCATAGCTTAGTGGGAGATGGAGACAAACCTCTGTGTACTGAATGGTACATTACAGTGTGTGATGGAGAGGTATAGTGTGCTGGGAGAGTGACCTATTGCAGATGTGGGGGAGTCTGGGAATACTTCCTAGAGGAGGTGACATCTAAGCTGAGATCTGCAGTAGATATTATCAGTCAGGGGACCAGTAGTGCCCCGGTCAGAGAAAAATCATATTTAAAGACCCATAGGAGAAAGAAAATAATCCATATTTAGGTGTAGAGTTAAGTCTGGGGGAAATATGCAGAGACCAGAAGGTTCAGGTGGTGTGGGGATGGATTGGAGGCAGTTGGGGGTGGATGTAGTCCAGATAAGAGATGATAATTTACCAGGGCAGTAGCAGTGGAAATGGGGCCATTCAGGGTACTCCACACCAGATAGAGATTGAGTGTGAGTAGCAGTGGAGTGAAGCCTTTCCCTCTTTCTCCAGTTGTAATTTGTCTGTCTTGATCCTTAGTGTGGTTGCAGCTGTGGGATCAGGCGCCCCTTGAGGCCAGGGCAATACAGCACCATCTCTGAAGTAGCTTTGCAACCTGGAAGGGGTACAGTGTCCCATCCTTCAAAGGCTGCTGAGCGGGTGGTGGGCCGATGGCTCCTGGTCTGCAGTGGAACAGTGGCTGGAGCAGTTATTCTTGGTGGAGTAACTAGGTGAGTAGTTTGTTCATAGTGAGTCAGCTATTTGAGTCATCATTAAAGTGCAGGATGACGGAGGGGCAAAGGACATTAGAAATCATTTCATCTAGCTCCCTCATTTTACGTATGAAGAAACTGAGGCCTACAGAGGGAACAGGTCTGATGGCTTGCCCAGCCCTAGAACAGTTTAGGGTTTTACTAGTAGAAGCCCTTCATAAAGACTGGTTCAGGTCTTACCTGTTAGCTGTGCATTGTTTGTGTATATTGCCCCCTACAATCAGAGTTCAAATTTGTCACAAAAATTTTTGTACAGTTTGTTTGAATTAAGTACAGATAAGTTCCATACCTCTCAGTTGGTTCCTATGCATGCCTCTTAGGTCTCCTTAAATCTATAAAGAGATTTTATAGATTTGGATTCTACTCCCTCCACCTCTCCCACCCCCTTTGCAGTTTTTTTGTTGTTGAAGAAACCCAAGTCATTTGTCCTTTTGGAGTTTCTCACAGTCTAGATTTTGCTGATTGCATACTTATGTTGTTTAACATGTCCATTGTCCCTGTATTTCCTGTAAACCACTTGTTGCTTGATCCGATTCAGGTTGGGGGGCAGGGGGCAAAATACTTCACAGGTGATTAGAACATTCATAAATATCTGGTGTCTGTTAGAGATGTCAACAGCCATTGATGATCATTGCCTAAATACATTATTTCACTAGAGTTGCAAAATTGTAATAGGTATTTTATTCTATAAAGAGAAACTTTCTCTCATCAGCAATTTGGTTATCCTAAGGTACAATGTGTTAGGAAAGGCAAGATAAACACTTGATTCCTTTCCTTTTATTTACCAATTTTCAAAATAAGAAATTGGTTCCCAAGCACTCTCCAAAGGTGACCAATAAAGTGAGTTTTTAAGTATTAGGAGCTCCTCGTTTTAAATATATTTGATATGTTTCAATCCATTGTACTGAGATTTGCCCAAATTGTCCCATCTTCATCAGTGGGAACCTCCTCATACTGGCTCCAGAGTCTTTTTGACAGGACCCTAGTAACCTTTGATTCCTTGCTTTCTGGATAAGATGTTCCAGGTTTGTCTTGTACATTTCCCGCCTCAGACCAGAAATCAGCTTTTTTACTTTTGGAACCCTGACCCCTTTTTGTGAAAATACTTTATAGTGTTAATAAAGTTTGTGTTCCTCAAATTCTCTCCACATTCCCTGTGCCCTTATTTCAAAATACCTATGTGTTATATAGGCTGTTATGGGAAACTGCAACAAATTTGAGTTGTATTGTCTTTAAATTCACTCAATAACCTAAACCGATTTATATCTGTAGCAGTCTCTTCTCCCTGTGTAAATGATATTGGTTGGGGCTTCCCTGGTGGTGCAGTGGTTAAGAATCTGCCTGCCAATGCAGGGGGCACGGGTTCGAGCCCTGGTCCGGGAAGATCCCACATGCCACGGAGCAACTAAGCCCGTGCACCACAACTACTGAGCCTGCGCTCTAGAGCCCGCAAGCCACGACTACTGAGCCCGCATGCCACATGACTAAGCTCACGCACCTAGAGCCCGCGCTCTGCAACCAAGAGTAGCCCCCACTCGCCGCAACTAGAGAAAGCCTGCGCGCAGCAACGAAGACCCAACGCAGCCAAAAAATTAATTAATTAATTAATTTAAAAAAATAATATGGGTTATGCATTTAGGACACATTTCTTTCGTCTAAGGGTTGGTTTTATCTGTCAAGGAATGCTAGCGAAAGAAGTAAGGAGAGTTTAATGAAATAGTACAAGGAGTAAAGAAATTTGTACCTGATAGCAGCTGCTTCTGACAAAATTCTAAGCAGTAAGAAGACAGCAAGTTGTCAAAAGAGGAAACGATGAAACGATGTGTTTACCTTTATAGGGGTAAAGTTCAGATCCACTTGCTGCTGTAAACCATTTATGAATAATCCAGTGTGGTGCACACACATATACACACTCAAGTTTAATACACTCAAATTTCTTTCCTATCTTAAGGTTGACAGAGTCTGGCCTCTCAATGGTAGATTGGCATTTAATAAAGGAGATGAAGCCACCTACAAGCCAAGAAGAATGGGAAGCAGAATTCCAAAAATATCAGCAGTTTCCAGAATTTAAAATGTAAGTATTATAGAAAATCGGGTAAACTTCCCACGCAATCTTTTGCTTATTTAAACATTTTAGAATGTTTAGGTTCCATTATTTTTCGATATTTGGTTCAGTTATGTTTAGTGAGCTCCCTACTCTAAACCTCCAATTCCAAAGTGATTCTGAGGTGGCCGATGAGGAAGAGGGCAGACCAGTCAAGCTTTAAAATCGAGAATGTTCCTACATTCTATCAGGAAATAAAAATTAGATGAACTTTTTTCTCTTTCTTATTTTTGACGTCCCTTTTCACCCAGCTTGAATCATGATATGACGTTGGCAGAATTCAAGTTCATCTGGTACATGGAGTACTCGCACCGAATGTGGGGTCGCCTTGTAGGCCTCGCATACATCCTGCCTGCTGCCTACTTTTGGAGAAAGGGCTGGCTCACCCGTGGCCTGAAAGGACGTGTTCTTGCCCTCTGTGGTTTAGTTTGCTTCCAGGTGAGATTTACTCAAGTTTGGGAAACCAGAGATGTTCTCAGGAGCCTCCAAGTTGGCATTGTTTTTAATGAAGTAATCTTTGAAACAGTGTAACAAAGTGGGTAAGAGCATGGATTTTAGTGTCACAGGCCTGGTTTCAAGGCCCAGCTCTGTCACTTAGTAGGGCATGTTGTCTAACCTCTGTAGGCTGTGCTTTCCTTACCTGTAAATGGGGATAATAATAGAACCTACCACTTAGGTTCTGTGAATATTAAGTGAGATCATGCATGTCAAGTGCTTAGAGTAGTGCCTGGAATCAGGAAGCACTGAGTAAATATGTTTTTATGTCACAAGAATTGGAGTTTCTTTTCCATCATGGCTTTCTTCCTGGGTTCTTGTATCCTCCCTTTTTCTAACTTGCCTGCTCTATGGGGAAGTGGGATCCCTATGCTAGAATGGCTATAGAAGCAAATAGGGAAATTCCAGAAGAGAGAAACATTCTGTGGGATGAAGAATCTTAGAATACAGATGTAGCTGAGAGCTGAAAGTATAAATGGTGATTAAAATTATATAAGTTGAACTTCTCTCTTTTCTTAAGGAAAAGGGCTTTGAATGACTCCCACAGTTAAGGGGTTAGGGAAGCCTGAGAGCCAAGGAAAGGAGTGTTAGAGAAGACATATGTGAGTATTTGGGTCAAGGTATACAGGCCCTAAGGGAGAGTCTCAGAGCATCAAAGAAATACCAAAATTTGATCAAGAGGAAGCTAATTGGTTGATTTAACTCCAAGTGGTAAGAATACGAACCAATGAAAAGGAATTAAGGAGGGAGATGTAAGAGACAAAATAAAGGTGATAGAAAAAGATAATAAAGAGTTAGACATTAATAAAAATCTAATAGAAACTAGGAAGGATTGATGAAACAAAGTGAAAGTTTGTTTCAGAATTAAAAAGAAAAATAAAACCTACTTAAGATAGACTTCCAGGGAGGCAAAAATTTGAAGATGGCAAGATAGGATTATGGGAGGAGGAAAGTGAGGGCTGGCAAATCACACTGTATACTCCCTCATCTTCCAGTGTCCTGTGCAGATGAAATCACGATCATTAGAACATGTAGGGTAGTCTTGAAGGGGGAAAGAAATACCCAAAAAGACTTCCTGAGGAGTATATATTTAGAAAAGGTGGGATTCTCCCACCTCTTTAAACATGATTATTGGCTGGGGAGAGTCAGGGTGAAAGGGTACCTTATCTGATATGACTAGAGCTGACAGTTGTTTGGTTACTTGAAAAAGTCAGTTAAAACAGGGAATCATAGAATAATAATACATACCTTAAACTTTTCAACTTAAACATGTACTTTCATTACCATTTTTTAAAAGAGGAATAGAAATTTAGACACTTGCAAACCAATTTGCCTGAAAAGCCTTATAGATTTTTATGACGTCCCCCCAAACCTTTATAATTGTCTTTTTCCACCTAACATGACAGTAATTGTTTTTAAGCAGTTACCTTTGTGAGGTTTCTCCAAAGCATCTAGTTTTTGTAAAATCAAAATGTCTTTTTACTTTCATATTTCACTGGTTTACATAATGTTAAATTATGCCAAGTATTTGTAAGCTTTTGCCCAAATACACTTTTGTGTACTTTTCTATATTTGGCTTCTACTTCAATAAAATGTTATTCTAAACAGTGGTGAAGTATTTTTGGTGCTGTATGTGGAAATTGGGTAGGTCTTGATTCCTGGGATACTGGGGATATGGGAGGGTATGGAAAGGAGGAGTCAGGTAGGAGTACTCACTTTCTCAGAGAGTAAAGTTGAATAAACAGCTTCAACCTTGTTTTGTTTGCCTCTTCTCTTTTTGGTTGCAGGGCCTGTTGGGATGGTATATGGTGAAAAGTGGCTTAGCAGAGAAACCAGATTCCCATGACATCCCTCGGGTCAGTCAGTACCGCCTTGCCGCCCACCTGGGATCGGCCCTTGTGCTTTACTGCGTCAGCTTGTGGACCTCGCTTTCACTGCTGCTACCTCAGCACAAGGTGAAGTCAGTCTGTATTGTCTACCACATCTGTACAGATGCTGCCAGGGTCAGAGAAATGGAAATTCTGGTACTAATGGGAAGTTATTTGTCAAAATGCATGCATTCCCTTAGTAACACCTATCAGTTTTACCAGAAGCTAGATATAACCAAAGTTTAGAGAAACATTGAACTTTGGGACTCTGGATAGCTTTGGGACGGCAAAGTAAAAACTGCAGTTATTCTTTTGGGCTGGAGCAGCTTATTCAAAGGAGAATTAGTATAGGTGCCAAATATTTTGTCAGCATTGCCTATCAAGAAAGATGAAAAGATGAATTTTAGAAAAAGGAAAGAGTACCAACAACAAGAGATACCCCAACCACTTTATTTCTGACTCCCAGAGGGATGATGGATGGAGAGGTGAGGAAGACCAGAACGAGAGCTATTTGTAGACCTTTAGTGGTGTACAAGAGTGACGTTGAGTTGTTTGTTCTTTATATGGGGACCCTACCATTCAGCAAATCTCACAAAATAGTAAACCGTAGTGATCTTGCTTAAAAGTATTTTCTCTGTATGCTGATTAAAGGAAAACACTAGGGTTTTTTTTTTTTTTTAGGTATTTTTTAAATGAGTATTATTTTAGGTATTAAAGTCATGGTTAGCCTGGATAACCTGTTCATGGAGTGAAGTTTAGGATGATAGTAGGACTTTTAAATAGAATCATCCAGTAGGTACTTGGAGCCAGTGGTCCGAATCCCAATAAGGACAGGAGATGTTGACTTGGCAGTCATCCCACAGGGAAGCCAGGTGGGGCTGAAACATTGGTATAGTAGATAATCCACACCTGAGTAGTTCCTGTTCTTCTTACTTTCAAAGCCAGACATCTAAAATGAATTGACTACATCTGTAGCTGTACATCCTGACAACCCATTCTTGTTTTCCAATTCTTGTCATCTGGCTTCCCCACCCACCCCTATATATACCCAGCCACACATTCACCTCCACACTTACACACATGCCCACACTCTCCTAAATACTCTCCACCGAATGGTACTCTTAAAGATTACCAATGACTTTTTAATTATTAATTATTTTTCTCTTTTTGTTTATTTATATTCTGCACTAATTACAGAAAGGATTTGAGATGCTAGTCAACCACATAGAACTGTGCTGTCCAGCACAGTGGCTACTAGCCACATGTGGCTATTTAAATTCTAGTTAAAATTAAATAAAATTAACTATATAAACAAACTTGTTATCGACTTAAACTTTAAATAAAATTAACTTAAAAAAATTTTTCAGTTGCTCTAGCCTCATTTTAAATCCTCATTAGCCATATATTAGACAGCACAGATAATAGAACATTTCCATCATCACAGAAAATTCCAATGGACAGTGCTGATATACTGTCCTGCAAAATCTTAGTAATGATGCCTAACTCTTCACATACTAGATTGTAAATCATTTGAGGGCAGCACTCTGACTTTCCTTTGTATCTTTATGGTTATCTGTGTATAAAGTTCTTACTAAATATTTGTTGATTCACTGATTATTATCACAAGTCGGCTACAGTAGAAATAAAAACAAATTTTGGCTTTACCCAAAACACTAAATGCAAGAATCTCTACTCTAGGCATTTTGTGCAGTTTTGATTCTGATTATATTTGCTAAACATGAATTATTACACACAGCATGAAAATCCAGTTCTGTACCTTAAGTCACATCACTTTAACCATGGTGAAGTATTTTCCCGTGAACAATGCAGATCATTCAGTTACTGAACAGATATATATTGAATACCTATATGCCAACTACTGGGCTAGGATTACTATAATAAGCAAGTCAGATGGCAGTTCCTGCCTTCACAAAACTTACAAGATAGCAGGGAAGACAAATAGTAAATGTATAAATTTAATAAAATTTAGATAGAATAAAATAGAATATCTACTGGGAGTACTTAACCTAGTCTAGGGGTCAGAGGAGATCTGACCTCAGATGGTCTCTGGGGTTTGGCTTTGGAGATCTTTGCTGCCTTTCATAGTTCCTGCATTCAGTTTATCTGTGTGATTTTCTTTTCTTGTTTAGTTGCCTGAAACGCGTCAACTCCTGAGGTTGAGACGATTTGCTCATGGAACTGCAGGCCTGGTGTTCCTTACAGCTCTCTCAGGTAGGACTCTTCTTATCAAAGTTGGCCTAGCTTCATTCCACATCAGGTGGGATTTCTTGCCTAATGCTTTCCTCCTGTATCTTTATATTTCCTTTTCATACCTGCCTCTATCATATACCACCATCTTCATCCTCTTGTTTTCTATTCCTTCCTCCCTTCCCCAAATCCTGCTTTCCAGTTAGTTGAACAAAAATATTGAGTATCTATCTGGATCCAGACTGTCTAGGTTCAAATCCTGGCTTTACCACTTGTGAACTACATGACCTTGGACAAGCTATGTAACCTCTCTGGGCTTCATGACCTCATCTATAAAATGGGGAAGATGATAATAGTTTGAGTAATATATGTGAAGTGCTTAGCACCTCACATGTAGCAAAGGCTATGTAAGTGTTAGCTGTTGTTATTATATAAACATTATTGTTATTATTATTTTTTTTTTTGGCTGCGTTGTGTCTCTGTTGCTGCGCGTGGGCTTTCTCTAGTTGCGGCTAGCAGGGGCTACTCTTCGTCGCAATGCGCGGGCTTCTTATTGCAGTGGCTTCTCTTGTTGCAGAGCATAGGCTCTAGGTATGCGGGCTTCAGTAGTTGCAGCACGTGGGCCCTAGAGCGCGCGGACTTCAGTAGTTGCGGTGCCCAGGCTGTAGGGTGCGTGGGCTTCAGTAGTTGTGGCTCATGGGCTTAGTTGCTCCGCAGCATGTGGGATCTTCCTGGACCAGGGATCGAACCCATGCCCCCTGCATTGGCAGGCAGATTCTTAACCACTGCGCCACCAGGGAAGTCCCGACATTATTGTTATTATTACACTACACCAAGATGGGTCCGACAAAAGCCTGTCCTCAAAGATGGCCTTAGATGGGGAGTTTACTGGGGCAAAGAGACTAACACAGATCTTTATCATTCTTTAAATCACACCTCTACCTCTCTTACTCTGGAACTGCCCTATACAATTATCAGTAGCCTCGTGTGACTATTTAAACTTAAGTTACTTAAAAGTAAATAAAATTCAAAGTTTAGTTTCTCATTCACATTAGCCACATTTCAAGTGCTCAGTAGCCACGTGGGTGGCTAGCAGCCATTGTATTGGATGGATGACAGATATAGAACATTTCCATCATCTTAGAAAGTTTGATTGGACAGCACAGCTCTAAATAAAACCATCAAACCAGTGATCCACCCAAGCCTCCTCCCCTTTTTTGGTGGAAGAACATGAATTTTGACTTTATAAATGCCATTTATAAAAATAAGGAATGTGATTTAACATACCTGAATCTTTGATCATAAGTAATGGATCAGTCATCCATTAAATTCATGGATACCTTCTTTGTGTGTTTACCCAGGATTTAGTTTATAAGATTTTTTTGAGCACTTGAGGAAGACAGATAATAAACAACAAAACATAACATGTCAGATAATGTTTGGTGCTTCGAAGAAAAATAAAGCAAGATAAGGGGATAGAGGTGGGGTGGGGGAGGGCTATCTTATGCAGTATAGGATAACTGGGGAGATCTCTTTGATAAGGTGACATTTGAGTGGAGACTTGAGGAAGTGAAGGAGTAAATTAACTAGTTCCAGAATAGATGAGTAGTTCTCAGTTGGGGAGGTAAGCAGGACATCACAAGCACTAAGGGAACTTTTCTAAACTAATATGCCTCCTCTAGAGCTTCTAGTCCACCCCTCTAGGGGAGGCATGCCAGAATCTTGGGGTGGGAATAGGTAAGGATGCAGCGTTTTTTGGGGTTTTTTTTTTAAGTTTCCGTGGTGATTGTGATATATATTCCGTTTGAGAACCTGTGCTACTGATCTTTCTATTCTCTGACTATTCCTTTTGTCTAACTCTGGGATAATAAACATTTTCTGTGTCAGAACTAGTATTTGGGGCTTCCCTGGGGCGCAGTGGTTGGGAGTCCGCCTGCCGATGCAGGGGGCATGGGTTCGTGCCCTGGTCCGGGAGGATCCCACATGCCGCGGAGCAGCTGGGCCTGTGAGCCATGGCCGCTGCCTGCGTGTCCAGAGCCTGTGCTCTGCAGCGGAAGAGGCCACAGCGGTGAGAGGCCCACGTACCGCAAAAAAAAAACAACAACAACTAGTATTTGATCTTTGATCTCTTCTTTCTTTCATTTTAATAAATACTTTTTACCTTGGAATACAGGGGCTTTTGTGGCAGGGCTGGATGCTGGGCTTGTTTACAACTCCTTCCCCAAGATGGGAGAATCTTGGATCCCAGAGGATCTCTTTACCTTCTCCCCTCTCCTGAGGAATGTTTTCGAGAATCCCACCACGGTGCAGTTTGATCACCGGATTCTGGTAAGTCTGGCTGGTGGTGACTGGCTACTAAGCACAGGGAGCCTCTTCCCGGCTCTACGGCGTCTGAGCACTGATGGCAACACTGAGACGGTAGAGTGGGAATTAGATTTCCTTTTCTTTTTAGAAGAAATTTAGTACCAGTTTTCTGATGGGACGTTTTTGTCTTAATCACCCACACCCCTCTAGCCAAATTCTGACTTTCAGGATACTGCCACCTTCTGAAAGATTCAAATATGCCTTTTATCATCTGGCAAATGATAACTCCCCTCAATCCTGCACATGCATAGGAGAGTCATTTTAGCAAAAATGAGGCTGAGTAGAGAAGAGAGTACAAGACGGTGGTTGCTGAACACACAGCTGTCAGGGCCGAACCAAGACCCCAAGGAGCCAAGAGCATCATAAATACTCATTTTATTTAAGCCAATATTTATTAAGGGCCTGCTGTAAGATCAGCTTGGTGGCCTGGGCACGCTAAATTGGAGCAGGGAGAGATGAGCAGCAGGGAGCCCCGGGAGGCAGTAGTGCTACTGTATAGTAATGCCGTGAGAGTGACGGGCTTCAGGGCTAATGGTGGGACTGGGACTGGAGAAGCTTGGTGAATCTGAGAGAGGTTGTAGGGAACGGACGACTGGCTGCAGGAATAAAGGGAAAGAAGGATCACGGGAGATCCCAGAGTTTCTTCTGTGGCATGTTTAAAACGCACCAGGAGAAGTGGGACTATTGGAAGGAGCGTTGAGCTAGAGACAGAGGATGTCATCAGACTGGGGTACGTTGAGAGTGAGATGATAGTAGTGCACCCAGAGAGAGGCCCAGGGGCCTCATACCCAGATGGGACGCCGGGGCTTGGGCAAGTTACCTTGTGTGGGCTCAGTCCCCACTGCCGCACAGCATTTTGGAATAAGTCAGGTCTGGTTGAAATTGTCATCGTGGACAGCTCTGAAAAGGAAAAGAAATGAAACTGGTATAGAAAGTGATAGAAAAACATTCTGCTTGACATCATGGAAGGGGGATGGAAACCCTCCTGCCAGCTGCAGACCCTCTTTCTGAAGAGGTGGAAATGAAAAGGAGACTTCAGATCATTTTCAGCCCTCGCTGGCAGCACCACCACCTCCTCTAGCCACAGCCCAGGGAAACAATAACCTTCATGTGCTGGTGTTAGCCCTGTTTTAAAAATACAGGATTGGAGTAGAGATAAAATTAGGGATAAGGATGACAAGAATAATTTAAAAACTGAGGGCCACACCTGGGGGACACCCACATTGGAAGGTGGATAAGATTGCTGAGAGTAAGTGTGTATAAAGTGGTACGTGCAGAAACTTTAGGTGGAGCCATGCCTGGTTGGCATTGAAGTGGCAGACAGAAGAGGAGCGTGGAAGAAGCGGAGGAGGAGTAATCAGGTGGTTCTCTGCCTGGGAGGGGAAAGTGCTTAGTGGTTATTCAGTGGATCTGGTGGAGTTACCTGTAAGGTGAGCAGAAACCAGGAGGGTGGGACATTTCTTCCTGGCACTTGATGAGGCTCTTTCCTCCCTGCAGGGAATCACTTCAGTTGCTGCCATTACAGCACTCTACTTCCTCTCCCGGAGAATTCCCCTTCCTCGAAGGACCAAGATAGCAGCAGTGACTCTGCTAGCTTTGGCATACACACAGGTATAAACCACTCTTTTGTTCTGAAGGTGTCCCCAAAACAAAATTTAAAAAGAAAGGTAACAGACTAGGAGAAAATATTTTCAATATTTATAGTAGACTAAAAGGTTAACAACCAGAAACTAAGTAAAGGATATTAATACGCAATTCTCACAAGAGGAATGAAGAATGGCCAATAAATATGAGAAGCTGTTTAGCCTCACCTGTGATCAGAGAGGAACAAATTAAAGCAATGTGTGCCATTTTGTACCTGTCAGATTGGAAACAAAAGAAAAAAAAAAGGTAAGCAGATGTTGGCATGGGTATAGGAAAAGGGATACCTTTGTATATTCTTAGCGAGAGCATGAGTTGGTATAGCTCTTTTTAGTGGGCGTTTGGCAATATCTTTTGAAGTGTTAAGTGTTTAGTCCTTTCATCAAGCATATTGACTTATTAATGCCTGCCCTGTCCAAGGAAATTCATTGTGGAATTACTGTGATAGTGAAAAATTGGAAACAGCCTAAATAAACATCTATGGTATATCCATACTGTGCAATACTGTACTGTAGTTTAAAATAATAAGATCTCAAGACATACATTAAGTGAAAAAAAGCAAGTGACAGAACAATATATTTTTTTAAAAGCACCAAGCTGTTTTTCTATAAACATGTATACAAAAGTATAGGTGTGTAGAAACTGGTAACAGTGGCTACCTTTGGGGAGGAGAACTGGGCTAGATGAAGGATAATTAAAAGGAATTTTAGGTTTATCTAATTTGTTTGAATTTCCTTTGTTTTAAGTCTACTTGTGAAATTTAACAATATATTTTGTAACATTCTGATGGGAGAATGTGGAGGATTTGTGTATCTGGTTATCCATGCCAGTCATTTCAGCTCTGAATATGTGGTTCCTACTTGGCTTACTGCTTTCTTTCCTTTGTAACAGGTGGGCTTGGGGATTAGTACTCTGCTGATGTACGTCCCAACTCCTTTGGCTGCCACTCACCAGTCGGGCTCCCTGGCTGTGCTCAGTGTTGCCCTTTGGCTCATGAATGAACTCCGAAGAGTCCCAAAATAATTCTCAAGGATCAGCTTCCTAGGACTGAAACTGTGCTTTTGAGAGATTATCAGAGAACACAAGAACTTGAGCTTTTCTGAGAGGATGACCTTGGCATTCCAAGCAGTTTCCAAATTGGTCAAGTTATGTAAATTGTTTGCCTGTTTTTGGGACAGTCACTGAATCAAGAAAGTCATTAAGTATGGTTATGCTAAAGGTTCCTTTTTAAATCCATTACTTTTTGTGTTGAAAATCGGATTTAATGTAGAGAAAGAATTGTCTGTCATTTGCTTCTTAATAGGCTCTGTCTCAGGATTCTTAAAAGTTGACAAGCTGTTGGTTCTACATGCATAATCTCTGTCTCCTTGACCTCCTGAGTCCTGGATTCTGCCTATGTAGAAATTCTTTATGGACTCAACTTCACTTCCATCACGTAAAGATTCAAAGGGATAGATTGGCATACCCTGAAGTAGCCAGATAGCCTTCAGCAAGAAATAGCTGCTGTCTTCTAGTGTTCTGATTTTCAAAACTGGGGAAAGCACTAACCTAGTTCCTCCTGAGATAGGGCTGTTACATTACTAGGTGAGATGAATGGAATACAGTATAAATCAGTTCCTGAAAGGGTTTCTCAACAGCCTCATGGATAAGAAAAATATGGCCTTGATGGTGTAGTACATGGACATCTATTCAGGTATTTAAACAAATTGTTGATTAATGAATGTGTGATTTTGGCCTCTACTGATATTTCACAGGGCTCTTATTCAACTTTATCTTTTAAATCAGCAATTTGAATGAAGGCATCAGAAAGATTTGAGAGTGGAGCAACCCAACATTGTTGATGTAATAGAAGACAGTTACAACTCAAAATAGTTCCAGAGTGGCACCATCATGAAATTAAACAGGTCATAAATGTAGCATCTTCATTTAAATTATAAATAGCTTGTATAAATTTGGGGTAGAGAAAACTGGCTTATCATTTTATGTAAAAAAGACTTAGGGGAGGGACTTCAGTTGGACACAGGCTCGACATGAACCAGCCATATGATGACACTGATAAAAATTAGTGGTGTTTCAGATTTTATCAATAGAAGTGTCACAGCCATGGTCAGAAGACCTCAGTGCAAATGCTGCATCTCACTCTGGGTACCACATTTTTTAAGGAGGATATATATCCAGACAAAGGGACCAGGATGGTGAGGAGTCCAGAACGTGTTTCACACAGGGAATACTTGAAGGAACTAGGGGTATTCAGCTGGAGGAGAACGTTCAGAGAGAAAACAAGAATCCTTCCCTTGAGAAGTTGAAGCCCCTTCATGCAGAAGAAGGAATGAGCTTCCTTTGTGCTGCAGAGCTGGGAGCCATGGGTGAAAGTTGCAGAAAGTTAGTTTTTAGTTTTGTAGAAGGCAAGAGTCAATTGGACCAAATCAAATGCCCACTAGGGTCAGGCTGGTGCTGACTGGCAAACTGGAGAGCAGGTGCCTGAATAAGGGACTACACTACTGCTGAGTGCTGGCGTCTTGCTGCTCCGCAGGTCCGGAGTTGTCAGATCTGATTTTTCAAAGAAACTATACATCCAGATTTTTATGTGAATGCGCTCAAGTCTTTTAGAACATTATGCAGGCTAAACAGATCTGGGAGCCATAAATGACCTAAGATTTGCCCCTGTATAATCGCTGGACTAATAATCTCAGTTCCCTTTCAACTCCAATATTGTCTGGGTTTCAGTGTGACCAATAGTGTATCATTCTCAAATGGTTCTTAGCAAAATACAATTAGACAGTTTGATTCTTAAAAAGTCCTGCCCCCCTGGAGCTGGTTCCCAACTTCTCTCATGTTAGAATCTTTCAGAATCCTATCCCCAGCCTCAGCCAAGACCAATTAAATCACAGTGTCTGAAAGCAGTAATAAGCGAATTCCCCAGGTGATTCTGATGTGCAGAGTTTGTGAACCACTGCCCTAGGCCTTAGTAGCCTAGTTACCTTAGAAAGTTTTGACCAGTTTATTCCCATTCCCTCCAAATTTCCACCCCACCCTATCATCTCATTTAATCTTCTTTGTTGATCCTGTTAGTGTGCTAATGGGGTATCACCTCTTCTAGATAGAATTCTCTAAAGAAGGGGAGCTGCAGTCACTGGGGCAGGTTGCCATACCATCATCTCCTGATCCCCAAATTAAGGTTGTTCTTAGTTAATAACGGAGTCTGCAGAGGGCAGCCTGATCCAACTCAAAGAACCACATGCTAATGCTGCTACTGCTCACTCCAAAAAAGTAGCACTGAATGAATTAAATAAGTTTAAGTTGCAGATGTTGTACTTCATTGTTTCTTTTATTAAAGATGAGTAAGTTTGGAAAAACAGATCTGGTTGCATTGAGTGATATAACTGTATTATGCCCATCTATGAGCTCCTGGTGAATGGATATTATCTGAATTATTTTTGTTTGCATTATTCCCAGCACCAGACACATACCAAATATTGCACGAATGAATGGAAAATGGATGATTACAAACTGATGTCCCAGACACTGCTTTCAAAATAAGTCATCATACCTAGAAGATGAAATGGATTTCCCTTAATATTTTCAAAAGTCTCTCAACAATTCTGTCAGTTGTTTTTAAAACATCAAAGGAGATTAATACACCTGGCTTTCTTAATCAACCCAGAATATCTTTGTCTTTAACTTAGACTGACAAATGCTGTCGATTTTGTTAGGGGTAATAATTAGCCACTGCCTAAAGTGATGCTGGCTGCAAAGACCAACACTGATGATCATAATAGTAGGATAACCAGTTTATCTTCAGCAATCCTTCCAGTCCTGGCATGAATGGTGGGTTGTATACTGGCATATATAACATATATACCCATATCCCTGCATAAGAATGTGTCCCCTCTCTAATATGCATTGCACATTTTGTTCAACACTGATTTAACAGTATTTATCAGAATTTCAAGAACTGTTCAGCAAAACTATTATTTAATGTGAAGTGTTAGAAAAACATACAAGCTTAGCAACCTCCAAAAGTGATGCCATGCAGGCACCCTTTGGTTTCTTAAAGCAAAAAGGGAGTTTTTAGTTGTGGATCATAATAAAAAGATGTCTTTCAACACTGCAGGATCCAATGCTCAAGGCAGAAATCATGGAGGAGACAAGGCATATACTTCAGGACTGCAACTAAAGGGGAATTATAGGATAAGAATTTCAAACACAACATAATGACAAATTCCAGAAATCAAAGTGTTTGGGATCCTTGCTCGCAGAGAAAGATTTTTATGAAGCTAATTAGGGCCAGAGCCTTCACCATCAGCAGTCTTTACAGGCTAAACTCTGGCAGGTGCTCTGTAGGAGAGGCTGCTTAGGAAGGTATCAGGGCTACTTTACACTGGAAAAGTGGAGAGTGGAGAGGAGCGGTAGGCTGCCACAGGGCTTATGAGTGGCTGCACTACTTAAAAAGGAGAGGCTCAGCTTGCCTGAAGCGATGCATACGTGGCTATAATCATCCTGTGAGTCTGAAATTTTTTTCAATTTTGGTCTTTATAAAAATGGCAAGCAACGATTGAATACATTTTAAAAGTAGAAAACCCTTTAAAAGTACGGGTAATGATTCAATTTTACAAATAAAATGGTATTATTGCTCAGACTTCCAGAGAAACAAAATGGTCAATGGATGTATTCCTCCTCTGTCCCTCTAATAATGGTACTGAGAAATAATGAAATATTAGGGGGAAACGTGTAATAATACAAGGGAAGTGTATTCGGATATTTAAAAAAAAGAGTCCTCATTTTTTAACAAATATATTTTATAATACCAACAAATACTCACACGTTTGTCAGAGCACATGGCCCTAGTGGCAGGACTATGAAATTAGCATAACCTGAGACTAGTTTAGGAGAATTTAAAACATTTGCTGCTACTTCTACCTTAATTCTTAATTCCAACTGAAGTTTCATCACACTACAGCAAAAAGGGAAATTAGATGCTAGTTCTGAATTCGTTTGAAAAGAAGTCTAGAAACAGCAAGAAGAAACAGCACTCTGTTTCTGTAAGGGAGTCTAGGAACTGCCCAATAATTACAACCAAGTTCCTTAATGAGGTAGCTCTAATAAACATTTATATCTTAAATAATTTAGATTGTAACTATAACATGAATTGCTTGGATGCTGTGGTTAAGAAAATTGTACAAAATTAAGCAAATTGTTTAAAAAAGAGATGTCTAAAATTTTAAATTATTGAAAGAAATAAAGAAGCTAGAATGGATGTAGTGAAAACCTGATACTATTTTTAACAAAGCATTTCTTTCATATTTTATTCCTAAATGTGAGCAATCACAAATGAATATCAGAAGCAGTTATAAAGACTGTGCATGGCTAGTTGCAGTCAGCTGTATTATATATACTGTGTTGAAACACACAGTCTTGCAGAAGATTCTGTCAATGATCATTTCATTGTATTACCACTGTTCTGGGTGTCAATTTCATCATATGTAAAATCATGGGGGTTAACCAGAAACCTCTAAAGTCTCAGCTTTAAAAATCTCATTTTCTGGAGATTGGTTCAAGATGGCGGAGTAGAAAGACCTGCTCTCACTCTCTCTTGCAAGACCACCGGAAACAAAACTAACTGCTGGGGCTTCCCTGGTGGCGCAGTGGTTGGGGGTACGCCTGCCGATGTGGGGGGCGCGGGTTCGTGCCCCGGTCTGGGAGGATCCCGCGTACTGCTGGGCGGCTGGGCCCGTGGGCTGTGGCCGCTGGGCCTGCGCGTCCGGAGCCTGTGCTCCGCGATGGGAGAGGCTGGAGCAGTGAGGGGCCCGCGTTCCACAAAAAAACTAACTGCTGAACAATCATCGACAGGAAAACACTGGAACTCACCAAAAAAGATACCCCATACCCAAAGACAAAGGAGAAGCCACAGTGAGATGGTAGGAGGGGCACAATCACAATAAAATCAAATTCCATAACTGCTGGATGGATGATTCACAAACTGGAGAACACTTATACCACAGAAGTCCACCCACTGGAGTGAAGGTTCTGAGCCCCATGTCAGACTTCCCAACCTGGGGGTCCGGCAACAGGAGGAGGAATTCCTAGAGAATCAGACTTTGAAGACTAGCGGGATTTGATTACAGGACCTCGACAGGACTGGGCGAAACAGAGACTCCATGCTTGGAGGGCACACACAAAGTAGTGTGTGCATCGGAACCCAGGGGAAGGAGCAATGACCCCATAGAAGACTAAACCAGACCTACCTGCTAGTGTTGGAGGGTCTCCTGCAAAGGTGGGGGGTGGCTGTGTCTCACCATGAGGATAAGGACACTGGCAGCAGAAGTTCTGAGAAGTACTCCTCAGCGTGAGCCCTCCATGAGTCCACCATTAGCCCCACCAAAGAGCCAGGGTAGGCACCAGTGTTGGGTCACATTAGGCCAAACAACCAACAAGGAGGGAACCCAGCCCCACCCATCAGCAGACAACTGGATTAAAGTTTTACTGAGATCTGCCCACCAGAGCAACAGCCAGTTCTACCCACCACCAGTCCCTCCCATCAGGAAACTTGTACAAGCTTCTTAGATAGCCTAATCCACTAGAGGGCAGACAGCAGAAGCAAGAAGAACTACAGTCCTGCAGCCTGTGGAACAAAAACCACATTCACAGAAAGACAAGATGAAAAGGCAGAGGGCTATGTACCAGATGAAGGAACAAGATAAAACCCCAGAAAAACAACTAAATGAAGTGGAGATGGGCAACCTACCAGAAAAAGAATTCAGAATAATGATAGTGAAGATATTCCAGGACCTCAGAAAAAGAATGGAGGCAAAGATTGAGAAGATGCAAGAAATGTTTAACAAAGACCTAGAAGAATTAAAGAACACACAAACAGAAATGAACAATACAATAACCGAAATGAAAAATACACTAGAAGGAATCAATAGCAGAATCATTGAGGCAGAAAAACGGATAAGTGACCTGGAAGACAGAATGGGGGAATTTGCTGCTGGGGAACAGAATAAAGAAAAAAGAATGAAAAGAAATGAAGACAGCCTAAGAGACCTCTGGGACAACATTAAATGCAACAACATTCTCATTATAGGGGTCCCAGAAGGAGAGGAGAGAGACAAAGGACCCAAGAAAATATTTGAAGAGATTATAGTCGAAAACTTCCCTATCATGGGAAAGGAAATAGCCACCCAACTCCAGGAAGCGCAGAGTCCCATACAGGATAAACACAAGGAGAAACATGCCGAGACACATAGTAATCAAATTGGTAAAAATTAAAGACAAAGAAAAATTATTGTAAGCAGCAAGGGAAAAACGACAAATAACATACAAGGGAACTCCCCTAAGGTTAACAGCTGATTTCTCAGCAGAAACTCTACAAGCCAGAAGAGAGTGGCATGACATATTTAAAGTGATGAAAGGGAAGAACGTACAACCAAAATTACTCTACCCGGCAAGGATCTCATTCAGGTTTGATGGAGAAATCAAAAGCTTTACAGACAAGCAAAAGCTAAGAGAATTCAGCACCACCAAACCAGCTCTACAACAAATGCTAAAGGAACTTCTCTAAGTGGGAAACACAAGAGAAGAAAAGGACCTACAATAACAAACCCAAAACAATTAAGAAAATGGTAATAGGAACATACATATTGATAATTACCTTAAACGTGAATGGATTAAATGCTCCAACCAAAAGACACAGGCTCGCTGAAGGGATACAAAAACAAGACCCATATATATGCTGTCTACAAGAGACCCACTTCAGACCTAGGGACACATACAGACTGAAAGTGAGGGGATGGAAAAAGATATTCCATGCAAATGGAAATCAAAAGAAAGCTGGAGTAGCAATACTCATATCAGATAAAATAGACTTTAAAATAAAGAATGTTACAAGAGACAAGGAAGGACACTACATAATGATCAAGGGATCAATCCAAGAAGATATAACAATTATAGATATATATGCACCCAACATAGGAGCACCTCAATACATAAGGCAACTGCTAACAGCTATCTATAAAACAGGAAATTGACAGTAACACAATAATAGTGGGGGACTTTAACACCTCACTTATAGCAATGGACAGATCATCCAGACAGAAAATTAATAAGGAAACACAAGCTTTAAATGATACAGTAGACCAGATAGACTGAATTGATATTTATAGGACATTCCATCCAAAAACAGCAGATTACACTTTCTTCTCACAGAACATTCTCCAGGATTGATCACATCTTGGGTCACAAATCAAGCCTCAGTAAATTTAAGAAAATCGAAATCATATCAAGCATCTTTTCTGAACAAATACTATGAGATTAGAAATCAATTACAGGGAAAAAAATGTAAAAAACACAAACACATGGAGGCTAAACAATACGTTACTAAATAACCAAGAGATCACTGAAGAAATCAAAGAGGAAATCAAAAAATACCTAGAAACAAATGACAATGAAAACATGATGATCCAAAACCTATGGGATACAGCAAAAGCAGTTCTAAGAGGGAAGTTTATAGCAATACAATCCTACCTCAAGAAACAACAAACACCTCAAATAAACAATCTAACCTTATACCTAAAAGAACTAGAGAAAGAAGAACAAAACCCCAAGTTAGTAGAAGGAAAGAAATCATAAAGATCAGAGCAGAAATAAATGAAATAGAAACTAAGAAAACAATAGCAAAGATCAATAAAACTAAAAGCTGGTTCTTTGAGAAGATAAACAAAATTGATAAACCATTAGCCAGACTCATCAAGAAAAAGAGGGAGAGGACTCAAATCAATAAAATTAGAAATGAAATAGAAGTTACAACAGACACCGCAGAAATACAAAGCATCCTAAGAGACTAGTACAAGCAACTGTATGCCAATAAAATGGACAATCTGGAAGAAATGGACAAATTCTTAGAAAGGTATAACCTTCCAAGACTGAACCAGGAAGAAATAGAAAATATGAATAGACCAATCACAAGCAATGAAATTGAAACTGTGATTAAAAATATTCCAACAAACAAAAGTCCAGGACCAGATGGCTTCACAGGTGAAATCTATCAAACATTTAGTGAAGAGCTAACACCCAAACTTCTCAAACTCTTCCAAAAACTTTCGGAGGAAGGAACACTCCCAAACTCATTCTATGAGGCCACCATCACCCTGATACCAAAACCAGACAAAGATACTCCAAAAAAAGAAAATTACAGACCAATATCACTGATGAATATAGATGCAAAAATCCTCAACAAAATACTAGCAAACAGAATCCAACAACACATTAAAAGGATCACACACCATGACCAAGTGGGATTTATCCCAGAGATGCAAGGATTCTTCAACATACGCAAATCAATCAATGTGATACACCATATTAACAAATTGAAGAATAAAAACCATATGATCATCTCAATAGATTCAGAAAAAGCTTTTGACAAAATTCAACACCCCTGGGGCTTCCCTGGTGGCGCAGTGGTTGAGAGTCCACCTGCCGATGCAGGGGACATGGATTCGTGCCCCGGTCTGGGAAGATCCCACATGCCACGGAGCGGCTGGGCCTTTGAGGCATGGCCGCTGAGCCTGTGCGTCTGGAGCCTGTGCTCTGCAACGGGAGAGGCCACGACAGTGAGAGGCCCGCGTACCGCAAAAAAAAAAAAAAGAAAAGAAAAAAAAACTACAATGAGGAATTACCTCACACCAGTTAGAATGGGCTTCATTAGAAAATCTACAAACAACAAATGCTGGAAAGGATGTGGAGAAAAGGGAACCCTCTTGCACTGTTGGTGGGAATGTAAATTGATACAGCCACTATGGAGAACAGTATGGAAGTTCCTTAAAAAACTAAAAATAGAATTACCATATGACCCAGCAATCCCAATACCGGGCATATACCCAGAGAAATCCATAATTCAAAAAGACACATACACCCCAATGTTCACTGCAGCACTATTTACAATAGCCAGGATATGGAAGCAACCTAAATGCCCATTGACAGATGAATTGATAAAGAAGATGTGGTACATATATACAATGGAATACTACTCAGCCATAAAAAGGAACAAAATTGGGTCATTTGTAGAGACGTGGATGGATCTAGAGACTGTCATACAGAGTGAAGTAAGTCAGAAAGAGAATAACAAATATGGTATATTAATGCATATATGTGGAAACTAGAAAAATGGTACAGATGAACTGGTTTGCAGGGCAGAAACTGAGACACAGATGCAGAGAACAAACGTATGGACACCAAAGGGGGAAATTTGGGGGGGGGGATGAATTGGGAGACTGGGATTGACATGTATACACTAATATGTATAAAATGGATAACTAATAAGAACCTGCTGTATAAAAAAATAAATAAAAGTCAAAAAAAAGTAATCTCTAACCAATTGTCCTATCACTTTCATAGAATTTTTTATCATATAAGCACATTACAAAAATCAGCAAATAAGTCAAACAAGTAAAAATGTAACTCTAGGAAGCTAAAGATGTTTATTGTGTAAAACTTCACCAGTTGGGATAAACTGGGAAAGAGAGACCAATCTGAATTGGTTGAAAGTATGAATCATGGAATATTTTAATGTGATTTGAACTGGGATTTCAAAGTGTTCACAGGTAGAGTTTCTTAAGCACTGATTTCAATAAATAAGAATTGTCAGTAGCGTAAAAAAAAAATCTCATTTTCTGAAATTGAGGTATGATGATTGCTTTTGGAAAGTCCATTCCCACCAACCTTAATGTCAGGGACTATGGATAAAGTAGGAAATGACCACTAGTTCTTCTGGGCAGCCTGATCTTCTAAACCAAAGGCCACAATCCTCTTCCTGAAACTACTATATCACTTCTCTACCTTCTCTGCCTTTAGTTCCTTAGGCCAGTTTTTCTCCCTTTGGAACTGGCCTCAGATCATCTTGTCCAGCCATCTTGTTTTATAGATGAGAAATGAACCAGAGAGGGCAGGTGACTTGCCTGGGGTACCAGAGCTACTTAATGACAAAGCCAGGGCTAAAATCCAAATCTGCTGTTTGGAAGCCTGCTGTTCTTTGCCCTAAATCACACCACCCACTTGTCTTTCACCCCTGACAAAAAGCAGAACACAAAACTATGAGAATAGGGGTGAGGGGGGCATATAAATAATACCAGTGAGAAGTTACTGTATCTCAAAAATATAAATATGGAGGTGATAATAAGTGTTAATGCCTAAAATGACTAGCTTAGCAAGCATATGGCAGACTCAACCACATTTTAATAATCACTGCCTAAGGCCTCTGAAGTTAAAGAAAGCTCTTAGGCTGAGGAGGGCAGAGGCAGAATACTTCGGATAACATTAGAAGAATAAGTACAAGGTTCGGGGAAAGTGCCTAAAATTTCCTAGACCAAGGAAAATCAATTCAAGGAGCTAAGGTACAGAGAGAAAGATGGTATAATTTGGCTTAGAATTAACTGCAACTTAAGTGAATGTAATGCCAAATAATTGGGTATTATACATATTTTTATTATGTTCTCATGATAAGAATTCAGAGAAAAGTGATGGGCTGTACCAACATAAAGAATAATAAAGCTTCACTCCTATAAGCCACTGGCTCGACTTTGACATTTGTGACCTATCTCAGTAATTAAAGCACTGAAACAGTTCAGGTTCATTGCTGCTGTTATAAAGAAGACTGCTTGGTAAGATTCAAAGGAACCAGTGGAATGTGAATTTTATGAAATCATAATTATTTTCACATGAGAACCGCTCAAAATGCAGAAATGCAAATAGAAATCTTTAAAAATCTTTTAAAACTGAGGGCAAAAACAGGGTTAAAGGGAAGATAGACTGTCTGATTCTATAAGTAAGAATATTTCATTTTGAGAAAGTAATATATATAATTGGCACTCAGCAAGGGATAAATGGCTTCTGTTTCTAGCTAATGAGATTTGATTTAAAATTTTTAATTGGGAGCAATGGAAGAAGCTCAGGAACCAGAACCAAGAGCAAATACTCAGTTTTTCTGAGGGGTATGACAAAAATTCATCCTTATTTTTATACCATGGAACTCTAAGATGCCTTACTCACTGCAGTAGACAAGCCTAGATCCTGTAATATTAAATAATAAAAGGATATAACACTAAAAAATTCAGGGCTTCCCTGGTGGCGCAGTGGTTGAGAGTCCGCCTGCCGATGCAGGGGACACGGGTTTGTGCCCCGGTCCGGGAAGATCCCACCTGCCGCGGAGCGGCTGGGCCCGTGAGCCATGGCCGCTGAGCCTGCGCGTCCGGAGCCTGTGCTCCGCAACGGGAGAGGCCACAACAGTGAGAGGCCGGCGTACCGCAAAAAAAAAAAAAAAAAAAAAATTCAAAGACTAATTAAAATAAATTAAGAAATACATTTATATGGAAAAAATGATAAACAGGTATCCTGAGTTTCTCAACTATAAAAAGAACACAATAATCTGAAAGGTTATCATGATGAGCAAATAATATATATAAAATTCTTAAATATGTGTCTGGTACACAATAAGTGCTTTGCAAATGGTAGCTATTATCATAGCCAGGATGAAGAATAAGTTTTGAGCTAATTAGATTGGACTAATCACCACCTCCTCCATGCTTCAGTTTCATTCTGAGCATACAAATGTGATCACTGTTAGCCAACTAGGCAGCTTTTGAGATCTTTCACTAGATCACACAAGAAGACCAAAAATAGTATTTGGAAACCAAGGAGAGGGGAAAAGAGTTACCTGAGTAGGCAATGGCTAGCAAAACATATTATGACATTATTTATAAGCAGCATTCATAAGGCAAGGGGTCACTCACAGTACAAAGATAAGAAGTCAAAGAAAATCAAGGCAATTTAGAAACCTTAAAAATTAAAGGAAACTGCTGTGACATAAGCCCTAATGAAAAGTAAAAAGTACTTCCAAAGGAACCTGTAAGACTCTTTGCTGGAACCATTTTAATCTAATTTGAAAACAATTCAAGACTCATGATCTTTTCACCTACCAACCAAGAGTCAGTATACTTATTTTCAACCCATTTTATTTCTAGGAGGATTTGGATTTATTTTTCTTGGTTTTATGAAGCACTTAATTCCTTTCTGCTCCCAGTATGGAATTTATTTTTTAAGAATTCCACTTTCTTTTCCCTTTAAAGTCAAGGACCTTTCCCCTACTCATGTAATCCTAGAACTCAAAGCTGACAAAAAGGAAATCTGTTTTAACTCTGGGAGCATATTCTTGGGCAGGACATTTAAGGCTACATAGAGGGATGGTTATTAACGGATAAAGAAGGTTCCACAGGGATGAAAAAGAAATCCTTGTGCAATTTCAAGGCTAAATGCAGAGAAAAAGCAAAGCTCCTGAAGGGTAGGAGATAAAAATGTAATTACTATGGCTTTTCCTCTCTCCCCATTAATGGAAATGCTGTTTATGACTGAGAAATCTCTTAAGAAATATTCTGAAAGTTGCCAGGTTAACAGATTTATGTTTATTCCAAAGTTTGGGATTTGTTTCTTTTCAAATATTCCAAGAGTCAAACTGAGAGAACTTCTGTTTCTCAGAAAAAATATTAATAAATAAGAGCTTGGATTTTATTGCCTTTGTCCACTCTCCTGATACTGTTCTTTCCTTCTTTAAAAACAATCCAAATGCATCCCTTCCCAAAATACATATTGATCTTAGCAGTGAAATAAAGGAACTCTTTTTTTTTTAATCTTCCCACATAAGGACTCATAAAAATAGGCCTAGAGGACAGTGACCTGAAACCAGACAAATCTAGGTCTCCAATTCCCATCACAGTTTCTCCAACCCTACAAGCACACTTAAGGTTCAAAAAGAAAAATTAATGCCCAAACAGCCTGTGAGGCACATAGACATGGAAAAATTTTCTATCCTGGTCTTACCAGGCATCAGATAAAATATTGTTAAAATCGTCAATGGACCATTCATTTAGAAAGGGTTCTAACCTTTTAAAATCACAAACTAACATCAGCAACAGTATGTCAGGGATCTTGGACCACACTCACAATGGCTTCTTTGTCGAGTAAGCAAAGAAGCTGTGTTATTTTGGTTGCCTGGAAATTCTTATTTGTTCCGCTGAACTGCAAAGATCTTGGATCCCTATTAAAGGCTGTGGATCTCCACATAAGTGATATCTCTGTTACAGAGAAAGAAGGGGCTGCTGCATTTGCTAGAATGTCTTCGGCTTTGAATCAGACGCTCCAAGTTTGGTTTCAACCAGACTTCCAGTGTGCCCAATGCCAAACTTCAAGCTTTAAGCAAGGGGAGAAAAGTCTAGATCCCAGGAGCACACCAAATCACTCAGATAGAGGAGTAGAAGCATGCTTCAATTGGACTAAAGTTGGTTCCCTTTGTTAGCACCAATCTCTCATTTAGTTCTTCATAGACTAAATTACAGCTTCTCTCAGAGAAGAGGACCTGGATATCGAGAATGAATTAAAGTAGGTATTAAAGTAGAAATTTCAAGGCCAAATATCCACAAAGTCAGGCAAAGCAGCATCTGAGGCCAGTACCAGAGAGTGGTGGAATTCAATGGGCAGCAATTCTGAATACTTGAGTTCCCCTAGAACCTGTCCAGCCTCATGGCCCAACCTGTACCCCAATCATGGGCACCACCTCCTCGATCCACAGTAAGTCCAATGGGGTTGAGGCTCGACTTTGTCGGTGGTGAATTCGGCGTAGCCGCAGAAGGTACAGGATGATGGCCAGTAGCACCACCAGGATACAGGCGAAGAAAAGATAGTGGTTGTACACAAAGGAGAGACGGAACCAGCTACCATGGGCCTGTCGGGAACCTTCCTGCCGTAGATCCCTAAGGAAGAAGGTGGAAAGAAATGTTAGTTTAGGAGAGAAATATTCATGCCGATTTAAAAGGGCCAGTGGTTTTACCTATTTACTCCATCCATGTAAACATGCTATAATACCAGCTCCACAGAGCAAGCAAAGCTGAAGCATGTCCCCAGGCCCAGAGCTGGTATGTGTGATTCCTTCTGTACCTTCCTTTCCCTGGCCTAGAGGGAGCCTCACAGCCCTATCCCCTCTAGAATCTGGGGGCAAAATTAGAAGCCAAAGAAATGAACAGTAAGACAAGACTGGTCATCTGTCAAATAAGTCTTAACAGTGACCCCATACCACCCTGGCCTACACAGTTTGTAAATATGGTGCTAATGAGAGTAGGGTGGCCCCTGAATCTAATCAAGAAATCAGAGTATATCTAAACTTTAAAAAAAAAAAGTTGCTGTGCTTCCTGAGGATTTAGGATTTATCTAGAGAAAGCTGTCACTTAATCAATTGTATTGTAAACCGAAGAAAAAATAGACATGTAAACCTAAGTGCAGTGATCTGTCTAGAACAGAAGCCCTTCTCTCATGGTCCAGATACCAGATCCATTTTCATTCTGTTTGACCTGCAGTGTTTTTTAAAAATGTGAATCTCCAAACAGAAAGACCACATATAAAATATGGATTTCTGGCTTCTCGACAAAGGAGAGCTGGCAGATGCTGGGACAGCACTTCTGCATGACGTTAATCAGCCTTTTGTTTGGGGCACATACTCTCCAGTTCCCCACTCCTCTCACCCGCCTGACCTCTGTATTGAGTTTAAAGAAACAGGCACCAAAGATTAAGAGTTCATCTTAGTTTATTTGAAATAGTCCAGAGGAGAGAGCACCTAAAAATTATCCCAAATATCTTACGGTACATAAGAGCAAGACATCCCCTAAAAGCATCTCAGGTCCTTTGTTCTAATTCTGGCCCACCAAAAAGCCTTCCAAGTCAATGATATGATCTCTAGAGTGACTCTACCCATTAGGAAAGATTGCTGTATAGGAACAACATATCCCAGTCCTCTAGTCAGATAAGATAGTTCCAGAGTAACTTTAGTTCATCAGTCAGTATCTTAGAAGTTGTTAGTAAGAGCTCAATTCTAAAGATTGATTTGTTGTAGATAAACAAAACTGAATTCCTGGGAACTCCCTGGCGGTCCAGTGGTTAGGACTTGGCGGTTTCACTGCCGAGGGCGTGGGTTCAATCCCTGGTCGGGGAACTAAGATTTCACAAGCCACGCGGCATGGCCAAAAAAAACCCACTGAATTCCTGAAATTGCAAAGAAGAACATACTCCAGACCAATAATTCTCAGACTTCTTTCTGTTTCAACATGCCTGGTAAGTAATAGTAGTTTCACGTGGCAGTAATAAGGGGAGTTTGGGTGGGTTTTTTTTTTATTTTTTGAGGGGGAGGTTACTTAAGAAACCTATTCTGAGGCACCAACTAACATCCTCTAAGCTCAAGATGCCAGCTTGGTCAGTCCACTTTACCTGAGTGGTAAGAAGCGTGTTTTATACAAAATGGCTCCCAGTGTCCACTGAACCTCTCGGTCATAGACCAGCTGGGCTGTCTGCAGATTTGGGTAGTCATAGGGAAAGTGGAATCCTTCATGAAGAACTTGGTACATCCAAGCTGACTTAAAACACTGATATCTGTGTGACAAAAAATAATTAATTTTTTTTAAAGAAGAAAAAGAGGGACTTCTCTGGTGGTGCAGTGTTTAAGAATCCGCCTGCCAATACAGAGGACGTGGGTTTGAGCCCTGATCTGGGAAGATCCCACATGCCGCGGAGAAGCTAAGCCTGTGCGCCACAACTACTGAGCCTGTGCTCTAGAGCCTGCAAGCCACAACTACTGAGCCTGTGTGCCACAACTACTGAAGCCTGCATGCCTAGAGCCTGTGCTCCACAACAAGGGAAGCCACTACAATGAGAAGCCTGTGCAGTGCAATGAAGAGTAGCCCCCGCTCGCCGCAACTAGAGAAAGCCCGCGCACAGCAACGAAGACCAAATGCAGCCAAAAATAAAAATAAATAAATTTTTTTAAAAAAAAGAAAAAAAAGAATTCAAATGCTTTCTGCTAATCCCACTAGATGTCAAAAAGACCTCTCTTTCCCCGTTTCACCTTCCTCACCTCTAGGTGGAGCCAAATCTGAGCTTCCTTTATGTTAACATTTACCACAAAAGTGAAGAACACCTCTATGCAATGTAACAACACTACTGTGAGTACGTTTTACTTTTCTTTTTCTTTCTTTTTTTTTCTAACAGCCCTTATCTTCAGGGAGAATGCTGAAATATCTACAAATATGATGTTTTGGATTTGCTTCAAAATGACTGAATTGTGGGGTGGGAAAACAGATGAAACAAGAGGGCTGGAAGTTGACAGCTATTAGGGGAGAAGCTGGGTGACAGATATTCAGGAGTTCATTATACTTTTCTATTTTTGTTTATGTTTAAATTTTTTTTAACTAAAACATTTACAAAATGGGAGGACTGATGAACCAAACTGGCAAAATATTGATATTTGTTGAAGCTGGGTGACAGTTACACGTGGGTTTCTGTTACTGTTCTTTCTACTTTTCTGCATGTTTGATATTTTAATAAAAATTTAAAAATAAAAAGACCACCACTTTTGATTTAAAACCACTTGGAGAGAACACTTTTTGGTAACCACCAGTTTCCCTTGGCTTCACTAAAATAAGCTCACTATTTTGGCCTCTACCCTTCAGAAAATCAAAATCTGAAATAACCAAATTCTCCTTCAACATAAAATCCAATCTGTACTATCACTCGCTCTCTCTCACTCATTGTTTATACACTTTTTTAAAAATTTAATTTCATTTAATTTTTTTGGCTGCGTTGCATCTTCATTGCTGCGCACAGCCTTTCTCTAGTTGCAGTGAGCAGGGGCTACTCTTTGTCGCGGTGCTTGGGCTTCTCATTGTGGTGGCTTTTCTTGTTGTGGAGCACAGGCTCTAGGCACATAGGCTTCAGTAGCTGTAGCACGGGGGCTCAATAGTTGCGACATGTGGGTCCTAGAGTGCATGGGCTTCAGTAGTTGCAGTGTGTGGACTCAGTAGCTGTGGCGCGCAGGCTCTAGGGTACGTGGGCTTCAGTAGTTGTGGTGCGCGGGCTCAGTAGTTGTGGCTCGCAGGCTCTAGGGCGCAGGATCAGTAGTTGTGGTGCACGGGCTTAGTTGCTCCGTGGCATGTGGGATCTTCCCGGATCAGGGCTCGAACCCACGTCCCCTACATTGGCAGGCGGATTCTTTTTTTTTTTTTTTTTTTTTTAAATAAATTTATTTATTTATTTTTGGTTGCGTTGGGGTTTTTTTGTTGCTGTGCACAGGCTTTCTCTAGTTACGCTAGTGCGGCTACTCTTCCTTGCGGTGCGCAGGCCTCTCATTGCGGTGGCCTCTCTTGTTGCAGAGCACGGGCTGTAGGTGCACAGGCTTCAGTAGTTGTGGCTTGTGGGCTCTAGAGTACAGGCTCAGCAGTTGTGGCTCACGGGCCCAGTTGCTCCGCGGCATGTGGGATCTTCCTGGGCCAGGGCCCGAACCCGTGTCCCCTGCATTGGCGGGCGGATTCCTAACCACTGCGCCACCAGGAAGTCCCGGCAGGCGGATTCTTAACCACTGCACCACCAAGGAAGTCCCATTCATACATTTTAAGGCCACATCTAAGGGAGAAAAGGAAGTTACTTACTTGAGTCGATGCTCATCTGCATGTGATGAAAAGAGGCCATTCTTGAATCTCTGAGTGAGTACTGACCAAGTCATGCCACAGTAATCCTGGAACAACCACAGAGAAATGGTGCAACATGAAATGGGAGGCAAATTGTAACTCCACCACAGTCATAGCTGTTCTATTTGTAAAGTTACTTGTGGGCTACTAGTTGACAAAGGAAAACAGAAATGGCATATTCATTCACCAAACACAGTGCCAGGTCCTGGGCAAGGCAAGTCCCTGAACTCAGGCCACTGAGTGACTTGAGTGACCTGGGAATAGTCCTTTTTATTCCTATTGCCTCCACGTTCACTACGAAGCCTGCCTGACATGGCTCCTGAGCCTCTTAGGCTTCAGAGATGGGTAAGGTTAGGACCAGGAGTAGCAACATCAAAAGCCAAACAGAGCTTCATTCTATCCTACGTAGGACTGACATGAGTAGGTCAAACAGATGGAACAGAAAATGGTCAAAGATCTATCACTGGGACTTCCCTGGTGGCACAGTGGTTAAGACTCCACCTGCCAATGTAGGGAACACGGGTTCAAGCCTTGGTCCAGGAAGATCCCACATGCCGTGGAGCAACATGCACCACAACTACTGAGCCTGCACTCTAGAGCCCGTGAGCCACAACTACTGAAGCCTGCGCACCTAGAGCCCATGCTCTGCAACAAGAGAAGCCACCGCAATGAGAAGCCTGCGCACCACAACGAAGAGTAGTCCCCGCTCGCCGCAACTAGAGAAAGCCCGCTTGCAGCAATGAAGACCCAATGCAGCCAAAAATAAAATAAATAAAATAAATTTATTAAAAAAAAAAGATCTATCACTGGCCTGCCTCTGTGTTGTAATTCTCACCAAAGGAATCATTCCTTTTGGTTTGTTTAGTAAACTAACATTTCCTGCATGTCTACTATGTGCCAGGTGCTATTCTAGGTGCTAGGGGGGATCCAGCAGTGAATAAAACAGACAAAAATTTCGTTCCTTATGAAGCTTACTTTCTAGTGGTGGGGGACAGACAATAACCAAATATACATGCATACATATATACATATACACATACATACACAGAGTGGGTTAGATGACGTAAGTGCTCATGGGAAAAATAAAGCAGGAAAGGGAAATAGGTAATATTGGGGAGGGCTGCAATTTTGTATAGGATGGCCAAGGAAGGTGTCACTGGGACGATAACAGTTGAGTCAAAGTTAAAAAAAAAAAAAAGGGCAAACAAAATCATCTTTTACCTAGGAAAGAAAACATATTAAGCCACTAGCAGTTTGGGCAAGTAATAACTTGAGCCCTTTGATGTTCAAGGGAATAGGATTTGAGGAAGTTTTAAAATGAGAGAAAGATTCAGGCTGTGGACACTTAGGGGATGCTGGAAAGGAAAGGGAATATGAGGGTATTCCTAGAGGCAAGGGCAAATACAAACCAGGTTTTCCTCAATATTTCTTAGGGACTGCCTTTAGAGAACAGAATAGTACAAACACTGCAGATATTATTCCTTTTGGAAGCCTTATACCAAGCGAACCTTAGAGAATTCTAAGAAAGCAGAAGGGAAAGAATAAAAAATATAAGAGAGGACAGACTCCCCATAAATTTTTCTGATAAAAGAGACAGATACACAAAAATTAAAAAGAGATGAATCCAAATTAAAGCAGACACTGTAGAAAGCTAGCTAAACTTTTACCTGTCCAAATAACTAATGCTTTAAACCTATAAGATGCTTAAGTCCTAAATGTGCTCTAAGTGCATGTTTACTTCTTTTGCAATTTAAATGCACTATCATTGCTTTTTGCAACATCTTTTTTTTTTTTTAATTTTGTTTTATTTTTTTGCTTTATAACAAATTTAATCAGTTATACATATACATATGTTTCCATATCCCCTCCCTTTTGCGTCTCCCTCCCACCCTCCCTATCCCACCCCTCCAGGCAGTCACAAAGTATCGAGCTGATCTCCCTGTGCTATGCGGCTGCTTCCCACTAGCTATCTACCTCACGTTTGGTAGTGTATATATGTCCATGCCGCTCTTTCACTTTGTCACAGCTTACCCTTCCCCCTCCCCATATCCTCAAGTCCATTCTCTAGTAGGTCTGTGTCTTTATTCCTGTCTTACCCCTATGTTCTTCATGACATTTTTTTTTTCTTAAATTCCATATATATGTGTTAGCATACAGTATTTGTCTTTCTCTTTCTGACTTACTTCACTCTGTATGACAGACTCTAGGTCTATCCACCTCATTACAAATAGCTCAATTTCATTTCTTTTTATGGCTGAGTAATATTCCATTGTATATATGTGCCACATCTTCTTTATCCATTCATCCGATGATGGACACTTAGGTTGTTTCCATCTCCGGGCTATTGTAAATAGGGCTGCTATGAACATTTTGGTACATGTCTCTTTTTGAATTAGCAACATCTTTTTAATATTCTAAGTGACCCTATACCATCCTGGCCTCTTAAAACTCAAGGTAAGAAAATGAAAGTGGACTTGCCCACCTGTGTGACATCATCTCCAAAAGCACATTACACCTGGGAACAACCAGTAAGGGAAAAATACCTGGAGATGACACTTTTGGCCACAAACATTAATTAAGACTATTGGAAAGTTGGAGGAAAAACCATTAACCACCATGACAATATTAGACCTGGGTGATAATCTGGGTAATAGGACACCCATGGAAACCTAAGCTTAATTAATTAGAAGGCAGTATAGCACAGCAGGTTCCTTAACTTCTCTAAGTCCACCTCCTCATCTGTAAAATGAGGGCTCACAGGGCTCCTGCCAAGAATCCAGTGAGATCATGCATGCAAAGCCCTTCGCACGGCATCTGGTACAAAGTTAGTCGTACAATAAATGGCTGCTGCCAGGATGAGTCACTTTATTATTAATAATTTACCTGAGCAGCCTTGGCAAATGTTGGCCCGTGGTAGCGGCCACCGATGCGTAACACATCCTCTGTACAGTAAAAGAACTCGGAGAAACCGTAGAACTC
This sequence comes from Mesoplodon mirus, assembly GCF_964341445.2. Taxonomy (NCBI): domain Eukaryota; kingdom Metazoa; phylum Chordata; class Mammalia; order Artiodactyla; family Ziphiidae; genus Mesoplodon; species Mesoplodon mirus. The sequence continues at coordinate 201,706,703 of NC_138977.1, read as the reverse complement.
GCTGTTGTTGAAGTTAATGGGTGACTGGTAGATGCCATTCAGCGAGGCCTGGCTGGTGCTGGAGCGAGCCAATAGGGGGCTCAGCATGGCCCCACAAGCCACCCAGTCCCCTCTTCCTCGGACATGAAGGACCTGGCTGTTCCTTTCCACCACATCTGTGAGTCCCACAGGCAGACAGGGATCTAGAAATGGATTGTCGGGACTCAGACCTGTCTTCTGGCCCAGCAACCTGTCACAATGACAAAAACAAACAAAACACATCACTACTGTACTCAGCCTCCTCTGAGATGCTTCCCAGATGTCTTGTTATTCTTCTACATGACACCCCTAAAAACAAGGATGGAGTGTTACCACGTAGTTGTGTCACATGAACATTTAAATTATGCAAATTCAATTTAGAAAAAGAAATATGGCAGTGATTTCGTTCAACCTTTTTAGTCAACATGTATATTTCCCAATGTATAGTGAAATTGGAGATGTGAATCTGCTGTTCTCCCTCTGGTCTTCATTCCCATTTGCCTGTTAAAAGTGAAAAGATCTCACCATTCTGAGCGCAATTCTAATGTTTAAAAAAACAATTGGGAGGAGGGGAAGTGGGAAGGGCTGAGGAGTGTCCTGAGGCGGGGACCATGGCAGTGGTGCAGTGGCGATGGGTGGCAAAAGTGACTGAGTACATGCCCAGCTCTGAGGGGGAAGGGAGGGGCAGGTTTTGATTCCCACCATGGCCATCACATAGCTCTGGTTAATTAAAGTCTGTACTTGTCTAGCAACAGTATTCTCATTCCTAAAGAGATTAATACGCAGATCTGGCCAAAGATGGAAATTAAGTAGAGACCAAATAACTTGGCCAACTACACAGTTAATTATTCATCAGTTCCTAAGACAAATGTTGAAGAGTGGACTTCCTGGGATGAAGATGCACCCACAAGTGTAGAGATTGAAGGAGGGAATGGGAATGTGGCAACACAACAAAATGCTTTGGAACAAGTGGAACCTACTTTAAAGATGTGACATCACCTATAAGGAAAACTCAGAAAATTATTAAAAAGAGAGAAACATTAAGTTTTAACATCCCAGGAAGCACAGGTTTCTCTATAGATTAGCAGATACACAAGATGAATAATCAATCTTCTGAACTAGGTAACTTAGATACATGGTAAAAAAAAATACCAATGCATGAGAAGAAGATGATGCAGCCTCTTCCGAGGCAGCAAAAAACATGATACAGAGATAAAAGAGCAGCAAAACAACAAAGGAAGGAAATGCAAGAGGAAGCACAGTGGCTGAAGTTGGTGTGAAACTTTCACAGTAATTGTTCTTCAGATGCCACAGGGTCAGCAGGAGTGATCTGAACTCCATAACCCAAGAAACATTTGTATGGATTTAAGAGTACTTTCAGAATACAAACACACTGCTTGGTTTTAATGCATTCATCAATCATCCAGATAACAGGATTCTCCCAAAGCACCTTGAACTCTTAGGAGTTTAGACTCAGAAAAACAAAAAAGACTTATGAGACAATATTTTCTTTAACATGCTCCCAATATAAGACAATTGACTACTGTAGAGAAATTATTACAAATGGGATAAACCAGTAGCTCTTCAAGCCACTGTTTCCAGCTAAACAAATGGGGGTAAGTAGTTTTATGGTGGAAAAGAACTCTGCTCTCTATTATGCTTTCCTTTAATGTGCATAATGATAAAAATAATTTTAAATGCTAAAAAACCCACAACTATTTGTACATTATGGTCTAAATACTTAATCTGGTACACAAATGAAGAATCAGTGGTCTGTCCAATGCTGGAGGAAAAAATGTCTATTCTGGACTGAAAGAGAATATTTTAAAGGCTAATTTTAACTACTATTTTAAAGGCTAATTTTGATTAAGATGGTTTTAATCTTTTATGCATAATATGGAACCTTAAGTCCCACATAAGATGCAACTCCACTGTAATTCAGCAAACATGTCCTGCGCACTTCCATGTATTGATAGAATGAATTTCCAGGAGCTACATTACACTGCACAATTTAAATTGGTGACTTAATTGATCTCACTTATCCTGTGATACCATATCTGAAGATGGGAACAGCAAGAAGTCACCACAATAAGCCACTGTACATTTTTGAGTCCTAATAACAAGATTAGAAGGCACTCTCAAGCAGATCAAGTGGGACTACTAATAGAGGGTCTCTAAAAGATGCTACCCCATTGGCAGGGGTGGTCAGAAAGGAGGAAGCAAGGACGTATCTATCTAGTAGGATGTAACCATTTTTTCCTAATATCTGCAGCCTGACAACATTCTATTTCAGAATCACAGATCCCATGTCAAACATACCTGTTTTTGTTAAGAGTTTCATTCATCACAAGGTCTTCATAGCGCTGCCGGGCAAAGTTGCCCCCGAATCCCAGAAAGGTTGTGACGTAAACCCTATACACATGTTCAGTGTGTTGCACATCACAGCCCAGATTGAACTCGGCCAGCAAGATCTTCGCAGCTTCTTCCTGTAATACGATGTAAAGGGAACTTTACTTGTGGTTGACTTCTAGAAAGGTATGACATTGCTAATACACTAGATTTCATCTGCTATGACTACTCTTTAAAACGTCTTGTAGCATTCTTTCATCCTCACAGTATTAATTTAAACAAAGACATAAAATGACAAGACTACACAAAAAGGAACAAATCAGAGACTAAATAACAAATTAGAGACTAAAATACTTTCTGTAGTTAGATAGAAGGTAGAATCATTACAGATGATGTCATTATCTGGCGTGTACTTTTCTGATTTTCCAGTTCTCCAAAATGGGAATGTACTATTTTTATAATAATAAAAAAAAAAATCCGGGGGCTTCCCTGGTGGCGCAGTGGTTGAGAGTCCGCCTGCCAATGCAGGGGACACGGGTTCGTGCCCCGGTCCGGGAGGAACCCACGTGCCGCAGAGCGGCTGGGCCCGTGAGCCATGGCCGCTGAGCCTGTGCGTCTGGAGCCTGTGCGTCTGGAGCCTGTGCTCCGCAACGGGAGAGGCCACAACAATGAGAGGACCGCATACCGCAAAAAAAAAAAAAGAAAAAAAAAAAAATCCGGAGGCACATAGTTTTTTGAGGCAGAAGCCTGGTGTGTCTCCCTTTGCTATCTTTTTCTACTTCACCCAAAAAGAAAAAAAAAATCCTTTGACAAAAATAAATTTAAGGAATTTGAGAGATCATAATGAGATCTATTCTATGGCTTTTTCTAAAACTATTCAAGATGCCTTAATATTCCCTGTGACAGATTTGAGGATTAGAAAAGTTCAATTTTATTGTACCTCTGTTTTTGTGGGGTTTTTTGACTTCAGGTACAGAGGCTGAATTAGTCATATTCCTCAGTTCATGGCACACTATCATGGCAAAGCCCCACTTTTGTTTTATTTATTTACTTTCTTTTATCCTCATACTCACTGCCATTCTGGCTCCTGCCACAGGCAACCATTCTAATGTGCTTAATATATAGTATTTGTTTGTATGTATTGTTGCAAAATGGGATTGTTTTGAATGTATTTATTTTAAATTTCTGAAAATGCTACTGTGCCCAGCAATTCCACTCCTAGGTATATACTCAAGAAAACTGAAAACATGTCTACACAAAAATGTGTACATGAGTGTTCATAGCAGCATTATCCATAATAGCCAAAAACTGGAAACAACCTAAATGTCCATCAGCTGATGAATGGATAAACAAAATGTGCCATGGTCACACAATGGAATGCTATTCAGCCAAAAAGGGAATAAAGTACTGATATCTGCTACAACATGGATAAGCCTTGAAAACTTTTGCTAAATGAAAGAAGCCTGACATAAAAGGCCACATATTTTATGGTTCCATAGGCAAATCCATAGGGACAGAAAGTAGATTAATGGTTGTCAGGGCAGGGGAGAGGGGAATGGTGAGTAACTGCTAATGAATATGGGGCTTCTTTTTTTTTTTTGCAGTACGTGGGCCTCTCACTGTTGTGGCCTCTCCCATTGCAGAGCACAGGCTCCGGACACGCAGGCTCAGCGGCCATGGCTCACGGGCCCAGCTGCTCCGTGGCATGTGGGATCCTCCCGGACCGGGGCGCGAACCCGCATCCCCTGCACTGGCAGGCGGACTCTCAACCACTGCGCCACCAGGGAAGCCCATGGGGCTTCTTTTTGAGGTGATGAAATGTTCTGGAATTTGACAGTAGTGATTGCACAACTTTGTGAACGGTACAAAAAATTAGGTAGTTAGGATTATTTAAAATGTTTAAAGTGCTATTGTGTTATGTCTCTTTGTTTCTTTCCTTTCTTTACTAAGCACAAAGATCCATTATATTGCTATGTACACATCTAATTTGTTGCTTGCAAATATACTTTCTATACCAGTGTTGCTTTCTAAGTCTGCACACACACAAAAAGCCATTTGTTTAAGACTTTAAGGCTCAATGCCACCTGTCACCTATTCCTTAGTATCAGAACCATGCCTTCATTTTACCTGTTGAATACATACTAACAAATATAGACTAAACAGTCTCATAACCTAGTTCCCCAAATCTGCAACCCCACCACAGACAATCTCTTCTGAGTGCCAAACCCAAATTTCAACATACCCAAAACTGAACTGCTTGGTGATAGGACTTCAGAGCTAGAGACCAGAAAGATACTCTCATCCAAACCATACCTGTGTGCTTAGCATCAACCCTGCCCTCTCCCCTGTAGTCTCTCTCTCTCAGTGACTAGGTTCTTCACCCTTTCAGTTACCTAAGCTGGACCCTCAGCATCTGGCCATCCCTTCCTGCCCTACCCACATCACCACATTACACTGTTTTTTTACTCCAAAATATCCCTTGAAATCTGTCCCCTCCCTTCCATTTCCACTTACACTGTCTAGTTTAGCTCTTTAGCACTTCTCACCCAAGGTTCCCCGACCTACAGTTTTTTCTCCTGACACCAAAATTATTTTCTTAAAAAATAGATTGGGGGGCTTCCCTGGTGGCGCAGTGGTTGAGAATCTGCCTGCTAATGCAGGGGACACGGGTTCGAGCCCTGGTCTGGGAGGATCCCACATGCCGCGGAGCAACTAGGCCCGTGAGCCACAACTACTAAGCCTGCGCGTCTGGAGCCTGTGCTCTGCAACAAGAGAGGCCGCGATAGTGAGAGGCCCGCACACCACGATGAAGAGTGGCCCCCACTTGCCACAACTAGAGAAAGCACTTGCACACAAACAAAGACCCAACACAGCAAAAATAAATAAATTAATGTCAGATGCAGGCTTGTGACATCCTCTGTCACATAGGGGAGGACGTAAGTCAGGCACCAGCAGATAAGCAAAGATTTCACTTTAAAAGAAAAAAAAAAAAAAAGAAAAAAAATAGATTGGAACTCAGTCACACAATTAACATAGTCACAAAATTCAGAGCTGGGGACCTTCAGAGTTTAATTATTTCACAGATGATGAAACTTAGGCCCATATGACTGCCCTACTCAAAAACCTTTGCTGGTTCCCCACTGTCTACAGATAAAAAAGCCAAATCCCCTAGCATGACACCCAAGACTCCTTATGATCTAACTTCATCTTATCTTCCCAGCCTTCCCTATTACCACACTTGAAAATCCCATACTGCAACAGGCTATTCATCATTACCTGGACCTTCTGGGCTCTTTGCTGTTTGCTGTGCCTTTGTGAATACTGTCACCTCCATGCAGATGGCCTTCCCTCAACCTCCACTATGCAAAAGCCTACTATCATCCAAGGCCCAGGTAAATACCTTACTTTCCACAAAGGCAGCATGGAAGGCTCCTATTCAAGCCTTTGCAAATGGGGTTGACCCTGCCAGTTCCCACATTGCTGTGGCTCTCTGTTTAGACCCAAGGTTCTCAACCAGAGGTGATTTTGCACCCCTAGGGGCATCTGGCAATGTCTGAAGATACTTTTAATTGTCAAAACTGGGAGTTTGGGGGAAGTACGGGCGTTGCTGCACCTGATAGAGGCCAGGGATGCTGCTAAACATCATATAATGCACAGAACAGCCCTCCACAACAAAGACTTATTCAGCCCAAAATGCCAGTAGTGCCAATGATGAGAAACCCTGGTTTAGATCAAATTACAACACTGTCATGGTCTGCCTGTTATCACAGGTTGTCTCCACTGATAGATTACAAGCTTTTGGGGGCAGTGTAACATGTCTTATTTCTTGCACATACTAGGTGCTAAAAAATGTTTTATTTCTTTTTCCTCTGTGTGATGAAACTTCTCCCTCAAAATACATTTTTACATTCTAGTCAGGTAAGGAATAACAGAAGCACAAGCATGGAATCATCAGTAAAGGAAAGGGAATAACATTTAATTAACAAGTATGTAACAAATACTGTACTCCAGGATTTATATTATCATGTTTAATCCTCAGGCAACTCTTCTAGATAAGTAGTATAGTTATAATTGCTAAAATGTATTAAATGTTATTACATGCTGGGCAGCTTGCTAAGTGCTTTATACACGTGGTATTATTTCATCCTCACAACTTTATGGAGTAGATACTATTATTATTCTCTTTTTACACACGAGGAAACTGAGGCTCAGAGAGGTAACCAACCCAAGATAACACAAGCTAGCAATGATCTGAACCAACATTTGGACCCAGGCCATTTGGTCTAAGTCCAAACATAGTGCCCTTCCTTCTCAAAGACTGGCATTCCTAGCCACTGAATTCCCCCAAAAGGTAAAATACCTGTTGTGGAGAAAGGACAGAAGTTGAGGTAGGAACTTCATAAGCAATTTGGAGAGAGGCTCCTCCCATATCCAGTATCCCTACTGTCCTTCTGCGTCCTGTTGCCAATTCCTGGGGAGCCTCGGCATCTGATTCTGAAATAAATAAGGGAACAGAAGGGGGTCTAGTAATTAAAAGCCAAAATTAAGTTTAAAGGGAAAAAAACCCCAGAAATCCCTTAAAAAATTGAAAGCAAACTGAGATAAATTAATCTAACTGTACCAACTATATATTATACAGAGAAGAATTACTTTAAGTGACTTAAAACATGGTTATTTTGACTATGTATCTCTTGTAGAATATACCTTAATGACAAAAGAAACAAATAACTTAAACTGCATTCCAGTAGTTTTATTGGTAATACATTATGGGTATTATTATTTTTAAACAATTAAACATATATTATGAAATAAAGTTAAATAAATGTTTATGTAAATAGCTTTAGGAATATTCAGCATAAGAGAAAAAGGATTTGATTTTAATATAAAATCAAAGAAGTTAAACAGTAATCTTATAATCTTAAATATGAATTAGAACTATCACTATGAGATCATGATTTTTCTTTTTTAAAAAATACACATTTCCTAGCTGTCCACTGAAAAGGCCTAGAAGCGATGATAATCCAGGAGCAATGAGCATTGCTGTTGTCTAGACCACAATCTCTAAACATCATTTTCCACTAAAAGAAACAAGGGCTCCTTAAAAAAATGGCTGATGCTAGGGTCTAAGAGTAGAAAAAATACAAGATGAGCATAGAATACCATGGTATGCCCATATGCCAGGGAAACAGAAAAGACTACTGGGATCATGTTAAAAGGGTACAAGAGCCAACTTAAAGGTTGGCTCCTACCGGCCAATGATGGTAAAATTTGAGCACCAAAAAGAATAATGATGTGATGGACTGCAATGCATCAAATAAATTAAAATCTGCAAGTTCATACGGATACTGAAAAAAAAATTCACTGGTTACCTTCAGAAGTTGCTAGGACACCAGCTCATTATTCAAAAACTTGATAAATAAAAGCAAAGAATCAAGGGTTCATTCTGTCTTTCCCATAGGAACTATATTTCAGGATAACCAAATGGCTAATGAAGAAAATTTCATTATATAAAAATCCTAACTGTTAAATGCAGAAAGAATGACAGAATTAGAAAAATCACCATTCTGCAACCTCTAATGAGAAAACAAATCTAAGTAACGATCACACTTGGCTGCTATAACCATTAGGTGAAAAGTGGATGGAAAAATTTTATAACAGATCAGATCAGACAATACCTGAACCCTGAACACCTGTTCAGTCTTAACATGACTAAAAGACAACCAGATATTACAAAACTCCTGATGTGATACAGCAGGAAACAGCACCACCTATGATTTATTCTTGCCAAAAGAACTGAATCTGAGTCTAATCAAGCTTCTATACCTAACCTCCAGTTTACAGAACAAAAGCGGGGGAGGGGATGAAAGACATGTTAAAGATCCCACAAAGATTCAGTCAACCAAATCCAGAATGTGGCAAATTCATTCCATCAAGTGACCCAGATTTGGTTGTTTTTTGGTTGTTGGGTTTTTGCTGTTGTTGTTGTTGTTGAATGATTTGGAAAAAAGAGTTGGGGGGCAGGAAGGTTAACTATTATAGATTAAAAGAGACCTATCAATCAAATATAATTTGTGATCTATGTTCAGATTCTGATCTGAACAAGACAACTACAAATAAATATTCTTGATACAATCGGGGAACTCTCTACCTGTGCATGAGATGGTTATCAATACATGATATTAGGAATTGTTAACTTTGTTAAGTTTAAAAAATGGAACTGAGGGGGAATTCCCTGTCTGTCCAGTGGTTAAGACTCCATGTTTTCACTGCTGAGGGCCCAGGTTCAATCCCTGGTTGGGGAACTAAGATCCCACAAGCTGCATGGCATGGTGCAGCAAAAAAATTTAAAAAAAAAAAAGAAAAAAATCAAATAAAAATGGAACTGTGGATATTTCTGTTTGTTTGTTTTGAAACTCATCTATTAGAGGTATTACTGAAGTACATGAAGACAAAGTGATTATGTGTGGTGTTTGCTTCTAAAAATCCAGTAGGGTTACAGCAGAAGATAACACAACATTGTAAAGCAATTATACTCCAATAAAGATATTAAAAAAAAAATCCAGTAGGGAAAAAAACCTGTGTTGTATGGAAGGAGTGTGGGAACAAAACAATGGCAAATTGTTAATAACTATTGAGACTAGGTAATGGGTTCATGGAGGTTCATTTTATTAATTACTCTACTTTTGTGAATATACTTTTGCCTGAAACTTTTGAATATTAAAAAGTTAAAAAGAAATAAAAGAAAGCAAATTAGGACTGGGAAATGAAGCATCTTAAGTTTTGAAAAAAGAAAGAAAAAAAAAGAAAGAAAACTCAAAATTAGCACTTACATGCTACTGATAGGTTATGACATAAACGTTCAGCCCTTAGAACTGTCATAAGAAGACAATACTACTCACCATCCTCATGGTCGAATCTTCCCAAAACAAAGTTGATTCCAATCCATGCATAAACCCCTAAGTAAGAAATATAAAAGCCCTTGCTTAATTCTCTACTGCTATAGCATGTATATACCTCTCCCAGGGCTGCTCTTTTCCTCCTTTTCTTGGAAAAAAAAGTGATAACAGTATTTTATTCCACATTCTCAGTGTATGAATTTAAAATCTTTTATCTTGTGATGTTTTTCCCTTTTAAAATTATTTGCATTTTCTAAATTTCCTACAATGAATAGGAATTAATGTATAAAAATAAATGTTAAAAGATAAAAAATCTTGGAGTTCTAGTTCTGGGCAAGCACACTCACCCTGTCTCCCCACTGACCACAAGTGTAAACTCTAGATAGAATATATGGAGCAGCTTTCTGAGAACTCTGAAAGTAAATGGTAGTGGGCACACTGGGACAGAGATCAGACTTTAAAGTACCACCAAAACCACAGTGAGTTTCCCATTTTTCCCCCTCAGATACTGCCTGGCCTGGACTCAAAATCAGCTTGAAATACAAAAGTGCACACCAGATGTGGACAGAAAGAACTTCAAGACCTTGCTTTGTGGTCCAAGGATCAGAAAAGGGGACTCCAAAGGTTCAGAAAGAGTGGTGAGAAATTCCCTGCTTTTTTAAAAATTCTGTTCTCTCCTACCCCAGGCAATCCTGCAACAGCAGAGGTAGAGACTGGGTAGATGCCTAAACCTCTGAGGGATGTGAATCCTTCTTTCTGACCAGAGGAGCTACAGCCTCAAGAGCTGGGGCAAATCCCTATTGCTTTTTTTTTCTCCCTCTGTCCTCTACCACTTAGCCTTGGCTACAGATGCAGTCATGGGAAATGCATGGCAGAGTGGGCAAATTAAATCCCTGGCTTTCTGACCTAAGGACCATGAACGTGAACCTCAGGGAACCAGAAAGTATTGGGGAGACTGTGGAGAGTGGGGAATAAACTGGTGTAGGAACTCCTGGGCTCACATGCATGATCTGACTCTAAACAACATATCAAAGCTTTTGAGAACTGACATACTGGCTAGTCAACACATTTGTATGGGCTGTGCCCAGGTTCAGACTGGCCACTGGCTGGCACACACATGGGACAAATCCAAATAGCCGTGCCAAAGCTTTGAAAAATGAATCAACAGAATCACAGCCCACAGAAGGCAGGTCAGAACTTAAGGCTTGAACCTAACCAGTCTACTAAGACAAAAATTAACATTCTCTTTATGATTGAAACAAGACCCAGGGTCTAACAATGTAATATTCAAAATATCCAGGATACAATATAAAATGACTTGTCATACAGAGAACTAGGAATATCTCAACCTTTCCAATCTCAAGGGAAAAGATGCCAACCCTGAGATGACACAGGTGTTGGAATTATCAAATAAAGCAGCTATACAGCCAGGAAATAAGAGCAGTCTTCCAATGAATGGAAAGATAGAAAGTCTCAGCAAAGAAATGGAGTAAAACCAAACGGGAATTTTAGGACTGAAAAAGGCAATACTGAGATTGAAAAAGGTGAATCTTTTCCTTTATGTGAACTGCAACTAGAAGACAAAAGATTTTCTGTTTTTCAAGAAATGGAAACATAATTCATCATACAGGCCACATTTGGGCTACATGAGAACATGCATTCAACTTCACCCCAAAACTACAAACCCCAAGTGCAAGCTTTTACTCCTCAAGGCCCAATACCTTCCTGCTTCCCAGAGATCACTTCTGCCTGAGACTGAGAAAAGAGGAAGTCAAACTCCAGAGGTAAATCTTTCACTAGGTCAGCCAAGATAGCCAACTGCTTCCTGCAAGAAAGAACAAAAAACCTAAGAGTTAATGGTTAAACTCTCTTCTCACAAACAACCTCAACTTGACCTTCTACTTAGCCTTGTTAGACCTCACTGTTCACCTACCCAAGACACTTGATCCCTGCTTCTGTTTGGTACCCCCTTCGAGATTTCAAAGGTTTAAAATTACTCAAAAGTGGGCTTCCCTGGTGGCACAGTGGTTGAGGGTCCGCCTGCCGATGCAGGGGACACGGGTTCGTGTCCCGGTCCGGGAAGATCCCACATGACACTGAGTGGCTGGGTCCGTGAGCCATGGCCACTGGGCCTGCACGTCCGGAGCCTGTGCTCCGTGACGGGAGAGGCCACAACACTGAGAGGCCCGCGTACCGCAATAAAAAAAAAAAAAAAATGTCATGTGCTTAACCTTTGACCCAGCAACTACATTTTAAGACATTTATTGCAATGAAATCATCAGATAAGAATACAAAGAGAAAAAATACTACAGCATTATTTATAACAATGAAAAACTGGAAATAACCTAAATGCACGTACATCAGTAGTGACTGGCTAAATAATTTATGGTATAGTCATGCAATGTAATAGTACACAGATGTTAAAAGAAATGAGGTCAATTTATATCTGCATGTATTGACATGAAAAGATGTCCAACATATTTTGAGTTCCAACAGGTTACAAAACAGTACATATAATATGATCTCAATTTATGTTAATAAACAAAACACTCTTCATGTATTACACAGGATAGGACAGAACTTTCACTTTCTAAAATTCAATATTGTTTCTTTATTAAAAAAAACATTTATGGCAAAACGTTGACAATTGTTGAAGCTGGGTGGCAAGTAAATGGGGATTCATTCCATCATTCTCTCTACTTCTATATACATTTGAAATTTCCCATAATAAAGTTTTTTTTTTCTTAAATTATCACTTTGTAATTCTTTAAAGGTATTTCCATTACAAACTAAAAAGGCAGTGGAACAAATTCTGTTAGTCTAGGCCTTCGGCAAAAAAATAAAACCTAGTGCTAATAAATCCAAAATACAGTCCAGGGGATTCAAACCCATTTTGAATATTGCTCACAAATGCTAATAAATTAACAAAGCATTAATTATACAAAACAGGTTCTTGCAGTGATTGTTACACTTAGGTCAACAACTATAGCTACCTTAGAGGTAGCAATGATTTCATAAGCCCAGGGTAGATCTTGGCATTATTAAAAGAGGTGATCAAAAAACAAGTTAGGGCTTCCCTGGTGGCGCAGTGGTTGAGAGTCCGCCTGCCGATGCAGGGGACACGGGTTCGTGCCCCAGTCCGGGAAGATCCCACATGCCGCGGAGCGGCTGGGCCTGTGAGCCATGGCCGCTGAGCTTGCGCGTCTGGAGCCTGTGCTCCGCAACAGGAGAGGCCACAACAGTGAGAGGCCCACGTACCGCAAAAAAAAAAACCCAAAAAAACAAAAAAAAAAACAAAAAAACAAGTTAAAGGCGAGTTCTTTAAAAATTCTTAAAATATTCAGAGCTTCCATGATAACAGGGAACATCTTAGACAAATGGGGTGGAGCTACATAGTTGGTTTTGTTTAAATAGAAACTTCTTTGACAAACAGAGGAAAGGCTGGGCAGTGCCAGGAGATAAGGCAATCCTCTCCTTTGCTCCAGACAGTCAAAATATGGCCATTTCATCACCCTGCTGGTTGGCTCTGCCTTTTTGACCGCTGAGTCAGCTTTTTCTCTGGCCCTCCACCCTCTTTCCTTGTTTGTGAGACCTTAGTCCATTCACAGCCCTGTGAAGTGGCACCACGTATGTCATCCATACTCTTCACATGGTTTCTAAAATTTTGAATGATGTATTACTTATGTCAAAAGCAAAAATTCTAGGGCTTCCCTGGTGGCGCAGTGGTTAAGAGTCCGCCTGCCGATGCAGGGGACACACGGGTTCGTGCCCCAGTCCGGGAAGATCCCACATGCCGCGGAGCCGCTGGGCCCGTGAGCCATGGCCGCTGAGCCTGCGCGTTCAGAGCCTGTGCTCCACAACAGGAGAGGCCACAACAGTGAGAGGCCCGTGTATCACAAAAAAAAAAAAAAAAAAAAGCAAAAATTCTAAATTGCACGTATAGTATGATTACAATTTTGTAGAAGTTACACATAGATATACAGAGAGAAAGGAATAGGACCAAATGAAACAGTTTTGATAGGATAGTAGAATTATAACTTCTTTGTTTTGATTTTAAGATTTCCTTTAATGATGTAAGGTTCTACAATAACATTTTAAACTTTAGTTTTAAAAATAAGTAAAAACAAACCAAAAAAAAATATTTAAAGACCAAGATGTATGGGAAAACAAGGAGCTAGAAGGCCTTTCAGATTGACAAATGGCTACATAAAATAATCTGCTTCTCAACAGTAAACCAGTAACTCTGTGTCTGAGCAGAAGGAAAGTAGTCAACTGGAAGAAGTGTTGACATACATGTCTGGCACAAGGAGAATGGAGCCCTACACACATGGCAGAGGTTTTCATTGCTGTTGGCCAAGTATATGAAATGAAACTTTGTGGAAAAGGGAACTGCTATTTATCAAGGAAAAACATTTAAGCTAATAAAAAATACCCGATGGGGCCTCCCTGGTGGCGCAGTGGTTGAGAGTCCGCCTGCCGATGCAGGGGATACGGGTTCGTGCCCCGGTCTGGGAGGATCCCATATGCCGCGGAGCGGCTGGGCCCGTGAGCCATGGCCGCTGGGCCTGCGCATCCGGAGCCTGTGCTCCGCAACGGGAGAGGCCACAACAGTGAGAGGCCCGCATACCGCAAAAAGAAAAAAAAAAAAAAAAAAAAAAATACCCGATGACTATGGGACTGTGAACATTGCAGAAGGATGGGTGCTCAAGTTAAGGGAGCTCATTCCTACCTCGAGACCATAATAAGTATGGAGGGGTCAGGGAGGTGTCAAAAGGGAGAAATCACAAACAAGGAGGGGTCTGACCTAAGCATAGCTGCTGCCTCTTTGTCTTCCTCCTCTTTCAGTGAAGGAAGAAGGATCAGGTGGCAAGAAGCCAGGCTAAACTGCCAAGGTCAAGTGGAAAAGACTTAACCAGCAGGGGTTGAAAAAAGTGGTCTAAAGCAATGGAGGCTAAGCTTTGCAAGTAGCACCAACTATCACCAGGGAGCCAGGCAAAGTTATAGAGAAAACCCCATTCCTACCAGAGCCCTCCTACTAGCCCCCAGGTACCCAGTCCCTCAGGTGACCCTCCTACTACCCTTCTGAAATTATGCTCCCCTTCTAGGTGCCTCATTTATTACATCACCACTGCTCCCAACCCTCAATCAAAATTAAGAGTCATTACAGCCATCTCAAATAGATATTGATCCCAAAGAAGCAAATGACATGGAGGTGTGATCAACTGATTGTGGAATAACGGGGTGTAGGAGTGGCTCTGCTCTATTTTGAGCAAGAAGTCTTTTAGTGCCACCTGTCACCTCTGTGTGCTGTACCCACATCCTGCCTTCAGACCAGGGAACCACAGAGAATAATGTATGAAACTGCACTTTCAACTCTTGGGCCACCCACTCTCCTGCATCTCACCTCTCAGAGAGAAGCCTCATGCCTGCTGTGCAGAGGATGTAAAGGGGGGTCTCCTTGTGCTTCCTCACAGGCACATGAGCAGCAGCAAAGCTCAGCAGAGGACGAAGGTAATCGCTGGCATGTTCTGGAGTGTCTGCCATTGCAGAGATTCCTTAAGTAAGATAAAATACTTTCTTTAAAGAGCAGATCACATAGACTCAGATGACTGATACCCCATAAGGTTCTGTTTAAGGTCCTAAGCATTTATTTCATAAGAGTAGGGCAGCAATGAATGCCTCCCATTATCCAGAACCTCCAGAAGAAAAGGGGAGCTTTCTTTCTCCCTCTTCTCTTCTGTCCTCTCATTTCTGTAGCAGATAAAAGAGACTGACAGTGAAATACATTCCATTTAGTACCTGGCTTGATTTTTTTAACCACTGGTTGGCTGTTACGGTCTCTCATCTGTTTGATGTCCAACAAGTCATGAGGATTCCCATTATGTCTTGGCCAGAAATAAACAAAAATCCGAGAGCCACTGCTGCCACAGTCCACAACAAGTCCATAATTTAGATTTGGGTCTTCAGTGTCAGTAGCTTCAAGATCTCCTACTCGAGCCAAATACCTAAGCCGGGCAAAAAGAGAAACTAGTGTTAAGCAAATAGCACCCCCACTTAATTCATCATGTTCGTGAGTCTTCATTAAGTGCCTACATGTGCCAGGCACACGGGACTACACATCCTCACAAAGGAATGAAACAATATTGACCATATTTACTGATGTATATGAGGCAACAGCTGGTTTATACTGAAATTAGGTAACCAAAAGACTCCCCTAAGTTTGGGGGTAGTTCTGAAACTGGCCAGGGTAGCAAATCTTTTACTAAGCATTAAAGGGCTTCTAGGCCTGAGTAAATACTGAGCCACTAAATTTGAGGGTGGTTTGCTATGCACACTAGATAACTAAAGCAATTCTAATAATTTCTTTTCTATTTATCTATCCTTTCTGTATATAAACATGAAGAACATGGCGGACTGATATCTGGCTGACAGCAGAAAGACGGAACAAGTAAAGATGTTACCACCAAAACCCCAAGGTTTGAGTCTCAGCTCTAGCACGTGCTATGTTTTGTGACCTTCAGGAACTTACTTCTCTCAAGCTGTTCCCTCATCTGTGACATGAGGGTAGTTAGGAGTCTCTGCTCTCAGAGAGGCAATGCGTGTTGAGCAGTTAGCACAGCGCTGTGCAGCTACCTCTGCTCTTATCGTTATGTAACTACTGGGGGAACAAATAGCAGAAAAGGGCTGAAATATCCAGAAAGAAAAGATGGCTAAAAGCTGGTAAAACCCTTCTTCTGAGTGATGAGGCTTTTTTTTTTTTTTTTTTTTTGCGGTACACGGGCCTCTCACTGTTGTGGCCTCTCCCGTTGCGGAGCACAGGCTCCGGACGCGCAGGCTCAGCGGCCATGGCTCACGGGCCCAGCCGCTCCGCGGCATGTGGGATCTTCTCGGACCGGGGCACGAACCCGTGTCCCCTGCATCAGCAGGCAGGCTCTCAACCACTGCACCACCAGGGAAGCCCTGAGTGATGAGGCTTTAACAAATATTAAAGTTTCCTCAGAGTGTTAGGGTCTGAAAAGTACAAATGTCACTGATGACTCCTCTTTAAAGGCTTCACCTGAAGAGGAGCCCCGTGAGAATGAGAATGGCTTTTAGCTTATTATTCAAAAAAGGAGAGCTCTTTCTTGATGCTAATATATAATGCATGGCAGACTAAAATTTTGCCTTCTAGATTCTTTTAAATTTGAATAAATATTACCATAGGTTGAGCTAATAATTGAATGAATATTCTGAAAGTAATGTTGAGAATTTTTTCAAGTAATACACCTAAACTCCCTTCTGCCCTATCATCCAACATTGTCTTTAGAGCTAACGCCCAGATCCCCAAGACCCTTACATAGAACCCTTTAGAACTAGCTTTTGTGAAGCCTGAAACTAATATAATGGGGGAGGAAGGTTCTTTTACACAAAATATTCAACATTACAAATACAAAAGGGGCCCATGCAAGTGAGGGGCCTTGAATTGCAGGTAACATTCCCTTCACAGTAAATCCAGAAAAGTAAGCCATGTGTCATACCTCTCAGAACAATCTAGCCTGTGTTTACTGGTGATTTCACATTGCTACACAGACTACAAAGTTCCTTATTTTGGACAGAAAAGCAAACTTGATGAAAAGAAGACCAAGTAGAAACAGTTCTGAAATCAAAAAAGTAGAGCTGAGTAACTTTCCTATTCTATAACACTAAATGCATTTTTTTTAAAAGAGGAGAACATATATTTGAGCTTCATTACAATGCTGTAAATTATTGCATAGGATAGGGTCAGGTAGAACTTTTTTCTGGATCTGATATGAGAGTGAGTTGCGGGAAGTGAAGCAGATGGTAGAAGTCTGTTACACACGAGAAAGTTTACAGACCTAAAGATTCCATTCCACCACAGACTTTCCCATTCTAATCAAATGAATGGGCTGAAATGGGCTCACAATCCACCAATCAACTCGTAACAGCTCAGTTCTATCACAGGAAAGCTGGGCAGACATCTGTGTGCCACAGATAGAAAAGAAATAGGCAAGATGATCCATCTGCAGCCCAAAGTGACTTTTCATTTCTCATCAGCAATCTTTCTGCTTCACAGATCTTTATCTGCTTTCCTTCTCTGAAAACCACCCCTTCTACTTCTCTTTGACAAGATTCTGGATCCTGTCCCCTCCTGCTTAATGAATAACTTTTTCCAGTACAGTGGTTCTCAAAATTTGGGGGCTCAGGACCCCTTTATAGTCTTAAAAAAATTATTGGACCCCAAAGAGCTTTTGTGGTACATCTATCTATATTTACCATGTTAGAAAATAAAACAGAACATTTTAAAATATTTATTTATTTATTTTGACACAATAGCAAACTCATTACATATTAACATATTTCATGAAAAACAACTATTTTCTAAAACAAAAAAGTTAGAAGAGTGGTATTGTTTTAGAGTTCTGCAAATCTCTTTAGTGTCTGGATTAATAGAAGATAACTAGATTCTCATATTTGCTTCAGTATTCAATCTGTTACGATAAGTTGTTTTGATTGAAGTATATGAAGAAAATCAAGCTTCACCCGGATATGTTGTTGGAAAAGGGGAGAGTACTTTTTAGATCATTGGTACTACACTGAAACTCGACAAGTGGAGTTTCTTAAAGGTTGGTTGCAATGTGGAATCTAAACTCTAAGAACTTTTCATACTATTACATGAAAATGCACTGGTCTATCTTTCACTTTAAATTGCTTTTACCCATGCGTAATGTTGTCACATCATATACTGGAAAATACTGGTTCGCTGAGCTATGCAAATCTTCTTAATGTTGACACATTTCATTCTACCAAAAAACCACACACATTCATTAATATCACTACCAATTTTATCAAAAAAGTCTTTTAAGTATTGGGAAGCTATCAAACTCACAGTGGCAGATACAAATTTCCCAAACTTCTAATTTTCACTTAAAAGCTCAAATTTTATCACTGGCAATAAATACTGACAGTTATTTTCCTTAAAGTGACAGGTTTTTACTTCATTCATTTTCAAGAAAATGTCTATGAAATACCCACATCTGAAATCTACAGTTTTTCTGACAGTTATTCTTTCAAGTGAAAAATAGTATTCCATGACTGTGTTCAGCTCACAGCTCAAACTGCCTAAGTGCTTTTCCTTGAGACAACCTGAGTATGCAACAGAAGTGCTTAATTCCTATTTCCCATTTTGTCACACAGAATATTAAAAAGATATTCTTAAGTGGAATTAGACTTTTCTTCCCACTGCAACTGTGTGACAATGAAGACTACCATAACTACTAGTATAATTTGGTGCTCTTATTTTTTTTTTTTTTTTTTTTGCAATACGTGGGCCTCTCACTGTTGTGGCCTCTCCCGCTGCGGAACACAGGCTCCGGACGCGCAGGCTCAGCGGCCATGGCTCACGGGCCCAGCCGCTCCGCGGCACGTGGGATCCTCCTGGACCGGGGCACGAACCTGTGTCCCCCGCATCGGCAGGCGGACTCTCAACCACTGCACCACCAAGGAAGCCCCTGGTGCTCTATCTTGATTTGTGCTAAGGCACCAGCACTTTTACCCACCATTGCTTTTGCATCATCAGTGTAAATGTCAACTCAGTGAAAAAGGCAAATAATATCACCATAGCCAAAACGTAGAAGCAACTCAGATGTCCATGACAGATGAATGGATAAACAAAATGTGGTAAATACATACAATGGAATATGATTCAGCCTTAAAAAAAAGAAGGAAATCCTGCCATATGCTACAACATGGGTGAACCTTGAGAACATTATGATAAGTGAAATAAGCCAGTCACAAAAGACAAACCCTAGATAATTCCACTTATAAGAAGTATGTAAAGTAAGCAAATTCATAGAAATAGAAAATGGAGTAGTGGTTACCAGGGGCTGGGGACAGGGAAAAATTAGGGGTTGTTGTCTAATGGGTATAGAGTTGCAGATTTGCAAGATGAAAAAGTTCTGGAGATTGGCTGCAGCCATGTGAATATGCTTAACAGTACTGAACTATACATTTAAAAATGGTTAAGATGGGTAAATTGTGTTATGCGTTTTTAAACACAATTTTTTAAAAGGGCAAACAACATCTTAGTATTATCATCAAAATAGTTTTGGCCTCACAGACTCCCTGAAACGGTCTCAGAGACTCCCAAGTGTCAGTAAGCACTTTGAGAACCACTACTCTAACACGACCTTTTTTCTAACATCCGTTTGCTTCTCTACCTATTCTTCCCCCTTTCCCTTCTTTGATATGGCTTCCCAGTTCTCAAGAAGCCTCCCCTCAACAAGCTGATTCTTGTAATGATCTAAAAAAGGCCTCCTCCTTCTGTTCTAACATGTGGAGTGTCATTATTCTCTTTAAGCAGTTTGCTTGCATTTCAGTATGAGCCCTAAGACTTCTTTCATATTTGTTTGCTCCACCTCTCCACTTAGACTCTCAGCTTCTCAAGAGTAATTACCTTATCTGCATACCTCAATACAGGCACAATGTTCCTCACATTTCTCTGATACGTATCAATCAATACTGATTGGCTTGGGCCTAGAGCTCACAATATGAAGCTGCTAGTTTGTTAATAGTTCATCTATGTATAGCTATATTCAAAATCAGCTGGTCTCCTTAGAAAATTTCAATGGCTTTCCAAAGCATCCTGTCATCCTCTTTGGTTCCTGTCAAGATAAGCAACTTTACAGCTCTCATTTGGGTACAACTCAACTTTGCTTTCTCTTCTCTTAGAAGTCGCCATGTGTGCATTGGCAGAAAAAAGTCAGCTGACACTAGAATACAAGGGAGAAAGATAGGACCAGATGACATTTATATTACGTTTCCCACTTGAATCCTTAATCAGTTGCTTCAGGCCACAGAAAGTTCTGGAATTCTGACCTCTTATGACCTAATCAGGCTTCTTACACTTTTCAACCACCTGAAGGTCTTCCTCTGTCTAGGCTCCTAACGCGGATGGATCACTGGTCCTTTCTCGGATATTTTCATTTCTGATTTGCAGTCCCAGCCTTAGCCATCATGGTTAATTACTTGCATTGCTGGATCCTTCTGCTTTGCTGATACTGCACTAAGTCAACCCCTAAAGAAGACCTAAAGCCCAAGAGAAAAGTTCCAAAAGCTTTGGATCCCTCACATCCACCATCCCAGGAGAGATCTGATTCCCCATCACATGTACTTACCCCCGCCTCACACACATATATCCTCTCTATTTGAGAAACATGATTTCCCTCTGGTCACTGCTGAGTCAATGAAAAGAAAGATACCCACATATACATCACCCAAGGCAGAATTGGAAGACATTGCTTTTTGTTGCCATTATCCTCAAGACATTAACAGCATTAGAGCAATAACTAACCAAACCATTACCTAGCTCGCAAAATCAACACTAATTATACCACTTCTAGAGTCCAAAAAGAACTCAGTAATATGCCAGAAGTCCATTAAAGTGGTCCACCATCAGCATGGAGCTACCACCTCTTTGATGAATGTCATCATATCCCAACGCTGTTCAAGGCTCAAAACCAAATATAATGACATTATAGCCAAAGTAGCTGTGCATGACTGATGATAGCAATACATACCCAGAAAAGCATCTTGTAAGGTTACTACTTAACTCCTAACAAGA
Source organism: Mesoplodon mirus (assembly GCF_964341445.2). Lineage (NCBI taxonomy): Eukaryota > Metazoa > Chordata > Mammalia > Artiodactyla > Ziphiidae > Mesoplodon > Mesoplodon mirus. The sequence continues at coordinate 201,685,820 of NC_138977.1, read as the reverse complement.
TTAATCAGAGCAGTCAGGAACATTTATAATTTAAAGCTCTGCTTATAAACATTATAAACACCATTAAGGACAAGTAAATGAATAAATGCAAATAAATGTCTTCAATTTCATCAGCAAAATCTCTGAATTTTTCCACTGTACATAAGAACCCTTAACTTCATCTGTATATCAGTTTATCATTTTTATTCTAACCATAAGTAATGGCTCTTTTTCACTTGCTTTAAACAGAATTAAAACTCTTAAAGGAAGGTCAGTATTGAGCTGATTGCTGACATAGTAGCTCTCATTCACAGTTATTCCCAGATGGCAAAGGAACATGAAGGCACCACCTTTCAATATCTACATTCTTCAGGACAGTAAGTCAACCAGACAAAAATTTCCCAACTAATAAAGACAGTAGTGGGGTTACCAAAAAGTGAACAATATTAAACATTAAGGTGAAAAAGAAATGTACTGAATATACAGAACATTTAAGTAAGAACAGTTCACTGTTTGTCTTGCACAATATGTATGAATACATGCTAAAAGTATCCCTTATACTAAAAATTATTAATAAATTTTAACAATTTACCCAGTATCCAGGACTAGCACTTTCCAGCAGAACTTTCTGATATGATGGAAATATTCCAGTTCTGCACTGTCTGACAGGATAGCTACTAGCCACATGTGGCCAGTGAACACTCGAAATGTGACTAGTACAAATAAGGAACTGAATTTTTATTTTATTTAATTTAAATTAATTTATATTTAAATAGCCTCTATGGGTAGTGGCTACCCTATTGGATACCACAGTGTAGACTGTTTGTTGAGTAAGTGAATAGATGAATGAATAAATGGGTGTAAAATATGAATTAAGTAAGATGAAGTTGTTGGAGCACATCTTATATGCCACATGCTAGATAAATAGTTGATTAAATCACATCTAACAAAAATTATTCTTAAAAACAGCTTTGCTGTGCGTGTTGGGGGGGGAAGGCAAGAGGTATATGGGAAACCTCTCTGTCCTTCTGCTCAATTTAGCTGTGAACCTAAAACTGCTCTAAAAAATAAAGTTTGTTTTAGAAATATAAAGTTAAAAAAAATTCTGGATTCTTTCCTTACTGACACCCATCAATCTGTAAATTTACCTTTTCCTAAATTCTAGTTCTGATGCAAACCTTCTGCTTTCTCCTTCCAGAAGCAATGTGGGTATATGTTTGTAAAACAACAGCTCTTCAGCTTTGAAACTACTGAGGGAAAATCCCCATGCAGGCTTCTAAAATCCTGGGCCATATCACATCAGAAGTGATATGCTATATATACACTAATATGTATAAAATAGATAACTAATAAGAACCTGCTGTATAAAAAATAAATAAAATAAAATTTAAAAATTAAAAAAAAAAAGAAGTGATATGCTAGGTTCCACCAATGGCTGAAAACATTCAAATTAAAACATTTTTTCAATATAAAATGATATAATTTCATCATGTGAATTAAGAACAATTTAAGTTGGAAAAAATATGACTATATTCAATGTATATAATATAAAAATCACAAGCACTTGTCCTAATTTTTTATAAGCTGTTGAACTTGAGTGTTAGGTGTTTTCAACAATTCCTAATTATTTGTTTAATCATTTTATCATCAGCTAGTGCTTACCAGTGCCTAAGTAGTAACAGCTGCAACAGAAAAGAAATTCTGGAAGGAAAAAATTTAAATGGAGATAATGCTTCCCCTTATCTTCATGGCATATTTGCAGGGCACAAAACAGAATTAGAGAACAGAAAAATCAAGATTATTCCAAATAATACTAATAAGACTAATATCTGTGATGTACCAGGCAGTCCTAGGTGTTTTTCTTTTTTAATCCAAATGACAAGACAATGCAGGCATTTTACCTCCACTTTATACTTAAAGAAATGAGATCCCAGAATACAGCACCTGTCTGAGATAACCCAACTAGAGAATGACGGGCTGATTAGCTCTAAAATCAATCCTCTTTCCCCTATACCACAATACTTTGTTCCCAGATAAATATAACTAAACTGTATAGCAATGGCTCCCAACTTAGGCTGCATATTAGAATCACCTTGAGAAAAAGTCCAGTTATTTGCATTTTTTAAAGGTCCCCAAGTGATTCGGATACATAAAGTTGAAAACCACTGACTTAAGGTCATCGTTAACATAAATAATTAGACTGTATAATAAAATAGTTTTAACAAAATGTGTAGAACTGTTTAGCACTACAGAAACGGTCTGTAGAAATTCTGAGTTATTGAGTCTACTTTTTTTTTTTTTTTGGCTGTGTTGGGTCTTCGCTGCTGAGCGTGGGCTTTCTCTAGTTGCGGTGAGCAGGGCCTACTCTTCGTTGAGGTGCACAGGCTTCTCACTGTGGTGGCTTGTCTTGTTGCGGAGCACTGGCTCTAGATGCATGGGCTTTAGTAGTTGTGGCACACGGGCTCAGTAGTTGTGGCTTGCGGGCTCTAGAGCTCAGGCTCAGTAGTTGTGGCCCATGGGCTTAGTTGCTCCGCAGCATGTGGGATCTTCCCAGACCTGGGCTCGAACCCACGTCCCCTGCATTGGCAGGTGGATTCTTAACCACTGCGCCACCAGGGAAGCCCCTGAGTCTACTTTTAATAAATTTCCTCTCTCCTGCCTCACTGTCAAGATGTCAGTACATTATTAATTACTGTCATCAGTGTGCCCGCATCTAATGACCATCACACCCTTCCCACTACCACCATTCTAACTTGCTATTATTTGCTGCGTCCTGAGACAAGAGAGAAGCAAGCTAATTACAACAGTATGCACATGTACACAGTACTATATTTAAAATGGATAGGGACTTCCCTGGTGGCGCAGTGGTTAAGAATCCGCCTGCCAATGCGAGGGACACGGGTTCGAGCCCTGGTCCAGGAGGATCCCACATGCCGCGGAGCAACTAAGCCCGTGCACCACAACTACTGAGCCTGCGCTCTAGAGCCTGTGAGCCACAACTACTGAGCCCGTGTGCCACAACTACTGAAGCCTGCGTGCCCTAGAGCCCGTGCTCTACAACAAGAGAAGCCACCACAATGCGAAGCCCGCGCACTGCAACGAAGAGTAGCCCTCGCTCCCTGCAACTAGAGGAAGTCCGCATGCAGCAACAAAGACCCAACGCAGCCAAAAATAAATAAATAAATAAATAAAATGGATAACCAACAAGAACCTACTATATAGCACAAGAAACTCTGCTCAATATTATGTAACAACCTAAATGGGGCAAGAATTTGAGAAAGAATAGATATATGTATATGTATAACTGAATCGCTTTGCTGTACACCGGAAACTAACACAACACTGTTAACAAACTACACTCCAATATAAAATAAAAAATTAAAACAAACAAAAAAAACAGTATGTAAAACAAAAGTAAATAGCCTCTATGTGAGAGCCTTTCTTATCAGTATAGTACATAAGCTCTTAGTACATGAACTCAGTGATATCAAATTTGGTTACTCATAAGCCTCTTCTTATTAATTTCTGATTCTTAACTTTATTCCTCATTCTTGACTATGTACAGTTCCTGATTCTTTATTCCTGATTCTACATAGTTAAACTATTATCTCATCAGGAAACAATTATTCCTTCACATCTGCCTCTCTAACTAGATTAACTCCATGAGTTCAGGGGCCACGTTTTATTCATCTTTGTACCCTAGTGCCTAGCACACAGTCACACACACAGCAAGCTCTCAACAGATGTTTGCATCCTAAATGACTCATGTAGGCAGCCATGAGTGAAGTTTAAGGACACATGGTTTCATTAAAGAACAAGGAGCTCTAGGCTATATGGCCGCTGGCTGCTCAGCCAGAGAATTACAGGGTGTGAGGATTTTGTTAAGATCATTACACAGGCACAGTCTGTGTGTTCCTTAGCTCTGTGGCTAACTTGTTTCAATTAATTCAGCATAAGTATTTATTGAATCTGGCCACCTGAGTTTAGTGGTAGATAAGAACTATCAGATCTCTCTACCTCCCACGTATCCCTCAGATGCATTTACTTCTCTTCATTATCATTGCTGCCACCCAAGTCTAGGCCACCATCATCTCTCTACTGGAGGATTCCAATTCATTCTCCACCATGTCATCAAAGTGACCTTTCTGTAAAAAGCATTTCTGATCATATCACTCTTCAAAGCCTTTCAAAGTCTTCCCTCTGCCTTTAAGATAAAGTCTAAACCCCCTAAAATGGCTTAATAGGCCCAGCCTGATCTACCTCTCCAGCTATATAGATCACCGCTCACTGCCTAGTAGTCTTTACTCTAGCCATATTATCCTACATAGAATTCCATAATTAGACCATGCTATGTTCCAGTGAGAAACTGTGCTCAGGTATGTCAAGAAAATCTCAATAACCATTTAAAAAACTCAAATTATGGACTCAGTTTTCCAAAGCTACAGGCTTCTTAAGACCAACTGTTGACAACTCTAGTTATCTATCTAAACAAGTGTTCCCTCTTCGAAAAGGAAGAAAGAAAAATACAAAGGAATAGTGTTGCTAGATGAGAAAAGTTTGAAAATATAAACTTCTTGAGAAAAAGTACCAAGTCTCCATGCCCTAGTTCCTATCACCCAGCACATAGTGGCTGCTCAATAAATGTTTGTTGAATGAATGAATGACCAAAGTGAATAGGAAATAAGAAATTCTGGGGACAGAACAACACAGAAATATTAAGGGGAGGAGGTATGTGTCCCAATTCTGACCAAAAATGATTCAAGGAAAGGGTTGTAGAGGTTTCCAGGAAGGGTCTTCACTCTTATAAGAAAGCATGGAAGACCCGTTTCTCTCCTGCAGGACATGAGTGAGGATGCAGGTAGCCCTGGCTGCTATTATGCAACCATTTAGTAAACTGACAAAATGGGCAACTGTGACAGAGACTCCCATCCTGACAGCCAATGTTGAACTTGTGGTCCCTCTATCCCCGGACTTCTTGTTATGTGAGCCAATAAACTTTGTTATTATTTAAGTTGGTATGACTGTTACTTGCAGCCCAAAGCCTCCTAACTGATACTTTCTGGGAAGCAATAAGGAGAAAATCATGTTGAAGATGATGAACACACGTCATCATTTCATTCTGTAGCCTAATCAGAAACTAACCTTTAAAAAACAGCAACTTCTATGCAACTGGTAAGGCATTAAAACTATATCAAATAATTCAAATATATTTTCTGTGAAAAAAGGTATTCAGTTCTCACTGAACTAACAGGAGATTAGACTCTACAGAAGAAAATACTAATGAACTGGAAGGCATGGCAATATATTAATAAAATATCCAGAAAAAACAGAGAGAAAAAAGACTGAAAAAAAAAAAGAAATGAATAGAGCATCAGTGGGCTGTGAGAAAATGTCACACGGCTCAGTATGTCACTGGAGACACCAAAGGAAAAGTGGGAGAGGATAGAAAAATATTTGAAGAAATAATGGTTAAAATTTTTCCAAATTTGATTAAAAATTACAATCCATAGATCCAAGAATCAACAAATCACAAACATAAGAATCATGAAGAGGGAATTCCCTGGCGGTCCAGTGGTTAAGACTTTGCCTTCCAATGCAGGGGGTGCGGGTTCGATTCCTGGTCTGGGAGCTAAGATCCCACATGCCTCAGGGTCAAAAAACCAAAACATAAAACATAAACGATATTGTAACAAATTCAACAAAGACTTTAAAAATCGCCCACATCAAAAAAATCTTTAGAGCTTCCCTGCTAGCGCGGTGGTTAAGAATCTGCCTGCCAGTGTAGGGGACACGGGTTTAAGCCCTGGTCCAGGAAGACCCCACATGCCGTGAAGCAACTAAGCCTGTGCGTCACAACTACTGAGCCTGCACTCTGGAGCCCGCAAGCCACAACTACTGAGCCCACAGGCCACAACTACTGAAGCCCGCGAGCCTAGAGCCCATGCTCCACAACAAGACAAGCCACTGCAATGAGAAGCCTGTGCACCCCAATGAAGAGTAGCCCCTGCTCGCCACAACCAGAGGAAAGCCCATGAACAGCAACAAAGACCCAACACAGCCAAAAATAAAATAAATTTAAAAAAAATAAAAATAAAAATTATTTTTTTAAAAATCTTAAAAAAAAGAAAAAAGAGGGCTGCCCTGGTGGCGCAGTGGTTGAGAGTCTGCCTGCCGATGCAGGGGACATGGGTTCGTGCCCCGGTCCGGGAAGATCCCACATGCCGCGGAGCGGCTGGGCCCGTGAGCCATGGCCGCTGAGCCTGCGCGTCCGGAGCCTGTGCTCCGCAACGGGAGAGGCCACAACAGTGAGAGACCCAAGTACCGCAAAAAAAAAAAAAAAAAAAAAAAAAAAAAAAAAAAAAAAGAGTCATGAAGAAAACTACACCAAGGCACATCATAATCGAATTGTTTAAAACCAGTGATAAAGAGAAAACCTTAAAAGCAGCCAGAGGAAGACACATTATGTACAGAGAGAACAAAGATAAAAATGACAGCAGACTTCTCCTAAGACAAGCCAGAAGACAGTGAAGCATCATCTGTAAAGTAACGAAAGAAAAAAATGATCAACCTAGAGTTCCATACTCAGTGAACATTTCTTTTAAAGGGAAAACAAAATAAAGACTTTTCCAGTCATATAAAAGTTTAAAGAATTCACCAACCACAGACTCACACTACTAGAAATGTTAAAGGAAGACCTTTAGGCAAAAGGAAAATGATACCAGATGGAAATATGAAATCTACACAAAGGAATGAAGAGGCCTAGAAATGGTAAATATACAAGCCTTTTTTTCTTATTTTTAAAAATCTCTTTAAAAAAGAATTGAATGCTTAAAGCAAAAGTAATAACACGTGGTGGAGCTTATAACGTATGTAGAAGTAAAAGGTATGACAGTAGCACCAAGGCCAAGGGGAAAGAGAGGAATGAAAGTACACTGTTGTCAGGTTCTTACACTGTGTGTGAAGAGGTATAATATTACTTGAAGTAATAAGTTAAAGATGAATACTCTAAACCCTAAAGCAACCACTGAAAAAATAAAAACAGAGTTATATCTAATAAGCCAAGAAAGGGGCTAAAGCGGAATCATAAAAAAGTACTCAATTCAAAAGAAGGGAAAAAAAGAGGAAAGACAAACAAAGAACAGATGTGACAAGCAGAAAACAAATAGCAAGACAGATTAAAACCTAAACAATTGATAAATGTAAATAGTCTGCACGGCCCAAATAAAAGGCAGACATTGTCAGATTGGGTAGGAAGAAAGACTCAACTAAACTCTGCCTACAAGAAGCTCACTTTAAACATAAAGACACAAATAGGCTAAAACTAAAAGAATGGAAAAACATCTATCATGCAAACACTAACACAAGAAAGCTGAAGTTGCTATTGATATCTTAATACCAGACTAGTAGATTTCAGAGCAAAGAATATAATCAAAGATAAACAGAGTCATTTAATAATGATAAAAGGGTCAATTCATCAAGAGTACATAACAATCCTAAACATTTATGCACCCAGCAAGTCAGCCCACTAAGACAAAAAAACAGAAAGATGTCTTTCATGGTTAAAATGCAGCAACAGCATTCCTGAATCAAAACTGAACATTGCCGAAATGGGGCTTAAGATCTTCTTTATGTAATAAGTGGCATGCAGTTTTACTAATAAAAGTGCGGTATTCCCCAAAAGAGTCAAAGGTGGTAGTGTGTTAAACAGCTTATCAAAATATCTATGACTTCAACACCAAAGCCAATCGAAGCGACGTAAAGCTGACTCACCTTTCGTATTGCCTGTCTCGTGGTAATGAAGCACCCCAATGTCGAAAGTCCATGATTAACATAAGTAAAAGGAGACAGGATATGAAGAAGAGTCCTAGGAATGCCACCCGCTGCCGGGGAAATGGGCTCACTGTGGGCACAGTGAAGTACCAGGGGGCTGGGCAGAGGTAGGAAAAACTGATCCTGAAATGAGACAAACATTAGTAAGAAAAGTCTCTACAATCCAGTGCTAAAAAATGGGTTTTAAGCTGAATTAAAGCGCTTCCTGATAAAGGCAAAAAATTTATGCCCCCAGAAGTCTAAATGTTCATTTAGTCTCGAATTTTAGAAAAGGACATATATAGTTCATGGAGCTTCTGCTATATAAATTAAAAAAGGCTTCTCTGCTCTTTTTTCAGAGTCTGCATTTTGGGATGCAGTTCAAAGAACCAACTTCATATTAATGAAAAGATCACCAGTCTCCCTGTGAAATCTCATAACGCTGAAGAATCGGAGCACTTGTAACATTCCCATCAAGAATGCTGTCAAAAAAACTGGATAGTCAGAAAATTTATTCAATTGATTTAAAAAAATATTTTAATAGGTAACATACGCACACAGTATAAAAAAAATCAAACAGTTTAAAGGATATATAGTGGAAAGTAAGTCTTGTGCCTTAACCCCATCATTTCCCTCTCAGAGGCAACCACTGTTACCCAGGGATACTCTATGTATACACAAGCATAAATACATACCATATAGGTAATATATCTGTGTGTGTGTCTGTGTGTGTATCTCCATTCCTTTGGTTTTACACCATACCTACTGTTCTGCATCTTTCTCCACTTACTCTATTTGACAACTGTCTCATTTGGTACATGTCGCTCCACAGATCCACATTAATCTTTTCTGAAAGCTTCAGAGTGTTATAATGTATGGATAAGCATATTCAACTGTGAAGTTCACTTTCCATAGTAATTCAGAAGGACCTCGGTCTGTTTTCAAAGTTCATTAAAAAAAATTTGTTTTGTTTTGTTTTGGGTTTTTTTCAACCTCCTCAAGGAGCACCTAGCCTCACTCATGTGGAAATTTGAAAGAACATTACAATCTAGCACTTACCAGAGCTGAGCGAGCACTCACTCTATCACCCCGGGGGCTCTGGGATGTAAGGTATTGTTGAATCTGCCTTCAAAAGAATGCAGCTTTGATCTCTGCATCCATCTGACCAGGCTGCGAAGTCCAGATGCAGCCCTAGAGCAAACCTCACTCGTAACAATCTCCCAGCCACCCCCCACTGAGCTCCCAGCTGAGGATAAAGTCTGCAATCTTACCTAGCCATGGATTCCCTTCAGTGGTCTCAAGGCCTGTCACCTCCTTTTCCTTTTGCCTTGAGAAGGTGGTCTCCTCGTCCCAGTCATCTCCGAAGTCTGCAGCCTGGAAAGAGCTGGTTGGGGTTCCGGCTCATCTCCAGCAGTACCCACGAGACTAGACCCCATACCCCACCACGAGAAGCTCATGGCGTCCACCCACTCTCGGGCTCCCACTCCAGATCCGTATGCTCTTGTTCCTGGGGCTCAGTGGACCCTACCCGGGCTCCCTGGGAGCGGGGTATTCTAGAGGGCCAGCGACATCCTCGAGGAACCCGCGGTTCGCAGGTGGCGGGGATGGGGGTTCCCTCTTCCCCTCGCCGCCCCTCCCGGCCCCGCAGCCCTCCCGAGCTCACACTCACGGGTCGAGTGGCCCGCCGGCTCCCTCAGCTCCGCTCTGCTAGGTCCAGAGGTGCTCCCAGCGGCCTCTAACCGAGCCGGAAGGAGGCCTGGGCCGCCGGCGGCGCCACGTCCCCAAGGAAACGGCAGGGAGCCAATGACTGACAGGGGACCCGCGGAGAGGGGCCCGCCTTCCACCCAGCAGGGGCCGCGAGCGAACCAGCTCCGTCGGCGCACGTCGGTCCGCCAGGGTGGCCAGTCCCCTAGAGCGCTAGGCCTTAATGCCCGCCCCGGGATTTCGAGCGCGTCCAATCCGGAAGAGCGTCGTGCGGGGCCCCGCCTGGAGGGGCCGGCTGTGGCTCACAGGTGAGCAGTACCGAGCGGCGCCCAGGTGCATTGCGGCTGCTACCCTCTCAGTGGCGCGAGTTCTCTGCTGGCTGTTTTCTCTGCGGCCGTTTTCAGGACGGAGCGGCTCGGGTGCGTGGGTCTCGGGGTGTTCGCGACACAAGTGCATCCCTTGCCTAAAGCCAGTCGGAGGTTTTGTGTCCACAAATCCTGCCCTGCAGAATGGCAGTTCTCCCACCACAAACCTTCCCTACAGCCTCCCAAACCAGATGCCCCGGATCCACTGTGTTGTCCCATGAGAAAAAAACACAAGTTGGGGGGTGATGACGACTACACCGCAGCACTTATATCCATTCATTCAACATTCATTTAATGTGTACTGTGAACCAAACATTAAGAGCGGCTGTGTCCCTGCCCTCCTGGACCTTAACAGTGATACACAAAAGGTAATGTTTCCTGAATGTTGTTTTTGTACCTTGCTTACACCAGCCCCTTCTCTCATGTCCAGGCGGGAGCCGCTTGGACAGGATGAAGTCCAAGTCCTTACAAACTTGGCACACACATGGCCGTCCACGACCTGCCCATGCAGCATCTGCTGCTGCCCCGCACCTCCCTTATCATGCTCCAGCAACGCACCTCTGTGGTTTCTGCCCTCTTGGGCTTTGCTCACTCTGCCTCCTCCACCCCTCCCCTCCACCTGCCTTGAGTATCCTTCCCTGCCTCTTTACCGGGTCAACTCGTCCTCATCCCTTACCACTCGATTTAAGGGTCACTTCCCCTAAAAGCCTTACTTGATCTACACCTCCTTTATAGATGCCTGGTGTTTCACTTACCACATTGACTTACAATTATATTTATGTATCTGTCTATCCCGGTAGACAGAATATCCTTGAGGGCAAGGACTATCTGCTTGCATAGCAATGTTGGGCACTGCCTGGCACATAAAATACAACTAATATATGATAAATATGTGAATGAATGACTGTGGAAATAAATGAAGACCACTCAAATGAGAACAAAGAGGCTATTTATTCTACGCCTGCTATAACAAGGCAGTCAACCACCATCACTTGGCATCTGGCAGAGAATCAAAGGCTGTCTAGGGAGTGGGGAAGTTTAAGGTGGAAAAACAAAAAGGGAAGATTTCATGTATGTATGCACCGAGTATTGGCATGGGGAAGCTGGAGGCAGGCTAACTAGAAGCAAGGCATCTTATGTGATTGTTTTGGGGGAGCATATTTGACCTTCTCCAGTTGGTCCTGAGTTGGAAGGGCAGGGGCAAAAATTAGGGAAGCTGACAGTCATTGACCAGTCATGAGAGTTCTGGGCTGATTGCTGCAGAGGCTGTGGGTCAGAGTTTTAATTGTCATATACGGTCTGGCCATTATCCAGTTTGCGTATTCAGTCTCTCATGACTGTTTCTTTTTTCCTCCATTACCCTCCCAACCTTGTTGGGTTTCCTAGGTTGCTTTTCTCCTTCAATTCTCAATTTTCTTTTTGTCCCTCAGTCCCTACTCTGCTTCAAGTGTTATATTTTATCCAGGCCCCAGAAACCACATCGAGTATAATAGTTGCATAAAGTTAGGATTAATCACAAAAAATTACAAAATACCAGGTGTTTTTATTCTAGAGCCCAGTTCAGTGCCTGGAACAAGGTAGACGTGGGAAAAGCTCAACAAATGTTTTGGCTTTTTTTTTTTTTTTTTTTTTAATTCTTGAAGTTGCCTGCCAACTGTGCAGTTCTAAGTCTAATCTATGTATATTTCAAACTCCAGTGTTCCACTAAATGAGTGTTTTTGAGTGGAAATAAAATTCCTATTTATGTTTTAAATAGTACTTGATTCATATGGTTTATGAACTATATTAACTTAGAACTTGAAGGTGCATTGAAACATCTAATTTATATTTTGTAACTACTGTTATAAAACAGAAAAGAAACCTACATTTTAATCCCAGCACTTTCTCATTATACCTTCTTTGTCCATCTGGTTTGCACAATAATTCCTTCAATCAGTCCATATGCCCTCAGGCATGGTAAAGCCTGCAGTGCTTATCTGATTAACAGCCTACAGGGCTAAATTCTGAGGTTTCCAGTTAGGAGGCCAAAAAAAATGGGTTGAGATCATTTCTCCATCTCATTTGCTGTAATTCAACATGTTGAAACAAATTACAGAAATCCATATTTCAAAACAGGTTTTTAACTGCTTTTTAAAGGCTTGTCTACAATTACATTTGCAATTTTCTCAAGGCGTCCTTGACTCTACCCACCCTGAGCAAAATCAGTCAAACCAGTCCCACACTAGGTGTCAGCTGTCTGCATCGCTTTATGTCTCCTCATCAATTCTCCTTCATTCCACACTCCATCCTGCCCTAACCTCTAATGGAATTTAATGTGGTCTTTGCTCTCCCCTCCAAGTTTACTGATCTCTCTTCATGTGTCCTGTAGGTACCTCATTGTCGAAGACCAAATTCACTGTCTCTCCATTCTCACCTTATCCACCCAAACCTCCTCCATGCATATTCCCAACTTTGACAAAATACCCTGTGATTCACCCAAGCAGGTATCTACAAGTCATTCTTTTTTTAAAAAAATTTTTAATAGATCTTTACTGGAGTATAATTGCTTCACAATGCTGTGTTAGTTTCTGTTGTACAGCAAAGTAAATCAGCCATATGCATACATATATCCCCATATCCCCTCCTTCTTGAGCCTCCCTCCCACCCTCCCTATCCCACCCCTCTAGGTCATTGCAAAGCACCAAGCTGATCTCCCTGTGCTATGCTGTGCTTCCCACTAGCTATTTTACATTTGGGTGTATGTATGTCAATGCTACTCTCACTTCGCCCCAGCTCCCCCCTCCCCCTCACCGTGTCCTCAAGTCCATTCTCTATGTCTACATCTTTATTCCTGCCCTGGCACTAGGTTCATCAGTACCATTTTTTATTTTTTAGATTCCATAAATATGCGTTAGCATACAGTATTTGTTTTGCTTTCTGACTTCACTCTGTATGACAGACTCTAGGTCCATCCACCTCACGACAAATAACTCAATTTCATTTCTTTTTATGGCTGAGTAATATTTCATTGTATATACATGCCACATCTTCTTTATCCATTCATCTGTTGATGGACATTTAGGTTGGTTCCATGTCCTGGCTATTGTAAACAGTGCTGCAATGGACATTGTGGTACATGACTCTTTTTGAATTATGGTTTTCTCAGGGTATATGCCCAGTAGTGGGATTGCTGGGTCATATGGTAGATCTATTTGTAGTTTTTTAAGGAGCCTCCATACTGTTCTCCATAGTGGCTGTATCAATTTACATTCCCGCCAACGGTGCAGGAGGGTTCCCTTTTCACCACACCCTTTCCAACATTGTTTCTAGATTTTTTGATAATGGCCATTCTGACCGCTGTGAGGTGATACCTCATTGTAGTTTTTTAAAATTATTATTATTATTATTATTATTTGCGGTACGCAGGCCTCTCACTGCCGTGGCCTCTCCCATCGCGGAGCACAGGCTCCGGACGCGCAGGCCCAGCGGCCACGGCTCACGGGCCCAGCCGCTCCGCGGCACGTGGGATCCTCCCAGACCGGGGCACGAACCCGTGTCCCCTGCATCGGCAGGCGGACTCTCAACCACTGCGCCACCAGGGAAGCCCGTCATTGTAGTTTTGATTCTAATAGTGATGTTGAGCATCTTTTCATGTGCCTCTTGGCCATCTGTATGTCTTCTTTGCTGAAATGTCTATTTAGGTCTTCTACCCATTTTTTAACTGGATTGTTTGTTTTTTTGGATATTGAGCTCCATGAGCTGTTTGTATATTTTGGAGATTAATCCTTTGTCTGTTGTTTCATTTGCAAATATTTTCTCCCATTCTGAGGGTTGTCTTTTCATCTTGTTTATGGTTTCCTTTGCTGTGCAAAAGCTTTTAAGTTTAATTAGGTCCCATTTGTTTACTTTTGTTTTTATTTGCATTACTCTAGGAGGTGGGTCAAAAAAGATCTTGCGTGGTTTATGTCAAAGAGTGTTTTTCCTATGTTTTCCTCTAAGAGTTTTATAGTGTCTGGTCTTACATTTAGGTCCTTAATCCATTTGGTTTATATTTGTTTATTTTTGTGTATGGTGTTAGGGAGTGTTCTAATTTCATTCTTTGACATGTAGCTGTCCAGTTTACATGCAAGTCATTCTTGAATCTATCCCTTCTACTTCCTTTTCCCATTCCAGTTAGTCACTAGGTGTTCTTAATTCAAATGCCTAAAATCCTCTCTAATATCTTCTGATGAAATCTTCTAACTGGTGGCCCTACCTCAAGACCCATGCCCCTCTTGAGTACCCCTCTATTCTGACATAGTGAAATATAATCATGCTATTTCCTGTTTTAAAATCCTTCTGTGGTTTCCCATCCCAATGGGATATAGTTCAAATTCCTTGGCATGGTGTGGCAGATTCTGCTGACTGCCTAGCCAAAACACCAACTATCTCCCTTCCACCTTGTTAACAGAATCCCAGTTTTATTCTAGTAACCACACTGCTATGCTTGGCCATGTGCTTCAAGAGTGCTAGCTCCCACCTCAGCCCTAGGGAGTAAACTGTGACTGGTCTATATCAATCATGGTGGCCTATTCCCTTACCAAATACTGAGCCTGGGCATATGATGCAATTCTAGCCAATGATACTAAAGGGAAGTCAGCTGTTGGGAGGAATGGGAGGAGGAGGGAAGACATTTCTGGGAAAGGCTTTCTCCATCTTAAAAGGAGTATGTCAATCAAAAGTTTACATAATGAGGGCTTCCCTGGTGGCGCAGTGGTTGAGAGTCCGCCTGCCGATGCAGGGGACACGGGTTCGTGCCCCGGTCCAGGAGGATCCCACATGCCGCGGAGCGGCTGGGCCCGTGGGCCATGGCCGCTGGGCCTGCGCGTCCAGAGCCTGTGCTCCGCAGCGGGAGAGGCCACAGCAGTGAGAGGCCCGCATACTGCAAAAAAAAAAAAATGTTTACATAATGAGAGAGAAGAAAAGGCCCCATTTCTACCTCCAGAAGTAATCCTAAGAGTACCTAGAGCTGCTTTAGTCATCTTACAACCACGGGGGTAGGGTTGGGGTGGGGGATAGGGGACAAGCCTGGGAATAACAGAATCGAAATATGGAAAAAACCTGGGTCCTTGATAACATCATTAAGCTGTGAAGGTAACCAACATGGGAGCAGCCCTACTTACGGACTTATTATTTGAGATACTAAATTCATTATTGTTCTTATTTTTAAGTCAGTTGAATCAGGGGATTCTGTTAGCTTTGGTCTCCTAACTGATATATGTGGCTTACAATGCCTGATATGATCTAGCCCCCAACATCAACCAAGCTCCTCAACAGGTATTCTCACGCACAACCCTGACATATTTACAGGTCTCAGAATTATGCCTTTTCTTACCTCTGAGCCCTTGTACTTGTTATTACTTCTGCATAAATGACTTTCTTTCACTTCTCTACCAAATGAACTCCTACTTATCCTTCAAAACTCAGCTCAAATGTCACCTTCTCTCTATGAGCTCCCTCAGTCAGCTTAGGTGCTTCCTCTCTGCTCTTGTAGCACTTGGCTCATGCATACTTCTATTAGGGCAAGAATACTTGTTTTAAAATCTGGCAGCTGTTTGAGTGGACCTGGTACCAGCTGGCCAGGTAGGAAGACAGAATATCTAGGTTTTGGACCATAATGGGTATGTTTGGTCAGGGAGAGTGGGATCCCCTGGGCTTAGTCTAGATGGGAGAGGTTTAGACCAAGAAGACTTCAATTACTCTCCAAATAAAATACAGGAATTTTGAGCATTCCCTCTAGAAACTAGGTTCAGGGAGCTCTGGTAAAGGAAAAAACAAATGAGATAAAAGAAAGATGAGGGACCTCTGCAAGATGGTGGCAGTTGGGACTGGAGAGAAGAGCACATGAGAGAGTCCCTGTATTCTTTGTCTATAGTTGCATAACAAATTATTATCTCTCCCAGTTTTCGTGGGTCAGGAATTTAGGAGCAGCTTGGCTCAGGGTCTCTCATGAGGTTGCAATCAAGATGTCAGCTGGGGGACTTCCCTGGTGGCACAGTCGTTGAGAATCCGCCTACCAATGCAGGGGACATGGGTTTGATCCCTGGTCCAGGAAGATCCCACATGCCTCAGGGCAGCTAAGCCTGTGTGCCACACGACTGAGCCTGCGCTCTATAGCTTGTGCTCCGCAACAAGAGAAGCCACTGCAATGAGAAGCCCGCGCGCCACAACGAAGTGTAGCCCCTGCTTGCCGCAACTAGAGAAAGCCCATGTGCAGAACGAAGACCCAACGCAGCCAAAAAAATAATAATAATAAATTTTTTAAAATAAAAATAAATATTAAAAAAAGTATGTCAGCTGGGGGGACTTTCCTGATGGCACAGTGGATAAGACTCTATGCTCCCAATGCAGAAGGCCTGGGTTGGTTCCCTGGTCAGGAAACTAGATCCCACATGCATGCCGCAACTGAGAGTTCACATGCCTCAACTAAGACCTGGTGCAACCAAATAAATAAATATTAAAAAAAAAAAAGAAAGATGTCAGCTGGGGTTCTAGTCATCTAACATCTTAACTGGCACTAAAGTATGCGCTGCTAAGTGATGGCTGGCAAGTTGATGCTGTCTATTGGTGGGAGGTGTCTGTGCCTTCTCACGTGGGACTTTTCCAGGGATCCTTGTGTGTCTTCATGACGTGGAAGCTGGCTTCTCCCAGAGTGATCTGAGAGAGAGGGAGAGTGTGAGTGCCAGGTAGAAGCTTTATTCTTTTTTTTTTTTTTTGCGGTACGAGGGCCTCTCACTGCTGTGGCCTTTCCCGTTGCGGAGCACAGGCTCCGGACGCGCAGGCTCAGCGGCCATGGCTCACGGGCCCAGCCGCTCCGCGGCATGTGGGATCTTCCCGGACCGGGGCACGAACCCGTGTCCCCTGCATCGGCAGGCGGACTCTCAACCACTGCGCCACCAGGGAAGCCTAGAAGCTTTATTCTTTTGATGACCTAGCCTCAGAAGCCATGTCTTCACTTATGCCACATATTACTTGTTAAAAGCGAGTCACTAACTCTCATTCCACATTCAAGGGTAGGGCAATTAGGCTCCACTTTTTGAAGAGAGAAGTATCAAACAATTTGCAGAGATATTTTAAAATCACTAGTCCCCAAGACACGGTGGTCAGGGAAATTTCAGGTAAGAGCATTGACATCTAGGGTTCAATTTTGAATTCTGAACTATGTTATAATCCTCTCCATGACCTTAAACCTTCAGTAAAAGTCTGATAACACTACTGCCATGTGTCGGAGTATCTTGAGAAATGATGGCATAGCAGTGAAAAAAAGATGACAGCAACTGTAGGAAGTGAATTAACAAGTAGGATGATTGAAAATTTGACAGACGCAGGAAATCAATCCCATAGGTCATTCAGAGAAATGAAAGGCCACTCCTCAGAGATTCCAGCTGGGGAGGTGGGGTGCAGTATGGCAAAGTTTAAAATTCCCATAGTACTTGGGACGAAAGCATGGGGAGGATAGTGATCCCCTTCTCTTGGCATCCATTCCGACTTTGAGTGTGGGCACCTTCCCCAGGCATAGGCCGTGTGTATTTGAGGATTCTGACTTCACCCTGGCTCTAGGAGTGGGACATGAAAGCCAGGTCTAAGGTATTGGGCAAAATCCTATCCCTAGGCCACAGCTGTGTTTTCAGGAGTGGGCATATAGTCCAATTCCAGATAAAGAGACATATTTGCTGGGGCAAATAAAAAGTTTATTCGCTTTTCTTATGGAGTGTAGTGAGGGAGCCTCTCTCTCTCTCTCTTTCCCCTCCTTCCTAAATTCTTGATGACATGGTTAAGTTACTAAGTCAAATGAAACCTGCATTCCATTGTACCTCTGGATAGCCAATTATTTGAGTGAATAAATATCCTTTATTGTTTAAGTCAGTATGAAGTGGGTACTATTCTTTCAATTTTTTGTATGTTTGACAATTTTCACAATTAAAATATAGGGAAAAAACTACATTAGATACCATTTTTTCAGCTACCAATCTGGCAAAGATTAAAATGTTTGATGACACACTATGGTAGTAAAGGAGTAAGAAACACTCCATTCTTCCAGATGCTCAGGCCCAAAATCTTGGAGTTGCCCTAACTCTTCTCTTGCTCCCATACCCACTCCCCACCCTCCATCCAGACCATGAGCAAAGCCCATTAGTGCTACCTTACGAATGCATCCAAAAGCCAGCCATTTCTCACTAACCTCATTGCTACCACACTGGTCTAAACTACTACCTTTTAAAAAAAATTTTTATTGGAGCATAATTGCTTTACATTGTTGTGTTAGTTTCTGCTGTGTAACAAAGTGAATCAGCTTTATGTATACATATATCCCCATATCCCCTCTCTCTTGCGTCTCCCTCCCACCCTCCCTATCCCACCTCTCTAGGTGGTCACAAAGCACCAAGCTGATCTCCTTGTGCTATGCGGCTGCTTCCCACTAGCTATCTATTTTACATCTGGTAGTGTATATATGTCCATGCCACTCTCTCACTTCATCCCAGCTTACCCTTCCCCCTCCCCATGTCCTCAAGTCCATTCTCTACGCCTGCTTCTTTATTCCTGTCCTGCCCCTATGTTCATCAGTACCATTTTTTTTTTAGATTCCGTAAATATGTGTTAGCATACAGTATTTGTTTTGCTTTCTGACTTACTTCGCTCTGTATGACAGACTCTAGGTCCAACCACCTCACTACAAATAGCTCAATTTCATCTCGTTTTATGGCTGAATAATATTCCATTGTATATATGTGCCACATCTTCTTTTTCCATTCCTCTGTTGATGGACACTTAGGTTCGTTCCATGTCCTGGCTATTGTAAATAGTGCTGCAATGAACATTGTGGTACATGACTCTTTTTTTTTTTTTTTTTAACAGGGCTTTCAGAATGAGTGTTTTTTTTTTTTTTTTTTTAAAGGGCTACAAATGCTTGGCTTATTTATTTATTTATTTATTTATTTATTTATGTCTGTGTTGGGTCTTAATTTCTGTGTGAGGGCTTTCTCTAGTTGTGGCAAGCGGGGGCCACTCTTCATCGCGATGCGTGGGCCTCTCACTATCGCGGCCTCTCTTGTTGCGGAGCACAGGCTCCAGACGCGCAGGCTCAGTAGTTGTGGCTCACGGGCCTAGTTGCCCCGCAGCATGTGGGATCTTCCCAGACCAGGGCTCGAACCCGTGTCCCCTGCATTAGCAGGCAGATTCTCAACCACTGCGCCACCAGGGAAGCCCATGACTCTTTTTGAATTATGGTTTCCTCAGGGTATATGCCCAGTAGTGGGATTGCTGGGTCATATGGTAGTTCTATTTGTAGTTTTCTAAGGAACCTCCATACTGTTCTCCACAGTGGCTGTATCAATTTACATTCCCACCAACAGTGCAAGAGGGTTCCCTTTTCTCCACACCCTCTCCAGCATTTGTTGTTTGTAGATTTTTTGACGATGGCCACTCTGACATGTGTTAGGTGACACCTCATTGTAGTTTTTTTTTTTTTTTTTTTTTTTTTTTTGCAGTATGTGGGCCTCTCACTGTCGTAGCCTCTCCCGTTGCAGAGCACAGGCTCCGGACGCGCAGGCTCAGCGGCCATGGCCCACGGGCCCAGCCGCTCCGCGGCACGTGGGATCTTCCCAGACCGGGGCACGAACCCGTGTCCCCTGCATCGGCAGGCGGACTCTCAACCACTGCGCCACCAGGGAAGCCCCTCATTGTAGTTTTGATTTGCATTTCTCTAATGATTAGTGATGTTGAGCATCCTTTCATGTGTTTGTTGGCAATCTGTATATCTTCTTTGGAGAAATGTCTATACCATTTCTTACTGAATTATTGCAGTAGCCTTCTTCCTGGTCTTTCTGTCTCTACCCTTGCCCCTTATAGTCTATTCTGAACACTGCAATCAGTGGGATCCTTTCAAGTATAAGCCAGATCTTGTCACTCCTCCAAACTCTCTAGTAGCTTCTCATCTCAGAGGAAAAGCCCTAGTCCTCACAATAGCCTACAATTCACATACCTCTTACCTCTCTAACTTCACTTCTCACTGTTATTCCCTTCACTCACTTTACTTCAGCCACAGGGGCCTCCTTACAGTTTCTACCTTATGACAGGCCCTGTCTTGATTTAAGTTTTTTGTAATTAGTGTTCCCTTTGCCAGAGTTTTTATGCATCTGTTCTCCCTACCCAGTGCTTTACCCAGACCCTTACCTCCTTCAGTCTTTATTAAAATATCAACTTCTCAGTGAGACTCACTTAACCATCCTAATTATAACTGTCCTTCCCACCCACACTTCCTATATCACCATTTTACATACAATATGTTTTATTGTCTATCTTCCTCCAACTAGAATATAAACTCCATCAGAGCAGGAGTTTGGCTCAAAAATGAATAAAGAGGGCTTCCCTGGTGGCACAGTGGTTGAGAGTCCTCCTGCCGATGCAGGGGACACGGGTTCGTGCCCCGGTCCGGGAAGATCCCACATTCCTGCGGAGCGGCTGGGCCTGTGAGCCATGGCCGCTGAGCCTGCGCGTCCGGAGCCTGTGCTCCGCAACGGGAGAGGCCACAGCAGTGAGAGGCCCGCGTACCGCAAAAAAGAAAAGAGAAGAAAAGAAAAGAAAAGAAAAGAATAAAGAAGCTCTTTATGTACAGATATGAGAAGATCTCTAAGAAATATTGTGAAATAAAAAACTGACAGCTAACAAAAAACCTCATATCACATATGAAAATTAACTTGAAATAGATCATAGTCCTAAATGTAAGTGGTGAAACTATAAAACTTGTAAAAGAAAAAACTAGATGAAAATCTTAGTGACCTTGAGCTTAGCAAAGATTTCTTAGATTCAGCAGCAAAAGCATGATCTACAAAAGAAAAACTTAATTGGTACTCATTAAAACTAAGAACTGTTCTTCAAGAGACACTGAAAAAAATGAAAAGATGGGCTACACACTGGCAGAGAAAATATTTGCAAGTAATCTATCTGTTAAAGGACTTGTATCCAGAATATAAAAACAATCCTCAAAACTAAATAATAAGAAAACAACAAAAAAACCATTTATAAATGGACAAAAGATTTACACACCTCATCAAAAAAGATATACAGATGGCAAATAAGCAAATGAGGTGTTCAACATCATTAGTCACTAGGGAAATGCAAATTAAAACTACAGTGAGATGCTACTGTATACCCACTAGTATGGCTATAAGCAAAAAGGCAGAAAATAATTTGCCAAGAATGTGGTACCATGTGCTGCTATGTCATAAGGACCCTTAAGCAGCTCTCTGGAGAAACCCACAAGGAGAACATCTGAGGCCTCCTGCCAACAGCCAGCAACAACTTGACAGCTGTGTAAGCAAGCCATTGTGGAAGTGGATCCTCCAACTCCAGTCAAGCCTTCAGATAGCTGCAGCCCCAGCCAACATCTTGACTGCAACTTCATGAGATAACCTACACCATAACCACTCATCTAAGCCACTAACAAATTCCTCACCTGCAGAAACTGATAGTGAATGTTTATTGCTGTTTTAAGCCACTGTGTTTTATAGTAATTTGTTCACTGAGCAGTAGATAACTAATATACAACCAAAGAGGATTAAAAGAAATAATATATACCTTGCCTGGCACACAGTAAGCCCTTCATAAAAGTTAGCTGTTATAACTGTTGTTGTGTAAATGCACGCATGTCCTTTTCACCAACAGTTGCAATCTTCTTGAAAAGGACTGCAGCTCATTCCCGTTTTTGCACTCTCTGCCTCTGCTCAGCCCTCTCAGCCCTTTAGCATAGTGCTGGGCACACATACAACAGAAGCCCAGTAAGTAACTCTCAAAGAGGGAATTAAATCCGAAGGTGAAACAATTTCCCTTTGTCACCGTGAGGATAACTTTCCACTTCCTAAAATATTTGACTACCTTTTGGTGCAGTTAATGTAAATGCTTGGACTTTTATATGCTACTTTGTAATGACTAAGCTGTAAAGGCCAAGGGTTGGAGAGGGAAGATTCGGTTGACTAAAAGGAGGCAATGAAGAAATGCACATTGGTTAAGGCAGAGGACCAGGTAAGACGGTCAGGGATGTACCTGTAATAAAAAGAGTAAAAATGGGAATTGGACCTGGAGAACAGCCAGGAAAATTACACATATAATTCAGTGCTTCAAGGTTCATGGTTTTGAGGCCCACATCTGCTGTTTTTTGCTAATGATGATGTTTTTATTGTTGATAATGTTTGCTGCCTCCATAACTCTGGCTAGTTGCTTTGAGAAGATATCCCATATTTATAAAGGATTCAATACCACAGAGCATTAAAAATACATGACATCTACTTAAATAACCCGTGTCATTCCCTGCTAATAGCTTATCTTCTTTGTATGTCAAAGACAGCAGACCATTACAGTCTTTGATAATATTCAAGGAAAGTTTTGCAATTTTACTTAAGAAATTAAAAATATTTAAATCTACTCTTTATGATACAAAGCTCATACAATAATTGAAGTCATACATGACATGGACCTGAAGTCAGGATATTATTGTCAGGCTTATTTGTGAAATACCCCAAATTTGGTGTGCTAGTCTAGAAACAAGTTGATTGTGCAAAGAAGCAAAGGACAGTAACCAGTCATGGGCATCTTGGTTTCTTGATTGGCAGTTAGGTAACATGATGCCATCAATTTCTGCAGTGGGTGGGTGGACAGTCATAAAGAAAAATAGGTAACAATAAGTATAATAATAGTAATAATAATCAACATTTGTTGGCTTCTAACTAACCTATAGTATAGTAAGAATTTAACCTTCTTTTTCTGATTGAATCCTGAAACAATCCAATGAAGTACGTATTATTACTATTACGATTTTACAGATTAGGCAACTGAAGTTTGGATTAAGTCATGGAACTTCAGCTACCCTATGCTTCCCTCCTTGATCTCCGACAGTCATGACCAAGGCAATATCAGATTGAGTCAGAGATAAGTCTCTTTGTTTCTTCCATTCTTAAATCATTGTAACTAACTCTATTTTGGGGTTTATTACCTTGATCTGGAGAGACAGCACTGTGTGGTTAAGTTTATACTCTGATGTCAGGCAGATAAGTGTTTGAAAGCGGGTTTCGCCACTTACTAGCTGCGTGACCTTGAGGAAGTTATTTTCGTTAAAGCTCATTTTCTTATCCATAAAATAACAATAATGACAACACTTCTAGGGTTGCTGCCCTCAATCTTTCTCCACAGCAGTCACAGAGTTGTTTTCAAAATGCAAAATTGACCATGTTATCTAATTTCAACTCAAAATGAGATCCCATTGTTCTTAAGATATATAAATTGATACCCTTAACGTGACTTTCAAAGCCTCTCATGGTCTGGCCCCTAATTCACCTCCCAGGCTGCATCTCAATTTATGCTTCCTCTACCCCAAACACTGGCTTAAGCCTCTCACTAGAGGACTTTTGCAATATGATGGTCTCTTTGTCCAGAAAGTTCTGCTTCCCTTACCCCTTCTGTTGCTCCCCATATCTGACAGCTTAATTAACTCTTATCTTTCAGATCTTATTTCAAATGCCACTTTCCCTGTGTAACATAACTCCCTAGACTAAGTCAAGTCCCTCTAACATATGCTTTTAGTGCGTCATGTGTTTTTCCCTCATAGCATACATCCCAGTTGTAATGTTACATTTTTGAGTCTCTGGTTAATGCCTGTGCTCTTCGTTAGACGCTAAGCGCCACCAGAAAAGAGACCATGTCTAGTTTTACTCATCTTTGTCTCCCTAGCACCTAGTTCAGGGCCTGGCACATATCACCTGAAAGAACACTTGAATTGGCTAGCATTATTAAGCTTCACTGCCCCTGCTATGACTATAATTTTAGCCTGTGAAACAAGCACCACCTGGGTGTTTAGAATTAGTATGGTGATAACAAAGCAGTATTTCTCAAAGAGTGAACAACCTACTTGGAAAATGCAGATTTCCATGCCTCATTCTCAGAGATATGAGTTGATAGGTCTAGGATAGGGTCTAGAAATTTGCATGTCTAACAAGTCCTCAGGGTGACTTGAGAACGACTGGTAAGAAAGGCAGGAAAGAAAGGAAAGGAGAGGAAGAAGCTAATTCATAGTCTCACTACCTTTTAGTAAACTCTGATAAAGTAATGGCAGGACTCTGTTTCCAGTCCTGGTTTCTGAATTCACTGCTGGGCTTGTTGCTTCCGAGGCAGCTTCCCAGAATTAAGGCCATGATTAGGAAAGGGATGAGCTTTGCTAGCATCCTGTTGGGTGGTGTCTCTGGTGACAACTGCAGGACACTGGGGAGGGTTGAGGGGTGAAGGAACTGGAACTTACTGGATGAGTCAGTCACTGCTACTACCTAAGGGGAGAAATAGCAGCTCAGGCCCAAGATCCATGAGTGTCTCACTCATTATTTATTTATTTATTCAAATAAATTCTACCAAATTCTTACAGTGTTTCAGGTACTAAGCTATTCTGAAAATATAATGACACAGGGGAAAAAAAGTAAAAAAGATACTCTTTTCTGATGGGGCTTACCATCTACTGGTGATATAGACAGTAATGAAATAATTTTATAAACATATGCAAAATTACAGCTATCTAAGCTCTGTAAGATACAGGACCTGAGACATGATGGGGGAACTGATCAAGTCAGGGAGATCAGGGAAATAATTATTGAACTGGGATATGAAAACAATATAACTATAAATTAGATTTTGATGAATCACTACCTACATAAAAAGTAAAACTTTATTGGACTGTACCTCTTAATAGATGGATGGAGCTTTAAAAACATTTTAAATTATATCATTTAATGTAATTAGATGACTAGATCACTAGATGACTCATTTTTTGGTAAAGTGAAATAGAGATCATCACCAATTCTACTCCTATTTTTTATTATTATAGGTAGGTACCAAAGAACTTTTTATACAAATGAATGAATGGCACTTTGCCAAATCTTTGTCACAATTTTTCCATATCCTTAAGATTTGTTAAAGGATTAGAAACCATCTCATTTGCAAAAGGATGTGTTATTCATTTGAGTAATCACTTAATCTCTGGAAATAAACCCAAAAAGGCTTATCAAGTGACTACTAATTGTTCTTATTTCTCTTTCACTTAAAGGCATTTTGGTTTTGGAACTGAAAACCCCTTAAAAATGTGTTGCATGATTTTTCTTGTTGATTGTGAATAAAGACCTACTTCAATTATTTAGGTCATGTTAAAGTGCCGTAAGAAGACATTACAGATGGACAGAAATTGGTATAATAAAAATATTATATACAGGTTTTTTAATCTCATTTCAAGATTTAAACACGTTTAAAATTATACATTTGACAGAATTAAAAGAACATGTCACCATCTGAGATGAAGATATTAATTCTAATTAAATGAAATGGTTTCCAAAAGCTCAGAGCATTATATCTTAGGTTATATTTTGGGAACACTTTTATTTTACCAGGTACATAAGTAGATGCTTTTAAGAGTGCAGTTTTGGACTTCCCTGGTGGCACAGTGGTTAAGAATCTGCCTGCCAATGCAGGGGACATGGGTTAGATCCCTGGTCCGGGAAGATCCCACGTGCCACAACTACTGAGCCCACATGCCTAGAGCCGATGCTCCACAACAAGAGAAGCCACAGCAATGAGAAGCCTGTGCACCACAACGAAGAGTAGCCCCCACATGCCACAACTAGAGAAAGCCTGCACGCAGCAACAAAGACCCAATGCAGCCAAGAAAAAAAAAGGGTGCAGTTTTATCTAGTTTGTGAAAATAAACAGCAAAAAGAAGAGGTTTTATATGACTAGTAGGTAGAGTTTACAAAATGGTGTAAAAATAATTGTTTAGGGGGATTATTTACATAATTTACAACATGTTTCTGCCAAGGTAATAAGGATATAATAGAAATGCATAAATGAAGGGGAAAAATGAGTGACAGTGAGAAGATCTGTGCCCAAATAATATGGATTTACCATATCAAATAATACTTTTCTCCTGTGTTTCAACTTGAGTACGAAATGAACTGAAACTTCCTACTAGACAAGAACCAGTGAAACTAAACTAATTTGGGGGGATTTTGCCTATGAGCCAGAGATGACATGATGTTTGTTTCTTAGCCTGATCAAAATTAGTGATTTTCCTTGTTTTGCCTTTTTTTCTTTTAGAAATAAGATCCTTTAGGAGAAACAAACAAACAAAAAATTTAAAAAGGTGGTGTGATTGCAGTAACTACCACCACCCGAAAAAAAAATGTGCAAAGGGAAACAGTTTATTGCTTAAAGGATGATGCAATTAACTAACTAAAGTTCCAAAAGAAGATGCTCTTTCAGTCTTCTGGCTACCTGGAGGTTTTTACGCACCAGGGCAATGAATTATAACAAGATATAGGATGGGCAAAGGCACACGTGTCTTTCATAAGGTGGGAGGACAGAGTGAGAAACGGGAGGAAGGAAAGGAGAACTGCCTCATCAGCTTTCTTATGAAGATGAATTTTATGAAAGATAGGGAAAATGAGGAACAGCAAATTGATTCCCTTAAACTGTCCCCCACATACCCGTTGGAAAGTCTTCCTGTACACATTCTCCAGTTTGAAACTGCTAAAATACATAATTCTAGCTTCTTATCCCTTCAGCCCTTACTGATTGCCCCCTCTCTGAATTCCTACAGCTCTTATTGTCTATTCTTGATAATTTAGGAATCAATTTCTCTTTAAGTGACTGTAAAGAAATCAGTCTTATTTTCAAGTGTGGCTGCCAGAATCAACCCCATTCTTTATTATACTCATACCTCATGTCTGGTCATGTACAATGGCAGTTCAGGGAAAGAGGGTAATGTAAGCTGGAATAAGTAGTGGGACCTGTTTTAGACCTTCAAGATGAGATTTTTGTAAGAGAGAAATGCATTCTCGGGAAGAACATGTGTTGGTTAGGATATAAATCAGCTGCTGTAATAAAGATTCAGACTAACAGCAACTACCTAAACAAGTTTTCTCATGTACCAGAGCACGCATAGTCCAGAGGTACTACTGTAATCCATAAGGTAGCAGGTTTCCTTTACCTTTTGCTCTGCTACCTGCTAAGGTAGAGGCCTTGTCCTCATGGCCAAAAATGGTTGACATTTTGGGTCTGTATGCTAGATGACAAGAAGGGAGAAAATGAGGAAAATACTCAAAGAGGACATAACCTTTCCTTTTAAAGGCAGAACCCAAATGTTTCATATCAATTACACTCACATCCCACTCACCAGAACTTAGTCACACAGACAATGCTAGCTGTAAGAGAAGCTGGGGAAAGTATAGACTTCTGCTGGGAAGCCATGGGCCCAAGCTAAAACTTGGAATTTCTATTACTAAAGAAAATAACTGAGACAACATTGAGACAACTAGTGGTCTCGCAGATTAATGCAGAAAAGAAAATGACAGGAGATAGAAGGGAGAATGGGGAAAACAACTGTCCTAAGAATATAAGAAATTAAGATTCTAATGGGACCTAATGAAACTTCAAAGCTTTTGCACAGCAAAGGAAACCATAAACAAGACCAAAAGACAACCCTCAGAATGGGAGAAAATATTTGCAAATGAAGCAACTGACAAAGGATTAATCTCCAAAATTTATAAGCAGCTCATGCAGCTCAATAGCAAAAAAACAAACAACCCAATCCAAAAATGGGCAGAAGATCTAAATAGACATTTCTCCAAAGAAGATATATAGACTGCCAACAAACACATGAAAGAATGCTCAACATCATTAATTATTAGAGAAATGCAAATCAAAACTACAATGAGATATCATCTCACACCAGTCAGAATGGCCATCATCAAAAAATCTAGAAACAATAAATGCTGGAGAGGGTGTGGAGAAAAGGGAACACTCTTGCACTGCTGGTGGGAATGTGAATTGGTACAGCCACTATGGAGAACAGTATGGAGGTTCCTTAAAAAACTACAAATAGATCTACCATATGACCCAGCAATCCCACTACTGGGCATATACAGTGAGAAAACCATAATTAAAAAAGAGACGTGTACCACAATGTTCATTGCAGCTCTATTTACAATAGCCCGAAGATGGAAACAACCTAAGTGTCCATCATCCGATGAATGATAAAGAAGATGTGGCACATATATACAATGGAATATTACTCAGCCATAAAAAGAAAAGAAATTGAGCTATTTGTAATGAGGTGGATAGACCTAGAGTCTGTCATACAGAGTGAAGTAAGTCAGAAAGAGAAAGACAAATACCATATGCTAACACATATATATGGAATTTAAGGAAAAAAATGTCATGAAGAACCTAGGGGTAAAACAGGAATAAAGACACAGACCCACTTGAGAATGGACTTGAGGATATGGGGAGGGGGAAAGGTAAGCTGTGACAAAGCGAGAGAGAGGCATGGACATATATACACTACCAAACGTAAGGTAGATAGCTAGTGGGAAGCAGCCGCATAGCACAGGGAGATCAGCTCGGTGCTTTGACCGCCTGGAGGGGTGGGATAGGGAGGGTGGGAGGGAGGGAGACGCAAGAGGGAAGGGATATGGGAACAGATGTACATGTATAACTGATTCACTTTGTTATAAAGCAGAAACTAATACACCATTGTGAAGCAATTATACCAATAACGTTGTAAAAAAAAAAGAAGATTCTACAGTGCCCGACTGAGGAGTTGCAGGCATGGGAAGCTATTCAGGGTTTATAAAGAATATCACCAAGAGGGACTTCCCTGGTGGTCCAGTGGTTAATACTCCATGCTCCCAGTGCAGGGGGCCCGGGTTCGATCCCTGGCCAGGGAACTAGATCCCACACGCGGCAACAAAGATCCTGCGTGCCACACTAAGACCCGGCACAGCCAAATAAATAAATATTTAAAAAAAAAAAAAGAATATCACCAAGAAAGTCGTTCCTTTGCTTGCTAATTTGTTTGTTTTCTAGGAGGGTTTAAGTCCTGGTGAGATGTAGGACAGAGTGTGTGTAGATGTGTTGAGAGGGTATATCAGATAGGATGGGTAAGGTTCTTATTATTTGAAGTGTGGTCCAGGGTCTCATAGCATCAGAATTACCTGGGAGCTTGTCAGAAATGCAGAATCTTAGACCCCCACCGAGACCTACAGAATTATAATGTGGCATTTTTACAAATTCTTTAGGTGATTAATATCACATTAAAGTCTGAGAAGTGCTGTGCTAGATTATGTTATGGTATGGAATAATCCTAAAATCTGTATCTTAAAACCACAGAGATTTATTTTTTACTCATGCTGAAAGTCCATCTGGAAGGAAGAGGGTGGCAAATACGTGACTGCTTCATCATCCTCACCTGGGCCCCAGCCTGACGGTGCCTCTACCATCTGAACGTCACCAGTCAGGTGGCACGAGAAGGTAATGTGTGGCTCTCATGCTTTGCTCACACTTCCTTGGTCAGACAAATCTCATGGCCATGCCTATCTTCGAGGAGGTGGGAAGAACAATTCTACCATGTCCCTGGAAGGAGAGGACTCAAAATACTGGTGAAGCCAGGAGATCCCAGAGGTAGGGAGGCCTTTCAAAGGTTATCACAATACAGATGTAAAATTATCAGACACTGGGAAAGTATAATATCTATAGGAAGGAGAAGAAGAGCATGAACAACAACAACAGAAACATTTCAGGATAATTATTCTGAAGAGGTAGTCAAGGAAGACTCCCAGCTTTAGTCTGATTGACTGGGTAGAAAATGAAAAATTGTGGAGGAATTGGTTGCAGTGGGGAGTGGAAAGGCTGAGTTTGGAACGGACATGCTAAATCAGAAATTAAGGTGGATATTCACCCTCCGCCTATCCTTCCAACCCCCCACCGTGCTCCGGCCACACTGCCCTTTCTGTTCCTTCATACACCAACCTTGTTCTCACCTTAGGATTGTTGTACCTACAGTTTCTTCTGGAATGCTCTTCTCTGGGCCTATCATGAGCTCCTGCCTGTCGTTCAGAACTTAACCATAGTGTCACCTCCTCAGAAAGGCCTTTCCTGGTCATACAGGTATAGCCACCCAGTCATACATTATCACACCCCCCTACTACAGTTTTCAGCATAGTACCTAGAGCTAACCGATAACCGATATTTTTATTGGTCTATCCCTCTCCCCCCATTAAAAAGTAAGCTCCATGAGGTCATAGACTCTGTCTATCCTGTATCACCAGCTTCAAGAACAGTGCCAAGCAAAGTTGGTACTCAATAAATACTTACTGAATATTCACATGGAAATTTCAGTTAACAGGTATGCAATAGATAGGGCTCCAATGAGGAAAACAGATTTGGAGTAGTGAAGTTCTCTAAAGTATTAAAGATGAACAAGAAGCATTAAACCTTTAGGAATGTTCCCCCTCAGTGGGTAGAGAAGCGTAGGAGACTCAGAAGTCTAAAGGGTAGAATAGAGTGTCTCCTGAAGCGAGGAAAAAGTTTCAGTGAGGGATGGGTCAATGGGGGGCAAGTGTTATCTCTTAGTCAAGAAAAACGGGAATAAGAAAAAGACCATTGGATTTGGAAAGGTCATTTGTGACCAATGAATAAAGGAGTAAAAATGTAGGGCTTAAGGAGAGAAAGGACTTGGCAGGCATAGCTCATTACTGGAGTAGGTTTGGCAGTAAAGGGAATTAGTACTCCAGCAGGATTGAGTGGGTTTCTTTTTGTGAAACCTATGGTTCTTAACTTGAAGTTAATGGATCCCTAGGGGGTCCACGAGTCACTGTCAGGGACACTGCAAATTCAGAAATTATAGGCAAAATTTTGTGTGTGCATGGGGGTAGGAGGTGGGGGGAAGAGGATTTGTAGTTTCATTATTTTCCAAAAGGTCGAGACCCAAACGTTAAATAGCCAGTGCTGAATAGGAAGAGAATAAGTTAAAAAAAAAAAGTTTAAAAAAACTCCCCAAAACGGAGACCCATAAAAAGGTTAAGCTTTAGAGAGAAAAAGAAAAACCTCTTTCTTATCTAAGGAAAAGCTAGAAACAGATTTTTAGAAGTTCACAATTACATCATCATCTCAGTAAAAGAGTAAAGACAGATCTGGAAACACTGGGGAGACTTGTGCAAACATGCTCCAGTTAAGGGAGACTGAAGAAGCCGGGAAGACGGAGTGGGGAAAGCCTGTGTTCCTCAGCCGAGCCCGCGGCCCTAGCAAAGCACCACCTGTGCAACGTCACCGCCCAGGTGGTCGTGCTCAAGGCTGGGAACTGCTGGTGTTGTTCTTTAATCAGTAAGCGCCCCTCTGAGACCCCAGCCGAAGCGTCTGGGATCGAGAGCAGTCTTACCACAAAAAGCATCATCACCGGGCAGGGGAGCTCATCAGTGAGTCAGCTCAGGGACAAGCTGTGCGTCCGACAAGCTTACCCAAATTTGCCGTACTTTCCTGCTGTGTTTGGGAAGCTACCTCCTGCCCAGCCTCCCCACCTGTCGTCGTCTCTGAATCGTCCCGCCCCATTTCGACGTCTCCCTTCCCCGCCTCCAGCTCTCGGCCTGGCGCAGGGCCGAGCGACAGCATGTCCCCGGAGAACTCATTCACTCAACAACTGCGGGGTTTACTTGGCGACTCCGGGGTAAGCCCAGTGCCGGGCGCTGGGGCCTGAGGAGCATCAGGCCCTAAGGAGTCCGCCCGCGCGCAGCACGGAGGGGTCAACTGTCCCGACCTGACCGGAGTTTAACGGGCCTCCTCCTGCATGTCGCAACAGTTTTCCCGACATGCCGGCGGGCCTCGCCAGGGGATGCCCGGCCCCGGCCCGCTCCACCCAACGCCAGTCCGAGATCCCGCGGGAACAGAGTTCTCGGGCCAAAGCCACCCGCCAGCACACGACCCGCGAGTCCCGGAATTCGGGGCGGGCGCTCTAGAAGGGGCCTAACCGCATCCGTTAGCGGTTTGACCTTGAATGCCAGGCACCGCCCACCCCGCCTCCCCCGACACGATCCAGCCTGCAGCACCCACAGCTCTACGGGCGCCAGTCAGGGCCCGAAATTCCCCCTCGATAGCCCCTGGGCGCTTCGCCCTCTTCCTGTAGCCAATCGGATCCCGACATAAAACTGGCCAATGCCCGCGCTCAAAGTATCAAGAGTCGTTGAGCCTATCAAAGTTCAGCCTTAAGTCTCTCCCGCCCTCCAGAAAAGTCGGAGGGCGGGTTGATCTTACATGTTGGCCAATCAAGTGGCCAATAAACAAGAAGCTTCCAAGATCAAAGGGGAAGGGGTGGGATCTAAGCTGTCGCAACGCCGCGGGGCGGAGGAATGACAGGCAACTTTACTAATACCACAGACCTATTTTTTTTACGTAAGCCGGGGGCGGGGCTAGCTTGACGGCTGCACCAATGGCTGACAGAGGGGCGTGTCCTCGGGGCCAAGCGGGAGCCCGAGGCCCCGGGCTCTCTGGGCCGCGCCTGAGGCAGACGCAACGGGGCTTGGGGGCGGCAACGGCAGCGGCTGCAGCGACGGCGGCAGCGGCGGGGGTGGGCGCTGCAGCTGGCCCGGGTGGATGGAGTTGGAGGGGCGGGGTGCTGGCGGTGTGGCGGGGGGGCCGGCGGCTGGGCCGGGGCGGAGCCCCGGGGAGTCGGCGCTGCTGGACGGGTGGCTGCAGCGGGGCGTGGGCCGGGGGGCCAGCGGCGGGGAGGCCGGGGCCTGCAGGCCCCCGGTACGGCAGGATCCGGACTCCGGCCCGGACTACGAGGCGCTGCCGGCTGGAGCCACTGTCACCACGCACATGGTGGCGGGCGCCGTGGCAGGGATCCTGGAGCACTGCGTGATGTACCCCATCGACTGCGTCAAGGTGAGACCTGGCCCTGCTCCGAACTTCACCTGGGGCTGACCCGACCCCTGTGTCATGCCCGGAGCCAGGATCCCAGCCGAGAGCCGGAGACGACCAGGGTTCCTTTCTGGTTCCTGCCACCACACTATTCGAAGCACACACCTATGCAAGAAAGGTCCCGGCCGGGAACTGATCCCATTCAGAAGCCAGGACCAATTTCTCACCGTCAGTGAGATCTAAATTGGGACTCTGGAAAGAAAATCTGTCAGCCAAAACGCTGGATCCCAACTGGGACTAAATAGGAATAGGGTGGGATGGGAAGGGAACAGGTAAGTACTACTAACTTGATTAAGGTAAAGCTTACTGAACACCCTAAATAGGATCTTAATGGCTAGAGATGTTCTCTGGCCAGTGCTTTTACAAGCTCCTTGCTGTGTTTTCCCTTAAAAGTGATGGGGCGGGAACCAGAATCTGGGATCTCTCAGCTAGATGAAGGATTTACTTATTAAATCTTAACCCATGAGTGACTGGAAATCATTGTGCAGTCAGAATTCAGAGTTCCTGACTGGAAATAATATGGCAAAGACCATGTTCAGGAAAAAGTTTCGGTTTCTCTGTGCAGCAAGCATGATACTCCACCTATTTCCTGAACATGAAAATTGAGCTGGGATTGGGATTGTGTATATGCAGGGAGCACATCAGCCCTCCAAGGAGAGATGGACCTCATAGTGTATTTCTTTAGCCACTTGAAGTTGACAAAAAGGGAAAAGTTGTCTAGAAGGGAAGCATGACAATACTGGAAAGTAGATGTTACTGTGAAGAAAATAAAAAGGGATCAACAAGAGGGTATGATTCGTGTGAAAGTAAAACTAATTCCAGCCACACCAAGCAGGCTGATGAGTGGGTACAAGAAGTCAGATGCTTCTGAAGAAAGCTGGGTGACGAGGGGAGCACATTGTTCTTTACAGTTCTTATTCTTGTGCATTAGCAAAGGAACAACCAAGGGGACTGTTGAAATAAATATAACGACAGAGACTGGTTTGTCCTTTACATGTTAAGGGTAATATAGTTAAACAATATCCTCACAGCTCTTGGATGTATGCTTTCTTCTCAAATTAGGAAAAAGTTACATATTCAGGAGGAGAATATCTACTTGGAAGATGCAAAGTCTTTCTTTTCTGCTCCCTGGTTCCAGTACCGTTTCATGTTTTCATTAGTAAGGTGGATGAGGAAATGGAGAAAGTGCTCCTTAAGCTTTGTGAATGACACCGAGTTGGTAGGAGTATTCTAGCACATTGCAAGGTAACTCCTACCAAGGGCCATACCCTTGAAACTGTGGTAAATGCACTTGGCTAAAGTGGATATTAGAATTTTATTTATTTTTTTAAAGATTTTTTTTGGATGTAGACCGTTTTTAAAGTCTTTATTGAATTTGTTACAATATCGCACCTGTTTTATGTTTTGGTTTTTTGGCCCCGAGGCATGTGGGATCTTAGCGCACCGACCAGGGATCGAACCTGCACCCCCTGCATTGGAAGGCCAAGTCTTAACCACTGGACCGTCAGGGAAGTCCCTAGAATTTTAAATACGCATGTCAATTGTGAGGAATAGAAATAAATAGTAAGATCCATGAGAGAGAAGTAAGAGGATGGCTAATGCTCTAACAGTATTGAAATGTCATATGTGTAAGTACAAATAAAAAAGATTCAGACGTGTATGTAATAGAGTCTAGGCTGAATGACTGTGAGTTGTTAATGCTATATATCCAAAAGTTAACATGATGTAACTGCAAAGTAACCTCACTATACTTGGACTGTGAGTAAAGTCCAAGATAGTCTAGGGTGCTGTCTTTCAGGATGGGTATCAAATGAAAACTAGATCAAGGAGAGTAATGAAAATTATTGAATGGCTTGAAAAGTACAATGTACTAATGTGACTGACTTAGAAATATTACCTCAGCTTATCAATTTAAGTGTTGTCCCACTACCTTAGGAGACTATCTCCTTACTCCATATATTTACATAATGCTAATGTTGTTGTAAACATTTTATAACTTCCTCTGTTAGAAATGCCTCTGGAATGCTTGGCTACATATCCTTAAACGGGGCAAGTCTTTGTCCTGTGACAAGACAGAGTTGATGTTTTAGTAAATGAGACCATTCAGAATCAAATATGGCAGTTCAGGTGGGAGATCAAAATGGGTAATGATGATTGGGGTCAAAGATAAGGTAGGACTGGAAAGCAAGGAGACTGATTTCCTCCTGAGGTTGATAAACCCACTGAGGGAACATTTTGGAAAGAGGAGTTCCAGAAATGTTTTGCATAACTGCAGCAGCATTGCTGGAATAAGTCGCTTGTAGCCTTCCAAAATAACTGTTTTGAAGAACAGTTCTTATTCATTTGCATAAGCTTTGGAATTTTTGTTTTTAAAAAATTGGTAATACAACATTACAGTCATGCCTCAAAGCACTACCTTAAAGAAGTAATTATTTCATCTGGAGGAAGAAGTGCTCAGGAGTCTTCAAAAACACAAAAGCGTGTTTTAGAAGAATCATTTTCATTTGCCATTAATGCTGGGATTTAAATTATTAGAGGGAAAAACTAGGTGAGCCTATCAGGATTTCGTGTCAGTAAACACTGTTTACAGTAGACACTGTTGTGCAGGCATGAAAGTAAAATTCAAATCTCTTCCTTCAGAAAGGGCTTTGCAGTTCACTTGTCCCTGGGTAGCTATTCTTCCTCTTCTACCATAAATAGGTGGTGGAGAGGAAGAGCAGCCCAACATACCCTAAGACTAGAGGCAGGTATCTGTGTTGGAGCCTAAAGGGCAACCACAGTGTTTGCAAGTGAAAGCTGATAGTGACTCTTGGCATGCAAGCCTGTGCACCCCCAGACCGCTTATCAGGGTCAAGTCGACTTAAAATATCCTTGGGAGGGACCATGGGAAGTCAGCATAGCCTTGCTAGGCTATAGTTAGTCAACCAGCGATTTTCATGGTCATAATAGGGAGGTTTGGGAGCCCAAGTGAATCCCAGTTTTCCTTTTCTGGGCTTCAGAGACAAGCACCAGACTTTATCTAAAGGGATAGGTTCTACAGTGTAAAGCATTCAAAACTTTTCTCAAAATCATCTGGTTAAGCACCTGTCACCAAGGTGCTGCTTTTTGGCTTTGTAGTCGTGAAGCAAATAATCTACTTATATAATAAGTTAAGGAGGGAAAGAACAAAGGGAAGTAAATCTTTTCCAAACTCCAGATGTCAATGGTTATCTATATACATTCACCAGTGGACAGTTAGGAAATGGAAACATTGGCTTATTTGATTTTCTTATATCTAATAATGAGGATTCAGTAAATGGCAATTGCTCATGTTTGTCAAGCACTATCTGATGTGCCTTAATATTTACTGATTTAATCATTGGAACAACTTCATGAAGTAGATACCATTTTCATTATTTTATAGATGAAGAAAACAGGCAAGTTAAGTAACTTACCCAAGGTCAACATAGTTAGTGGCAGAGTCATGATTTAAACCCAGTCTGACTCCCAAGCCTTCCATACAGGCTCCCAAAAGGAGATTTCCAGAACCAAGCAAGGCACAGAATTTCACAGGTGTGCTCCTTCCTAAACATGACCTTTAGATGAACAGCTGGACATATAAATCATAGCCACAGAGGAACTTTAAAATGAAAACAAAAAATACAAAATCAAGCCTGGTTTGTTAGTGGTTAAAGAACAGTTAGTTGCCCATGCATATTTGCAAAATGACTTATACACGAGACAACACTGCCATGATCTGTAAATTTTGAGATATGAACTAATATTTCTGAGAAACATAGTTGAATACAATAAAAAGCCTTATATTTCTAGCACCGCATAAATTAGCAATGGCTTTTACTTGCCTTAACTCTGAATCTCCACAACAGCACTCTGAGCCAGCCATTCTTAGTCTCATGTTACAGATGACATTGCTGAAGCTCAGAGGTTAAGTGACATACCCAAGACCACATAGCTAGCAAAACTGGGTCTCCCACTCAGCCTTTCTGACTCAAGTGTGACTTGTCTTACCAAGCTACTTACCTGTTTGGGTTTTTTTTTTTTTTTTTTTTTTGCGGTACGCGGGCCTCTCACCGTTGTGGCCTCTCCCGCTGCGGAGCACAGGCTCCGGATGCGCAGGCTCAGCAGCCATGGCTCACGGGCCCAGCTCCTCCGCGGCATGTGGGATCTTCCCAGACCGGGGCATGAACCCGCGTCCCCTGCATCAGCAGGCGGACTCTCAACCACTGTGCCACCAGGGAAGCCCCCTGTTTGGCTTTTCTTCAAAGTCAGGCAGTGGTTTTTTTTTATGTTGAAGACTATTCACTAATTAGTACTTAGAGATTTCATCTTTAAGAGGGTTTCATCTTTCTGTGAAAGAGACTGATTGGCCCACAAATTTGGGGAGCCATATCTGTTTGTATATTTGGTTTGGCTTATGCCTGGGTCCTCTCCATGAGGGTGTATTTTCATTGAGTTAGAATTGTGAGTTAGATTTAGACGTGTGTGTAAAATTTTCATTGTAACTTACATACAGTCCAGGTTTCTCTTGTGGGTAAACGGTTCCAGGCCTCTGAGGCCAGACCTTTAAGACTAGTTACCCAAATATGCTATTGACTCCAGCAGAACAGTGCAATTTCTAAACATTCCCCCAATACTAGATTAGTTTTGTTTTTGTTTTTTATTTTTGGCTGTGTTGGGTCTTCATTGCTGCGAGCGGGCTTTCTCTAGTTGTGGCGAGCACCACCCTTCATTGTGGTGCACAGGTTTCTCGTCGCGGTGGCTTCTCTTGTTGCAGAGCACAGGCTCTAGGTGCGCGGGCTCTAGAGCGCAGGCTCAGTAGTTGTGGCACACAGGCTTAGTTGCTCCGCGGCATGTGGGATCTTCCCAGACCAGGGCTCAAACCCGCATCTCCTGATTGGCAGGCAGATTTTTAACCACTGCACCACCAGGGAAGTCCTTTTTTTTTTTTTTTTAATTGAGAAGTAGAAAAGAATGTGTCATATTGTGATAAGTGATATTGTGTATTTCTGATTGAACGTAATCTTTTAGGCTACCAGTTCTTTGTTGGTAGCAGGAAGGAGAAAATAACTAGAGGAATGTGGATTGCTTGCAGCTAACCAGGATTTGTTAATCTGGTTAGTTCGTTTTCTCCCATGCTTTTGAGAAGAGGCATTACTCTTGGATTTCAGATGGCCAACAGGAAGGTTCAAGCTTTTAAATCCAGATTGAATCAGTGACGGGAATGAAGTAGGAATTTAAACTGTACTTGGGTGTTAGTTGCCCCTACTGGCTCACTAATGGCCTTTTTAAACTGGTGCAGACAAAGCTAAGATTCATTCATTCTTTCATTCATTCATTCATTCAACAAACAAATCTTGAGTGCCTACTGTGTTCCAGGCACTGGACATTGATTTTTTTTTTTTAGTATTTAATTAATTAGTTAATTAATTAGTTTTTTCCGCTGTGTCGGGTCTTAGTTGTGGCACATGAGATCTTTTTGTTGCAGCACGGGCTCTTTGTTGCCATGCGCAGGCTTCTCTCTAGTTGTGGTGTGCGGGTTTTCTCTCTCTAGTTGTGGTGCATGGGCTCCAGGGCACGTGGGCTGTATAGTTGTGGTGCGCGGGGTCCAGAGCACGTGGGCTCTTTAGTTTGCGGCACGCGGGTGCTCTAGTTGAGGCAC
This sequence comes from Mesoplodon mirus, assembly GCF_964341445.2. Classification (NCBI taxonomy): domain Eukaryota; kingdom Metazoa; phylum Chordata; class Mammalia; order Artiodactyla; family Ziphiidae; genus Mesoplodon; species Mesoplodon mirus. The sequence continues at coordinate 201,647,510 of NC_138977.1, read as the reverse complement.
ATGAGCTCAGTTGCTCTGCGGCATGTGGGATCTTAGTTCCTTGACCAGGGATCAAACCTGCGTCCCCTGCGTTGGAAGGCGGATTCTTTACCACTGGACCACCAGGGAAGTCCCTGGACATTGATTTTATACTATCTGGTAGTCTCCATGCCACCCTAACCTTGAAATAGATCAGTAGACAAGAGATCTGCATTGGAGACTCATCCTTCAGAGAAGGTCTGTGATTTGGGAAGTATTTCAAGTAAGATTAATTTCCCAAATTTCAGTATCTACCATATACATTCATTCCGGTCATTGAATCCTCTAGAGATTCCAAGGGTTGTGTTTCACTGAGACTAATTTTATTCATTGATGCCAGTTTTGGGATTCAGTCAGTTTAGATTAGAAATCTGGAATCTCCCTCAGTTTTAGAGAATAGATTGGTTTCCACTTTCATAGTTTGAGGGTAAACTTTCTTTTCCAGGAAATTAGAGCAGCATCTATTAGGAATACTACTTCTGCCAGAATTTTAACTTACAGGCCCAGCTGCCAATGCCAAATAGTCTGAAGAAGCCAGATTATCATCAAGGTTATATCGAAGGATGAGCTCTTGTCTCATTAGTCAGTGTAGTGTGTGGCCAGGAAGCAGGCCCAGGATCAGTCTTCAGAAATAATAAAGTATGTTGTAGACAGTAAATAGCTGACTTTAGAAACCACTTGTAAAGAACTCTTAGCCTGAGTTTATTAAGACACAAAAGCAACTTCTCCTGAGACACAGGCTTAATATATGTTGCTGGGTTCAAGAACGCTTAACCAAGGGGCGATTTTTTGAGGGAAAATAATGGTGTTCCACTCGTAGGGTCATAGGTGACCAGAAAAAGAAAGGTCCAGCCAAGGCTTGGAAAGACTGCACATAGATTTGGAAGGCAGTAAAACTGGATGCCAGGTATCACTTCTACATACTGGCGTGATTTCACGTAGGAGGTCTGCCCAGTGCCCAAGCCTGAGTGTTGAGATGGGGTGTGCAGTCACCATCACTGACATTGCACTTCTCCTTTCTGTACTTTCAGACCCGGATGCAGAGCTTACAGCCTGATCCAGCTGCCCGCTATCGCAATGTGTTGGAGGCCCTCTGGAGGATTATAAGAACGGAGGGGCTGTGGAGGCCCATGCGAGGCCTGAACGTCACAGCAACTGGCGCAGGGCCTGCCCACGCCCTCTATTTTGCCTGCTATGAAAAGTTAAAAAAGACACTGAGTGATGTAATCCACCCTGGGGGCAATAGCCATATTGCCAATGGTATTGAGCCTTCCTGTGCTGGTTCCCCCACTTTCCCAACTCTTTGGGCTTTGCTGTTGTCAGTGCTTTCCAGTCTCAGCATGATTTGAAGCTGAAGCTTTGGGCTGGAGTAGGCCAGATTATAGGGGAGGGACTTCCAAACCTGATGTTCTCAGACAATGGGCTGCTCCAGCCCCACCCCTTCTTTGGGGCATCTCAACAAAGGGTTACAATATCCTCCCTTACGTACCAGCTTGACTCTTTCCTCTCATTTTCTCCCTGGTATCAGCTTCTGATGCCCTGGTAATGTGGAGACACACACTGAACTGCCCCCATTATGTATTTCTTGGTAGTTGGGTGGTATCCCACTCCTCGGGGCAGGATTGGAGGTAACCCAGCCACCCAAGGAAGACATCAGTGGAGCCTCAGCTCTTCGCCTCACCTTTTCAGGATCCCAGCTGCCCACAGGCAGTTTGTGTCATGGAGGACATGACAAGGCCTCAACAAGTGAATGGTGCTGGGGCCGGGGGGCTTCTGTACAGAGAAACCAGAGGGTTGGAGATTGTGTGGAAGTAATGGAAGGGATGGCAGCCTGGAGAAAACCAAAGTGAAAGTGGAGAGGAGAGGGTGAGGGATACGGTAGTTCAGGACCTGAGGGAAAGGTCTAGGTGGACAGATGTTAGGATTTGGAGACTGGGGTTGGGCAGCATGGGGCAGCAGGATAGAAGGTGAGATTCTGTGGTGGAGATCTGACCACCTGCCCCTCGTGCTCTCCCGCCTCTGGAAGCGGTTGATGTGCTGGCATCCCTTGGCCACAGTGTAACTGCTTCCTGTCTGGAGCATGAGCTGCATTTATTCTCAGAGCCATCTTTGTTGAAAAAAATCTGGGCTGTTTCTCAGACTCTTCCTGGCCTTCCTATCGTAGCTGTGGAAGGTAGATTGATGGCCTTATTAAGTTAGAGGGAACAAGTATCTTCATTTCTCTGAACAGGCATTTAGAAGCAGTGGGTTCCCACCTTTTAAACTGGCTCTTAACTTTCCCTTTCCCTGCTGTGGTTTATCACAGCCACGCCCCTTCACTCTGGGTCCTCCATGAGTCAGTCACCCTTTCCTGGCCTTACATGTGGCAGTTGTTTTTTCCTTTACAGGCACGGCCGGGTGTGTGGCAACATTACTTCATGATGCAGCCATGAATCCAGCAGAAGGTAATGATTCCTCACCCTTTCCCTCTGTGGGCAGCTGCGTCTACATCTCTGGGCTTTTCCTTTATATTTGGTTTGCAGGAGAAAGCCAGGGAGCACCCCATCAGTTTTGGTGGGAAATCCTGGCGTGTTACGTTGTCTTACCACTAGAGGGCACTCCCTCCATGTTGTCCGTGCTTAGGAGTCCCTTAGACAGGAAGCATATTCAGTGAGATTTATTCACTTGGGGCTTCCCTGGGAAAACGTATGGCTCTATGTGGCCTATTCCTGGGCCTTCCTGGAAGTCCGCTTTATAGTGGATTTGATGTAAAAAATTTAGCAAATTATTTCACTTTTCTTCAGAAAGGTGAAGATGGATTCTGACATTTGAAAATACTGCCTATCTTGTTGGAATGAAGAATGGTTGAGATAGGAATGAAAGGTACATTGGTAGAGCTTAGTCCCTGCACTGCTGCTTGGATCTTGGCTTTTCAGTTGGAGAATGAGGTACCCAAACAAATATGAAAGGATAGCACAGTTGCCAGGTTCCTTAAAGTTCCAGTTCTTTACCTGTCTGGGCAAGGCCATGGCAAGGAAAGAGCCAAAGCTAAGCTGAAGATTATACCTGAGCTTATACCATGTATCTACTTGAGGGGGTAGGAGATGTTTGGAAACTAAAGCCATATGCTTCTTGACTAAGAATTTTGTTTTTGGTAGCCCTTCTCCTCTTCCTGTGGAAGGATGACATCCTCATGTTGTAAGAGTTCAGTGTTCTGTGTACCTGAGGATTGGGATTGTTAGGGCTCTGTGTTCATTATTATGTTCACTGCCACTGAATCACTTCTTGTCTTAAGAGTTACGAAAGGGTAAGATGGTAACGATAATAGGTAGGTACTTATTTCAAGGAAACCCTCTGGAGTCTAAACTGTAGATATATCCTATATTAATTGGCTGGTTTTAAAGAAATCCTACTAGAATTGGGTCCATTATTTTTTAGCCCTTTATCACCCTCTCCTATCCCCTCCTCTCAAAAAAGGGAAACCTTCACTAATCAGGCTGACAATTCACTCATACTTTTTTCTCTCTCCAATCCATTGGCTGATCCACTGACTTGGGACTCCGAATCTGGACACTCCTGCTCACCGGCTGATTGTTGTCACCATTCCCTTCTTCTCATTGATGGCACCGCCAGTGGTGAAGCAGAGGATGCAAATGTACAACTCACCGTACCACCGGGTGACAGACTGTGTACGGGCAGTGTGGCAAAATGAAGGGGCCGGGGCCTTTTACCGCAGCTACACCACGCAGCTAACCATGAACGTTCCCTTCCAAGCCATTCATTTCATGACCTATGAATTCCTGCAGGAGCACTTTAACCCCCAGAGACGGTACAACCCCAGCTCCCACGTCCTCTCCGGAGCCTGCGCAGGAGCTGTAGCTGCCGCTGCCACAACCCCACTGGACGTTTGCAAAACACTGCTCAACACCCAGGAATCCCTGGCTTTGAACTCAAACATTACAGGACACATCACAGGCATGGCTAGTGCCTTCAGGACGGTGTATCAAGTCGGCGGGGTGACCGCCTACTTCCGAGGGGTGCAGGCTAGAGTAATTTACCAGATCCCCTCCACAGCCATCGCGTGGTCTGTGTATGAGTTCTTCAAATACCTAATCACTAAGCGGCAAGAAGAGTGGAGGGCAGGCAAGTGAAGCAGCACTGAATGGAGCCAGGGTTCGGCCAGCACTGCTGCTCTGCCCACTCCAGCCGCGTTCTCTGTCTCCCGGCACGCTCCAGCCTCGGGCGGGGTGGGAAGGAAGGCAGAGGGCTCTCCCCCCCAGGCTCTTGGTGTTTTGGCTGACACCAGTTCCTGCCGCCCTCCGTCGTCGCCCTCCGTCGTCGCCGCCTTTCCTTCCGGGCCCTGAGCAAGTGCAGCAAGTCACACCACAGCATCTCTGACACTGTCTCCTTCCTGGGCCTGATGACCTGCTCTAGACTGTTACAGAGGGATAAGCAGCTCATTCCCCTGGTTCCTAATAAAAAGCCTTTAAATTAAACGGTTTCATTGGGTTTGTCTTGCCAAAGGGGAAGTGAAATGCTGTCAACTGTTCTTGACTTAAGCGTAAATCAAGGGGCCCACAGGGAAGGTTTATTGCGTATGTCTGTAGTTTTTGTTTCTGCTGTTTTCACGGTGATTTAAGACTTTGGGGCCCTACTCCCCCTTTTTTAGTAATAGGCTCCAAGGAATCTCTCTGATGGCAGGAACAATGGGCCTTTGACAGATCCTAGCTCAACAGGTGCTCTTGATCCCCACGATTGCCTTTTCCCTAGGACAGTGGCATGGCACAGAAGAGCTGGATCTCTCTGCTCTAATTCTCAGCTCTGCCTGCAGCAGTAAAACTTTCCATATGGCACTTGGTTTTCTAATGCAGTTGTAAAGCTAAAGTTAGTGCAGCTGCAAGTCCTGAAGATGACGTGGTAAATAATAACAGTACCTTTCATTTTATTTTAAGGCTTTTACAAAGTACTTTCATATACGTGAATCTCCTTTGGTTCTCACAAAATCTGAAGTAGGCAGTGCAGGTGTCATCTCTATTTTACAGATGAGGAAAGCTCAGAGAGGCTGTGACTGGCTCAAGGTCTCACAGTAAATACAGAACTGGGACCCCAACCCAGATCTTTTGTCCCCAGAAGTGAATCTAATTGTGCCTTCCTGCAGATGGGAAATGAGCGGAGGGCATGTACTCCACCTGCCATCTGAAGGAGCTCCCTGCCGACGGCCACTTGGGCTCTGGATACTTACAGGGACGGGGCTTTCACTGTGCTTTGTGGGTCCGTCTGTTCCTTTTTGTGTAACCAAACCAGGTATTAGCAAGTTCTTCAGTACATAGAGTGGAAGTTACCCCCCTGAAACTTCTATCATCTTTGCATCTGTCATTCATTCAGTAACTACTGAGTGTCTGTCAGGCGCTGGTGTTGGGCACACGATGATAAATAACCGCCCCCCCCCAAAAAAAAGATTTAAAAAAACCCAAAAACATTCCAGCCCTCAAGGAGCCTGTTGTCTGGAGTGGAAGATACATATAAACAGGCAATTACAAGATAAAATGACAAGAAATGTGATAGGGTAAAACTAGACAGTCGTTTGGAGGACAGAAGAATACCCAGCCTGGCCCTGGGTGATGGGGTAGGCTTTTGGAGGAAAGTGACATCTGAGGTGACACCTGGAAGGCAGATGAGCTAACTGTGAAGAAGGGCGGGGAAATGTTCTAGGCAAAGACCTGGAGGTAAGAGAATGAGAAGCACTTGGGGTTCAGTGCGCAAGGGGTTCAGTGGGGCTGCCAGCCTGGGCAACGCATGCAGCTGGAAAGCCAAGTGGGGGCTGGGTGTTAAAAGCAATGCTAAGGAGTTTAGACTTTATCCTGAAGGCAGTGCAGAGGCATTACAGGGTTTTAAGCAGAGGTGTGGTGTGATGAGATTTACAACTGAAACAGATCACTTAGGCTCTCTGAGAAAGGATTAGAGGAGCAAGACTGGACAGGCAGGCAGACCGGGGAGGAGGCTGTTGCAGTCTGCAACCAGGCAAGGCTGCATGGTGGTCTGTGCAGGGACGGTGGTGAGGGAGATGGAGAAAAGTGCCTGACTGGAGCGAGGTTAGGGTTGCAGATCAGCAGGGTTTGGTTACAGAGTAAATCTTGTTCTCCTTCCACCTGACAGCCCTTCAAGTATCTATGGAGAATCATGTCTGAATGCACTTGAAACAAACTGTCAAGAAAACAGCAGGGTCTCCTTTCCTAAGCCCTAAGTAAGCTCTCCTGGCCCTCTGATTTAGCGCTGAAGAGAGATATTAACAGTGCCAAAAGGTGGTCACTGGGGTTTGAATCGCCTGTGGAGTAAAAAGAGCATGATGAAGTCATTGCAGAGGTCATTTCAGAGGGTTTGCTTGTAAAGTTTAAGAGAATAGCTGCCTCCCAGCATGGAGTAAGCACGAGAACAAAGGGATGCCTCCCCAAACCTTAGCCCTGTAGTGAGCTTTCCAGAGTTACTGCCTGGCGTGGTACCCGGACCACAGCAGACACTGTGGCAATAGGCCCACTTTTCAAGAAAAGGACACGGGGTATTTTCAGAAAGAATGGAAGTCACTAAAGACCCCCTCAGCTCTAATGCTTTAATAACAAATAATGAGAAAAGAGCGCAAAGTGACCTTCCAGTCCCCAACTGTGTTCTAGCTACTGGATGAGTTTGGAATTTGGACAGGGCCTCAGATTCTGTAGGTGTCTGGGCCCAATCACTAGAGAAGACAGAGGCAGAACACCGTGATGGGGTCGAGAGTCTGGATGCCAGTGAATGGGTACCTGGGTCAGGAACCAAGCCTCACTTTCATGGGCTCACCACACCCATGGGAACTGTGGGCTTTGGGGGTATCTCCACGCCCAGAGTCTTCCTGGAAAGCCAGGTAGCCAGGTGGCACTGGGAGGACCCAGCTCCAAGCCACCATCAAGGGGTCAATTCCTGCACAGTGCTATCCAGAGAGGAAAGTGAGAAAATAAGTCACAATTTAGCCAGAGAAAACTTTTCTTAATCTGACATACAAGACCAATGTGAATGAAACAATCTTGTATTAACACAAAGTAGTATATAGTCATGTATTGTGTTGGCCAAAAAGTTCATTTGGTTTCTTCCATAAGATGGTTCCAGTAGCGCTTAGTTGTCTTTAACTTCATTCGAAACAATTTTGTTAGACTGTATTGTGACAGCTGTCATATCAGCGTGCATTTAAAAAAAAATCAAAAATGGTGAATTTTTGTGGAGCCATTTTAATATTGAAGAGGGAAGAAAAAAAGCAACGTTTTTGGCATACTATGCTTTATTATTCCAAGAAAGGTAAAAATGCAACTGAAATGCAAAAAAAGATTTGTGCAGTGTATTGAGAAGGTGCTGTGACTGATCAAACGTGTCAAAAATGGTTTGTGAAGTTTCGTGCTGGAGATTTCCCGCTGGACGATGCTCCAGAGTTGGGTAGACCAGTTGAAGCTGATAGCAATTAAATCGAGACATAATTGAGAATAATCAACATTACACCGCACGGGAAATAGCCGACATAAAATATCCAAAACAAGCGTTGAAAATCATTTGCACCAGCTTAGTTATGCTAATCGCTTTGGTGTTGGTGTTCCACATAAGTCAAGTGAAAAAAACCTTCTTGACTGTATTTCCACATGCAATTCTCTACTTAAACGAAAGGAAAACGTTCTGTTTTTAAAACAAATTGTGACGGGCAATGAAAAGTGGATACTGTACAATAATGTGGAACAGAAGAGATCGTGGGGCAAGTGAAATGAACCACCATCAACCACACCAAAGGCTGGTCTTCATCCAAAGAAGGTGATGTTGTATATATGGTGGAATTGGAAGGGAGTCTTTCTTTTTTTTAAGAATCGATTTTATTTTATTTTTTTGGTTGCGTTGGGTCTTCGTTGCTGCGGGCGGGCTTTCTCTAGTTGCATCAAGTGGGGGCTACTCTTCATTGCAGCGAGTGGGCTTCTCATCACAATGGCTTCTCTTCCTGCAGAGCACAGGCTCTAGGTGCACGGGCTTCAGTAGTTGTGGCTCGTGGGGTCTAGAGCACAGGCTCAGTAGTTGTGGTGCACGGGCTTTGTTGCTCCGCAGCATGTGGGATCTTCCTGGACCAGGGATCGATCCCATGTCCCCTGCATTGGCAGGCGGATTTTTAACCACTGCGCCACCAGGGAAGTCCCAGGAGTCTTCTATTATGAGCTTTCTCCAGAAAACCAAGCGATTAATTCCAACAAGTACTGCTCCCAATTAGACCAACTGAAAGCAGCACTTGATGAGAAGCACCTGGAATTAGTCAACAGAAAACACATAATCTTCCATCAGGATAACGCAAGACTACATGTTTCTTTGATGACCAGGCAAAAACTGTTACAGCTTGGCTGGGAAGTTCTGATTCATCCACCATATTCACCAGACATTGCACCTTTGGATTTCCATTTACTTCTGTCTTTACAAAATTCTCTTAATGGAAAAAAATTCAATTCCCTGGAAGACTGTAAAAGGTACCTGGAACAGTTCTTTGCTCAAAAAGATAAAAAGTTTTGGGAAGATGGGATTATGAAGCTGCCTGAAAAATGGCGGAAGGTAGGGGAACAAAACAGTGAATATGTTGTTCAATAAAGTTCTTGGTGAAAATGAAAAATGTGTCTTTTATTTTTACTTTAAAAACCGAAGGAACCTTTTGGCCAACCCAATACTAGGCTACATGGAACCAGCAATGAGATTGAGAGACAGAAAAGATGAAATTAGTGTAGGTCAGAGTTAATGAGGAAGAGGTGGCTTTGATGAATAGTAAAATGAAAAAAAAAAACTTTTCTAAAAGCCAATAAAAGGTCATGCTAATTTTATAAAATTTAGAAAACAGAGAGTAAACGAAAATACCTCCAATCCTACTACCCAGAGAATATGACATTTTGATGTGCAACATCATCCAGTACTTTTTCTATGCATTATTTTTTGTTAATTTTCAAAAATCGGACCACACTGTAAACAGCTTCTTTCACATAACAGTATATGATGCCCATCTTTCCACATTATTAAATTTTCTTCCATCACCTCAATGTAAATGGCCACACAACATTCCACTGTACAAATGTACAGTAGCTTAGTCCGTCAGTCCCTTGGTGTGCCTTTATACTAAGTTATTCTCAAGAGCATTGCCATGGGAGGTAGAATGTGAATGACAAAAAGGAGAGCAGGGTAGTTACAGAGAGAAGTTTCAGAGCCAGGAGACAATTTGGTGCCACCTCCCAGCAGGAGCTGAAGAGATCCTGACTGGAGACCAGGGTGCAAGTTAAGGGATGGAAGGGGTAAGGCCGGCCAGCGAGAATGTCAGAGGTAGGAAGGTTCTTAGAAGTCATACCGCCTTGAGCCCCACTTCACTCTACAGCATCCCTGACAGACCCACTCCTGGGTCTGGGAGCTCACTGCTGCCCAAGGCCATCCATGTCATCGCTGCAAAGTTCACTGGTTAGAAAGTTCATTCTTCAGTCTTCTGCTTCCATCCTAGAATCATGTCACTCCTCTGCTTCTGTGGCCAAATTCCTCACTATGGCCACAGGGCTTTATATAAGTTGGCCCCTGCCTGTCTCTCCAACCCAAACCTACAACCTGAACATGAGGCATTCAAAACAAACACATGTTTTCGTGAAAATCTAAAATATTCCTTCTGTTGCCTTCGGTCACTGATACAGGAGGCTTGATAAACAATATTCTGTCCAAACTATCAGAAACCTCACATGATCGCTGTTCAGACTGGATGTGCAACACCTGTTAACCTCCTGCTACCTTAGATTGGTGAGCAGAGAGCAGTGCTATGCCGCACACAATACTCCCTGCATTATCAGGGTTCCGTAAACGCAACCTTTTTTCTCCGCCACCGCTCCCGCTGCCCACACTCACACACTGAAAAGAAAGAACAATTCTTTCTATTGAGGCACATAGGTCTCCCTGTAATTTCCACCTGTGATCTTCTTCTGCCTGCTGGAGCGGCAAAGAATCACACTAATCCTTCTTCTCTCTGGCAGCGCTTCAAAAATATTAAGACGGATAAAGCAGAAACTAACACACCATTGTAAAGCAGTTATACTCCAATAAAGATGTAAAAAAAATTAAGATAAAGTTTGAAAAGAAAAAAAAAATTAAGACGGCTATCATGTCACTCAGGGAGGGTCATATTCTGGAGAGCCTGAAAGCGAGGCAGAGAGTTTAGACTTGGCAGCTATGAGGAGCTCTCGTGGTTCTTAAGCAGGGAGGGACACGACTAAAGCAATGTCTGAGGATGATTCAAGCAACAGCCTGGATATAGGACAACCTGGAGGGTAGGACACTGGAGACAGGGACTCTAGCTGAGGGGCTATTGTCCCCATTTAGAAAAAGAGGACCCTCGGGACTTCCCTGCGGTCCAGTGGTTAAGAGTCTGCACTTCCACTGCAGGGGGCATGGGTTCGATCCCTGGTCAGGGAACTAAGATCCCGCATGCTGTGTGGCGTGGCCAAAAAACAGTAATAATAATAATAATAATTTTTTAAAAAGAAAAAGAGGACCCTGAGAAATATCATTCTGGAAGATGAAAGGGACTTGATGATGGTTTAGACATTCACGTGGGAACTTACCTATAGGTTGTTTGCACTCATCTAGCTGTGTTTCATCTCCTTCGTTAGACTGGGGCCCAGAATTGTGCCTTTTTGGTATCACCCCCTGCACCCCGGTACTCATAACAGGTGCTTGATAACTACTTGCTGACAATGGAATGGTTGTGGTCACACACTGAGGTCTGTCTGGGAAAATGATGGTACCGGGGTTAGGAATGAGCCACTTCACTTCACAAACATGTATTGAGCAGGTGGGGGCACTGGGGTAGATGCTGGGCCAATGTGATGGTCAGCTTTTGGTGTCAACATGGTAAAGCTACAGTCCCCAGGTTTTCAATCAAACACTAATCTAGACGTTGCTGTGAAGGTATTTTGTGGATATGACGACATGATTAAAGTCTATAATCAGTTTACTTGAAGTAAGAAAGATTATCCTAGATAATCTGGGGTGGGGGACTGCTTTAAGTAGTTGAAAGGCCTTAAGAGCAGAACTGAAGTTTCCCTGAAGAAGAAATTCCACGTGTGGGCTGTAGCTTCAGCTTGTGCTCAAGAGTGTGTACACACACACACACACACACACACAATCTCCTATTGGTTCTGTTTCTCTGGTAGAGCCCTGACTGATGCAGTGTGTAAGTGTACACACACACAAGAAGAAACCATCACTTACTGCTGGCCAGACTCCTCACTTCCTCTGCCTCACTCAGTCTTCACACAATTCTCCTAACAATACTGAGAGGCGGGCACTATTGTTCCCATTTTTCAGATGGGAATACTGAGACTTGGAGGAGTTTGGTAATTTGCCCATCCCATGTTCTTCCCACATACTGTTTCCTCTATTTACAACATTTTTGCCTGGACATTTGGATGGTGGGGTGCTTCTGAGCATTTGAGTCTGGGCTCAGATGTCACCTCCTTAGACAGTCTTCCCTGGCCACCCAATCTAAAGCAATGTCCTCAGTCACTCTCATGTCACCCTGTTTTATTTTTCATACACGTTATCAAATAGTAATAACGTGTATGAAAAATAAAATAAAACAGGGTATTTGACTATATGACGGTCATTCTAACCGTTCCTTGTTTCGGCACCAGCCTCCTTCCCAACCAGGATGTCAATTTCATGAGAACAGGTGCTTTCTTTACTAGTCTTACTCTTCATGACTTCACTGGGGCCTGGAACAGTGCTGCACACTTAGCAGGCTAGCACTGAAAAACTGTTAAATAAATGATTTAATTACTTAACTGGACCCAACTCCTGCTGTCAAAGAACTCAAAGTCCACTGGATAATAGAGATAAATAAATAGCAACATGGAAACTGCAGTGGGAAATTGAGACCTGATACAAGTCGCGATGCTCACAGAAGTCAGAATGCTCACTTTGAATCAGGCATGACGCCCTCAGGGCTGTGTAATACTGTGGTTAAGAGCACACTCTCTGGTGTTGCTCTTACTGGGTTCAACTTCCAGCACACCCTTTACCCATGAGTGTGTAACTCTGGACAGGTCCTGGCCCCTCTTACCTCCATTTCCTCATCTGTGAACTGGAAGTAACAACAGTAGCTATCTTATAAGGTTGTTTCTGAAGACTAACGGGGCTAAACTGTAGGTAGTGAGTGTTTGAAACCAGGCCTGACACACAGCAGGCACTGTGTAAGCATGCGCTATTATTACTAGTGTCCCATACAACTAGATGTTAGACTCACTGTTCACTCCACGGTATGTTAATGATTGTGTACCAATTAGGTTATAAACTTCTTTTTTTAAATTCATTTATTTTAACTTATTTATTTTTGGCTATGTTGGGTCTTTGTTGCTGCACGCGGGCTTTCTCTAGTTGCTGTGAGCGGGGGCTACTCTTCGTTGCGCTACGTGGGCTTCTCACTGCGGTGGCTTCTCTTGTAGCAGAGCACGGGCTCTAGGCACGCGGGCTTCAGTAGTTGTGGCACGCGGGCTTCAGTAGTTGTGGCATGCAGGCTCAGTAGTCGTAGCACATGGGCTTAGGTGCTCTGCGGCACGTGGGATCTTCCCGGACCAGGGATTGAACTTGTGTTCCCTGCATTGGCAGGCAGATTCTTAACCACTGTGCCACCAGGGAAGCCCCAGGTTATAAACTTCTTGAGGACAGAAGCCAAAGTCTTTTTGAGATCGTTCCCTAATATTAAGGAATCTGGGTTTTATTTTGTCATCTGGCCTAATGGTAAGTCACCAAGAGATTTAATGCAGGGAGGACCATGGTCAGATTTGGGTTTTTAAAAGGTTATTCTGGCAGCCAGAGAACAGCTTTATGAAGGGGGAGTGTAGTGGGTTGAATGGTGTTCTCCCTAAAATTTGTGTCTACCTAAAACCTCAGAATGTGACCTTATTTGGAAATAGGGTCTTTGCAGATGTAATTAGTTAGGATTCAGATGAGATCATACTGGATTAGGGAGGGCCCTAAATTAAATTGCTCGTGTCCTTTTAAGAAAAGGAAACAGAGACACGGGGAGGAGAAGGCATGTGAAGACGGACGCAGAGAGTGGAGTAGTGCAGCTACAAGCCAAGGAAACCATGGACTGCCGCAATCCAGAAGTGGCTGGAAGATTCTTCCCCAGAGCTTTCAGAGGGAGCGTGGCCTTGCAGACACCTTAGTTTTCAGACTTCTAGCCTCCAGAACTGTGAAAGAGTACATTTCTGAAGCCACCCTGTTTGTGGTACTTTGTTACAGCAGCCTTGAGGAGTTAATACAGAGATTGTAGGAATGGAGGCAAGGAGACAAGTGAGGAGGCTGATGATGGGGCCCAAGTGAAAATTATGGGAGCCTAAGCCTAAGCAAAGGCACTGACGGTGAGGAGAGGAAGAGACAAACTGGAGGGACATATAGGGGGTTGAATGGACTGAACCTGGAGAGCAGTGGTGCTTAGGGTCACAGACAGGAGTCGTCTTGAACAGCTTGCACATTTCTGGAAAGGAAAGCAAGTTTTCTGGGGAGGAATAATATAGTTATGAACAAGTATTTGAGGCCTGAGTAGATTTTGGGGATCTGCAATATGGATTAATGAGTTAACTGCACAGAGGTTATAGCTAAAGCCATAGACTGGGTGGAGAAAGTGAGGGTTAGAGTAAGTACTCTTTCTTTTTTTTTCTTTTCTAATCCCAAACTCCTAGTCCTTCCCTCCCCCAATGCTCCCCCTTGGCAACCACAAGACTGTTCTCTATGTCTGTATGTCTGTTTTTGTTTTGTAGATGTGTTCACTTGTGTCTGTTTTCATTTTTTTATTTTTATTTTTTTGGCTGCGTCGGGTCTTAGTTGCAGCATGTGGGGTCTATGTTGTGGTGCGGGCTTCTCTCTAGTTGTGGCACGCAGGCTCCAGGGCGTGTGGGCTCTGTAGTTTGCAGCATGCGGGCTGTCTCACTGAGGCATGTGAGCTCAGTAGTTGTGGCACACAGGCTTAGTTGCCCCAAGGCATGTGGGACCTTACTTCCCTGACCAGGGATCAAACCCACGTCCCCTGCATTGGAAGGCGGACTCTTTACCATTGGACCACCAGGGAAGTCCCTGTGTCATATTTTAGATTCCACATGTAAGTGATATCATATGGTATTTGTCTTTTTCTGACTTCGCTTAGTTCTTTCTTTTTTAAAACCCTTTCAAAATAGCATACATAAAATGTTTAAATAAGACACATAAAGTGCATATCTTGATGAATTTTTACATATGTATGCACCTGTGTAACTACTACACTGAGAATGTTTCCAAAAATCCAGAAGGTTCCATCGTGTCCTCTCACAGTACCATCTCCCAAAGGTAACCACTATTCTTACTTCTGTTACTATAGATTAGTTTTGCCTGTGCCTGAACTTCATGAAAATAGACTCATGGTATATACTCTTTTGTGTCTGGTTTCTTTGGCTTAAGATGATGTCTTGAAGATTCATCCATGTTGCTGCAGTCAGCTGTTGGTTCTTCCATTGCTGTGGAGTTTGAATACACCACAATGTATTTATCCATTCTCTTGTTGATGGATGTTTAGGTTGCTTCTAATTTTTTTCCATTGCCCATTTTTACTACTATAAACATTCTGGTACCTGTCCTTTAGTGGACATAAGCACTCTTTTCTGTAAAACATAAAAGTGGACTTGCTGGGTCCTAGGAATGTATATGTTTAGTTTTTGTTCCAAAGTTGTATCAATTTATGCTCCTACCAGCAATGCATGAGAGTTCCAGCTTAGTGCAAATATTTTTCTACTTTTAATTTGTATATAATTTCACAATTTTAGAAAATGTTGGCAAAAAAAGTATAAAGAACTCCCATATATTCTTTACCCAGATGCTCTAGTTGCTAACATTTTGTCCCATGGGGTTTATCATTTTATCTATTCATCTATCTATATATCATCTATCTAGCTATATCTATGTATCTATTTAATTTACTCACACACATACATTTTTCCAGAACTATTTATGTCCCCTTTATTCATAAATACTTCAGTGTTTATTTCATAAGAACAAGAAATTTCTCTTATATAACCACAGCACATTTATCAAAATCAGTTAATGTAACATTGACACAAAATTATTATCTGATCCACAGTTCATGTTCAATTTCACCAACTGCTCTGACAATGTCCTATTTTAGAGCTATTTCCTTTCCTGATAAAGCATCCAATCCAGGATCACACATTGCATTTACTGTCCATATCTTTTTAGTCTTCATTAATCCAGATCAGGTCCCTAGCCTTCCTTTATCTTTATGAACCTGATTTTGTGTGTGTGGATATTACAGGCTAGTTATTTTGTAGAACACCCTTCAGTTTGGTTTTCTTGATGGTTCCTCACAATTAGATTCAGGTTGTGCTGTTTTGGCAGGTGTACCATAGAAATGACGCTGAGTCCTCAGAGCGATATAGCAGGAGGCATATGAGGTCAGTTTGTGTCTTTATTGGTATTGTTAACTTTAATTAAATTTTTATTTGTTGTGTTCACCAGGCTAAACCACTGTAGAATTACTAATTTTCCCTTTGTAGTTAATAAGTAATTTGCAGGGAGGTGCTTTTAGTTTATGTAGGTATCCTATTCTTCATCAAACTTCCAAGTTTTATGATCCATTGATAATTCTTGTTTGAATCAATTATTACTACTAACGGTTGCACAGTGATAATATTCTAACTTCATCATTGTCTCTATATTTATTAGTAGCTATTCTGCTATAAGGAAGAGCTATCCCTTCTTTCCTATTTATTTATTTACATTAGTATGAGCTCATAGGTTTTTATTTTATTCTATGAATATTCTACTGTAATAGTATCCTTCTTATTTTTAAAAAATGTTTTTTTCTTTTGGCCACACCATGCAGCTTGAGGGATCTTAGTTCCCAACCAGGGATCAAACCCGTGCTCCCTGCTGCAGAAGCATGAAATCCTAGCCACTGGCCCACCAGGGAATTCCCAGTGCCATTCTTATTTATGTTGATGTTCAGATGGGCCCAGATTTGATCAGTGAGGGCCCCTCTGATTCCTCTGTTCTTCTTGACATATCGCCATTACATCTTTAGCACTTCCTAGTCTTCTGGTATTCTAGGCTCATCTTGCACCTTCCCTCTCTCAGCCCTGAAACCAGCCGTTTCTCCAAGGAGCCCTAGTTCCTTTTAGTGGAGAATGGTATTTAGAAACCAAGATCTGGGTGCCAGGTGTGCTCAATGCTACTGGGTATTCTTCTAAGCCCTTTAGTACACAAAACTAAGAAATATAAATAATAAGTTTACATCTTAATTTATTTCTCTATCTGTACACACACACACATGCACACAATCATGAACTCATACAGAAACCTCCATTCCAATTCAGTACCACAAGACTCAGTTTAATCTTCCCTTGCTCCATGTTTGTAACTCTCTTCTTTAACAGCAAGAAGTGGCTCTCATTATCCCCAGTACATTATTCATTTGCTCAGTTCTACAGCACACAAAAAAGTATTTCAGGGCTGCTAACCCATACCACTACAGGAAAAATTCCTTCTAACTAGAATTCAATATTTGTTAATTTCTGTTTGTTGGTTTATTTACTCTCCTTTCAGTGTGGTAATATTATTTATTTGAAATAGAGTTAGGTTCATCTGTTTCTATTTGTATTCAATTTTTAGGTTGTTTCTCCTCTCCTCATCCTTGTTGATTTTTTTTTAAAGAGCAGAAGTATTCCTCACCTAGGGCCTGTAGGGTTTGTGGATGGCATCATGAGGTCTGTAAAGCCACTGGAGTTTTATGCAAATTATGTGTGCATTTTTTTCTGGGGACAGAATCCGTAGCTTTAAAAATATTCTGGGGACTTCCCTGGTGGTCCAGTGGTTAGGACTCCAAGCTTCCACTGCAGGGGGCTCAGGTTTGATCCCTGGTCGGGGAACTAAGATCCTGCATGCCGCATGGCATGGCCAAAAAAGAAAATTCTCAAAATGGTCTTTAACCCCAAATATTTAGGGGAGCAAGAGAGAAGAACAGCAACCCAGGGGCCCCCTTAGAGGCCTCTTACCAGTGGGGTAGGAAGTTCCACTAGATCGTGAGATTTTCCAGGGGAGATAGGATCTTATTTATCTTATATCCCCGGTTGCCAAGCACACACACAAATGCTGAGTGAACAGACCCAAAGGAGAGAAGAGAAACTTGGGAGCAAATCTGCACATTGAAGCAAGCTCAGGACTGCTCTTTCTTCCTAAGGGCCTGCCGACCAGTGACAACATAGCATCCTGTCAGATGTCTTAGATTCTGGGACTCCCGGGGAGGCCTAGAAACAAAGCAGAACTGGAGATGTGTGGGCAGGGGATACACAGCCTGCGCATTTGTCTACAGGTACACCAGAAACATAAACTAGAGGAAAAATTTTAGTTTGCTGCAGAGACACTGACCCAAGACTCTGATGTACTCCTTGCGTGGGTTTCTTTTGGCTGCAAGGTCTCTGCCAAATTGGAGAACCAGAGCTATTATACCTGCGTAGGGAAGCTGTGCGTCATGCAGGGTTTGTCCCGGTCAGGCTCTCCACCTGGGTGTGGCGGGAGGTATAGGAACCTACTTTGGCATCTGACACAGGATGTTTCATTGAAGGACAGCACCGCTCCTCAGGGAGCTTCTGCTGCTAAAGAGGAGCCTAAGGAGGTAGATAATGAAGTGTGGGTCTCCTCTGTACGGCACATCCCACTAAGCGCTGGCTAGGAATCCAAAAGAAACGGAAAACCTGGTCCCTGCCACGTGGTTCAAAGAATGTGTAGAAGGTTATGTTTAGGCAAAGGCAAAGTCACAGAACACAAACTGAGCCCCCCATACAAGCTGAGTGATCTGTGGGGTGGGGAAGTTAGAGGAAGTTTCCTTAAAGGAAGGAGTTGATATGGATGTTGAAGAAGGGTTGAGTCTGAAGAAAAAAGAGAGAAGAGACAAGGGTGTTCCACCCAGCAGAGGTGGCTCGAGGAATAAGAGAGGTATGGAGAAGAGGTGGCTGATCCTGAGCGCAGAGAAGGGAGGTTTCTTCAAATACCACATTGGAAGGTGCTGAGGTCATATCCCATAAAAGACACTGTGCTTCAAGAGGGACAATGAAATTAAAATGATATTTGAGGAAGAGATTGTGTGTAGGTCTGAATTAGGGACCCACCAAATGCAAGGAGGATGGCAGGGGGATTTCTAAATTCATCTGGATGGGAGATATTTGCCTGGGCTGAGACAGATGGCAGTGTGCCCATCTGTTCACCCTACCTCCTAGCAGATCAATAAAATATGAAAATAATAATTTATATTTTATATGGCCCTGTGGTCTCATTTGTGCAAGATCACATTTGCACATATAGAATTCTTCCAAACAACAATGAGAATTATTTATAATGATTTATTCAGTGTCTACTATGTGCTGCTCATTGCATTAACAGCTCAGGTGAACCTCACAACCACTGTCTGAGGGAAATACACGAGAAGCCGTGTATTTTCTAACTTGATACCATGTGTTGTAGATTTGCCCAAGCGTGAGTCTTGTAAGAACCCTGTGTGTTAGGTGTGGCAGGAATTATTATCCCCATTTTGCAGATAAGAAAACGGATGCTGAGAAAGGTTAAGGCACTTGCTCATAGCCACACGGCCAAGGAGTGTCAGCCAGCTCTTTGGATCCTGACACCTTACTTTTACTCTGATTTCACAGACACAGTGTTAAATTTAGAAGAGACCTCCAGTGTAAAACATCACTTTGGCCTGGACCTGCTGCCCACTTCAGCTAAACACACCAATTCCTGACACTGATTTATTAGTAATTCAGCTTGCTCAGGGTCACTCAGTTGAGTCTGGACTGCCTGGACAAGCTGCCCAAGGAGCAGAAGTAGAGGGGACCAGCCCTCTCGTCACCTCCCCATCTTTTAGAAGACATTAAACACTCTCTGCTTCCCCCACCCCCAACTCAGAGAGGGCCTGGCTTGCCAGAAGGTGGACAACGCATTCGATCTGCATTACATCAGCTTGCACAGCAAGATAAAGGCAGGCAGAGTGAGGGCAGGGTCTCAAGGTCACCATTATCTCTTCATGCCAGGGTCGAGTCTTAGGAGAGCGAATAAAATGCTGATGCTTGCTTGGAATTAGAGAAGGCAAGGAGGAGATCCCTGGGAGGCACTTTCCTAGGCCTCGGCCACCAGATACTCCTGCTAGCCCTTCAAAATCCACTCCCACTCCCCAGCCACATGCCCAGCCCACACAAGCAACAAGTTCTGCCCTTTAAGGTGTTCTCCCCTTGTCCCCTCAAATTCTCCCTCTTCCAGGACCATGAGCTGCTTATTTCTAACCTATACAATTACATGGGTAATTGGGAACCAAGATGGTTCTTGCTGGTCTCACCTTTGCAACACGTGAACTTAAGGTACATTTTGCATCTGGCTAAATCCTCACATCTCTGCTTTATCTTCTACCTGGCTCACCTGATTCTCAGACCAATTTCCACAAATCACAGCAACAACTACAACCATGCACCAGCAGTGGAGGTGGGGGGAGCACAGGGCCCACACATGGCTCCAGAGAGGGATGGGGGAGACCCCATGTGCAGGAGCTGGACGACAGTCAACGCCTACGACGGGAAGCAAACGGGCCACTTTTTAGCTTCAGGCCAAGGTCAGGTGCTGTATCTGTTCTTATCGAGTTAATGGCTTGACATGTTTGCCATCTGAGAACAAGACATTAAAAGAGGCTCAGAAGCAAGGAGTTAGATTCAGGGTTTAGCTTGCTTGCCTGTCTCACAGGTGTTCCAAGATGATGGCTGTGTCCCTCCTGGGGGCAATGCACAATTCTTCTTTTTTTCTTTTTTTGCTGCACTGCACGGGCATGCAGGATCTTAGTTCCCTGACCAGGGATCGAACCTGTGCCTCCTGCAGTAGAAGCACAGAGTCTTAACCACTGGACTGCCAGGGAAGTCCCCAAGGCACAATTCTTAATATGAAATTCTTCACGCAGCATTTTCTTATTTTAGAGCTTTTGTTCCACAAAATGTATTGAGCACGTACTATGTGCCAGCATTGACAATGAGCAATTTATAATTTTGCTCTTACTATGTAGGACCTGTTCATTCTCACCACAGCCCTGTGGGTTACCTATAAAAATGCCCCATTTCACAGATGAGGAAACTGAGGCTCAGAAAGGTAAGAAGCATGCCTGAATTCACACAGCAAGTACATGACAGAATCAGGATTCCAATGGCTGTGTGGCTCACCACGGCCCCTTGGGGGCACCTAAGAAGTGAGAGGCAGTCCTACTTACAGAAGCCACATCCCAGGAGAGACGGGCTTGTAAACAGATTGTGAAACGTAAGGTTTTCCTGGCTCTAACAGAAGCAGGAAGAAAGTGTTCTCTTTTTCTCTCTGCCTCTTCCTGCAGTGGTGCTCAAGGGTGGGACCCAGACCTTTGGAAATGTCAAGTTGAACACTGTCTTTCTGTGGCTGCCCACTTCTCTGCTAGTTGTCAGAGGGTCCAGAGGCCTGTGAGGAATGGCCACCCTGGAGGGTCCTTCTGTTCGCATTTGACAGCCAGGACTGTCACCTGCTGTCTTGTTCACTCTGTCACTTCTTCCTGGTCTCTGCTCTGGTCTCACCTCCCCAGAGACATCTTCCTCGAATTCCTTACCTAAACAGCCTACCCCACTCCTTTGTGCCTCGCACCTGCTTTATTTCTCTTACCACATTCATCACCATCTGAAGTTTCATTATACACTTACTGCATATTGTCCGTCCCCCCAAATGAAGACAGGTCTTTTCCTGTCTCAGTTGCTGCTCTACCTCCAGTACCTAGAACAGGATCTGGAACACAATCAATAATAAATAATTTATTGAGCAAGTAAATCAATTTAAACCTTACAACAATCCTGCAAGGAAGGTGTCATTAACATCACGAACCTCATCACCATTTTAAAATAAGGGAGGGCTTCCCTGGTGGTGCAGTAGTTGAGAGTCCGCCTGCCAATGCAGGAGACACGGGTTCGTGCCCCGGTCCGGGAGGATCCCACGTGTTGTGGAGCAGCTGGGCCCGTGAGCCATGGCCGCTGAGCCTGTGCGTCCAGAGCCTGTGCTCCGTAACGGGAGAGGCCACAGCGGTGAGAGGCCCGTGTACCGCAAAAAAAAAAAAAATTTTAATAAATAAATAAATAAAAATAAGGGAACAGGCATAGAGAAGTCATACGGCAAGTCAAGTCACGCAGGGCACCCTGTCAGTCTGGATGTGTGCCCGGGCCCCTCTCACTCCCACACCGCCCTCTTAGTCCAACATTGTCTTCCTCTCCTCCTTTGACTCAGCCCACAGTTCTGTAGCCCAGGGACTGTTGGCTGATTGTGGAAAGGAAAGAAACCCAGCAACACCCGGGAGAGCCATTTACAGTCCCTGGGCAGGGCAGAGTGGCATCCTCCAAGAAGCACAGCACAGCATCGGTGTCACCATCTCCCTTCCAGTTGCCACCGAGCATCCAGCTGCCGTGCAGTGGGCCGAACCCCGATCATCCTCCAGACAGCAAGAGCTGCTCAACCTCACTGGTGATGCAAGGAACACCTGCCTCTCTCCCTCCTGGCCTTTCACTGGGAGCCCTGCAGCCAGGCACTGCTCACAACAGGCCCCATGTTGAGTGAAAGAGTCCATGTCACCAACCTGCGGACGTCTACCCTGCTGTGGGCAGCAGGCTGCTCCCAGCACTATGAGGGCAGAAACCTGGGTGAAGACCCATCCTTGGGTTCCTGGCAGAGACAACCCAGAGGGAGGGGATGTGAGGGCAGGACTGCAAGTGTGTGTGTGAGGGGGCAGCAATGCCCCAGAGCTAAGTCACTCACACACAGAAAAGAACACACACAGGGTCTCAGAGTGGAAAGAAATGTTACAAGTAGCTGGGAGATCTGGGTTTGTGTCACAGTCCATCTCTTACAAGCTGTGTGGTGTGACATAGGGAAATTACTTCCTTTGTCAAATAGGGATAATAAAATAACACCTGCTCAGAGTGCTTTCTACAGAGTAAGAATAAAATTCAATAACAAATATGTGAAAGCATCTTAGAAACTCTAAAGTATCCATAAACACAGAGATGTGTTGCACGCATTTTTTTCTGATTAAAAAAGGAAAATGACTCATTATGGAAAATATAATGAATGTAATCAATATACATAAAGTATAAAGAAGAAAATAAAAATCACCTATAATTCTACTACTTACAATCACTGTTACCATTTTGTATATCTCTTTCAGTCTTTTATCCAAAGCACACATATGCAAATATATTTTATATATGCATATGCCCACTCACCACAAGACTGGATTACATGGACTTTACCGCCAGGGCTCTTAGAATTTTTATCATTAACTTCATTAGAGTAGGAATCTCAGTCTATAATGGAATTTTATCATTGCTCTGGCTAAGTAAGAAGTTTTAGAAACTTACTGTTAATAATCCCTCAGTCCTTTAGTTTACTAAATATGAATTCCCCTACAACATGGTACATTGGGAGAACCATTACACTGGGAATCAGGAGATCTGAGCTCTTTCCCTGTGTCTGCCAGTAAAGAGCAGTGTATGGGAGGTATTGATGGGAGGTACTGATCCATCTCCACCCAGTAGGCAAAGTCAGGGAGACAGTGCACCTGCATTAATTCCGGTCCCATTTAACAAGTCCTAACGACCAAGGCAAAGGCCACCTTGAGAGAGTCTGCTGGTTTCTAAGATGCTAATGTACCATTCCCTTTGCCTCCACCACTTACTCGTGATTCATTCCCATCTAAACCAGAGCTAAACCATGCCCCAAAGTGGTTGACTGTTTCTGCAAGGGACGAGGAATACTGGTACACCTCCCAGTTCCACTGTCCACCTTGAGGGGTCAGAGCCACATCCTCTCTGAGGCCATCGGGTCTTGTTTTCTCCAAGTGAGCTCTTGAAACAACTGCAGCTGGGCTTGTTAAACATGCACGTTCCCAGGGCCCCAAAGTCTTTGGGGGTGGGGCTCAGGAATCTGCATGTTTAACAGCGTCCACTGCCCCTCTCCCCATGCCCCAAGTGATTCTGATGTCCTCACAAAGTCTGAGAACTCATCCAGTCCAACATCTCATTTTATAGGTGGGAAAACTGAGGCTTATGGTTACAAAGCCACGAGTGGCTCAGTCAGGACCATAGGACCAGGACGCAAATTTCTTTCTCAATCTCTCTCTGCTTCTTTCTCCTTCTTTTTTCCCTCCCTCCCTCCCTCCCTTCCTTCTTTTCTGTCTTTACTTCAAGAACATAGACTTTTTCTCTCTCATCATATACGGGTCAGCAGAGAGGTTCCAGTTCACTGGACAGCTCTTCTCCACATGGCAATAGAATTCAGAGTTCTTGTGTGCTTAAACAATGTTCTAGGGTTTGTTTTCTTTTAAAGTCCTAATTCTTTTAAAAATCAGTAATAACGAAAGATGGTTTGACACATAGCAATGAGCAGCCATAATTTTTCATCTGCCAAGGAGGCTAAGACTTAGGCAGAGTGGGAGTGAATGAAAAGTAGTCTTATCCATTTGTTCACACAGGCATGCCTTCCTTTATTCATCAAACAGTCACTGACCATCCAATAGGTGACTGGTGCTGGACTACAACAGCACCCAAGACAGGGCCCCCGCCTTTGTTCTAAGTCAGTTCATGTCACAATGTCACTCAGACTGGAATGTAAAACCGGATGACTTTTGAGCAAGCGTTGGGGCAAAAGGGGCCAGTGGTAGCCTCAAGAGAAAAAGAACACGGTCCCAGCCCAGCTTTGTTCTCTCCTGTGACCATCCCCCTTAGCTTCCCTCTTCTTGGAGGGGCAGAATCTGTGGTTCAGGAGTCACATACACTTTCAGCTGGAACCACCATCTTCCAGTAATTCGCCAAAATGACCAACACAAAGGGAAAGAGGAGGGTCACCCGCTACATGTTCTCTAGGCCTTTTAGAAAACACGGATTTGCTCCTTTGGTCACAAACATGTGAATCTACAAGAAAGGTGATATTGTAGACATCAAGAGAATGGGCACTGTTCAAAAAGGAATGCCCCACAAATGTTACCATGGCAAAACTGGGAGAGTCTACAATGTTACCCAGCATGCTATTGGCATCATTGTAAACAAACAAGTTAAGGGCAAGATTCTTGCCAAGAGAATTAATGTGCGTATCGAGCATATTAAGCACCTTAAGAGCCGAGATAGCTTCCTGAAACGGGTGAAGGAAAGTGATCAGAAAAAGAAGGAAGCCAAAGAGAAAGGTACTTGGGTTCAACTGAAGCGCCAGCCTGCTCCACCCACACTTTGTGAGAACCAATGGAAAGGAGCCTGAACTGTTGGAGCCCATTCCCTATGAATTCATGGCATGATGGGTATAAAGAAAATAAAAGACCTAGACTGTATAAATGTTTCTCTTAATTGAGTACAAGTGTGTGTCCCCTCCCCCAAACAAATATTTAAAGCACATTTTGTGCCCGAATTCAGAGGGTGACGTCTTTACTTTTCAAATTTAGTGGGTTTTCTTCCTGAAAGATGTGAGGTAGTTTTTTGTGCAATATACTCCATTGGTTAATAAACTGCCAGATATTATTTATAAAATATTTGTACTAGTTTGAAAATAGTCTCTAAATTCCTATGAAAAAAGGATTTAAAATAAATAAATGAAAGGTTATCTGTTGTATTATAGTTAAGCTCAGGAAAAGTTGATTACTCATAATTGCATCATAAATTAAGTAGCTGTGTTTTGAGGATCAGGAACTTAACTTTGAAGCCTACTACTTAAAAATACATTGTTAGTTACATGCTAGTTCTGAGTTGTTTAGACCTTTCATGCAGCAGGGCTCAGAAAAGTGTTAAAAACTAGAATACCTTTTCTTTTTTTTTTTTGCGGTACGCGGGCCTCTCACTGTTGTGGCCTCTCCCGCTGTGGAGCACAGGCTCCGGACGCGCAGGCCCAGCGGCCATGGCTCACGGGCCCAGCCGCTCCGCGGCATGTGGGATCTTCCCGGACCGGGACACGAACCCATGTCCCCTGAATCGGCAGGTGGACTCTCAACCACCGCGCCACCAGGGAAGCCCTAGAATACCCTTTTTATTTAAACTGATGATAAGTATTTCTATAGCATCCAATACGTTATGTGACATTCTAAGCACTTTACATAATGTACTCATAAAAAACTTGGAATAAGTTTTATTTTGCCTATTTTACATGAAAGGAAGCTGAGGCACAAGTAACTTGCCCGAGGGTACAGGTGCTTAGTGTTGGGCAAAGATTCAAACCCAGGCAACCCATAATCAGATCTTAGTCATCAGTACTTTATTGCTTCATATTAATAGGAATATTTTAAAGCTATTTTGTCTAGTTGGAGCACATTTTTTTTTTTTTTTTTTTTTTTCGGTACGCGGGCCTCTCACTGTTGTGGCCTCTCCCGCTGCGGAGCACAGGCTCCGGACGCGCAGGCTCAGAGGCCATGGCTCACGGGCCCAGCCGCTCCACGGCATGTGGGGTCCTCCCGGACCGGGGCACGAACCCGTATCCCCTGCATTGGCAGGCAGACTCTCAACCACTGTGCCACCAGCGAAGCCCTGGAGCACATTTTAGGTTTTGTTACTTCCTGGATATTTTTAACTGGATGTGGTAAACATCCAGTAGGGAACTGATCACATCCCATCCCCCTGCCTTCAGTATTCTATGATAATACCTGTAGCAAGCTTATTTAAAATGAAAATCTTTACTACCTACTTGGTATTCTCTCCTTGCTATTAGACTTGAGGACAAGAACCTGTTTATAATTTTAGTAGATGCTGTGAATAGGTAAAAACCCAATGTTAGTGGCCTTGAGTTTCATCTAGTGAAGTGTGATGGTAATAGGGCTGCTTTGGAATCCAGCAAACCCTGGCTTTGAATCTTGGATTCCTAACCTAACTCAATAAATGGTGGTTATTAATTGCGCCCCCCCCCAAAAAAGAGTCACATCCAGTGTTTCTAGTCCCAGACTGGCCGCCACATCCTGGGTTCAAGAACAGAATCCAGGGCCTCCCTGGTGGCGCAGTGGTTGAGAGTCCGCCTGCCGATGCAGGGGATACGGGTTCGTGCCCCGGTCTGGGAGGATCCCATATGCCGCGGAGCGGCTGGGCCCGTGAGCCATGGCCGCTGGGCCTGCGCATCCGGAGCCTGTGCTCCGCAACGGGAGAGGCCACAACAGTGAGAGGCCCGCATACCGCAAAAAGAAAAAAAAAAAAAAGAACAGAATCCAGGGCAGGGAAGGAAGGAGGCTCTTTCTCCTCCCACAGCCTCAGTGTCCAGTGTGCTGGGGACACCAAAGTCGGAGCAAGGCCTCCCCTGACAGACCAGGAGGCTTAGCAGTCCATGCAGAGCCAATAAACATCATCTCCTTGGACTTTAATAAGGTTTTGAAGGGGTTCCCACTTAAGTAGTCCTTGAGAAACTTGGAAAATATGGCTCGGTGTGAAAGTTTTATTAAGCAGGATGTTGGGAAAATTAGTGGTGTCATTTAGCATCCCCCAAAATCATTTTTGGCATCAATTTGCTTTGCCCTAGGTGGTCTCCAAGCCTTCCTTGTCTTCCTCCCCCTCGGTCTCTCTCCTAATCCCAGCGACCATTCAAAGGGACTTGTGCAGCTTTGAACAGGGTTGTAAACTGGGACTTGCATAAAACCAGGGGTCAAGGGAGCTATCACAGAATGATTTAAGCAAACAAAGGCCACTTTATGTTCCAACCTAAATGTTGAAAAACATAAAACCATTCTTAAATACATGCTGGCTGAGTATATGGAGAAAAAACTTCCTTTTGAAAATAAACTTTGTCTTCTATAAGCGGTTCATTACACACCATCCTAAAAGTGCGGTCCCGGCAGAGGGAAAAGCATTGCAAAGGCAGAGAAAGGAGAAGAGACTGCCCAGTGGGCTCAGAGTGAGGAAGAGCCAGGGTGGCTGCAGCGCAAGGGCAGGAGGTGGCGGGGGGAACTGCTCAGGGTTCCTGTCTCCCTCCTCAGAGGTCACCCCTTAAACTCTCAGCTGCCTGCCTGCGAGAGGCAGAAAACCACAGAAGGGAGAAAATAACAGCTTCTGAGATTTACAGCCACCATTGCTCTGTGTCTCCTAAATGCAGAGCATTGTGCTCAGAGATTTCTGTCCATTTTCTCACTGATTTCTCCAATAATTTTGCAAGGAAGGCGTTATTCCCTACTTCACACATAACCTAGCCATGGTCATCCAGCTAAAGGGGGATTTAAACTCAGGCCCCCCACACACTCTAAAGCCTATAATGTTTTTAAAAACCACATCATAGAGAAGATGAATATAAGTATCTGCCTGTGATGACATGAGCACTTCTTATGGTTTCCCCACATTTACTAATATATATTTTTTGAAAAACCACTTATTAAAAAAATACAAGTCATACATATTTAACACATTCTTATAAAAGCCAAACAATTCAGAATGAATAGAAAAGCAAGACTTCTCCTGACATTCCCTATAATTAAAGGTATAGCTGTAACAAAAGCATACTGGGGGAAACATTTTTTTGAAGAGAAAAGAAACAAAATCTACAGTCCCTCCACTTTAGTGAAACAAATGGGAGTGATTAGAATATTACTTTTCAGTCTGATTTTTTTTCTATACTGGGGGTAACCGTTGTGTGATAAACACTCATATTTTGTATCCTGCTTTCCTCAAATTAATGTCATGGGCATTTTCTGCCTGTCATCTGCCTGGTCCTCTTATCCTTTGGAGTTCATGCCTGGGTAACATTTAATTGAGAGCCATAGTTTGCTTAACCATCCCCCTGTTGCTGAACATTTAGATTGTTTCTAATGATTTGCTATTATCAAGTGTTCTGTGTTTAAGATCTCCAGGCATTTTTTTCCCCTTTCTCTAGTTTGGATTATTTCCCTAGCATTCCCAGAAGTAGAATTACTGGGTCAAAGCATGTGAACATTCATAAGGCTCTTGATCCATAGCGCCTAATTGTTTTCCAGAAGGATTGAACCCGTTTTTGCTATTTGAAAGCTGGCTACTTTCTCTGTGTGGGAAGTTCTGGGGAAAGACTTTGTTTAAGACTTCTTAATCTGCTTAACTGAAATCATTACACTTTAATTTTGCTGTTTCATACAGCCCCTTTCAAAGTCTGTTGACAATGTTTGACCAACTGATTATTGGGTGGAAGATTTATACTGGTCCCCCTGTCTCCAGGCTCTTCCTGCCTTCAATCTGTTGTGCACACTGCAGCCAGATTAATTCCTTTGGAAACATCATTTGCCTTGTGTCACTGTCCTACTCAGTAACTTGTAGTAACTCTCTGTTTCCTCCAGGATCAAGTCCAAACTCCTCTACTGGGCCTTGAAGACCCTTCATAGGTCCCACCGGCCTTCCCGATTCAATCTGATCTCCTACCACCCTCAGCAGAAACCTTCAGCCACTCCCCTTCTAATCCCTAAATTATGCTCCATCTGCTTTCCCCTTTTGCTTATGTTTTCTCCCACCTGGAATGCTTCCCCGTCCTTTCTACCTAGTCCAAATCCTTCTCCTCTTTCAGGGTGATTCAGTCTCAGTGAGTCAGTTGAGAATTCTGCAAGAAGAGCCGTGGAAAGTGGGGAAAACCTAGAATCAGGAATGCAGAAAGAGAGGGAATCAAAGGAGGGAAAACAGTGGTGATGCCATGCATGCCTCAGGGGTCGGGAGGACCCAGGCACCCCTTCATTAAAGACATGATTGGGTTGGCAACAGAGATCAGAACCAAGGCAAAATTCTTTGTACTATTGATAACATTTAGGCTGTTTTTAATGGCCTAAGGAGGGGATCTGTGAGAGAGACTGATTGCAGGCTAGGGCTAATAAAATAATGATGACAATAAAAATTATAGTATAGTTAGGTTTAGCTTCACTTTGAAAAATAATGCTTTAAATATGAGAAAAATTAATTTATATTTTATGAAAAGAAATCCTTAGGAAGTCCAGTGCTGGAATGGCAGCTCCCTGCTCATCAAGGACTCTTTAGCTCTCTGTAATGCCATCCCCAGGGTGTGGCCCTCCTCCTCATGCTCCAATATGGCAGTTGGGGCACCAGCCATCACATCTAGAGTCCAGACCAAAAACAGGCATAAGGATGACAAAGAGTGTCTCTGTTTAGGGAGAGTTCCTAGAAATCACAGGCAATGCTTCTGCTCAGAACCCATTGGCCTAGTCACATGGCTGTACCTAGCTGTAAGGGAGTCTATATGCCCAGATAAAAATCAGGGTTATATTATTAAAACAAAGAGAAGAAGAGATGTGGGGGCACACAGCTAGCAGCCTGTGCTACCAGCTATTGAGGCACTGTGGTAATCAATTTATATCAATTATCTCTTAATTTTTATACCAGTTCTATAAGCAATTACATAATGGAAAGGAGAGTAAGACCTGGCCTGTCTCTGAGTCCAGAGCCTGGACTCTTTTTAAAAAAAAGTTTTTAGGCTTTGTGGAAACATGTTTCATGATATAAAAATCACAAAATAATTGATAAATTTTTTTTCTTGACGAAACACACACACACACACACACACACACACTTCACCTTTCAGAGATTGAGTCTTACAGTCTCTGAAGCTGCATCTAACCATACAGAACTGACTGGAGCCCCTCCTTCAGTATACGTTTAGTTACATTTTTTTGTATAGTGTACGTCTTATTTGTGAAGAATATATAAGACTTTCTCTACAGGTTGTAAAACACACACGGTTCTCAATAAATAATATTGAAATAATGTTCTAAAGGGAAAAATAGAAATTAATTTTTAAGGGCTTCCCTGGTGGCGCAGTGGTTGAGAGTCCGCCTGCCGATGCAGGGGACACGGGTTCGTGCCCCAGTCCGGGAAGATCCCACATGCCGCGGAGCGGCTGGGCCCGTGAGCCATGGCCGCTGAGCCTGCGCGTCCAGAGCCTGTGCTCCGCAACGGGAGAGGCCGCAACAGTGAGAGGCCCGCGTACCGCAAAAAAAAAAAAAGAAATTAATTTTTGAGAACATTCAAGGTAAACAGTTTTCACAAGTGAGAGGTCTACTGAGATAGTTGTGAATGTGAAAGAGGGTAAGAAAGGTGAAATTCTTCCTCCTTCAATTTATATTGTGTTTTGAATTATCACTCCAGTTTTCCTATAAAACAAATGAGTGGGAAAATTGCCACATAGGGAGGGTGGCCAGGTTTGCTAATGCTGATTTTGTGACTGCTCGGTATCTAAGATGCTAGGAAGCATGAACTCTTGATGGAGTTGGATAGGTATCACAGCCCCAGACCGAGAGGCAGGGCGAGGGTGAGGTAGGATGGTAGGGGCAGAGGGCATATTTGATTATAGAAGGAAAGCTGTTTGGAAAAAGTTTTTCAGACTGATAGGGACTGCAGACAGAGAAGGAAGAGAGAGTATAGGGCAGAGACTAGTTTAAAAAGTACTGTGAACATGGAGTGGGGTTGGGGAGGCCAATTGGAGTTTAAATACTCACAGATAGGCAGTTTGGGCTTTACACCACCGGCTACCCTTGGTTCCTCCCAAGCTCCCAAGGCCGAATTATACTCTAGGACTGCAGTCAAGGAACCATCAGGCCCAGTAACTGCCAGCTTTTGTCAACGTCCCTGCCTTCTGTGACCCGTAAGCCTGAGTTGCCTGCAGGCCGCAGTAAAGGAGGGGTTGCATTCCAAAGGAATGACCAAGGCTGGGCGTTGCCAAGAGAGGGGAGCCAGAGAAAATCATAGGGAAAGGCTAGTTCCTAGAATGTAAGCAGCTGGAAGGCAATGACCAGGTCAGTTTTGTTCCATGTCATATCACTACACCAAGTACACTATCTAGTCCATGGTTCCCTCCACCCTTACCCAATGAAGTTTTGTTAAATGAACGAATGAAAGACTGTGGCCCTGAGGTCACAAGCTAAGAAGGATCTATATATAAGCACCTTCCTGCTGGCCCTTTAAGGTGACCAGCTGGGAATGTCAGGGAACATTCTATGGGAGGCAGCCCTGGCCTATTTCAGCACATGGGCAACTTCGGGTTGAAGCCAGGGGCTGGTTTCAACTGCACAGTGGGTCTCTGGTGTGGGATCTAGGACCTTAAATGGCAGTGACTGAGAAATCTCTCTGAGACTGGATAAGGGGAGGACTTTGTCCTTTCTGTCTCTTTTTGCCCTCTTCCTACCAAGTCTCAGGTATCATCCTAAATGCTGTACATGCGTTATCTCATTTAATCTCATTTTATCTCCTGATATTCCAGGGAGGTCGACATTAATAATCCCCATTTTCCAGATGAAGGAACTGGAACTTGAAGAGGTTAAGTAACCTGTTCGAGGAATGAGAGTTCTTAAGTGGGAAAGCAAGATACCAACCCATCTCTCCCTGACCCCAAAGCCCTCATCTTAACTACTCCACTCCCTGCCTCTATTGGCTCCATGTTCTATCTCACTTAACCTTGTTGCAAAACACTTTGTTTACCTATCTAACATTTTATTTTGAGATATTTTCAGATGGACAAATTTTGCAAAAACAGTACAAATAATCCCCATATACCCTCCATCCACACGCCCCAGATGTTGGTCTTTTATTGCCAGGAGTAAACATAGCTTACATTTCCTGACTGTACTTTTATGTCCCGTTGGACTTAAATTTTCATCAGTTTTTCAGCGATTGCAGACCCCGGCTGAAGGCGAGGAGAAGAAGCAACGTGGCAGCTGGTTGGTGGGCAGCAGGCTGCACTGACCACATGGGAACCCAGACGCCCTGGAACAGATGTGCCGACTCCCAACATTCCCCCAGAGGACAAGAGGGTCATCCAGCGACTCCTCTAATGGGGAGGCTTTGGAGGAATGTCCCAGACGCCAGGCTTGAGAGATTCATTAGCAACAAAAGATGTCTAAACAAGGGAAACATTAGCAATGACGGCCCCTCAGAATAATCCCACCTCTTTCTCCCTTGTGCTGTCAGTTCAGGGCAGAAAGACTTACTGTGCACCTACTATGAGTCAGGCACTGAATTAAGTGCTGGGGAAAATGATAACCTTGTCAGTGATGCAGCCTCAGAAAAAATGAGATGGTTGACTAGAAAAGATAGGGGAGACTTGGTAGGAATTTCCCCACTAGTATTCAATCAGGGACCCTCAGTTAGGGAAAAACCTCAAATTATTTTGGAAACAAAATTAGGAGGCTGGGGGTGGGGGAGGGAGGCAAGAGAAGATGGGACAAGTTCCCACATGATAACAAGGCAAGCTCTGTTTCCTACCTAGTGCTGGTGGTCCTGGGGGAGGGGGGCAGCTCAGAGGGAAGCAGGCCCTGTGAGAGGTGGCCAGAGAAGCAAGGGGGCCAGAATACTGCAGTTTTAAGGGCAGAGCAATACAGGTAGAGCCCCAGTTTAGCCCCCAAGCAAACCTACAGACCATAAAAAGATGAGGGGATTTGGCTAATGCTTCTGGGACAATATCTGCCTACAGAGCAGAGGGGAGAGCCGTGGGGGGCACCTTCACCCTCAGGGTCCTTCATTGTACCCGTAAGCCTTCTTGGTCCTTTTTCCTTGCATGTTCTCCGTGCCTCCCTCATGTCCAGTTTCATCCTGCAGAATTCCATTGACCCAGAAAACCCCAGGGGGGACCTGCTGAGGCTCTCAAGTCGGATAGGTCTGGATTCAAGTCCCAACTCTGTCACTAACCAGCTGGAGGGCCACTTAACTAACCTCTCTGAACCTCAGTTTCTCATCTGTAAAGTGCAGGTGATGATACCTTTTCATGAATTTGATGTGATGATGGAAGGAGCTTACGCACGGAAAGTGCCCAGCCCGGCTCCAGGAAAGCAGTCTTCTTCCTGACTTCCCAGGCCACGTTGCCCTCCCAACTGCCTGCCCTTCACCTCTGATAATACTGCTGGCCAGCGTGTTGCTCTCTCCTTGTCTATTTTTTCCAGGTTATGGTGGAAACAGACCAAGGAGCCTGAAGATCTGGGTCTGAATCCTGGTTCTGCCATATAACAGCTGTGTGACCTTGAACAAGTCACTTAATCTCTCTGAGCTCCAGGTTCCTCACTTGCACAATGGAAATTATACCTACCTCAAATGAAATAATGTAGGGAAGTGTTTTGTAAGTGTTAAGGAACTTTATGAGACTCAGCTGATGTTTTGCTGCCCTTCTCATCTCCCCCCACAATTCTCCCACTCCCACCCTCCATCCACTATCAAGCCCAACTTGGGTAGAAGGAGCACCAAACAGGGAGTTAGGAGCTGTGAGTTCTGGTCCAAGTTCCATCATCAATTTGGGGTCCTTTGGCAAATCATGATCATCCCAGGGCCTAGGCTTCTCTCTGAATAGAATATCTCACATGGCCTCTTCTACAATGAGGTTCCACCCATTTGTGGCTAAAGGGGTCAGGAGTTTATTTTCAGACAGGAATACAGTCGGGCTTGGAGGACGTCACTGCTTCTGTGCACAGATCTGTTCTCATCACATTCTTCTATTAATATGGCCGAGATCATGCGCTGCTGGGTCATGTGTGAGCCTGAGGGTGTCTCCAATACTCAGTTTAGGGTAATTAGTCTTTTTGACCCTTAGCAGGGGAAATGTCTCCAGTTGGGGGGAAATGAAGTTGTCAAACATAGTCCTTAAGGACAGGGAGATTTATAGGAGATCACATACAAAAGCACAGGAATTAAACAAACAAACAGGGAAAGAGCACTTAAAAGCTCAGACCAAACAATATATACTGCACGCTATGCTCAGGCAGGTCAACCGTGGTCCGAGGTCTCCCCAAGCACCACCCAAGTGTAACAGCCCAGACAATTGTTCATCTTCCAAGACGCCCTTCCCAGAAACCACAGGGTTGCAGGAAGGTAAAACCAATGACGTCATTGAGGGGAAGAAACGACAGTGGTTAGTACAGTCCTTTACTGACCATTTTGTTTTTTAAAACTTGTCTTTGTGTAGCCCAAGATTTGGGCCCTGTTCTCTGTCCTACCCCTCCTCATGGCACCCTGCTCCCTGACGACCCCAGTGACACTGCACCTCCTCGTGTCCCTCCGACTCTGCTGCCCTCTCGGTTTTCTTTCAAGTAGAGTCTCCATAAAATACAGGATGCAAGTTAAATTCCAATTTCAGCAAAACCACATATTTGTTTTTTTAGTATAAGCATGTCCCAGGGACTATTTGGGATGTACTCATACTAAAAATTATTCATGGTTTAACTGAAATTTAAATGTAAGTGAGCATTGTGTATTTTTATATGCTAAATCTGGCAACCTACTATCAAGGCATTTTTGGTTTTTATCTCTGTCCAGAACATACGACTGCCACATCCTCCCTTGGCCAGCTCCATGTCATTCAAGTTCCACTCAAGGGTCCCCTCCTTAGAGTGACACTCTCTGACCCTCCCCTTCAATATAAAGTAGCCGCCCTCCCCCCAAGTGCCTTTCTGGCGTATTCCCCTGTTACCTCTCTCTGAAACAAGTTTGCTTATTTGTTTCCTTGCTTAATGTGTTTCCTCCCGCTAGAATGATAGACATTGTTATGTTTTTCCCTAATCACTCTCCAACACCTGAATGTACCTGGCACATGCCAGGCATTTAATAAATATTGGTTGAATAAATGAATGCGTAGAATGTATGCTTCAGAGCAGTGCTTCACAAACTTTCATGAAAACCCTAGAGATTTTGTTCAGTTTTGTTAAAATCCAGATTCTGATTCTATCGGTTGGGCGTGGGCCTGAGATTGTGTATTTCTAACAAGCTCCCAGTAATGCTGAAGCTGCTGGTCCATAGACCATGCTTTAAGAGGCAATAGAATTCTCTGTGATGATGGAAATGTTCTATATCTGCACTGTCCACTACAGCAGCTACTAGCCACATGTGGTTATTGAATATTTGAAATGTGGCTAGTGTCACTGAGGAATTTCACTTAATTAAAAATTTTACTTAATTTTACTTAATTCTAATTAATTTAAGTTTAAATGGTACAGCTATTTGGACAGCACAACCCGAGGGAAGCGGTTCTCAATCTTGGCTGCACATTAGAATTACCAGAAGCACATTGGAAAATACAGATGCCAGAATCTCTTGGTTTGGGTCTTAGAGAATTGGTTTTTACTCTTGTGTTTTAAAGATCCCCCGGGTTATTCCAAAGTGCAACCAGAGTTGAGGACCTCACCTTAAGAGTTTTCAGAGCAGCAATACTTTACTTTCCATTCAATTCCTGCCACAGCTTAGACAGCAGAAAAGACAAGTGTAACTAAATATCATCAACCCCATTCTACTGGGAATAACTGAGGTGCAGGAAGATACAGGGATTTGCCCAAGGTTATACAGCTGGCAATTGATGGAGCCAGGACCCACAGAGCCCCTGTGTTTCCACATCCATCCTCTCCCTCAAATTCTTTGTGAAAAGAGGCAAATGTCTTCAGTCGGTCAGTCCTCTCTAGCTGCCATCCTCTTTACATAGCTGCCACCAACTTCCACCTGCCTTTGATGCCCCCTTTCCCAGGGCCTTGTCTGGCTTCATCATCCCCCAGAGAGGAGAGCCGATTAGAATCCTCACGCTGTTTTCATCACTGATCACAAAAAGAATGGGTTTCTCTCTACCAGACAGGAAGGAAATCCAAGTTTGAGTGGACGAAGGCACCTTGCCATGGAACTCACCACTCCCAGGGTGGGGCCTCCAAGTGGAACAGACCCATTCCTTCCTGCCACACCTGCCCATGAGGGCACAGATTGAGGGGTCTTAGGGAGGGAAGTCGACAGTGACAACACAGGTGACCTGGGAAGGTCTCCTGAAGAATTCAAAGACCTTGCCAGGGTTTCCTGGGGCAGAGTTGGGAGGGTTGGTTTTAGGTGATCCACAGGAAAAATTTTAAATGTTTAATACTTATGTATTTATTTTAATGTATATTAAGAAAAATGCAGCTCATTAAATCTGCAATTTCACAGATATTTCTTTAAAAAAATTTTTTTACTTTTCATTTTATATTGGAGTACAGTTGATTAACAATGTTGTGTTAGTTTCAGGTGTACAACAAAGTGATTCAGTTATACATACACATGTATCTATTCTTTTCCCAATTAGGTTGTTACAGAATATTGAGCAGAGTTCCCTGGGCTATACAGTAGGTCCTTGTTGGTTATCCATTTTAAATATAGCAGTGTGTATATGTCAATCCCAAACTCCTTAACTATCCCTCCCCCACCCTTCCCCTCTGATAACCATAAGTTCGTTCTCTAAGTCTCACAGATATTTCTGATATAAAGTTTCTGGAAAAATTAATTTAGTTAAGAAAAAAGGGAGCACATTTAAAGCAAAATGTTAAGGAAATAACAGTACGAGTGGGACTTGGATATGGCCAAAATGGTGATGGGGGCCTGGGTATACCCTGAGGATGTAGTGAGAGGGGGTGGACTGTGTCCTTTGTTTGGGAGGTCAGAGGTGGAAGGGAAGGCTTTCATGGAAACATTCTTGTCAGCAGCATGTCTTTCAATAATAAAGAATTTCTGTTGCTCACAAGAAATCTATTGTCTTGAAATAATGGTCAGGAATGAAAACAGCACAGCATCAAGCCCTCCAGGGCCTGCAGTGAGGTCCAGCTGAGGGAAAGGACAATTCCCCGGCCCATTCAAGCTCCAACAAGCCTGTAGGAGACCACACTCAGCTGAATATTTCAGTCCTGCTGCAGACACGCCGGGAGAGCTGTGCTCGTCTGAGTCCGGTATCCAAGGATAGGCCCTTGTGGAGGCCAAAGAGCCTGGTTCAGGCTATCCAGGCACAGCGTTTCCTCAGTTTCACCAGTCCCAGCCCCTGCCTGGAGTCCGGAAGGACTAAGCTCTGAGTGGTTACTGCCAAAAATTACACACGCATATTGATGGGTCCAACCCCATGTATGCTCAATTCACACCTTTATTTTTCATGGGGACTCAGAGCCCCCCTGGGGAATGGATGAACCAGGACCCTGAGATGGCAAAAGGATGTG
This sequence comes from Mesoplodon mirus, assembly GCF_964341445.2. Classification (NCBI taxonomy): domain Eukaryota; kingdom Metazoa; phylum Chordata; class Mammalia; order Artiodactyla; family Ziphiidae; genus Mesoplodon; species Mesoplodon mirus. Next base: position 201,610,474 of record NC_138977.1, on the reverse strand, counting down.
TGCTCAATTTAATGGGCTGACAGTCACACTCAGAGAATGAAAAAGGATTGGATCCAGTTTCTAGGAATAAGAGCTGCCATCTTTAAGATGTTCCAAGAAGTGGGGAGGTATGGAGAGGCAGAGCACAGAGGAGTTTTAGGGCAGTGAAAACACTGTGTGACACTCTAGTGATGGGTACATGCCGTCCTACATTTGTCCACGTCCATAGAATGGATACCACCAAGTATGAACCATAATGTAAACTATGGACTCTGGGTGATTATGATATATCAATGTATATATCACTAGTAACAAAAGTACCCCTCCGTGGGGGTTACTGATAATGGGGTAGGCTGTGCAAGTGCAGGGGCAGGGAATATATAGGGATTCTCTGTACTTTCCTCTTAGTTTTGCTCTGAACCTAAAACTGCTCTTAAAAAATAAATTTAAAAAAAGTTCCAAGAGAATTTGTGAACACTCAAAATCAAAATAACCTGAGGGTGGGGGAGTGACTTCAGAGAGAACCAACTTAATTGTGGGTATAACTGAGGATGCTTAAACTGTTTATATCTTATGGGGCGCGGGCTAAAGAAAGAATGTGCTCAGAACTGGCATAATCTATATAAGGCACCCAGGAAGATTTGCTCAGAGAGCCAGTTTATATCTTCAGTACGATATGGGGGACAAGGTGTCCAGATCCACAACCTGGAGATCAGTTCTGGAGGCAGGTAACAACCACAACCACAGTCAAATCAATGGCTAACGTTAAGTGGATACTTACTAAGTGCCAGTCACCATTTAAACGCATTTAATCCTATAACAACCTTAGGAGGTAGGCACTAATAGTATCCCCATTCTACAGATGAGGAAACTGAGGCACAGAGCTGCCATCTTTAAGATGTTCCAAGAAGGGGGTAGGTATGAAAAGGCAGAGCACAGAGGATTTTTAGGGCAGTGAAAATACTCTGTATGACACTATAATGATGGATACATGCCATACATGCCATGCCAAGTGACCCACCCAAAGCCACAACTGGCTAGTAGGCATGGAGATATCTGGCACTCACAGCTGCATGATACTGCCATTAAGACCACCTAGGTAACACACATGCTCCAAGCTCATGCTCACCAAGCTATCCTCAAAGGTAATGCTGGCTAAAACAGCAGAGTGGAATTCAAATCTTGGCTTTATCACAGTTTAGTTTCTTAACCACTTTATGCCCCAATCCCTCATCTGTAAAATGGGAATAATAATACCTGTCTTGAAGGGTGTATGAAGATGAAATGAGAGGATGTACTCAAAGCCCTTAGCAGTGTTCTTGGCACGGGGGAAGCCCTCTTGGTTACTGACCAGCTTAACCTCCCCTATAGGTAAATCTTCTTGGGAAGCTTCCTAATAACAATGGCTCCCTTTTACTGAGGGTTTCCCACGTGCCCTCTGCTAAGAGCTTTGAGTACATCCTCTAGTTTCATTTTCATGCACCCTGAAAGGCAGATGTTATCATCCTAATTCAGAATATTTGAATTCTGGTTTATCCATTTACCTCTTGTGAATTTAATCATTTCCCCAGAGACAAATATTTTCTGGGTGTAGAAACCCAAATAGCACCTTCGGGGCTGCAAAGCTGAAGCCCAGGCCCCGAGGGCTCCATGGGGGTGCCTAGCGGGCCCCTCCCAGGCACCAGACATCTGATGCTTGGAGCCACCTCCATAGGCTGCCACAGGATATGCCCAGGACACCCTGAAGCTGCTAATCCTAGCATCAACACTATGTTTTTCCTTGAAGGATTTCCTTTCCTTTAACAAAATTGGTATTGACTAATATTAACACATAATCAAACTGTAAACACCCACGCTTATTTGATGTATGGCCTCCTAGGCATCGTCATATGTATCTACACATCCTTAAAAAAAGAAAAAAAAAAGAAATTCTCTTTTATGTACAGTTCTTGCTTTTTCACTTAACATACGATAGAAATCTTTCCATGTCAGAATATAAAGCTCTACATTATAATTAAAAATCTACATAAAATGCAGCATGTTTTTTTTTAACTGGTTAAGGAAGAGTGAACATTTATCCTTTTTAACTCCTCAATATTTTTAAACTTTTCAACAATGAAGGTATATTGCTTAAGTGAAAAAGAGATTAGAAGTGCTTTTTAAAAACTAATATTGAAAAGATAATGTAGCAACACTTTAAAAGTAAACGGTTTCATTTTTGTTAATTATTTTCCAGTTCTTGTCCACATACAAGAGCCAGAACAAATGTTTTTTTTTTTTTTTTTTTTTGCAGTACGCGGGCCTCTCCCGTTGCGGAGCACAGGCTCCAGACGCGCAGGCTCAGCGGCCATGGCTCACGGGCCTGGCCTAGCCGCTCCACGGCATGTGGGATCTTCCCGGACCGGGGCACGAACCCGTGTCCCCTGCATCGGCAGGCGGACTCTCAACCACTGCGCCACCAGGGAAGCCCCCAAGAACAAATATTTTTACCTGGTTATGACCATGCTGAAATACTCCTTTATCACATTATCTGAAACATTTGCCCACGTTTCTACGGAGCCCCCTTAAAGGCTTGTATAAAGGTGTGGAGAGCATGGGGGCGGTGGAAGGTGGTGGGCTATTCCACAGGGTAGTGTCCAGAGCAGAGCTCCAGGGACAGAGTGCTTAGCAGTCTGGTAAGACCCTGGACCCCTTCCCAGAATAATATTTTCAAATGTATAAAATAAGGGACTTCCTTGATGGTCCAGTGGTTAAGACTCCACGCTTCCAACGCAGAGGGCCCGGCTCCGATCCCTGGTCAGGGAACTAGATCCTGCATGCGGCAACTAAGAGCCCGCACGCTGCGACTAAGAGCCCTGCACGCAGCAACGAAGGTCCGGCGTGCCTCAGCTAAGACCCAGCACAGCCAAATAAATAAATAAATAAATAAAAATATTTTTAAAAACCAAATGTATAAAATAAGATATATAAGATTACAAAAGAAAACAATTACATTGAAGTACAATTATCAAAATAAAAATATGCAAAATTGTAGTAATATATGTACCTCTTTGTGCATTAAGGAACAAAGTCTAGCAGTGAGTCTAATTTCTATCATTAATTCCAAAGTCGTGATGAACACAAATATTTCATGATATCTACAACACAATAATGTGATATGAAAACATCTGTGATTTCTACTGGTGACAAGTCTCAGGTTCACTAATATGACTGTGGTTGTTGAGTACATTTGTAATTGAAGGAAATGCTACATTTCATTTTATGTTAGCAAAAAAAAAGATGTCATTTTTCCCCAACCCAAATTCACAGACCCCCTGAATTCTATAAGAGAAATGGGTTCTAGGTCAACTGATGCCTGCTCTGCAGAATTTTTATACTTACTAGCCTAGGAAAGATGAAGGAAGAAAATTATTTCCATATCTCTTCCCTATTCATTTTTTTCTACATATTTTATCCAAACCACCAGGCTCTACAGATCCCATGACTCTGAGATCATTCAGAATTAATTTTCTAGAGATGGGAGAAACCCATCTCTAACCAACTGCCCAGCCCCCAACCACTTCCACTCCCTGGTCATCCTCTGCACATACACAGAAAGAAGCTCGTCTCACCATCTTCCAACTCAGCAGTGCTTCATATTTGCACTAGATTTAACATGCACATCCCTCCTTCTTCCTTCCTAATAGTTACGAAGTCGCCAAACAAGTCCAGTCAGTTCTGAACGAAGGAAGCTGGATAATCCACCTACTTGTTGGAAGTTGCCTAATCCAAATAGATGTTTTTCATCACTGAAGGTATTTTCCAGGACTCTGCAAATCCAGAGGATCAGTCTCCTTCCTTCACACAAGCATTGGCACTGGATTCATTTCTGAAATCACCGGCACCAACCAGGCTCTGGTTCTTGGCCCAAGTTTCAGAAATTATCTGCAATGATTGTACTCTCCTTTTCTTCCACCAATAATTATAACATATTGCTTTGTGTGGCACCTTACGCTTCTCAGAAGTAATGTTCACATACGAAATGCTGTTATCCCAGAGGCAGGATGCAGACATGGAACTCTGGATTCCTAACGCAATGTTCATTCCATGATGACAAGATTCAATTATTACTATATCCGTTATAACAGAGAATTCCTAAAACATAGTGAAGTTGTGTTCCCTTTAACTAAACATGAAAATCTCATGATCTCTTTTATTTGAAAACTTTAAATGCTTAAAATATTGTGGCTAAAAACAAATTAAAGAAATGGGAATTTTTGAAATACTCTATTTTTTAAAATACTACTCTTATTTTGATTTTTAAAAACAGTAGAATTCAACTTCAATCACACAATATCCTAGATGTGTGATCAAATTGTCCCAGTTTGTCTGGGACTTCCTGTTTTAAAACTAAAAATGCTACAGTTTGCAAACCCCTCAGTCTTGGACAAACCCTCCATCCTGGGTAAATTAGGACAACTGGTCATACCAGGTGTCACTGTAAGCTTTGACATTGATTATTGGCCACAATTTTTTTAATCCTTCATAAGGTCAAAGATAGACCACAACAGGCATCATTTTCATTGCCATACCTTTGCTGCTACACAGAGATGTGGATCCTCTCCCATCAATTAATTTCTCTAAGTGATTTTAAAAGTTCAAAGTATATGTAAATACCAAAAAGTTAGGTTTCTTTGGTTGTAAGCAACAGAAACCAATTCACTCTAACTTAAGCAAAGAAGGAATTTCTCAAAAAAACAAACAAACAAACAAACAAACAAACCCAGAATCCAAGGAGAACCTGAAGAACCCGGCTTTGGAATGGACAGGAACTAGAATAGCTCCTGGGATCTAAGTAGCAAGAATTACTGGGCAATACCTTTTGTGAAGAGATTAGCAAACTTTTTCTTTAAGGGTCCAAATAGTAAATATTTTAGGCTTTGTGGGGCAGTCTCTATCATAATTACTCAATTTTGTCATTGTAGCATGAACGCAGCCATAGACAATACATAGACAAATGACTATGTCTGTGTCCCAGTAAAACTTCATTTACAAAAATAGCAAGAGACCCTGATTTGATTGGTGGCCACAGTTTGCCAACCTTTGCTTTAGGGTATATCATTTGGCATGGATCTACGCTGTTTTCAGTCTTCTTGAATCTTTCCTGAATCTTTGGCTCAAGATTCAAATTCAAAGAAGGAAGCATCTGATTGGCAGAATTCTTTGGCCAGGGGAGAGTGGGGTGCCTTGATTGGCCAGATTTTATCCATTTTGGAGAGGTAACTCCCCAAAGCAAAATTAGGGACAGTTACCAAAGAAGGAGGAATGAATTCAGGTGAAGCTGAAACAATAGATATTTACTTCATCAGGGTTAGTTTCTCATTACCACTTTACTCTCTAGGGAAGGAGTCCAAGAAACCCAGGACATACTAGTATTATAATAGAGTGTTTTTTCAGCTGAACCAAACTTGGGTCCACTTGCCCACTGAGCAGAAAAACCCATCTACTGACACCAGGTTGTGGCGAAGGAAAGTGCAGCATTTACTGCAGGGCCAAGCCAGGAGAACGGGCAGCTCATGCTCAAAAGACCTGAACTCCCTGATGGTTTTCAGAGAAGGGCTTTTGTTTTGTTTTGTTTTGTTTTGCGGTACGCGGGCCTCTCACTGTTGTGGCCTCTCCCATTGCGGAGCACAGGCTCCAGATGCGCGGGCTCAGCGGCCATGGCTCACGGGCCCAGCCGCTCCGCGGCATGTGGGATCTTCCTGGACCGGGGCACGAACCCTTATCCCCTGCATCGGCAGGCGGACTCTCAACCACTGCGCCACCACGGAAACCCCAGAGAAGGGTTTTTTAAAGGCAACATTTTGGCGGGTGAGGGTTGCAGTTTGTGGACTTTCTTCTGATTGGTTGGTGGTGATGTAACAGGGTGATGTGTCAGGAATCTTAATCATCAGCCTTCTGGTTCCAACCAGTCTGGGGTCAAGATGCTTGTGGTTAGCAAGGTCTTAGTTTCTTCAGAACAACTCAAAGATATGCATCAGATTGTTACATACATCCCTTAAGGAGGAACTAAGACTGTTTTATCGCTGAGCTATTGTTTTAGCTATCATTACTTTCCTTGCTTGACTGCTTTTCCTTTGTTTCTGCATTCTCTCATTTCCCTGATTCGTAACTGCTTCAGTCTGCTCTTTGGAACTCAGGGAAGGCCTAGTAGACTAAAGCCTTTTTTCGTACAAACAAGAAACAGGGGACACACAGGGGCTTTTGCACCTGGGAAGGCGCTTCAGGGTCCTGCTCACTTTCAGTATCACCAGCCCCAAAGGGGGCATATTCACGTGTTTCTATGAATGACACACGCCCCCTGAAGTTGTGCAGGGTGGCCCTGGGAGAAATGGATGGCTTGGGGTTAGAGTTAGTTTATGAAAGAGATGGAATGAGCACTTTGTTTTCTGACTTTCAGGCCTCTCTTCCTTGCACCATTAAATTAAGTCTGATTAAGCTCAAGATTTTATTTTTCCAACACAAATAATCCTCTTTCCTGTCTCCTTCAATCAGCCAGGACCCGGCACTTTTGTCCTTGTGGATTCAGAGCCTCCGACACACCTCCCCAGAGTAGGTGCAGCTTTGGTGGTAGGATTTAAGAAATACATGCTGCACTACCGCCCCAGTGATATACATCCCACTAGTCTGTTACAGGGCTAAAGTTAGAATGATTACTGAGTGAGGAAGACAACTGCTCTTTTACATTCTAGCAAATCAGTCCCTGAGAGACTGCTCTGTGTTTCTTTATTCTAGAAGTGAAGTATTCCCCAGTCTTCGATGTCCTGGAGTCAATCTGCCTTGTGTTTTCGTCTACCCCTATTTTGACCTCCACCCCCACTGCTCTCCCAACACCTACTACCCCTTCTTGGTGGCAGGAGTCGGGGGTCTCTTTGATCTTGGTTCAGGTGGAAACCAGAGGAAATCCTAGATTAGGCTCTGATGGCCAAAGAATGTCTATCAGCCCCAGGGAGGGGCACTCAGTTGGAATGAGATAAGAGCATGGATTTTATGTTTATGAAAAAAATTGCATTTTGTGATATTTCTGTAAAAATTGAGCTAAGCATTGTAGATACTGAGTAGTATGGTTTTGATAGAAGGAAAAACCACACATTGCACATGACAATAGGGTTAAGGGTGACCAAATGTCCCAGTTTTCTCAGGACCAAGCAATTTCCCAGGACTTGGGACTTTCAGTGATAAAACCAGGTCACTCCAGGGGTAAATAATAATAATAATAATAATAATAATAATAATAATAATTTACTATGTGTCAGGCACTATTCTAAGCACTTTACATTCATTTACTTCTCAACCGACTCAATGAGAGAGGTACTGTATTTCTGTTTCACAAATAAAGAAATCAAGGATCAGATAAGGCAAGTAACTCACCCAATGTCACACAGCTAGGTAAGTGTGGAGCTGGGATTGAAACCCAGGTCTGTCTGACTCTCAGATTCATCCAATCCATTATGTTTCTTAACCATCTTCATCTCTCTATGACCATTATTCAAACTAGAAAGAAGTTTAAAAAAAATAATTCTTGGGCTTCCCTGGTGGCGCAGTGGTTGAGAGTCCACCTGCCGATGCAGGGGACATGGGTTTGTGTCCCGGTCCAGGAGAATCCCACATGCCGCGGAGCGGCTGGTCCTGTGAGCCATGGCCGCTGAGCCTGCGCTCCGCAATGGCAGAGGCCACAACAGTGAGAGGCCCGCGTACCGCAAAAAATAAAAAAATAAAAAATAATTCTTATTATCCCCCTCCTCCTCCATCTTCTCCTTTTGGACACATCATGCTTAACCATTCTTATAAATGAAATAGAATGTTCAGGAACAGGCACAAATATATATAGGAACTTTATACTATTTGATAAAGATAGGACTTCAAATCAGCGGGGGGAAAGGTGACATTCAATAAATGTTGCTGGGACAATTAGGTAGCCATCTGGAAAAAAAATACAGTTGAGTCCCTATTTCACACTTTATACTAAAATAAATTCCAAATGGAAAGAAGGTTTTAGTGAGGGAATGAAATCAAAGAAATACTAGAAGGAAGCATGGGAATGGAGAAGATCTTTCTGAGTATGATACAAAATTCAGAAGCCATAAGAGATAACTAATAAAGACCTACTGTATAGCACAGGGAACTCTACCTAATACTCTGTAATGACCTATATGGGAAAAGAATCTAAAAAAGAGTGGATATATGTATATGTATAACTGATTCACTTTACTGTACACCTGATACTAACACAACATTGTAAATCAACTATACTCCGAAAAAAATTTTTTAAAAAGAAGCCATAAGAGAAAATTGATAAATTCCACTACATCTTAAAAATACTTTGCATGGCAAAACAAAGTTAAAGAGATAAAACCAACTGGAGGAAATATTTTCAAAGTATCACAAACCAAGAACAATCTTCCTTAATGGATAAAGCATTTGTACAAATAATTAGAAAAAGATTGATGAGCAATATAATAATATAACACAATACAATAAAGAAATAATGAGGATAGACAGGTCACAGAAGAGACTGACCCCTAACCACCTGAAAAGATATTGAGCTTCACTGATAAGAGAAATGAAAATTAAGACTATAAGGAAGCACTCACCTATTGCATTGGCAAGATCCAAAAACCTGGTAACCCTGTATTGGTGAGAATGTAAATTGGTACAATCTCTTTAGCGGGCAACTGGCAAGGTCTATTATCTTTGATCTGACAATTCCACAGCAACACTCACACACCTAGGAAAATGATGTGCAAGGGTTTTTGTTGCAACACTTTTGGTCATTGGAAGCAACCTATGTATTCATCAAAGGGAACTGGTTAAACAACTGCTACATCTATAGAGTGGAATATTATGCAGCCATGGAAAAGAATGAGGAGATTGCCTGCAGTGATAAGGAATGATCTCTAAGATATATTGTTAAGAAGACAAAGTGCAAAACAGTGTGTAAAGTATGCTACTATTTGCATATGCGGGTCCTGAAGGAGGGTAGATAATATATTATGTATATGTATGTTTGTAAATGAATGAAAATCTCTGGGAAGATAACACAAGAAACTGGTAACAGTGGTCCATATAGGGAAGGGAGACTTCCCTGCCCAATAAACTTACTTTTATATCTTTTAAAATCTGTGATATGTTAATGTTGTACCTATAAATAAACATAGATAGATAAATTTTTTAAATGTATAAGAGATCCAAGGCTGGCTTAATGGACGTACAACCTGTATACTTGCAAAGGGCCCTGCACTCGGTTGAATGCTCCGATGTCACCACCTTGAAATTCTTAATAATTTTTGAACAAGGGTCCCTTCATTTTCATCTTGCACTAGGGCTGTGTAAATTATGTAGCCAATCCTGGAGAAACTCTTGGTTTACAAATGTTATCTGAGGTTAAGTCCTGATTTAAAAGGAGATACTTGTGGAAGTCAAAGACATTTTCATTTGCTTGTGGCCACTAATGACAACCATTAAACAATAAATAGCCAAATAAATCTTTGCAATTGCAGGGCAAACAACCCAAATCATCTGTATTTGCCTGATCACTAAAAGCCACACATTTGCCAGCAGGAATATCTACCCTCAAATGATGAGGTTCACTTTGCCCAAACTGGAAAAGCCATTTACAGCTCTTCAAAGACTACCTGACATTTCAGCTTCCTGTGAAAGGGAGGTCTGCATAATAAAAATCTCATGCAGTTTCTGCCTGTCACACAGACTAAACAAAATGATGCTTCTTTTAAAACATATATGCATGAGATATTTTGCTTTTAGGAATTTTGTTATGATAACCTCAGGAGGCAAACAAACACAGCAGAACTAGCTCCTACCTGGCCAGGGTGGCATTGCCTGTCTGAACAGTCCTTTCAATCTGGGCAGTTTCAGCCAAGGATGCTTATCCTCATATGAATGGATTATAAATATATTTTATTATAGGACTAGAATAAGTACCAGAAACACTCCAGCAAAGCGAACCAAAGACAACACTCAGAGGATAAGGAGGGAGAAAGATGCAGTTTAGACAACAATTATGTCTACTTACTGTGCATTTAGTTTCTCGGCTGTAAAATGGGTAAAATACTACCTATTTCACAAAGACTCGCCATGGATTAAATGAGATAATGGACGTGGATGTGCTTTGTAAATTGCTAATTACTAAAGTATCGTCATCCATATGATTATGTAAGGATACTATTTTGAATGGGTATCTGTGTTTGTACTGCCAGTGTTGCTTTAAATGGGAGGGGCAGCCACTTTTAATACCTCCACCACTAACTAAAGAACTCTTCTTCTAAGTGCAAAAGTAATACAGGGCCTCCCAATGTAAAATAAACAAACAACCCAGAAGTAAACAGAATGAAAAGTGAAAGTTCCCCTTCACCTTCTGCCACAAATCCTAGTCCTTTTAACAGAGCATAGTATAAATTCTTCCAGGAGGACTTTTTAAACATATCTGAATAACAAAATAAAACTGCTGGAACTCTGTGAGATGCATCACAACCCCCTCCCCAATGTTAGGGAATGGCATTGCTTCTCATGGCTATTGTGAATAATGCTGCTATGAACACAGACGTACAAATACCTGTTGAAGTTCCTTCTTTCAATGCTTTCGGGTATATACCCAGAAGTGAACTTGCTGGATCATATGGTAATTTTATATTTAATTTTTTGAGGAACCATCATACAGTTTTCCACAGCAGTTACACCATTTTACATTCCTACCAGCCATGTACAGGGTTCCGATTTCTCTGCATTCTCGCCAACATTTTTTTTAAAATAATTGCCCTAATGGGTGTGAAGTGGTGAAATGTACACTTTTAACATGCTCCTCCACATGATTCTTTTTTTTTTTAATTAATTAATTAATTAATTATTTGGCTGTGTTGGGGCTTCATAGCTGCGCAGTAGTTGTGGCTCATGGGCTCTAGAGCACAGGCTCAGTAGTTGTGGCGCATGCGCTTAGTTGCTCCGCAGCACTTGGGATCTTCCCAGACCAGGGCTCAAACCTGTGTCCCCTGCATTGGCAGGCAGATTCTTAATCACTGCTCCACCAGGGAAGTCCATCCACATGTTTCTTATTCACACCAAAGTTTGAGAATGGTTGTCTTTAGAAATCTTAGCAGGGGCTTCCCTGTTGGCTCAGTGGTTGAGAATCCGCCTGCCAATGCACAGGACACAGGTTTGAGCCCTGGTCCGGGAATATCCCACATGCTGCGGAGCAACTAAGCCAATGTGCCACAACTACTGAGCCTGTGCTCTAGAGCCTGCACACCACAACTACTGAGCCTGCGTGCTGCAACTACTGAAGCCCGCGTGCCTAGAGACTGTGCTCCGCAACAAGAGAAGCCACCACAGTGAGAAGCCCTCGCACCACAACGAAGAGTAGCCCCCTCTCGCCACAATTAGAGAAAGCCCATGAGCAGCAACAAAGCCCCAACACAGCCAAAAATAAATAAATAAAATAAATAAATTAAAAAAAAAAAAGAAATCTTAGCAGCAGAAAGAGAAGGGGCAGTGAGCCTTCCAAGTCTGAGAAGCAAAGCAGGGATTTGGCTACAAGTGTCATTGTTCATAGTAGATTAATGGGGCTAGTCTGACCACCCCTCAAATGAAAAATAAGAATTTAAAGGAATGGTCTTAAACCACCTGCTAAGAAGTTGGTAGGTTGAAGAGAAACAGGGAGACAGCTGCTGACCTTGGTAGCCACCTTGAGCTGAATCAAAGCAAAGAAAAAAGTCCTTCAAACCAAATATTGTCCCATAGCAGCCTTGAGCAGGACAAATAATGTTTAGCCTCACAGCCCACAAGGGGAAAATAGTTCCTTTCTGGCAACCTCTGGCTGAGTAAGCAAAACAAGGCCCTACCCGCCAAAGGGGAGGGGAACTGGTGCCAGTTACAACAGAGAGGAGGAAAGGAGGTGGGGTGGGGGGGGAGACCCATAAAAGGGTGGAGCCGTGAGCCCGTGACCTTGGGTTTCCCTCCACTGGAAAGCTTCCTTAATACTTAGGTTTGTATTCACAGAATTTTTGGATGGTAAAATGCACTGGTAAGAAATTAGGGCAATGGGACTCAGGCTATCAAGTGATGAAATCGTGCCCCCTAGTGGTTGTTCTTTAGCACATTCAAGTCATTAAAGATCAAAGATTGGGAGGCGGAGTGAGGAATGGACTGGTGGTGGAGATCAGTGGCAGCCTCAGCTTAATAGATTACAGTTGGCTGGAATGGAGAGAATTTTGAAAATATTCTCCTCAACCCTACTTCCTGTGGTAATCTGGATGCTAGCAGTACTTTCTGTAATAAAGAGTGACATCAAGTTCATTTGAGTGCTTTCTTATCATACCACACACCTCTGCACAACACCGAAAGGTAGGTTTTATTGTTGTTGTTATTATTACTACTATTCTCATCTAATTGGTGAAGGAACGGAGGCTCAGAGGATTCAGTGACTTTTCCAAGGCCACAGGCTCCACCTTTGAACCACAGCTCCTCACAACATGTACGCACCTAAGAACATAAAATGGAAAAGAAACAGATCACTGGAATGAAAAGCCATGTTTCCTTACTTAAGTTCTCTGCCATGACTAGGGGCAGCAGACATATACACTAGAAAATAACTTTACGTATTTTTTGTATTGTTAAAAAGAAATAAAAGCCCCAAATGGAGTCATTTGTCCCCATGTCAACAAACCAAGATTTTGCTGCAGTTTCAGCCTCTCCCCAGAAAGCGACCTTCAAATAGACAATCTGATCAGCACTAGTGAGATAATCTGTATAAGACCCCTGCCATTTTCTTCCCCCAAAAAAAGAAGACGACCTGGCCTGAAACAATTCTTTCTTTTCTTTTGCTAATAACTTCCTTGCCCCACCCTCCTTCTGCCTATAAAAACCTTCCATTTTGTACAACTCCTTGGAGCGCCCTTCTATTTACTAGATGAGATGCTGCTCGACTTATGAATCACTGAATAAATCTAATTAGCTCTTCAAATTTATTCAGCTGACTTTTTGTTTTGTAACAGTTAAAACATAAAAATAATAGAATTATTTGTTGGGCGTCCCTGGTGGCACAGTGGTTAAGAATCTGCCCGCCAATGCAGGGGACACAGGTTCGAGCCCTGGTCTGGGAAGATCCCACATGCTGAGGAGCAGCTAAGCCTGTGTGCCACAGCTACTGAGCCCACACTCTAGAGCTCGCGAGCCGCAACTACTGAGCCCGCATGTCACACTGCTGAAGCCCGCGCCTACAGCCCGTGCTCCGCAACAAGAGAAGCCACTGCAATGAGAAGCCCGCGCACCGCAACGAAGGGTAGCCCCCAATTGCCGCAACTAGAGAAAGCCCACACAGCAACAAAGACCCAATGCAGCCAAAACTAAATAAATTTATTTAAAAAAATTATTCATAATCCCACCATGCAGAGTTATTCACTATTTGCATTTTGGTGAATATTATCTAAGACTTTTTACTATGTCCATATATAATAGTATATATCATTATTTTATTAAGAAAGAAATAATAGTATTTGTTGTTGTTATTCACTGAGGCATTATATTTGTATGTATGTGTTACATCCCAAGAAAAAGAATCCCAGGATTTTCCCTCCTGTGTGTTTTCATCTTGCTTCCACTTGGTCCATGTTGCCAGCCAAGATCACTAGTACAACGGATGGGATGGGATCGGGTAGTCTGTTATTATTCTAGATCATCAAATTGCACACCAAATCTGGGGCTGATCACTTTACAACTGTTTAAGCTGCTTGTGAGGCTCACAACAATTTACCCAACTCTGTGGTCATTAATGGATGCTGTATCATCAGTTAGAAACCAGACGATGGCTTTGGAGCACTGCCTGGTAAGAACCTCGTGTTTGCCTCTCTTCTCAGCAATGTTGATGATTTTGAGAACCTTGGCCAGGATGTTCATGTGCACCATTACGGTGGCACGGAAAGATGGTGGAAAGAGCATGATAGTCTTTTATGACCTACATTTCCCCTTACTATATCACAACATTCTAAAGGCTGCCTTTAACTTTTTCTAGTGGCTTTATTCATAATAGTCAAACACTAGAAGGAAGCCAAACAGCCAAATATCCATCATACAATTTACCTTTGTAACCATTTTCGGTGTATAATTCAGTGGCATTAAGTACATTCACACTGTTGTGCAATCATCACCACTATCCATCTCTAGGATGTTTTCATCATCCCAAACTATAACTCTGTACCCATTTAACAATAACTCCCTATTCTCCCCTCCCCCCAGCCCTTGGTAATCTCTGTTCTATTTTCTTTCTCTATGAATTTGACTACACTGGGTACCTCATATAAGTGAGATCATACAGAATTTGTTTTTTTGTGATTGGCTTATTTCACTTAGCACAATGTCACTAAGGTTCATGCATGTTACAACATGTGTCAGAATTTCCTTCCTTTTTAAGGCTGAATAGTACTCCATTGTACGTATATCCCACATTTTATTTATCCGTTCATCCACCAAGGGACGTTTGGGTTGTGCCTTTAACTTTTCAAGTTTCCTTTCTTGCCAGTTGTATAATTACAAAGTCATTAGAATATCAAAGGGGTGATATGTGTCTCACTTGTGAGCTTGGTATATGGTGGTGGAAAGACAACATTAAGTGAATGCTTTGAAGAAGTTACCTCAGGTTCTTAAATCTTTACTGAAGACTGAAAGAATTTGCCCTGTCTTAGAAAGTGTCTGCTGGGCACTGTTGGAAAAAACTTTAGAAGTAAACCAGATTTGTTTACTCTGTTGATCTGTAGCAGACTGTGGTGCATGTTGCCTGTGGTACTGACCTTGAGATCTCAGCCAAAACATAAATGAGTCGAAACAGTCCTGAGAAGGAGACCACTGTAAAGACCCAAGTTTCAGGAAGACGTGAGTATTGGGCAGGGAGTAGGAGACATGAGAACTAGGAGGGAAGCCTAAGGAACTTCTTCTGAAATTAGACAGAGTGACTTAGACAAAGTATACAGTAGGTGATAAAAATGTAGTGGTAGTTACTTTAAGAGGTAGTTGAGGTTAAACTATAACCAGGTACTTATTAATATCTGTGGGCTGAATAGATCAGTGAGCTTAAATGAATCCAGGCCCATAATAAATCATCACCCACATGTGCCCTTCATTTTAAAGAGTGCTCACCACCTTATTAACTCATTTTGTTTGGTCCTGATAATGACAGAGTGACTCAGACAGGGAAGGGATCACTCTCCTGACTGCACAGATCGGGAAACCAAGGCCCAGGGAGGTGAAGTAATACGTGGCATTATGGAAGGAACAGGGTTGGGCTTGGAGTCCAGAGTTCTCTGGGCTCTGCCACTTGGAGCTCCTCAGCCTTTCCTGTGACATCATGGTGTGGAGACTTAAGGAGCAGATCCCTATTGCTTAGTGTCTGATGTAGCACAGAGTAAACTGTCTCTCCACGGGCTGCCCCCCGAGGCCACATCAGAGATGCTCAGTCGATGGACCACCGCCCCAGCTTTGCCTGCTGCTTCTCGGTCTAAAACCTTTCTGGGTGCAGCCTCAGCAGTAAGGGTTGGCCTATGCTGTTGTCTAACCTATGGAGCCATCCCTCCTTTTCCTCCTCTATAAAAATACTGGGTTGGCCTCTGAGGGTAACCTTTGAATGTAAGACTGTAATCTCCCCAAGTCTAAAAATGCAGTAATCTCTTTCCCCTCCCCAAGCAACTTAACATTTTTCTTTCATTGCTGAATTTTTTATACAGCAGGTTCTTATTAGTCATCAATTTTACACACATCAGTGTATACATTTCAATCCTAATCTCCCAATTCATCACACCACCCCCCACCCCCCGCCGCTTTCCCCCCTTAGCGTCCATATGTTTGTTCTCTACATCTGTGTCTCTATTTCTGCCCTGCAAACCGGTTCACCTGTACCATTTTTCTAGGTTCCACATATATGCGTTAATATACGATATTTTTCTCTTTCTGACTTACTTCACTCTGTATGACAGTCTCTAGATCCATCCACGTCTCAACAAATGACCTAATTTTGTTCCTTTTTATGGCTGAATAATATTCCGTTGTATATATGTACCACATCTTCTTTATCTATTCATCTGTCAATGGGCATTTAGGTTGCTTCCATGACCTGGCTATTGAAAATAGTGCTGCAATGAACATTGGGGGGCATGTGTCTTTTTGAATTATGGTTTTCTCTGGGTATATGCCCAGTAGTGGGATTGTAGGGTCATATGGTAATTCTATTTTTAGTTCTTTAAGGAACCTCCATACTGTTCTCCATAGTGGCTGTATCAATTTACACCTTCCAGCATTTCCTCCACACCCTCTCCAGCATTTGTTGTTTGTAGATTTTCTGATGATGCCCATTCTAACTGGTGTGAGGTGATACCTCATTGTAGTTTTGATTTGCATTTCTCTAATAATTAGTGATGTTGAGTGGCTTTTCATGTGCTTATTGGCCATCTGTATGTCTTCTTTGGAGAAGTGTCTATTTAGGTCTTCTGCCCATTTTTGGATTGGGATGTTTGTTTTTTTAATATTGAGCTGCATGAGCTGTTTATATATTTTGGAGATTAATCCTTTGTCCATTGATTCATTTGCCAATGTTTTCTCCCATTCTGAGGGTTGTCCTTTTGTCTTGTTTATGGTTTCCTTTGCTGTTCAAAAGCTTTTAAGTTTCATTAGGTCCCATTTGTTTATTTTTGTTTTTATTTCCATTACTCTAGGAGGTGGACCAAAAAAGATCTTGCTGTGATTTATGTCAAAGAGTGTTCTTCCTATGTTTTACTCTAAGAGTTTCATAGTGTCCAGTCATACATTTAGGTCTCTAAACCATTTTGAGTTTATTTTTGTGTATGGTGTTAGGGAGTGTTCTAATTTCATTCTTTTACATGTAGCTATCCAGTTTTCCCAGCACCACTTATTGAAGAGACTGTCTTTTCTCCATTGTATATCCTTGCCTCCTTTCTCATAGATTAGTTGACCATAGGTGCATGGGTTTACCTCTGGGCTTTCTATCTTGTTCCATTGATCTATGTTTCTGTTTTTGTGCCAGTACCATACTGTCCTGATTACTGTAGCTTTGCAGTACAGTCAGAAGTCAGAGAGTCTGATTCCTTCAGCTCCATTTTTTTCCCTCAAGACTGCTTTGGTTATTCAGGGTCTTTTGTGTCTCCATACAAATTTTAAGATTTTTTTGTTCTAGTTCTGTAAAAGAATGCCCTTGGTAATTTGATAGGTATTGCAATGAATCTGTAGTTTGTTTTGGGTAGTATAGTCATTTTCACAATATTGATTCTTCCAATCCAAGAACATGGTATATCACTCCATCTGTTGGTATCATCTTTAATTTCTTTCATCAGTGTCTTATAGTTCTCTGCATACAGGTCTTTTGTCTCCCTAGGTAGGTTTATTCCTAGGTATTTTATTCTTTTTATTGCAATGGTGAATGGGATTGTTTCCTTAATTTCTCTTTCTAATCTTTTTTTGTTAGTGTATAGGAATGCAAGAGATTTCTGTGCATTAATTTTGTATCCTGCAACTTTACCAAATTCATTGATTAGCTCTAGTAGATTTTTGGTGGCATCTTTAGGATTCTCTATGTATAGTATCATATCATCTGCAAACAGTAACAGTTTTACTTCTTCTTTTCCAATTTGTACTCCTTTTATTTCTTTTTCTTCTCTGATTGTCATAGCTAGGACTTCCAAAATTATGTTGAATAATAGTGGTGAGAGTGCACATCCTTGTCTTGTTCCTGATCTTAGAGGAAATGCTTTCAGTGTTTCGCCATTGAGAATGATGTTTGCTGTGGGTTTGTCATATATGGCCTTTATTATGTTGAGGTAGGTTCCCTCTATGCCCATTTTCTGGAGAGTTTTTATCATAAATGGGTGTTGAATTTTGTCAAAAGCTTTTTCTGCATCTATTGAGATGATCATATGGTTTTTAATTGTCAATTTGTTAATATGGTGTATCACATTGATTGATTTGTGTATATTGAAAAATCTTTGCATCCCTGGGATAAATCTCACTTGGTCATGGTGTATGATCCTTTTAATGTGTTGTTGGATTCTGTTTGCTAGTATTTTGTTGAGGAGTTTTGCATCTATATTCATCAGTGATATTTGTCTGTAATTTTCTTTTTTTGGAGTATCTTTGTCTGGTTTTGGTATCAGGGTGATGGTGGCCTCGTAGAATGAGTATGGGAGTGTTCCTCCTCTGCAATTTTTTGGAAGAGTTTGAGTAGGATGGGTATTAGCTCTTCTCTAAATATCTGATAGAATTCACCTGTGAAGCCATCTGGTCCTGGACTTTTGTTTGTTGCAAGATTTTTAATCACAGTTTCAATTTCATTACTTGTGATTGGTCTTTTCGTATTATCTATTTCTTCCTGGTTCAGTCTTGGGAGGTGATACCTTTCTAAGAATTTCTTAGGTTGTCCATTTTATTGGCATACAGTTGCTTGTAGTAATCTCTTAGGATGTTTTGTATTTCTGTGGTGTCTGCTGTAACTTCTCCTTTTTCATTTCTAATGTTATTGATCTGAGTCCTCTCCCTCTCTTTCTTGATGAGTCTGGCTAATGGTTTATCAATTTTATCTTCTCAAAGAACTGGCTTTTAGTTTTATTGAACTTTGCTATTGTTTTCTTTGTTTCTATTTCATTTATTTCTGCTCTGATCTTTATGATTTCTTTCCTTCTGCTAACTTTGGGTTTTGTTTGTTCTTCTTTCTCTAGTTCTTTTAGGTGTAGCGTTAGGTTGTTTATTTGAGATTTTCCTTGTTTCTTGAGATAGGCTTGTATAGCTATAAAATTCCCTCTTAGAACTGCTTTTGCTGCATCCCATAGGTTTTGGATTGTCGTGTTTTCATTGTCATTTGTCTCTAGGTATTTTTTGATTTCCTCATTTATTTCTTTAGTGATCTCTTGGTTATTTAGTAACATATTGTTTAGCCTCCATGTGTTTGTGTTTTTTACATTTTTTCCCTGTAATTCATTTCTAATCTCATAGCGTTGTGGTCAGAAAAGATACTTGATATGATTTCAATTTTCTTAAATTTACCGAGGCTTGATTTGTGACCCAAGATGTGATCTACCCTGGAGAATGTTCTGTGCTCACTTGAGAAGAAAGTGTAATCTGCTGTTTTTGGATGGAATGTCCTATAAACAGCAATTAAATCTATCTGGTCTTTTGTGTCATTTAAAGCTTCTGTTTCCTTATTTATTTTCATTTTGGATGATCTGTCCATTGGTGTAAGTGAGGTGTTAAAGTCCCCCACTATTATTGTGTTACTGTCAATTTCCTCTTCTATAGCTGTTAGCAGTTGCCTTAAGTATTGAAGTGTTCCTATGTTGGGTGCATATATATTTATAATTGTTATATCTTCTTCTTGGATTGATCCCCTAATCATTATGTAGTGTCCTTCCTTGTCTCTTGTAACATTCTTTACTTTAAAGTCTATTTTATCTGATATAAGTATTGCTACTCCAGCTTTCTTTTGATTTCCATTTGCATGGAATATCTTTTTCCATCCCCTCACTTTCAGGCTGAATGTGTCCCTAGGTGTGAAGTGGGTCTCTTGTAGACAGCATATATATGGGTCTTGTTTTTGTATCCATTCAGCAAGGCTGCGTCTTTTGGCTGGAGCATTTAATTCATTCACGTTTAGGGTAATTATTGATATATATGTTCCTATTACCATTTTCTTAATTGTTTTGGGTTTGCTTTTGTAGGTCCTTTTCTTCTCTTGTGTTTCCCACTTAGAGAAGTTCCTTTAGCATTTGTTGTAGAGCTGGTTTGGTGGTGCTGAATTCTCTTAGCTTTTGCTTGTCTGTAAAGCTTTTGATTTCTCCATCAAATCTGAATGAGATCCTTGCCAGGTAGAGTAATCTTGGTTGTAGGTTCTTCCCTTTCATCACTTTAAGTATATCATGCCACTCCCTTCTGGCTTGTAGAGTTTCTGCTGAGAAATCAGCTGTTAACCTTAGGGGAGTTCCCTTGTATGTTTTTGTCATTTTTCCCTTACTGCTTTTAATAATTTTTCTTTGTCTTTAATTTTTGCCAACTTAATTACTATGTGTCTCGGCGTGTTTCTCCTTGGGTTTATCCTGTATGGGACTCTGCGCTTCCTGGACTTGGGTGGCTATTTCCTTTCCCGTGTTAGGGAAGTTTTTGACTATAATCTCTTCAAATATTTTCTCTGGTCCTTTCTCTCTTTCTTCTCCTTCTGGGACCCCTATAATGCGAATGTTGTTGCATTTAATGTTGTCCCAGAGGTCTCTTGTTATCTCAAGTCCCAGTGAAGAGGTCTCTTCATTTCTTTTCATACTTTTTTCTTTACTTTGTTCTGCAGCAGTGAATTCCACCATTCTGTCTTCCAGGTCACTTATCTGTTCTTCTGCCTCAGTTATTCTGCTATTGATTCCTTCTAGTGTAGTTTTCATTTCAGTTATTGTATTGTTCATCTCTCTTTGTGTGTTCTTTAATTCTTCTAGGTCTTTGTTAAACATTTCTTGCATCTTCTTTTTTTTTGTGGTACGCGGGCCTCTCACTGTTGTGGCCTCTCCCATTGCGGAGCACAGGCTCCGGATGCACAGGCCCAGTGGCCATGGCTCATGGACCCAGCCACTCTGTGGCATGTGGGATCTTCCCAGATTGGGGCACGAATCCATGTCCCCTGCATCGGCAGGTGGACTCTCAACCACTGCGCCACCAGGGAAGCCCCATTTCTTGCATCTTCTTGATCTTTGCCTCCATTCTTTTTCCGAGGTCCTGGATCATCTTCACTATCATTATTCTGAATTCTTTTTCTGGAAGGTTGCCTATCTCCAGTTCATTTAGTTGTTTTTCTGGGGTTTTATCTTGTTTCTTCATCTGGTACATAGCCCTCTGCCTTTTCATCTTGTCTATCTTTCTGTGAATGTGGTTTTTGTTCCACAGGCTGCAGGATTGTAGTTCTTCTTGCTTCTGCTGTCTGCCCTCTGGTGGATGAGGCTATCTAAGAGGCTTATGCAAGTTTCCTGATGGGAGGGACTGGTGGTGGGTAGAGCTGACTGCTGCTCCGGTGGGCGGAGCTCAGTAAAACTTTAATCCACTTGACTGCTGATGGGTGGTGCTGGGTTCCCTCCCTGTTGGTTGTTTGGCCTGAGGCAACCCAACACTGGAGCTTACCTGGGCTCTTTGGTGGAGCTAATGGCAGACTCTGGGAGGGCTCACGCCAAGGAGTAACTCCCAGAACTCCTGCTGCCAGTGTCCTTGCCCCCACCGTGGGCCACAGCCACCCCCCGCCTCCGCAGGAGACCCTCCAACACTAGTAGGTAGGTCTGGTTCAGTCTCCCCTGGGGTCACTGCTCCTTCCGCTGTGTCCTGATGCACACACCACTTTGTGTGTGCCATCCTAAAGTGGAGTCTCTGTTTCCCCCAGTTCTGTCAAAGTCCTGCAATCAAATCCCAGTAGGCTTCAAAGTCTGATTCTCTAGGAATTCCTCCTCCCGTTGCCGGACCCACAGGTTGGGAAGCCTGTCGTGGGGCTCAGAACCTTCACTCTAGTGGGTGGACTTCTGTGGTATAATTGTTCTCCAGTCTGTGAGTCACCCACCCAGCAGTTATGGGACTTGATTTTACTGTGATTGCGCCCGTTCTACCGTCTCACTGTGGCTTCTCCTTTGTCCTTGGACGTGGGGTATCTTGTTTGGTGAGTTCCAGCGTCCTCCTGTCGATGACTGTCCAGCAGCTAGTTGTGATCCTGGTGCTCTCGCAAGAGGGAGTGAGAGCACGTCCTTCTACTCCACCATCTTGGTTCCAATCTCGAGCCTTACTTTCTTCATAGAGAAGATGGAGATGGGGTTGTCGAAAGGATTAAACCTGACACTCGCAATTTAACTTTTTAAAATCAAGAGGTATCTTACAATCAATGTCAAAAGAAACTTTCCCGCCACCATTTCCCCTCCCCCAGCCCTCTGAATTATTATCAAATAGACAGCATCTTTGAATTGAAGAAACCATTGAGCCTCTCAGGGCATGGGAGAGAGGAAAAAGAATTGCGAGTGGGACTCTGGCTGGGCTTTCCAGCTGACTTGGACCCCACCACATGTTGTTAGTGAGATAGGTTACTGTCTGCTCACTCAAGTCCCAAGCTCGGGCTGAAACCTTTATGTGTGTAAAGAGCTCCACATGAGATGCATTAAAACGGACATACACTTAAGAGCTGCACGACGTCAGTCCCACTCCTAGAGAATTGAAAACATGTTCACACAAAAGCTTGTTCACAAATGTTCACAGCATCATTATTCATAGCAGCCCAAAAGTGGAAACAACCCAAATGTCCCTCAACTGATGAATGGGTAAACAAAATGTGGTATATTCATACAATGCAATATCATTTGGTCATAAAAAGGAAGGAAATTCTGATACATGGTACAACACGGATGAACCTTGAAAACACTATGCGAAGTGAAAGAAGTCACAAAAGAGCACATATTGTATGATTCCATTTAGATGAAATGTCCACAGTAGGCAAATCCTAAAAGTCGGAAAGCAGAGTGGTGGTTACCGAGGATGGGGGCAGGGGAATGGGAGGGACTGCTAATGGGCATGGGGTTTCTTTTGGAGATGATGAAGATGTTCTGGAATTAGGTAGTAGTAATGGTTGCATAACTTTGGGAATACACTAAAAATCAGTGAATTGGGGCTTCCCTGGTGGCACAGTGGTTGAGAGTCCGCCTGCCAATGCAGGGGACACGGGTTCGTGTCCCGGTCCGGGAAGATCCCACATGCCGTGGAGCGGCTAGGCCTGTGAGCCATGGCCGCTGAGCCTGCGAGTCCGGAGCCTGTGCTCCACAGCGGGAGAGGCCACAACAGTGAGAGGCCCGCGTACCGGAAAAAAAAAAAAAAAAAAATCAGTGAACTGTACACTTTAAAATAGTGAAGTTTATGGTAGATAAATTGTATGTCAATAAATTTTAAAAGAAAGATCTGTGTAAATAATTGTATAAGTTATAGCTTAATAAAAATAATAGTAAAAAGAGAGAGGGCTTTAGCAGCTTCCTCTTTGGTTCTGGAAAGCTGGTCAGGAAGCACCTCTGCCCAGAGGACACGAGAGACTCCTATGAAGCCAGAGTCGTTCAGGTTCCAAAGCTTCCAGCAGGGAGACCTGCAGGAACTGGAGAAATCCCACATTATATCTCAAGGCATGTGACATCCATTGGTCCTTTAAGGTAGCACATTTAGTGACACATGAATCCATCCTAACGTACTTGAAGGGCTGTCATGTGACACAGGGATTGGGCTTCTGAGTGACTCCAGTGGGCAAAATTAGGACCAGTGGATGAAGTGACAAGAGGGCACGGTCTGGTCAATAAGAAGACAAGCTCCCGAGGAATTAGAGCCATTCGAATATGGCATCAGTGCCCAGTCTGGGCTGCATTCCAGCAAGGCTGGAGAACCACCTCTGGCATCTTGTATATTTATATATTCTGGCCAGGACTGGATGTTCCAACTCTGAGGTCCTAAGAGTCTATATGAAGAATGAGGGAGGAAAAGAGGAAAAAAAAAACTGTGAGAAGGGAGGGTCAAGAGGTGGCCATTGGGCCATTGCCAGAATCTGTGACAGAGGCATCAGAATCCGTGACACAGTCCGAGTAGGGCAGCTCCCGCTCAATTTGAAGGCGGCCGTTTCTCAGCAGGTGGGCTCAGATGAGGAAGGCATAGCTGTGAGCAAAGCCAGACTATAGCCTGACCCTGTTTGAGGGAAGCAGTTTTCAATCTCAAACCCTCAAATGCTATCAGGAAGTAGTGTGCACTGATTAAGCACAAGGGCTCTGGATTCAAAACTTGATCCACTAATCAGTAGCTGTGTGATCTTGGGTAGTGCATTAAGATCTCTGGGCCTCCTTTTCCCTGGTTAAAAACATTGGAATAATAATAGGGCCTACCTCACAGATTTGTTCTGAGGATTAAATGAAATAAGGTAAATAAAGTGCTTGGCCCTAACATACATTAACAGCAGCTGCTGCAAACTGACCTACATGAATTTAATTATGCACAAACTATTAGGTTGTTTTCAGCAGCTGTAGGTAGCTTCCAAACATTACGGGTTGTTGAGGGCCAGCTGCTCCCCCAACCACTTCACTTCCCACAAGTTTCAGATCAAATTCTGCCACATTTTGGACATTTATTAGACACACTTTTATCAGCAAGTAGACACAAAAGGACCTGTTCTGAAAGCTGATCATGGCTCTGTCCTTTGAGGTGCTCTAACCAGGCCTTGCGCGAAAGGTTTGCTCCAGGTGGGTCTCCAAAATCGAGACGCAGGAGTGGGTTAACCTTAAGGCTTCAGGCAAATCAAATCCTTTGATGTTATGGCTGGACCCAGGGCCACGTTAGAATCTAGCAGCAGGTACCCTCCAGAAAGGTGAATGGTATGGGGCTCAGCAGACTCTTTTTTCTGATCATGCACGGGTTGGGAGGGACTGTAAATTGTCTTAGCCAATATACATATCTTCCAGACCACTGATTTTAATGATGAGGATTCATTTCTAATGGGGTTTATTAACAAGCCACATCCCCCCACCCCCAGTGAATCTAATACCCTTATTATGCTATCTAATACCCTTATTATTCTAATTTTAATACTCTGATGCTAATGGGAGATAAAGACTGAAACCTTCATAGTAGCTGTGAACATTTAATTAAATGCCAACTGATCACTCCTGTGCTGTATATTCTTGATTAAGGCACCGGGCCTTTCCTAGAGCACAGATTAAATGAACACATACTTACTATCACACTGTAAACCACAGGCATCTGAGCACTGACTGCATTCTCCAGTGCCCTGGTGCTTCTGAAATAGAGACTTGCTTTTGGTAGGAACTAACCATCTCAATTATGGAATGCCTCTATAATTCCTTAAATCCTTTAGCTCATTTAGGTTCTCACAACAGCTGTTTGAGGTGTGGTCTACAACTCCCACTTTACTGATGAGGAAACTAAAATTCAGAGAGGTTAAGTTACTTGCCCAAAGCCACAGAGCTGTAGGATATTTGGCAGAAATAAAGTGAAGAAAAAAAGCAATGAGAACCTCCTTGTATAAATGTAGTATCTTATCTTAGGTGAGGAGCAAGAAAGAGATTAAGTGTGGCCACCAAACCTGCCATCCCATCCCCTGCAGAGAGCCTTCCCTTACAAGAAGAATCACTCATCCTCTCACGTAATCCAGTGCATCTCATTTCCCTCCATTTGAGCGTTAATTTCATACTTTCAATTGACTGCAGAGAGATGCGCTCTCTTCCCACTTCCCGCTGGACCTCGAGGGTCTGTTCATGCTGCCCTGCCCACGCCCAGTCCCAGACCACCTCCATCTAGAATTACAACAAGCCGAGAGCTAGGGTTACTGCACTTAGTACTGAAAGGCCGCCTCATTCCAGCCCTTTTAGAGCCAGGCAGCTAATCACTCATCACTTGCCAGTTGGATGGTGTATTTTGGCTTGCTTTGTTTCTGCCAGGGCCGAAAACAAGCAAAGAGTGGGGGGTCATCAGGAATGGAACAGGCTGAGCAGGGCTGGAGGATGAGTGACATGGGAATTCAGAGAACCAACATCCCCAGGGTGTTCAGGCTGTGGACAGATGTGAAGGCTTCTATAACTTACGGTGTGCATGTGACTAAGGGCCCACATGCACTGTCCCCAACTGGGATTACCGAGGGCTTACTATGTGCAATGTATTTTAAAAAGGGAACTTCAACACAGTCCCCGTCTTTAAGGGGAGCCTTCTAGTGGGGAGATAAGTATTCTAATCTATCCCCCAAGACTCTCAACCAACCTGTTCCTCCTCTTCTCTTCCAGTCTCCATGAAAGATACTCCCATTCACCTTCTCACCTGGTCCAAGAATCTCAGAGTCCCCCCTCTCCTTACATCCGATAAACGGTCACATCCTATAAATGCTATCTCATTTCCATGACCCTAGTTCAATATTTCATCATTTCTCACTTGGGCTATTACAGTAGTCTTCCCACTAGTTTCCCTGATTCCAGGATCGGACCC